>NC_140950.1:101140436-102605436 GCF_014529385.1 Adiantum capillus-veneris | reverse complement strand
AGTGACAAAGGACATGATCAAGACAATATAGCCATGTGAGGACGTAGAGATCAAGAAACGAAGGTGGAAGGTTTTGAAGTGCAACCATGATGCGATCCAAGAAAATGTTGAGAGGATTTATTTGGAGGTTTACGGCCATCCCCTCCACAATGCAAATTGTGCACTATATTTTGCAAAAATGGTATATGATCACTTTGTGGAGCAGCCATTAGTAGACTTCTCGTCAAAGGAGACAATTGTTGCCACTCATGATTTAAGGGAGAGTTGTTTCACTTCCACCCAAGATGAGCTGGCATTGATAGCGAAAGGCGCTGACCTACAGTTAAAAATAGAGGAGGATATTTACACGACAGAGTTGGCAAAGAAAGATGCAAAAATAACATGGCTTTCTATAGCCACCCAGACACCCCAACCCTCACAAGACTGGATGGAGAAAAGCATTCACCGCTTAAGTCAGGATGTTCAAAATCTGACACAGTGAGTGAATTCAACACCTGTACAAGGGACACACATCCGCCACCTTGTCATGCATCCGAATCTGGTCCCCTCGTCTACTTCAGATGGATCCTCATCTTCCCAATGTCCAGTTTGCTACAAGAATTTTGATGGATGGAGTGGATATTATACATTGACATGTGGTCATTGTTATCATCTAGTTTGTATTACTCATTTAATGAAAAATAGTAGTCGATGGGCAATCTGTTCACAAGATATTCCACAAGGAATATATTTTATGTTTGGAATGGAAAATGAATAATTATTCAAGCAAGCACGCCCAGATACCCCTAGCACAATTAGAAATCTGTTTAATGAGCAAGATGTTGCTTCAGGGCAGCACAATTGAGATCGACAAACTATATTCTATTGCAAATATGAAGCATTGTAATTACTCAAAACACATTTGAATACAAGGTCTTTTACAATGGTTTTTAACATTTACTCGTTCTCTCTCTCAAGCTATATTGAATCTATTGAGTTTTTATCTGATTCTAAGTCTGAGTGTTGTGGTTCTCCTTGTAATTCAACCTCCACATCTATTATCAAATTCTCTTCTATTTCGTCTATAGTGCATTGAGATACACCAACATTGAACTCTTGTTCATCTTCCTTTTGACAATCATACAAGTAGGTTGGCATTTTCTCCACGTAGCTAGAACTTTTGATGTGATTTAATATCTTTTTGTTGCAAAACATATACACTAATTTTTTTGCTCTGTCTACTAATAGTCTGTTGCAAATAGTGATGTCAACATACTTGTACATACTCCAATTTCTCTCTAAGCTTGAGTTTGTTGCACATTGTGTGAGTATTTTCATTGCAAGGGGACGTAAGGGGTAATGCTCTCCACCATTCATCATCCACCACTTCCATGCAGGTTGCTCTTTAATTGCCATTATCTGTACAAAATCATTCACGAAAGGACCTTATTTTACCCTAATTGCACTCATTTCTTTGATGCAATCAATTCGGTCATGAACGTTGGAGTACAACGTGTTGACCACGTGATAGAAATCGCTTAACACCTCTGTATTGGACATCAGATCTAAATTGGAATACTCTAGATCAAACATATAAGCAATGCTATGGAGTGGACTATGAGCTCTCTTCCACCTTGTATGAGAATAATTAGCCAAAAAATTTTCGTTTTTTGCTAGAGAATGGTAATCGCCACTCCTTCTCTAGTACAGACTCTTTCAGCTCTTTAGGATTTTCAAGACTTTGTTGGATTGACCACCATGTCAACCACACTTTGCCCAAGTTTGACCCTCTTTGATCAAGATTGCGGAGCGTGAACATAACGGGCATCATTACATGGTATGCATCCATTACACTCCTCCATCAAGCAACGTTGTTTACATTGCCACGTAGACATGTAATTTATCTTTCAATTTTTCTTTCTGCTCAAGATGCCATTCACCAAAGGCCGCGCAATTGAATGCGTTAATCACAACGTATTTATTATGGAGAAGTGATTCCAAGGTATAAAAGTGTGTGCAGAACCGAGCTTTAGCAAGAAGTTTCAACATCACTAACATGCGCATGGTATACAAATCAAGCACTCTTTGGCGTTTCAGGATAAATTTCACAACATGATGTGCTGTATCAGTTATTTTGGCAAACCATGTGGTTTCTTCGCTAGTGTACAAATATTTTAGCACCAAGTCTAAGTTGTGCGTATTACAACCATTGGCAAAATTGTGTGGAAAGCACTTCTTTATTAATTTACTGCCGTTTTTACAATTCTTTGCGTTGTCCATGACTACTTGAACGACATGTTCAACACCAATTTTTTTAATTACATTAATCAAGACCTCAAAAATGTGTTTGCCACTTTTAACACTAGGTTGGTAACCTAGCAGGACATAAAAGTGTCCTTTCAGGGTTTTGAAAAAAACCTCCAAAACCATAGTAGATCCACTCATTTTGTAAAATCCTTTCATGAGGTTATAGTTCAAGGCCTACTACACATGGAAAACATAAGAGACTTGTAAAATTTCTCATCTTTTGGGCACACCAAGCCTCCAAAGTTGATGGACCAATACATTTTCATCAAAACAGTCATTTCTTACGTTTTTTTGTATAAAAATAAGATTAGGGATTTTTGTAGGACTTGAGAAAAATTCCCTTGTTAACTTCAATGGGTTGGTGATCAGAACATATGATTGCTTCTCACTCACTATTTTTTGTTTTGCAAAAAGAAATAGGTACAAAAAAGTTGAATTTTTACCATTCTGCGAACCTATCATCAAAGTTTCTATAGCCACGCTGAATACAAATAATATATGCATGTTTTCTTAGTTCCCTATTGTCCTTTAGGTTCATAAGGAGCCATGGAGCATGTCAAAAGAATAATACATCTCTTACCAAGGGGAATCTTGGGGAAAAAGATGAAGTGCTAAATACAGCAAACATGAAAAACTGGGTTCAACATTATGAGTTGTAGAATCCCATAGAAACTATTGAATATCTAGCCAAATTTGATCCTTATGACTAGATATGGTTACTACCTACAAAATGCATATAGTTGTCACAAGAAACTAGCAATATTGAAAAAGCTATACTTGATATACTAGAATGTTTTGTTTTCTTCTATAATAGAAAAAACCAACCATCGTTGTGTACTATGCAAAATAGGGTATTAGGTGCCCAAAAACTCAAGGAATATTTGCTTTATGTTACAATATGGGACATAGAAAATCAAAACTACATTTGGATATCATGAAAGCTACCAAAAAAATCATAGAAGAGCTAAAATTGGCTAAAAAACAGGATTTGACAATTTTTGTAATTTGGTCATAACTTACAACTTTAACATTTATTTCTCCCTAGAAGCATCAGGACATGTTGAGGACTACTAAAGATAGTTATCTAGCATTATAGACTTCACAAAAATGAATTCTAGAGTGGTATAGTTGCAAAAAGTTGAAAAAAGCCAAAAACAGGACCCGTTTTTTCACACAGTTTAGGTTGTGAAATGTTGTGCAAGGACAAGGTTAAAGATGGAATTGATATTCCAAAAAAATGTCAAGTTTTTTTCAGCTCATGAGACAACTTTCTAGATAGATAGCACCTCAAAATCCATTTTGAAACTCTTGACATAATTCAAGGAAAATGGTCACTTAACAGGACATAAAAGTGTCCCAGGACATAAAAGTGTCCCATTACCAACCTAGTGTTAATTGCACCAGAACTATCAATCGCCTTTATAAATATTTCTCCCATTGGACAAACAAACATTACATTGATGTGCGGTCTTTTTCGAACGTTTGACCAGCCATGACTCACAATCGTACATCTCGAAAATGAAATATTACCAAGTATTATTTTGCCAACACGCTCTTTGACTTCAATGTAGCATTTCTCCAAGAAAAACTTTCTTATCGTGTGATAAGAAGGAGCTAAAAATCCTGGAACAAACTCACCAATTTTCTTCCAAGCAGCCTTCCAATGATTGTTGTCTACCATGACCAAAGCACTTCCAGTAAAGAATATTGCTTTGGTGAGTGCAGTTTGTGCTTCTTCTATAGAGTGCACTTAAAATCTTTGATGTAATGATTTTTGACGCATTTGACTAAGTCCACGTTCATTGTGACGCTTTAAAGGAATATTTCCTGGAATTTTCTCTCCTTCTACAGGTTGTTCTCCAAGGTTAGTTGGCGTCACTACAGGCTCTACGAAGTTGATATTTGGCTCGTAGAACTCTTGACTCGAAGCCACAGAGCTATATATGTGTTGTCTCTTGCCACGCTTTATGGCGAGCTCTTCTCTCAAACGCTTTGCAACTGCATGTGGGTGGGGATGTTCACATTTCTTACAACTCTTTTTAACGCTACCCAGAAAATGATCCCTAATACATGGTGCACCCCATGATTTTTTTGTATAACAAAATTTACATCACCACTTCATATATCGGTCGCATATGTTGTGATCATAATCCCACTCTTTGACATGAGCTATTCTATTATTTGGCTTCTTTGTACCACTTGTGCCCACATTTTGTTGCATTGCTTTTAAATTAAAACTGAAGACAAAAGAGCCAGATATTCAGCTTTTGAAATATTTTTCTTTATTTTAATATAAATTATAATTTAAAAACCATTCAATATTAAAGTATCCATGATGTAAAATATGAGATTTTCAATGCACGCTAGTCAATCCACATATCAATCACCTATATTGTGAGCAACCATACACGTTGCAATGTAGTCTATGCATGGCATACTAGCTATAACAATGCTATGAATCTCTCTATGCAATTATTATTATAATGATTATTTATATGTCCACTTTGATTTGCAAACAATAATACACATCTAATTTCAATTGTTACAAAAAAAAAAATGAAAGAAATAAAATATATGATTGGTCATTTCATTCACTAATAATCTATCGTAATACATAATGCACTCTCTGTATCAACCAATGCATGAACTAACACAAATAAATCTTCAATATAATCACTTAATTTAGGACTACTTGTACCCAGTGAAGGATTGTAGCCCACCCATGCAACCAATTCAATATATAAAAACTATTTTAACCCAATCAAGGATTATAGCTCTTATATGGTGGAGTGACAAGTGTAAATCAACTCAAATGCAAGATTTCAAGGATCTTTATATGTCCGGTACACTAGTATTGGACATTCGACCTTTGATTATCGACTCGTCATTTACATATGCTCATCTTCTAAAATCAATTACAGCCCTCATTTGGACCAATGCCTTCTTCTTAATGAGCATGATTCTCCAAGTTTTTATTTGTTTTGGTTTTGTACCTTTATGTCGGTAAACGAATTAAGAATTTTTAGAAGTGGTTACTAAATTAAGAATCACGTTCGGCCCAAAAAAGGGACCTGTTACTCTATAACCTTAGGTCAATTCACAAGGAGATGACTATAACCGGCACTTGGATACACTCCCCAAGGATTTTCCTAGCTAAAAGACCGTGGTTAGTACACTGTTTACTATATATAATTACTCCCACCGGGCTTTTTCAATTTCCCAACGGGCCCATTGGGCTATTACATATACCCGGCCGGCCCGCCGGGAAAATGGAAGAGCCCGGAAGGTCCAGTAGGGAAAAATGGAAAACTCGGAGGGCTAACCGGCTCTATAGGTTTTTGCAGGTCATAATCAAAGTCACATTAACAATTGACGTGATCACATGATCGTGATTACATTAATGAAATCCCTGCCCGTCTTGAGATGTATGCCAAGAAAATGAGTCAAGTTTAGCAGAGGTTGCTTGTGCTAAAGAAGGGTTGCTTCACAATGCTCAAATTGGGCATTAACTATTGAACTTATGGTTGGTTTGGTTCTCTCCTCGTTATTAAACATCCATGACCAAGAAAATTGATGTGGATGCAGTTAAAGTTGTGCTCCACAATGCTTTAGTCGATATTTGGGCAAAACTAGGTGACTTGTAATGCTTTGTTTTATACACATGCCAAATGTTATGCTTGGTGATGATTGGGTTGATATGTAAGCTAAATGCGGTGCTCTCACAAAAGCACAATGGTGATGATTGGGTTGATATCTAAGCTAAATGTGGTGCTCTCACAAAAGCACAAAAAGTTCTTGGTGGGATTTCCATCCAAAATTTCATTACTTGGAATGCATTATTGCAATCTAAGTTGCATTTATACATTATACAAAAAACGTATAATACGTCATATACAAGCGTATTTTACGTGACCTGAGATTATACGGGTGTATTATACGGTGACATGTCAGCAAAAAGGAGCAACATTTTTTTCTTATTTCTTTGATCGAAGTATCTTTCAATCAAAATGTCTTTCAATCGAAAGATGTTTAGGACAAAAAGAAATTTGATTGAAAGATGTATTGATCGAACAAAAAGTATATATACAGGCAGCGCGCCTTGTTGAAATAGTGTTTCTCACAAAAAGTATTCCATGTCAATAGGAGACACACAAAAAAAAATTATTTATAATTTAAAAAATATATATATATTTTTTAATTAGTTGATAAAATATAACTTAATGTTTTGTTAAAATTTTATTAATTATTTGTTTTAAAATCAAATTATGTAAACTTTTTATGTTGTGTAGAGCTCAAACTGTCACTCATACAAGGTGTTTATCTTTTAGCAATCACTTGCTACGTGCACAGTTTACTGACACATGGAAGTGAATTAGAGATATAATTTAGACTATACCGTTGTGTGCAGAGTGTACTCTCACATGAGGTTATTTGCTAGCAAAATATAATACAATAGAGGTCAATTTTATTTAGGTAAGTTCGATTTTGACGTGCAAATACTTTCTCACATCAAAATGAACATAGATAAAAAAATTGTTGTCCTATGTAGAGCCATCACACTATGCTCTCACTGTTAGGAATCTCATGTCCAAATACATTGATATTACATTATATTTATTTGGATTTCTACGTCTATCATATTGTATGATTGTATGCCATGGATGCTTGAGAGTCAGTCTCGCTGCTTGCATCATCGCCTGTGTCATCGCCTACATCATCACTAGAATGCTTCAGAAGAATCTAGAAGGATCTAGAAGATTCTAGAAGGTTCTAAAAGTATCAAGGAGACTCTAGAAGTTTTTAGAAGCTTGGAGAAGATTTTGAAAGAATCTAGAAGTTTTTGGAAAGCTCTAGAAAGTTGAAGAAGGATCTAGAAGAAATAGAAGGATTAAGTAGTTTCTAAAAGCTTGGAGAAGATTCCGAAAGAATCTAGAAGTTTTTGGAAAGCTCTAGAAAGTTGAAGAAGGATCCAAAAGGTTCTAGAAGAACTAGAAGGATCAAGAAGGTTCTAGAAGATTCTAACGTCCTCAAGAAGAACCTAGAAAGTTCTAACCTCCTCAAGCACTAGTATAAATAGGGGTCTTTGGCCACAAGCCCCTTAGTCTTGCCAACACCAGTTGTGAGGCTCCTATGAGGAAATCTGGCTTCTAGTTCTTATGTTCAAGTCTTGTCCTTGCAATCAAGCCTTGTCTTGTAAAGTCATGTAATCCAAGGCTTGTATCTAGCTCTCTTAATAAAGTATTTAGTCTTGTAATCAATATTAAGCTTATCATCAAGTTCAAGTTATGGTACATTGGAGTGCCTCCTCTTTCTCTCTTCTAGCTCTATACGCACTCATATTAGTTTGGCATAGACTCCCATTTCTTAATCTTTTCAAACCATTCAAACCATCATGGAGCGGATGATGGAAGCTATCATCAACGCATTGCAAAGCACCAAAATCAGTTACAAGAACTTTGCAAGAGTAACGCTCAACTTCAAGCAGGGCAACCCCTAATCTTGGGACCGGCGTTGCAAGATCTTCAACGTCAAATTCAAGAGCTTCAAGATACAAACACACATCAAGCACAAGCTGCAAGATCTAGCTATTCTCAACAACATAAGAAGGAGCCAAAGGTCAGCATACCTGAAAATTTTGATGGGACTAGATCAAAGTATAGAGGTTTTCTCCAATAAGTGTGTCTCTTCATTCGAATGCAATGAGAGAGTTATCCAGATGATGCCTCTCAAGTAGGCCTTATTGGGACCCTCCTCTTGGGTACGTCTCTCTCTTGGTTTTCTCCCTTACTTGAAAAAGAATCTCCTCTCAATCATGACTTTGCAACTTTTGTGTGGGAGCTCTCTGCAACCTTTGGGGATACTGATAGAGCAAGGGTTGCTGAAACAAAAATTTATAAATCTCCACCAAGGATCAAGACCTGCATCCATCTATGCATCCAAATCTCAACAGCTCACTTGTGGTTTGACTTGGCATGATGAATATTTCATTAGCCAATTTCGGTGGAAATTAGAGGATGACGTAAAAGATATTTTATTGACTATGCCAAAGGTTCACACACTAAGAGAGTTCATCTCGCACGCAATAGAATGTGATAATCGACTATTTGAGATGAGACAAGAGAGGCGTCTTGTGGCACCATTGCGACCCCAGATAGAAGTGACACATAATGGCTACACACCCCAACAAGGCCATGAATCAAGCATTGAGCCCATGAAAATTTATTTAGCACGGTTTCAACCTCTCTCAACCCAAGAGAAGGAAAGGCGATGCATTAATGGCTTATGTGTGTATTGCGGAGAGCAGGGGCACATTGTTCAACAGTGTCCAAGGAAGAGAAGGATGAAGGTTCATGGTGCAATGGCCTCAATGTTTTTGGAGAACATGGACGTCCAATGAGGCATTGACACTTCAATATCAAGATAACAATGATGTTTTTGAGAAGAAGAATGTAGACTCGTATCGGAGCATCGACCCCTATGATTGTTCTATAGAGCTTTAGGAGGGAACCCAACCCCCTTTCTACCCAATATACAAGCTATCTCAAAATTAACTGGTAGAATTACGAAAAAATATTTATGAGAATCTTGCTAAGGGGTTCATACGACATTCAAAGTCCCCAGTAGGAGCTCCAATACTCTTTGTAAAAAAGAAGGACGGAACTCTCTGGATGTGCGTGGATTATAAGGGCCTGAACAAGATCACCGTCAAGAATTGCTATCCCCTTCCCTTGATCCTAGAGCTTCTTGAGGGGCTTGGCAAGGCAATAATATTTACAAAAATAGACCTTCGTGGTGCTTACAACCTAGTCAGAATCAAAGAAGGTGATGAATGGAAGACAGCCTTTTGGACAAGGTATGGCCACTTTGAATATACTGTCATGCCATTTGGTCTCACAAATGCCCCAATAGTTTTTCAACATTTAATGAACTATATCTTTTGGGAGTATTTGGATTTTTTTGTGGTAATATACTTGGATGATATATTGATCTTTTCCAAGTATCAAGAACAGCATGAGCACCATGTACGATTAGTGCATAAAAAGCTTCCTACATCAGGGTTATATGCAAAGTTGGAGAAGTGCTCTTTTCATCAATCTCTTGGATATGTTCTCTAAAAGGGAATCTCCATGGATCCAAAAAAAGTTCAAGCCATCCTTGATTGGGAGACACATCCAAATCTTCTTGTCCAATCTGGATATGTGTCCTTTTTTGCTTCTTATAGGGCAACATCTGAATTTTGATGACTTTCAAAAAATCAGCCCAGCTCCATCAACGTAAATGTAACTGTCTTCTTCTAGAGCGCAAATAACTGCCCATACAAACTTTCCCTATTTTGAACGTCTTCCCCTCATTTAGTAACTACTTCTATCTCTTCAGCACTCGCTCCCACAAGAGAAATCTGAATCCGTCCATGCTACGTCACACATACACCGTGATCGCCAAGTGTTTAAGGTACAGACATTCAAAACGGGCAAACACAGGAATCAAAATAGAATTGGACCAGGAAACTGAAACTGGAATAGAAATAGAAAACAAACTAATTACACCATAACTTCCGTCTTCCTATTCCCAAGAAGACACTAATCGACAGTTACATTCTTTGATAAGACTAATGGGCAACGCCCTTTCCCAAGAACACCCCTTGGAATCCCAAAAGTACAAAAATTATCATTCCAAATTCCACTAAGGTAAAACATCCAAAAATTCCTAGGCTTAACACTAGACTCGATAAAAACTCTACCCTCTTACCTAGGGGAGTATGAAGCTAAGTCTAAAATGAGAGCAATCCCATCTCAAAGACTTTCTTCCAGCAGAGTAATGGATTCACAAGGGTTGATTGCTTAGAAAACTTTGGAGTAAAAGATCCTACCTCGAAGCTTCAAGAAGGGATCAGAGAATTGGACAAGCCTAAACTAAACACTAGACCAGTACCTTTAAACAAGGTTGGAGAATATTGCAAGGGAGAAGATGGAAATACCACACTACCAGTAGAATTTCAAGGAGTAGTATCCAAAGCTATTCTTGATAGTGGAGTGGGAGTCGCTATCGCCACCAAAGAAATCTGAAAAAAATGGGGAAAACCGGATTTGAGAGCTACAAGAATGAAATTGCAACTGGCAGATGGGTTCATAGAAAAGCCTCTAGGACTTTTAGAAAAAGTAATTGTCACCTCTTGCGGAATCTAGTATGAGCATACATTTGCAATAGTTGATTTCCATAAAAAGAACAATTACGAGATCATCTTGGAAAGACCATTCATGAGACAATTAAAGATGGTCCAGGATTGGGGTTATGACCACATATACCTCAGATGAAGGGGAGAATACAACCAAAATATACCTAAAAGACCATAGTTATAAGGATGTGAACCAGACACCAGTGGAAGAGTTTGATTCAGCTACATTGGCAGGGCCCGAACTCCCAGCATGGTTAGGGAAAAAAAAAGAGTTATGGATGTGCGGAGCATCACATTGTGGTAGCTTAAAAAGAGAGGAATGCATCTTAGAAAGAGCTATTGAGGACAAGGATTACATTCTGGAACCTTTTCCCAAAGATGCCTTAGAGCCTGTAAAATGGGAACACATACTAGCAAAATTGGATGTCTGTACCATTACAGATAGCCCAACGATAAGTTTTTGCGATAAGGATGGCTATGATGTGCTACGCTATTACATGGTAAGACTTTATACCAGCAAGAGATGAGAATGTAGACTCACTAGAACAAGAAGAGTTTTATGACTCCTTTGAGCATCTGGAATTAAGTAACGATGCAGATAACGAGTGTTCAAACAGCTCAAGCAAGCATAATGAGAGAACCGCGAATATCAAGTTTTATGATTTTGCAAATCAACACCCTAGACTCCAGGAACGCTATAGAAAAGAAGAGCAAAAAACAAAATTAGAGAGAACCTGGTGCCCAGGATAAAAGATAAAACTCACTATCTAATGCTTGTCAAGGCAAAGGATTGTGTAAAAGACCAAATATGAGGAAGATTCTCAAGGGTTCGAAGGGAAAGGACACATGAGGAAATAAAACAAGCACG
Organism: Adiantum capillus-veneris; assembly: GCF_014529385.1. Classification (NCBI taxonomy): domain Eukaryota; kingdom Viridiplantae; phylum Streptophyta; class Polypodiopsida; order Polypodiales; family Pteridaceae; genus Adiantum; species Adiantum capillus-veneris. The sequence continues at coordinate 102,594,106 of NC_140950.1, read as the reverse complement.
GAAGACTAAAACAGAAACAAAATCAACAAAATCTCAACAATCAAAACAGAAAAGGACAAAAGATCCAGAGTGGACCAAAATGGAGGGTAAAAAGAAATACCAAGAACTAAAACGGTCCTTACAAAAGGCATGGACTACTCAGGGAGAAAGTGACGGTAAGGAGGATTCAGAAAAAGGAAACATGAATGTACCATCCCACTATCGAAAATTCACCATCCAAGACAAAAAATTCATAATGACACCACCCGTAAGGAAAAGACTAAACCAGAATAAACCAGAATCTTACGATGGGTCGGAAAATGCAAAACGGATAGACCTCGCTGTGCTAAGCGAAGAGCCTCAGCCTCTCTATATAGCAAATGATTTAGAGCCTGAAGAAGAAGAAAGGCTAACACAACTTCTTAAGAAGTATAAAGATGTGTTTGCATGGTCCTACAAAGACCTCAAAGGAGTTGATCCATCGATATGCCAACATACAATTCCTTTCAAATTAGATGCCAAACCTAGCAAACAACATCCTTACACATATAATGACATGTTCGCTAAACGAATCAAAGAGGATATTGACAAGTTGATGGATGCTGAATTTATCTATGAAATCGAGCATACAGATTCGGTGTCACCCATCGTGGTTGTCCCCAAAAAGAACGGAAAGCTGCATGTGTGTGTGAACCTCAAAAAAGTGAGCGCAGCCTCCCTTGCCGATCACATAACATGTGCTTGAGAGGGTGGCAAGAAAACGGGACTATTCCTTTTTAGATGGGTTTTTGGGGTATAACCAATTAGCAATTGCAATAGAGGATCAACACAAAACAACATTTGCCACTGTTTGATGGACGAAGCAACAGGTGGCCGTGGCCAGAAGGACCATATTTTTCTGAGAAACCATTGTAAAATTCTTTTGTAAAGAAGCATCTCTAAGCTGGGAAATTGTCAAAAATGTATGATTATTCTTATGGGAGCAATTGTATATTAGAGAGCCAGTTTTAAGATTAGGGGCTTATGGCGGGACAAGCCATTTTGCAAAGACCTAATCTATAAAGGTCATTTTTTGTAAGTTTTGGGTAATCTTTTTGAATGGGGAACTGAGAAGACAGCGTACGTTTGAGAGCTCCTTCTTGTTCAAACTTGTAATCTTCGCCATTGCGGCTACGGTAATCCAAATTCAGTTTTGATTATTGCATTGTGTTCCTCTCCTCTTGCTCTTTCATTCAAGTATAATCATTCAAGATTCAGTGTAGGTTTTCGACTACGTGTTTGAGGCTTTAAATTGTTGTTTTGAGTGTTTATATACGTGTTTTAGGTCGTTTCGACCCTAGGAGGGGCTTTAGGGACCCTAAAACGACCCATTAAGATCAAATATTCTCTATTTTTGTTGACTTTGGGACGAACGATCGTGATCATTTTACCTCTCCAGAATGCTCTGACGGTGATAGGATATGATCTTAATAGTCCCCTGAAGCTTCCCTTCAAGTTTCGTGCAATTCCGAATAGATTTGCATGGTAAACGGGCATGATGACTGTAGAGTTGGGTAGAAGGACATAGTCAGATTACTTGGCGGTGATGCTTTTGATTTACTTGTAGAATTAGTAGTTACATCTCTTCGAGTTCACTTCATAAGGAGTGACAACCTAGTGAGTTTCCATGCCTCATCCGAGTCGCTTCCCTTGTATTGATAAATATGTTGATGCTTGAGAGCTATTCTATGGGCGTCCGTCATGGCGACCCGCAAACATTGGCGCCGTTGCCGGGGAATGCACCTTAGGTGATGAGTGACCGAGTGCACAGTTAGACTCCTTAAAAAAGATCAATCCACGAATCCATTTTACACCTCAGTTTGGCTGCACGACAAGGGTTTAGAGCCTAGTGGAGTGTAGATCCAGTGGACCGGCCAGATCCTCTCTTAGGAGATTTAGGGAGCTGTGAGTGAATGTGTTAAAGCATTTTTGCTCTTCAATTTCTCTTCTATCTTTTCTCTAATTCGATTGAGTACTGAAATCTCACCCGAAATCCGTCGTGTTTGTTTTGTTTGATTCAATTTCTTTTGTTTTTTCAGTTCTATACTTAGGAATAGGATAAGAAAATCACATTCCAATCAGATTTGGGGCAAAAGTTAGAGTTGAAAAACCAGAAAACCATAACCTTGGCCAAAAAAATCCATAAGACTCTGAAATTCTAAAAATATGACCAAACAGGGCTAATATTGATTCAAATCACAAAGTGGTAGCACAAAACACTAGGAAACACTTGCCAGAGGGAGCAGACAAAATTTCATCTGATTTGGGTTGAGAAGTACGATCGCGATCGGTGTACCTAAGTGCCTGAATTGGACCATATTTCATCTGTGGGATCCCCAGGTTTATATAAACATAAAAGTCTAAAGGACCTAGAGCCAGAAACCTCAAAATACCTGTCAAACCATTGGAACACAGGTCCAAGTCAAAAATTGCTAAACTGACTTAAATATTGACTTTTAGTAAACCAAAACACATCAAAACGGGGAAGAAACCATACAGAGAGATAGCCTGTACACAGGACATCCCTCGGTATCTCTCAAATCCCAAATCAAACATCAAAATCCAGTCAAACTGATAAATTTGGGAAGACAAGCACATCCAACCAAGAAATGGTAAAAACTTGACTTTTTTGAGTCCAAATACAAAAGTGTCTGGCAGGTAGTCTTAAAATAGCCTAGTAAACAAGCTGGTGAAGTTTCATCTGATTTGGGCTCAGAAGTACGATCGCGATCGGTGTACCTCTAGCCCAAATCCAGCTCATTTTTTACCTCTTCATAGACCTAGGTTATACAAGATACCAGGAGTTGTCAAAACTCAAATTGGACATACTGTCAATAATTTGCAAGCAAAATTGAGTTGAGATCATGTTGAAGTGTTGAATCTACTGACATTTGGAATGATACAGTGATATCATAGCCATCCAATGTATTCATTTGCAGAGACCGATCAAGTAACAACCCATGCAGTCGAAGGAAGAAGGAATTGAAAGATATTTCCATCTCCAGGTAAGAGGTTTGGATTCAATCGGCACCAACCACCTAAATTTAGCGGATCAAATAGTGTCACGTCAACGGAGGAGAGTGTAAACCAAGGGATAGTACGACCATTAGAGCCGATCCTTGAAGAAGTCATTTTCGATACTTCTTCAGAGAGATCTTCCGAGTACTCCACAGAACACGTGGGGCAAATAAAACTAAACGGGAGAGAAAACATGGTAGCAGCACCATCAGACCCCTCAGCCACACTAAAGCTATTGTTCATCAAGTATCAATATGACAACAAGCAAGGTGCCAAGATATACAAAGATGGTATGGACCGCTACTGTGTGAAAATAGAAGATAGACCAAGCGAGTTCAGGGACTTAGTGCCTATGAGCTATAGCGGAGATAGGTACCTAGATGACGAGGGTATCATGTATTTGGTAGTCCTAAATCCTAACATTGTAGACAAGTGGGGATTGATGGGCACAAAAGCCAAAATAGACGAGGAACATGAGGAAAGGGCTCCAACAATGAGCTTACATTAAGGCAAGAAAACGAAACGATGCGAATCAACACGGATAATGTCTACTTTGGGTTATACAAGTATAATAATGGAGAGCAAGATCTCTATTATAGATGCGAGGAACCCTACGTCGGAGAGATGACTGAGCGGAAAAGACTGTATGTCTTCACCTACACCAAGGGAGCGGAAATGAAAATTGCCGCATATGACAAGTATGGAAGACGATATGCAGCAATCGATAAAAAAGAATTGGAGGGATATACGTACTTTGGCGGACCACTTCACCAGTACTATGTCACTCCAAGCCCTCTTAGACCAGCACCTACAACTGTTGTGCCAGAACCGTTGACCACAGGTGGAGAGAGGACTCATGTAGCTGATTCTTTCAGTCGACCTCATTATTCGATGCCAAGCCCCATGGGAACGTTACATTCCAAAGAATCGATGGCTATGAATTGAGGTAGTACGGTTCCTATCTCTACACATACGATTGTAGGTCCGACATTTGCAGCCATCCCATCACATTTGCCTCCTAATAGTAGATTTGGGGTGGGTGAGCCAACGAGAGCAACTTACGACCTCCGTGATGTACAAGAATGATTAAGTCGAGATATGGGATCAATGAGATTGACCGCAGACCATAGATGGATAAGACCATCCCAAGTAGCGAAGTGCATGCCGAAGAAGTATAGCGGCTTGGGGGATCCATATGCCCATGTATAACTCTTCAAGCAAGTCTTAAGAGCGGAACAGATCACTGATTTCCATACTCAATACGAGGGATTCGGGCTGACCTTGGAAGGGACGTCCTTAACATGATTTCAACCTTTAAACCCTGAAACTTGTCCGAATATTGAACATGTATTGCGTGAGTTCGCAGAAGAATTCTCAAAGCGGTGTATAAAGCATAATATTGTATCGCACATATACGCTTTTAAACAAAGGGAGAATGAAAAAGTGAAGGAAGCAACCTTGAGATTCAAGCAATACATTTAGAGATGTCTGAGAAGAGAATTACCGCAGGACGAGAGATTGTCAGTGCTCTTCGTGGAAGGACTTAGGAATGAAACCTTGAAAAAGGACCTTCACTTGAAGGCCTGTAGCACATTTCAGCAGGTTACAAGGGAAGCATTATATCTTGTCGACAACTGCAAAGCATATGGGGAAGTGTCCAAGGATAGTGATTCAATAGCCAGTGGCTCTTCATCGATTAAGAGCGAGCCCTCTACCAAGAAAGATGCTCAGGCGTCCTTGATGCCGACAGATGATCAATTGATAGAGGAGGTAACAAAGAGAATGCAACAACATGTGAGATCAAATCTGGTGATGAGACAGTCTCAGACGAGGAAGTGTGACACATGCGTGGGGGATCATCTGACGCCATGGTGCACACAACAGCCGAAAGCTCCGGTTGCGAGTGGACGAGTACGAAAATGGTGTGCCATAGAGAAGAAATGGACGAATCATAGCACTGAAGAGTGTTTTTATAACAAAAATTATGCGAGGGAAAGACCGTATGGACCTCCAGCAGGACCATCCCAACCACCTCCTCCAAGGTATCAAGTTGAACCAAATATGAATCTGGTAGCAAGAGCATACAGACCTCAACCTTTGTTGGGTCAACAACCTCCATTACCACAGGAGAATAGGGCCATGATTAGATACGCTCAACCTTGCGAAGCATCACCAGGAACGAATAGTACACTTCAAGTGTCTTATTACGAGGAACCGAATGAGCCTTATGCAACTGAACCTGAATCACAAATATACGCAGACGAAGCATATCAACCGTGGAGAAATAGCGAGGATATGGCACCACCAACGTATATAGCACAACCTTAGAGAGATCAATATTTGGTAGACGAGAGAACGTTAATGTCCATTGCAAACCAGAATTACAAACCAAGAGGATATCCTAATAGAGCAGGACAACCTATGAGACCACCTCCTCAAAATCAACCACCAATTGGACAATGCTATAGCTGTGGAAGTACGGATCATTGGGAGCGTAACTGTCCTTTCAAAGGCAAAAGAGTGAAAATTTTTGGGTTTTGCAACAGATGTGGCGTGAATCACATATTACCAGAGTGCTCGAAGAATCCGGACAACAAGGGAAAAGCGACTATGAATATTGTGGGGGTGATACCAAGTGCTTGCAGCGGATCAGAAACTGATCCCATGATCTGAATCAATGCGATAACCAGAGCCCAATCCAAGGACTTAGGAAAAAACGAACCTTTGTAGGAAAAGGTGGAGTTGCCAATACCAACAGAAAATGAGAGTTTATCCGTTAGAACTCAGCAAAAATCCTAGAAGGCAAAACGAGACAGGATGAAAACGAGAAGGTTGAAAACGCAAATTGCCATGCGAAACGAGTTGCATGAAATGAAGTAGCAACTCAAACAAGAGAGAGAGAGTAAGACAACTGAGGTCAACAACAAGCCGAGGAAAGCGTCCTCAAGAGGATCAGTCTTGGTTCACAAAGTGCTAGAGCCGTTAGATGCTCTATTACAAGCATATGAAGCAAGGCTAAAAACAAACCAAACCTTAGAGCAGAGATGGTTGACTTATTCTCAACCAGAAGTGGAAACGAAACGTTTGGAAATGTGTAAACACCTCATTGAGACAGCCCAGGCATTGATGGAACCTGAGATAGCTAGAACCCCAGAACAAGAAGTATTGATTCACAAAGAGCGAGAAAAACTAAAAATTGATGAACCAAAACAAGTAAATGAACCCAGACCTGAAACAGTATTGCCACTGGATCATCGAGTTGTGCCAAACACGATTGATGACGCTAAATCAATGACGATGATGCCAATTCCAGAAGTTGAAGAACAATGGCCACAACACTTATGGGAAACCATTAGAAACAGAAAGAATGGAAGCGCGACGTTACAATCTGAATTCCTAAAATTAACATGGATAACGGATTTTATCCACCCGATATACAATCGTTGTATGGGGATACGAGAACGGAAATTTCGGTGGAAAGCAAAGGCCAATCCTTGAAAACCCTGCTTCCATTTATAGTTAAACATGAGGCACAATCGGAGATAAGGTTAGTTCCATCCTAGATGAGAACTATCCCACATATGGTTGACTCAAAGAGTCTTCAAGAGATGTTGTCGACACCTATAACATGCACAATCACACTGTCCGAACTCTTGAGAGTCAGACCACACTTGTGGAAAGACATGGGAAAAACTTTGGAGCACAAGGGAGTAAAAATTCCTCTTCCGACAAACCATCCGGGAGAAGAAAACAAACGGGGAGGTCAACCCAAAGCCCGCAGCCCGACCAATGCCCATAAACAAGGTCGAAAATTATTGCGAAGGAGAGGAGGGTAACACAACATTACCTGTTGAATATCAGGATATAAAAACAATAGCTATCCTAGATAGTGGAGCGGGAGTGGAGATTGCTACAAAGAAAATCCGGGAGAAGTGGGGCCGTCCAGCTCTCAGGAAAACTAGAATGAAACTGCAACTCGCAGATGGGTATGTAGAGAGACCATTGGGGATCCTGGACTAAATAGTTGTAACTTTGTGTGGAATTAACTATGGGCACACCTTTGCCATGGTGGATTTCGGAAAAACGAACAACTTTGACATTATTTTGGGATGACCATTCATGTGTCAATTCAAAATGATACAAGATTGGAGTTACGATCAAATCTATCTAAGGCATGAAGAGCAAATAATGAAAATCAACATGAAGGATCACAGCTATAGAGACGTTGCAAAAACACCAGTGCAAGAATTTAATTCAACCACTGTAAATCAAAAAGAAATATCTGCATGGATGCAAACAAAAGCGCATGTCTCGATGTGTGGAGCATCTGATTGTGGTGAGATAATCAGAGAGGAATGCGTTCTGGAAAGATCCGTCAAGACAAGGCATATTTCCCAAAACCTTTCCCGGAACATTTATTTGAGCCATTCGGGTGGACTCAAATATTGTCAACTTTAGACGTATGTGTTAACGAATGCACACCTACGAAATTTTGTGGAGAAGAAGGATACGACCTAATAACATTGCAGTCATGGCTAGCGTTATCCTTGAGTCGGGATCGGAGAGCGAGGAACAGGAAGAACCTCCACGTGAGACTGAGTGTAAAAGAATAATTGATGAGGTATCTGTAGTGAACGATAGGATTCAAACAGAGGAGGAATTCACGGATTCACTATGCTGTGACCTTCCATCATTGGACGATGAAATCCAACTGATAGAGGCTGATGATGAAAGATCAAGCGCATCAGAGACGAACAGGAAATACGGGTTGAGACAAGACAGATTTTACGAGTTTCATAACCAAAAACCTAGTCGACAGGAGCGGTATAAATCAAAGAGTACGAGAAAATCAAGGGCGAATAAGCATAATCCGATGTCTAAAGCTTGTCAAAGATGAGGATTGTGTCAAAGACGAGGTCACTGGCCGGTTTACCAAAACTAAACCGTGGAAAAACAACAAGAAGAACAGACACGAAAAGCGGATGACTAAGTCGCAAAAGGAGAGGAAAACAGGGTCTGGAATGACCAAAACAGAGAGGAAAACAGAGTACAATAAGCTCAAGCGAACGCTCAGAGACATATGGACAACCGACTTTGAAACGAATGAGGACACGAGTTCTGACAAGATAGATGCACCGTCCCATTATAAGAAATATACAATACAAGATAGGAAAATCATAGTGCAACAATCTATGAGGGAATTGAAGGGACTGGGTACATCGTACGACAGTCCTAAAAAAGCCAAACGAATAGATCTAGCGGAGCTAGGAGAAGATCCAAAACCTGCATATATTGCCACGGATCTTACTGAAGAAGAGGAAAAGCTTTTGGTAGCTACTCTTAAACAGTATAGAGATGTGTTTGCGTGGTCGTACAAAGATCTTAAGGGGGTGGATCCTAGTATCTGTCAACACACGATACCCCTTAAGAATGACGCCAAACCCAGCAGACAACGTCCCTATACTTACAATGAAACATTTGCCAAAAGGATCAAGGAGGAGATAGATAAACTTAAGGAGGCAGAGTTTATTTACGAAATTGAGCACACCGATTGGGTTTCACCAATTGTGGTGGTCCCGAAGAAAAAAGGAAAGTTAAGAGTGTGCGTCAATCTCAAGAAAGTAAATGCTGCTACAATTCGAGACAACTATCCCCTACCCATTACTGATCATGTAATAGAAAGGATAGCAGGCAAAGAGGCTTATAGCTTCTTAGATGGCTTTTTGGGTTACAACCAACTCGCAATAAAGCCAGAGGATCAACACAAAACGGTTTTCGCAACTGAATGGGGTATTTTTCCATTCTGGGTAATGTCTTTTGGCCTAACAAATGCACCAGCCACATTTTAGAGGCTAATGGGTCATGCTTTTAAAGAATATCTAAGACAATTCTTAGAAATTTACATGGATGACTTGTGTGTTCACTCCCTTGTAAGAGTGGAGCACATAGAGCACTTGACGAAGGTGTTCGCAAAATGCAGGCTGTATCGGATTTGACTGAATCCAAAAAAATGCGTCTTCATGGTAAGACAGGGCAAAATATTGGGACATATAGTGTCCAAAAACGGGATTTCGACAGACACGGAGAATATCAACGTCATTGTTGATCTACCACGACCAGTAAAGGTGAAAGAGGTACAAGCATTTATGGGTCATTGTGGATAATATCGCAGATTTATCTACTCATACGCTATAATTGCAAAACCACTTTACGCGCTGATAACTAAATTTGAGTGGACAGAAGAGTGCGAGGAAGCTTTTAAAACGTTGAAGCAGAGATTAATTTCCACTCCAATTTTGAAGGCTTCGGATTGGGAAAAGATCTTTCACATTCATGTGAATGCATCAGCGTATGCAATAGGATGTATACTTGCACAACCTGGAGAGAACAACATGGATTTTCCAATAAGTTACTCCAGTAGACAATTGAACAATGCAGAGAAGAATTACACGACAACTGAGAGGGAGGGATTAGTTATGGTCTATGCGGTGAAAAATTTTAGACACTACTTACTTTCCAATAAATTTGTATTCTTTGTTGATCACCAAGCACTGTTGTACTTAGTAAACAAACCTTGCAGTACGGGGAGGATTGTTCGATGGTTCATCATACTGCTTGAGTTTGACTTCACGGTAGTGGTCAAGAAAGGAACTACACACCAAAGAGCAGATCATTTATCTAGAATGATGCATGGAGAAAACCCTGTAGGAGTTGATGATGATTTGCCAGATGCATATCTTTTCAACATAGAAATGGTTCCAAGATGGAGCGAGGACGTAATTCCTTTGCTAACTATCGGGTCTTTGAATATGACAAGACAACCATCTACCATTGTAGCATCCAGATCATTGGTAATGTTGGCACGCAGGCTATATGCTACAAAGGGATGCGTGGCTGCCCTGCAAAATACCAAACACAATATACTACAAGCCATAAAATGGACAAATCTCCATACCTGGCGAATCCACGAGCACATAATCGACGATATACGCGAACAGAGAGAGATAGAGAGCGGGAGAGAGTGAAAGAACACGTGTAGGCGCACCTCCTAGAGGGGAGTGCTACACCGGCATGGCGAAAGAGAAGAGAAGAGAGGAGAAAAGAATAACACAGACACTGGGTGCAATCTCCCCCCGTGCAAGAGTGACCGTTTCCCTCTTGCAGGTATTTGTTATATAAATTTCTTGAATGGTCAAATTGGTTACAAACTGGCCGGCCGGTCGTAATTGGCCAAAGCTCATAAAAGAGCACTTGAATAATAAAATGTACATGATATAAAAATACATTTGCATAGGCCAAGCTGGGTCTAGTCTTTTCCACCTGTCAACTGTAATAAATCATAAAATATCATTTCTATAACATAGCTCTCTGTTGGAAAGCAGCTGTCCTCAGTTGCGAGTATAAAAATCTGCAAACAATACTTGTCAAAAACAGTGATTAGTATGTTGTGTCAAAAACATCACATAATAAAAGAAAAATTTATGAAACTAAACAACATTAGCCTATGCCTGCCGTCATCCACATACTACCTATTCTAGTGTCCCATACCACTAGAATAAGCACTATATGTCATACCCTGATAAATGAGGATATCATTGGTCACACTCATCATTATCAATTCTCATCAATCTCAAGTTCACTTTCATAAATACTGTCGCGACAGAAAATCATCATATACCAATTCCCATCCAATGCCAATGCCAATTCCAAGTCCAAATATCCTTCATCATTTTTAATTTTTGTTTTGAATACCCGGGTAACAAAATCATACCAGTTGCAGTGGTGGCCAGCCACTGCAGCATGATTTTGTGATTGGTGTTGCCTCAACTGGCGAGTCTACACCAAGAAGTCGTGCTGCCTAAATCGGCGAATCTGCATTTAGTATTGTTAAAAATTATGAATCTACAGTTTGTTGATTGTGCTGCCTAAATCGGCGAATCTACACTAGATGAGTATTGACACACTACCTAAATCGGAGAATCTGTGTGACTGTGACCAATGGACTAGACAGGGCATACAAAGTAAAAAATAAAAATGACCTGTCTGATATGAAACTGGAGTAGACTAGAATGTGGAAGCATGTACCAAATGTTAGCGATCATCACACACCAACTGAGCTCATGTAAGTATTGGTATGACAAGTCATCTCAGGAAGAGTCCAATCATAGAAATTAGAACCCATGACATTAGAAAAAATGGATTTATCAACATAATGTAAACAAACGGAAGTTCTGTCTTCTTAAAAGCATCTAAAAATATTCTTGGCTGCTGCAAAGGTGCTTGGGTATCTATAGGGGTGTGAGAGTATCTGCAAAACGACTCACTTAAAATAAAACATATATGATAAATATTAATTTATCAAATCACTATTAAGTTTCTCAAAAACAAAGCACTAAAAACAACTTTGTGTTAAATTCGACAACAATCTAATCATACACTAAATATACATGGCCAAAGGCGTAATATCTTGAGTCTATGGATTTTAAAACTTATACTTCGGGAGAGAATTTGTACGAAATGAGAACAATCAGAGTGATAGACATACAGGGGATATGCCATGTTAATAGTGAGAAGTCGACATGAATCTGTGATATATCTGCTTACCAGTGGCATTAAAAGTGGAAATATAATGCACAAAGTGTTTGTGTAATTTAAAATTTAGGTAGATTCATTTGAAAAGAATGATAAATAAACATAGAGCAAAATTATGAACATTGTAATAGCAATAGTAAGAACTTATCGAGTGTATGAGTAGTTGTAGGGCAACTTGTGCTGAAATAGTTTTTGAAGCACTAAATTTTGGTTGAAAGTTTTATCGAAAAAATGCTTTCAACTCAGTGTGACCATGTTCAACTATCTCGAGCAAAGGTGCTCGAGATAAGCGTCAATTGTGAGGGTGGTTAGTGTATGCCATTAGTGTCCAGATTATATATGAGGCATGCCTTTTTCGTTCAAGTACCAGGTAGATGCATGTTCTCTAATGTATTATTATTATTCTATTAAGTTTTTATATATATATATATATATATATATATATATATATTATACATTGCATAATTGTCAAAAATATAATATGATTGATGTCAATTATCAAAACATAACAATAGGGGGTGGCGGGGGGTTGTGAAAAGAAAGAGAGAAATGAAATGAAATGTTATAGTAACCGTCTTTAAAATGCGAAAATTACCTACGAAAACAAAGTGTAATAATCCTTTTGGATCTAATTCAATACCTAGTTACAAATTATACTGAAATACTAAAACTAAAGGTCGAAAATCATCAGATGAAATGCAGCCACATCGTCATGAATGCCCGAGGATGCTCGACATCGTGCATTGTCAAAGAAAGTATTGCATTGGAGTCGTAGTGGGACATGTAAGAGAGAGAGAAGAAATGAAATGTGATATTAACCGTCTCCCAGTGCTTATGGGACCAAACCCATACAAGCTTTAAGGATCTAATACAATGTTTGTGTACCAAAAGAAAGTACAATATTTAAAAGAGTGAAAAAATATATTAAAAGAATCATCATCAGCAACGTCGTGAATCGAGGACGCTCTGCATCGAGTGTCGCTTGAGAAAGTATTGTGGAGGTTGTTGCAGAGCGTCGTCAATGTCTACTTTTATAAACAGTCGGACTGGGAGGGGGAAAAGAGAGAGAGTAAGTGTGTGGACGGTTGCTAACAAAAAAGGGGGGCAGGGGGTGCCAATTTTTGGTCAAGATCTTCCTACAAGTGAAATTCCATTTGAATGGATCCTCGAGAAATATGGAAGGCCGAGAAGCACATCCCCCATCTCGGATTGCTTTTCATCTACGACATGCTCTTTTTTTTAACAATGCCCTCCGCAAAACCACTAAGATCATACTCTCCTTTTGCATAAAATCATGGTGGCAAAAATCGAATTCCTGATGGTATCGTCAAAGCGTGTTACTGTACGTAGTCCTCAAAAAAGAGACTAGGGCTCTAGTCGTGGAAGTGCTGCATCAATTTACGCTCTGTAGGTAGTGTACTGGGAAGGGGATGTGAAGGCGGGGCAATGTGGACTGAAGGGGTGAGGAGAGTGTGATGGAGGGGCTCCGGTGCAGCCAAAAGTGCCTACAAAAGGGCTACTGCAGCACACCTACAGAAGGGCTGACGTCGAGGTGATGGCCTTGGAGCGCATGCAGCCAACGGTCATGACCAGCGGGCATGTAGCAGTTACCCGACCGGGGGGGTGAAAGCACCAATGTATGGCAGAGGAGTGGTTGAAAATGTGTGTGTGTGTGTGTGTGTGTGTGCAATTGAGAAAGAGAGAGAGATGCGAGCTGCTCTTGCGCAAAAAAAAAGAGAGAAATAAATCTACGAGGGGTGTAGATACATGCAGCGGATTCTTGGCCGTCTCCACTCCTGCAATGTTCGAGCTCGCTCGTCCTTGTTGAAGACCTTTGAAACTGCCTGTATAGTCTATCCGACAGCTTATATCCTATGATGAGGGAATCCGTTTATGCATGCAGCTGGTACCGGAGACAAAAAAGAATAACAGATGACATGCTGGGGACTTTACATTGCATGTGTGTGCTTTTCCAAAGTTGGCCGTATCAACCAGTCATAAAAGGTGTAGGGCTAAAGGTTGGGCGCTGCCATGCAGAGAGTTTTTGTTTTTATTTTTTTTTCTTGTTGGTAGGCTCTAAGTGGGCGGCTGAGAGGTACCAAGAAGTTGATTTCGGCCGCTCCAAAGTAGTAGTAGAGAGCATGCAGGTTGGTGGTTGGAGTGGGTGTGGGCGGTTGTGCGCACCTGTCTAGCACGAGAGAGAGAGAGAGAGAGAGAGAGAGAGAGAGAGAGAGAGAGAGAGAGAGAGAGAGAGAGAGAGAGAGAGAGAGAGAGAGAGAGAGAGAGAGAGAGAGAGAGAGAGAGAGAGAGAGAGAGAGAGAGAGAGAGAGAGAGAGAGAGAGAGAGAGAGAGAGAGAGAGAGAGAGAGAGAGAGATGATAAGGCAATGGAGTGTGGCAATAGATTGGGCCATCCTTTGTCTGCATGAAAGGTTGAGAGGGGTAGTCCAGGAGCCGCTCTCTTTTTTTTTTTTTTTTTGCAGCTGTGGCAGGTGGGTACATGCTACATTACACGCTAGCTGCAGGTGCTATACACGTTGTTTTTGCTTATCCAGCTTGTGCTGCATATGTCCAAAATCCTTAAGAGCTCACCAATTCCGTAGGAATAATGGGAGTTGCTCACAAGCATTTATCTACAAGTCTTAATCTCTCCCCTCGGGCCATGCAACTATATATATATATATATATATATATATATACAATTCTTCGACCCTTCAATGCCTTGTGCCATGCATCATAGGACAACTATGTGTTAGCGTGAACATAATCTTAGGGTTGCTTCCTATTATTAATGATAATTTTACTACTTTCTCTTTCCGTTCTTCTTTATAGCATCATGAATCTAATTGATAATCTCCCCTGCAAAACATCTGATTTGCTATTCCCTTTCCTTCTATTAATTTAGTATATGTTCCTCTCATGTGAAAAATCCTCTAATTCGTCTTCATCTTTATGCAATATATTGTTGAACTGAAGCTTATCTCTCTTGTTAAGATCTAATTTCCTATAGCTAGCTTTCCAACAGTTATATCAGTATGGAATGTGCCTGTAAGATTAACAAGCATGCATGATCTCTAAACAAATCGGGGAGTACTATATATGTATATTTGACCTATTGATCCTATGCCCAATACGTTTCTATGGCAATACATACAATTAAATCTTGATTGGTAGATACGATTCAATAAATAAGTGAAATCATTAAGCAAATTATTAAGCAAAATCATGCGAATTTCATCATAATTTACACTTATCTTTGTAAAAGCATTTCTCTGTCACACGTATATGGTGGGGAGCGTTTCCAAAGATCTGATACCACTGCTACAAAGGGATGTGTGGCTGCCCTCCAAAATACCAAACACAATATACTACAAGACATAAAATGGACAAATCTCCATACCTGGTGAATCCACGAGCACATAATCGACGATATACGCGAACAGAGAGAGATAGAGAGTGGAAGAGAGTGAAAGAACATGTGTAGGCGCACCTCCTAGAGGGGAGTGCTACACCGGCACGGCAAAAGAGAAGAGAAGAGAGGAGAAAAGAATAACACAGACATTGGGTGCAATCTCCCCCCGTGCAAGAGTGACCATTTCCCTCTTGCACGTATTTGTTATATAGATTCCTTGAATGGTCAAATTGGTTACAAACTGGCCGATCGGTCATAATTGTCCAAAGTTCATAAAAGAGCACTTGAATAATAAAATGTACATGATATACAAATACATTTTCATAGGCCAAGATGGGTCTAGTCTTTTCCACGTGCCAGCTGTAATAAATCATAAAATATCATTTCTATAAAACTATACAAACAAGGATCGGATCAAATCCTTAGGCTTTTTGTTGAATCTAGTGAACGGGAATTGTACCTAAACCAAGCTCATGTACAAACAACGGGAATTCACAATGGGCATGCATAGATGTACCAGAGATTGATGAGAATGGGTGTGTATTGGCAAAAAATGCAACATAGTGTTCATATGCATGTCAAATCTTGTGTTAAATGCACACTTCAAAGGCCAATAGAGCACGCGACTCTATTCAGATTGTCTGTAGCACCCCAATGGAGTAACTACATCGTTGAATACCTCACCACCAAGATACTGCCTGAGGGGATGAGTAGATCACGAATCAAAGCGATCATGAAAGAGGCAGACAACTATGTACTGATTGAGGATGCTCTTTACAAGAGGGGGAAAGACCATCAATTGAGAATGTGCACGACTGAAGAGGAATACATTCCTATCTTAGAGC
This sequence comes from Adiantum capillus-veneris, assembly GCF_014529385.1. Lineage (NCBI taxonomy): Eukaryota > Viridiplantae > Streptophyta > Polypodiopsida > Polypodiales > Pteridaceae > Adiantum > Adiantum capillus-veneris. Next base: position 102,578,223 of record NC_140950.1, on the reverse strand, counting down.
AAGCACACAACGGACAAGCTGGTGGACATTTCTCAGCTGACAAAACAGCCAAAGCAATTCTTATTGCAGGCATATGGTGGCCTACACTATTCATGGACGCTGAAGAGTTTGTGAAATGATGTGATGAGTGCCAGAAAACGAAAATTTCGAGAGCGCGAGACGATATTCCCTTAAGGCCAATGATGGGGGCAAGAGCGTTTGCAAAATGGGGAATAGATTTTGTAGGACCTATAGTGCCTCCGCGATATAAACGCATGCTCAATACATTATTGTGGCAACAGATTATCTAACAAAATGGGTAGAAGCTAAAGCAACAGCCAGAAATGATGCAAAAACGACAGCACAGTCTTTGTATGAGAACATTTTCACAAGATATGGCTTACCAATTGAGCTCGTGAGCGATAGAGGCACTCACTTCATCAATGAAGTGATCAAATTCCTATTGGAGGAATTCATGGTAATTCACAAGAAGTCCGCCCCTTATCACCCCCAAGCGAACAGCCAAGCAGAAAGTACGAATAAAATTTTGGTGACAATTCTCACCAAAATTGTCGGCGAATCGAGAGCTGACTGGGATCAAAAGCTGCATTCAGCTTTATGGGCATATCGATTAGCTTACAAAACATCCATCGGAACTAATCCATTCAACATGGTTTATGGAATTCAAGTGATTTTGCCACTTGAATTCCTTATTCCCACACTTTGAGTTGCTAAACAATTAGAATGGACGGGCCATGAATTATCCAATCAGATAGATGTCCTAGAAAAACTGGATGAAAATAGATTGAGAGCCGTTGCATCAATCTACGTGCAAAAACGAAACATGAAATCATTCTTTGATCAACATGTTATCACCAAGGAATTTGCTACTGGGGATGTATACCCTGAAACAACATTCCCGGAAACTCAAAAAGCGAGGAAATGGACCCTATGTGATTCATGACATATCATCTAGCGGTGCCATCAAACTTGCGACATTAGAGGGAGAGGAAATGCCTAAATGGATTAGTTGTTGCAGACTAAGGAAATACAACTTACCACTAACCACAGAGATGCTTGCCAAAATACACGCTGCGAAGGAGCGCAACAACAAAGCAAAAGAAACAAAAGCTCAAGCGCAGGAGGAGGCCAAAGTCCGGATTTTAAAAAGAAAAAAAAGCTTACAACAACAAAGACTTCCTCCACCAGCGGACACGGATCAAATTCCTTTATCTTTGATTCAAACTGATGAGCAATGGGAAAGAGGAATCGATGTTGGCATCAATGTCAGACTCCCGCATGGCAGGTATCAGCGAGCATTGATTGACACAGGAGCAAGAGTCAATGCGGTCAACTTCTCCACTTATAGGATGCTTACAGATGATCCCCTCGTGCAATCCAACGTGATCTACAAGCAGCAAACGGTGCAACAATGCCAACATTGGGGATAGTAAACTTACCAATCAATCTTGATGGAAATAGTTGTCCTCATCAATTTTCGTCATGAAAGACGGAGAAATCAGAGAATCAATATGCTTGGGAGTTCCATGGATGAGAACGTACAATGCAGTCATTGAATGGTCAGAAAATGCGTTAAGGTACACACACGACTCTAACGTGTACATGACTCCATTCGCCAAAACAGATCACTCGTGGCCGAGTATCCCCATCGACAATAAGAAACCGGCTATTTAGCCAAAAACACCCCCAAAGGTTATTCACAAAATCTGGATAAAGAAATCATTGATGACCAACAAACCGAGCAAGATATGGCTACCTAAGGACAAACTCCAGTCGGATGCAGCATCATCTCCAAAACCTTCAGAAGTTACTTCAAAGGGAAAATGGCAACCAAAAAAGGATAACACTAGAGTTTCAATGCCAGAGCTCGAAAGGAAAACCAAAACTCAAAACAAGAAGCCTGAATCTTCCAAATGGCACTGGATACCGGTGAAAACTAAAGCAAAATCTGTAAAGCAACAAACCACATATAAATGGGTTCCAAAAATATTTGCCAGCACAACACCCACAATCAAGGAAAGAGCAAAACAACTGCAAGCTCTCATGTTCCATAAACAGCTACCCTCGCCATCAAAAGCCACTGAAAACTACACCCAGTTCCCACATCTTGCACAACATGTCGTTACCCAATGCATTGTCTCAACCATCAAAATAGGGCCACATTACACGGCCATGCATAGACACAGAGTTCAAAACCCATGCACATACCCACCCTTTGTCTGGGACGACTCAGACAAGGAAGGGGGGAGTAATTGATGAATCTGATGAATCTAGCAACAGCTAGGGCCATTAAGGGGTCCAATGTGTATATATGTACATAATGTGTGTGTTTTTTCATTATTTAGAGTTCAGTTTTGAACAAATTCGATAAAAAATTGGCATTTTTAGCAGTTTTTTTTGTATCATCCGACTATCATAATAATGAGCTGTAATGACAAGTCCGGAGCATGGGGATGCTTCTGCTTAGGGGTGAGTATAATAATTTTGGCTAATTTTTGCCAGTTAATAAGTATTTTCATTTTATTGTGTTTGATTTTCGTTAATAAAACATTAAAAATTTAAAAAATCTCGCTCACAAGTGTCGGAATCAAGATCTGGAAGCAAACGCCAAAGTATCATGATAAGGTTATCAAGCATGGAAGATATGAAGCTAATCCGAAGATGTCAAATTTCCGCCTCAATGATCATGACTACATTTCGCCAAAATCGCATCAAACGGTCATACGATGCCGGAATGATAAACGGTTCGACCCACAAGTGGTATGCAGATTAAATCAGGATCAATGGTGAGAAAAATCAACCCTATGATATGAAAATCTCGGGAAGATATAGGTCAGGTAGGCCAAAATCTAGCTCATTGTTCATTTTCACCTTTGAGAGAGAAGGAGAGAGCTTTTTTGACCTAGAGCGAGCCACGTTTCTACCCCGTACGGACTATCAGAGCCAGCATTTCACATTAGATTTCACAGGTATGTTCCCTATCAAGTAAAGATCAAGTCTATTATGCATGCAAGCGCGAATCATTGCACAAACGGGCGAAGGGATCTAATCAAAGTCGGATCGGGTCAAAGAGGTCGAGGGCCCTTAGAGGCATCCATACAAAACATTTTTCAGCCACAGAACACATCAATGAGCTCCCCACAAGGTCAGGAACAAAGCCATGTGGTCAAGACCAAATTTGGTGGTGGTACTACGATCGCGATCGGCGTACCTCCCTGACAAAAACTGGGACAGATCTTGCAAAACACCTCCCCTCAGCCTCGCCTACAACCTGCTGGTGTCAAAAACAATTTTGGCCTCCATGGTACGATCGTGATCGGTGCCCCAATATGCAGGTTTTGCAACTTTTGGTTTGGCACAGGCTTGGAACTCAGTTAAAAGTACACTCTCTTGAAATTTCAAGGAAAATGCACAAATTTTGCTCATGGAATGGGCCCAATTTGTCAAACACAACCAAAAAGGGAAAATTTGACCTACAACTACAAAAATCTGGTTAAAAATGATGATGGATGGTTTGGAAGGAACACTTGTCCGACTAAGAGTCAGGACAGTTGCAGAAAACCTCGGATAGATCTCAGAATCTCCTACAAGTACAGATATGGTAATTTGTCACGGGAACAGAATAATAGAGATGGACATCAAAAGATAGAGAAAGAGATCTTTGTATTGATAGATTTTTGCGGAGTTTTGATACAACAGATGAGCAATCGAATATGGGCGTACTCCGTTGTACGGAGCTCGAACCTCCCGACCACCCCCAAGCTTCAGTTCGCTTGCATGCAACGTCTCACTCGCACTCGCACTCGCAGAAGAGAGATCGTTGAATAATCCCCAAAACGCACTACCCGTCTTTCTTTTCTCGTTTTTCCTCCAAAAGCATGCGACCTCCCCAAAATAGCCGCTTTTCTATTTTTGGTGTTCGGTCGACTCGACTTGTGCGCCAAGTATACCTGCAAGAATAAGGTAAAAAACGTGATCGCGAAGCGATCCGTAAAGGTTAGATTTTTGAAAACTTTTTTTTTTCCAGCTGTCCACAAATTTTCAGTTGTCTTCAACTGAGCATAACTCCCAAACGGAGCCAAAACAGCCCAAGTCCGTCTCACACAATCTTGTTGCCCTTGCTGCGCTCTTCGACGGCTATGTGATGGAAAATTTCCATAGCCTGCTCTGATTTGCTGAAAATCAACCTGCAAAACAACATTTTCTTCAAAAACGATGCAAAAACAGCAAATTCCACTTTTTTTCTTAATCTTTGGCCCTCAACGTGCATCAAAACATCAAAATCTCTAAAGACTCAGAGAACCAAAGTTGTTCCTTATAACACACGCTTCAATCGCTGCATACATCACTTTTCCAAAATCCCACATTAACACCTTCAAAGATGCCCCAGAAAATGCCTTCCGGATCAAAAAAATTTATTGGACGAAAGCAATCCACACATCCTTCTACACAGTGGACTAACTTTAAAACGACCAAAACTTCCTAGAAAAACAAAATTTATTGCTAAAACACCTCAAAATCAAGTCCTGTTACATAATTGTTAAGTATAGAGCCTGATTTACCCTTGTAATTTTATGTGATAAAAGCGCACATTGGTAAGGCTCCCATTATGAGGAGAAGCCATCGTGCGTGAAGGAAAATCACTCATCGGAAACCAAAATTTTCACGGACAAGAATCAGGGGCAACTTTAAAGGCCTCGGGGGCGTAGGCCCCCGAGACTTTTTTGTTTCGCCGGAATATTATGGCCGGACGGCAACCGGAAAGTGGTCGGAAAACAACCGGTCGGTTTTCCGGTGGCCGGTAGTCAATGGTCGATGGCCGGTGGTCGGAAGTCAATGGCCGGTGGCCGGTGGTCGGAAGTCAATGGCCGGTGGCCGATGGCCGAATTCAATGGCCGGTGGCCGAATTCAAAAGCGGACTTGTCTTCTCAAGGGCGGCCACACATGGGCGGATTGGAGGGTCCGATTTGGACTTATTCGCACAAGGGCGGCTACACATGGCTGTCTCTCATAAGAGAGGGCAGCCCTTTTGGCCTATAAAAGGAGGCCATTTCTACACACATTTCATAGTGTGAAGTTGATGCAACAAGGTGAGTGTGAGGTGGTGAGAGTGAAGCAAGGCGGGAGCTCCATTAAGGGTATAATCCCTTTGTAAACTACTTCTTGTTTTGAAGTACTAAAGCCATTGAGTGGCTGCTTTCCCGTGGACGTAGCCCACATTGGGTGAACCACGTATATCGTGTGTACTCTCTCTCTCTCTCTCTACTCTATAATCTCGTGTATATAAATCTGTCTCTCTCCATTAAGTAATCTACTCAATTATCTATTTAGCTACGTCTTATTTCCTAACAACTGGTATCAGAGCAAGGTTTGCTCGTAGATAAATTATCTCAAGGAAAGAATTCCTTGAATTGAGTGGGAGTTATGGTGGAGGAAGGGAAGCTCAAGATTGAGAAGTTCAACGGCAAAAACTACCAACATTTGAAGATGCAGATTGAAGACTATCTCTACCAGAAGGACCACTATTTACCACTAGGCGGTCTTGCAAAGAAGCCCGCAACAATGGCAGATGAAGCATGGATTGTCCTTGATCGAAAGGCACTCGGAACAATTCGGTTAAGCTTGGCGTCAACTGTGGCCTTCAATGTTTTGGAGATGAAGACCACGGAGGACTTGATGAAGTCACTTGACGACTTCTACGAGAAACCATCGGCATCCAATAAGGTATTTCTTATGAAGCGCTTGTTCAATCTAAAGATGGCAGAGAATGGTTCAGTTGCAGAACACCTAAATGACTTTAACACAAACATAAGTCAACTTCGGTCAGTGAAAATCAATTTCGATGACGAAGTGCGAGCTCTCCTTATACTATCATCTCTACCGGATAGTTGGGACAGCCTTGTGATGGTTGTAAGTAATTCTATCTCTGGCACAAATACTCTTAAGTTTGATGATGTTGTGGGTGTTCTCCTAAGCGAGGAAATGCGAAGGAGAAGCACTGGAGAATCATCAAGTGCTACACTATCAGTGGAAACAAGAGGAAGGCTTAAGGAGAGGTTCAAAAACCAAAAGGGTCGTTATCGCTCAAGGCGGAGCAAGTCACGCACAAAGTCAGTTCTTGAATGTTGGAACTGCGGCAAGAAGGGCCACGTCAAGAAGGATTGTTGGTTCAAGAAGAAGAAGGAGACAGAGTCTCAAGACAACAAGACAACATCGGAGGCCAATGTGGCAGGTAAAGTAGAGCAAGATGCTCTAATTCTCTCATTAGACAATGTGTCTAATTCCTGGATAGTAGATTTCGGGGCTTCATTCCATGCGACACCACACAAGCAACATTTCCAAGACTACACCAAAGGTAATTTTGGGTATGTATACTTGGGAGATGATGAAGCTTGTGAGATTATCGGCAAAGGTACACTTTCTGTCAAAACTGGTAACGGAAATGAATGGAAGCTTAAAGATGTTAGGCATGTTCCTTCTCTTCGCAAAAATTTGATCTCTATAGGACAATTGGACGATGAAGGTCACAACATTGCATTCGGAAACAAACGGTGGAAGATCTCAAAGGGATCTTTGGTGCTTTCCAAGGGTGAAAAAGTCGGTACACTTTACTTGTGTACTGTTAGCACGCAACCTTCAGCTTGTGCAACAACTACAGAAGTTGATAGTGCGGTGTGGCACTACCGACTTGGGCATATGAGTGCCAAAGAAATGCAAATCCTCCAAACAAAGAAGCTTCTACCAGGTTTGAAAGAAGTGGACTTAGAGTTCTGTGAAGATTGTGTTTATGGTAAACAAAAGAGGGTAAAATTTCAAAAATCAGGAAATGAAAGAAAAAATTAAAAACTTGAGTTGGTTCATTCTGATGTTTGGGGTCCTGCAAGTACACCATCACTTGGTGGCTCATTGTACTATGTAACATTCATAGACGATGCGACTAGAAAAACATGGGTTCATGTCACGAAGAATAAATCCTATGTATTTTCCATATTTCAAAGGTGGAAAGCCTTTGTGGAGAATGAAACAAGTACTAAGGTTAAATGCCTCAGATCCGACAATGGAGGCGAATGTTGCAGCCAAGCTTTTGAAAACTTTTGTGCTAGCAATGGCATTCGGAGGCAAAGGACAACCCCAAGGACACCTCAACAAAATGGGATTTCGGAAAGGATGAACAGTACAATCATGGAACGAGCACGAAGCATGTGGCTACATGCAGGCCTACTGCTTGAGCTTTGGGCGGAAGCTGTAAGTACGTATGTGTACTTAATCAATCGGTCACCCTCAACGGCATTGGATGGGGGAGTTCCAGAAGAGGCATGGAGAGGTAAACCGGTGAATTATGCATTTCTCAAAGTGTTTGGGTGTGAGGCTTTCATGCACATAGATAGAAGCCTAAGATCAAAGTTAGATGCAAAGTCCAAAAAGTGTTTCTTCATTGGCTATGGTGAAGGAGACTTTGGGTATCGCCTATGGAATCCTGAAGATGGTAAAATCTTAAGGAGTAGGGATGTAATTTTTAACGAACAAAATATGTACAAAGATTACTTGGAAAGAAAACAAACAAAAGAAACAGGTGATGAGTACATGGAGCTTGAGGACGGTGAAGACTCAAGGACTGCAAACGGTGACAATGTGCAACAACGTCAACCAAATGAGGAGTCTCAACTTATTCCCCGAAGATGTACAAGAGCAAGTAGACCTCCAGAAAGGTTTGTTCCTTCCTTCAACCATCTCTTGATCTCAGATTCTGTAGAGCCGGAATCATATGAAGAAGCTATGCAACATGAATCCAAAGAAGAATGGACGAAGAGCATGCAAGTGGAGATGGACTCAGTACATTGCAACCAAACATGGGAGTTGGTTGAGTTGCCTAAAGGTAAGCGGGAACTTCAAAACAAATGGGTGTACAAGCTAAAGGAAGAAGAAGGTGGGAAAAAAAGGTACAAGTCTAGGCTTGTGGTAAAAGTTTTTTCTCAAAAGAAAGGTATTGACTTCAATGAAATATTTTCTCCTGTTGTAAAAATGAATTCAATTAGGCTTGTATTAAGCCTTGTGGCTGCTCATGATCTAAATCTCGAGCAAATGGATGTAAATACAGCATTCCCTCACGGTGACTTAGAGGATGAAATCTACATGCTTCAACCAAAGGGGTATGAAGTAAAAGGTAAGGAGAAAATGGTTTGCAGATTAAAGAAGAGCTTGTATGGTTTAAAGCAAGCATCAAGACAATGGTACTTGAAGTTTGATCGATGGATGTTGGATCATGGATTCACAAGATGCAACTCGGATCACTGTGTCTACACGAAGAATTTGGGAGATGGGAAATTCATCATCCTAATATTGTATGTTGATGACATGTTGATTACAAGTGCTAACATGCAGGACATCAAAGACCTAAAAGAGGAGCTGTCCAAATCTTTTTCAATGAAAGATTTAGGTGCTGCAAAGAGGATACTTGGTATGAAAATATCAAGGGACAGGACGAAGAAGACAATAAAGCTATCTCAATAACATTACATCAAGAAGGTACTAGAAAGGTTTGCAATGAAAAATGCAAAACCAGTTTCTACACCTTTGGTTGGTCATTTTAAACTAACGAAGGATATGTGTCCAAAGACACAAGAGGAGATATACTATATGTCTAAAGTTCCATATGATGCAGCGGTAGGTTCTCTAATGTATGCTATGGTCTGGACAAGGCCAGACATTGCACATGCAGTGGGAGTTGTGAGTAGGTTCATGGACAACCCAGGTAAAGAGCATTGGCAAGCTGTGAAGTGGATACTTAGGTATCTAAAAGGGACAACAACAAATGCTTTGTATTTTGGAGGAACTGATATTTTTCTAGAAGGGTATGCTGATGCAAATATGGCAGGTGACAAAGATACTCGAAGGAGCACTAATGGCTATGTGTTCACGGTTGGAGGCACAGCAATAAGCTGGGCTTCAAAGCTGCAGAAAGTGGTTTCACTTTCTACCACGAAAGCAGAGTATGTAGCAATGACGGAGGCAAGCAAAGAAATTCTGTGGCTTCACAGATTCTTAGAAGAGCTTGGATTCAAACAAGACAATTGTGTTTTGTACAGTGATAGCCAAAGCGCTATCCATCTTGCAAAGAACTCAGCCTTTCATTCAAGGACAAAGCACATTGAGGTGAGATATCACTTCATACGCACTCTTTTGGAAGAGGGGCAACTAAAGCTAGGAAAGGTGCATACAAGTGAAAATCCTGCAGACATGTTTACAAAGGTGGTCAACAAGGAGAAGTTGAGCTTTTGCTCATCTTCAATCGGCATTCAAGGATAAGAAGCCAGAATGGAAAGCAGTCACAGGTTTGGTTTGGAGATCAGTCTCCAAGTGGGAGATTGTTAAGTATGGAGCCTGATTTACCCTTGTAATTTTCTGTGGTAAAAGCGCACATTTGTAAGGCCCCCATTATGAGGAGAAGCCATCGTGCGTGAAGGAAAATCACTCACCGGAAACCAAAATTTTCACAGACAAGAATCAGGGGCAACTTTAAAGGCCTCGGGGGCGGAGGCCCCCGAGAATATTCTTTTTCGCCGGAATATTATGGCGGCCGGACGGCGGCCGGAAAGTGGTCGGATAACAACCGGTCGGTTGTCCGATGGCCGGTAGTCAATGGCCGATGGCCGGTGGTTGGAAGTCAATGGCCGGTGGCCGGTGGTCGGAAGTCAATGGCCGGTGGCCGGTGGCCGAATTCAAAAGCGGACTTGTCTTCTCAAGGGCGGCCACACATGGGCGGATTGGAGGGTCCGATTTGGACTTATTCGCACAAGGGAGGCTACACATGGCTGTCTCTCATAAGAGAGGGCAGCCCTTTTGGCCTATAAAAGGAGGCCATTTCTACACACATTTCATGGTGTGAAGTTGATGCAACAAGGTGAGTGTGAGGTGGTGAGAGTGAAGCAAGGCGGGAGCTCCATTAAGGGTATAATCCCTTTGTAAACTACTTCTTGTTTTGAAGTACTAAAGCCATTGAGTGGCTGCTTTCCCGTGGACGTAGCCCACATTGGGTGAACCACGTATATCGTGTGTACTCTCTCTCTCTCTACTCTATAATCTCGTGTATATAAATCTGTCTCTCTCCATTAAGTAATCTACTCAATTATCTATTTAGCTACATCTTATTTCCTAACAATAATTTCAGTCTCGAATGATCACACAAAGCTAGAATTGGAGCCGAGCCAATGCCAAAACCAAAAAGTCATTTAAGGATGCTCAAACATCACATGGATATCCAAGAAATTCCTGAAAAATGCACAAATCAGGGTATAAAGTGCCTGCTAAGGTCAACATCAGACAATGGAGTAGGCTGATGGTAGCAGAACATCATGGGAGCAGTGGGAGCTCTAAAACTAACTTCAACTAACTCCAGGATCCAACCAAAATTCATCAGGAAAACCAAATATGGTTAGATTTAGTAAAATGTGGTCAAATAGTGAAAAATTGCTCTAAATTGTTCATTTTAAGTCCAAACTTGAAAATAAATCATTAGTGGGCTAGGCAAGCATAGAAGTTCACGACCATCTAGTTTTTACCAAAAACAGGCGCTGAACACCGATCGCGATCAGTGTACCTTAGCTTCAAAATTTGACCGAAACCTATCAAATCCCTTGTACACATCTTGTTCAAGTCACCATCCAAGTTTCAAGCCAATTGGACATCAAAAACTCATAAAAAATTAGATTCTAGTCCAAAACTCCCTTGTAACCCAGAAATGGGACCTGTAAACTCAAAAGTGGTTCAAAAGACACACAGAGTGGATCAAAATGATCCTCCAACTATCACCAACCCACTCATATGATCAAATCTAGATTTGGCATCTGTACTACGATCGCGATCGGTGTACCTCAGACCCAGAACTGGCTCAGATTTTTATCAGTCATAGCGCTAGTCTTCCTAGTCCCACTGGTGAAATATGGACAAGAATGGATGAAATTGGTTCAAGTTATGATCAGTTTAACTTTTGAACTATTTTTTACTAAAAGTCTAAATGTGATTGATTGCAAAGGGAAAATCTTGACAGCTTGTGATTCTCCTGACACAGAATGCCTCGCCCAAAGAAAGACAGGCAGTGGACAGCAGCACCATATGAAGTGGAGGAGCTCGCCACAAATGAAAAGGCTCACATCTTGGATGAGATACTGGCTCAAATTCCTGCCCACATCTTCATCTCGAAGTTTAAGGATGCGTATGGTGACTTGGTAAAGACAACTATCATGCCACGGGAGATATGGAATCTCCACCAAAGGCCGGAAGTAATAGAGGTTGTGCGAGCGGTACACTTGGAACAATTTTTCAGATTACAGCCATGGGGAACAGATTACATGAGAGCCCACGAGCTCATGAGCTCGATACAATATGATGGGCAAGCAATGCTCACAGACAAAGATGGGTCAAAGGTTAAAGTAAAGATCACGAAGGAAATCATCAACGAAGCCTTGCATTTGCTCCTAGGGCAACACGATTTGTTAGCAAAGACAAAGTCACTGGACAATGAGAAGGCATTCGTCAAAGCGAAGGGGAACAAGTACAAATACAGTGACATGATCTACGGAGAGCTGGAATTGCCGATGAGATTGATATCTCAGTATTTCAGAGTTCAAAAGCCTCCTCGCTACACAGAGCCAATCTTGCACATTGTCGTAGTCATGGCTCTAGCGACAATAGAAAATAGATCCATTTGTTGCGACTACGGTTCTTATATTTTGGATAATCTGATTGAAGCAAATTTGAAAAGCTTGGCAAAAAACAAAACCTACATGAGTGCAGGGCTGATGCTAACTAGAATAGCATACAAGGCTTTGGGAATGATCAAAGATTTGCCAGCTTCCAGCTCACAAACGACCTTGATCCAGAAAGCAAAGCTGGTTGCACACTCTGTAAGGATGACCCCTAGCACGACATCATCGCGCTCAGCCAAGGCCACCAATAAAAGTTCAAGTGATAAAGAGGAAACGGAGACATATGACTAAGGGAAGTCTCAAGATTCTAAAGACAAAGTGCCTTCAGAGTTTGAGAAAAGCGAGGAGGAAGATTCAACAAAGCCGCTCGAGAGAAAAAGAGGAGAGAGAAGTGCAATACCGCAGTCGGACATGCAAAAAGCATATGCGGAAGCCCAGAAAAGAGTTGAAGAAAGATGAACCAAATTGCGGGCTGACAGACAGGCTCGAGCGGTTGAAACGCAACAGGCACAAAAAAGAAGACTTGAAAGGGAAAGGCAAGAAAGGATAGAGGATGCAACTCGCCTACGGGCTGAGAAGCGAAGGTTGGAAGTAGAACAAAAGGCTGCGGAAGTGGACATATCTTCGCAGTCCACTGAACAAACGAAGGAAAAAGACGCGCCTGATGAGCAAAATCAGGCGGAACAGCTTAAGAAGATCCAGAGAGATAGGAATATGGAAGCACGACGCACGGCGGATCCCGCCAAAGAATAATTAGGATTTTAAAGAAAAGAAAAACGGAAGCATCTGCTTCGCAACAAGGTGAAGGGACTTCCAAGAGGAGACATGTGTGAGAAGAATCGAGTCCGCCTCCTCCCTCGCCCAGATCACCTCCTCCCTCGCCTAGAAAATCACCTCCGCCCTCACCAAAATCTCCACCTCCTCCCCCTTCTCCATCAAACAAAAAGCAGCCATGGGCCTCCCCCTTCAACCTCGCAAAAGGAGGTTTTACCACCTACAGAATCCATCGGATACCAAGAAGCATGCCAAGCAGTGGCTGGATTTGATTACAAGCAAACTCTGTGGGATTTAGAACGGCAATTCCAGTGTCAGCATGTGGTGCTTAGTGAGAAAGAAAGGCAGGTACAGGAAGCCCGACAAAATCAAGAATCAGGGCAAGAAGAGTTAGATAGCCTGAGAATGCAACTAGAATGCACAACGAAGGAAAGAGACCTTGAGCGGCAGCAAGCTCAGTCTCTGATCAAAGATTTGGTGGACGTCAGGACATACCTAACTGCCAAAGAGAAGGAGTTCCAAGAGCTGACGGCAAGAGTCTAGAAAGCGATAGAGCAGCTTTCCTACGAGAGTGCAAGATTCCAAAGGCTTAGCAGCTCCTACAGCACTGTCAAGGGCACTCTGACGACTTTGATGGCTAATCACGAACCTTCTAGTGCATTGGTCTCCACATCTGACAATGCCACAATAGTAAACACTATAGCAGTACTAAAAGTAGAGCTACAGCAAGAAAGGCTTCAAAGACAACTGCTCGTATTAGGGATGGTGGCCCAGACAGCGGAAAACGAGCTAAAGTTAAAAGAAGTGGAGCAGCAACTAGCTCAAGCAAACGCTAAACTACAGATTCAGAGACAGATCGGTGATACGTTGCTAAAGGAAAAATAAGATCTGCTTTTCCAACAGTAGATCAAAGCAGACAAAGCCCAGACTCAACCGCAATTGCTGCCTGGACAACAAGCGCTAGATTTGCCTGGATCATCACATCAAGGGCAACAGAAGCAAGAATTTGAAGGGCCCGATCTCGACATAAGAGATGAACTCAGTGAAAGCATTCAAGACTTTCCAGAGGGGCCAGCCAAGGAGTATATGCTCTATGAAAAGAAGATAGTGGAGTCAGTAGCCCTGGCATACTTACAACCAGAAGAGCAGGTGAAAGGATTTGGCGACGAATACTTCCCGTTTCCTCTGCTATGCCATGAAGAAAATTCGTGGAAAGAAAAGATGAGGCTTGCCTTGCCACGAAACAAAGAAGGGGGTTACGAGGGCATTGCACTCATAGTGGGAGAAGCTCAGGTGCTTGTCGATGACCACCCCAAGTGGAGGTAGAAGTCGTTGGACAAAAGGCCACAGGATCTAACAAATTACCACAAGGCTCCTCAACATATACAAATAGATCCTACATTCTACCCTGTCCCTCAAAGATGCACTTGGAAATATTTCACCACATGGAAGGGGTCGAGGCAGCACAAGCTAAATTACCCGATTCTGACAGCGCAATAATCCCCTACGGTGGCTTACATGGTTAGCACACTGAACTCAACTATTACTTTGCTGTGGGATGTCCCCGATTTGGCATGCCAGATGCTATTGAAGATAGCCCGGATGATCGTCACCTGCATCCAGGTGTTTAAAGACACTGAAGGCGACGATCATCCGTGGAATCTGTTCTTGGAAGGACACAGAGGCATCTGCTGGAATCTATAGGATTCACCACCACGGCACATCTTGATGGCCATGTACTCCAGGCTAATGTACCTGCCATCACACTACCATCAAACATTTGAAGAGGCCTTCTTCACAGGATTCTTCGAAATGGATTCAAGGATTTTCCATCCCATGGAGAAGGACCTCAAGGCAAGGTACGTGGAATACCAACACACATTATCTGAAAATCCATTCAGACAACACCAAGAAGCCCTCGAAGCCGTCCTGCGAACAAGAAGCTTTTCAGTGACACTCGCTTCATTAGAGCCACATCAACGGCCAAAGCACTGAACATGCAGGAGGGCGTGCAAGGATAAGGAAGGGGGGAGTGTTTGACGGACGAAGCAACAGGCGGCCATGGCCAAAAGGACCATATTTTTCTGAGAAACCATTGTAAAATTATTTTGTAAAGAAGCATCTCTAAGCCGAGAAATTGTCAAAAATGTATGATTATTCTTATGGGAGCAATTGTATATTAGAGAGCCAGTTTTAAGATTAGGGGCTTATGGCCAGACAAGCCATTTTGCAAAGACCTAATCTATAAAGGTCATTTTTTGTAAGTTTTGGATAATCTTTTTGAATGGGAAACTGAGAAGACATCGTACATTTGAGAGATCCTTCTTGTTCAAACTTGTAATCTTCGCCATTGCGGCTACGGTAATCCAAATTCAGTTTTGATTATTGCATTGTGTTCCTCTCCTCTTGCTCTTTCATTCAACTATAATCATTCAAGATTTAGTGTAGGTTTTTGACTACGTGTTTGACGCTTTAAATCGCTGTTTTGAGTGTTTATATGCGTGTTTTATGTCATTTCGACCCTAGGAGGGGCTTTAGGGACCCTAAAACGACCCATTAGGATCAACTATTCTCTGTTTTTGTTGACTTTGGGACGAACGATCGCGATCGTTGTACCTCTCCAGAATGCTATGATGGTGATAGGATATGATCTTAATAGTCCCCTGAAGCTTCCCTTCAAGTTTCGTGCAATTCCGAATAGATTTGCATGGTAAACGGGCATGATGACTGTAGAGCTGGGTAGAAGGACATAGTCAGATTACTTGGCGATGATGCGTTTGATTTACTTGTAGAATTAGTAGTTGCATCTCTTCGAGTTCACTTCATTAGGAGTGACAACCTAGTGAGTTTCCATGCCTCATCCGAGTCGCTTCCCCTGTATGATAAATATGTTGATTCTTGAGAGCTATGCTATGGATGTCTGTCGCGACGACCCGCAAACAGCCATAGAGTGGGGAGGCTACTGAATGAGTGGCGTAACTACGAGTGAAAAAGTACAATATCTTGAAGGTATACCATGCCAAGATGAAGAGGGCATAGGTTCATATAAAGTCCATTGGTTTGTCTTTTAAAATAATGACATGGATCCTCATTACTTTGCTTTTAGCCTAGGGAACGCATAAATGCATCAAATTTTTGATACCATTGTCTGGATGATTGCTTCAAGCCATATAGACTTTTGAAAAACGTACATAACAAATGTTCCTTGCCCTTTAGCACAAACCCTTTAGGTTGCTGCATATAAATATCTTCCTCAAGATCACCATTTATGATAGCTATAATGACATCCATTTGATCAAGCTCCATATCTTCAGTGGCAACCAAAGCAAGCAACATTCTCGGTGTGATCATCTTGACCACGGGAGAAAATATTTCCTAGAAATTGACACCATATTCTTTCTTGAAACCTTTTTCCACTAACCGAGCTTTGTAATTGTCTCTTGTAAACCCATTTACAAGGCAATGATTTTCTACCTTTTGGCAATGGACCACGTTCCCATGTTTTGTTCTTTGCAATACTTGACAGCTCCCTCTTCATAGCATGTTTTCACTAAACCTTATCATTGGCTAGCATCGCCTCTTTGTAACAAGAAGGCTCACCACTATCGGTCATCAAAACAAAATCCATGCCTGGAACAAAACATTATGGCGGATGTGAGACTCTTTGAGATCTCCACGGCTGATCAAAAATCGTACTAGCCTATGGCGTAAGTGGCTCAGGAAATGTTTGAATAGGAGGTGATTCAAAAAAATACCACTTTGTCTAATTCAACCTCTTTCACTGGATGTCTATGCATCTTAGCGTTGTTAAAGACAACATCACAACTATGAATCACTGATCAACTTTCTGGATCCCATACATGATAACCAAATTGACCATCTACACCATAGCCAATGAAGATGCATTTCTTGGACTTAGAATCTAGCTTAGCATGCAACTAATTGAATACATGTGCATAAGCTTTACAGCCACATGTGAATTTTTTTCCATAAGACAAGTTATGTCTTGACTATATCTCCAAAGGTACACAAAATTGTAATGAAGTATGTGGTGATCTATTGATCAACTACACGGCTGTGTATAATACTTCAACCCAAAATTGCTTGCGGTAAATTAGCTTGTGATAGCATAGATCATATAATACACTCTTCGATGTTCCTATTTATTTGTTCCGTAACACCATTTTGTGTAGGGATGTAAGGAGTTGTAAACTCACGCTTAATTTCCCTACTTGAAAAAGTATATAAACACTTTGGATACATATTCTCCACCATTGTCTGAGTTCAAAGCTTTTAACTTATGTTAAAAATGAGTTTCAACACTAGATAAGAACTTCTTGAAGCAAGAAAAGGTTTCATCTTCACAATTCATGGCATAGAACGAAACATGCCGTGTCGCATCGTCAATGAATGTAACATAATAGGACGCACCACCATGGGATTTAGAAGGCATAGCCCCACATAAATCACTGTGAACGATCTCTGAGGGTTTTCTTTCTTTGTCAAAAGAATGTGTATGATGTGGCCATGTTTTCTTTTCATAGTGACAGTGCTCACAAAATAGAAAATTAAAAAATGACAAAGACAGTAACTAGCCCAAACAAGAGAGTGTCTCCATTCCCTTCTTTGACACATGTCCTAATCGTCTATTCCACAAAAAAATGGTTGGCAACTTCGTTACAAAAAGAACATTGTACTTATCAGATACAGAAAGAGAATAAAGTGAACCAACTTTAGAACCATGGGCTATAATAAGATGACCCTTTGCAACACGCCAAGACTGCTGATGAAAAGTGACTTTATAACCCAAGTCATCAAGACATCCAACCGAAATTTGATTTCGTGTCAAGACTGGAACATGATGCACATTATGGATGATAAACTTCACCCCATTTGCGATGATCATGGCAATATCACCTACGCCAACAATTTCACAAGAGTAATTGTCACGAAGTGTAATAGAACCAATGGTTTCCTTGTATGTAGTAAAACAATGCCTATGATGTGTGACATGCAACAAAGCACCCGAATCAAGAATCCATGTATGGGATGCTTCACCACTAACAAGGAGTTCAGCTGGCATAGAGCTCTATAGAGATAGAGTTTCCTTTCCATCATAAAAGACATCTTCATTTTCAGTCAACATATTAATGTCCTGTGTATCACTGTCATCCTGAACTATATTCAATTCTTTAATCTTAACCAAACTCTTTGGTTTCTCCTCTTTATCATCATGATCTTTGCCTATACCTTTTCTGTTGAGAGAAAATGAGAGAACACAGAAGTAGAACCCCAAAGTGTGTAGAATACACACATGAGATGATGTATATATAGAGGGGACCTGGGTGCCATATATAGAGAAGCCATATATTGAGTAGCTTCACATATAAGCTCAACACCCCCGCTCAAATAAGGGTCCCTAACTGTGGATGAAAAAACCCTTGGGGGATCAAGGGAAAAACCCACAACTCTATATACACCCACCGTTATATTATAAAAATCATTAAATATACAAATGTTTACGAGGAGCTACATCACTCCTTTTACAATGAATGTTTTATGAGGAGTTACATTACTCCTATCAAATACAATAATGAATACAAAGGTTCAATAAAGAGGTGTAAAAGCTATCGATTAGCTTGTAATCAAAAGTGTCTCCGTGAATCTGCTGTGTAGCTTGTCATCAATATCGCATCACCAAACATGTCTTCATGTTGTCATCAATATGGGATCACCAAACATATCTTCATATATCTTTTATTGTCACCAAGTTTGTCTTCATAAAATCAATTCTTTGATCAATCCTACATAGATCATAGACTCCAAAAAAAAACATGTCATGAAAATTATTAGCATCGTTAATGAAATAATTACGTTCACAATGCCATAAGAGATGGTTCGCGACGCCACTCTTTTGACGACATATATACGCACGACAACATATGGTACATAAAGTATAAACGTAAAAGTACAAAATGTGTGATTACGTGATACAAATGATATGTGTATATACTACATAAAACAACATTTATCAATGTAGTGATCAATGAATACCATCAAAGTATTAACTAAATATCATCATTATGTCAATAAAAATGAATAAATGATCATGGTATCAACGAAAAGCATCATGATATCACCGAGAATAATCATTGTATCAACGAAACAACATCATGGCATCACCGAGAATAACCATGGTATCAACGAAATATCATCATGGAATCACCGAGAATAACCATGGTATCAACGAAACAACATCATGGTATCACCGAGAATAACCATGGTATCAACAAAACATCATCATGGTATCAATAAAAATCACCATGGAATCAACGAAATATCATCATGGAATCACCGAGAATAACCATGGTATCAACGAAATATCATCATGGCACCACCGAGAATAACCATGGTATCAATGACATATCATCATGGTATCAACGAAAATCACCATGACCAAAGTATTAACAAAACATTATCATGGTACCATCAAAATCACTATGGTATCAATGAGAAATTATCAATAAAACGACATAAACTATATCTCTAAAAGAATAATTATACGAGAATCAATGAACGAGTATATCATATAACAAAAGATCATGTACCAACAATAGCTCGATAGAATTTGGACGATCATCAACGGCTCGACTGAATCGGAACGATGTGTAACTGGCTTCTGCAGCAAAGTTACGTCAGTAACAAATATATAATTGATGAAGAAAAATATAATTGAGAAGTTTTCAATTATGAGAAAAATCAAAAGCAAAAAGTAAAATTTTGATTTTCAAACATATTCGCAGTCTGAGACGATAACCCAAAATTGGTGCAGAATTTAGAGAAACTTTCTTCTGCAAAGTTATAGACCACATCGATTCCAATCCCCATCGCGGGTAGTTTCTTTTGCAAAGTTGTAGAACACATCGATTCCGGTCTCTCACGCGGGTAGTTTTTGCAAAATCGTTTTCAATAAGCAGAAAAATAAAAAACAAAAAGCGAAAGTTGCTTTTCAGGTATGTACGCAGTCCGCGAACGATAACTCAAATCGGTGCAGAATTTGAAAAAACTTCCTTCTGCAAAGTTGTAGACCACATCGATTCCTGTCTGCAACGTGGGTAGTCTCTGCAAAATCGTTTCCAATTAGTAGAAAAATCAAAAACAAAAAGCAAAAGTTGCTTTTCAGGTATGTACGCAGTCCGCGAACGATAACTCAAAATCGGTGCAGAATTTGAAAAAACTTCCTTTTGCAAAGTTGTAGATCACATTGATTCCGGTCTCTCACTGAGGTAATTTCTGCAAAATCGTTTCCAATTAGTAGAAAAATCAAAAAACAAAAAGCGGAAGTTGCTTTTCAGGTATGTACGCAGTCCGCGAACGATAACTCAAAATCGGTGCAGAATTTGAAAAAACTTTCGTCTGCAAAGTTGTAGACCACATTGATTCCGGTCTCTCTAGCGGGTAGTTTCTGCAAAATCGTTTCCAATTAGCAGAAAAATAAAAAACAAAACGCGGAAGCTGTTTTTCAGGTGTGTACGCAGTCCGCGAACAATAACTCAAAATCGGTGCAGAATTTGAAGAAACTTCCTTCTGCAAAGTTGTAGACCACATTGATTCCGATCCCTCCAGCGGGTAGTTTCTGCAAAATCAATTTTGATCAGGAGAAAAATTGAAAACAAAAACGTACTGCTCTGATACCATGTTGAGAGAAAAGGAGAGAACACAGAAGTAGAACCCCAGAGTGTGTAGAATACACACATGAGATGATGTATATATAGAGGGGACCTGGGTGCCATATATAGAGAAGCCATATATTGAGTAGCTTCACATATAAGCTCAACATTTTCCCTACTCTTTGTCACACTTCCAAGCATAACAATCCTTCTTTATGCGACCAAATTTATCACAATAATGCCATTGAACATTGCGACGACCATGAGAGTTTGATCTACCCTTTGATGCATCTCTATTGCCCTCTTTCTTGGACTCACATTTCAAAGAATGGCCCTTAATTTTCTTATCATTCCTTTGCACATAATGAGATTCGCCATAATGCAAGATAATCAAGGTCTTATAAGGCATCTCCTCTGACAAAAGTGCACTAGTAACATCATCATTTTTTAGTGTATCATTAGGAGATGGGTTACTAACATCTGTGCAAAAGACATCCCAAGAGGGTGGCAACAAACAAATAAAAAACATTGCTTTCATTTCATCATCAATGGTCATGCATTGTGCACAAATTTGGGCAAAAAGAGAATCAAAATCATTGATATAGATGGCAACACGAGCTGACTCCTTTAGAAAAGTTTTTGCATCATGAATACCTATTTGCTAGCCATATCCTTTTCGCAAGTGTTGCATAATTTTTGCCATAAAGCATGAGCAGCCTCACATTCTAATACTTAAAAGTACACCAACTCACCAAGGTGCAATCTAACAAACTAAATCTGAGTCATGTGCATATCTTTAGTTCTAGCCGCATAGGCAATAGGAAATGTTTACTTCTTTTGGGTAAGCACATCATGCATTTGGTTCTTTCAAAGCTAAAAATTAGTGCAATGAAACTTCTTTATGTCATAAATGTCAGAGTCTTTGCTAGTAGACATGGTGACAAAACTACCAAAAGATTTTGGGAAAATTTCGCCAGAGTCTCCTTTGTATTTGGGATTATGTCAACCAAAATACAAGACAAAATGACCAAGTATGTCACTCACAAAGCAAAAAATACATGAAATATATTTCCGTATGCGTATGCCTAGCTCGGTCAAGCCTTTTCCACATGTCAGCTGTAATAATAAATAGAAATATCAATTCCATTACATACCTCTCTGTTGGAAAGCAATTGTCCTCAGTTGCGAAGATAAAAATCTACAAACCATACTTGTCAAAGATAGTGATTAGTATTCTGTGTTAGAAATAGCACATTGAAAAATAAAAAATTTATGAAACGAGATAACATTGCTTATGCTTGCTGTCATCCACATAGTACCTATTCTAGTGTCCCATACCACTAGAATAAGCAACATATGTCATACCCCGATAAATCAGGATATCATTGGTCACACTCATCATTCAATAATTCGATTCTCATCATTCTCAAGTTCAATATTATCGCAATAGAAAATCAACATATATCCATTCCAAATCCAAATCAAATGTTCCATTTCAAATTCAAATTCAAATATCCTTTAATTTGTGTACCCTCAATGTAAATTAAATTATTCAGATTAATTGAACAATTGCAGTAATCATTTGAGCATAGACTTTACTAAAGGCCTCCCAGATATTTTACAGATATTTACTAATTAAGCAAAAAATAGGTAAAAACTTAGCAGATTTGATTTTTAAAGCTGGCAGGTGCTGGGAGCGGTCATCACTGACGTGCCAGGGATAGAAAAAGAAGCAGTGGGCACTAGGGGAGCTGTGGGGCTGCCTTGGGATGCAAGTTACTACCATTTTCAGCTTGTGAGTGCCCATAAGCCTATAAATAAGACCCCTTTCTTTACAACTCTACGCAAACTCAGAGTCTTGGTCACTTCTCTCTCACATAGAGAGAACACTACTCAAAAATCACTAGAGAGAAAAAACTCTAGCTGATTATCCACGATAATTAGCTTCATCCCTTTTTAATTAGCAAAATTATACTAATTTACCTATATTTTCTTAATTAAGAAGATTAAACTTATTTACACTCTAAATTACTCTATGAATTCTTAATATCTTGCTGAGTACTTAAATTAAGATTATGGATACTAATCTAATTAATTATTAGACCATATTAGGACTATAATTAATCATTTTGGTCTTGAATTAAAGATAATTATACTAAATAAACTTAGATTAGTACAAGATAATTATTAGAGCTAGAATAAACTATCAAAAAACTAGAAAAAGTTTGTCTTGATTTTTTGATTAGTTTTTTGTAATTAATTATGCAAAAATTAATTGTTTTTATTCATAAATTGAATGGAGAAATTAGCTAAATCATTTAGATAATTGTACCATAAATATTAGAGCTAGAAATCACTCTTAAAAAGCCAAGATAATCACGGCATGCACATATAATTAGTTAAGCTAATTAATTAGGCTAAAATTATTGTTTTTAAGCATAAATTAAAGAGGAAAATTAGCTAAAATGCTTAGATAATTATATAATAATTAAGAGAGCTAGAAAATACTATTAGAAAGCCAAGATAACTAGGTGATGCACTAATAATTAGTCTAGCTAAATAATTAGGCTAAAACTGTCTTATTTTAGGCATAAGTTGAAGGGAAAAATTAGCTAAACCACTTGGAAAATTGTACAATAATTATCACAGCTAGAAATGATTGTTAAAAAAGTGAAGAAAATTAGAACATGATCAGAGAATTAGTTGAGCTAATTAATATTTCTAAGATAGCCTATTTCTAAGCATAAATTAAAAATGATAATTAGTAAATTATATTAGATAAATAGGTGCTATTTATCAAATTTAGATTACATAAAAAAGAGTTAGTGATAATAATCATAAGGTTAAAAAACAATAGTATAAATATTTATCTAAGTCAAATTATATGATTTCAAGCTGAAAAGAAAAAGAAGAAACTAGTAAATCATGTTAGATAATTACATGCTATTTAGTAGAGCTAGATTACATGATTAAAAAGATGTGATAATTATCTTAAGGTTAGAAAAGCAATATAGATATTTATCTAAGTCAAATTATATTATTTATAGCTGAAAATAAAAGTGGGAAGTTAGTCAATCCTGTTAGATAATTACATGCTATTTATCAGAGTTAGACTACATGATACAAATTCCATGATAATTATCTTAAGGTTAAAAAATTATTATAGATATTTATTAAAGTCAAATTATTCTAATTCTAGCTAAAACTTAAAGGGGAAATTAATAAATCATGTTAAATAACTACATGCTATCTATTAAACTTATATTATATGACAAACAAGCAGTGATAATTATCTTAAGGTTAGAAAAATTAATATAGTTATTTATCTCAATCAAATTATACTAATTCTACTTGAAAAAGATAGGGAAACATTAGTTAACTAATTTGGAAAATAAAAATATAATTACGAGAGGTCGTAACTATATTATCTACTTGTGATAATTATACCATAGTTAATTAGCTAGTTATAAAATTATAATTGGCCAAAAGTACTATTTGTAGCTAGAGATTAACTAAAATAAATAGATGCTACAATCAAAAGTTTCTAGGAAAATTACAATAAGTATAAAACAATGATTTAAAGTTTAGGAAATGATATCTTTAAGAGAAACTAAATAGAATACATATTAAGCTCAAATAAAGCAGATTCCAAGCTTAAAATTTGATGAGTAAAATATAAAAAAGATATAGGAAATTATAAAAAAATTTAGGAGAACTTAAAAAACCCTTACGGAAGCTTGGAAAAAGTTGTCGTACCTACAATGGCAAATAAGAAACTACTAGGTCAATAATTTACCAATTAAGACTATAAATTTAGCCTTGATTGGCTTAAGATTGAATACAAAGGTTAAGTCTAACTTTTGGATAATTTACCTAATGTTTAGATGTCTGTTTTCATAAGGATAAGAAGTTATGGAAGCTAAAATGACTCGAGAAAATCCTCCATCTGATGATGAGGCCAAAGCTCCAAAAAGAACTAGAGCGTCGCATGACGAGGAAGCTGGTCCTAATAGTAGGCCTACAAAGGAGAGTCTTCAGGGGTTAGCGCAGCAGCAGATGGCCGATCAGTCCTAGGTGGGTTTCCCATTATATTCAATTACTTCTTTAAATAGTTTAAGTTATTTTATAAGTTAACATTGCATACGTAAGGAGTGAGTAAGAATTAGAAAATAAATATTGGCCAAAAATGGAAGGTAACTTCCAAGAAACCAATGTGTATTTTGTTTATAAAGTAGGAAAGAATTGTTTGGTTAAGCCTGGTTGAATTAGGAAAGATATGATTAATCATCCTTAACATAGCTTGTGTCTCAAGACAACTCCGACTCCTTGGTATATTTTGATGAATAATGATGGATTTCTTGCGCATAGATAATTTGGTTACCCCCATTAACAATGAGTTTCTACTCTGTGTCATGTCTTGATGTTTCTACGTAAGTTAGGATACCGTTGTTATCCTAGGGAAGCCACCTGGTTGTTTGGGCAACTCGTTTGGTGTATGGACACCCCAAACCTTGGGTGGGGGTTTATCCACTCCAAATTGTGAACAAGGAATGGGTGTCCTTTTTCTCCCTTAGGTGGCCTTGAGACAAGAAGAGAACTAGTCATGGTTATTATGGAAAATGTTTTGATTGACAGTACCCTGTCTTAAATTTAAAGATGTCTGTTTGCTAAAAGAATGCTTTTCAATGTTGTCTTTAATACTTGATTAAATCAATTACTATGACAAAAAGTTAATAGAAACTATTATTTTAAATGTTAAAACAATGTGATAGTAATTAGAAAATAAAAGAATCATGTGTGAGTACGGGGTGGTAACGGGGGATTGACTAAGGCTTTCAACTATGGACGGGTGGACCTAGCTAGTCAGGTAACTATCCATCCCTACGCACTAAACACGTTTAAAAAACTTCTTCACTTGGAAAAGGAGTCCACCAACATCTATGCTGTCACATATGTTAGGGGGAGAAAAGAGTTGGTTGAGGATACCTTAGCCCAATTTGTGGAAGTTATAGGACCGAAATAGTTTTGGACTTTTAATATGTTGTCCTATTTCCGCTACGAGATAGGACTAGGTCTTCTTCTAGGACTATAGACCCAAGCCATTGTCAATGGTAAATGTCTATTCCTTCGATTTTTCTTGTTTAGAGACACTGATTTTTATTAGGCCTAGAGACCTGTCAAGCACCCCATCCCAATTCTAGTGTCAGCGGGTTGGGGACCTCACAAGTGGTATCAGAGCGTGTGTTAATTAAAGTCTTGGACCTAGGGAAAATTTTAAGGTGTTAGGTTGAAATAAGTTATATTTGACAAATTCAATTAAAGAGGTATTTAAATGAAAAGAGGGAGAGAAAGAAAGAGAGAAAATTATCCTCATCTTTGCAGGAAGATTTCCCTCAAGCCTACCGCAAATTCATGGACTTCAACATTAAATTTATGAGGGCTTGCCTATCTTGACACTATTCAATGCAAAAAAGTGTGATAAAATGGCTAGATAAGATATTTTCTCCTTTCACTTGCAGCTGGCTAGGATCTGGTGGAATTTTGCTCATTGGTGCGGGAGAGTTAGAAGGTTTAGTGCTAGATATAAAGAGACTCAAATGGGCTGAAGATCTTCAAGTGATGGAAGTATACTTTTTCATTGGGACTGAGAATCCAGAGGAAACCCTTGTAATAGATGATGTTCAAGTATCACAAAATCAGTGGGTGTTTGATCAAGTGTCTAAAGTACTCTACCCCGGTAGAATTAGGTCCATAGGTGTAGGCCCTAGTTTTAAAAGACCAAAAGATGTTGTATATTTTGATCCTATATTTGATCCACCTAAAGTCCACAGGATCTTCATGGATTGTATTAACGCGTGTACATACTATGGTTCTCATAAGTATGCTATAACTAGTTTTGTTTATGGTTTAGAAACGTCTTCATCCTGTGTGCAAAAGTTTCTAGTATGAGATAAGTTAAAAGCATAAGTAAGAGAGATTTTCATCTAATACTAAATTCCACTAATTCAATCCCAGTGTAATACTCAAGTAAATAGCCTTTACACTATTACTCAAGAGATAAAAATACTACTAAAGCAAGGCCAACTCCCTACCTTCAAAGGAGAGGAACCGAATTTAGAACGAGATGCCGAAGCATGGATAGATGCTATGGACGGCTATTTTAAATCTGCAGGAACTCCTCTAGAAAACCAAACAATGTTGGGTATGTTTCGTCTCAATAGAGATGCCAAACGTTGGTGGAAGTAACACTGTAGAGATAATCCTACGAGTTGTCCGTCTTGGGAGAAAATAAAGTAGGTAATCAAAGAACGCTATCTCCCTCCTGCACATCAGGCTATCAAGATGAACGAATTCTTTGGTCTACGCCAACTAGGACTTTCACTAGAGGAGTACTACACCAAATTTGTGTCCTTACGACGCTATGCTCCCCAGATGACAATGGAGCTACAGATTTCTCACTTCTGTCAAGGCCTCAATAAACCCTTGAGTACACGTCTCGAAGCCATGTGGCCTACATCAATTCAGGATACCCTTCTCAAGGCCAAGCCTCTTGCATCTAAAGGAATTAACTATACAAGGAACTATAATGGATTTAATAACTTTAGGGGAAGATCCAAAGGAGATCTCAACCAAGGATATCAACAATGTGGAGTAACTGCAACAGTGAACTTGGAGCAGACCTTCCCTTGTTAGATGATATGGATGCAATCAAGTGGGACACTATAGAAATAATTGCCCTAAAAAGAAAAACCCTCAAACTACTGCTAGAGCCATTCCTCAAAATCAAGGAGACAATCTAACATACGGTAGAAATGGAGGATGTAGTAGAGGAAGAGCAAGAGGAGCGAGAGCTTATGAAATCATGGGAGAACAAACCTTAATGAACGAGGAATATGAAAGAGCCACTCGCTTGGCTACAGTTAGTAATCATAGAGCTCAACAACAATAGGAAATTTTGTAAACCACTATAAAGCGATAATGAAAAACTTAAGTTACATATATATTATAATGGTATACTTTTTTTTCTCACATTACTTAAAGAATCTAAGGTTAAGTTAGCATCCAATCAAGAAATTAAGGGTAGATCTAGCAAATGAGAAAGAGGTGTTCATCGGGAAGGTAGAATTTGAATCTCAGAGAAAAGATACTGGTTATCTAAAAAACTAACTCACATTCGTTGCGCACAAGATATCCTTCCTTGAAAGTTGACCTAGATATTAAAGTATTAATGTAGGAGACTAATAGGAAGCCAAAAGAACTCTTGGTATGATACCTCTTAAAACCCTTTATATAATGTTGGTCAACCAGCTTAGAGTACAGAGGGGATACCTTTGGTGCAATGGTGGAAACTTGTGCCAAACGCAGATTGCTCAAGATGGCAAGAACACGCCGAGTGCGTTTTTATTGGCAAAGCAAGAATACACAGTATTTGTTAAACGTTCATTGCTCTAAATGGTTAGTTAAACCAAGCGTGTTCATTTTAACAAGGTGGATATATGGATCTTCTATGGAATGAATTTAACTTGTTTTTTGAGATGATACAAATGGTTTGTAAAGTTTTTTAAGATAGTCTCAATACTCAGAGCTTCTTGGAAAAAAATTTGAGTAGCAAGTAATTAGCAAGGAATTGTGGAGACTCAAACCAGATTGTATCCTTAAAACTATGAAGAACTCTTAGAGCATCAATGAAACTTGGTAAAGTGGAAAGATTATCCCACTGCAGATGCAACTTGGGAAGATGAAACCTCTTTTCTCAAAGAATTTCCCAATTTCTGTTGAGATGAGGGCATCTCAAATTCTTAAGTTGGGGTGATTGTAAGGTCTCCAACTTTCTAGCCACTGAGAATGAACTCAAATCTTTAGGAGGAAGCATTGGTCATATAATCAGGTAAAAAAACTATTTCAAAAGCATAAAAGAATAGTTTTTTTGGAATCTTAAGCACAACAAACCCCGGGCTAGAAAATTTTAGATTTAAATTCGGACAAAAACTAACCCCGCTAGTCCTTCCAAAAGATTCAATGTAAATTAAATTATTAAGAAAAATTGAATAGTTACAGTAATCTGTATTTAAGCATAGACTTTACTAAAGGCCTCCCATATATTTTACAAACATCTACAAAATATTTACCATTTAAGCAAACAAATAGGTTAAGAACTAGCATATTGAATATTTAAAGCTATTAGGTATTGGGAGGGGTCATCACTAACTTGCCAGGCATAGGAAAAGCAGCAAGGGGCACTAGGGGAGCTGTGGGGCTGCCTCGGGATGCAGGTTACTGCCATTTCCAACCTATGAGTGCCTAGAAACCTACAAATAAGACCCCTTGCTTGACAATTTCACACAGCCTCGAAGTCTTGGTCATTGCTCTCTCACAGAGAGAGAACTCTACTCGAAAATCACTAGAGAGCGAAAACTCTAGTCAATTATCCACGGTAATTAGCTTAATTCTTTTTAATTAGCAAAATTATGCTAATTTACCTATATTTTCTTTCTCAATCTAATTAATTAATAAGATTAAACTTTTTTTTATTCTTAATTCTTTATATTTTGCTGATTACTTAGATTAAGATTATGGATATTAATCTAATTAATTGTTAAGCCATATTAGGATTGAAATTAATATTTTTGGTCTTAAATTAAAGGTAGATATACTAATTAAATTTTGATTAGTAGAAGATAATTATCAAAGCTGGATTAGACTATCAAGAAGCTAGGAAAAATTTCTCTTATTTTTTGATTAGTTTCTATAATTAATTAGGTAGAAATTAACTCTTTTTATTCATAAATTGAATGAGGAGATTAGCTAAATCACTTAGATAATTATACCATATTCGAGCTAGAAATTGATGTTAGAAATTCAAGATAATTAGATCATGAATAGATAATTAGTTTATCTAATTAATTAGTCTAAAACTGTCTATTTTTCAGCATAAATTAAAGGGGAAAATTATCTAAATCACCTCGATAATTATACCATAATTATCAAAGCTATAAATCATTGTTAGAAAGCCGAGGTATTTAGACCATGCACAAAAAAATTGTCCATCTAGCTAATTAGACTTTTTTTTCAGTATAAATTGAAGGAAAAAATAGCTAAATCACTTAGATAATTATACCATAATTATTAGAGCTAGAAATCACTATTAAAAAGCTGAGATAATTAGGCCATGCACAGAGAATTAATTTAGCTAGTTAGTTATGCTAAGTTTGCCTATTTTTAAGCTAAATCAAAAAGGGAAACTAGTTAAAATACTTAGATAACTATATACTAATTATCAAAGCTAGAAAACACTGTTAGCAAGGCGTGATAATTAGGCCATACATAGATAATTAGTTTAGCTAAATAATTAGGCTAAAATTGTTTGGTTTTAAGCATAAATTGAAGGAGAAAATTAGTTAAATCACTATTATACAATAATTATTAAAACTAGAAATGATTGTTAGAAAGTCGAGATAAGCAAGCCAAGACCAAAAAATTAGTTTAGCTAATTATTTAGTCTAAAATTATCTATTTTTTACCATAGATTAAAAGGGAAAACTTAAAGAGAAAAATTAATAAATCATGTTAGATAATTACATTCTACTTATCAAAGCTATATTACATGATAAAGAAGCCATGATAATAATCCTAAGGTTAAAAATTAATATAGATATTTATCTAAGTCAAATTATACTAATTCTAGCTAAAAACTCAAGGATAAATCATGTTAGATAACTACATGCTATTTAGTAGAGTTAGATTACATGATAAAAAACCATGATAATTATCTTAAGGTTAGAAAAGTAATATAGATATTTATCTAAGTCAAATTATATTAATTCTAGCTAAAAGTTAAAGGAGAAAATTGGTCAATCATGTTAGATAATTAAATTCTATTTATAAAAGTTAAATTATATGAGAAAAAAGTTGTAATAATTATCTTAAGGTTAGAAAATTAGTATAGATATTTATGTAGGTCAAATTATTATAATTTCAGGTAAAAATTAAAGGGAGAAATTTGTAAATCATGTTAAATAGTTATATGCTATACATCATAGTTATATTACATGATAAACAAGCTGTGATAATTATCTTAAGGTAACAAAAGTAATATAGATATTTATCTAAGTCAAATTATTTTAATTCTAGCTAGAAATTAGAGGGAAAAAATTAGTAAATCATGTTCAATAATTACATTCTATTAAAGAAAGGTAAGGAATGGATTGGAAGTGGAGTTTGTGAAGACATAAGATCCTGACAAAGTAAAGTACAAGGTTTGGTGCAAAAGACAGGTGAGCCAGTGGATACGTAAGTACGTAAGTTTTCATTCGCTTAGGAGCGGATGTGCAAGGCCTTAGCACCACAAGTACCCCCACCTGACATGATGAAGAAGGACAAATTCTTTGCTGGTCTTTGGGAGAATATACATTGGAGAGTGGAGCTAAAGAAGCCTAGAACATATGAAGATGCATTGGAGGTTGCAAGGAACAAAGAGTGGAAGCTGAGAAAAATGAGCCAGCTAGGGGTGGAGTCTTTGCCCAGGAGGTCTAAGTTTCAGCCTATGGAATCTTTACAAGGTTGGATGCCAGGGGTTCATCATGAACCAATGGTTTCTATTACTCCTCAAGTTATGCCAGCAGTGGTCACTACAGCAGTGCAAGATGATGGGTTGAGGAAAGACATAGGGGAAGTGGTAGATTTAATGAAGAATCTCAGCCTAAACATGCTAAGTCAAGTGGGAAATAACTGAGGTCGGGGGAGGTTTGAAAATCAGCCAGGAAGTGAAGATAAACCCAGGAATGGTGTTGGACAAAGCAATAGTAGGTGTTAGAGGCAGACGCCCACGTGTTATAATTGTGGAGAGTTGGGACACATCAGTCTGCAATGTGATAAGCCACCAAGGATGGGGGGAGACATGTATCCATTGCTAAAATAGGTGCTAACTAGGTCAAATGATTATGGCATGGAAATTAAGGGAGAAGAAGGAACCAGTGGATTAACCCAAGAGGAAAAGGGAAAGACAAAAGTGATAAGTGTGGTCACCTTGGAGAAGGCATCAAAGATGGAGGATGCATTAGTGATGACTATTGGGAAGAGGACCACAATGGACAAGGAAGGAAGAAGTACCCCATGTCCTAGTAAGAAGAAGGGAAAGAGCCATGAAGGCGAGGATGTCAAGGCCAAGAGGAAAAGAAGGGCTCATTGCAAGTTTCATGTTTCATATTTTCCACTAGGGGATGGGCAATTAAGATATGACTTGAGGGATGATCTGACAAGTAGGAAGGCAGATGTTACTTTTGGGCAGCTTATAAAAATGGTGCCTAAGCTAAAGCGATAGTTAAAGAGGATGGTTAATCCAATGGAGAAAGAGCCAGAGAGAGGTTCAGTAAAGGTGTTGGCAATGGACGATCTACCAGACATTTTCCCAATAGTAGATGTGTGGCAAAAAATAAAAAATATGGGACAAGGCTATGTGGATGGTGGAGCCCAAATATGTGTCATAACACACTCGTGTGTTAGAAGATGGGTCTTAGAGTGACTGGGGTGTCAGGCTTTTGGATCAAATTGGCAAACCATCAGAAAGTAAAATGTTTGGGTGTTTTAAAGAGCTTAGAAATGGAGGCGTATGATGCAAAGGTGGTAGTTGATTTTCATGCGATGCCAGTGGGGTTGAGAGCATATCCTATTATATTGGGCAGACCATGGTTACGTGCATTGGGAGCTGTTCAAGATTGGAGACGTGGTACGATTAGCCTTTATGGAAATACAGGTGCCAAGAAGCTATATAATATGGACACAACGAAAGTATTGGAAGAGATTTATGAAGATGAAGATGAGTCAATTCCACAGTGACTGATGAGGACAGTGATAGTACTACCAGCAGTGATGAGGATGTTGATGTTGTATTTCGTTTGATGGACAAGGAAATCTAGGAGTCTAGTTTAGTTGCATTTGCAAATGAGATTCAAGATGAAAGTGAAGGGCCTTATGAAGTGATTAAAGGGATGATGCAAACCAAGGTTGAATTGTCAAAGAAGCAGGAATTGATGACACAAATGATCAGTGGAGACCTCTCAGCTATGGAGAAGGAGATATATTTTCACATGCTGGCTAGTATTCCTGATTGGTTTATTACTTCATATGAAGAGATCAGAGGGTTCAAGAGCAAAGAGATGCATATACAGCTGAAAGAGGGTGCTAAGCCAGTGCGGCTAAGGCTAAGAAGGATGGGTCAAGAGAAAATGGAAGCCTTGCGGGAAGAGGCGGACAAGTTATTGAAGGCAGGGTTCATAGTCCCTGTGGAAACCATGGAATGGGTGACTCCAGTAGTAGTCAGTCCAAAGAAGGATGGGAAGTGGAGGATTTGTGTAGATTTTAAACCCTTAAATGCAGACACTAAGAAGAACCCATATCCTCTCCCATTCATCGATTAGATCTTGGATTCAGTGTGGCAAGTTATGAGAGGTACAATGTGTGTGATGGTTTTTCAGTCTATTTTCAATTAAAGATTGCTCTTAAAGATCGAACAAAGATAGCTTTTATTACACCATGGGGTTGTTATTGCTACACAGTAATTCCATGTGGGTTAACAAATGGACCATCTTTCTATCAGGAGAGAGAAAATTGGGTATTGGAACCATTCATTGGTAGTTGTGTTAAAGCTTTTATGGACAACTTCTGTGTCTACAGCAATAGGGCTAAACACCATGAGAAGCTGCAGATGGTACTGGCTTGATATGATGAATATGGAGGGCAACTAAATCCAAAGAAATGTCATTTAGCACAACTAGGGTGAAGTTATTAGGCCATATGGTGTCAGAAAATGGCATTGAGGCTGATACAGACAAGGTTAAGTCTATTATTCTTCTTCCATCACCTATGAGTACAAAGAAATTGGCAACCTTTATACACAAAGCGGAGTATATGGCGCAGTTTATTTCATTGTCTTTGCAGCTCCTTTATCCATTACAACAAGTGGCAAAGCATGATCCATTGCAATGGGATGACGAGTGTGAAGAAGTGTTTCAAGAGGTGTTAGGGGGGTTGTCAGCCATGTAGGCTCCTGATTGGGAGCAAGTGTTTTATGAAAATCCATCAGTAGGGGATGATGCCATTGGAGCCATGCTATTGGAAAAGGGGAAGGGCAGCCATTATATCAGGCTAGTGTATTGTGCAAGCCGAGTGAAAGTGTTAGTAGAGAGAAAATTCTTGGAAGTAGAGCTAGTGATGGCCAGTGTAATATTTGCTTCGACAATTTCGTCATTACTTGCTACCACGACCTTTTGTTTTCTTGAGGAGTTATGCCATTTTGCCACAATTAATTAATGGCACTAACATGTCAAATGTGGTCAAGAAATGGGTAATTGAGCTGCAAGAGCTTGAGTTCTCTTTTATAATGGAAGACAGTACAAGGGCTACCCTAGCTGATTTGCTCACTTATAAGGAGAATCCCCTTCTTGTTAAGGAAGAGGTGGTGAGAAAGGTAGTTGAAGAAGTTCCACAGATAGCAATGCACATGTGTTGTTATTTGATGGCTCATACAGAAAGATCCATGGTGCAGCTTCAGGGGGTATAGCACTTTATGATCCAGAGGGGAAGCTAGTATGCAAGCGAGGGTTCAAATTGGATGCACATAGTAACAATGAGGCTGAATATGCTACATTGGAAGCCGGATTACACATTTGTTTTAAGCATGGAATTAGAAGGTTGAACGTAAAAGGTGATGCCTTGTTAGTGGTGAAGCAACTATTGGGTGTGTGGAAGAGCAAGAACACCTCATTGAAGGAAATGAGTTTCGGAATTAAAGGCATGTTAAAAAAGTTCAAAGCATGGATCATCAGACACATTGAACGTGCTCTAAATGGAGAGGCACATGAAGCAGCTCAAAGCATGATTGGGGAGCTATTTTTGTTGAGGACCAATTTACCTCTTTATCATGGCTGGGAAATTTTGGCTCAAGAAGAGGAGTTTTTTCTAACAGGAATCATTCCGAAGGAAATTCAAAAGTCTAAGAAGTATGCTTTTGTGCGTAAAACATACAGGTACAAATTGATTGGTGATATCTTATACATGAAAGGGGCTGATCTCGTGTTGAGACATGTACCTTGGCGGGAGGATCTTTATAGAGTGTTGGAAGAGAATCATGAAGGTGCATGTGGCGGACATTTTGCTCTAAAGATCACCTTGAATAAGATTTTGCAAGAAGGGTATGTATGGCCTAGTTTTCACAAGGATGTTCACCATTGGTGTAGGTCTTGCAATATGTGTCAAGCATTTGGTAAGAGAGTGTTGAAGCCAGAGTTACGAAAAACCATTATGGCGTTTGATGTGTTTGAAAAGTGGGGTATTGATGCAATAGGCTTGTTACCAAGCAGGGGCAAAAGCTATATTTTGACTGTAGTGGATTATCTCTCTAGATGGGCAGAGGCTATAGCAGTAAAACAAATCACTGCAAAGGATGTGGCAAAACTTTTGTACGATGAAATATGTTGCAAGTTTGGGGTTCCACTAGAGCTACTTTCAGACAACGGACTAGGATTTAGAGCTAAAGTATTGGACTTTTTATACGCGAAGATGAAGATTAGGCACCAGCATACCACTCCTTATTACCTGCAGTGTAATGGATTAAATGAAAGATTCAATGGTGAGTTGGTACAAATTCTTTCGAAAGTGACAGAGCACCAAGGAAAGTATTGGGATTTGAAATTGCCTAATGCATTATGGGCTTACCGTACTTCGGTAAAGACAACTACAGGGTTTACTCCATTTCATTTGGTATATGGAAAGGAAGCACTATTGCCTGTGGAAGTAGAGTTGCCTGCGGTCAAGATGTTAAAGAAGCTGCTTGGGCCGCCTAGTGATGCATTCAAAGAGAGGCTCTTACAATTACAAGAGGTTCAACTGGATAGGATGAGCACATTGGAACATTATGGACAAAGGCAAGATAGGGCTTTAGCAAAGATAAATGAAAAGGTCAAAAGTAAGGGTATCAAGAAGCATGACCTGGTTTTGTGCTACAACAATAAGCTAGACAACACCTTCCAAAAGAAGTTTCAAATTAAGTGGGAAGGCCCTTTCAAGGTAGTGGAGTGTTTTTCGAATGTCACATATCAGCTTGCTAACTTGGATGGGATTGTACATAAGTCAAGGGTAAATGGATTGCCTCTTAAATCATATCATGCTAGATTAATCATGGTGAAGCAAGATGAGCTCTCTATGGAGCAAGTATTGTTGGTGAGGGATGATAAGACTTGTGACGCGGCGAGTCTCATATCTCTTTTTGCTGCTCCTGATCATGAATGATCTAGTAGGCTAGGGGATGGGAAACCTATGTTAGGTGTTTTTTGGAGCAAGTGATTGCACATATGTATACACACACGCATGGTGCATAGAACAAAGAATTGCCCATTTTCCAGAGCCAGGTGGTTACGTGGGGCCCACATGTGTACAGGTAGGACATGATGCACATAGTGCATCGGTTTTCATCGTTACCAGTATCAATGTGTTTTTCTATAATAATGAGGAGTTGGTAGTACATAAAACTTCTCAAGGAAGTTATCCACGGGCCGACGACATGAGGTAAGCAGGTGCGTCACATGGAATCTAGTGGCGTCAGGAGGTCGAATGGGATCAATACTTGCACGTGGATAAGTACGGACATAACATGGGTGTTTTCTTGTGATAATTATGCCGAAATGTCATCATGAGGACTATTTTTGGGGTCCACTTCATGTGGTTGTGGGATGCATTATTGGAAAAAGTTGAGTGCCAGGTGTGAGGATGATGCAAAAAGGTAACAAAATTGCACTGCATGGCCAGCTTTTGGCCTTTTTGAGATCCGTTTGAGGTCAACTAAAAGGCCAAAGGTGCCCAAGGGATAAAGTGAAGCGTGTTGAAAAACCTGAGAGAAGACCAGAAAAAACATGGAGAGAAGAGGAGGAAGCGCCGCAACTGAGTTTTTGTTGTTTTTGGAGTCTGGTTTATAAACTGCTCATCTGAGGTCAGATTTGAGAACTTTGACATTGTAGACTGGGGTTTTGGGCCGTTCTCGACATGATGGCTCTTTCCATTTTGCCAAATTCCTCACTTTTTTTTGTTGTTGTTTTGGTTGTGTAAGTTTATCCTAAGAGCAAAGCCTTTGCTCCAATTTGTGATTGTATGTGGCATATTTTACCCATATTATGTGAGCTATTTGCCCCTTGGTGTTTGCCCAAGCTCAATTGTATCTAAACATAAAAAATTATCCTCTTTTGAGCTGAGTATTTGGGTGTGTGTGTTTGTGTGTCTCTTTGTGTGGAGTGGGCAAATGGATAGTCTCTCTCCTCTCACTCCATCGGTGTCTTCCTTGTCTCGTCCAAGTGGGTTGTGTAAGCCGAGTGGTGCCCCATAGTGTGTGTGTATCATCCCAAGAGTGTGTCACATCATTATAGAGGCATTGTGTGTGTTTCCATCTTGCTCACACGGTGACCTGCAAGAATCTTTTCAAAAGATTAAAGAGGCTATATCCATCTCCCAACTAAGGCAAAAAAGCTATTGTTGACAAACACAAAAGGGCCTTAACATTCAAAGAAAATGATTGGGTCTTACTTAAGTTTCATAAGGCTCGATTGAGGCAAACAACCGGAAAAAATCATACGGGCCATCAAAAGTATTATGCTAAACTAGCAAAACGGTACTATAGTACTTTTCAAATTTTGAAGCCAATCAATGACGTGGCTTATCAACTCAAGTTGCCTAACCATTGCCTCATACACAATTCTTTTCATGTGAGCCTATTCAAGCCCTACAAAGGAGAGCCTCCAAATGAACCAATTATTGAAGACCCTCCCAAAATCAAAGATCAAGAAGAGATACTACAACCCGAAGCTATCCTTCGGCATGAAGACGACATGGTAAGATTATCCGACGGTATCTTATTTAGTTAAAAATTATCCTTTTGAAGATGCTACATGGATGCAAGGAATCCAACTTAAGGATAGTATGAATCTTGTCAACACTAACAATGCTACATTAGAGTAAGCAAATGTACATGTCTCTTTTAAATGATCAATGTTTCTTTCTTGTAAGACTAATTATCTCTTTACTGTGAAAAACATTAAGTAATATGCATACTAAGAATCATGTTTGGGATGACGACATCTCTCAAACACCATGTAGAATCTGTCACTTTACTTGGGAGGATGAAATGGACTAAAGAGCAGACATGCTTGCGGAAGCTATGTCTCCTAAGCACCAAATGGATTAGTCATCCATCTTGGAATGATGTCGTAGGGTAAAAAGGGATCCTCTACCCGCTAAGACAAATGGACTAATGACTATGGCTTTATCTCTTTTACCTCATAGTCGAGGAAGAATATGATTTTAAGAGAGAGGTAATGTCATTAAATCTAATATCTATTCAACCCAAAATTATTTTTTCATATTAAATTGATCAATTAATGTGGGATAATAAATGGGAACAAGGGTTAGAATATAGACATGTGCTTATGGATCTATCTCAACACGGGGCCAATGGTAAAGGGGCCCAAATGAGAGATGGTCTATCAAAGAGCAAGGTTAACTAATGGAGCTTAAAATACCTTAGGGTTAGCTTCATTAAAGACCTCGAATGGTTAGTGTTAAAAGTCCTTTGACCTTAGGCAAGCTAGGGTTGAACTTGAAGAGGAAACCCGACCTAAACTTGCCTTTGACCTTAGGCAAGCTAGGGTTGAGCTTGAGGTGGAAACTTGACCTAAACTAGCCTCTGAGCTTAGGCAAGAGCTTGAGGTGGGAACTCCACCTAAGGTGATTTTCATGCTTGATGACTAAGGTACTTGAGGTACTTGTCATATTTAATGAGGAAGGTGCTTGAGAAGCTTCCCATGCATGGGGAGTAACGTGCTTCAGTAAAAAAGAGACCCTACAAACTTAATGAGGTAGGTGCTTGAGAAGCTTCCTATGCATGAAAGTCCCAAAGTTAGGGGAGTCTTTGACCTAACCTTCCACTCACCCAAAGGGCACCCATTTTATCAAAGGGCACATTGGACACATGCCAGATTCTCCTTAAGCCTAACCACATGGTGTGATTGAATGCTATTGGTTGGGCTAAAGAGGGTTCCAATGAGCTTGTAATTCCATCCAACAAATATCTAGATATTCTCAAGCTCTCTCTCTCTCTCTCTCTCTCTCTCTCTCTCTCTCTCTCTACAAGGGGTAAGGAGGACACTTGTCAAAAGACTACCCATGTACTTGAATGCATGCTGCATGTGATTGGCTAGGGGGAGAGGGATCCAATGAGCTTGAAGCATGTGGAAAAGTCACAACTCTCCCCAAGAAAGCAAGGGGGGGGCTAGGGGTATATACACCACACATACACACAATCATTTTATGGATTCATTCTCACTAGGTGAAAGTTGAGGAACTCCACCTCCTTCTCCAAGCTTGTGAGAAGTGAGATCCTACACCAAGCTATGGAATCCAAATCCAACCAAGAGCCATGCTTGAATGCTTAAGCTTACCATCTTCTCCATCTTCATTACTATGCTATTATGTATGCTAGCAAGAAGAGTGATGATAAGTGAGGAGCTATTTCTTTCTCCTATGAAATGTTTATTCTTCCTCTTCCCTATCCTCATTCCCTCTCCACCTTCAAAGGTGTTTGAGGCTTTGGGACTGAGGCTTGGAATAGTTAATACTTTCTACAAAGTTTATGTTATGCTTGTGATGCATGAAGCTTTCCATCTTCATTGCATCACCTATGTCACAAGGAACACAAAGATTGTATTGTACCAAGTGTCTCTTCATCAGAGAAACTATAATGCAAATGCCTATTGGAGGGGGGACCGGCTCCATTTGAATTCGGTCCTCAACTATTGTCATGTTCTCTAAACTCTCTCTCTTGCAAAAGTATTGTTCATGACAAGTTAACTAAGTACTATGTTTATTTTGCTACCATCAACTAAGTTCACCCACTATGCTCACAAAGTAAACTCGCCAAAGTGCTTCATCTAATTTCCTAATTCCTCTACTCTCAATTCATATGTAATTTCCATTACAATCAAGTATGTGTCTTTTATGCTTCTTGACACTAGGTTGGTAACCTAACAGGACATAAAAGTGTCCTTTCAGGGTTTTGAACAAAACCTCCAAAACCATAGTAGATCCACTCATTTTGTAAAATCCTTTCATGAGGTTATAGTTCAAGGCCTACTACACATGGAAAAAATAAGAAACTTGTAAAATTTCTCATCTTTTGGTCACACCAAGCCTCCAAAGTTGATGGACCAGTACATTTTCATCAAAACAGTCATTTCTTATGTCTTGTTGCATAAAAATAAGATTAGGGATTTTTGTACGACTTGAGATAAATTCCCTAGTTAACTTCAATGGGTTGGTGATAAGAAAATATGATTGCTTCTCACTCAGTATTTTTTGTTTTGCCAAAATAAATAGGTACAAAAAAGTTGAATATTTACCATTCTACAAACCTATCATCAAAGTTTCTATAGCCAGGCTCAATACAAATAATATATGCATGTTTTCTTAGTTCCATATTTTCCTTTAGGTTCATAAGGAGCCATGGAGCATGTCAAAACAATAATACATCTCTTACCAAGGGGAATCTTGGGGACAAAGATGAAGTGCTAAATACAGCAAACATGAAAAAACTGGGCTCAACATTATGAGTTGTAGAATCCCATAGAAACTATTCAATATCTAGACAAATTTGATCCTTATGACTAGATATGGTTACTACCTACAAAATGCATGTAGTTGTCACAAGAAACTAACAATATTGGAAAAGCTATACTTGATATACTAGAATGTTTTGTTTTCTTCTATAATTGAAAAAATCAACCATAGTTGTCTACTATGCAAAATAGGGTATTAGGTGCCCCAAAACTCAAGGAATATTAGCTTTATGTTAGAATATGCGACATAGAAAATCAAAACTGCATTTGGATATCATGAAAGCCACCAAAAAAATCATAGAAGAGCTAAAATTGGCTAAAAAACAGGATTTGACAATTTTTGTAATTCGGTCATAACTTACAACTTTAACATTTATTCCTCCCTAGAAGCATCAGGACATGTTGAGGACTACTAAAGATAGTTCTCTAGCATTATAGACCTCACACACATGAATTCTAGAGTGGTATAGTTGCAAAAAGTTGAAAAATGCCAAAAACAGGGCCCGTTTTTTCACATAGTTTAGGTTGTGAAATGTTGTGCAAGGACAAGGTTAAAGATGGAATTGATATTCCAAAAAAATGTCGAGTTTTTTTCTGCTCATGAGAGAACGTTTTAGACAAATAGCACCTCAAAATCCATTTTGAAACTCTTGAAATAATTCAAGGAAAATGGTCACTTAACAAGACATAAAACTGTCTTAGGACATAAAAGTGTCCCATTACCAACCTAGTGCTAAGTCATTTGGTTTGAATTGAATACTTCAAGCACTTAGTCAATCAAGCATGGAAACGTTGATGCCTCTTGAGAGTTTATCTTTGAATTAAACATTTCAAGAACTTTAGACATCTTAAGCATAAAAATCACCTCAATCTTTGGACAAGGTTCCCACAAACATTTTAAGCACTTTAGTTAGCAAGCCGACAAACACCTCATCTTTGGATAGGGTTCCCAACTCAAGGTCATCCCTAACTTGCCTAAGGTCAAAGAACTTTTTAACACTAACTTTTGGAGGTCTTTAATGAAGCTAACCCTAAGGTATTGAAGCTCCATTAGGTAGCATTTCCCTTTAACATACCATCTCTCATTTGGACTCCTTTAACCTTGTCCCCGTGTTGAGATAGATCCATAAGCACATGTCTATATTCTAACCCTTGTTCCCATTTAATCTCCCACATCAAATGATCACGTTAGTATGAGAAAGTCATTTGGGTTGGTTAGATATTAGATTTTATGACATCATTTTTCTATTGAAATCATAGTCGTCCTCGACTATGAGGTAGAAGAGATAAAGTCTTATTCATTAGTCTACGTTTCTTAGCGGGTAGAGGATCCCTTTTCACCCTGCAACATCATTCCAGAATGGATGACTATTCCATTTGGTGCTTGGGAGACGTAGCTGTTGTCTGCAAGCATGTTTGGTCTTTAGTCCATATCATACTTACTTGTTATTAAAGTGACTTTGTCATCACGAATATGATTCTAAGCATGCATACTATTTAAATTTGTGCCAAAAAAAGGATTAGTCATATAAGACAAAAACATTGTTCATTTAGAAAGCCTTTACATTTTCTTACTCGAGTGCAGCATTGTAAGCATTGACAAGGTTTATACTATCCTTAGACTGTATTCGTTGCATCCATCTAGCGTCTTTAAAAGGATAGTTTTTGAACTTAATAAGATACCGTCAAATAATCTTAGCATGCCATAGTACCTTGGCTTCATGCCGAAGGATAGCTTCGGGTTGTAGCACCTCTTCTTGGTCTTTGATTTCTAGAGGGTCTTCAATAATTGGTTCTCTTGGTGGCTCTCCTTTGTAGGGCTTAAGTAGTCTCACATGAAAAGCATTGTGTATGAGCCAATGGTTGGGAAACTTGAGTTGATAATCCATGTCATTGATTGGCTTCAATATTTGGAAAGGACCATAGTATCTTTTTGCTAATTTAGCATGATACTTTTGATGGCCCGTAGGATTTTTGCGCGTCGTTTTCCTCAACCGAGCCTTGGTAAACTTAAGTAATACCCAATCATTTTCTTTGAATGTTAAGGCCCTTCTGTGCTTGTCAGCAGCAATAGCTTTTTGCCTTTGTTGAGAGATGGATATAGCCTCCTTAACCTTTTGAAAAGATTCTTGTAGGTCACGGTTATGCTCACCACAGTGAAGATATTCCCATGTACTTTAAGTAGCAAGGGACTTTTAGTTCTTCCCTCTATGATCTCAAAAGGTGCATTTTCAACAGTAGTATGGATAGTATTATTGTATGCATACTCTACAAGGGGTAAGTACTTCTCCCATTGTCATCCTTGATATACTTCTGTAATATAAGTCTTTAGTAAATCGAGTATCGTAAGATTTGCTATCTCACTTTGGCCATCTGTTTGTGGGTGATAGGTCCAAGAGAAATTAAATCTTGTACCTAGATTTTCAAAGAGACCTTTCCAAAACCTACTTGTCAGTCAAGGATCTCTATCTGCTGACATGATGGATGTTGGTAATCCATGGTGTTTGAAAATATGACATATGAAGATGGTTGCCATTTGGTGTGCCTTAATAGTCTTTTTGACAGGAATAAAGTGTGCTTGCTTGCTAAACCTATCGATTATTGTCCATATTTTCATATTCCCATGGCTATATAGACTTGGATAATCCAAAGATAAAATCAATGGCTGGAGTAATCCAGATTTCTTCCCTCTGTCATACTTAGTCTTTTGGCATACCACACGTTTTGAAACATACTCTTGTATGCCCACTTTCATGGTAGGCCAACAAAAGTATGTATCTACTCCTCAAAGAGTAGGTTGAATGCATCTACGCCATGCATAGGGAGGAGCATGAGACTCATACATGACTTTCTCACGAAGGGAGTGGGTACCACATAGCCTATTGGCAGGTAGAAGATAACCATCCTCCAATGTGAATGGTTCTTTTTTTCTTCCCTAATGCAAAGGCTGTAATTACCTACTTAAAGTCTTGGTCAATAGCATAATCGACTATCATAAAAGATAGATCATTGTGAGTTGCTATAGACACCATATTTACCCTTGGTTGTTGTGAAAGTGAATTGACCACTTGATTGTGCTTGCCAGCAATGTGAGCAATATGAAATTTAAATTACAAAATAAAATTTCCCACCCCATTTGTTTGTCAGAAATCTTGGTTTGTGTCATGAAGTACTTGAGACTTTGGTGGTCTATTTGTAAAATAAATGGAGTCCCCAATAAATAGTGCTTCCATGTGTCTAGGACATGTAGAACAACTAAAATCTCTTTCTCGTGAATTTTCAAGACTCGTTCATCCGTATTGAGCCTTCAATTCTCATAAGCTATGGCATGCCCTTCTTGAAGCAAGACTGCTCCAAGGCAATCACCACAAGCATCACATTGGAACTCAAATGGCTTTGAGAGATCCGGAAGAATGAGGACTGGTTGTGAGATAAGCTTCTCTTTGAGCTTGTCAAAAGAATTTTTCTCCTTAGCAGTCCATGAATACTTAACGTTCTTCTTTGTTAATTCATATACTATGGTTGCTATTTGAATTTGTTTTGCTATGAGCGTCAATAGTATGCACAATACCAATAAAGATTCTTAGTTCATGTAGATACCAATGTAATGGAAATGGCCTATGAACTTTAAGAATAGCAGAATTAAGAGAATTTGTGTGAGCATTTTTATGAGAGTACTTTCAGAACATAGAGAGTGAACTTAATTGATGGTAGCAAAATAAACACAGTACTTAATTAACTAGCATGAAGAATAATTTTGCAAGAGAGAGAGTATTAGAGAACATGACAATAGTTAACACTAGGTTGGTAATGGGACACTTTTATGTCCTGGGACACTTTTATGTCCTCTTAAGTGACCATTTTCCTTGAATTATGTCAAGAGATTCAAAATGGATTTTGAGGTGCTATCTGTCTAGAAAGTTGTCTCATGAGCTGAACAAAACTTGACATTTTTTTGGAATATCAACTCCATCTTTAACCTTGTCCTTGCGCAACATTTCACAACCTAAATTGTGTGAAAAAACGGGTTCTGTTTTTGGCTTTTTTCAACTTTTTGCAACTATACCACTCTAGAATTCATGTTTGTGAGGTCTATAATGATAGAGAACTATCTTTTGTAGTCCTCAACATGTCCTGATGCTTCTGGGGAGAAATAAATGTTAAAGTTGTAAGTTATGACCAAATTACAAAAATTGTCAAATCCTGTTTTTTAGCCAATTTTAGCTCTTCTATGAATTTTTTGGTGGCTTTCATGATATCTAAATGCAGTTTTGATTTTCTATGTCGCATATTGTAACATAAATCCAATATTCCTTGAGTTTTGGGGCACCTAATACCCTATTTTGCATAGTAGAAAACGATGGT
Source organism: Adiantum capillus-veneris (assembly GCF_014529385.1). Taxonomy (NCBI): domain Eukaryota; kingdom Viridiplantae; phylum Streptophyta; class Polypodiopsida; order Polypodiales; family Pteridaceae; genus Adiantum; species Adiantum capillus-veneris. The sequence continues at coordinate 102,534,057 of NC_140950.1, read as the reverse complement.
TGATTTTTTCAATTATAGAAGAAAACGAAACATTCTAGTATATCAAGTATAGCTTTTTCAATATTCTTAGTTTCTTGTGACAAATACATGCATTTTGTAGGTAGTAACCATATCTAGTCATAAGGATCAAATTAGGCTAGATATTGAATAGTTTCTATGGGATTCTACAACTCATAATGTTGAACCCAGTTTTTTCATGTTTGCTGTATTTAGCACTTCATCTTTGTGGACAAGATTCCCTTTGGTAAGAGATGTATTATTATTTTGACATGCTCCATGGCTCCTTATGAACCTAAAGGACAATAGGGAAATAAGAAAACATGCATATATTAATTGTATTGAGCGTGGCTATAGAAACTTTGATGATAGGTTTGCAGAATGGTAAAAATTCAACACTTTTGTAACCATTTCTTTTGGCAAAACAAAAAATAGTGAGTGAGAAGCAATCATATGTTCTGATCACCAACCCATTGAAGTTAACTAGGGAATTTATCTCAAGTCCTACAAAAATCCCTAATCTTATTTTTATGCAACAAAACGTAAGAAATGACTGTTTTGATGAAAATGTACTGGTCCATCAACTTTGGAGGCTTGGTGTGACCAAAAGATGAGAAATTTTACAAGTTTCTTAATTTTTCCATGTGTAGTAGGCCTTGAACTATAACCTCATGAAAGGATTTTACAAAATGAGTGGATCTACTATGGTTTTGGAGGTTTTTTCCAAAACCCTGAAAGGACACTTCTATGTCCTGTTAGGTTACCAACCTAGTGTTAAGGACCGGATTTACTTGGAGCCGATCGCCCCTCCAAAAGGCATTTGTATTATAGATCCTCCCATCAAGAGAGACTTGATACAATACAATCTTTGTGTTCCTTGTGACCTAGGTGATGCAATGAAGATGGAAAGTTTCATGAATCACAAGCATACCATAAAATTTGCAAAAAGCATGAATTATCCCAAGCCTCAGGCGAAGGCCTCAAACACCTTCGAAGGTGGAGAGAGCTACCGGGGAATGAGGGGAGGGAAGAGGAAGAAGAATCATCCATACGAGAAAGAAATAGTTCCTCACTTATCATCACTCTTCTTGCTTGGCATATCACAATAGAATAGTAATGAAGATGAATAAGGTAACAAGATTAAGCATTGAAGAATGGCTCTCGTTGGATTTTCATTCCATAGCCAAGAGTGTTGGTGTAGGCTCTCCACTTCTCAACAAGCTTGGAGAAGGAGATGGAGCTCTTGAACTTTGCACTCCACACAATGAGAGAATGTGTATGTGTGTGTGGGAGAGTATACCCCCCTCTCATTCTTGGTCCACCTCTCTCTCTCTATCTCTTTCTCTCTCTCTCTCTCTCTAGTAATATTTAATTATATCATTTGGGACATGTGTCCTCTTTTTCATCTTTGAGAGAAAGAACTTAATTATTTATTTTTATGCAACTAAATTCTCATTGGATCTCTTTAAAGCCTATGCAATAGGATTCCAGCACATCATGAGGGCCACATGTGGATAATTTTTTGAACATGTGTCTTTTATGCTTGTTAAGTCATTTGGTTTGAATTGAATACTTCAAACACTTAGTCAATCAAGCATGGAAACGTTGATGCCTCTTCATAGTTTATCTTTGAGTTGAACATTTCAATAAACTTAGTCATTTTAAACATAAAAACCACCTCAATCTTTGGGCAAGGTTTCCACAAACATTCTAAGCACTTTAGTTAGAAAGCCGACAAGCACCTCATACTTGGGTAGGGTTCCCACCTCAAGGTCAACCCTAGCTACCCTAAGATCAAAGGACTTTTTAACACTAACTTTTGAAGGTCTTTCATCAAGCTAGCCATCAGGTCTTTAAGCTCCATTAGGTAGCATCGCCCTTTAATATACCATCTCTCATTTGGACCCCTTTAACCTTGGCCCCACGTTGAGACAGATCCATAAGCACATGTCTATATTCTAACCCTTGCTCCCGTTTATTCTCCCACATTAAATGATCAGTTTAATATGAGAAAATCATGTGGGTTGGTTAGATATTAGATTTCATGACAAAAATCATGTGCAGACATGTGTTCTTTCAACTCCTTGCATATCTTTGGGAGTGGATGAGCACATAAGCTATCTTTGTTCCTAGCATGTTCAACACACACTTTCAAGAACTAAACCGCTTTCTTACCATCTCGGCTGTGAACCCTGGCATAGGCTGAGACATCATCCAACACCTTAGCTTCCATCCGCATAGCTGTAATGTAGGGTTGTCCCAAAATCAATGTGGATAGGGAAAATGCATCCCCTACAGTTACCGTAACATTTTCACATGCACCATATAGGTTGCTTAGAAGCATGTTGGAATCTCGAATCCATCAACCGTGGACTACATCAATAGGCCAATTTTTCTTTTTGTGCAAGCTTTTTTCCATTGAATTTATCTCTGATCCATGATCTATTAGTGTTAAGACCGGTTCTTCAATGTCGCCAAGCTTCACAATAGTTTCAGTTGTTATCATTGCTCAATGAGTCCTTGAAAAGTGACTCTTGGGTATAATGTCATTGTCTTTCTCATCATTAAAATGAACATCTCATTAGGAAGAGTATGGGTCTAGGAAAGCCTCTTTATCTGCCATGAGATTATGAAGTTGATTAACATTTTGACGAATAGATGTATGCCATGTGTGCAAGAATGGTGGGCGTGTCAGAGAGGTGTAAGGATGGTGAAAGGATGCACTTTTTCTCCCCAAAAGGGGTGGACAACTTTAAGATTTTTCTAGCCTTCCATAAATATAGCATATGATCTCCGATTTGAGCGGAGATTACAAATCTAGAATCTACATGCCGAGCTCTTTCCATAGGTATGCTACATGATATACTTTTGCCCGCTAGATTTTAAATTTCATTTTGGGGGGAAAATTTGAATTCAAATAGACTAGCCATTTTGCATGTTTGAATTCAAAAGTCATCCTTTGATTTCTTTCTTAATACTAAAGGTTTGACTCCCTTAAACTGCCAAATAAAGAGACCCTCCTAGACTCCATTCTCTTCCTAATGCTTACCTCATGTACAATTGGATTTGAAACCACCACAAACCTCGACTCTTCTTCTTCAAAATCTGCCAAATGTTCTTCATCATCATTCAGAATTGCTTCAATGTGCCAAACCGTCTGGCTATTAATTAATTATGGCTCCTTCTCACTTGGTATATGCCGCTTCCTGTTGATAATATCAATGATCTCCTTGTGGAACTCGCATTTAAAGATTCCCACAATATCACCCAATATGAGCTTCACGTTGCTATTCAAATTGTGCTCTTCAAAAACTTTCTTTAGATCTGTAGATAATTAAATATCAGGCCTAAGCTTATACGAGGGTCCCCTAGGTTTACCTTGATTTTTGTCCTTGGGTGTCTCCTCCATAACCAGTTCAGGAGAGGGTTTAGGAGTAGGACCTTCTTCTTTCTTGCTACCATATCTCGTTGCCCTTTTTGATGTCCCTGCAAAATTCTTCATCCCTTTTTCACTTTTCTTCCACCATAGTCTCATTAGCTTGAGACTTAGCAATGAATGCGTATACTAAGAGGAAATCCACAGGATCAATCCACCCTATGGTTTCTCGAATAGAATTCCGGGTGAGAGCACGTTCACGTGTCGTGCTTTTTGTGCTAGTTAACATATGCCAACAAGCATATATTATAAGCATAACACATGGATAGGACAATCATGTTTTTTCAAGTGTGTGGGCCACCATCATGAACTATACAAAGTGTTATACTTGGACTTCGAAAAAATAAATCGTAATGTTTTTAAAATCTCTAACAGTTAAGCTCAATCGTTATGTTGAGGTAATGGTGTAGTCATAAAGCATGGAGGGAAGCACAACGTAGGGGCCACAGGTCAAAGAGAGGGAGGAAAGTGATTGCGATTTGTAATCAGGTCTGCAGTCAGAGGCCAGCAGCAGCCAGCCCAAGTGGAGGATAACTCACCACTGGAGCCAGCCACCTCCGACAACAATCTTGACAGTACTCCACCAAGAAGGAGGTCGAGGGGCAAAGGTTCTGTTGCTTCTCCTCCCCCTTGCAAAAGATTGAATGCTTCTAATTTCCAAGGATCCCCAATGTCAAAGTACATGATTGCAGGGAAGGGGAAGCAACACTCAGGCACTCTCTCTCTCTCTCTCTCTCTCTCTCTCTCTCTCTCTCTCTCTCTCTCTCTCTGTCTCTCTCCAATGAGGGAGCCACATTTAGAAGTTGTAAATCAAGCAAAGCATGACCCATTTCTCTAGACTGCCTCGACTACTAATCTGTTAGTGAATCCTCTCACCTATGAGAAAATTGTGCTGCTAACCATATGCTGCAATCAACACAGAGGACTATGCATTCAACTTATATGCTTGTTTTTGCGGTAGCCCCTGGCTGCAATCTAGTTGTGGATTCTCTCACATTGATCAGGTGCTTGTGCATTGCCTTAGGCATTCAAGGTGCATGCTTAGATGCTTGCATCTAAGGAGAGCCCGCACAATTGCATGTGTGTAAATTACTTGAAAACCCTATTCTCGTGGGGTTTTGTAAGGTTTTAATCTTCTAATCCTGTGTGATATGCAGGCCGATGGAAAGCTCCAAAGCTGAACATCCCACTACAGGAAAAGTTTTGTGTAACAGCAGAAGAGTTTAATGTTGTCCATGGCCTCTCCATGGATGGTGACGACCCCAGATTGGTGAAGTGGGAGCAGATTATAGATTTGGAGTTTCAGTGTATTCAGAGAGGTGAAGGATCGCTTCAAATGCAATAGCATTCGTGGCGACATGTATGACCAAGTACTTCAGCTACACTAAAGGGTGTACCGGAATCCCCCCACCAACATGGAAAATAGTTCCGCTTTTGTGAAGGGTTTTGTAAAACAATTCAGTCCAGTGGCAATTGCAAGTGGCTCAATCATGCAGTTCAATTGGGCTGAGTTTGTTGTCCAATATTTGCGGGACCTTCGAGAAAAAGGACACTAAAATGCCCATGTTGAAAAGTGGAGGGTGCGTAATACCCACCCCTCAAGTCAAAAAACAGAGGAGGGCTCCACGAAAACAAAGGACAATTGCGATGGCCAAGTAGCTCCGAACGTTGTTTTTGCTACCAGGGCAACACCCCTCTCTATTAACAACTCTCAAAAAGTGATAGCAAGCATGTCATATTTCGGGCTCTCTGATTTGCAACACATCATGAGTGCAAATGACCATCTCAGAAATTGGCTGCAAGATGCTAAACAACAGCTCAAGAATGCGGGTCAAGATCTTGAAGCTGTGAGGGTTCTGAAAGCAAGCCATTATATGGTCAGCCTTGTAGTACTTGCTATGAGACATAAGATTCATGATGCTGAGAATGAATTGCGGTGTTTAGGCCTCACTGATAGTGTGGATACAAGGAGAGAAATAGATCTCAAGGTAAAGATTGAGACACTGAAGGAGACAATGGATGGTTTGGGGTTTCCTCACAGTGAGGACACCCCCACTGCTGTTGATATTGACATACCATGTCTTCATGTAAGTGTCGATGGTTTTTGTGATTGGACCTTATGTTTTGAATATGTGCACAACTATCCTATGTACTTACCATGCCTCTGTTTTGATTGGCTTGTAGATTAATGTGGAAGGTGCAGGAAGCAAAAGTGCACGCCTGTGATAGTCAATTGCAGCTGCTCATGCAGATAAGTAGGATGATACAAGGCTCCTTCATCCCCACTTCCCTATGCAAGATAGCTATTGACACTTTTACAAAGTGTATAGGAGGGGTACACGATGGGACAACAAGCAACGTGTGTACTGGCTGTGGTCTGCCACTAGAAGTACACGAAATTAGTGCAATGGTCAAAATTCCATGTGAGCATACCTATCACCTAATTTGATTTGTTGTTGCACGCACCCTGGGGATCGAATGTTGAGCTTCCACCTGCCAGCACAGGATACCAGCTGAATGGTGTGGCAAGGTCATAGGGCAAGGACCTCCAGTCACACAGATTTCTGGTAAGATAATGTTAAGTAACAATTATCCAGCCTTAATTTCTACACTAGCCCTGTGTATGCTATTTAGCATAGAAGATATGCTAGTTAGCTTAGTGGGTATGGTGTCTATCATATTGTGTATGGTAGTTGTCAAACCTAGTTATGCTAGCTAGCATAGAAGGTATGCTAGGTAGCATATAAGGTATGATAGTTAGCTTAGCGGGTATGGTGTCTAGCATATTGTGTATGGTAGTTGTCAAACCTAGTTATTCTAGTAAGCATACTATGAGATATAGCTAGCATACATGTTGAAGATGATGAAATACAAAACAAAAGGAAGATAGCAACTCAGAGTAGGAAGAAGATGGAGAAGGAGAAGACACAGAGCTTGCTTTTGAGATCTCTGTAGTCTCTCTCTCTGTATTAGAATAATAGAGTATATACAAACTCATAGCTACAAAGCTTATATGAGACCCTAAGAGATAAGGTGTCTTTTCACACCAGATGTCCAGGGGGAAAAACCCAGTGGGAGAAAAGTGCCCCTGGTGAAGCGCGTATACACACTAACACTACTACATGTCTACAAATCCCCCCTGTAGTGATAGTGTGAATCCGTACAAGGTAGAAGATCATCATGTGTATGAGAGTAAGCCCAAAGCTTTTCGGAAAGATTCAAACTTTTCTCGTGATAACGCCTTCGTAAATAGATCTGCAATGTTATTCTATGTAGGACAGTAAGTTAGTGTGATCTCCCTTGCATGTAGCCTTTCCCTGACATAGTGGTAGTGAACCTCTATGTGCTTTGTTCTTGCATGAAATACTGGATTCCTTGAAACTTCCATAGCACTCTAACGGTCAGTGAAAATGGTAGTGGATGCCTATTGACACTCACAAAGATCTTCCAATAACATGCATATCCATACACAATCAACTGTTGCCGTGAAAGTTGCCCTGTACTCAGCTTCACAAGTTGATGTAGCCACTGTGGGTTTCTTCTTGCTTAGCCAAGATATACATGCATTTCCCAGTAAAAAACAATTCCCACTTGTGGAATGTCGTGTGTCAAAAACACCAGCCCAATCTGAATCGCTGTAACGAAGAAGCTGCATAGAACTGTGCTTTCCATACATATCCCCCCTTGGAAAGAACATGGAAAGATTAGGGGTACCTGAAAGGTAACGAAGTATGCGCTTCACAGCCTACCAATGATGCATACCTGGGCTGTGCATAAATCTGCTTTCTTGTGAAACCCCAAATTCAATGTTTGGAAGAGTGTTGCCTGCCAAATATATCAAGCAACCAACCGCTGCTGCATAAGTATGTACATCAAAAGGTTCTCCAGCATCATGCATGCTCAACTTTGATCCAATTTCTACGGGTGTAGAGATTGGTTTACAATTTTGCATACCAAACTTGTCCAAAATTTTATGCAAATATTTTGCCTGCAACATGTATATGCCATCCTCTGATTACACAAACTGAATACCCAAGTAATAATGTAGAAAACCAAGATCAAACATCTCAAAGGTTTTTCTCAAAGAATCTTTAAACGCTTCAATTTCATCTGCAGTATTGCCTGTAAGAAGCATATCATCCACATAAAGTGTTATCATAATGAGAACTCCATCTCTCTTTTTGACATACAAAGTACTTTCTGTTGGACTATTATGAAATCCCTGTCCAATCAAATAAGTATGTATCTTCTCATACCATGCTCTTGGAGCCTGTTTGAGACCATACAAAGCTTTACGCAATCTACATACCTTTTGCTCTTGACCTTTTACAACAAAACCACTTGGTTGACTTACATAAACTTCTTCGTGCAAATCACCATTCAAAAAAGTAGTTTTGATATGCAACTGATGCACTTTCCAACCATGATGAGTAGCAATTGCAACTAGTGATCTAACTGTGGACACACGAGAAGTAGGAGCAAAGGTTTCATCATAATCTATGCCTTTCTGTTGCGCATAGCCTTTTGCCACAAGCCTTGATTTTTACCTGTCAGCAGTAACATCTTGTTTCCCTTTTACCTTAAAAACCCACTTTGTACCAATAGGATTTTTACCTGTAGGCAAGTCCACTAGATCCCATGTATGATTCTTATGAATAGAATCAATTTCTTGCTGCATAGAATCTTTCCACTGAACACACTCTAAAGCTTGTTCAAATGAATCAGGCTCATATGCATCACCAAGAGTGCTAAAGCAAGCCAAATCTACTTGATCTCTGCCAAAAAGTAGTACCAGCACGTGTTTTTCGTGGCAACGGTGCATCCAACTTGCTATCCTGCAAAGTTTTTTGAACCCATTTAGGCAAGGTTCTTTCTTCCCTGAGAACTTACTGCTCTTCATGCACAATTTTCTCTACATCATGAGGTCTCACATGCTGATCAAAAGATTGATCAAGATTATCAACCTGTTGTGATTCTTGATTCTCCACAAAAGAAGGAAGCAAACCTTCAAATACATCATGTGTCTGCATATGAGGTACATCAAAAGCAACCATAGTTTGAGCAGTAGTTTCTACAAAAATTACATGACGACTTTCAAAAATCTTGTTTGTAGCAGGATTGTAAATTATATAACCTTTACTTCCACTACTGTACCCCACAAATATACATTTGATTGCCTTATCATCAAGCTTACCATGTAACTGCTGAGGGATGTGAGCATAAGCAAGACAACCAAATACACGAAGATAACTAACTCAAGGTTTTCTGTCATACCAAGCTTCATATGGAGTAATGGTCTTCAAGGCACGAGTAGGACACCTGTTCAAAACATGTGCTGCACAAGCAACTGCCTCCATCCATAGCTTATGAGGAAAACTCTTAGCCTTGAGCATACATCTAGCTGTCTCCATTAAAGACCTGTTCTTCCTTCCTGCAACACCATTCTGTTGTGCTGTGTATGGCATAGTGCATTGGTGTTTAATGCCTTTCTTTCCCAAAAAATCCTTAAATGCACCTGACATGTATTCACCTCCTCGATCGGTACGAAGAGTCTGTACTTTGCAACCTGTTTCATTTTCAACCATGGCAACATAATGTTGAAAAATTGCAAACACATCTGACTTTGCTTTGAGTGGATACACTCAACAAAAACTGGAAAATGTTTCAATGAAGGTCACAAGATAAAGGTTGTTTCCCATAGATGGTGTCCTCATAGGACCACATACATCACTGTGTACAAGCTGCAACTTTCGTGTCCCTTTAACTGAACCATCCTGCGAAAATGCAAATCTGTGTATCTTTCCAAGAACTCAACCTTCACATACATGTCTTGGTGGCATCTCCAATATAGACAAATCATGCACCATATTATGACGTTGTAAAGTCATCAAACTTCCATAGCCAACATGCCCAAATCTAGCATGCCACAACTCAGCATCCTGCATGGCCCGAGTCTTTGTTTTTGCAATACATACCTGAATCTGCTTTTCATAACGATCTAGCACAAATAGTCCATTTTCCAGCGTACCTGTAGTGATAAGAGAATAACCATTCTCTCGATCTCGTACAACACATCTGTCATCCTCAAAAATGACCCGAAGACCATTTTTTGCAAGAGAGGATACAGACAACAAATTCTTCTTGATACCTGGAACATATAAGACATCTGGAAAGGATAAATCTGAACCATCTAAAATGGTAATCAAAATCTTACCAACGCCTTTGATTGGATAAGAAGCATTATTTGCACATGTCACCTTCTTTCCTGTTGGAGCTGCATCCAATGAACAAAACAAATCCTTCCTTGAAGTAATATGCCTGGATGCACCACTATCAAAGTACCAAATCATTTGTGTCTCATCAACACTGTAAGCAGAAAAATCTGAACATACTACGAAAGCATAAGAATCCTGCACAAAGTTTGCAGACTCTTCTTTAGCTGTAGAAGAATCACTAGAAGCTGAAACAACCAAAATTGACTCTTTCTTCTTTTCTTTAGCAATTCACTTTTTACACTCACTAATGTAGTGACCAAGTTTCTTGCAGTAGTGGCATTTACCTTTCTTCTTGGACTTGTCGGAATCACGTTTAGACTTCTTTGAAGACTGTCCTGCACCAGACTTGGAGTGATGAGCACTCTCTTTACCCTTGTTTTTGTTCTGTACAACAAGAGCATGGTCCATACCATCCACCTGTAAAGACTTGTTCTTACATGATTGATCCTCGTGCAATAGCAAAGCCACTAACTCTTCAAAATGAAGAGGCTCAGGATTAGCTCGCAAAAACAGAGTCAAAGAAGTTTGAAAAGTCAAATAAGATGGTGGTAGTGAATTGAGTGTTTTGGAAACCAAGTCCTTTTCTGGAAACACTTCATCAATGCTAAGCAATTGCTCTTTAAGATCCCTGATTTTTGTAAGATGCTCGACGATATCGTCACCTTCATCCATCTGTATTTTGTCAAGTTGTTTCTTCAAAAACTCTATTCTGGCAGTGTTTCTTCCTCCAAACATAGCTTGCAGAGTGTCCCAAGCATCCTTAGAAGTTCTGCAAGATCTGATATGTGGTGTGATTGTCCTCTTTAGCAATCACAGCCATAGCTTATGCATCTTTAGTATCCCATTTCTTTTGCTCTTGAGTGACTTGTGAGGGTCCTGCACCAACAGCTACACCACGACCAGGCGTGGCAGGTGCAATGCTACCTGGAAAAACTTCATCTCCAGATACATAATCCCACAATCCTTTACCAACCAAAACATTTTTGGCCATAAAAGACCAAAGAGAATAGTTGGTACCATCCAATTTGTCTTCGGATGTAAACGCACCAAAAATCTCTTTCTCTGTAGATTGAGACATACTGTGGATGCAAGAGCAAAAGAAACTCCAAGAGATTCACAAATATCCTCTCCAATGCAAGCAAAACTCTAAACAAAGCTAAGACAAGCTGCTTCCCAAAAGAACTGTATACCTGAAGAAAATCTGTAAAAAAGCACACCCTCTTGATCTAAACGCCTCGGAAAAGTAACTTCTGCTACACTGCTCAGAACAAAATTTTGAGGGCTTGAACGTCTTCAAAAGGGGGGTAAAACCGCAGGTTACCTGCCGAGAATACTCCCGGAACGTCGAGGATGCTCCCACGAGCAAATTTTCCGAAAACTGCCTGAAAATTGCGATTGCGCGCGCGAACGCGAAAACGCAAGTAGAGGCTCTAGAAATCACCTTGCTCTGATACCAATTGTTGAAGATGATGAAACAGGAAACAGAAGGAAGATAGCAACTAAGAGTAGGAAGAAGATGGAGAAGGAGAAGACACAGAGCTTGCGTACGAGATCTCTGTAGTCTCTCTCTCTGTATTAGAATAATAAAGTATATACAAACTTAGAGCTACAAAGCTTATATGAGACTCTAAGAGATAAGGTGTCCTTTCACACCAAATGTCCATGGAGAGAAACCTAGTGGGAAAAAAGTGCCCCTGGTGAAGCGTGTATACACACTAACACTACTACATGTCTACAATACATTGTCATGGTGGTAAGCATATTGTGTATGCTAGTTAGCACAGATAGTTATCCTAGCTAACATATTGTGAATAATAGTTGTCATTTTTTTAATGCTAGTTAGCATACTATGTATGCTAATAAGCATACCTTCTATGCTAGTTAACAAAATATGCATGCTAACTAGCATAGAGAGTTTCCCAGTTAGACACAAAGTATGCTAATTAGCATACCCTGTATGTTAGTTAGCATTGTGAATACTATTTGGAATTTTTTGTATGCTAGTTAGCATACCTTCTATGCTAGTTAACAAACTATGCATGCTAAGTAGCATAGAGAGTTTCCCAGTTAGACACAAAGTATACTAATTAGCATACCCTGTGCACTAACTAACATACAAGGTATGAAAATTAGCACACAGGGTATGCTAATTAGCATACTTTTTATGCTAATTAGCATACTATATGATGGCTAGCATGCAAGTATGCTAATTAGGAAAAAGGTACGCTAGTCAGCATGCATATGCATACCGTTTTTTATAGTTATCATACTTGCATGCTAGTCATCATACACAATGTTCTAATTCGCATAAAAAGTATACTAATAAGCATGCCTTATTAGCTAGTTAGCACACATGGATAAGCATAATGTTCTAATTAGCATAAAAAGTATGCTAATTAATATATTATATATGCTAATTAGCATACCTTTTATGCTAATTAGAACATTTAGTATGATGGCTAGCATGCAAGTATGATAACTATAAAAAAAGGTATGATAATTAGCATACTCTATATGATCGCTAGCATTTGGTGCATGTTAACAAGCATTCAAAGTTTAGTTAGCATACCTTCTTTGCTAGCTAGCAAAATGTGTATGCTTGTTAGCATACCTCTATGCTAGTTAGCATACATTTTGAGCTATGCTAACTAGCATAGCTCAAAATGTATGCTATGATAACTAGCATAGAGGTATGCTAACAAGCACTCAAAGTTTAGTTAGCATACCTTCTTTGCTAGCTACAAAAATGTGTATTCTTGTTAGCATACCTCTATGCTAGCTAGCATACATTTTAGAGTTATGCCGTTTGGTTTTGTCAAACCAAACGGCATGACTCTAAAAGCATAGCAACCCCCTGGGGTGATGAAGGTTGTTTTTAATTGATCCTCCAATGCAATACCTATTTGAAAGTAACCACAGTAGCCATCACATACCGTGTACTTTTCTTTACCTGCTACCTCATTAAGAATCTCATCTTGAAATGGGAGGGGAAAGTGATCCCTTTTTGTTGCCTCGTTGAGTGGACGATAATTGACACATACCCTCCACTTGCCATTCTTTTTAGGAGTGACCACAACTGGAGAGACCCACATAGAATTCTCTAGGGGGTGGATGAACCTTGCTGCTAGGTGCCTCCTCGCCTCTTTGAGTAGTGCTTGCTCTTTGATGACTCCTGACCTTCATAGCTTTTGTGATTTAAGTTTGGCCTCTGCCTTTAGCTTGATCTTGTGTTGAATGGATTCCACACCACGTACATCTGTTGAGGTGGTCCGGGGAGGGCGACAAGAGAGGCGACCTCTAAACACCCCTCAAGGATCCCGTGCTGCTGAATTGGGGTTGGGGCAACCACAAGCACAACACAACAACAAACCCACAGCCAAACCCAAACAAGATAGGGGCACCACCTAGTTATGGTATGCAAACTAGGACGCAAGAGAGATTTTGGCACAACCAAGAAGATGCACCACACAACACACACAAGCAACCTCACACCAAGACACACACAAAATGGACCAGAGAGAGCTAGAGCAAAGGGAAGAGAGAGAGGAATGGATCTTTCCTAATACCTTATTTGTGACTTGCAAATGGAGATGGTTCATTATGATGCTATCGTAGAACTTGTACAAAACTCACTCGATGCTTAGTGATTGCTAAACATTGCCAACACACACACACACTGTCTTAGGGTGTGGGAGACCTCTCACCACAATACCCTCTAACAATGGACAAAAACTGGCAATGAAAAACACACTAAAACACTTTCTAAAATCAAGATCAACCGATAAAAAAGTCAAAATACACAAGTCACCTTGAATTCACCAAACCGTATTGCACAAATGGAAGGACGAAGATTTGAACGTCGAATCACGACTTTGATGCACCAAACCTCAATTTATTGATGATAAAGGAGCATGTACAATAGTGGTTTTGAGATTTGTGGAACTCACGCTCTCTCACTTGCAATGTGTAGCTTGAAGGCTTCTCTCACACCAAGAGTGAAGCTCACAAGTGGTTGCTACACCTAAGTCTCTCCTCAGGCATAGAGTGTTGGGGTGCTATGTGAGATGTTGGAGGTTGTTTTACAAGAAGGAGAGGGGCCTATTTATAGGTTGGAGACCCCTCATTAAGATTATTGGAAATCCTAATTTACAAGCTAATAAATCAGGATTATGATTTTTTTGAATATCAAAACATTGTGGGCCTTCTTTGTCTGCTTGAGTCATGGGTGTGGGCTCAAAAGAGAGCATTATTGATGGTAGCTAAGGTGAAAATAAGTAAGGAGAGAGAGAGAGAGAGAGAGAGAGAGAGAGAGAGAAATACTTTGTACATGTCTTGAGGTGAGGTGTCTTTTATGGTTTGGTCAATGCTATTTTGTGTTAGTATGTTAGTGGTTAGTGTTAGTAATCACTAGAAAGTTAATGATATATTTACAATGGGTAGAATGGGGTGCATGGTGGGAGTAAGATGGTTGAATGAAGTGAGCAAATCCTTGTGATGGTGAAGCTTGAAGAAGTTTTGGACTTACTTGTGTAGGTTCTCAAAATGACTATCGATCTTCTTCTTCGTCTTCTCTTCTTTATGCCACCGCCGCCAAGGTTGATCATCGTGATGAAAATGGTAATTCCTTTGATGAGATCTTTTGATTTGTAGAGGTTAAGCATGGTACACATGCTGAATTTATGTATATATATAAGGAGTAAGATGGAATTGTACTTTTGAGATAATAGAGAGAGGCATAGAGATGGTGTATGTACATGGAGAGCTCATATGAGAGCTATGGGAGTAAGTGGGGAGGTTAATGGTGAAGAAGGTGAGAGAAACCATTGAAGGTGCAGGTTTGAGTGAGGGATTGAGAGAAATGTGTATGTGTGTGTGTGTGTGTGTGTGTAGAAGTGTGGAAAGAGGTGAGAGAAGACTATGAGCTACTTGTGAGAAAAGTGGGCAGACTAGGGTCCACTCAAAAAATCATATCTCACCGCTCGTAGCTTCAAAAATCATGAAAACATTTGACGTGATTATTCAAAGTGTGGGCTACATTTTCTCTTTTGACCACCGCTCCAAATTCGGAGTGGAGATGGATATTAAAAATCCCACCAAAATACCTGTTTTTTCTTCACAAAAAGTCTTCAGTGGCCCCCTCATTTGTTGAATTTGTACAATGCATCCAAGAGTGAGCCCCTCCTTTGTCATATCATAATACAAAGCATCCAAGTTTCCCTTGACACATGCATGGAGGAGGATTATTGGTGAATAAAAAAATATATACATGGTGGGACTAGTGTATGGACTATTCATGGACTTTAGCTCAATGAGCACATGGTGTTAGAATAATGAGTAAAAATAATAATAAAAATATGGAGGAGTTATGGATATGGAAAGAGATTGGAATCATATGATATGGTCCCTCTTTGAATTATTTTGGGTGAAAGAGGAAAAGGTATGCAAGTAAATAATATAATAAACGTGACCAATGAGTAGAAATCAATTGGTAGGGATAGCCATAGTGTTTGGGTGAATTTGGTAGGGTGAGGTAGCTTACTATGGCAATTATGGAAAGCCGAAAAACGGCTATCATTAGCCCCCCCCTTAGATAATGGTACATTCACGTACCATTTATCCGATCATACAACATGTAGATTGTGTAACGTCTGTCTTTGTCTGCTCTCATCTTTGAAGAACCTTTGTTGTATGATTGAAAAACCTTGTGTGATATGAAAGGTTCTCGAGCCAATAGCATGATGAAATGAAGTGACGGAGTAAACCTCCTCCATCAAGAAAGTTTCCATAAGCACCCCCCAGGATCAAAGATCTTGAAATATCTTTCCCAAAGCGAGATGTATGGTATGGAATCACTTACTGATTTTGATTGAAGAAACTTGTAGATTTTACTATTGTCCATCATTGCATCTATCACTATGAATGTGATATAAAATATTGGTTGCTCTTCCTCTTGTGTAAAGTTGATGTATCTGCTACGATCTTCAAGATCTTGTATGAGCAAATTCCTGAACTGTAGCTCATAAATCTCATTCAACCTGGGTAGGCTCATCAAGTAAAAAATTATATGACCTTTATGATTTAGGAAATCTTGATCCATGCTTCTAGCTGCTATTGGAAGATATTGCAGATAGTTTACCACATAAGTAGATAATAGATGAAGGTTTCTATTGCTTCCAACACATTGGAAGAGAATAGATTTTGATACTGATTGATGAAATATCCACATGTAGCAATCAACAAGTTTTTCATCTATGATGAAGACCAGAAGCATCACAATGTGTGACCTCCATACAACAAAGAACCAAATGAAGAAGGTTTGGAAACATCCGTTCATCACCAAGTATTCATGTCCTCTTCCACTTAAGAAGGTATGGTGTCCCCGATGAAAGGTATATGTGAAGAGAGGAGAAGTTGACCTTGAAGAGGTGAAACCCAATATGAAGATGATTGGGGCTTCAAAAGATTGGATTTCCTTGCTAAGAGATTGTCCCATGAATGAAGAGCCACCCACTAAAACACCATTGGAGAGAATGATACCCTTTTGATAGTTTCCTTTTATGATTTTATGTTTTACTACTCTCCCATGTTCTTCATCCCCTTCTAAGCCCCCCCTTTGGCAAGGTTGTAACTCCTCACATTGTACCACCTCAAAGGTTGATGGAATACTGTTTGATTTTGTGAAACATTTGGCTTCTTGCATGATAGGTTCCTCTATTCTTAGCATACATGGGTCATACCAATGCTTTTCAACATCCTCAAACACTTCTTCAAGATTATCCTCACTTGGATTCAACTCACACTCTTCTACTTTGTTTTGGAGTTGGCATTCCATGTACACAATCATCTCTTTATGATCAATGTGGTCTATGATCTCTCCACCTATGATTTCATCTTCTTCTTCACTCTCTTCTTTTAGACAAGATACACTCTCAGAACATTCCATAAGATCAAGGTTACCTTCAAGGTCTTCATTCTCCATAGAGTCATGTTGCACAAAAGCTTTGTCTGCTCGGACTAGAAATTGATCCTCCGCCAAAGGGTTGGATATATCCATTATTGAATCATCAATGCCATTTGAGATATCTTGTGTCGATTTTTGCATGCTTGTGATAAAGGTAGAAGAAAGAGATTCCACATTTGAATCTTGGCCACACACTTTAGCACTTGAATAATCAGTTGGCATGTAAGTAACTTCTTCAACATTTGTCGAAGTAGAAGGAGACAAGTATGGCAAAGGAGATGACTCCTTGATAGAAACACTTTCATGATGGTTGGATCTTCCAGCATGATGGAAACCATTTTTGATGTAGAAGTACTTGTGAAACTTTCTTCGGGCAATAGTGACCGCTTCTTCAAAGGTAGAGGGTCCACTATAAGTAACCTTAGTCTTTAGAAAGAAAAAAATTCCTCATAAGCATAGTAGTCTTCACCGTGTTGTTGAAGTCTCCCTAATGAAGCCCATGATGTCTCTGTTGTTGGAATTTTTGAGAATCTGGTCTTCAAAGCTTTGGAAATTTGTGTATACCCATCTTCAATCTGAGAAGACATACTCCAAAACCATTGCTCAGCGTTGCCTCTAAGGCATAGCAATAGAAAATCCCCTTTTACCAAGGATACGACAAACCATTCTAAAATCAGCAAGAAAATCATCAACATCTTCTTTAAGATTTTCGAAGAAGATTGGGATATCATCAAAGGTATAGCGTGTCATAGTCTCTCAATGCTAGAACCACACAAAGATTAGTTCCAAACAATCATCAACTAACTACACAAAGTTTTGAAAGGTCTCTCAGCATGAATTCTAGATTCTTACGTGAAAATGTTTTTTTCCTTATGTTATGCATAATCCGAACCATATTCTAGATCAATTTTTGGTTCCTTGAAATTAACCTCGGTCATACATGTTTTCATGATTCATATAATCTACTTGATTATGCTGAAATTCAAGCAATCATGCAATACAACAACAATAAGCACACAATCGCTCCTACGTGGGGGCACCAAAATTGATGCGGTCCGGGGCGGGCAGCAAGAAAGGCGACCTCTAAACACCCCTCAAGGCTCTCGTGCTGCTCAATTGGGGCTGGGGCAGCCACAAGCACAACAAAACAACAAACCCACAGCCAAACCCAAACAAGATAGGGGCACCACCTAGTTATAGTATGAGAACTAGGACGCAAGAGATATTTTGGTACAACCAAGAAGATGCACCACACAACACACACAAGCAACCTCACACCAAGACACACACAAAATGGACCAGAGAGAGCTAGAGCAAAGGGAAGAGAGAGAGAGAAAAGGATCTTGCATAATACCTTATTTGTGACTTCCAAATGGAGATGGTTTGTTATGATGCTATCGTAGAGCTTGTACAAAAACTCACTCAATTCTTAGTGATTGCTAATCATTGCCAACACACACACACACTGTCTTAGGGTGTGGGAGACCTCTCACCACAATACCCTCTTACAATGGGCAAAAACTGACAATGAAAAACACACTAAAACACTTTCTAAAATCAAGATCAACCGATAAAAAAGTCAAAATACACAAGTCACCTTGAATTCACCAAACCGTATTGCACAAATGGAAGGACAAAGATTTGAACGTCGAATCACGACTTTGATGCACCAAACCTCAATTTATTGATGATAAAGGAGCATGTACAATAGTGGTTTTGAGATTTGTGGAGCTCACGCTCTCTCACTTGCAATGTGTAGCTTGAAGGCTTCTCTCACACCAAGAGTGAAGCTCACAAGTGGTTGCTACACCTAAGTCTCTCCTCAGGCATAGAGTGTTGGGGTGCTATGTGATATGTTGGAGGTTGTTTTACAAGAAGGAGAGGGGCCTATTTATAGGTTGTAGACCCCTCATTAAGATTATTGGAAATCCTAATTTACAAGCTAACAAATCAGGATTATGATTTTTTTGAATATCAAAACATTGTGGGCCTTCTTTGTCTGCTTGAGTCATGGGTGTGGGCTCAAAAGAGAGCATTATTGATGGTAGCTAAGGTGAAAATAAGTAAGGAGAGAGAGAGAGAGAGAGAGAGTTACTTTGTACATGTCTTGAGGTGAAGTGTCTTTTATGGTTTGGTCAATGCTATTTTGTGTTAGTATGTTAGTGGTTAGTGTTAGTAATCACTAGAAAGTTAATGATATATTTACAATGGGTAGAATGGGGTGGATGGTTGGAGTAAGATGGTTGAATGAAGTGAGCAAATCCTTGTGATGGTGAAGCTTGAAGAAGTTTTGGACTTACTTGTGTAGGTTCTCAAAATGACTATCGATCTTCTTCTTCGTCTTTTCTTCTTTATGCCACCGCCACCAAGGTTGATCATCGTGATGAAAATGGTAATTCCTTTGATGAGATCTTTTGATTTGTAGAGGTTAAGCCAAGATGGAATTGTACTTTGGAGATAATAGAGAGAGGCATAGAGATGGTGTATGTACATGGAGAGCTCATATGAGAGCTATGGGAGTAAGTGGGGAGGTTAATGGTGAAGAAGGTGAGAGAAACCATTGAAGGTGCAGGTTTGAGTGAGGGATTGAGAGAAATGTGTGTGTGTGTGTGTGTGTGTGTGTGTAGAAGTGTGGAAAGAGGTGAGAGAAGACTATGGGCTACTTGTGAGAAAAGTGGGCAGACTAGGGTTCACTCAAAAAAGTATATCTCACCGCTCGTAGCTTCAAAAATCATGAAAACATTTGAGGTGATTATTCAAAGCGTGGGATACATTTTCTCTTTTGACCACCGCTCCAAATTCGGAGTGGAGATGGATATTAAAAATCCCACCAAAAGACCTGTTTTTTCTTCACAAAAAGTCTTCAGTGGCCCCCTCCTTTGTTGAATTTGTACAATGCATCCAAGAGTGAGCCCCTCCTTTGTCATATCATAACACAAAGCATTCAAGCTGCCCTTGACACATGCATGGAGGAGGATTATTGGTGAATAAAGAAATATATACATGGTGGGACTAGTGTATGGACTATTCATGGACTTTAGCTCAATGAGCACATGGTGTTAGAATAATGAGTAAAAATAATAATAAAACTATGGAGGAGTTATGGATATGGAAAGATATTGGAATCATATGATATGGTCCCTCTTTGAAATATTTTGGGTGAAAGAGGAAAAGGTATGCAAGTAAATAGTATAATAAACGTGACCAATGAGTGGAAATCAATTTTTTGTTTTCACGAGGGTGAGGGTGAAAATGTGGGAGTGATTTGTATAAAGGAAAAATATAAGGTTAGAGTATGTACATATTTGCAAAAAATATACTTATGGTGTAAGAGGATGAAAGAAGGCATACACAGGTTTAATAAAACACACACCTAAGTATAAATATTTAAATAAAATACCAGAATATTTATAAAAATCTCTATATTTAGGCCATATATATAATGCAATATTTACACACAAATGGGCCATAATATTTTTTTTTTAATTGTTTTGACTCAACTAGCCCGGTGACTAGCTAGCTGAGGATTTTAAAAAGATATGGGAAAAGCCCCCTAACTCACACACGCCTATTTACAGTGAAATGGTAGGGATAGCCATAGTGTTTGGGTGAATTTGGTAGGGTGAGGTAGCTTACTATGGCAATTATGGAAAGCCGAAAAACGGCTATCACTGTGTAATCTTTAGCAAAAAGCCTAGAAAACTTTCTTAGCACACTTTTGAACTCCTTTCTTTCCTCCCAAGTAAGAGTCTTTGACAACATACCATCTAGCATTTCTTCATCATGCAAACTTTGGTTCTCCTGGGGGCCTATCTCTTCTAAACCTTCCCAAGATGTCTCTAAACCCATGAATTCAATGGATGACTCCTCCTCCGTAGTGCTACCACTGTTGGGTATTCCAGCCCGGATTCATCTTGTGTGTCATGCTCATGGGAATATGGGTTTGTGGCATGCAGATAAAAATGCAAAGTGGAGGTTACATGGTAAGTCTCTACTTTAAATGTAAGGTCATTTGGTTATTCAATATATCTTTTTGTTTTGTTCTTATCGTCTCTCTCTCTCTCTCTCTCTCTCTCTCTCTCTCTCTCTCTCTCTCTCTCTCTCATGTTTCTCTGCAAGTTGATGCATGCCATGGCTTATTGCCGACAACCTCCATAACCCTGTTCTTAACACATGGTATCAAAGCAAGGTGCTCTCGGCTTGAGTCAACACATCGTGGGAGCATCCTCTTACAACAAGAGGCAGAAGTGTGTTGACCTATTGCAATCCAAGCACAACCGGCATCAGGCTGAATGCCCTGGATTGAGAAGCATTTGTTCACACTGTAGCACCCGCCAATTAAGCCTCTTGAGCCCGCTATGAATCAAACCGCCAATCAACCTGTCGCTTGCAAAGCTCGTCATTGATCATTTTTTCTGCTTTCACATTAATTAAATTCAAGTGGACCTTTCCTATTTTATGTCCTTCGCCTTAAGCAAGGGCCTATTCACCCTCGCAATTCCTACCCTCTCATTCTTCTTTCATGCATACATGCTCAGTGCTCAATAGGCTTGCGATTTTGAAGGCATTTTCACAAGCTCAAAAACAGTAAATTTTTTTGAGAAGTATCTCAATATGCTCTCTAAGGTGCATACATAGACTGTTGAAGACAAAGACCACCTCTTTGAAGGTTCTGGTGCAATAATTAACACCACAATTTTATTATCAAGATTCTAAAAGACTTAAAAATTGCGTCAAAAGTTGACAAATATAATGGATCCGGTTTCCACACTTGGCAGATCAAGGTAAAAGGTTATTTCATGCAAAAAAACTTATGGAACATGGTCAAGCCTCTCGCAACCGATGAAACAAGCACTACAGCTGCAATAACTGAGCCCTCTCTGTCGAGCAATAGAGGAAGACGAACAAGCTTTTGGTATCATTCTAACTTCCTTAGAAGATGACTTTATTCATTAATTGGACGATGTTGATTCTTCAAGTGCTGCCTGGATAGAGTTAGAAAAGCTATTTGGTGCAAAAGCTAAGTATTCAAAAATGAGTTTAAACATGGAATTATATTCTCTTCGCATGCATGAAGATGAAAATATTGCAACTTTAGCTAATAGACTGAAGAGAATCAAACACATCTAGTTTAAGTTGAAGCCGTTTTTTTTAATAGCCTACCAGCAAAATTTTGTCAAATTGTCACTATTTCAAAGGAGAAGGATCCTCTACCTTCTTTGGATGGTACTGTCAACTCATTGCCAGAAGAAGAAAAATGAGTACCACGAATCAGCTCTTTTGTACCAACTGAATATGTAGCCCATGGTTGCACTTGAACTACCAATTCAACCAAGCCTACTACCAGCACTAGACCTTGTGCAATATGTGGACGCAGTAACCATCAAACCAAGGATTGTTTTAGCAAAAATCCTTGCACCCATTGTGGAAAGACTAATCATCCTTTGAACAAATGATTTAAGAAGAATAAACAGCAGATCAATTAGTTGAAGGTGATGAAGATGATGTAGAACCAATGTTTTTCATAGAAAGTGATGCCATGTAGTTTGTTTTTCTTTAGTCTGTCTTTATGTTTTCTTTATGCCAGTTCTTTCTCAATAAATGTATGGGTTATAGACGCTGCCATAAGAATATAATGGTAAGACCACCCTTTGTTGTTTGGTTGAGTTCTGGTATGTCTCACACTGATAGTTTTTTGAGGAAAGTACACACACACACCTATGTTATAGTCAAGGGGGGGACTTCTAGTCATGGTTTCAAGTGATTGAGCTCTGCCATGATCTATCTGTCTCAAGTCCATTGTCAGTGGTTTGGACTTGGGGGGGGGGGGGGGGGGGGGGGGGGGGGGGGGGGGGTTCTGGGTATTCAAGCTACTTCAGCTTGTGTGTCATGCCCATGGGAATATGGATGTGTGGCATGCAAATAACATTAGTCCAAAGTGGAGTCTGCATGGTAAGTCTCTACTTTAAATGTAAGGTCATTTGGTTATTCAATATAGCATGTTGTTTTTTTTTTCTTGTTATTGCAATCGACTCTCTCATGTTTCTCTGCAAGCTGATGCACGCCATGGATTCTTGCCCTGTTCTCAACAACCAGTGCTTTCTTCTTCTCAAGTGCCATCGGTCCAATCATCCCCGCTTTCACTTTGAGAAGATTCCTCATGGAGATCCTCTTGATGCTGCTCCTTCATGTCAAAGACAACCTTCTTGTGATCGTCATTTCTACAAATCAACTTTCCACTTTGCCAATCCTGCAAAGCTCTCATTCTCATTAGCCACGGTCTACCTATGATAAATGGATAGCCATTTCCATTTGTAGACATAACATAGTAATCAACAGCCTTCTTAATGCCAAAAGCTTCCACCAAAACATTCTTACAAACTTTCAAACACCTAGCCTTGCTATTATTTGCCATTTTCACTTTGATTTTAGGCATCTCATGAATGTGCATACCTAGTCTTTACATAAGGTCCTCTATCATGATGCAAATTTGTGTGCCCCAATCCACTAGACCCTCCCTAACTAGTTTTCCCTTGATATAGCAATCTAGCACATGTGTAATATCCTCATTCATTTGGGCATGTGCAATCTTAACAACAGGAACATTTTCTTTTGTCCTTCTCCTAGTGCTAACTGCCTTTGTTAACTCCCTCCTAACTTGTGGCCATAATGCAAGAAATTGAGGCCATGATATACTTGGATCCTTACCTCTCATGTCCTCCATAAGGTTGTAGGGAGCCATACCATGTCCAAGAGAGGAGTCTTTAAGGTTGATGCGGAGTTGGGTCCTCTTGACTTCCTTCGTTTCCTTTACTTTCTTTCCTCGTCCATGGTCATTTTGTGATGTTACTCCTTCCTTTTCCTTACCTTTTCCCCGACCACATTTGACGCCATTTGCTTCAATGTTACCCTCTTTGGATTGTGTGACTTCTACAACATTGACATTTGGGTCAGGCAAGGTGGTATTCCCTCTACTTGCCATTGTGGAGGTCGAGCAACATTTGGTCTCTACAAAAGCACCAGTTGTTGACTAGTGCCTTCACCTGCATTCATCAGTGGGTAATTCAAGTTAGGTCTCCCTGGCTCCCCCAGGGCCAAGGATAATTATACATCCCATGTAAAGACTCTCCACAATTACAACATTGCAAGACTCTTCTAGGTCGTGGCTCTCACTCTTCTGACTTCATTGCACAAAGATTCATTTCACTTCTCGATGACTTCAGCCGTTTCCTCAGGAAGCTCCCTGGACATTGATGTTTGTACCATTCCTTTGGGTCTAAGGCCCTCTAATGGAACCTCTCCCTGTAGGCACTTGAGTTTCCTATACTTCTTTGAAGCTCTGGTTTCAGCTGCATCATAGGTAGCAGGTGCACCCGCCTCCACTTTTACCGGAAGATCAAGGAAGAGACCAGCTATGAACCTTTCCTTTTTTAAACACTCTACACCATCACCTAGGTTAACAAAATTTCATACCCATAAAGCCAAAGACATAGAAACTCTTGATTATACAAATAGTAGTCATCTAAGTCGTTTTGTTTATGAGAGACAATGTCTTGCCATAGTTTTTGAGTGTTTTGTGGATCAAAGAAGTATCCCTTGAAATGAGTCACAACTTTTGTATAATTTCCCTTAACTTCCTTAGGCAAAGAGTCAAACCAAGTGCTAGCATCTTTCCTAAGGACTACCTCAAACATTTCTACATGTTCTTGATCAGTTACTATCCTCTTGATACGGCAAGACATTTTGAAATTTGCTAAGGATAATTCTACATCCCGCCTAGGCTCTCCAAGGAACAAGGGGTAGCCACTCATTTGCCTAGTTGTATCCATGTTGCTGGTTTTACTCAAAAAAAAAAAAAAAAATTATTTCTTCAATATCAAATTTCAAAATAGAGTGAAAATGTAAACATCAAAGCTTAGATGGTAAAAAATCAATGGCAGAATGAACGGATTGACTGGGGCATTGATAGTTTCTACTTGCCTAGGTTTAAACATACGACGAAAAACACGTTGAAATTGTAGCTTTGTGCCAACCATTACATGCATGTCTTGTCTATCCAAAGGAATGAATGTACCATACGTGTCCTCTTGATTCATTAACCTAGCTAAAACAAGATAAAAACATGCACATCTAAAGATAAATCATAGTCTACAATTGGGAGTATAATAAGATTTGGGGATTGTAGAATATCTCCTAATGCCTCATCACCAAAGAGGAATACAATACGTTGTTGAAAAAAGATTTTCCTATCAATGATAACATTTATCCTAATCCTTGCACCCAATGAAACTGGTGAAATCGAATTGCATGAGAAGGATTAGGAGGTGGTGGATTGTTATGTGAAAACAACTAGGTTTTGGAGACTTACCTTGTATACGATAACACAATCGCTCGTCCTTCGTGGGGGCACCAAATTGAGGCGGTCCGGGGTGGGCAACAAGAAGAGCGGTCTCTAGACACCCTTCACGGCTCTGGTGCTGCTCAATGAAGCTAGGGCACAACACAAACACAACCAAGAAAAATCCCTAGACAAAACCAACTTAAAAAGGGCACCACCTAGTTATGGATGCGAACTAGGACACAAGAGAGTGTCCATAGACTTAAGGGAGGACATGCAAAACACACACAAACAAGCAACAATTTTTTATGGAAGGAGGAGAGAAGGAGCCATTGAAAGAACGGAGAGAGATGGAGAGTGAGGTTGCTCAAACAATGGTCTTGAAATTTGAGAGGTTAAAGAACACCTTGCTGCTACACTGTCAAAGAGACTGCATGGACACTACACCAACACGTGCTCAACACTTTGCCAACACACACATCATCTTAGGTTGCGGGAGATCTCTCACCGCTCAAACCTCTTACAATGAATTAGTATTAGGCAATAAAAAGCACCCAAAACACTTAATCTCACAAGCTCAACTAAGAAATTGCGGCATACACATCACCTAAAATCTTTGACCGGCATTGCACAATCGGATGGAATATGAATTGGAGACAAAATCACGCCTTTGGAGCACCAAGATCTCAAATTTTATTGATGACTGTAAGGATAGGCACAATGGTGGCTTAAGATGTGAAACTCTCACACTCTCTCACTTAAAAAATGTAGCATTAATATCATAAAATCTTTTAAGAATCTACTTCACCCCACAAAAGCACCCTAGCACAATGACTAGGCTCGCTTTTTCATTGTAAATAGCATATGTGCGATTAGGGTTTTTATCATTTTTTTATTAAATCATTGAGCGAGTCATTGGGTTAGGAGACAATTTTTTTTTTAATAATATTATGATCCTCTTTACATGTAAATATTATCCATCAAGTAAAAGGACCTAAGTATAAAGGGTTTTTTACAAATTTTTTGTATTTATGTAAATATATATTCCTAGGTGTACGTTATCAGGCCAAAGTATGGTAGCTTTCATTGCGTGCCATTCTTTATACATGTTTTTACTATCATTCTATCCCTTAAGCTCTACTCACACAAGCCTTAAAAAAACTTTGTGTGACTTCACCATAAAAATTCACCAATAACCTTATCGGCTCTGTCATATTCTTTTCCATCCCTCCGAGATAAATATTTACAAGTACATAGGTTTCATCTTCAAATAAATTCCATAAATCACTCAAACTAGAGAATAATTCAGGATCTCTTTCCTCATGATTTACCTCCTTTTATTTTTTTACATATGTATTTTTAGTTGCCACCATGCATCCCATGTGTCTATTTGTTCATTAGATCCATGACTAGCTAACTTATCTTCTTGACCCACAAGTGTATATCATATTTGATAATTATCCTATACCATACATGTGTACAAGCTCCTTGGCAATATTAGGTCATGGTTGATGTATGGGGGGCTCACTTGGAAGCTACAAAGGAAAAAGAATCATATAGTGGCCCACTTCAAGCCTTATGAGGTTCTGCAGGAAGAGCTTTTTGCTCGAATTTTGTCACCCTCTTCTGCTCCAAATTTTGGCGCCATCTTCTGCTCCAAATATGAGGATATGTCCAAAAGAGAAAATGTAGCTCGAAAGCTGAATTATTTTTCATAATTTTTTCAGAAGTTTTGGAGTCAAGGGAAATTTTACATAATGTTATGGCCAAATTTAAAACTGTTACCTCATACATCCAAAAGTCTTCCTATGTTCTCTCACCCTTCCACACACCTACTCACTCATACACTCCTCCCTCTCCTTCCCACACCCAAACCTTCACATTCCATGACTCTTATCACCTTCTTCACCATCTTCATTCCCTCTCTTCACCATATCTTCCATGATACACACATACTCTCATATATCTTTACACCTACTCCCATATTCACATTCCCTCTTCACCATCATGAAGATTACCAAAAAAATAGCAAGTTGGATGTGATTTATCTCTAGAAATGAAGGATTTTTAGTAAGAGGATCTAGAATTCTTCAAATGGACGCAATGTCACCATCAACCGTGACTCATTCACATTGACGCTTCATCCACTGGTGTCACTAGGTGAACTTCCTCTCCAATTCCATCGATCCTCCTAACTTTCAATGCCTTCTTAAGGCATTTTACCATTGTCATGCACCTTGTGTGCACCTCATTGTAATCATAATCACTAACCACCTAACATCAACCCTAATGACAAAAGAACCTCACCTCAAGGAAGTAAGGATAAGTAGTGGTAGAAGTCTCTTTCTCCCTCTTTTTTGTCCTTTCCTTTTTCATTCACCATCATTAATAATGCTCTCTCTCTCTCTCTCTCTCTCTCTCTCTCTCTCTCTCTCTCTCTCTCTCTCTCGCCCACATGCAAGTGACTCAAGGAGATAAGAAAGGCCCACTCCATTTTGAAAATGCAAAAAATACTAAGCTCAATTTTCTAGCGTGTAATTCAAATTATCCATAATCCAAATAAGTGATCTCCAACCTATAAATAGACCCCTTTCCTTCATCGTAAATACACATAGATAGCATTCTAGCACTAGAGGCGTGAGGAGAAGAGACTTGGTTGTAGACACTATAGTGTGAGATTCACACTTTACTACACTATAGGGAGCCACCTTGTTTTATGGGAAACTTGTTTGACATATGGGTGCCCCAAACTTTCTGGTGATATTCTTTCATCCAAAATTATGAATAAGAAATGAGTGTCTTTTTTACACCCTCAGGTGGTCTTGTGAGAGAAGAGCATTGATCATGGTTAGTATGTTCAATGTGTTGTTTGAGAGTACCTTGTCTTAAGTTAAAACATGTTGTTTGATCAAGAATGTTTTCAATGTCATTTTCAATACTTGTTTTAAGCAATTATTATTACTAGAAATAAGTGTTAAAAGAATTATGTGATAGTAATTAGAATAGAGAAGCATGGGTGAGTGCAGGATAGTATTGGGGATCGACTAATGTTGTCAATCATGGATGGGTGGACACGATTAGTGGGGCAACTATCCATCTCCATACATTACCATCTAGTAAACTTCTTGAGTGGAAGAGGAGTCCAACAATAGTTGTGCCCTCACTCATGTAGAGGGAAAAAAGTATTGGAAGAGAATGACTTAATCCATTTGCATAGGTTAGAGGGCAAAAAACTTTTAAGGTTTTTCTAGATTTTTTCCCATTTTTGCTTGCAAGATAGGACTAGATCTTTTCCTAGGGCTATAGTCCCAAGCCGTTGCTAATGGTAAAGGCCTATTCCCTGGTCATTTTTTTACTTGGACACTCTAGTTTTTATTAGGCCTAGAGATATGTCAAGACCCCACCACAACTTTAGAGTGCATGGATTGGAAAATATGAAGAAGTCCCCAATTATGAGATAATTTTTAGAGATAGATTATAGTATTAACAACCCAACATAGTTATCTCATGATTAGCTAACTAATTTTGTTAATTACCATTGCTTAAATTCTTTGATTTTAGCCAAACATTAAGTAAGATAATTAGTAAATCATGAAATTCATGACATAATCTTTAGAGGTAGATTATAGTGTTAAAAACACATTATATTTACCGTATATTTAGGTAATCGGGTATCTCCAATATAAAAAAAGAACAAATTATTTCAAAACATTTTAACTTCATTTAGGTATCCCCTTAGAAAAATAAAATTCTTTCAAAAACATCTTAACTGCATAAATGAAGGGTGAGTTACGAAAAAGAAAAGACGGATAAAGATGGTATGCCTTTTTTGGCCAGCCAAAGGCAAAGGCTATAGAGATGGGTTTCCTTTTTTCTCTTCCTTTTTTCTCTTGAAAAATATCAAAAAAAAAGTGAAATTTAATTTTACCACCACTATGTATAATGATAGGATGAAAGTGGAATCCTAAGTGATAAGCCTAGTAGAGATTAAAGAAAGGAGAGAGTTGGGCCATGTGTTTGGGTCTTGGCTTTATTTCCAAGCTCTCCTTTTTATGGTCTTTGAATGTCTTTCTTTTTCTTTGTAGGTTTTGAGTGGATCCATGTGTGGTGTGTCTTTTCTCCTCTCCATTCTGTCCTTGTAGGTACTCCTATGTAGTAGAGAGAACGGTTGGTTCAGCATATGATTATATGTTGTGATGCATGAAGACACCCAAGCAGCCACCATCAACCTTACCTATTGCTTTGAGGATGAGGTTGCCACTTAGGGATACTACTTGCAGACCTTTGCATAGCACCTCTGAGGGTGCCCTCCCTTTGAAGTATTTTATTTTCTTAGCGGCATTTATTTTCTTGCCATCACAGCCAGGATCTGCTTCCCTTGTGAGAGAGAGTGAGAGAGAAGGAGGTAAGAGAAAGCGTTTATTTTCTTGCCGTTGTAGCCAGCAGATGCAAATCTTGGGTGTGTGCATGCCTAAGAGAGCTAGAGTGTGTATTTTGCGGTACTGAAGCAAGGATCCGCTTCCCATGATGGGTTTTTTTGTAGTCCAAGGGGCTTTGGTCTGCGCCTGCTTGAGGGAGGGAGAGAGTGTTTTTTTTTCTACTATCCATGATGGGTTTTCTGCGCATCATGGATCTTTGGTCTCATGCATGCGACTCTATGCAATTGTACAAGAGCGTATTTTTGTGTCCTTTGCAGACAAGAGTGTATGCTTGTGTGTGTGTGTGTGTGTGTGTGTGTGTGAGAGAGAGAGAGAGAGAGAGAGAGAGAGAGAGAAAAAAGTTAGGTCTTGTGCGTGCAAATCTGTGCAATTGTACAAGAATGAGTATTTATGTGTACTTTCAAGACCATATATGGTATCGTATATGACTATGTCTGAGAGCTTGAGGGAGAGAGAGAGAGAGCGTTTATTTGGCTTGTGCATGCCTGAGAGAGAGAGAGAGAGAGAGAGAGAGAGAGAGAGAGAGAGAGAGAGAGATAGCCTACACACATGCTTAGGAGCGATGGCTCTTCCCGGCAAAAAAGTGCTCCCTGCCCACCACATCTCTGGACGTAGTCACCGTTCTTCCCGCTGGCGTAATCGCAACATGCATCTGCTCGCCTTAACGGTTACCCTAGTGACTCAACGGTGAGGAACATTTGCCTAGCGGGAAGAGGCCTTAGTGGCTGCAACAAAAGGATAGCAAAGGAGCTTTTGTCTTTAGCATTTTGATACCGGATCAAATTGTAGCATGTGCGCTTACTGCCGATAGGTGGTAAAGTCTTGCTCTCAACCGGCCACCCACTAAAACCAAGGCATGTGCGCAGGCTAAGAGAGAGAGTTTTTTTAAGCTCAACTTCTTGACCACCTTGCGTTCTATGAATCTTGGCAGGGAGAGATTTTTCTTACGTTCCATCCTCCTTATTGGCACAAATGCCATCCTTGCAGAGCTTAAAATCGTGTGACAGAAGAGGTGGCAAATATCTTTTGATCGGCTTGGCAAGATTGGTTGTGAATACTAGCTATTTTTCCATGATTTTCACATGAAGCCTTGTATGTGCTCACCATGGAATGTTCATGTGGAGAAAGAGGACATTCAGGCTTTTTTTTCACCTTACTAGTGGACACAAGGGGTTGGTTAGGGTGTGTTGTGTAGAGTTGCATGCAGCATTTCCCTCCTAGGGGAATCACGCCCTGAAGATGTGGGAAAGATTCTCAAAGCAGAACGTGGTCAGGCATGTTTTTTTGAAACCCACCTACTACTCCATCATCTCTGTGTGTGCAGGCCTTGATGATAAGTGGAAGGATCTAATTTTATGCTTCCTTGGATCTAAAAGATCTGTAACCATGCAATATGATGACAATGTGGAACATTTGATTTCTGAAGGGGTGTTGGTGAATAACAGCCCAGACTCCCAACTGTGTGAATTGGACATTTCTCCACTCTTGGGATTGGGCTTGGGCTTGGGGAATGATCCCGATACCTTCCTTTTAGGATAATATTTTTTTAAATTTTAAATCCCAATTTGTTTTTTGGTCCCAAACATCCCGAGCGTTTTATATATATATATATATGTATTTTTTTAACAATGCCGCAGACGGTCATGTGCAGTTTTTGTGGCCTTTTTGGGCCACACACACACTAAACCTTTACCTACTCTCCTAGATAACCTAACCTTATCTCCTCTACAGCTAACTAAGCTTAACTACTCAGCTAACTACTTTGCTAACTACTAACTGACAGTGAAGCTACCTTCTCTGTTAATTGCTTACTCATTCACTAGCTAGCACACTAACTACTAACTCTGCAAATATAAAAAACTATGTAAAAGTAGATATTGGTAGAAAACAAGCTATTCACTAACTATGTTAAGACTGTGTGCAAGTAGACATTGGCAGAAAACAAGCGAACTGTCTTCTATACTTAGTCGTTCTCACTACTAACATAATAACTACTAACTGTGCAAAAGATTATGTGCAATCAGACATTGGCAGAAAACAAAGATTATGCAGGAAAAAAAACTTGCAAAAAATAAATTCTTTTTCTTCCTCTTCCTTCCTAACACAAACACTCATAGAAGAAGCACAGAGTAGTGCAGGGCCATTCCCCGACAGTGGCGCCAAAAAAGTGGGCTTTTGTCGCACATATCGAAGCAAGGGACTTTTCTAACACTGTGTGTGAGCCACCGATGGCTCCAAGCATGCAACTAGCCTAAACTAGTAAGCTCAAAGATGACAATGGTGTGTCACTCGATCACCACTCTACGCTTGCTATCGTGGAGGGTTCCTTGCCGCAAAGAAGAGGAGTTGTCGTTGCACCGCGCTCAACCGCCTTGCCACCATCGTGCCGCCACAATGCTCGGTCTCTCTCTCTCTCTCTCTCTCTCTCTCTCTCTCTCTCTCTCTCAAGCACACACATACTCTAGTACACAAAGGAGACGCAGAAGTAGATGAAGCAAGAGCACTCTTCTTGCATTGCACAAATGAGAGAATGACCTTTTTTAGGTTTATATTGACTTTTATATGGGCTTGCCCATGCACATTTGGGCGCCCACACTTAGCCAATCTTACCCAAACATTAAAGGTTCCAGTTTTAGAGTGCACCTCTCATTGTCAATCACTCTTAACCATCTCTACCTGACCAACAAGCCCGGTGTTGGCGGATACGCCACGATGGACGTCAGCACAGTGAGAACTCACCTAACAAGATTTGTCAGCTAAGGACGAAGCTCGACCCGCAGGCTTGTGGAAGCAAGCATAGGGTGTCAACCTACACTCGACCGACTATTGACTACTTCCTACAGAGGTCTCTACCCAATGTCTAAGTTATAGCATTCAAGAGTACACAAGAGGATATTTCCTACAACACTTTCAAGAGCCAAATACCCATCAAACGTTCTCAAAACGCTACGAAACTTGAGGGAAATCCTATTAACACCAATAGGCCTCTCTCCCTAAGGTCCGTGACACAAAACCCCAACCCTAAACACCCGGTGCAAAATCACGTAGGATGTCTAACAGGTTTTGCATGTCATCGTTTCTGAAGACTAAAGTGCCTAATGTGTAGCTTTGCTCATTGCGAACGCGTGGATATGCTGAAACGAAAAAACGGACAACGTATGCTCATTGAATCACCAGATATTGCTCGTGGATCGATCTCACAAAGCCGGGTCGTACACCTGCAATGTAGGTGTTGGCGCGTAGCTCTCTTTGGGGGCAACACGCTGCACTTCTCCGCACTTGATTCCGACCACCAGTGCGCGCGTAGCGTCAAGATAAACTCTCACTCTCTCTTGTACATAGAGTACGCTCAACTCACACAGACAAAACTTATAAAAATGACAAAAGGTTTTTTTGCATTCACGTCAAAGGTGGTATAAATACCTTACAATCTCAAACCCTAATGTTCCAATTTAACCATTTACTCAGTCTAAATGTCAAAAATGGGATACAATTTGGAAGCTTCAGCAAGCCCCACTATTTACAAAGGTGAAATGACGGTTTCTTCTCAATTAAGGAATGATTACAAAGGAAACAAGTATCCCGTAGGGAAATCATCCTCCATTGAGTGTGTCTAGCCGTTAACACTCTCCCCTCCTAGATCATGTCGTCCCCGACATGATAGTAGAGCTGCTGCTTTAGTGGAGGCTTTCGCGCATCTTCAGAACAGACTCATATCGTGCATGCTGGGCCAATAATGTAGGGCCGAATATATCTGTATCAATGGTGAAGAAATCGTTGTAGAAGGCTTCTTCAAAGGCCTCGAGATGGTACGAGGGCAAAAACATTATTTGCTGATAGAGGGCATGTATCACCTCATGGGAAGGTTGAGCAGACAGTTCATACCCACATCTATATGTGTCTTGGAAGAAGAATATGATATCTGTTGCCTGTCCAGGTTTAAAGATCTCAAAAACTAGAAGAAGGGTTTTACAGATCTTTCTGAGCATAATGCAAGAGAGGTCACGCGAGCCAGTGAACAATTTAATGGAGTCCGTTAGGGTTTTCACCACATATTGCTCACTCATTCTCTCACCTGCCTTCAAGCGTGGTAGCTTTGGGTAGTTGAGCCACGTGGGTGGCTTTTCTTCAGCAGTTCTTGTTCTTTCTAGGTCTGCATCCTTGGTAGAGGGCAAAAGCTAAGGTTTTCTTTGATTATTTTAGGTGCCTTTACCAAATGTACTAAATACTATGGGTATTTAGTTAGCCATGCCTTTCTCCATTTTGGCTGAGAGTCCACAATAAGCTTAACACCTTCTGGGTTTGGTGATATCTTCTTCGTATAGTGGCACTATTGGCTCCTCTTTAGTCCTCTTGTTTATTATAGTAGCTTCATACTTGAGAAGAGGATATGGGAGAGAGGGTTGTAGCCATTCATGTCGAACGACATTTGCATCTAATTTCTGAATGGTCATAGACTTCAATACCCTTTGCTCCCACTTCATTGCTTCTTTGGTGGTGTCTTTTATTGCCGCTTCTATTGCCTTTTGTAGATTGTCTTCTTCTTCTTGTGTCAGATCCCGGGGCTCTTGGGATGGTCCCACAAGGATATCCTCTTGCATTGTTGTGTCCACTGGATCTGACACATTGTCTATATCAATTCCTTCCATAGCTGCTAGCTCTGTGCTCATGTGTGGCTCTTCAGTCTGCTGTTGGCCTTTTAGCTCATCAATCTGCTTTTGATATTCTTTCTTTTCCTGTTCAGCTTGATCCCCCATGGTCACTAAGAGGTCATTCAATTCAGCATTGGCTTTCTCAGCTTCTTCTTGGTGTCTTCATTTTCAGTTTTCATCTTCTTGAGATCCTCGTCCATCTTCTTTTTCAAGGATGCTAGCTCATCTTTCGTGGCCTTGTTCTCATTCTCCAAACGGCTTTGCATCACTAGGGAGCCCTCGACCAGCATCAATCTTTGTGTCTTATCTAGTGTCAACTCCTTTTGAAGTTCCTTCATCTATTCTTCATACATATTCTTCTCTGAAGCAGATCTAGTTGAGGTAGCGGCTCTGACTCTGCCCGAAGATTCCCTTAGCCTCTAGATTTTTTGATCTTTCACTTTTATCTGATCTTTTAGCTCTATAACTTCGTCCTGGCTGGCCTCATATTCTAGCTCATCTTTTTCCTTATCATTCCTCAAAGTCTCCACTTCTTTGGACTCATCAGCAAGCTGGAGTTTCAAGTTGTCCCTTTCTTTCTCCGAATCCGTCATTGATTTGCTGATTTTCTTATACTCCTCATCTTCTCTTTGAAGCTTTTGGTCTGCTACTTGACTCTGACTTTCCAGCTCTTGGCATCTTTTTAGTGCCACCTCTAGATGAGCTTGCAGCTTGGATTGCTTTTGTGTGTTCTCTTGGTCCTGCTTTTGCAGCGAGTCCACCTCGGCTTTGATATGAACTCCATTTGCTTTGAGATTATCAATTTCAATCTCAGTGGCCATAGACCTTGCTCTGAGCCCAACGAGTCTTTGCATCACCTCATCCCAATATTGGCTTGTGGCTTTAAATCCATTGTATCTGTGGCCATTTCCTTCAACTCCACCAATCGAGGGCTCAACATATATTCTTTGGGCCTAGTGCTAGACAACTCAAAAGATGCATTAGCTGCCTCTTCTCGAGAGTATCCAACAGCTAGTAGATCAAGGAATATTCTATAGTTTTTTTCTTGTGGATCTAGCTTCTCATCTTTTGGTTCGATTTCTGCCTTTTTCTCTTCCTCTTTGTTCTCCTCTTCCTTGGACTCTTGTTGCCCATCAGATTTGTTCAACTCCTCAGTTTGTCGGGGTTGAAGAGGACTAGGAGGAGGTGGTGATGGTGGAGGGCTGGAATCTCGGCTTGATGGCGGGGTTGGTTGCTTCTTCTTGAAGTCCCAATCAGCCTTTGCTTTTCTCTCTCTTTCTTGCCCTTCTTGCTCTTCTAGCAGATGCCATCTCACATCATCAACTTCTTCTTTGGTAAAAGGTATGTTTGGGATATTCTCAGCTATAGCATCTAAGATCTCGAAATTCTTTATATAATCTTCAAAGAAATCCCTTTGAGTTCTTTGAGAAGATCCAGATATAGCCTCAAGGGAAAGCTTCCATAATTTTCTTAGATGCCCTTTTAGCATCCTCTCAGCTCTCAAACTCTCCATTAGTCTTTCCAGCCTTACTGCTTTCTCTGACTTTGTTTCCTTTACAAGCACTTGTAGAGTTTCTTTCTTCCCCTTCTTGGGCTGTGGCAGCCCTTCTGGCACTGTCTCTAAATGGTGCTTCAACCTTGTGGCTACCCTTGGAGCCTTAGGAGGCTCTTCTTCTCTGTCTTCTTTTAGCTTGAGCCAATCATTTTGGGAGGGAGGTAGAGGCCAATTTTCCTTGGCATGCAATGCTCCATAGATGACTTTGGTTATCAACTCACCATGCACCATATAAGTGGGATTTTTTTCCCCCATTTTCACAAGGTTGTCGTGAATGTAAGCGGCATAGTTTATCTCCCTCGGGCGGCTCTTCTGCATCACCCAAGTGAAAGTGGTGGCAATAGCTCCAGGTGGAATCTTGTATTTCTGTGGCCGCTTGGTACACATGTGGAAGTACTGATTGTATAATTGGCTCATGATGGCCACCTTCGGGTTTGCAATATCTTCAAATGTATAGTTTTTTTTCTTCTTTGAGTAGACCTTAATGTCAGCCCGCCTCTTAGTCACACTGTCTCCTTTGTTAGAGAGGTCAAGTGCTGTTGTCACCACCTTCTCTCTGATGACAATCATCGTATTAGGCTTGCCTTGCAGATCTGTAACTCTAGCTATGCCGTCCTCTTTGATTGTGGTGTCAAATTCCCACACTCTTTTTACATCAATCCCTATTAGCAAGGATTCAAAGTAATTGTGTAGATCCAGTTTCTCCAAGTAGTCCCCCATCTTGCTCCTGACAAATTCATTGAGCTCTTGAGGGATCATGGGTAGCTCCACTGCATTTCCCTTTGAATCTTTAAACACTCCTTGATAGATTCTTAGACCATTGGTTTCTAGTAGGTCATCTTGAATCCAAGTGCTTGTGGGCTTCAGGATTCCTTCTGGGATAACAAAAGGCTCCACTTCTTCTAAGTAGTCCTCGATAGTCATCCTCTTCTTCTTTGCAGGCGACTTTGTGGCTGCCATGGATCTTGTTGCACTCAGTAATTCAAAGTTAGCATTTTTTTCACAAATGTGCTGGTAAACTGAGTTCTGACTACCCAAATGACTTGAAAATTGAAATAAGAACTCAAAAGGGACTAGGGAAGCCATGCATGTGCCCAGTAGGTTTTTGGCTAAAAAATAAGCATGTAGACATCCTACGCATAGGATGTCTACTTTCTCTAATTTTGACGAAACTTGACATGCTTGTGGCCCTTGACCTGTGCAACATGGCAATGTACTTGGAATTTGGTCTGGACATCAACAAGTGCAATGTTGAGCATATTTAGGATTTTGGCTCACAAAATGGGTAGGATGTCCTATATGGATGGGAAAATGATATCCAATTGGATTGAAATTTAATATATAGGCTTCTTATACCATGTAAAAGACTCCCATGATGTCAATTCCTGTACAGAAGGTCAATATGACCCTGGAGACATCCTACGCGTATGATTTCTCTTTTCTCGGAATGACTTGATTTTGGTTCTATGGGTAGCCCTTAGCATGTAGAACATGGTCCTATTCTTAGATTTTGATTTGGATAAGTATTGGTGTTGTTAGGAGCATGTTTAGTGTTTTTAGGCTTAGAAAAGTGCATCTTTGAGGTTTTGGGGCCAAATGTGATGGGTCTGGCTTGAAATTTGATATATCAGCTTGTGAAGATGTTATAAAGATATGTGGAATTGAAAAACACCATCTGGAGGTCAAATAGGGCATTTAGACTTCCTACGTGTAGGATGTTTATTTCATTATTTTTTCATATCTGACTCCACAGTTAGCTTGGCAATGTGATAATGAGTATATTGTGCAAGTTTCATGTGATTTGGACTAGTTTTAGTAGGTCTATGACCCTTTTATTGCCTCTATGCTCTGACTTTCCGTTTTTTGATGTATATGAGGTCAACTCTTGTCCAAATGTGATGAAACTTGATGGCTAGCATGTAGAAGCTATGTAGAAGTTGTGTATGAGGTGAGATATTGAGTTGGGTGCCCAAACATGGCCTTGAGACATCCTACGCATAGGACGTCTCCTGATGAATTCTTTTCGAGAAGTGCTACTAGTATATGCCCTTAGCCCCCCTGAGTCCCCTTCAATCCTTATTTCAATAAAAAAGTCAAAAAGATAGATAAAAACTCCCTGTTTGGCTTTCAGAGTCTCTGAGTCGTTTTTTGACTCTTGGAGTGCTTTTTGGCGATGAAATTTCTTGATGTTAGTCTCCATGTCTTCATGGTTCTTTTGGGGAACCTTGCCATATGGTTTTTGTTGGCTTTGGTTTTAGCGGAGCTCCGTTTGGCGATTTGTCGCTCTGGAAGCGCCCATGATTGCATTTGTATGCCATCAATGACTTGTGATGGTCTACCACCATAGGACTTGGTTGTTGATGGTCTAGGCAAGACGCTCATGAAGTTTGGTGGCAAACGGACATCCAATTTGGCCGTGAGAGCCAGTTGACGCTTTGTTTGTCCGCCCGATGCTGTTTTTGAAGCTTAGCTTTGGGTTGCCGTATGGCCATGTGGGATATATAGCTTTGTAGAGCATGTCGAGATGCTCCTACCCATGAGTTTTGGTAGCATTTGGGCGACTTTCCACCGATTTACCACTTGGTGGCTTCTTGTAGGGCTCTAGAAGTTAGGGTTTTTCCCGTTGGTTTTTTGCCGCCTTTGTGCATTCAAGAGTGATCTCCTAGGCTAGGGAAAACCCCCTATGAAGCCTTATTGCTATTGGGTTAGCCGTTAGGTGGCTACCTCTATCTGTAGGTCTCTACTACCCGTTCCCCGTGTGAACCCTACACCAAGTTTTGCGATAAAACATCAAACATATGCGAAAAGCTCAAGGTGCTGAGCCTACCTCTCATATCTGGAGCCCATCGGGTGGTTGTGCGCATCATAGAAGCAATTGGAAGTCCGGTTCATTCTAGGTGGCAAAAGCTCTCTCTCAAGAAGGAAATAGTAGAAATGAGCTCTAAGTGAAGTGAAAAAATCTTATAATGGGGGTCCCCATACCACTTTCTATGAAATTTTACATGTGCTCCTAAATTCTTGCGAGATGCAGTTTAGGCTTGAAAATTTCCTGATTTGGACTCCGTTTGCACAGTTTCCGAGAAATTTGACGTTTCGGTCAAAATCTGGCCAAAACACGCCTTCCGCTTCATTCACATAATTGCACCCCCATTGTACCATAGGTTGTCCTATAGTCACTGATCATCCCCATATTTTATGTTTTTCATTACGACCGTATTTCACCTGCTCTTTGTATTTTTGAAGTTTTTTTGTTGATAATTAGTAAAATTAAAAAGGAAATAGCAAAATAAACCCAAAAAATTCCTAAAAATCACAATGACTCAAAAACATCATCGCAAAACACTATGTACACTCACATGCATTTTTTTTGGCCGGATTTCTCCATTTTACCAATATTTTGCTTGAAAATTACTATTTTTAGATGTATACACACACCTAGAGGCCTAATTTGGCGTTTGGCCCCATATACTTGTAGATTTGTACTGTATAAGGGCATTTGTACTTAGGTTAGTCCAAAAAAATTCGCATTCAAACAAAAACCCTTCAAAATAGTAAAAAAACATGCCCTTTTTGCTCTTTTCACCTTCATTGGGACCTCATTGAGAATTCCTCCCCCCCTCCTAGTGGGAGTCCTCCCGGACAACAAGGTATCGCCCATGGTATGTGTAGTGCATGGGTTAAAAATTGTGCTAATGTGCAGCCTTGTAATGTGGCCCTATCTGATGCATACTCAAGCAATGCATGGAAAAATTAATGTTGTGCGAGAGGAGGGAATAATCAAGATGCTTATTGGCATTCGACGTCGAGGGCTCCTATTTGTTGTTGATTTGATTGGCAGTTTTTCTTTCCAAGTAAAAGTTGTAACTCTACAGCTCTTTGTTTGATCGTCTTCTTTGCAAAAGTTTCTTGGGTTGTCGCTACTATCGATATGGCCGTGGTTATCTCCGTGGAGAGAATTGTTGTGGCTAAATTGGCCGTAATATTTTTCTCTTTTGCTTGCCATTTGTAGCTTTCTTTTGGATGCGTTTGTAGGTTTATTGCCTCTTTTTTGGTCTTGATGGCTTTTCTGTTGATCGGCATCTACACAGATTGAATTGCCGATGTCGTTTGTCTAGTTGTTGGTGTTGCTTCTACTGAAGGAAGTTCCTGCTGCTTTGGTTTGGGGATCCAAATGCATGTCGCATTTAAGTGGTTACTGAGAATTCTCTTCGGGATCCATATCTTTTTTATTCCCTTGGTTGTTGGTTTGATTATGTTCTTCTGTTAACTTTTGCTGTTGTATTGTGGTTTGTATGCCAGGTCGCCTCTATCCGTTCGTACCCATACTTGTTTTTCGCGTGTTGCTAACCTTGATCTATTCACTGTGGTATGTGCTATTTTGTTTTTGTAGTGAACATGGTTGGCAGTTCCCTGGTTGTTCTCCATGGGTATCGTGTTGTGCTTTCATCCATCCTTTTGGTTCTTTATCCAGTGATGGTGGTACTATTATCTGTTTCTTCCGGGTTGTCTGAGAAAAGGCTACCACCTTTTGTTCTTGTGCATACTGAATTTTGACTGTATCCGAATTCCAATCTATCTGCACATTATACTCTTTCTGCCAAGGTTTTCCCAACAACATGGGGCGTAGTGTGATCGCATCCTCAACCACATAAAACTTGTGGGTGTAAACATATTGATGTATTTGTACATGCAATATTGTCCAGCCCAATGTTCCTAGCAGATGTGATGTACTACTTTCCAGCACTTGTTGAGTAGGATGTAGTTGATCTTCGATC
Organism: Adiantum capillus-veneris; assembly: GCF_014529385.1. NCBI lineage: Eukaryota > Viridiplantae > Streptophyta > Polypodiopsida > Polypodiales > Pteridaceae > Adiantum > Adiantum capillus-veneris. The sequence goes on along the minus strand of NC_140950.1, from coordinate 102,493,629 downwards.
TTGATTTGTTTTGTATAATTTGTAAGAGATCAGATTAGCTTGAGATTTGAAATCAAGCAATGCCGTCGATTCAACTTGATTGCTATCCACTTTGACAGTAATTATTGGTTCCCTCATGTCTTCATCAAATTTTTTTTATCGAATAGCATTTATTCGCAACGGTGATCCACTTTGTTGTTGTTGTCATAGAAGCCTTCTTTTTGCAATGCGTTCTTTTGCTTCTGCTTGTGTTTCTTCTTGTACCCTCTGTTTTTCCTTCATCCGTTGATGGATTTGTTGAAGCATATCCTGTGTTAGTGGTAAATGATACTTTTTTAACCACACCCACTAATCCAATTTGGCATTTCTTCTCCTGCCAATGTAGCAAGTTTGACAGCTCCACTTTGTGATAAATCACTAATCACAAAGGGTCCTATCCCTCGCTTTTTAAGTTTTTTGGCATGTTGCTTCAAAGTATAAACAAGTACATAATCACCTGTTTTGAACTCTTTCGTACCCACATGCTTGTCAAAAAACTATTTTTGTCTTCTCTTTTTAGTAGATCGAAGCTACAACTCTCAGTCGAAATTCATCTAGCTTTTCAAGATCATTTATTCTTGAAGAGAGCTCATGGCCTGTCCATTCTAAGTGTTTCGCTACTCGTAGAGTTGGAACTAAAAACTCTATGGGTAATATAGTGTTTAGACCAAACACCATGTTGTATGGTGTGGTTCCAATAGATGTTTTGTAAGCTACCGTGTATGCCCATAGTGTTGAGTGTAATTATTGATCCCAGTCTGTCCTTGACTCTGATACAATTTTAGTCAAAATAATGCATAGTGTTTTATTTGTGGACTCACCTTGTCCATTTGCCTGTGGATGATATGGAGCAGATTTTCTATGTATGACCATGAATTCCTCTAACAGGTATTCAATGAATTTGTGTTCCTCGATCACTGACAATTTCTATTGGTAATCCGTATCGTACAAAGACATTCTCATACAAAAATTGTGCAGTGGTTCTTGCGTCTGCTTTTTGTGTTGCTTTGGATTCCGTCCATTTTGTGAGATAGTCCGTAGCCACAATGATATATTGGGTATGGGTGCGATATGCAGGGGGTGAAATAGGCCCCACAAAATCAATTCCCATTTTTCCAATGCCCGTGCTCCCATCAATGGCCGTAGTGGCATCTCAATCTCTCTTTATCGGCACCTTAGTGTGTTGACATGCGTCACAACGCTTTAAAAACTCCTCAGCATCCATGTGCAATGTAGGCCATCATATTCATGCGGTTAAGACAATTTTTACCGTCTTATCGCTTGAAAAATGGCCTCCACTTATTCCTCCATGTGTGTGTTCTAGAATCAACAGGTATTCACTTTCACTTGCACAAATTCTAAGTTGATTGTCCTTTACTCTCTTGTAGAGTTGATTTCCAATTAAATTAAAGTCTCGAGCCTCCAACTCTATAGCCCTTTTTTGCGCTTTTGTTATGTTTTCAAGAAATATTCTTGTTGTTAAGAAATCAGTGATATATAGACTCTATGTAGGTGCAATGGTTACTTGAAACAATGTCACGTGATCCACCGATCGTTTGGCACTATATATAGTACAATTGTTAACATAAGCATGTGTGTCAGCATACATAGTTGGCCAATAAACGCCTAAGTGTTTCAATCTTTGGTGTGTTTTCATTTGTTGAATAATAAAATGCACAATCTTGGATGTGTGCTTCTTCAAGATAACACTCGAATTCCTCTGGATTTATACATAATCCTAGAATTTGGTACGAGCCTAGATGGTATAGTCGTCCTGCAATCAACTAAAAGTTTTTTGTTTGTCAAAATGTTTGTTGTTTGGATCTATCTTCCTTGTTATCAAATCTACCTCCAAAGTAAAGAATGCTAACAATTTTTTGAGACCATTTGGGTATCATTTCAATATTGAAAAGATAACCATCAGGTATGTCATCATCTACTCCTTCAGGAGCTTCCCCATTTTGTAGCCTTGAAAGATGATCCGCCCGTAGATGAGTTTTACCCTTTTTTATTACCACTGTGAAGTCAAACTCTAGCAATATAATAAACAAGCGTACAATTCTCCCATTATTGCATGGTTTATTTACAAGATACAAAAGATCTTGATGATCTATGAAGAACACAAATTTATTTGCAAGCAAGTAATGCCAAAATTTCTTTACAGCATAAATCTTTCCTAATCCTTCTCGTTCAATGGTGGTGTAGTTCTTTTCCGCACTATTTAGCTGGCAGCTCGCATAACAAACTGGGAAATTCATTGTTCCTTCTCGAGGTTGAGCCAGAATAGTCCCAATTGCGTATGCAGAGGCATCAATGTGAACATGGAATATCTTTTCCCAATCTGGTGCTTTAAGTACAAGAGCTGATACAAGGTTTTCCTTAAGCTTTTGGAATGAAGTTTCACACTCCTCAGTCCAGTCGAAACCGACTAATACAAGGTTTTCCTTAAGCTTTTGGAATGAAGTTTCACACACCTCAGTCCAGTCGAAACCGACTAATAAGTGATATAGAGGTTGTGCAATGACCGCATACATATATATGAATCTTCGATAATATCCGCAGTGTACCATGAAGGATTGTACTTGTTTGTCATTAGTAGGCCTGGGCAATTCTACTATGACTCTAATTTTGTTTAGGTTAGTGGTTATGCCATTTCTTGAGACAATATATGTCCTAAAATGCGGTCTTCTCTTTACCATAAAAATGTACTTTTCTGGGTTGAGACAGATTTGATATGTTCTACACTTTTCAAATACCTTTTGTAAATGGTCAATATGTTCTTCTTGTATAAGAAAATGGACACACAGATCATCCATATATATTTCTAAGACTATTCTTAGGTATTCTTTGAATGCATGAGTCATTAACCTTTGGAAGGTAGCTGGGGCATTAGTTAGGCCAAAAGGCATAACTCTATACGCATATATCATTAGGAAATTTCGGAGGTCATTTGGAGGGCCTTCTAAGAAAATGTATTTTTTGCACTCTCTCTCTAGAAAAAATGGCAAATAATAGAGCTGGGTCTTTCATAGTAAAAGTTCAAAAAGTTTACTTTAAGTAGATTCCTTACTCTTCTGAACATTCGTTCGTAGTGATTGAGGGATAATCCTCTTTTCAGTTGCATTGAATGAACCTCGTCAATATGGAGGGAATGAGGCTAACATGGAGGGACGAAGGCGCAGCCGCTATTCACTTTCCATTAAACTTGCACATTTGGCTAAAGGCGCCCTCCTCAAATGGCACAAATGTTACCCAGAAACGAGCCAAATATCACCTTCACATTGATTTGGACAATGAGTAATAACCATTGATTACGCGCAGTAAAACAAACACACATATACCTCCCGCTTCCATAGACACGCTCAGAGCTCAGGGAGCTAAACACATAGATATCTGGACGAGAGGCTCTCTCTACCCTAAGAATCCAATGACTAATGCGTCTCCACCGTTTTTCAATCCTACAAGCTTATTGACCTTTGCTGGTGATGGAGAAAAGGGCCTTTTGGGTTATTGTAAATCTCTTACAAGAGAAGCTGAAACTTACAAGGGCATTCTCCAAGCTCAACAATGTGAGATTGTTCGCCTTTCACATTTACATTCTACAAATCAGGTTACCATTTTGCAACATAAAACAGAGGTACAAGAACTGAAAGGAAAGGTGCGAAGTTGTCAAATGAAGGACACCATCTTGGGTGGTCGTATCCGAAAGAAGAAATTGCGCAATCTTGAAACATTGCAGGTTGCATCAGGAGGTCTCAAGAAAAGAATACGAGCATTAAGATGATGATTCTTGGTTGGCTACATTGTCTTAGTTAAGTAATATTTTTGTTTTTTCTTGTTATGCATTGTTTTCATGTGCCTAAATAGTGTTAGTGAAGCAAATTTTCTGTTATTTACTTATACATTGTCTTCATGTAGAGATTCAATCTATCCTGACAAGGAAAACATTGACCCCAAAGCCAATATAGGAAAGAGATTGAAGCAACTTATAAGTAGAAGCCTGGCAGCAGATATAGTACATGACAAGAAGTTTAAGGTCCTACAACAAAATGTAGTGGACCGCTTTATTTCAGAGAACTTAGTGCCTGCAAAAGAGATACAAGGCACACTTGATTCACTTGGTGTAAGAAAAAGAGGATATTCGGCTATCCAAAAGTCTGTCTCATCCATCTTTGTTAAGAAGGGTATAAAATCCAAACTTCTACCATTAGCCTCAAGTGTTTGGAAAGAGAGGCTTCAGCTTAACGAGGCATAGGGAGACTATCTTGGACAACCCTTTCATATTAAAGCAGCTTACAGTGGCCATGGAGCAAACATGGCATATGATGAGTTCAATAATATTTTTATGGACCTGCGGATATTACAGAAGAGAACGGTGGAGTTTTACAACATCACATTTGAAGAGTCACGAGGGGTATTACATTTTGTGTTAAAACTGGATGAGTGTGAGCTTGTTAAAGAGAAAAAGCTAGAGCGTGTTACTATTACTTTAATGAATAGAGCCGTCTCAAAGTGTCCCAGTGATGATCCTTTATAATTTAGTGTTCAATCAGAATCTAACATATGGTGGCTTGGTGCGTTTGAGGTAAGCGAGATTCTCAGGTAAGCTCAAATGTTCACATCTACTTAAGTCTCATTTATTTTGTGTTGCAGGTAAAGAAAGAAGATCATGAGATTCTATATTGGGTGTTCCATCGAACTAATATTCCGGAGGTGATTGATCGACAGACTAACCAAGGAGAGGTACTACGTCTAGATGGAAGGGGAGACTTTCAAGTTCAGTGGCATCTTGCAGGTGACCTCAAAACATTAAAGTGCATGTATAATTGTGGAATGGGTGCAATGGCAAAGTCGCCGTGTTTGTTCTGCATGGAGCCTACAAAGGTCATGGACCCAAAGTGGTGGAGAAAATCTCCAACACGTCACATTGAGAATCCTGCTTTTCGACTGGTTTTGAAAATACCACTTGTGAATGTACACATTTGTACAATGCATGCCCTTTGTAGAATTGTGGATAAATTGGTCTACTTATATATCGGGTTTGCTTGGAAGATTAAGAACTCGGGAGAACGACAAGTAGCCCTGCAGTGCTTAGAAATGGTACTGTCCAATATGGGGCTTCATGGTGGCAATGTGAAAATCCAGCGCGATGAAAAGAGATCAACTCCTGAGAAGGATGTCCCATGCAAACCATCCATCGGTGGGGTGAAGGCACGGAGGTTTTTATCTAACCCCAAGGTACAAGAGATCCGAAGCTAACAAAACATGGAAAAATATATAACACATCTTATGTTAGCAAGGTAGAGTATCAGAGTTGGAAAAAGCTACATATTGCAGTCAAAGACCAAGAACCAACTACTCGTAACGCGAAGGCTGAGGTTGGCGATCAATAGACATCCTATTTTTGATGTGCGACAAAGATGACTGGTCATAAGGTGATATGAACAAGTTCAAGGAGAATCTCAACCTTCTGAAAAAATCATTCAAGACAGCATGGACAGACACCCAGATTACTCACTACATGGTATTATCGTGTATTTCATTCTCTCTTATGTGCAAATATGTGAGTGTAAAATATTCTAACTAATCTGTTTTCATATCCAACACATCATCTTCAATCATTTACCATATTTTATACAAAAGTATGGGAACCCGACAATATGGAACACCCAAGGGATGGAAAAGTCTCATTACATGGCGAGAAATGCTTATTTCAGGCACACACGACATGGTGGCTCTCGAATCAAGGCTAACAGTTTGAGAGAACTATTTGAATGGTTCTATCGTAGAATCATTCATCGAATGCAGGCAAAAGAAGTCTTGGCAAATTCAGCAACAGCACAAGCCATCAGACATTTACAACAACAAAAAGTTAAAAGATCAATGGCATACAACAACTCCGGAGCTCGTGAAAGTCAACGAAGGTGGAGAGAGACAATGGTGTATGTGAATCACAAGTGGAGAAAGATACTCTGAGTGGATGACATTGTACAAAATTTATGTAATACATGATCTTATACAATTGCTACTTGAAGTGTATCAAGATTTTGAAGGTTCAATTTTGTTTTTTGGCACGTCACCCTTGTAACGAATCATGAGATGTTTGCCATACTCTAAAAGTTCATCTGGGTTTTGTCTGCCAAGATCTAGTGCCATTGTTGTGTAGGTGTAGTAATACGCTGCCCGGCCACCTGTATAGCCCGGATAGTAACTAAAACAATCTCTAGCAAACACTTTGTCCACAAGAATGACTTTATCTGCACTTTTGGGCAGCACGGGTCCACCCAAGAAGCGTGATAGTGCCTTGAATGTGTAAGTTGCTATTGAACCCTCTTGTGACATGGAATGGTGAAAAACTACTATCGGCGACTCGCAAAGCTTTGAAAGGTACTGCGCTAGGGCCGCATCCCTTCCACGATACTCTCGAGTCCGCCACCGGAGGAAGTCATCCTTGTCAGCAATCCAAGACTGCACATATCATGTCAGAAGTGACACAAAGAGAGAGAGAGAGAGAGAGAGAGAGAGAGAGAGAGAGAGGTTTTCCTGCCACAGGTCTACAGATGTAGTTGACCCCTGACCTGAATGGTTAAACCAATCCTCCACTTATTTGTTACTTGTTGATGGTCTTAGGCTTTGTCTTATTGCTTGAAAGGTGGCTTCATCAGGTAGTGTCTCCTTGTATTTTTCAGCTTTCTCAAAGCATCTTCGGAGGCATTCCATTGGATTGCTGGATGTTTCCATTGCCTCATCATCACTACTATCCTCTGGAGAAAATCCACTCCTCTCCTCTTGGACTCTAGAAATAATAGCCAGGGAGAAATCCTCCCTTAAATAAAAGAGGCTTTGCACATCATGTAAGAAGATATAGGTCCTGTCTCCAATCCTCAAGTCAGGCACAGCAGGAAACATCATCTGAGAATGCTTCTCAGTGAAGCTACTGACATCCAACGGAAGTTTGATTTCTGTGGTTTTCACTGAGAGCATCTTAATTCTTTGTACTTCAATTGCCTCAACCTCAAGGTCGACTGTATCTTCAACCTCCTCGACTTCTTGTATATGAGTTGTCTCCTCGCATTCTTCATCTGGTGCTGCATCCTTCTCCTCTAACACCTCATCAGGATTCTGCATGAGGAATCCAAACAGGCTGTTCAGGTAAATCATAAAGCCAAAGGCTTCCTGAATGAGTTTGCATTCTTTTTGGTACAAAGGGTAGACTGAATGTCGGCAAGAAGGTGGTAATTCCCTATACTTCTTCAGTCCCTATCCCTTTCCACCACAGTCATTTAAATGCACAAGAGTCATAGTGAGCAGAACAACCCTCCCTACCTGCACCATCACTTCAAACTTATCTATGTAGGACTACAAGAAATTACTGTGCTGAGCTAACATGTCTTCAATGTCAAACTTTGGATTAAACATAGAATGAACTAGATCAAACTTGTCCCCAGCACCACAAGATGCTGCAAAATCAAACAGCCTCTCATCAGTTGCAGCTAGGTCTTCCAGAGAAGACACATCCTCTTTGGCTTTACATTTAGTTGCACAGGGACTACTTTCTAGCACATCTACACCATCTGAGAAGTCTATATTTCTCTTTCTTGTATTTTTCTTGACAAGTACTGTACAGGGTGAGGGATCCTCTTGCCCTGGTGACCTCTCTGATTGATCTTCACAAATTGACTTTTCTTCAGATATGTCCTGACAAAAGTCAACAGTTCTTTTGGCAGAAACATTAACACTAGGTTGGTAACCTAACAGGACATAAAAGTGTCCTTTCAGGGTATTGAAAAAAACCTCCAAAACCATAGTAGATCCACTCATTTTGTAAAATCCTTTCATGAGGTTATAGTTCAAGGCCTACGACACATGTAAAAAATAAGAAACTTGTAAAATTTCTCATCTTTTGGTCACACCAAGCCTCCAAAGTTGATGGACCAGTACATTTTCATCAAAACAGTCATTTCTTACGTTTTGTTGCATAAAAATAAGATTAGGGATTTTTGTAGGACTTGAGTTAAATTCCCTAGTTAACTTCAATGGGTTGGTGATCAAAACATATGATTGCTTCTCATTCACTATTTTTTGTTTTTCCAAAAGAAATAGGTACAAAAAAGTTGAATTTTTACCATTCTGCAAACCTATCATCAAAGTTTCTATAGCCACGCTCAATACAAATAATATATGCATGTTTTCTTAGTTCCCTATTGTCCTTTAGGTTTATAAGGAGCCATGGAGCATGTCAAAAGAATAATACATCTCTTACCAAGGGGAATCTTGGGGACAAAGATGAAGTGCTAAATACAGCAAACATGAAAAAACTGGGTTCAACATTATGAGTTGTAGAATCCCATAGAAACTATTCAATATCTAGCCAAATATGATCCTTATGACTAGATATGGTTACTACCTACAAAATGCATGTAGTTGTCACAATAAACTAACAATATTGAAAAAGCTATACTTGATATACTAGAATGTTTCGTTTTCTTCCATAATTGAAAAAATCAACCATCGCTGTATACTATGCAAAATAGGGTATTAGGTGCCCCAAAACTCAAGGAATATTAGCTTTATGTTACAATATGGGACATTGAAAATCAAAACTGCATTTGGATATCATGAAAGCCACCAAAAAAATCATATAAGAGCTAAAATTGGCTAAGAAACAGGATTTGACAATTTTTGTAATTTGGTCATAACTTACAACTTTAACATTTATTTCTCCCTAGAAGCATCATGACATGTTGAGGACTACTAAAGATAGTTATCTAGCATTATAGACCTCACAAACATGAATTCTAGAGTGGTATAAGTGCAAAAAGTTGAAAAAAGCCAAAAACAGGACCCGTTTTTTCACACAGTTAAGGTTGTGAAATGTTGTGCAAGGACAAGGTTAAAGATGGAATTGATATTCCAAAAAAATGTCGAGTTTTTTTCAGCTCATAATACAACTTTCTAGACAGATAGCACCTCAAATTCCATTTTGAAACTCTTGACATAATTCAAGGAAAATGGTCACTTAACAGGACATAAAAGTGTCCCATTACCAACCTAGTGTTAAGCAACTGAGCCTGCAAAGGTTGAAATCCTGGCACAAGCTCTGGGTCTGGTTTCAGCCTCTTCTGCCTACTGGACCTTAATCCTATTCATCAGGAAACATGACAAGTCTCTCTCTCTCTCTCTCTCTCTCTCCATATATATATATATATATATATGTCTCTCTCCAAAGCACAAACAAAAACACACATAGTCTCTGTGTGTGTGTGTGTGTGTGTGTGTGTGTGTGTCTTTGTACTAAAGGCGCGCAAGGACGACAACATACTTTTTGCAACTCTCTACGCGCGCCTTAAGTACAATTGAGAGAAAGAGAGAGAGAGATTCATAACTATACTATAGGCACGCGGAGAGAGCTGCAGCCAGTGTTTGGTTGGCTCTGCGCGCCGTTAGTAACGGGGACAGAGAGGGGAGGGAGAGAGAGAGTGTGTATATCTCTGTGTGTGTGTCTGTGTGTATGTGTGTATGTGTGTGTGTCTGTGTGTGTGTGTCTCTGTCTGTGGAAGTATGTGTTGAGGTGTGTGTGTGTTGAACAATAGTCTGGGTTTTCCTTTGTTTACACACACACACAATTTGTACCAACTGTTGGAAATACAGAGAGAAAGAGTGAGAGATCACCTTTTGTTGGTGGGGTTTGCAGAAAATCCAAGGGAGGTGTCTCCTCCATTGCTTTTTTTCTGTCAAACTGACTCTGTCTCTCTCCCTCTCTCTCTCTCTCTCTCTCTGAGAGTAAGGAGTCCCTCTCTCTATCTTTCTCTCAATCTGTCTCTCTCTCTCTCTCTCCTTCTCTCTTTCTATGGTTCTCTCTCTCTGTGTCTCTCTATCACTCTCTGGCAGTAATAAGGCTCTCTCTCTCTCTCTCGCTCTCTCACTCTCTCTCTCTCTCTCTCTCTCTCTCTCTCTCTCTCTCTCTCTCTCTCTCTCTCTCTCTCTCTATTGTTCTCTCTCAAAATCACACTTATAACGGATACACACGGCGGCGCCCCACGTGTTACTATAAAATAGAGTATAATTGCATTTTGTCGCACGTGCGGTCATTATTGAGACTGTATACTTTTGTACGTCATATATAGAGGTCATGAGAGAGAAACACCACACCTCGTGAAAGAGAGTGAGTGAAAGAGAGAGAGAGAGAGAGAGAGAGAGAGAGAGAGAGAGAGAGAGAGAAAGAGCCGTCGTCTGCGTCTCCGACAGCAAGCCGACCCATCGACATAACGAAGGTCTGCGTCCTGAGGAGGTTTGGCCCTCTCTCTCTCTCCCTCTGCTTATGAAATATCCCTCTGCCTTTGCCCCTATCTCTCTCTCTCTGTTTCTGTCACAGTATATTGCATATCTAGCTCTGTCTTAACAAACAACACACACATACAGTCACAAACACAACACACACACAAATAAAACATACACACACACACACAAAGACACAAATATAACATACACACACACAGACACACACACACACATACAGAGACACACACACTCACAAACACACACACACACACAAATATAACTTACACACACACACACACAAATATAGAGACACACACACACACGCAGAGCGCCTCTCTCTCTCTCTCTCTCTCTCTCTCTCTCTCTCTCTCTCTCTCTCTCTCTCTCTCTCTCTCTCTCTCTCTCTCTCTCTCTCTCTATACTAAAGGCGCGCGTAGAGAGGCATAACCGGTGTGCATGTCTCTATGCGCGCCGTTAGTATTGTGCATTGATCTGTGTATGTGTGAGTTTGATAGAGAGAGGATGTAAGGTGGGGGAATGAGAGAGAGATAGTGAGTCTTTCTTTTACCTTATACTAATGGCGCGCGGAGGTGTTTTTTGAGGTCAAAACATGCTCCACGCGCGCCTTTAGTAATGGGAGTCTCTCACTCTCTCTCTATTTAAATATCCTAAGCTATAGAAAGGAGAGGGAGAGGGAGAGAGAGAGAGAGAGAGAGAGAGAGAGAGAGAGAGAGAGAGAGACTCCTCTTTTTGTATACAGTGAAATGGCTAGAACAAAAGCCATTGCAAGGAAGGCAGGCAAGGGACCAGGATTAGCAACTAAATCAAGTAGCAGATCTGCAACCCCAAAGAAAAGACCTAGAAAACCCAATAAAATTCAGAAAGGTCCAAGGGTGAAGAAGTTACAAACCTGCATGGGACTTTTCAGAGAAATCAGAAAGGCACAGAAATGTGTAGATTTATGCATACCAAAGCTTCCCTTTCAGAGGATGGTGAGGTCCATATGTGAAGAAGCTACCTGGGGCACCAAAAGGTGGAAGGTGGTGGCATTAATGGCTCTACAAGAAGCAGCAGAGGACTTCCTACTGGAGTACTTCAGTGACATGACCATTGTTGTAGCCCATGCCCACAGGGTTACTATAATGGACAAAGATAGTGAGACACTGAAAAGAATAAGGTGGAGGTATGACAAACTACTGGTCCCCAATGTCTGCAGGGATAAGAAAATGAGGGAAATTTTGTTATACCCCCCTGAGCTAGTGCCACAACTCACAGTTGTAGATGTCACACATGATGTGAATACAAGGGCAAGGGCAGAGACTATTGCTCGCCAAACAAAGGACATGAGGGAAGCAGAGCTTAAGGAGAAAGCAAAAGTAGCAGTGGAGTCCCAGAGGCAAACAGAATGCAATGTGACCCTGTCCATAGAGGCAAGCAATCAAGAAACTCTACTTTCAATGAAGGATGGTTTGCTTGAAGAGATACCATTTGTAGATGGAGCCAGAAAGCTAGCTCTGGAAAAAGTGGACATTAATTTATTGCAGAATCCAGATGCTCAGATTTCAGACACAATTATCTATGCTTGTCTTAAGTAAGTGTTACTATCTTGCTAGCTTTGAAAACTCAGATAATAGGTTTGCTACCTCAGGTAAATTCTCTGCAGCCTGATCAAAAGTCAACTCCCACTTCACACCCACACAGAGGTGTTTCTTCTTGATCCACAAATGTCAGTGATTATTAGACAAAAGAACAGTCCATCTGGGACCTTTGAGAGTTGGTTTCTCCACTGTGCTATGCTGGAAGTTACTGTCATCATCTTTCCATATGAGAACAACCATCACTGGAGTCTCATATGCCTTGATGTTGACCAACCAGCAGTGTGGGTGTTCAATTCAATAAAAGGAATCTACCCTGAAATTAGGCTGTAACTGTTTTGTATCAGAAAGTGTTTCTTATAGATATCCATGTAAATTTGAAGCCTCATGCTAACATCTTGACATTGCTTTGTGCAGTTGTATAAAGAGGTTGTTGCTTGCCTATGGCAAGCTATGTGGAAGGTATGAACTATACAAGGCCCCAATCAAAGATGTACCCATCCCAAATCAAACCGATGGAAATTCTTGCGGCTGGAGATGTCTTCTCCATGCAGAATATGTCCTGCAAAGCTACTTTGCATTAAAACCTTTCATGACTAAGCTAACCATTTGGCAATGCATTCAGTTAGTTTTGGTTTAGTTTATAAAAGAATTCTCACCATGTGGTCTTTCAATTTTGCAGAGTGCTTTAAAAAACTACACATATGATTATTTGCAAAGATACCGAGTAAGTTTAATACAACACGTGCTTACTATGTCTAGCCCCAGAGAGCTTGAAGATAGCGGCTTGGATGACCGCACTATTGATCTAACAATACATAACGTTCCACCACGACAAACCCCTGCATCCGATAAAGTGGAATCACAACGGGCCGAGGGGGTCATATCAGCAGAAGATGAAAGAGTCGAGGATGAGGAAAGGTCAAATGAGCATATGGAAGGTGCTAGTGTACAACCAGAGGAGACAATGAAAGAGCCAAGTCAGGCAGTGGAGGAGCCAAAAGAGCCTATGGCTGAAACCCAAGATGAGGAAAGCAGGCCTATAGATGAGCAAAAGGATATGGATGAGGAAAGCAGGCCTAGGGATGAGCAAACTGATATGGATCAGGAAAGGATGTATGAGGCAAGCCGGTCAACCGAGGGAGAGGAAAAGACCTTGGAGGAAACCTTGAATGAGGCAGAAAGAGCCATGGGGGAGACCCCTGATGAAGATGTGAATGATGACTATGAAGATGTGAATGATGAAGCTAAAGCAGAGGAGAGCAACAACGACATCAACACTATAGAGACCCAGTATAGACCCTTGCTACCTGTAGATACGGTTGTTCTGGTAATGTCTATTCAAGTATGGAAAAATATGTTCAGCTTCTAACTACTTATATGTACTTGTCAACTTTTACAGAGGTTGATTATCTTGGATGTCAATGGATTGCTGCTGATGCGCGTGCCTCTCGGTGACAGAGAACCCTTTGAGGATTTTCAAACGTTTTGGATGGGAACTTGTCGAGTTGTGGCAAGGAATTTATTCAGTTTCTTCTTCCGCGCTTCAGAGTTGCCATATGGTCTTCAATGCAAAGGCAAAACTTGTCGCCACTAGTTACAATAGTTTGCAGTGTATGCAACGCTCGCACGTCAGATTTTGCCTTTTTGTATGATCAAAGAAAATGCGTTACCGTTGAGGGCCACTACCAACCTAAAAAACCACACTTACCTCTTTTGTACAAACCGTTTAGCCAAATCGGTGTACCCTTTGATACAACTAATACACTACTGATTGATGATACTCCTGAAAAGGGAGAACTAAATCCGCCGGGAACAACTATCTCACCACATTCTTTCGAGGGGCATTCCTTCGATTTTTACCTTGAAGACATTCTGATTCCATACTTACAGAAATTGTATCTCAGTCCATTGTTCACGGACGAGTTTGCACTTTCTAATGAATTAAGATGACTCTTCTATCATGTCTTTGTCTTGTCTAACATTGAGAGAGAGAGAGAGAGAGAGATTTGACATGGTAAAGAAATGTATTTCAAGCACACTTTTTCACAGGGCACAATTGACAAATGAGCTCAATAAACTTCATGTATTGAAAGTAATTTGTATACACTTGGGTTCACAAGAATATCTGTTACATTGACACTACTTCAACCCGACCATCCAACTCTTTGCACAAAATATCTTTTTCCCTTCGTCGCATCACCTTACGGCCAGCTAGGAAAAAGGAAAAATCTGATAGGTCCTTGTCCATTGACTCTTCAATTATGTCAAGCCGCAAATGCTGAAGACTGCATAGCTCCCTTATTGTAACCACCAACAGTAGGCCATGCTCTTTATCAATCACTTCCACATCCACAACAGGATTATCTTCCAAATCTGCAGAAACCTGGTCCATAGGAATGTACTTACCATTGAGCATTTGTGATCGCATATACCAAAACGAGAGTAACAGTGATTGGCTTGCAATCATGTACTTGACAACTAGAGTATCAAGCGCGACCTCGCACCGTAAACCAATCTCTTCCTTTACATATATACCATCCTCTGTCAAGAAGTTTGTCACAGGATGACTGCTGAAATGACTTACACATGAACATAGTTTTCGTAACACGGATGTTGTAGCTATGAAACAACTCTATGAAGAGTGCAACAGGACAAAAGTTTGCAATTCTAACCAATTTGGTGGGAATAGAGCTACGTAGAGACCTCTGTATATCCTTGTAGAGCTTACTTCGCATTGCCTCCACCATTGTTTCCTCGGGAACTGGCCAGTCCACAGTGTTCCAATCGGTTGGTAGAGGCACTTTCACCAACATGCCATTCTTATTCCCTGAGCTGAGTTGGTAGAAGTGGTCATAAAAAATTTTTCCCTCATCAGCCAGTCTTTTGCTGCTCCTCCCTGAATACTGTAGAGAACCAATGTGGGAATGAACAACATGGAAGAGGCCTATTATGCACTACACAGGCTCCCATTGCTCATAAGAAGAGGGATAAACATCTGCAATATATATAAGAAGAGTTAAACTAAGAGTATCAATAAGTAAAAATGACAAATCTAATGTAATTGAGATGTGAAGAACGGAGACATTGCTCATAACAAGCGGGAGAAACATTGCAAAATATATAAGAAAAGTTATAATGAGAGTATCAGTAAGTTCACATGTCAAGAGTACTTACAATTGCAACGTGGTTGATGTATATCTGATACATTTCCACCAATTGCTATCACCTCTGGATGGGTAAACACATGCTGAACAAGAACTTCCTTTACAGATCTTTTTCCGATTTCAACTTTGAAATCCAACACTCTGGCCTTCCATGCTGAGCGGTAAACGTTGATACCACTAGACCTCTTGGGTCTTCTTGGTTGCATGAGGACCCATGAACCTTTGTTTATCCTTTGTCCAACCCATTGATTCTCTGCACTTATTGAAGTTGATATTGTAATTGAGGATATGCTACTACTTGGCCTTCTAGGCAAAGTGCAGTTGTTGGTTGTTGGTGTGAGAGACAGTAAACACCTGGAGCTTCTTGGGCGAGAAGACGTGGAAGCCATAGCTCTCAGAGAAAAGCTTTAGTGGAGGGAGATTCACTTTGAAAGCATTCTAATGGAGGGAAAGTGTTTTAGAATTCCAATATCTTGTGCGGGCTTAATGGTCACCCTCCAGTACGTTAATGACCATAAGAGAATATCAGAAGTGGGACCACATGCAAGCACCTAAAAGCTCGGTAAAAGGAAGGAAATTACGATGCTACAATCTTAGATTCGTGAAAGTTTTATGCTATTTTCCTATTTTTTGAGTCTTTCCACGTACTTTCCTACGTAACGTAGCCTTCGTGCTCATTGGACGCGCTCTATTTTTCTCTCTCTTCATATGGCCCTCCAAATGACCTCTGAAATTTCCTAATGATGACTTGGTGTAAATATGTACGATGGCCGAAAACTCTTAAAATCATGTCATGATCCTAATCCATACACAGTTGACATAATTCATAGGCCTCTATGAATTGGTAATAATGTACCGGAATAGAGGGGTTTAGGCAATGACAAAGTTCAGGCTCTCGCATGTGATGAAAATGACGTGCTATCACTTTGAAGGAAAAATTTTATTGATGTTTCGCCAGCTTAATGTCTGCCATAGCTACAAGATATAAATTTAAAACATAAACTCTCAAAATCATGTCGAGATCCTAATCCATGCACAATTGACATAATTGAGAGATTCTACTTGACGGTCACTAGCTCACGGAATAAAAATCATATTTACACCAAATCATCTACTAAATGAGTGGACATGAAGAATCAGAGTCAATAGTGAAAGGGAGGAGAATCGTATGCATTATGGAGTTGGTCAACAAAATATTATCAAATTCAAGCATACTTCACTCGTGGACACAAGGCTTGCACATGAAGTCAAGACGAGACCACATGAAAGACTTTTGGAAAGGAAAAGATGGACACATATTTTTCTGGGGTTTTTCTTTTTTATTTTTGTTTTGAATTGGAAAAAGTTTTCAACATCATAGTTGTAGGCATTGAGCTGGTCTTTTTGCTCCTGTTTTTCTTATAATTTTTGAAGCTACGGTTTGGGAGATATGGACAAAATGGTGGAGCATATCTGTCCACATGGGAAAGAAGTTATTGTTATCCAACTACACACACCAATTTCTTATAGGTTTCTCTCCATTATTGCTGTATTTTCTCTTATTTTATCAAGATTCTCTCAAGTATTATAAGGAAGCTCCAGACTCAAGCTATGGAAGGTAGCATGGAGACAAAGCTTTCCACGATGAAGGCGATTAGGAGGAAATTGGTCAATAAACAGTTAGTCTTGGGGTAGAGGTCATTGAATCTATTTTGTGCTTCCACCTTTCAATATCTTTAATGACATCATGCTCATTATTGAACATGGTCAAGCAGTCTATTGGACATATTGCAAGGATTTTTCACGATCTAAAAAATCATGAAATCACTACGCTAGGCGTAGCTAATCGCATACAACTTGTGCAACAGTTATATGCCGAGTTCAAGAGCAAGTGAAAGCTAGAAAGAGTAGCAAAGTACATAAGAGTAGAAGTCAGCTCTTCTGATGCTACAGAAGAGCCAAAAACTATGGTTAGAATAGAGTCTATTGCTAGTGCCACTCTCGCTTTTGATCAGTTTCAGCTCCCCCCTGTATTATATCATTTTCTAGAAATGGCCATCTTCAACATACAGGCTGCACAACTGGGAGAAGGCAGAATATGGGCAGACATGAAGTGTATAGGTGTCACACATCCTACGTTTAAAGAGTCATTATATGTGGAAAAAATCTTCAAAGTCCACTTGCATCGACCCATAGTGCACCAGCAGGTCGTGGACGATGCCACAATTTTAGGCATAGCTCGTCACGGCATTATTTATCCACTTGCCATGGTCTGCCACATAGAGCGTCCAATGCTCATTTCACTTTTTTGGAATGGCGGCCATGAAGAAGAGTGGATAAGAGAGTGCATTGCAGATGATAGTCAACCTTCCATTTACGATTATGTAGCCACTGAAGGAACAATAGAGCTGTTCCAAAACAATATTATAATAAAAAAAATTCTTCAAACCCTAAACTATCTACATGCACACGACTATCTCCACAATGATCTACCCTCCCGCAACATGATGCTTCACTTTGGACAGAAGGGAGTCTATGCACGCATTGTGGATTGGGGGTCATGTACAAAGACCAAAACGACGACATGATTTTCTCCTCTCTGCAATTTGTAAATAGAAACAAGAAAGCAGAGCCAGAGATATTTTCCATGGGCTACCCCATAATGCATATCTACTAATCCCCCTCCGTGAAATAAAGCCATGGATATCTATGTGCCATACATGTAAACAACTTTTGAAGTGCATGTGAGTGCCACGAGAGAAAAACAAAAGATCTTTTTTAATCAATGTACTTACCCACCTTGAGAGTGGAAAGCAAAACAATCCCTCAATCCAACCTAACGCTTTTGATCTTTCTCTCTGTCTAGACAATGCCCATAGAGTGGGCTATGACATTGTAATGATTTTTGGTCTACGACCAGCTGATGATTAAAGTGATGAGTTATTTATTGTTCACATGTGTTGTGCTTGTAAATTATAAAATTGATCAATTTATCTTGTCTCTTTCCAACATCATGGTGATAAATATTATTTATCTTTCTTGCAGCATGATTAAGTTATCTTGCCTATTTCTTTGAAGATTTAAAAGTGATAACCTGTTAACTTTAGGATAAGTCTTTCTAATGATGACATGTTTGCTTGATTGATAGATATGGAGAAGAATTGAACCATGCTAAAACATAGGCCATCTACAAAGAAGAGAGAGAGCGTTATGGCCAAGAGAAAGACCTCAAAGTTATTGCACAAATTGAAGAGGACGAGTGCAGCTAGCGATGTCCAAGCCACTTTGTATGCCAATATTTATTTGGAATTAGTGACAATGCCAAAGAGTCAGCTACTGTAAATCTATAAGATTATTTCTACAAACATTCATATGTCAAGAGAGAGTGATGCCAAACATTAACCAAATGGTACTCTACTTTATATAACAATAATATGTTTACATCATCATTTGGAGGCATGTAGGTTGGTCAGACCACCGCAAGAATTTTGGTCAAAAGCCAACCAGTTTCTCTCACAATTTCCACTTGATGTAGAAACAGAGAGAACTCTAACAACAACAATGTGTTGAAGCTCCGGTTTCTACTCACCATACTCATTTCAACATAGAGGCAAGCGTGTGTGTGAAATGGCATCTATATGCCATGGATTCTAGAACATGCCTGTTCTATAAGCTTAATTGACTCGCTAATGAGAAGCAATCTTCCCATCATCTTGTCCTAATACTTGAGAGCACATTCTTTTGAAGTCACTCATGACTTATTTATTGGCCGATGGTTGGTGCATTTGAGATTTAGGATCCAATACAAATGCAGCACCATGCAACGGCGTATGCAATTTCACGCATCGCTTGTTGGCAGCTTTGATTATAGAAGATTTGTCCTTTACACCAAAGCGAACATGCTCTCTTGATTTGCATAATGCCTTAGACATGTATCAATAGACTTGATCAAAGACAAAAGAGTCTTTGTCAACTATTTGCAGAAGATCTACAAATGGTTTGGCCAGGGTGACAATTCTCTCTACATTGCACCAAGAAACTTGCGAGCCCACAAGCTGTACACATCTTTCACATACCTATTAATAGCTAGGATACTTTTTGAGCCGAGCATCCCATCTTTGATCTGATATCATTTCAATCAAAGCAAGCTTCACGTCTTGCAAGGTGGCAAGAACATAGTATGCGGTTGCAAACCTTGTTGCACAAAATATCTACAAAGTTTAGTTAAGTGATTTTATTTGAAAAAGAGCATACAAAAATTGGTGCTCTCTAATAAATTTCACCACATGGTTTGCATCCAGCAACGTTTGTTTTATGACGGCCATTTTTCCAATGTCTTTTAATAGCAAATTAAGACTATGTGTGGCACATGCGACCCAAGAAATTTTAGGGTAATGAAGTTGGATAGCTCTTCCTATAGCCTTGTAATTGGATGCATTATCTATGACAATTTCAATCACGTTATTTGTTCGACTTGTATTTTCTATGGAGTGCTCATATCCTTGCAAGATAATCACTCGTTTTTACTTTTAAAGAGGTATCAATGGCTTCTACAAACATAGACCCTCTAGGATTGACAAGCATCACATTGTGATTGGCTTCTTCTGACAATTGGTCCATCCATCCCACGATATGATAGACGTAGCAAATCGGAATAAAGGTAATTTAATATCAATGTATTTGTATATGAGATTTCTAATTATTGATTCTAGTCAAAGCATAGTGTGATGGCTCTACACAAGACAAAAAAATATCTATCTATGTTCACTTTGAGGTGAGGAAGTATTTGTACGTCAAAATTGAACCTACCTAAATAAAAATAACCTCTATTATATTATATTTTATAGATAGATAGCCTCATGTGAGCATTCACTCTGCACACAATGATAATCTCTAGATTATATCACCTATTCACTTCCACATGTCAGTAAACTGAGCATGTAGCAAGAGACTCCTAAAATATAAACAGCTTGTATGAGTGAGAGTTTGAGCTCTACACAACATACAAAGCTTACATATTTTGATTTTCAAAGAAAGAATAAATCAAATTTTAACAAAATTTTAAATTAATTTTAATGATGAAATTTTAAAACTATTTAAATTTCCATATCTTTGAATTATAAAATTCTTAATTTTTTCGTCTACTATTGACATGGAATACCTTTTGTGAAGATTACTAGTGTAAACAACGCGTGTTTCCCACACATATATATATATATATATATTTATTTATTTATTTTTTGACTAAAACATTCTTCAATCAAAATTTTTGGCTTAAATTTCTTTCGATTGAACAACTGGGAGAAAAATACTTTGCCCGTCTTTGCTGAAGTGGCATTGTATAATGCACTCGTATATTGTGAGGTCAAATAAAATACGCTTGTATATGACGTATTATATGTTTCATGTATAATGTATAATGCAACCTAGACGTGAGCCACTAACATAAAAGTAGAGTGTGTATTGTGCCTAAGTGCATAAGATGGAGAAGAAAGAAAGGGGGCACACAGTGTGTGATGGCTCTCCCCCTCCAACCTATATGTATGGCTATGGAGGTGTGTGTATGTGAGTGTGTGTGTATTCATATTCCTCTTCTGTTGTGCTCCCGTATCCTCTCCTTCACATGAGATTGCTAGAGGGAGCTTTCACAAAAGCGAAGAAGGGTGGAAGCGTTCAATTGTATGGGTTGAAGTCCCATGATTGGCACAAGATGCTTCATGTAATGTCCCTCTCCCTATTCTATCTATAGTTTGTGTGTATGACTTTCTCTCACTTTTGGTTCCCCTAATTTCCATTGTAGTTCATTCTACAAGTGAGTATGTCTTTATGTTGAGACAAGAAAGTGAGGGATTATGCTATTTTCAAACTTGGAGAACTAGTAAGGTACACCACAAGACTTCACTCAACTACACTTTTTTAATGTACACAATAATCTCTATTACTTAATGTATCCTTATGTCTTTTGCAAATTTGTGAGCTCTAAAAAAATTTAAATAGATGTCATACCTCTTGCTCAAACACTTGCAATAGAAACTGTGTGTTCCATTGAGGTTGCATTTCCTTGATTGGTCCTTCTTAGTCAAATCCACCAGTTGGTGCACGTGGTGGAGGAGATCGCTATATGTGGAGTAGTGCACGCATGATGGTTGTTCTTCTTAGAGAGGTTTTTAAAGACTCTCAAAGACTTTGTGCAGCTACGGTCTCAACCAGAGGCATGTATGGCCGAAGGGTGGATCGTGCAAGACACATTTATTTTACATCTCATAGTATTTGGCACAGTTGATCCTTCAATACTTTGCATGTGGTCAGACAAGGAAGATGCAAGGATGACTTCACACTTGCCAAGAGCAAAGGGAAAACTATCTAACATGGATATGAACCTATCCCAAGTGGTCAATAATGTTTTTATTCTCAATGCAAAGGTTATGAGCAAGTGGATGGACTTGTGGAAAATGGAAAATTCAAGGCATTTGCAAGAGAGAGAAGCATGGAGACAAGCATATGGAGGAAGGAGGGCACCCCTAGGGCCTAGACATCTTGCATGTTTCCCATATCTCATTAGTGCAGAGTGGATTCATGAGGGAATGACCAAAGCAAAAGCATGCAGAGAAGACATCACCAACAAAGGATGGGATTATGCACGAGGCTACGTACCAAAGGTAGAGTGCTCATATGCCTAAACCATATTTTAAATTTTTTCTTGATTTTATCTTTATGTTTGATAAAAGATATTTTCCTATTTTGTAGTGCCTTTCCTTTAACTCTATGTGGACAAAGGGTCGTCACTTTTGCCACATTGACGAATGTAGAACCGCCATGGATTGTGGCATCATGGGAAACTTTGACATAAATGGCGATGAAGCCAAGTATTGTGGAACTATCGAAAGGATACTAAAGGTTAATTTTAGAACCCTTAATACCTTCAGCTTTGAGTGCAAGTGGTTTGTAAATGTGTCTAGACGACATGAGAATGGCCTCTACATGCTGGACTCTAGTGTGCATCACTTAGGGAGGTCTGACAATTTAATTTTACCGTGCAATTGTGAGAACGCGAGTGACTATCTTTTTTATTCTTAGTTCTTTGAAGCATTAATTATACCAATGTTACTCACTTTGAGCTTCTCTTCTTTAAGTCATCTATATCCCAACAATCCACCAACCAAAACTTTGGTTCGTAATTCTCGTAACACCTTGGGGGAGAGCCATTTTTTCCATTAATGAAGTGGAGACCATCTTCAACCCTCTTCCAACTCCTACTTTGGATGAGGTGGAGACAAAGGAGAAGGAGGTCGATGAATCAAGTCTGGTGCTACATTGAAATAATGATAATAATTTGTAAAACACAAATAAAATCAATAATATCTATGATTAGCCATCTCACGTACTAACAATATTTCATAATACACAATGCACTCCCTATGTAAACCAATTCATAAAACAAGACAATAAAATCTTCAATACAATTACACAGTTGAGGAATACTTGTACCAAATCAAGTCTTGTAGCCCCCTTATGCATCTAATTCAATATATAAAATCTATTTTCACCCAATCAAGGATTATAGCTCTCATATTCTGCAGTGACAATGTATATTGATTCAAACCTATGATGGTGTAAAATGCAAGACTTCAAGGATATTTATATACCCAGTACACTAGTGCAAGGCATTTAACCCTTGACTATCAGCTCGTTATTTAAATATGTTCATCTTCTAAAAAATTCTTTGGCCCTATTATGGACAAGTGATTTGTTACAATAAGCAGGAGTCTCCAAAGCTTAAATTTTTCTTGCTTTGTACCTTTTTGTTCTCTCTATATCTCTCTCTATCTTTCTCTCTCTTTCTCTCTCTCTCTCTATCTATCTATCTATCTATCTTGACATGGATAGACTACCCCCTTTCCAGTATTTGCTGGTGGACACACCCTCCTTTTCTCTCACATAGAACAAGATCACTCAGATCATTGGATAGGACTTGATTCAGCTAGACACTTGGCGTACATGGATACACCCTATGCATGTTCTTGATACAAAAGATGGATTTCTCTTGAGAGCATCTCCTTGAACTTACAGATGATGGTTTTGTGATGAGATCTGCCTACATGGACACTAATCTATCCCATGGAATACAATGTGCTATTGGATAGATGCGCACATGGTCACATCAGTTAGATATTGAGACTCGTAGTTTTAGAGGAATACCAGAAAATTCCAAGGTTTGTAAGCTACACCATATAGAGCCAGAGATAGAGTTATGTCACATCTATTAGTGCCTAGTCTACTATGAGATACAAGGCCGTTTCCACTGCCTATTCAAAAAGGGTTTTGAACTACTAGCCAAAGCTATGAGATATCGATATCAGAGATTCCTTGGGCTATTTTTATTGGAGTTATATAGACATAAGGAGAGCTGGTTGCGGATACTATACAGTAGGAGACACTCACAAGGAGGAGATCATTGATTTTTCAAACTACATGTGCAACATTTAGATGAGCAGGCACCACAAAAGACTTCAAAGTCCACCTCTACAAGAGGTACATTGACTGACAAGGCCATTGAGCTTGGGAAATCCAGACACTCATGATTGTGAGGGTCATTGAGACATCGGTGGAAGGTGCATGAGAGGGTTTGGACTATTATGGCATGACATGTGAGATGCTGATGGCCGAAAATGACATGCCATATGGGGTGGCCTCTACACAACACATAGTATGAACATCCCCAAGCATCATCTCGAGGTAGGAGTGATCCTATGTGTAGTAAGGGGCACCAGCTAGCATAAATGCGGCTTGGACACAAACATACATGGCCTAGGGTAGCAAACGTGAAAATGCCCTCTAGGTTATCAACATGAAATGGTGGTGTAATAACCATTCACATGTAGCGAACTGCCTAATCATTGATCATTAGTGTGTGCACAAGAGAGATATGTGGAAATCTCGGAACAGGGCGCATTGACTGGTGGAAGAGATTGCACATGATGGAGCAGGAGTAGGGTGATATACAAGAAGCGAAACATCCCGTAATCCTAGGAAATAAAAATTGAGAATGGACCCCAAACATCAAGACAAACATTACACCCGTTAGTGGCAATGAAGATACTTACAAATGATGGTCTCGATGACTACAAACTTGGTTCTTGGTATTAGGGATGTAACGTGGAAATGCAAGCGCCATATGGTGCATGGCGAGGCTTGGAATTAGTAGTCACCATCGATAACTTCAATCACCAACACTGATGCAACCACCACCGATGACGTCAATCACCAACATTGGGATCGACGCGTCCAATCCAAGCTTGCTCATGTTGCTTGGTGGGAGAGTAATGACTACTTCAGTGGTCGTGATTAGTGACTCAACGTGGTGTGGTGAATCATTGGGGGATGGTGATGTTGCCAATGCTAAAATGCCCAAATCTTGCAACCAAACATGATGCCATTATCTCTAAAGCATGGGTTTACTACGTGCTTAGTGGTGCTTACAATGTAGACTTTATGGAGCTAGTATACTCCTCCTACACTTGAGTGTTCTCTCTTTGGTGTCTCCTCCCCCTTGTGTATTTTTCTCCTTGTGTTAAGTGGAGGCCTCTTTATATAGGCTTGAGAGGTGGTCCTTACCATTGGTCACTGCAAATATCCTCTGCTTGCTGTAGAAGGCCTAGATGCCTCTCTAGTGAGAGAGATAGAGAGAGAGAAGGTAGAGATAGAGAGAGAGGAAAGAGTGAGATGCGTAGATTTTTTACAAACCACTAGTGTTAACCGAGTCAACATCAATTAACAAAACCTGCTAAAGACCAAAGACGTACGAATGCATTGAGGATGAATGCAAAGAAGCAGTAAAGATTGTAGTTACACATTTTCTACGTTTTCCCAAAATGGTCACATAATGTAAATTCCCGAATTATTTCAAGCCAGTGTAATATTTCTAATGTGTTTCTCATGGGAGTTCCAAGTTGTAAAGAATAGGTCATTTATTGTGCCTAGGTTGCAGATTCAGTAAGTGGTGAGCCCTAAAGGCATTGGGCGCCCAGACATTGCATATTCTTCACCTAGGTATATAAGGGAGTGTGTAAAAGAAATTTGGGTTCTCAAGTCATTTGTGGAGAGCACTCTTTGGGGAGAGCTCTTGAGATGTGTAGCTATGGAGTCCTTGAGATTCTCCTTGCTCATGAGACTTGATTAACACTTATCAATGATTCATTCTCTCTCACTATGCCTCTCTCTTACTTCTTATGATTGCCTATGATGCTTAGATTAACTAGATCTTAATTAATTAGTGATTAATCCCCCTCTAATCTTGTGTGATTGCCCTCTTTTGCTTGTGTGTGTATGTAGGTTTGATTGGAGTGTGGTGCTCAATAGATCTATGTGTGTGTGCTTGCGATTAGTGTGTTGCATGATAGGATTAATGTTGTATGCATCTTGCAACAATCGTAGTGTGTGTGATTGGGTTGATTAGAGGTGAAGAGAAGTGGATATGGAGATTGACCTTCATTGCGGCTTTGCTCCTCCATAGGCCGAGAAGCTGACCTCATTGAGTTAACCATTTGTGTTTCCCCAATTAGCTCACTAACCGTGTGAGTGTTTCCATGCCCTAGCCAGGTAGCTCATCCTTCCGGATTGATAATTTTGTTGGTCATTGGAGCTATTGCAACGATGAGACCCCCAAAATTTGGCACCGTTGCTGTAGACGATGGCCTACGCTAGTGTAATTGTGTCATAAACGAATGCGTTCCCTCACTAATTTCACTTGGGTGTCTATGTTTTTGTGGATTTTGAATGTGTGTGCAGGAGGCATTGTGTTCATATTTCCCTAATGTGTGACCATATCTTGTCAATTGTGTGTTTACACACTCTAATTTCTCACTAACCCCTTGCTAATTTGGCTAATTTTTGCTAACTTACTAATGTGCTATAAAGGATTGGAGCAATCGACCACCCAATTGATCTTCAACGGAAAGGTAATTAAGGTGGTAATCTCAACCTCCCTAAAATCTAGAGATGTGTAGAATTGTGTAGATATCCCATCATGATGCAATGTAATGCTATGCTATATTGATGCAATGCAATGTTGATGTTATGGATTGAAAATTTTGCGATTTTCCGTTTTCACGCCATCGTAATGCCAAAATTTTTAAGAATTGGCGGCGTATGATTTGACAAGTTTCAATTGCTAATTGATGATTTTTCATTGATAATTGGGTGCCTAATTAAGTTGATTGCATGTTTAGATGGTCAATTTTAGGTGTGTGTGCACTAAAATCAAGTGTATGTGCACTCTAATTGAGTGTGTGTACACTAATTTGCCTATGTTTGAGCACCTAGAAATCAATGTGTGCGTTATGATTTTTGAATTATGATGATTGAGGTGTGTTGTGCATATGCCCGACTATTGATTTGTGAAGGCATATTGCAAATTCGACAAATTTCACCCTTTTGTGTGCGCACCTAAAGATTGGTAAAAACTACCAATTTTTTAGTGTGTGTGTGTGCCTAAAAAGTGTTAAATTTGCATGATTGACTCATATTTTGATTCCATAATTGATGTCTGCAATGATGAATTCCTACGTTTTTGTGCTCAAAAAAGTGACTTACACACTCTAGTTGCGTCAAATTTTGACCTACTTTTGTCGATAATTTTGCCAGTTTAATTGCTTAGTCTTGATTTTATTGATAAAATTGTTTGACAAATGAATTGATTTGATTTGTGCAATTTTATTTGGCTGCACCATTCCCCAATGTGTGGAGAATTTGTAGATTTTTTTTGCCTATTTTCTGGATAATTTTTGGAATTTTTTGTTAATTTCTGTTAGTTTTTGCATTTATTTTTAGTTAAATCCATAAAAATTGATATTTTGCAATCTTTAAGAGCCATTTTATGTGCGTACTTACGGGGGACTACTCACACTATGGCAGAATTTATATTTTATGTGCGTATTTACACAAGGCTCACACTATGGCAGAATGATCATGAAATTGATGATGATGATTCAAAGGGGATGCATAGTGAAGTGCAATTTCTTTTTGTTGAATATGATTGGTTTCATTGTGCCGATGATACAGACAAGGAAGTAGATGAAATTTTTAATGTGCATGTTGAACTTTGTGCTACAGAAGTGCAAAGATATTTGGATGAGAGTGAAAGACTTGAAGAGAAGTTTTTAACAAATGTATTTAGTATGCATGTCATATGTGTAAATCTTAGTTTACAGCAACCTCAGATATGCAAGATGGAGGAACCTTTTGAAGCGGTGGACCTAGATCTTATGTGCTTATTGGACGAATATTTGTAAGGATTTTCAAATACAAATGCTAAGGATACCAATCAATCTAAATTCATGCATGAGCAGGTTTGTTCAGATTCAGCTGATGATGACCTTATGCAGTTGTTGGATGATGCTCTACTTGATTTTAAGCCTCTACAAGATAGAGAATTGTTTTTTGATGCATCTTGCAAGCATAATGAAGAGATTTTTTCAAGATACTTTATGTATTCAGATATGCATTCTTGGGATTCCAATACTAGTGAGAGTGAAGGTGCACTACCAATGGTTTTACATGTGATTGATGATCGACAATTGGATGAGCTAGTTGCAAAGGGAATATGGCAGTATCTAGTGCTACCTGATGCTATATGAGATTTGATGTTACCCTATGATGTAGGATATTTTGAGCTAGCTTTTAACCCAGGAGGTGACATATATATGCATGGTCTAGGGAAATTCACTTATATGCCGTATGATCCAGGCCCAATCCAGGGCCTAGGCGGTTTGCATGAAGATTTATGGGTAAATTTATGTTTATGCTCTATTCATTGGAAATTCTTGTAATTTTCTTATGATCCTGGAGGATGGTGCAAATTTTTTAAACAAATGCTCATAGTGGGGAAAATGATTGGTTTCCCGCTTGATCTAGGGGGACTACTAAAGCGCTAGTTGCAAATTTGAAGAGTATTAGTTATTTGTTGTAGCAAGTTGCATAGTACAAGGTTTTGATTTCTAGATTATGCTAAGTCAAAAGAGTTTTTGGTTATGCGTTCACTAAGGTTGGCTTTCAGTTTACTTATTTGGATAATTGATGAAGCATCTTTACATCTTTTGAATTGGTTCTGCTACTAGAACTTGAAGTAAAGGACTTGACAGCCATTCCATGTGCAAACAGAGTAAGGCATACTTGAGCTTGACAGGGTTCCCTAAAGCGAGTTTAACGATCAAGCCATGTGCATTATTAATTGGAGCACTTAAGTCTAACGCGGTTCACTAAACAGGTTTTCCATAATTGAATGATTTGGAGATACTGCAGATATGGTTCAAAGATTTTTGATGGGCAGCTACCTCATGATTAAGCTAGCACATTGATGCTAATGTGTAAGCCTTACTTTATTTTTCATATGTTTACCAGTTACATGATTTTGATGATGGAAAATAGCTTAAGGTACCTATAGCAGATGCATATTGAAGTGCGATTGGCATAGACCGGAGGCTATGCAGGTTCAGAGGGGGTGGATGTCGAGCAGCTCCATGATAGAAAAATTATCAAAAGGATACACATTGTGCTTGATTGAAGTCTACTTGATCATTTAACAATGATCAGGGCTTGATAACATGCAAGATTTGATGCTAAATGTATGCTAGATGCAGCTTTAAAGGACCAACAAATGCCTTAATTCTACTAAAAAGGAGTATTCTCGAAAAGAGCAGAGATGGGAGATTATGATCTAGGACTGCAATGCTTAAAGTGCTCTACCGACCTGCCTTTACGGCTACGGTGAAGAAGTTATGGTAGTTTGAAGTTTAAGTTGATGCACATCCGTACCGGATTGAGCAATTGCAGTTGAGGGAACAAAAATGAAGTGAATGCACGAGCCTGAAGTACTCACTTTGTGGAGCGCGTCGATCTTTTTAGATTAGTGATCGAAGTTACGGTTACCAAGATATTGCCAGATTAAACTTCACTTGGGGCCGGTTTCGTACCCGTCTGGTCAACTCGGTTGGTGTGCCATATGGGAAGTTTTGACTTCAACCAAGTTTCCAAACGTTGTGCAGCAATGCTTTGGTTGACATGTTGTGCCTGACAAGAATATTATTTATTGGAGATTGCTGATAGCAGGAAATGCCCAACACGGCTATGACTTAAGCAGGTACGAAGTCAAGCGTCTCTCTCAAAATGCAATCACCTATACTAGCATCATGAAGGCCATGTCGTGGAAAATGGTAGAAAAATTCACGATGATATTGTTAGTGAAGGACTATTGGAGGAAGAAGCCAAGTGATTTTGGCCGCCCAATCGATATGTGTACAAAATGTGGTGTCATTATGAAAGCACAAAAGGATTTCTATGAGCTCATAGTCCGAAATGTCACCTCATGGAGCATATTGATCGTGGGATATGCCTAGGAGAGTAGGAGGTGCCAGGCATTTCCTTGGCCGGCATGTATGCCAAATGTGGTGCCCTTAGAAGGGAGTTGGCCGCCTAAAGGGGTTCAATGGCTGCCCAAAAAGGGCCAAATTAAAGAGAACCATAATGGGGGGGATTTATTGAGTATGAAAAGGAAAATAAAAAGGGGAAGCATGGCATGAAGGAGCGCAACGGGCAACGCAGAGGAGAGAGATGAGCTCGTAGAGGGCCATATGGAGCTTGATGGTAGTCGACCATAAGAGAAAAACTTTTCAGCAGCTCATGGTGCAGCCTTTCGGCCCCAATCCGGATGGTTTTTGCCCCGCTCCATCTAGTCACCTGCCATGTCATCAAGGTAGTTCCTATGCCACATCAGCACTATGCTGTGACAGATGGGCATGAGGCAAAAAAGAGCATTGCTATACACGGGGGATTTTTGGCATGAGTATGAGACAACGGGGAAAAAATCAACGAAGGTAGAGGGATACCATAACAGGGGAAAGGGGAAGAAACTTGGAGCCGAAGCTCCACTTTGGAGAAGCTTGAAGAAGGAGATTCTCTCTCTCTCTCTCTCTCTCTCTCTCTCTCTCTCTCTCTCTCTCTCTCTCTCTCTCTCTCTCTCTCTCTTGTTGGAGAGGAGTAGCAAGGCAAAAATAAGTTCATAAAGAAAAAAAAGGGGGGAGTGTGAAGGTGTTACGAGGCAAGGAAAGGAGGTAACAAAGAAAAATATTTTTCTCTCTCTCGTCCTCGGTTAACAAAGGAAGAAGGGGACTTTTAGGGCTATCTCTCTCTCTCTGTCTCTAGACTTAGGTGGGCAAGAACAAATAAGATTTTTTTTAGGCAAAGAGCAATTGGAGCTTGAATTTTGGCAACGCAAGGCAAGAAGGAAGGATCGCAAGGAGAGCTATCAGGATGAGATTAGTCAAGCAGAGAATGCCACATAGAGATAGTCTACACAACAGTTTACAATAATTGAATCATGATGATTGACACAACAAACTTAAATTCCCCTCCAAACCAGTAAGCCAGTAAGGGTACACCAGGGCCTCGCTGGGGCAAGTAGAGGCCACGACCACCTTTGATCCTCCCAAGCTCAGTACACCCATCAACGATAATGCTGCCATCCTCTTCATGCGCGCACAAGATACTTCTGTTAGCTTCCATGCAGAACATCAAAACTTTGTTATCATCCCCAAGGAAGGTCTCTCTCTCTCTCTCTCTCACTCTCTCTCTCTCTCTCTCTCTCTCTCTCTCTCTCTCTCTCTCTCTCTCTCTCTCTCTCTCTCTCTCTCTCTCTCTCTCTCTCTCTCTCTCTCTCTCTCATAGTTACGCCCACTAATTCAACACAAGTGAAATGGAAACCGCTATGCAGATCCACCCCTCTTTTATAGTAGGACATGCCCGATGGGGCTGCTAAGCTGCTGCTTGAATGCACGAGATATCTATGAAGATTCACACGATTTACATTGCATGATAGACTCGTTGAGAGAATTTTTATTGTACAAAGCCCATTGCCATAGCTCGGGCGACAAGCTGGATAGCTTGAAGTGGTAACAACAAAGGTAAAGCAATGGTTGTGTCACTTCCTTGTCATGACTCATGATTGATCCATGACAAGCTGGAAGGATTATTATTCATAAGGCTATCGTCACGCGAGGCTTAGTTTTTGGTTAGATTGTCCGACCATATCTGAAACCTGCCAAATTTTCATAGTTGTTAACGGGCTTTGTTCTCTAACTATGCCTAAAAAGGCATAGCCACAAAAATCTTCCCGCTCACTGTCGGTCAACACTAGGTTTCTCTCTCTTGCCTGTACATCTCTCTACCTGATGTCGATGGTGGACGTTTTTCACTCTTGTCAAAGACTGCTAGGGCTTAGTTCTAACTAATCCTCGCATGACCATGCCCTAAATCTTTTCTATAGCAACGTAGTACTCTTTGCAGCCTTTACACTAAGTAGAGCACTTATGTGACTTCGTGACCGTAGACGTTCAGTGTTCAAACTTCAAAGGATGTTATCTGTTTTCGTTACCTTCCTCCCCAAGGCTAGAAAAATACATTTTCCATAACCGGTTAAAATAAGGGCAAACTTGAAATTCTTTCGATTTTCAGGTCAAAATTGAAAAGTTTTGCCAGTAATTACACTAAAGCTTTTGTAAATTGCCCGGTTTTCTTAAGACAAGCTCAAAATCTAACCAAGAGTTTATAATCTTATCTGGTTAAAAAGCATTTTTTTCTAACACTACTCCTCCCCATGTCACTAATTGACACCTTTCTTTATGAAGGTGGTATTAACGACTCATGACTGTCAATTGATCGTGACCGTTGAATTGCATAGAGAGTGCAAAAGACTCTCGCATTTTTGAATATGGGACTTGAACCCCTTGGGATTGACTCCAACCGCTAAACTATCACGTGCTCATTGAAAGGTCTGTGTGATCTAAATGTATAGATCACATCGTCGGAGATAAGTTCACACCTAGTCTACACTCAGTTCACACCTTGTTCACATTGAGTTCACACCAAACTGGGTGTGGTGTATATAACCTCCCAAGCTCACACTTGGGTCACACCACGTTCACACCAAATTTGGTGTGGTGCACATATCTCGTAAGTTCACACTTAGTTCACACCAAGTTCAAAAAACGATCGAATTCTTGAGCAATATATAATATCTTATTGACAAGGGAGGAAGACTGAGACAAGAGATGAGAGAGGGAGAGAGAGAGTGCGAGACAACTCCAGATCTGCAAACCCCAAAAATTGTGTCAACTGGTCACACGATATCGGAGTTTATATAGAGGAGACCAAGGTGCTATATAGAGAGATACTATATGTAGCGTAAAACCCCCACTCAAATGAAGGTCCCTAACTGTGGATGAAAAAACCCTTAGAGGCTCAAGGGAAAAATCCCTAGCTCTATATATACCCACCGTTATATTAAAATATTTTAAATATACAATTTACAATGTTCAAAGGAGCTACATCACTCTTGTTTTACAATGTGCCCTTTCAACGGTGTTTAACAACGCTATAAATACAATTGAATTGATGTAAATTCTTCAATATCTTTGAGCAGCTTCGATATCTTTGAGCCCCTGTACACGCTGCTTCACGTGACTTTCATCTTGTAAACAAAATCAACTCAAGAAACATAGCAAGACATGAAGGTTAGAAATAACTCCTTAGAGACGATTCACGACGCCACTCTAGAGACAATATAAAAACAAACATAATGTCGATGCAATCACTTATACAAATGACATAGAAATAAACGTAATATCAATGTAATCACATGTGCACACATATATACAAAGATGACATATAATGAGAATATATGGGGCCCTGAGATCTCAAGTGGCAGTTGTCATCATCATGGATGTACGTACCATGGCATCACAATATTCACCACGGCATTAGAGACGCTTAGGAAAACTTTGATGAAATAGAAATCATCATTGCTTTACATATCATGGCATCATTAGAAATCATCGTGGCTTTACATACCATGGATTTACATTAGAGATGCTCTCAATGAATCAAATAAAAGAACTGTAAAATAGTAATCATCATCGTGGCTTCACCTACCATGGCATCATGGTTTTCATTAGAGACGCTTTCAAAAAATCTAGATACTTCAGCAAAATATGATGGACAATCGTGAAATATTTTAGGAAGAACTGAAAATATCAATATTGTGAATGATTATCGTAAAACCACTCGTGGCCAAGAGTCATTAGAAATTTTGACAAAGCATTAAGAAATTCTTATATATACCACTACACACGACATTGAGAAGAAGTACGTTGAGCTTGAATGGACGTTGAAAAGAATGTACCAATGAAAATCATATTAACATTGGCGGTGATCAAAATAAAGCAAAATAAAATTGTAGAACTTTTGAAATCATTTGTTTGACAGTGAAATTAACCTTGGCGTGAAGTAATTCACAATATTATTCCAACTCACAAGTTCCATTGGTAGTAATAATAACGCTCAAGCCAAAGGAAGTGTCTATATAAGTATCCTATCTCAACCAAAATATGGCAACGCTAGCTAATTTGGTGATGGTATCATATGCTACCCAAGGCTGCTTGATCCGACAGAAGACTAGCCCTGCACTTAATGGCAGAAAATATAGCCACAATACACGAAGTGATTTGCAAACTATGCGTTAGCGCCAAAAATAAGTAAAGACAAACGGGCAGCTCGTACAAATAATCAGGTTGAACTCAACTTTATAAACTTCTTGAGGCTTTTATAAGGGGGGCGAGGCTTGGATTGCACCATGCACACCAACAAGCGGTGAAAATAGGTAGTAAGTAGAAAATAGTTGTCTTTGCCATAAACATAGAAAAGGCAAAAACTAAAGAGACGGCGAGAGAAAAGAAACTCACAATCGAGCAAAGTGAATAGCATTGAGAAATAAACTACACTAAAGGAAAACTCTAAATCCATGGCATAGCCACTCATAAGCCATGGTGCAGCCAGCCATGATTGAGCAGCTAGAGAAAAGAAACATACAGGCCACTGAGGGCTTGCTGGGCAGGAGCAATATAGAGCATAATAAGGAAAGCCTTTGTAAAAGAAGCAAAGAATTTCCTTTAAAAAAACCACAAGAAGTTTTGGACAAATTCTCACAATAATTCCTACATTGTGACTTACCTAGCTAGGTATGGGATGTTATGCATTGTATAACAAACACTGGAAAAGATTTCGTTTTCCTACATGGGAAAATTTCTAAATCTTCTTGTGAAGACATCAAACCAAAAAGAGGTCGTTTCCTCTCCCACCATGTTTCCTATATTGCGCTTCACTACCTGATTAAGACAACGTAAGCTGTAAATAATTAAGACGATGGAAGTTACACTACAAGAGGTTGTGTGCTCTTGTGACGCTGTTAGCGACGGAAATACACTGGGTTTTTATAACCCCCGACGTCGCTAATAGCGTCGCTACGAGAGCGTCGCTATATGTGACGCTATAAGCGTCGCTATATAGAGACGCTCATAGCGACGGTCATAGCGACGTTTACACAGAAGTCTATAGTGACGCTTATAGCGACGCTCCAGAGCCATAAATAGCAACGCTCGAAAGAAATTTTTTTTGGTGACAGGGCATTGAATGCCCTACCACCCATCAACCATAGTGTACTTGATTCACTTTTTAAAAAAAGTGCAAGGGTAGATAATAGACCCAAAATAGTCACCCACAAGACGCATTGTTTGCAAAATTGACAAGCGTAAAATTGACAATTGTACACATCATAGGCAAAATGAATTGATTGGCAAATGTAATAATGACAATTGTACAACATCATAGGCATAAAGAATTGATTGGCAAAATGAACTGCGGTGACAAATGTAATAATATACATGGTTCAAAAAGACATATAAAATCCGTCTCATGATACATAAGCTATGAGAAACCCTAACACTACAAGAGGTTGTGTGCTCTTGTGACGCTATTAGCGACGGAAATACACTGGGTTTTTATAACCCCCGGCGTCGCTAAAACCGTCGCTAAGAGCGTCGCTACGGGAGCATCGCTATAGGCGTCGCTATATGCGTCGCTAAAAGCGTCCCTATATAGCGACGGTTATAGCGACGTTTACACAGAAGACTATAGCGACGCTCATAGCGACGCTACAGAGTCATAAATAGCGACGCTTATAGCGACGCCCGAGAGAATTTTTTTTTTGGTGGCAGGGCATTGAATGCCCTGCCACCCATCAACCATATTGTACTTGATTCACTTTTTAAAAAAAGTGCAAGGGGAGATAATAGACCCAAAATAGTCACCCACAAGACGCATTGTTTGCAAAATTGACAATTGTACACATCATAGGCAAAATGAATTGATTGGCAAATGTAATAATGACAATTGTACAACATCATAGGCATAAAGAATTGATTGGCAAAAGGAACTGCGGTGACAAATGTAATAATATACATGGTTCAAAAAGACGTATAAAATCCGTCTCATGATACATAAGCTATGAGAAACCCTAAACTAATGCTATCTAGCTACGGCTAAACTGACGTCGTCTAGTCAGACATCTCATCGCGTCCAAGCGGCGTATCTGTCGGATTCTGCAAAAAAAGACAATAAGACAGCTTTCAGTAAGTATAAACATATAACGACATTTATAAAACAATACAAAAAATAGAAAAGACTAAACCCTAATACTAACCGTGCCGCCGCGAGAACTGAGAATGTCCATCAGGGCGTTTAAGCCCTTCCTGCCTGCGTACTCGCACTCGTACGGTGTGGGATCACGTCCTGTCATCGACCACTGTCAAAACATACAAAGATTTCATTATGTTAGAATTAAAAAACTCATAAACCCTAAACTATCGAACATAAAGAGCAATGTGAAAACACTTACAAAATCGGCCTCAAATGATGCCCATCCACCGCTCCCCAAGTGGTGCGAGCTCCCTGCCTCTACTCGCGCTCTGGCTGCATCCTTTTGTTGCTTCCACCTGTCGGGATTCTCGCGCGCTGCTTTCTTCGCATTCTTCCAATCTTCTTTGGCCAGCCAATCTGGCCTGTTACACCCATTCTTGATTGCTTTTTGCACTTCGGAACACTTGTGTTTGTAGTATTCGCGCATTCGAATCTTCATCAGGTCTTCATTGAAGCGGTGATCCCGTGTTGGAACGGGAAACTCATCATGAAGTATGCTGATGACTCTGTTTTTAAAATCACTTGGTACTTCACTCCATTTGTTTAGTATGTAGTGTCTAAACAGCTGAGAGCAAAGACCACGCATGCGCGAGATCACCTTCTTGTCGTCATCATCCATGATGATGCCGCCGCTGATGTTGACGGAGTAAGGCAAGCCCTCTGGCCGGTGACGCGTGAACCTGCGTGTCCCGGCAGGGGTCTCTAGCCGTGTGTCGATGGGGGTATGGACGTCAGGTGTCTCCACCGGCGTCTGGGCCCCGAAGCGAGGAGTGTCGAGTGGTGTGGCTCTTGGCGGAGTAGGTAGAGGTGTGTAGCTTCTAGGAAAAGTCAGTCGTGCAAAACCTGGCGTAGATGGCGATGTTGTGGCTGGTGTGGGGGCGGGCAAAGAAGGGGAGGGTAAAGAGCCTCGTCGAACACGAGGCGGTGTGGAGGCATCGGTGGCGGAATCCCCACAACAACCGCCACCGCCACCACTAGAGCGCCGGTGTCTAGACGAGTGTGAAGCTCGTCTCGTCGACGCCGAAGCTTTGGAGCGCGCCGAATGCTCCGAAAGAGAGGGAGATGCGGATGGAGTAGGAACGTGCGATGATGCGCCAGAGCGATGACGCTCCACGTACCACTGTCTCTGCTGTGGTGATAAAGAAGAAAGAACTCCTCATCATCCATACCTGCATTAAACACACGAATATTTAAACTTAAAATTGAATGAATAGAGTAAACAATGACGCAAAGACCATTAAATACAATGACGTAATGACGCATATAAATACAATGACGCAATGAATCGAGTGATAGAAGAGGCAAGTCGAAAAATCAGAATTTTCAATCAAAAGATGTGAGCGCGAGTAGAAAAGAGCGTTATACACCATCGGTGGTCGTCTTCCCCGTCTCCACTCGATGCGTGCCCTTTGTCGCTCTTGCTTTGCATCCTCATATTTTGAAATCCACTTTTGCATCACTGGATTGTGAAGCATGCAAAATCGGTTGATTTTAGCCTCTAGATCTTTCCTCATCTTCTTC
The DNA here is from genome assembly GCF_014529385.1 of Adiantum capillus-veneris. Lineage (NCBI taxonomy): Eukaryota > Viridiplantae > Streptophyta > Polypodiopsida > Polypodiales > Pteridaceae > Adiantum > Adiantum capillus-veneris. The sequence continues at coordinate 102,456,485 of NC_140950.1, read as the reverse complement.
TCAACACCGAGATTGCACATGACAATCCCAGATATGCGCTCATCATCTATGGTTCGCCATAGCGTGTCCCGGGATTTATCAAATCCGTCTAGCCACTCTCCAATGTACACTAGGGACTCTGATACCAACCAACCTTCTTCCATGCTACCCTCCGGACGTGCCTTTTGACGCACATATCCCTTAAGCGTTTTCATGAAACGCTCTAAGAAGAACATCCATCTGGAATGAATTGTCCCAGCTATTTCCACCTCATCAACTATGTGAACAAGAAGATGCACCTGAATGGTTAGCATTGTAGTAGGAAAATGTTTCTCAAACATGCACACAAGCTCCGCAGCATTTAGTTTGGCGAATGGTATGGAGTCTACGTTGATCTCCTTTTGTGAGATCCATTGCACCAGCTTTGCAAGTTTGTAGATTGTGTTACGGATGTCGAGAGACAAACATCCCTCAATGGCAACAGGTAAAATGAACTATAAAGTATGTGCAGCAATGATATTAAAGTCCACTATGAACGTACCTGACACATTTTATGCCAATCGTGTGACTTCAAACCGGTAAGCTTTCCTTCTTTAGTAAAACACGTTCGGAGCGAGTGCATTACGCCAGTGGGGGTCCGCAAAGATCGAATGGTCTCTTTTCCTTTGCGTTCTTGGGCTCCTGTGAAAATCCATGGTGCTTTAGGGAGTTTTATCGATCCATCAAACGTTGTTTGTGGCCAATATTGCTCCATACGATCCACATTTCTAAGGTCAACTCTGGCTCCCAGAGTATCTTTCTTGCCGGTCAGATGGTCTCATAGTAGATTACCCACATTCTTGAATATGTGCATTGGATCGAGCAAGTGATTGATCATGAGTCGGGGCCAGTATGGTAACTCGTACCATACAGATAGTCTCTTCATCCCTGGAGGCAATCCGTCATCGCACATCTTCTTCTGCTCTAACCATGCTTGTGCAGACATCCTTGGTGTCTCTCTTCCCAAAAAGCCGTCGCGTTACACATGATTCTCTGGAAGATACTCTTGATGACCTTCGTAGATTTGCTTCTTCAGTGAGGGTGCCCTACGTGCATTCAGTCTAGGTCCACATGTGACACATGCTCTGTATCCGCTTGTTTGAAGCCCTGCATGTATACACATGATAATAGATCAACTATGGGAAAAAACAAGATTTACAGTGTCTGAGTGAGGAGTGTCAATAGATCACCTGAGCATTCTGCTAGCCCGGGATAGTCATGCATGGTCCACATTAGAATGCCTCTGATCAAAGCATTCCGTCGTCCTGTGTGTCGGCTCATATCCACCACCTCTATGCCAATCCACAATTGTTGTAGCTCTTCCAATAGTGGACGAAGATACACATCCATATTCCCCACTTTATATCGCCCTGGCACAATCAAGCTTAGCCATAGGTGCCCCTTCTTAGTAGTCAACCACGGGGGAATGTTGTAGTTGACGATGACAACGGGCCATACACTGTAAGATGTAGATCTTTGACCAAATGGATTTACGCCATCCATAGCCAGGCCTAAGTGCAAATTTCGAGCTTCCCTGGCAAAGTCCGACCATGTTCTATCTATATGTTTCCACGCTACGCAATCTGCAGGAATTCGTAGCACACCATCCGAAGATTTATTCTCCTCATTCCATGATGCTAGGGCGGCCATGGACTTACATTCGAAGAAATGCTTGATGCGAGGAAGCAGAGGGAAATGTCGCAAAACCTTTTGTGAAATTTTTGTCCCGTGGAGATCTACTCGATATCTTTCGGAATCACATTTCGGACACTTCTCCATGTCTATGTATTTCCCTCTGAAAAGAATGCAGTCATTAGGACAAGCGTGGATAGAATTGTAATCCATCCCCAAGTTTCGCAAAATCTTTCTTGCGTCATCTCGGGAATCTGGCATCAGATTGTCAGCTGGTAGTATGTGCTCTTTCAGCAATCTACACAACATAAAAATATGATACAGTCGTGTAAAAATCTATCAGATCATTATACATTTAGAGTTTTATTAAAGTAAACTAATTGTAATAGATCACCTGAAAAGCGCTGTGACACTAGTGTCACTCCATACAAACTTTGCCTGCATGTTGAGAAGAACCAGGAGTGCTTTCAATCTAGACATACGTGCTCCATTATACAATGGCGTATCGGCTTCACTTTTCATATCATCATAGATAAGCCTTTCTGAATCCATGATCATCTCGATCATTTCATCAATCTCGGGCTCAAACATTGCCTCGTTGGGAATGTGCTCTGCATGATCATCCCTCGAGCTGTCAGAGGCTACATCTTGTGGCCTCACATATGCTGCTTGACCAAAGCGCCTGCGAACACGTCTATTGGGTTGCAAGATTGCTGCTTGTTGGCCAGCGTCAGAGTCCGACGAGTTATAATTGGCAACAACTAGATCTATAATAGATGGATCGAACTCGCCAAATTCGCGAACGTGCTGCAAAGAAACACGTCTTGTCCGTCGCACAGCATGCTTGCATTGATTACAAGGACATAAGACCCTCGTTGAGAGATAGGTGTTTCGGTTGGACGGTCCCACATCCTCGTCACTACTCATAATGAGGATAAAAATCTTATAGCCTGGACAACAAATTTAATATTCTATTGGCATTCTTCGTCTTATCTCTCTCTCTCTCTCTCTCTCTCTCTCTCTCTCTCTCTCTCTCTCTACCTCACATTCTCTAGTCATGTCCAATCCCCGCACAGCTCGGTCTAGAGGTGCACGGAGATCAGAACCACCGGGTTATAATCTCGTCTTTATTGGTCAATACCTATATTTGTGGGTACATGAAATCTACACACCCACGTCTACATGATACTGCATGTAGTGGACAAAACCCCTTTGCCTCTTCTCTAGCTGTAGCACTTCACAACATCTTAACATCTTTTCACAGTAGATCTTTTCACTGTTCGTCTAACTCTAAACCCTAAACCGTAAGTAATTCTTGCATGGACTCGATCTAACGTAAATAAGCGTAAATCTAAATAAACGTAAATCTAACTAAAAATAAACCTAAATCTAATTTAACGTAAGTCTACATCTAACCTAATCTTTAACGTCTTTTGGGATAGTTTCCTACGACGTTAAAACTCTCTTCTTCTTATGTGTGTGTGTGTGTGTGTGTGTGTGTGGGTAAACCTAAATAAACCTAAGTCTAATCTAATATAACATAAATCTAAATCTAACGTAAATTATGTTATATTAAAAACAAAGAACTAAACTAACAGGGATTATAAGAACCTTAAAACTGATTTAACACATAATTTTTCACATAACTCGGCAAGAGTTGGCATTCTCATCACTAAAGATGTGAGAGTTAACTTCCGGCGGTGACGCTGCCTCATCTCCATCCACATCTAACGACAGCAATTGGCCCTTTAGACCGTTCTTGCTCTTGTTACTAACTTTGAAGTTGCTGTTGAATGACTAGAGGTTGTCTAGATGGTCATTGTGTCGGGGATGTAGTGACTCTTGCCGCCCTGAAGATCCACCTTCTTCCCTATCTTCTGAAGAAATTTCACCAGTACTTTTGGATCGACGGAGCCCACCATGAGTGAAGGCAGCAATACCCTATATTCCATTGAGGGCTTTCTTCACCCGCTTCATGCAGGCATCGCAGTCTATAGAGACCTAAATCTAATCTAATATAACGTAAATCTAAATCTAGCGTAAATAAATGTAAATTTAGTTAAAAATAAACCTAAATCTAATTTAATGTAAGTCTACATATAACCTAATCTTTAACGTCTTTTAAGATAGTTTCTTACGACGTTATAACTCTCTTCTTCTTGTGTGTGTGCGCGTGTGTGGATGTGTGTGCCAATAAAAAGAGATAAATGGTATAACCTTTCTATCACCCATGCCAAGTATGATAGATTGATTATGCCATTTCCCTCTTGAATAATAGGTCTTGAGTTCAACTCCTCGTTGGCTAGATCTTTAGGTCTTTTAATTTTAATTAGTTTCCTACGACGTTAAATTAGTTTCTCTCTCTTTCTCTCTCAATGTGTGTGCGTTTTTTTGGATCGTATGCATGTTTTCTCTCTCTTTTTCTTTCTCAATGTGTGCGTTTTTTGTTTATGCATATTCTCTCTCTCTTTTCCTCTCTCAATGCGTGTGTTTTTTGTTTATGCATGCTCTCTCTCTCTTTTTCTCTCTCAATGTGTGTGTGCATTCTTTGTTTATGTATGTGTGTGTGCGTTTTTGTTTTTGTTTGTACTCTCTCTCTCTCTCTCTCTCTCTCTCTCAAAAACACTATGTGTGTGTGTGTATGTGTGTGTGTGAGAGAGAGAGAGAGGGAGAGAGAAAGAGGGGAAGGGAACATGAGAATGAGGAGAGGGAAGGAGCATACCTGGCTCTCCTTCCTCTCCTCTTGTGTGTGTGTGTGTGTGTGGAGAATAAAAAGAGAGAGAGAGAGAGAGAGAGAGAGAGAGTGAGGGAGAGCGTTACCTGCTCCTTGCTTGAGGGCGCCGAAAAACTCAGATCTGAGATCTGAGTTTTTGGGCGCACTCGGTTATTTTTTTAGCCCAGCCGACGTCGCTATGAGCGTCGCAAATTTAATTTCTTTGTAAATTTGCGACGCTCATAGAGACGCCGGGAAATTTTTTTTTGAGCGTCGCTGTGTGAGCGTCGCTAATATGAATAGCCTATTGTAGTGTAAACTAATGCTATCTAGCTACGGCTAAACTGACGTCGTCTAGTCAGACGTCTCATCGCGTCCAAGCGGCGTATCTGTCGGATTCTGCAAAAAAAGACAATAAGACAGCTTTCAGTAAGTATAAGCATATAACGACATTTATAAAACAATACAAAAAATAGAAAAGAGTAAATCCTAATACTAACCATGCCGCCGCGAGAACTTAGAATGTCCATCAGGGCATTTAAGCCCTTCCTGCCTGTGTACTCGCGCTCGTACGGTGTGGGATCACGTCCTGTCATCGACCATTGTCAAAACATACAAAGATTTCATTATGTTAGAATTAAAAAACTCATAAACCCTAAACTATCGAACATAAAGAGCAATGCGAAAACACTTACAAAATCGGCCTCAAATGATGCCCATCCACCGCTCCCCAAGTGGTGCGAGCTCCCTGCCTCTACTCGCGCTCTGGCTGCATCCTTTTGTTGCTTCCACTTGTCGGGATTCTCGCGCGCTGCTTTCTTCGCATTCTTCCAATCTTCTTTGGCCAGCCAATCTGGCCTGTTCCACCCATGCTTGATTGCTTTTTGCACTTCAGAACGCTTGTGTTTGCAGTATTCGCGCATTCGAATCTTCATCAGGTCTTCATTGAAGCGCTGATCCCGTGTTGGAAGGGGAAACTCATCATGAAGTATGCTGATGACTCTGGATTTTAAATCACTTGGTACTTCACTCCATTTGGTTATTATGTAGTGTCTAAACACCTGAGAGAAAAGACCACGCATGCGCGAGATCACCTTCTTGCTGTCAGTATCCATGATGATTCCGCCGCTGAAGTCGACGGAGTTAGGAAAACCCTCTGGCCGGTGACGCGTGAACGTGGGTGTCCCGGCAGGGGTCTCTAGCGGCGTGTCGATGGGGGTACGGACGTCAGGTGTCTCCACCGGCGTCTGGGCCCCGAAGCGAGGAGTGTTGAGTGGGGTAGCTCCTGGCGGAGTAGGTGAGGATGTGTAGTTGCTAGAAACAGTCAGCCTCGCAAAACCTTGCATCGATGGCGATGCTGTGGCTGGTGTGGGGGCGGGCAAAGAAGGGGAGGGTAAAGAGCCTCGTTGAACACGAGACAGTGTGGAGGCATCGGCGGCGGAATCCCCACAACAACCGCCACCGCCACCACTAGAGCGCCCGTGTGTAGACAAGTGTGAAGATCGTCTCGTCGACCCCGAAGCTTCGGAGCGCGCAGAATGCTCCGAAAGAGAGGGAGATGCGGATGGAGTAGGAACGCGCGATGATGTGCCAGAGCGATGACGCTCCACGTACCACTGTCTCTACTGCGGTGACAAAGAAGAAAGAAACTCCTCATCATCCATACCTGCATTCAACACACGAATATTTAAACTTAATATTGAATGAATAGAGTAGACAATGACGCAAAGATCATTAAATACAATGACGTAATGACGCATATAAATACAATGACGCAATGAATTGAGTGATAGAAGAGGCAAGTCGAATTCTCAGAATTTTCAATCAAAAGATGTGAGCGCGCGTAGAAAAGAGCGTTATACACCATGGAAGGTACTTAGAGAGCCTGAGCTTTTACAACACGGAGCAAAATTGTTCAAATACAATATTTGTGGCTTTAAGAGATCTCTCTCTCATCCTCGCATAACTCAGCATAACTTTCTATATCTATATAGAGCTCTCCGTTTTATAGAGCTCTCCGTTTAAACACATATCCTCTGTTTCATTTTGTAGCTCCTCTGCATGCACCCCATATAGAGTAGTAGCATCTTGATGCTCGTCTGGCACCACCGCAGCGGCTTCTCATTGAGCATCTTCTCTGATCTCCTCCATTGATGCCATTGTGATTGGCACATGGTAGCCTTCATACGTCCTTGCACTACGAAGGGCTACCTCTATGACATACCAACTTTGTAGACTTTGTAGGATGAAATATATTACCTGCTAGAGCCACATAACTTACATGAGAGCTTTCAAGCACATAACTTGTAAAAGGGAGATGTTAACTATTTACATACTTACTTGTTCACAATGCTCGGGTAGTACGAAAGTGTCTCTTAGGTCAGTCCATTTCTTAGTAGAATCCACCTCAAGAAAACCAGACTCTCCTCTACGCACAGTAGCGTTGCGACCCTCCATGATTATCTTGAACCATTGCACGTCGAACAAGTCGACAAAAAATCCTCTGTAATCGATCCTCAAAATCTCTTGTAGCGTGTCGAAGTAAGTGAGTTCCGCCACCACAGGATCTGCATCAGAGGAACGTCGTCGACTAGACTGTTCAAATTTTGCCATGATTCCACAATCTTGAGTAAAACGCTTTTTGTCGATCCGTTCCACCCTAAAATGTTGACCTTTACACCATGCTGCTGTGTATTTATATTAGCGACGCTCACACAGCGACGCTCAAAAAAAAAAATCCCGGCGTCGCTATGAGCGTCGCAAACTTACAAGTAAATTTGCGACGCTCATAGCGACGCCGGCTGGGCTAAAAAAATAACAGAGAGTGCCCAAAAACTCAGATCTCAGATCTGAGTTTTTCGGCGCCCTCAAGCAAGGAGCAGGTAACGCTCTCCCTCTCTCTCTCTCTCTCTCTCTCTCTTTCTTCTCCACACACACACACACACACACACACACACACACACACACACACACGAGGAGAGGAAGGAGAGCCAGGTATGCTCCTTCCCTCTCCTCACTCTCATGTTCCCTTCCCCTCTTTCTCTCTCCCTCTCTCTCTCTCTCTCACACACACACACACACACATAGTGTTTTTGAGAGAGAGAGAGAGAGAGAGAGAGAGAGAGAGAGAGAGAGAGAGAAAGAGAAAGAGTACAAACGTAAACAAAAACGCACACACACATACATAAACAAAGAATGCACACACACATTGAGAGAAGAAAAGAGAGAGAGAGCATGCATAAACAAAAAACGCACACATTGAGAGAGGAAAAGAGAGAGAGAACATGCATAAACAAAAAAAGCACACATTGAGAGAGGAAAAGAGAGAGAAAACATTCATAAACAAAAAAACGCACACACATTGAGAGTGAAAGAGAGAGAAACTAATTTAACGTCGTAGGAAACTAATTAAAATTAAAAGACCTAAAGATCCAGCCGACGAGGAGTTGAACTCAAGACCTAGTATTCAAGAGGGAAATGGAATAACCAATCTATCATACTTGGCATGGGTGATAGAAAGCTTATACCATTTATCTCTTTTTATTGGCACACACATCCACACACGTGTTGAGCTTATATGTGAAGCTACTCAATATATGGCTTCTCTATATATGGCACCCAGGTCCCCTCTATATATACATCATCTCATGTGTGTATTCTACACACTTTGGGGTTCTACTTCTGTGCTCTCTCCTTCTCTCTCAACATGGTATCAGAGCAGTACGTTTTTTGTTTTCGATTTTTCTCCTGACCAAAATCTATTTTGCAGAAACTACTCGCTGGAGAGACCGGAATCGATGTGGTCTACAACTTTACAGAAGGAAGTTTCTTGAAATTCTGCACCGATTTAGAGTTATCGTTCGCGGACTGCGTACATACCTGAAAAACAGCTTCCGCGTTTTGTTTTTTCATTTTTCTGCTAATTGGAAACGATTTTGCAGAAACTACCCGCTATTGAGACCGGAATCGATGTGGTCTACAACTTTGCAGAAGGAAGTTTTTTCAAATTCTGCACGGAATTTGAGTTATCGTTCGCGGACTGCGTACATACCTGAAAAGCAACTTCCGCTTTTTGTTTTTGATTTTTCTGCTAATTGAAAACGACTTTGCAGAAACTACCCACAAGGAGACCGAAATCGATGTGGTCTACAACTTTGCAGAAGAAAGTGTTTTCAAATTCTGCACCGATTTTGAGTTATCGTTCGCGGACTACGTACATACCTTAAAAGCAATTTTCGCTTTTTAATTTTGATTTTTGTGCTTATTGAAAACGATTTTGCAGAAACTACCCACGAAAAAAGATCGGAATCGATGTGGTCTACAAGTTTGCAGAAGAAAGTGTTTTCAAATTCTGCACCGATTTTGAGTTATCGTTCGCGGACTGCGTACATACCTAAAAAGCAATTTTCGTTTTTTGTTTTTTTTATTTTTCTGCTTATTGAAAACGATTTTGCAGAAACTACCCGCGTGAGAGACCGGGATCGATGTGTTCTACAACTTTGCAGAAGAAACTACCCGCGATGGGGATTGGAATCGATGTGGTCTATAACTTTGCAGAAGAAAGTTTCTCTAAATTCTGCACCAATTTTGGGTTATCGTCTCAGACTGCGAATATGTTTGAAAATCAAAATTTTACTTTTTGCTTTTGATTTTTCTCATAATTGAAAACTTCTCAATTATATTTTTCTTCATCAATCATATATTTGTTACTGACGTAACTTTGCTGCAGAAGCCAGTTACACATCGTTCCGATTCAGTCGAGCAGTTGATGATCGTCCAAATTCTATCGAGCTACTGTTGGTACATGATCTTTTGTTATATGATATACTTGTTCATTGATTCTCGTATAATTATTCTTTTAGAGATATAGTTTACGTCGTTTTATTGATAATTTCTCATTGATACCATAGTGATTTTGATGGTACCATGATAATGTTTTGTTAATACTTTGGTCATGGTGATTTTCGTTGATACCATGATGATATGTCATTGATACCATGGTTATTCTCGGTGGTGCCATGATGATATTTCGTTGATACCATGGTTATTCTCGGTGATGCCATGATGATATTTCGTTGATACCATGGTTATTCTCGGTGATGCCATGATGTTGTTTCGTTGATACAATGATTATTCTCGGTGATATCATGATGCTTTTCGTTGATACCATGATCATTTATTCATTTTTATTGACATAATGATGATATTTTGTTAATACTTTGATGGTATTCATTGATCACTACATTGATAAATGTTGTTTTATGTAGTATATACACATATCATTTGTATCACGTAATCACACATTTTGTACTTTTACGTTTATATTTTATGTACCATATGTTGTCGTGCGTATATATGTCGTCAAAAGAGTGGCGTCGCGAACCATCTCTTATGGCATTGTGAACGTAATTATTTCATTAACGATGCTAATAATTTTCATGACATGTTTTTTTTTGGAGTCTATGATCTATGTAGGATTGATCAAAGAATTGATTTATGAAGACAAACTTGGTGACAATAAAAGATTTATGAAGATATGTTTGGTGATGCCATATTGATGACAACATGAAGACATGTTTGGTGATGCGATATTGATGACAAGCTACACAGCAGATTCACGGAGACACTTTTGATTACAAGCTAACCGATAGCTTTTACACCTCTTTATTGAACCTTTGTATTCATTATTGTATTTGATAGGAGTAATGTAACTCCTCATAAAACATTCATTGTAAAAGGAGTGATGTAGCTCCTCGTAGACATTTATATTCAATGATTTTTATAATATAACGTGGGGGTATATAGAGCTGGGGTTTTTCCCTTGATCCCCCAAGGGTTTTTTCATCCACAGTTAGGGACCCTTATTTGAGCGGGGGTGTTGAGCTTATATGTGAAGCTACTCAATATATGGCTTCTCTATATATGGCACCCAGGTCCCCTCTATATATACATCATCTCATGTGTGTATTCTACACACTTTGGGGTTCTACTTCTGTGCTCTCTCCTTCCCTCTCAACAACACGCGCACACACACAAGAAGAAGAGAGTTATAACGTCGTAGGAAACTATCCTAAAAGACGTTAAAGATTAGGTTAGATGTAGACTTACGTTAAATTAGATTTAGGTTTATTTAAGTTAAATTAGATTAGATTTAGGTTTATTTTTAATTAGATTTACGTTTATTTACGCTAGATTTAGATTTACGCTATATTAGATTAGATTTAGGTCTCCATAGACTGCGATGCCTGCATGAAGCGGGTGAAGAAAGCCCTCAATGGAATATAGGGTATTGCTGCCTTCACTCATGGTGCGCTCCGTCGATCCAAAAGTACTGGTGAAATGTCTTTAGAAGATAGGGAAGAAGGTGGATCTTCAGGGCGGCAAGAGTCACTACATCCCCGACAATGACCATCTAGACAACCTCTAGTCATTCAACAGCAACTTCAAAGTTACTAACAAGAGCAAGAACGGTCCAAAGGGCCAATTGCTGTCGTCAGATGTGGATGGAGATGAGGCAGCATTACCGCCGGAAGTTAACTCTCACATCTTTAGTAATAAGAATGCCAACTCTTGCCGAGTTATGTGAAAAATTATGTGTTAAATCAGTTTTAAGGTTCTTATAATCCCTGTTAGTTTAGTTCTTTTTTTTAATATAACATAATTTACGTTAGATTTAGATTTATGTTATATTAGATTAGACTTAGGTTTATTTAGGTTTACCCCCACACACACACACACACACAAGAAGAAGAGAGTTTTAACGTCGTAGGAAACTATCCCAAAAAACGTTAAAGATTAGGTTAGATGTAGACTTACGTTAAATTAGATTTAGGTTTATTTTTAGTTAGATTTACGTTTATTTAGATTTACGCTTATTTACGTTAGATCGAGTCCACGCAAGAATTACTTAAGGTTTAGGGTTTAGAGTTAGACGAACAGTGAAAAGATCTACTGTGAAAAGATGTTAAGATGCTGTGAAGTGCTACAGCTAGAGAAGAGGCAAAGGGGTTTTTTCCACTACATGCAGTATCATGTAGACGTGGGTCTGTAGATTTCTTGTACCCACAAATATAGGTATTGACCAATAAAGACGAGATTATAACCCGGTGGTTCTGATCTCCGTGCACCTCTAGACCGAGGTGTGCTGGGATTGGACATGACTAGAGGATGTGACATAAGAGAGAGAGAGAGAGAGAGAGAGAGAGAGAGAGAGAGAGAGAGAGAGAGATAAGACGAAGAATGCCAATAGAATATTAAATTTGTTGTCCAGGTTATAAGGTTTTTTATCCTCATTATGAGTAGCGACGAGGATGTGGGACCGTCCAACCAAAACACCTATCTCTCAACGAGGGTCTTATGTCCTTGTAATCAATGCAAGCATGTTGTGCGACGGACAAGACGTGTTTCTTTGCAGCACATTCGCGAATTTGACGAGTTCGATCCATCTATTATAGATCAAGTTGTTGCCAATTATAACTCGTCGGACTCGGACGCTGGCCAACAAGCAGCAATCTTGCAACCCAATAGAGAGCATATGTGAGGCCACAAGATGTAGCCTCTGACAGCTCGGGGGATGATCATGCAGAGCACATTCCCAACGAGGCAATGTTTGAGCCCGAGATTGATGAAATGATCGAGACGATCATGGATTCAGAAAGGCTTATCTATGATAATATGAAAAGTGAAACCGATACGCCATTGTATAATGGAGAACGTATGTCTAGATTGAAAGCACTCCTAGTTCTTCTCAACATGCAGGCAAAGTTTGGATGGAGTGACACTAGCCTCACAGCGCTTTTCAGGTGATCTATTACAATTAGTTTACTTTAATAAAACTCTAAATGTATAATGATCTGATAGATTTTTACACGACTGTATCGTATTTTTATGTTGTGTAGATTGCTTAAAGAGCACATACTACCAGCTGACAATGTGATGCCAGATTCCGAGAGATGAAGCAAGAAAGATTTTGCGAAACTTGGGGATGGATTACAATTCTATCCACGCTTGTCCTAATGACTGCATTCTTTTCAGAGGGGAATACATAGACATGGAGAAGTGTCCGAAATGTGATTCCGAAAGATATCGAGTAGATCTCCACGGGACAAAAATTCCACAAAAGGTTTTGCGACATTTTCCTCTGCTTCCTCGCATCAAGCATTTCTTCGAATGTAAGTCCATGGCCGCCCTAGCATCATGGCATGAGGAGATAAATCTTCGGATGGTGTGCTACGAATTCCTGCAGATTGCGCAGCCTGGAAACATATAGATGGAACATGGTCGGATTTTGCCAGGGAAGCTCGAAATTTGCGCTTAGGCCTGGCTATGGATGGCGTAAATCCATTTGGTCAAAGATCAACATCTTACAGTGTATGGCCCGTTGTCATCGTCAACTACAACATTCCCCCGTGGTTGACTACGAAGAAGGGGCACCTATGGCTAAGCTTGATTGTGCCAGGGCGATATAAAGTGGGGAATATGGATGTGTATCTTCGTCCACTATTGGAAGAGCTACAACAATTGTGGATTGGCATAGAGGTGGTGGATATGAGCCGACACACAGGACGACGGAATGCTTTGATCAGAGGCATTCTAATGTGGACCATGCATGACTATCCCGGGCTAACAGAATGCTCAGGTGATCTATTGACTCTCCTCACTGACACTGTAAATCTTGTTTTTTCCCATAGTTGATCTATTATCATGTGTATACATGCAGGGCTTCAAACAAGCGGATACAGAGCATGTGTCACATGTGGACCTAGACTGAATGCACGTAGGGCGCCCTCACTGAAGAAGCAAATCTACGAAGGTCATCAAGCGTATCTTCCAGAGAATCATGTGTTACGCGACGGTTTTTTGGAAGAGAGACCAAGGATGTCTGCACAAGCATGGTTAGAGCAGAAGGAGATGTGCGATGACGGATTGCCTCCAGGGATGAAGAGACTATCTCTATGGTACGAGTTACCATACTGCCCCGACTCATGATCAATCACTTGCTCGATCCAATGCACATATTCAAGAATGTGGGTAATCTACTATGGGACCATCTGACCGGCAAGAAAGATACTTTGGGAGCCAGAGTTGACCTTAGAAATGTGGATCGTATGGAGCAATATTGGCCGCAAAAGGGTCTGATGGATCGATAAAACTCCCTAAAGCACCATGGATTTTCACAGGAGCCCAAGAACGCAAAGTAAAAGAGACCATTCGATCTTTGCGGACCCCACTGGCGTAATGCACTCGCTCCGAACGTGTTTTACTAAAGAAGGAAAGCTTACCGGTTTGAAGTCACACGATTGGCATAAAATGTGTCAGGTACGTTCATAGTGGACTTTAATATCATTGCATAAAATGTGGACTTTAATATCATTGCTGCACATACTTTACAGTTTATTTTACCGGTTGCCATTGAGGGATGTTTGTCTCTCGACATCCGTAACACAATCTACAAACTTGCAAAGCTGGTGCAATGGATCTCACAAAAGGAGATCAACGTAGACTCCATACCTTCGCCAAACTAAATGCTGCGGAGCTTGTGTGCATGTTTGAGAAACATTTTCCTACTACCATGCTAACCATTCAGGTGCATCTTCTTGTTCACATAGTTGATGAGGTGGAAATAGCTGGCACAGTTCATTCCAGATGGATGTTCTTCTTAGAACGTTTCATGAAAACGCTTAAGGGATATGTGCGTCAAAAGGCACGTCCGGAGGGTAGCATGGCAGAAGGTTGGTTGGTATCAGAGTCCCTAGTGTACATTGGAGAGTGGCTAGACGGATTTGATAAAGCGGGGACACGCTATGGCGAACCATAGATGATGAGCGCATATCTGGGATTGTCATGTGCAATCTCGGTGTTGAGAAGAAGATGACGAAGATCTAGAGGCTAAAATCAACCGATTTTGCATGCTTCACAATCCAGTGATGCAAAAGTGGATTTCACAATATGAGGATGCAAAGCAAGAGCGACAAAGGGCACGAATCGAGTGGAGACGGGGAAGACGACCACCGATGCACTATCCGAGGTTCTGGAGAGCCTACCAACTTCATGAGCTTAAGATGGTTGCACAACCAATTGAAAAGCGCACAACAATGCGGTGACGAAGTGACTGAGGAAGAGTGGGAGTACTCTGGGGTTGCGCGACCAAGGTAAGTTTGCAATGTACGACTAGCTAGTGACTTTATTTTAAACGTTTGAACGGCCACTCATAATCTTTGTTCGTTGTAGTATAAGTCATACACAGCAGCATGGTGTAAAGGTCGACATTTTAGGGTGGAACGAATCGACAAAAAGCGTTTTACTCAAGATTGTGGAATCATGGCAAAATTTGAACAGTCTAGTCGACGACGTTCCTCTGATGCAGATCCTGTGGTGGCGGAACTCACTTACTTCGGCACGCTGCAAGAGATTTTGAGGATCGATTACAGAGGATTTTTTGTCGACTTGTTCGACGTGCAATGGTTCAAGATAATCATGGAGGGTCGCAACGCTACTGTGCGTAGAGGAGAGTCTGGTTTTCTTGAGGTGGATTCTACTAAGAAATGGACTGACCTAAGAGACACTTTCGTACTACCCGAGCATTGTGAACAAGTAAGTATGTAAATAGTTAACATCCCCCTTTTACAAGTTATGTGCTTGAAAGCTCTCATGTAAGTTATGTGGCTCTGGCAGGTAATATTTCATCCTACAAAGTCTACATCAAACTGGTGGTACGTCATAGAGGTAGCCCCTCGTAGTGCAAGGACGTATGAAGGCTACCATGTGCCAATCACAACGGCATCAATGGAGGAGATCAGAGAAGATGCTCAATCAGAAGCCGCTGCGGTGGTGCCAGACGAGCATCAAGATGCTACTACTCTATATGGGGTGCATGCAGAGGAGCTACAAAATGAAACAGAGGATATGTGTTTAAACGGAGAGCTCTATATAGATATAGGAAGTTATGCTGAGTTATGCGAGGATGAGAGAGAGATCTCTTAAAGCCACAAATATTGTATTTGAACAATTTTGCTCCGTGTTGTAAAAGCTCTGGCTCTCTAAGTACCTTCCATGGTGTATAACGCTCTTTTCTACTCGTGCTCACATCTTTTGATTGAAAATTCTGAGTTTTCGACTTGCCTCTTCTATCACTCAATTCATTGTCATTGTATTTATATGCGTCATTACGTCATTGTATTTAATGGTCTTTGCGTCATTGTCTACTCTATTCATTCAATATTAAGTTTAAATATTCGTGTGTTTAATGCAGGTATGGATGATGAGGAGTTTCTTTCTTCTTTGTCACCGCAGCAGAGACAGTGGTACGTGGAGCGTCATCGCTCTGGCGCATCATCGCGCGTTCCTACTCCATCCGCATCTCCTCTCTTTCGGAGCATTCGGGCGCTCCGAAGCTTCGGCGTCGACGAGACGAGCTTCACACTCGTCTAGACACCGGCGCTCTAGTGGTGGCGGTGGCGGTTGTTGTGGGGATTCCGCCCGATGCCTCCACCACCGCCTCGTGTTCGACGAGGCTCTTTACCCTCCCTTCTTTGCCGCCCACACAGCACAGCATCGAATACGCCAGGTTAGCAGCTACACACCTCTACCTACTCCGCCAGGAGCCACCCCCACTCGACACTCCTCGCTTCGGGGCCCAGACGCCGGTGGAGACACCTGACGTCCGTACCCCCATCGACACGCCGCTAGAGACCCCTGCCGGGACACCCAGGTTCACGCGTCACCGGCCAGAGGGCTTGCCTTACTCCGTCGACATCAGCGGCGGCATCATCATGGATGATGACGGCAAGAAGGTGATCTCGCGCATGCGTGGTCTTTGCTCTCAGCTGTTTAGACACTACATACTAAACAAATGGAGTGAAGTACCAGTGATTTAAAAAACAGAGTCATCAGCATACTTCATGATGAGTTTCCCGTTCCAACACGGGATCAGCGCTTCAATGAAGACCTGATGAAGATTCGAATGCGCGAATACTGCAAACACAAGCGTTCCGAAGTGCAAAAAGCAATCAAGCATGGGTGGAACAGGCCAGATTGGCTGGCCAAAGAAGATTGGAAGAATGCGAAAGAAAGCAGTGGGCAGAATCCGACAAGCAGGGAGCTCGCACCACGGAGGGTGGTGGGCATCATTTGAGGCCGATTTTGTAAGTGTTTTCGCATTGCTCTATTATTCGATCGATAGTTAGGGTTTATGAGTTTTTTAATTCTAACATAATGAAATTTGTATGTTTTGACAGTGGTCGATGACAGGACGTGATCCCACACCGTACGAGCGCGAGTACGCAGGCAGGAAGGGCTTTAACGCCCTGATGGACATTCTCAGTTCTCGCGGCGGCATGGTTAGTATTAGGGTTTACTCTTTTTTATTTTTTTGTATTGTTTTATAAAGTCGTTATATGTTTATACTTACTGAAAGCTGTTATTGTTTTTTTGCAGAATCCGAGAATACGCCGTGGACGCGATGAGACGTCTGACTAGAGACGTCAGTTTAGCCGTAGCTAGATAGCATAGTTTAGGGTTTCTCATAGCTTATGTATCATGAGACGGATTTTATATTATATGTTTATACTTACTGAAAGCTGTCTTATTGTCTTTTTTTGCAGAATCCGACAGATACGCCGCTTGGACGCGATGAGACGTCTAACTAGACGACGTCAGTTTAGCCGTAGCTAGATAGCATTAGTTTAGGGTTTCTCATAGCTTATGTATCATGAGACAGATTTTATACGTCTTTTTGAACCATGTATACTATTACATTTGTCACCGCAGTTCATTTTTCCAATCAATTCTTTACGCCTATGATGTTGTACAATTGTCATTATTACATTTGCCAATCAATTCATTTTGCCTATGATGTGTACAATTGTCAATTTTACGCTTGTCAATTTTGCAAACAATGCGTCTTGTGGGTGACTATTTTGGGTCTATTATCTACCCTTGCACTTTTTTTAAAAAGTGAATCAAGTACAATATGCTTGATGGGTTGCAGGGCATTCAATGTCCTGTCACCAAAAAAAATTTCTCTCGGGCGTCACTATTTATGGCTCTGTAGCGTCGCTATAGACTTTTGTGTAAATGTCGCTATAACCGTCGCTATGACCATTGCTATGAGCGTCTCTATATAGCGACACTTATAGCGACGCATATAGCGACGCCTATAGCGACGCTCTCGTAGCGACGCTATTAGCGACGGTTTTAGCGACGCCGGGGGTTATAAAAACCCAGTGTATTTCCGTCGCTAACAGCGTCACAAGAGCACACAACCTCTTGTAGTGTGAGTGGTCGTTCAAACGTTTAGAAATAAGGTCACTAGCTAGTCGTACATTGCAAACTTACCTTGGTCGCGCAACCCTGAAAGTACTCCCACTCTTCCTCAGTCACTTCGTCACCGCATTGTTGTGCGCTTTTCAATTGGTTGTGCAACCAACTTAAGCTCATGAATGTTGGTAGGCTCTCCAGACCCGTCGGATAGTGCATCGGTGGTCGTCTTCCCCGTCTCCACTCGATTCGTGCCCTTTGTCGCTCTTGCTTTGCATCCTCATATTGTGAAATCCACTTTTGCATCACTAGATTGTGAAACATGCAAAATCGGTTGATTTTAGCCTCTAGATCTTCCGTCATCTTCTTCTCAACACTGAGATTGCACATGACAATCCCAGATATGCGCTCATCATCTATGGTTCACCATAGCGTGTCCCGGGCTTTATCAAATCCGTCTAGCCACTCTCCAATGCACACTAGGGACTCTGTGACGCTAGTGTCACTCCATCCAAACTTTGCCTGCATGTTGAGAAGAACCAAGAGTGCTTTCAATCTAGACATACGTGCTCCATTATACAATGGCGTATCGGCTTCACTTTTCATATCATCATAGATAAGCCATTCTGAATCCATGATCGTCTCGATCATTTCATCAATCTCGGGCTCAAACATTGCCTCGTTGGGAATGTGCTCTGCATGATCATCCCCCGAGCTGTCAGAGGCTACATCTTGTGGCCTCACATATGCTGCTTGACCAAAGCGCCTGCGAACACGTCTATTGGGTTGCAAGATTGCTGCTTGTTGGCCAGCGTCAGAGTCCGACGAGTTATAATTGGCAACAACTAGATCTATAATAGATGGATCGAACTCGCCAAATTCGCGAACGTGCTGCAAAGAAACACGTCTTGTCCGTCGCACAGCATGCTTGCATTGATTACAAGGACATAAGACCCTCGTTGAGAGATAGGTGTTTCGGTTGGACGGTCCCACATCCTCGTCACTACTCATAATGAGGATAAAAATCTTATAGCCTGGACAACAAATTTAATATTCTATTGGCATTCTTCGTCTTATCTCTCTCTCTCTCTCTCTCTCTCTCTCTCTCTCTACCTCACATTCTCTAGTCATGTCCAATCCCCGCACAGCTCGGTCTAGAGGTGCACGGAGATCAGAACCACCGGGTTATAATCTCATCTTTATTGGTCAATACCTATATTTGTGGGTACAAGAAATATACAGACCCACGTCTACATAATACTGCATGTAGTGGGCAAAACCCCTTTGCCTCTTCTCTAGCTGTAGCACTTCACAGCATCTTAACATCTTTTCACAGTAGATCTTTCCACTGTTCGTCTAACTCTAAACCCTAAACCGTAAGTAATTCTTGCGTGGACTCGATCTAACGTAAATAAGCGTAAATCTAAATAAACGTAAATCTAACTAAAAATAAACCTAAATCTAATTTAACGTAAGTCTATATCTAACCTAATCCTTAACGTCTTTTGGGATAGTTTCCTACGACGTTAAAACTCTCTTCTTCTTGTGTGTGTGTGTGTGTGTGTGTGTGTGTGTGTGTGTGTGGGGGTAAACCTGAATAAACCTAAGTCTAATCTAATATAACATAAATCTAAATCTAACGTAAATTATGTTATATTAAAAGCAAAGAACTAAACTAACAGGGATTATAAGAACCTTAAAACTGATTTAACACATAATTTTTCACATAACTCGGCAAGAGTTGGCATTCTCATCACTAAAGATGTGAGAGTTAACTTCCGGCGGTGACGCCGCCTCATCTCCATCCACATCTCACGACAGCAATTGGCCCTTGGGACCGTTCTTGCTCTTGTTACTAACTTTGAAGTTGCTGTTGAATGACTAGAGGTTGTCTAGATGGTCATTGTCGAGGATGTAGTGACTCTTGCCGCCCTGAAGATCCACCTTCTTCCCTATGTTCTGAAGAAATTTCACCAGTACTTTTGGATCGACGGAGCCCACCATGAGTGAAGGCAGCAATACCCTATATTCCATTGAGGGCTTTCTTCACCCGCTTCATGCACGCATCGCAGTCTATGGAGACCTAAATCTAATCTAATATAGCGTAAATCTAAATCTAGCGTAAATAAACGTAAATCTAACTAAAAATAAACCTAAATCTAATCTAATTTAACTTAAATAAACCAAAATCTAATTTAATGTAAGTCTACATCTAACCTAATCTTTAACGTCTTTTAGGATAGTTTCCTACGACGTTATAACTCTCTTCTTCTTGTGTGTGTGCGCGTGTGTGGATGTGTGTGCCAATAAAAAGAGATAAATGGTATAACCTTTCTATCACCCATGCCAAGTATGATAGATTGGTTATGCCATTTCCCTCTTGAATAATAGGCCTTGAGTTCAACTCCTCGTCGGCTAGATCTTTAGGTCTTTTAATTTTAATTAGTTTCCCACGACGTTAAATTAGTTTCTCTCTGTTTCTCTCTCAATGTGTGTGCGTTTTTTTATTTATGCATGTTTTCTCTCTCTTTTCCTCTTTCAATGTGTGCGTTTTTTGTTTATGCATGTTCTCTCTGTCTTTTCCTCTCTCAATGTGTGCGTTTTTTGTTTATGCATGCTCTCTCTCTCTCTGCTTTCCTCTCTCAATGTGTGTGTGCATTCTTTGTTTATGTATGTGTGTGTATGTTTTTGTTTATGTTTGTACTCTTTCTCTCTCTCTCTCTCTCTCTCTCTCTCTCTCTCTCTCTCTCAAAAACACTATGTGTGTGTGTGTGTGTGTGTGAGAGAGAGAGAGAGGAAGAGAGAAAGAGGGGAAGGGAACATGAGAGTGAGGAGAGGGAAGGAGCATACCTGGCTCTCCTTCCTCTCCTCGTGTGTGTGTGTGTGTGTGTGTGGAGAAGAAAGAGAGAGAGAGAGAGAGGTAGAGCGTTACCTGCTCCTTGCTTGAGGGCGCCGAAAAACTCAGATCTAAGATCTGAGTTTTTAGGCGCTCTCTATTATTTTTTTTAGCTCAGCCGGCGTCGCTATGAGCGTCGCAAATTACCAAGCAACGTCCGGATTTTTTTTTTTTGAGCGTCGCTAATATGAATAGCCTCTTGTAGTGTTATAAATAACAAGCTCTCTCTTCTGTCGTTTTGTACATGTCTCACTATAACATATGCGCGATATTATCGCTCACATTACCGCAAAAAAACAAACAAACTTGAAATATAAAAATTTCCGTACGCGGCAAACACTGCGGCAAAGCTGGCGGTAATGGTCTAGCGATAACTGATGCGGTAATGTATGCGGAAATATTTCCGTAAATATTACCGCGTGCTTTGATGCAACAGTACCCGCACATATTACCGCGTCAGGCTTATCGCGAGCATTACCGCGAAGGGATTTATTATAAAAAAATAGATGACCGTTTGGATTGTCCTTTGCAGGACCATCCAAAAGGTCATCTATTTTTTTATTTATTTTAGTTAGTTTACAAAATTATTATTAATTACAACAAAATATCACAATTGGACAATATTTTGAGCCAAAAAAAGATTGCTAATTTCATTTACATAAGTGGAATTACAATTGGGGGAGGTATTGAGCCAAAAAATGATAGGTATTGCATTTACATAAAGGGCAAAAAAAGCCCGCGTGTACAAAATAGAGTATGGTCATGTGGGATAGGGCAAACGGGGCCCGCGTATATTAAATAGAGGATGCCCATGGGGGAGTTGGCGGCATTTCACGTGGAGCTCCTTGACTCTGCAAAACCATAAAAAAGAAACAATTAACACTTTGTTATTTAATATTTGATATAAAATCAACAATTTGATTATTTACATAAGATTAAACTTACATGTTGCAGACTTTTGCACGCATTTTCGAACTCCTCTCGAGAGATCATTTGATTTTCAAACAACCATCACCAAGTTTGATACTCAGTATGGTTCTCTCTATGTCTCTGCACTTCTCTGGTCGGGCGACTCATGGTAATGTTATACTGATGGTGGATTCCACCCAATTCCATCGGGGAAAAACTGACAACTTGGTGTATCCTAGTAGTTACGAGCAGGTAATTTAGGCTATGTGCAATTAACTTAAATTAAACATTTAAGTTATGTATATCAGCTTATTCTTAGTGTGTGACATACAGGTCTTTTATGTGCCATGTATATTTCAAAGAAGACTTTGGTATGTCATTCCAGTCACGCCGCGGGGTAGATCTATCTTTGCAGAGACGGACATTGAGCCAGTAATTGATCCCATGATACCATCACCACAAGATGCAGAGGAAGATGTAGTAGAAGTTGAAGAAGGTCAGCCAAGCCTTGCAAATAGTCATCTTGAGGAGGAGGAAGAGGGAGAAAGCGATGATGATTCTACAGGAGGTGATGGAGAGGAGGAAGAATCTCTAAATTTGTTTATTGATTTGAATACTATGGGTATAATTATGGATCCTAGTGCTTGTAGAGATCTTATACAAGATGAGAATTAAAAAAACTCTCCATTCTTTCACTTGGTGTAGTATATGATTAATTTGCAAATGTTTCGTTATGTGCTTATGAATAGTATTTGTAATGGTTTTGTTGTGAGTTCAATGATTTATGTATAGAATTTTTAGAGTGAAAGAGAGATTAAGTGAAGTGAGCAAGCATTCTAGAGAGTGTACGAGTTGTATTGGATTTAAATGGAAACCCGCGGGAGAGGAAGGGGGAAGAGGGGTCCAGCCTGTCTTAGCGGTAATGTTTGCGGCAATAATCGCGGATATTTGCGCGGTAATATGTGCGGTAAAGTGCCGCTTCTGCATCAAAACGATTCTCTCTCCTCATTTTGAATTCCTCTCTCTTGTTTTGCGGTAATGGCCCGCGATAAACACCACGATCTCTCATAGTGTCTACTCGACATACAAAATAACAATAGCACCCTTCGTCCATGAAACACATGCGATATGCGTGTAGGCAAACAAGAATATAGTGTGAGTAGGCTACGATATTTGCTGCTGTGCTTGTATCCTGAGGCAAATTTTTCCTTAATCCAGATTCTGAGAGTGGCCTGCATGGACCTTCTCGTCACCACTTTTTAGGGTAGACAGCATGGACTTTGAAAGTTTTGACATACTACTCGGTACGATATACTACTCGGTATCATATTTCAAAGAATCCTAAAAGGCCTTGACAAGCACAACTGTTGATTACCATAACTACTCTCAAAACGCACAGCATGTTCATGCTGAGGATGCCATACTCATTAGTTTAAGCAATTACGTCAATAAGAAACGTGCAAATCAAACAACTTATCTTTGGTTGTTTGTTTTGGAGAACTGTTGACGTTTTGTATGACGATGCTCTCCAAAGCTTTGCTACCATGTTGACGAGGGAGGAAGATCGAGACGAGATATGAGAGGGAGAGAGAGAGAGAGAGACAAAGAGAGAGAGAGAAAGAGAGAGAGAGAGAGAGAGAGAGAGAGAGAGAGAACTGCAAACCTGCAAACCCCAAAAGCACTACAAGAGGTTGTGTGCTCTTGTGACGCTGTTAGCGACGGAAATACATTGAATTTTTATAACCCCCGGCGTCGCTAAAACCGTTGCTACGAGCGTCGCTACGAGAGCGTCGCTATATGCGTCGCTATATAGAGACACTCATAGCGACGCTCATAGCGACAGTTATAGCGACGTTCACACAGAGGACTATAGCGACACTCATAGCGACGCTACAGAGCCATAAATAGCGACGGTTATAGCGACGCCCGAGAGAATTTTTTTTTGGTGGCAGGGCATTGAATGCCCTGCCACCCATCAACAATATTGTACTTGATTCACTTTTTAAAAAAAGTGCAAGGGTAGATAATAGACCCAAAATAGTCACCCACAAGACGCATTGTTTGCAAAATTGACAATTGTACACATCATAGGCAAAATGAATTGATTGCCAAATGTAATAATGACAATTGTACAACATCATAGGCATAAAGAATTGATTGGCAAAAGGAACTGCGGTGACAAATGTAATAATATACATGGTTCAAAAAGACGTATAAAATCCGTCTCATGATACATAAGCTATGAGAAACCCTAAACTAATGCTATCTAGCTACGGCTAAACTGACGTCGTCTAGTCAAACGTCTCATCGCGTCCAAGCGGCGTATCTATCGGATTCTGCAAAAAAAGACAATAAGACAGCTTTCAGTAAGTATAAACATATAACGACATTTATAAAACAATACAAAAAATAGAAAAGAGTAAACCCTAATACTAACCATGCCGCCGCAAGAACTGAGAATGTCCATCAGGGCGTTAATGCCCTTCCTGCCTGCGTACTCGCGCTCGTACGGTGTGGGATCATGTCCTGTCATCGACCACTGTCAAAACATACAAAGATTTCATTATGTTAGAATTAAAAAACTCATAAACCCTAAACTATCGAACATAAAGAGCAATGCGAAAACACTTACAAAATCGGCCTCAAATGATGCCCATCCACCGCTCCCCAAGTGGTGCGAGCTCCCTGCCTCTACTCGCGCTCTAGCTGCATCCTTTTGTTGCTTCCACTTGTCGGGATTCTCGCGCGCTGCTTTCTTCGCATTCTTCCAATCTTCTTTGGCCAGCCAATCTGGCCTATTCCACCCATTCTTGATTGCTTTTTGCACTTCGGAACGCTTGTGTTTGCAGTATTTGCGCATTCGAATCTTCATCAGGTCTTCATTGAAGCGCTGATCCCGTGTTGGAATGGGAAACTCATCATGAAGTATGCTGATGACTCTGTTTTTTAAATCACTTGGTACTTCACTCCATTTGTTTAGTATGTAGTGTCTAAATAGCTGAGAGCAAAGACCACGCATGCGCGAGATCACCTTCTTGCCATCATCATCCATGATGATGCCGCCGCTGAAGTCGACGGAGCAAGACAAGCCCTCTCGCCGGTGACGCGTGAACCTGGGTGTCCCGGCAGGGGTCTCTAGCGGCCAATATTGCTCCATACGATCCACATTTGTAAGGTCAACTCTGGCTCCCAAAGTATCTTTCTTGCCGGTCAGATGGTCCCATAGTAGATTACCCACATTCTTGAATATGTGGATTGGATCGAGCAAGTGATTGATCATGAGTTGGGGCCAATATGGTAACTCGTACCATAGAGATAGTCTCTTCATCCCTGGAGGCAATCCGTCATCGCACATCTCCTTCTACTCTAACCATGCTTGTGCAGACATCCTTGGTGGCTCTCTTCCCAAAAAGCCGTCGCGTAACACATGATTCTCTGGAAGATACGCTTGATGACCTTCGTAGATTTGCTTCTTTAGTGAGGGTGCCCTACGTGCATTCAGTCTAGGTCCACATGTGACACATGCTCTGTATCCGCTTGTTTGAAGCCCTGCATGTATACACATGATAATAGATCAACTATGGGAAAACACAAGATTTACAGTGTCTGAGTGAGGAGTGTCAATAGATCACTTGAGCATTCTGTTAGCCCGAGATAGTCATGCATGGTCCACATTAGAATGCCTCTGATCAAAGCATTCCGTCGTCCTGTGTGTCGGCTCATATCCACCACCTCTATGCCAATCCACAATTGTTGTAGCTCTTCCAATAGTGGACGAAGATACACATCCATATTCCCCACTTTATATCGCCCTGGCACAATCAAGCTTAGCCATAGGTGCCCCTTCTTCGTAGTCAACCACGGGGGAATGTTGTAGTTGACGATGACAACGGGCCATACACTGTAAGATGTTGATCTTTGACCAAATGGATTTACGCCATCCATAGCCAGGCCTAAGCGCAAATTTCGAGCTTCCCTGGCAAAATCCGACCATAATCCATCTATATGTTTCCAGGCTGCGCAATCTGCAGGAATTCGTAGCACACCATCCGAAGATTTATTCTCCTCATGCCATGATGCTAGGGCGGCCATGGACTTACATTCGAAGAAATGCTTGATGCGAGGAAGCAGAGGAAAATGTCGCAAAACCTTTTGTGGAATTTTTGTCCCGTGGAGATCTACTCGATATCTTTCGGAATCACATTTCGGACACTTCTCCATGTCTATGTATTCCCCTCTGAAGTCATTAGGACAAGCGTGGATAGAATTGTAATCCATCCCCAAGTTTCGCAAAATCTTTCTTGCTTCATCTCGGGAATCTGGCATCACATTGTCAGCTGGTAGTATGTGCTCTTTCAGCAATCTACACAACATAAAAATACGATACAGTTGTGTAAAAATCTATCAGATCATTATACATTTAGAGTTTTATTAAAGTAAACTAATTGTAATAGATCACCTGAAAAGTGCTGTGACGCTAGTGTCACTCCATCCAAACTTTGCCTGCATGTTGAGAAGAACCAAGAGTGCTTTCAATCTAGACATACGTGCTCCATTATACAATGGCGTATCGGCTTCACTTTTCATATCATCATAGATAAGCCTTTCTGAATCCATGATCGTCTCGATCATTTCATCAATCTCGGGCTCAAACACTGCCTCGTTGGGAATGTGCTCTGCATGATCATCCCCCGAGCTGTCAGAGGCTACATCTTGTGGCATCACATATGCTGCTTGATCAAAGCGCCTGCGAACACGTCTATTGGGTTGCAAGATTGCTGCTTGTTGGCCAGCGTCAGAGTCCGACGAGTTATAATTGGCAACAACTCGATCTATAATAGATGGATCGAACTCGCCAAATTTGCGAACGTGCTGCAAAGAAACACGTCTTGTCCGTCGCACAGCATCCTTGCATTGATTACAAGGACATATGCTCCTCGTTGAGAGATAGATGTTTCGGTTGGACGGTCCTACATCCTCGTCACTACTCATAATGAGGATAAAAATCTTATAACCTGGGCAACAAATTTATTATTCTATTGGCATTCTTCGTCTTATCTCTCTCTCTCTCTCTCTCTCTCTCTCTCTCTCTCTCTCTCTCTTTGTTGAACTAGAGGAAGACATTGCTCATTACAAGGATCAAGGTGAAGTCATTGTTTTTGGAGACATGAATGCTCGCACAAATATGTTACAACACGACACACAACAAGTCGACATGCCGCATGTATCAAGAAGAGTGGATGACTCATACATGTATAATCGAAGTTCTAATGATGCAAACGAAGTGGATCACTATGGAAAGTCACTTCTACATATGTGCAATAGTACCGGAATGCTCATTGCAAATGGTGTATCTCTATGGCAAGGCACCAATGACTTTACATGTAGAAAGCACAATGGTGCTAGCGTGATTGACTATATGTTGTTCTCAGAAGCCACTCTAGAATGCATACAAAGCTTTACAGTTGGTGAATGGAATCCGGAATCGGATCATAGGATGTTATGTATTGACCTCAAGTGTGGTAAACGGCCCGAGCATGTAGCCTCCAATCATGATGTGAATCATTTGTACCTACGTCTAGACTTCAAACGAGCACTTATATATGCTGATATGGTGGACCAAATGTTAAGCATGATAGAGCATCAAGGGAGCCCAACATTAGAATGCAAGTGGAAAGTTTTCAAAGAAGTAATTTTCTCTTGTGCGAAGGAATGCTTTTCGGCGAAACACATGTCTTGCAAAAGGTCTAAGAAGGGTAGCACCAAGAAGAAATGGTTTGACATGGAATGTAGTCAAGCCCGAAAACACTTGCTAAGATTGGATGCAATCAAAAACAAGGAAGTTTACTTGGAATGTTCACACGCACTTGTTCAAAAGAAGAGGAGAAGGTGGGAAGTCGAAAAACAACTTCTTTTAGCACAAGAGAAAGCACATGCATGTGGCAAGTTTTGGCAAAATCTAAAAGGCAAGCGCGTTGAGAGCTTTGGTGACTTGACTCTTGAGGATATGTATATGCATTGTAAGAATCTCTATGAGCAACCCAATGTTGATAAGATGGAGGGTTGTAGCTCCCTTCCATTTATGTCTCCCTTCTTTACCATTGAAGATGTATGCCGCGCGCTTGAGAAACTTGCTACTCGCAAGGCAGGTGACCTTCAAGGTGTCAAGGCTGAAATGATTAAATGGACAAGCAAGAAAACACGATATTGGATATGCGATATGTTTAACCTTGCACTTCAGTATGGCATGCCTCATGATTGGAGTGCAAATTGGATCAAACCTTTGCACAAAGGAGGAGATGTGAACAATGTGAACAACTATCGCACTATAATGGTTGGTTCTTTGATGGAAAAGTTATTTGTATGTATCATGGAGATGAAGATAAGTGAATGGGCTGAATAGAATGGTAAACGTGCGCTTGGCCAAGCAGGTTTTCGAAAGCATCATAGCACTATTGATCACCTTGTCACTCTTCGAGTTCTTATGGAAGCGTCTCGATTGAAAGGAAAAAAGTTGTATTGTTGCTTTGTGGATTTCAAGAAAGCTTTTGACATGGTACCGCGAGGAAATCTTTGGAGACGTATGCAAAGCCTTCAAGTGCCGAGAGAATTTATGCATGCAGTCTTTCGCATCTACCAAAAAGTGATATGTCGATTACGTATGGGAGATGGAATTTCAGAATTTTTTGCAAGCACTATTGGTGTCAAACAAGGATGCCCACTTTCCCCAACCCTCTTTGGGCTACTCATTGATGAATTGGAATACATGGTTCTTGATTTTATGCAGCAAGAAGGCATAGAAGAGGTTAAGATTGGAAATGCGGTGATCATACTTTTGCTTTATGCCGATGATGTAGTGCTCTTGGCACATACCTTAGAAGATGCACAAAAGCTTATGAGTGTCTTGGAACGCTTTTGCCTACATAGCGGGCTGATCGTGAATGGATCCAAAACCAAGGTTATGCTTGTAAAGACCCTCAATGATGAAAATCCATGCATTGTATACAACAATGAGAAACTTGAAGTGGTAGATCACTTCAAGTACCTTGGCCTTGAGGTTCCATCCAATCATAAATGGAAGGATTGTGCAATGCGTCGCTTGGAAGCCGGAAAGAGGGCTTATTATGCATTTGAGAACATGTGCAATGCAGGAGAGATCAAGTGTTGGGCTCTCAAAAAGTACCTCTTTGACACATTGGTGACACCGGTGCTTCTTTATGGAGTGGAGGTGTGGGGTGGAAGCATCGGGAAGTCTACTTGGAAAGAGTTTGAGAATGTTCAAAAGCATTTTCTCACCAACTTTCTCCAAGTCAAGACACAAACACCCTACATGCTCTTACTTCTTGAGTCCGGATCGCTTCCCATTGAGGTCTTGGGCATGGAAAGGGTTGTGGAGTACATGCGTAAGACACAACGTAGCCCTTTGCATCGACTTCCTAGAATCGCATATGAAGCAAGTCAAAAGGTTCAAAAGACATGCAAGAGCAAAATACTAAGTTCGGGGTGGATGCTTGATATCAAGAAATGGTTTGGAAGATGGGATGCATGTCACTTGGTCAAGGATGCGTCGATCGACTCCCAAGTTAATGAGGCCTTCTTACAACGCCAATGTATCATGGCTTGGGAGAAATCCGGAGGTTCTCGCTTCAGCCATTACACCACACACGTTGCCCCAAACTACAAATCTCTCTTCTTTTCGGAACAAGGTAACCGAACCCATTCCTACATCCTTGAGCCCATCCCGTTGAGTGCGATCCTCACCATTGTCTCCATTCGTCTTAGCTCCCATTCTCTACGCTGCGAGACAGGACGTTGGGGCACTGGCGAGGAGTGTCATCGACTTTGCACCTTATGCCCTCGTCAAGTGCGAGAGAGTGAGTACCACACACTACTTGAGTGCTCAGCTTTTGACCACATTAGGTCCTCTTTTCCCCATATATTCAGCCATGAGCTCTCCCTACATACCTTCCTCTCCCAACCACGATGTGGACTCTCTATTGCGACGCTCATTTCAGCCATTTTTGAGCATCGAGAGTCACTTATGAACTCCACCCACACCACGTGACATGTTCATTTGGTCCCATAGGTCATATTTGACCTCTCAGGACGATAATAGAACTATCTATCTATCTATCTATCTCTCTCTCTCTCTCTCAAAAACACTGTGTGTGTGTGTATGTGTGTGTGTGTGTGAGAGAGAGAGAGGGAGAGAGAAAGAGGGAGAGAGAAAGAGGGGAAGGGAACATGAGAATGAAGAGAGGGAAGGAGCATACCTGGCTCTCCTTCCTCTCCTCGTGTGTGTGTGTGGAGAAGAAAGAGAGAGAGAGAGAGAGAGAGAGAGAGAGAGAGAGAGAGGAAGAGCGTTACCTGTTCCTTGCTTGAGGGCGCCGAAAAACTCAGATCTAAGATCTGAGTTTTTGGACACGCTCGGTTATTTTTTTAACCCAGCCGGCGTCGCTATGAGCGTCGCAAAGTTCTTTGTAAATTTGCGACGCTCATAGCGATGCCGGGAAATTTTTTTTTGAGCGTCGCTGTGTGAGCGTCGCTAATATGAATAGCCTCTTGTAGTGAAAATGAGTCAACTGATCACACGATATGAGTTTATATAGAGAGGACAAGGATGCTATATATAAAAATACTATATAGACTCAACACAAACGACTCGAACTGCACCCACCTCATGACCCCTAATCCACTCCTTGGCCTCTCTCTCAATTAATCCACTCCTTGGCCTCTCTCTCAAAACTTGACTCAAATTAAATATAAAAAGACGTGGAATTGCTAAAAGTGAAAGTACTGAGCGGCACGTGGCGAGGAGGGTCTCGCTCTGTTTTGAAATGCAATTTAAAACGACGTGTGTCCAATTCTCACTCACAGAGACACAAATTCTCTCTCTTCCCCTTCTCCTTCCTCTTCGAGCTGTCGTCTCTTGACAATGACGGCCACGAACATGCAAGAAACTTATTTGGATCAAAGGGACCACAATGTTGTCTCCTGCAGTACGTTCAACAGGGCAAGGAGTATGTCTGTGTGGGGGACTATGGTACAGCAAGATCAAGGTAAAGCGAGGTGTACAAGAGGTTCTCCTCTCTCTCTATCTCTCTCTCTCTCACACACATTCATGCAAGGTACGAAGGCAGTGCTGAACTTCTGCACGTCTAAATCGATGGAAAAACTCACACATTCATGCAAGGTACGAAGGCAGTGCTGAACTTTTGCACGTCTAAATCGATGGAAAAACTGATGTGGAAGAACTCCAAGTTGCAGGCAGAACTTTCTATTGCCTTGGGTGGTTGTAAGGCAGGTGGTAACGTGAACAGAGGAGGGGTATTGGATCTAGAGCAACAGATCCACATCAGGAGCTGATTGCGTTTGTTGTGCTTGATGGCATGGGTGAGGAGAAATTGGAGTCATTTTCTTCTAAAGCGAATGGTTTGCATGGTCTGTGAGTGTGCGCGCGCACGAGAGACAGATTTTTGGGTCTACACTAAGGGACGGTGGTGGCATTGGTCTACATCGAGAATGGTGTGCGCAGGTTCTCCTCTCTCTCTCTCTCTCTCTCTCTCTCTCTCTCGCTCTCTCGGGTCTGGCTAGGGGACTGAGGCGGGAACCTTTGGAGGAGGTGGGACTAGAGCATGTAGCAACATGGTCGAGGCTGGAGAGGTCGTAAGCACGAGACATCGTAGGCATGTGAACAGGACCTACATGAGGGCACGTCACGCGTGCAGAGAAAGTGAGGACAGGGGATTGCGTTCAGAGCTGGAGAAGGTCCTGTGCGGGGGCTGCCCTTACTCGCGATGGAGTTGCTAAGCATGGCTCTGCAGGCAGCGCTTGGCAAAGCCCAGGGGGCACAGAGGGCAGGGATGGCGAAGCATGCGGGGGGAGAGAGAGAGGAGAGATCGAAGAGAGAGCAGCTATTTCTGTTTCTTTTCGTCAGCGTTTGATTGGGAGGCATAGATGAATGCACTTTTTTTCACTTTGAGAGGATAATTTCTCACTCGGTCTACGCTGAGAAAAAATTAGCATCCCTAATGCTAGAGCAAGATTGCTCAAGTCACGAAAAGAATAATCTATACTATTATAAAAGGGGGAGGGATTCCGGACCCTCCCCCGGACACGTGTCTGAAGGAGATCCATCTGGCTGTTGTGGACTGAGCAAAACGGGAAGAGGAGATTGTTCTCGGTTGGCGGGGAGAGACAGAGAGAGAGAGAGAGAGAGAGAGAGAGAAAGAGAGGGAACCTTCTTCCTAGCTCACTCGATCGCCTCGCCGATCGCCTTCGAGGAGTGCGTCTGACTGTACCGATATCGATGAAGGTAGTCGCAACTTACCTGTGTTGGCGCTACTGGGGGACGGTTGCTCGCCTTTCGCTCCCGACATCAAGAATATTCTTTGCTCAGTTTTGTGATGAAGCTCATGATGACAACGAAAAGGAGATTCTTGCTTCTATCCCTGGTGCAAGAGATGGTGGTGGTGTAGGTGCTACCGCAGCAGTTGAGGAGAAAAAGGAGGGGAAAGAGGAAAAGAAGGAGCTCGAGGATCTGCTGATGATATGGGATTCAGTCTGTTTGATTAAGGTTTTTGCAAAGGGAGGCAGTGAACTGATTTTGTAATGTTCTTTCATAGAAGTATATTTTCAGATGGGAGAGAGAGAGAGAGAGAGAGAGAGAGAGAGAGAGAGAGAGAGAGAGACGCCGACCAACTCATTGCTGATTTTATGCCCCTCCCTTTGTCAAGTAGGCCCCTCGAAGCTCATCTGCTTTGTTCATGAAGGTGTCCTTTCTGGTGCTTCTACCTCTCCCTCGCCTGCCAGTAAGTGTAAACAACCTCTTGAACATTCTTCATCTTCTGTGCAATATGTGAAGGAGTTTCTTGAGAAGGTTTGTCCTCAGTTGGTTGTCTTTATGTCATTTTCATTTCCAAGGTTTCAAAAGGAATAAGAGCATGCAAACATTCTCTCGACCTACCATCGATTGTTTTATGTGCAGTCCAAATTGCGAAATTCCTTACCCTAATGTTGTGGGCTCCCTTATTGGTTGTGTCTTATGCTTCCTTAGGTGAACTTATTTAGCCACGAAATTGTTCTCCACCTTTTATTGTGTAATATCTTTGCATTCATCCAACGAATGCAAGTCATCCTCCAACATTTTTTTGAAATTTATGATTTTTTTGTTTTTGATCAAATTAGTCTTAAGACGCATTCCACTGGACTTAATGCTATGTCCAGTCTAAACATTGTAGAATGGTCTGCTTTGATCTTACAATTATGGAGCTTTTGAGCATTGCCCTTTCTCTTGGCACTAAATGTTTATATTTGCAACACTTTGGGTGATGACTTACAAAGAACTTCTCATTGGAACTTTTGGCACGTTCGGGGGACATTTGAGTGCCTATTGTATGACCATCGCTATGATTTTACAACTTGTCTATACTATTATAAAAGGGGGAGGGATTCTAGACCCTCCCCCGGACACGTGTATGAAGGAGATCCATCCGGCTGGTGTGGATTGAGCAAAATGGAGAGAGAGAGAGAGAGAGAGAGAGAGAGAGAGAGAGAGAGGGAACCTACGTCTTATTGCAGTGATGAAGGTAGTCACAACTTACCTGTGCTAGCGCTGTTGGGGGCCGGCTGCTCGCCTTTCACTGCTGACATCAAGAATATTCTTGGCTCAATTTTGTGTTGAAGCTGATGATGACACTGAAAAGTAGAAGCTTGCTTCTGTCCGTGGTGCAAGAGATGGTGGTGGTGCAGGTGTTTCCGCAACAGTTGAGGAGAAAAAGGAGGGGAAAGAGGAAAAGAAGGAGCTCAAGGAGGACTCTGATGATGATATGGGATTCAGTCTGTTTGATTAGGTTTTTCGCAAAGTGAGGCACTAAACAGATTTTGTAATGTTCTTTTATAGAAGGATATTTTTGTATGGCAGAGAGAGAGAGAGCCGCGGACCAACTCTATGCTGGTTTTATGTCCCCCCTTTTGTCAAGTAGGCCCCTCGAAGCTCATCTGCTCTGTTCATGAAGGCGCCCTTCTTGCTGCTTCTACCTCTCCCTCGCCTGCCAGTAATGTGTACACAACCTCTTGCACATTCTTCATCTTCTATGCAATATGCAAAGGAGTTTGTTGAGAAGGTTTGTCCTTAGTTTGTTGTCTTTATTGCATTTTCATTTCGGAGGTTTCAGAAGGAATAAGAGCATGCAACATTCTCTTGACCTACCATCGATTGTTTTATGTGCAGTCCAAATTGCGAATTCCTTACCCTAATGTTGTGGGCTCCCTTATTGGTTGTGTCTTATGCTTCCTTAAGGTGAGCTTATTTAGCCAACGAATGCAAGTCATCCTCCAACATTTTTTTGAAATTTATGACTTTTTGTTTTTGATCAAATTAGTCTTAAGATGCATTCCACCGGACTTAATGCTACCTGTCCAGTTTAAACATTGTAGAATGGTCTGCTTTAATCTTACAGTTATGTAGCTTCTGAGCATTTCCCTTTCTGTTGGCACTAAATATTTATATTTGCAACACTTTGGGTGATGACTTACAAAGAACTTCTCATTGGTACTTTTGGCACGTTCGGGGACATTTGTGTGCCTATTATATGACCATCCCTATCATTTTACAACTTGGATAAAAAAGTTTTTTCTTTCCTTATTTCTACATTGAGAGTGCTCATTCGCTGACATGTTTTATCGCTCAAAGGAAGACATGTATGCCTCTTCAGCTAGGAGAAAGGTGCAGGGAAACAATGCTAGAATGGCCAACAATGACAAACGTGTTATATTTTTTACTGCCCATGTAAGCTTGCCTGTGGAGTTTATCTGATTGTAGGTAGTCATCTATACTATTATAAAAGGGGGAGGGATTCAGCCCCCCCCCCCCCCCCCCCCCGCCGACACGTGGTGCTCTCTCATCCATCCGGATGGCTCTCAGCCAGTGTGCTCTGCAATTTGGAAAACGACACACAATCATCCCCTCCTTTTCAAAATCTTAAGCCCTTCGTGGGCCTCCTAGCAACACTCTCTTACTCTCTCTCTTCACATTCCACATAGTCCAAAAGATTTTTTCTAGCAAGTGTAGAGTTCGGGGTTTCCTTAGATGCAAGCACCAAGCACAAAAAGAGTGGCATTGTAGGCTCCACCATCATCTATATCTATACTAAGTATAATTGGGAGAGGGATTCCAACCCTCCCTCCGTGCCACACGTCAGTAGCTACTTTATCCGGGCGCTTCTGACGACGCTCATTGTGATAGGACTAGTGTTCACTGAATACGTGCCAACATGTCCTCATTCCCACGCCTTCCAGCAGCCACTACGTGAAGAGAGAGAGAGAGAGAGAGAGAGAGAGAGAGAGAGAGAGAGAGAGAGAGAGAGAGTTGTGGCTGTTACGTAGCTAATAGTGGCTATGATAGAGAGAACTCAACCGACAAACAAGAATGTCATACGAGGATGGAGCTTGACACGCAGGCGCATGGAAACAAATAGGTGGGTGTCAAATCACCTACTCGACCTTCTAATGACAATCACTACCAACGAAATCAAATCTAAGTTCTCAAATACACAAGTGACTGAAATCCGTACTACGAACAAATGCGATCCAAAACATGATCTAGAGTCATCGAATCAGCCTCAAACTCAAAGGGGGGTCTCTACACTAGGTAAGAACAATACCCTATGAATCTACAATACAATCTCAACCTGTAACCACTCCGTGCGGTAAACGCATATGAAGATAGGTCAAAAAATACAGGTGATCGAAACTTGACTCCGATGATACTAATGTGTATCTCTACTCGCTACAGTTCTATAGATATATGGCGCACTCAATTCCAACACACAGGTAGGGAGAAAACTCACATAGAAGCTCGTGAGATCTCACCTCGCGTAGAAGTCGAATGCGCGCACGCTTGGTATCGGTGCGTAGCTCTTGCCTTTGCTAATACAATGGCAGTGTCTCTTATCCAATGGCGGCTCCGTAGCTCGCGTAGCAAGAGGATAGACTCTCTCACTCTCTCTCAGACACAATTACGGCGCTCAAAAACTCACCTTGATTAATGATTCAAAATTGTATCCTTAGGTTTACAAAAATGGGATCTTATACCTCAGACTTGGAGGTGTGAAAACATCTCTAATCTAATTACATAAGCAGGTGAAACTACTTGGGGAATACAAGTTGGAAACTCAATTGAGTCCCACTAATTACAATGAATCGGGTCCATGAAAATAATGAAATGTCGGAAAGACATTTATTACAATAAGTGTTTACAAAAACATGAGTGTGAGAAAAAATGTATAGGTGTGGTCCTTCGCTCAACACTCCCCCCCTCCGCGTTCATGTCGTCCCTCACATGGCATCCTTGCTTTGTCTTTAGTGGAGTCTCGTCGATTTCAACATCTGAAGATGTGACTCGTATCTCAGGTTTCCAATGGTCAATGTAGGGCCGAATATCTTACTTTCATGAGTAAAGAAACCAGTGTAGAATGCCTCCTCAAAGGTCTGCATGTGGAAGCTCGGCATAAACATGATTCTCTAATAAAAGAGGTGTAATACTTCTGGAGATGGCTGCAAGGCTAGATCATACATCATATCTGTCATTGTGCCGGCCATTGACAACAATGTTGAGCTGGTAGCTTTATCCGGCGTGAACACTTCAATGCAAGCCAATAATGTTCTGCAAATCTTTTTGAGCATTTGACACGAAAGTTCAGCAGAGCCAGTAAAGATCTTAATGGTGCCTGTTAGGGTTTTCACCATGTAGGCCTTACTTATTCTCTCTCCCACCTTCGGTCCTGGCATCTTGGGGTAGTTAAGCCAATTTGGCTTCTTTGCTGTGATTTTGCCATGCTCTTGCCAACTCCTGACTCGTGGCACTGGACAGAATGTTGCATCTTCTCTAACTTCCTTGGGTGCCTCCACCAAATAGATTAGGTAGGTTGGGTACTTTGTCAACCACCCTTTCCTCCATCTCGGTTGGGAGTCTACTATCTTCTTTGATTCCTCCTCTTTTGTGACGTCGCCTTCGTATAGCGCGACATACTGCTCCTCTTCTAGCCTTTTCTTTGTTTTCATCACTTCAAATTTTAGTAGAGAAAGGGGCAATGTAGGTTGCATCCACTATTCTTGCAGTACCTTACTATCCAACCCTTGAAGTCCGATGGAGAATAGGAGTCTTCTTTCCCACTCCATGGATTCCTTTGCACTCTCCTTTGTTGCCTGCTCTATTTGCTTGTGCAATTTTTTTTCCTCCTCCTCGGTAACTCTTGATGTTATGGCCTCTTCTTGTGCTAGGGCTGGATCTTCAATAGTTGTGGCTTCCTCAGCCTCTTGTAGCTCCACCACTGCCCTGTCGATTTATTCTTGTTGAACCTTTGTATCTTTTATCATTTTGTCTTGCAGATCTTGGAGCTGCTTTCAGAGGGCCTCATTCTCCGCTCTCAGTGCTTGGTTCTCTGATGTAACTCATCTTCTACAACCAATGAGCCCTTTGTAATGTGCAATCTCTGCACTTGCTCTAGCCGCAATTCTCTTTGCAAGCTCCGGACTTGACCTTTGAGAACGGGGACTATTGCTCCCTCTTGCTCCACTCCTACTCTGCTAGCTCTTGGTGTGGATCTAAGCCTTAGGATTGTTCTCTCTTGTACCTCCATCCTTTCTTGTAGCTCAATGAGCTCGTCCTTTGTAGCTTCCAATTCATCTTCAATTATTTCTTTGGCTTCTTGTGCACTGGACACCTCTCTTGAAGCATCAACAAGTTGGAGGATTAGTCCATCTCTTGCATTTTCTGCTTCCAAGAGAAATGCCTTGAGGTACTCTGATTCTTTTAGTGCACTCTCATATTTTGTTTTCAGCTCATCTTCTCTCTTTTCCACTTCTTCTTTGTTTTCCCTCATTGTCTTTGATCAGGCTTTGATCTGCTGCAATAGTTGATGCAATTTCTGGATATCTCTTTCATCCTCATCTTCAAGCTCAAGTGCTCTTTCTACTACAGTCTCCTTTAGCTCAACTCATCCTTTGCCTTCTCAGGTACTAACCTCTGCTCTCTGTCTAATCTATTCTTGGTCCTCCTCTCCGTTCTTCTTGTGCTATGGCAATGCCATACACAACCTCGAGGGTCTCTTCTTGAGTATATCTTGTGTCTAATAGAGCATCATATTTCTCTTTCTTCTCTTGAACTGGATCCGTTGTCTTCTCTTCTTGCTGTATTTCGTGCTTTTCTAGCACATCCACCTCAACTTCAGTAGTCATATCCTCCACTATCTTTTCCTTTCCTTTAGGACTTGGCTCCTCTACCTTTCCCTTTCCCTTGTCACCTCTTTTTAATTCAGCTTTAAGGTGTTGAACTTCTGCTTCAGTGTATGGCTCTACTAGTTGCTCCTCCAAGATAGCTTCTGATTCTTCATAAGCCTTGATATATTGATCGTATTGATCAATATTTGGTCTTGTTGATCTGGCTCTGACTTTTGTTGGGTTTGGTACCCACTTTTCCTCAAAATCTCCTTTTAAAGCTCGCTCGGCTCTAAACTGTTCAATCAGCCTCTCCATTTTGACGGCTTTTTGGCTCTTAGTTTGCTTTGGAGCGGGTTTCTTCTTGGTCTTCTTCTTGAGGGGTCGTCTTCTTCTTCTTCTGGCTCGGAAACAATTTCTAGTTTCTGCCTTGTCCTTGTTGACACTCTCTTTGTGACCTCTGGCTGGTCTTCATCTTCGTCTATCTCTTTTAGCCATTGGTTTTCTGAGGGAGCCTTTGGCCACTGGTCCCTTGCTCCGATAGCTTCATAAGCTATCTTAGTCAACACTTCAGCTCCTCCAATGTACTTTGGATTCTCATTCTGTAAAGCAATTACTGGATCATGGATGTGCTGAGCATAATTGACTTCCTTCGGGATGTTGCTCTTTATTGCCCAAGTGATTGTTGTGGCAACAACATGTGGTGGTGTGGTATACTTCTCTGGCCTTTTGCTCCATATGTGTAAAAACTGGTTGTAGAGCCAGCAAAGCTTTTCCGCTCTCGGATCTGCCATGTCTTCATAGGTGGCATTTTGCTTCTTTGGCCAAGACACTTCTATGGCTTCCCGTCTTTCTCTGACTGAGCATCCTTTGTTGTTCAGCTTCAGAGCATCTGCAATGAGTTGAGGAGTGATAACCACTTTAACCTTTTCCCCGTCCAAGGCTGTGAGTGTAGCCTTTTCGTCTTTTTGTATGGTGGTTGCCAACTCATACACTCTTTGAGTGTCTACTCCTGATGGTCTAGAAGTGAAAAAACTGTGGAGATCTGCCCTTTCCAGGTATCTGCTTATCTCCTCTGTTCTGTTGTAGTCCACCAATTCTTGGGGAATCATTGGGATATCCACTGTTTGTTAAGTGACCATTTTCCTTGAATTATGTGAAGAGTTAAGTGACCATTTTCCTTGAATTATGTGAAGAGTTTCAAAATGGATTTTTAGGTGCTATCTGTCTAGAAAGTTGTCTCATGAGCTGAAAAAAACTCGACATTTTTTTGGAATATCATTTCCATCTTTAACCTTGTCCTTGCACAACATTTCACAACCTAAACTGTGTGAAAAACCGGGTCCTGTTTTTGTCTTTTTTCAACTTTTTGCAACTATAACACTCTAGAATTCATGTTTGTGAGGTCTATAATGCTAGAGAACTATCTTTAGTAGTCCTCAACATGTCCTGATGCTTCTAAGGAGAAATAAATGTTAAAGTTGTAAGTTATGACCAGATTACAAAAATTGTTAAATCCTGTTTTTTAGCCAATTTTAGCTCTTCTATGATTTTTTTGGTAGCTTTCATGATATCTAAATACAGTTTTGATTTTCTATGTCGCATATTGTAACATAAAGCTAATATTCCTTGAGTTTTGGGGCACCTAATACCCTATTTTGCATAGTAGACAACGATGGTTGACTTTTTCAATTATAGAAGAAAACGAAACATTCTAGTAAATCAAGTATAGCTTTTTCAATATTGTTAGTTTCTTGTGACAACTACATGTATTTTGTAGGTAGTAACCATATCTAGTCATAAGGATCAAATTTGGCTAGATATTGAATAGTTTCTATGGGATTCTACAACTCATAATGTTGAACCCAGTTTTTTCATGTTTGCTGTATTTAGCACTTCATCTTTATCCACAAGATTCCCATTGGTAAGAGAATTAATATTATTTTGACATGCTACATGGCTCCTTATGAACCTAAAGAACGATGGGGAACTAAGAAAACATGCATATATTATTTGTATTGAGCGTGGCTATAGAAACTTTGATGATAGGTTTGCAGAATGGTAAAAATTCAACTTTTTTGTACCTATTTCTTTTGGCAAAACAAATAATAGTGAGTGTGAAGGAATCATATTTTCTAATCACCAACCCATTGAAGTTAACTAGGGAATTTATCTCAAGTCCTACAAAAATCCCTAATCTTATTTTTATGCAACAAAACGTAAGAAATGACTATTTTGATGAAAATGTACTGGTCCATCAACTTTGGAGGCTTGATGTGACCAAAAGATGAGAAATTTTACAAGTTTCTTATTTTTTCCATGTGTAGTAGGCCTTGAACCATAACCTCATGAAAGGATTTGACAAAATGAGTGGATCTACTATGGTTTTGGAGGTTTCTTTCAAAACCCTGAAAGGACACTGTTATGTCCTGTTAGGTTACCAACCTAGTGTTAACTATCCCCTAGCCTAAGAATGCAATGCATGTGGAAAAATGTGCAATTTGGGTGCAAAATCATGCTCGAGGCATCATACGTGTATGATGTCTTTTGTGTCAAAATGGCTTGATATTGGTTGTGCTTGTAGCAGATAGTGCATACATCCATTCTATATGCCTGGATTTGAATCTGGGTCCCATTTGGTCAAGTTATGGCCATTTTAGTCCTGGTCAGGCTCTTTGCAAGATATTGAGAGGGAATTGGATTTTGTGATCCAAATTGGATGAAACTTGGTGGTTTGCTCTCAAATGGCATGTAGATCACTTTTGTGTGGTAGTTGCAACTCTGAAATGCAAAAGTCAAGTAGGGAGACATCATACGCGTATGATGTCTTTTTGGGTAAAAAATAACCATTTTGCATTGTAAGCTTGGATTTGGCTTTATATAGGCTTAGACAATGATTTTATGAAATTTGGGTATAGTTTGGACCAAAATTGTCTCTGGGGACATCATACGCGTATGATGTCTTTTGTGTCATTTTTGCATGAGATTGATTCTGTGGGCTCCTCATATGATAGTGAAGGACTGTGTGTACTCAAATCTTGACTTGAAGTTGAGTATGATGAATTTGGAAAGATTAGGCTTTAAATAGAGGATTTTCCGCTAATTGGGCTAATGGAGTGATCCCCTTGACCAAATGGTACCAAACTTCATATGTGGCATGTATTTCATATATATATAATGTATATATGATGAGAAATGGTCAATTTTGGCTCTGTATGTGCAAAGTGACATCATACGCGGCCAAAATGGTACTTTTTGGTTCCAGATAGCTTGTGCATGTGTTGAACAACAATCCTACAAATTTTCATAGAGTTTGGAGCTATTTTGGCAAATTTAGGGCCATAAGTCGGTTTTATGCCCTACTTTGCGTCTTTTACTTTCCAATTGGTTTTTCAACTCCAAATCTCATGATACTTTGTACATTTGATGTTGTTAGCATATAGAAAGAGGCTATGCATTCATGTGTTCAAGATGATGTGAAAATCATGCTGTGAGACATCATACGTGTATGATGTCTATTCTTGATAAAAAGTGTTTTTTGTGCAAAGCATGGTTTGTGCTAGTGCCCTAAGCCCTGCTAACTAGTTTTCAACCTTAAAACTCATCAGTTTAGTTAAAAGCCCCCCTTTGTAGGCATTTCCATCTCCGCAGTCGTCTTTTGGTGTTGGAGTTGATTTTCCTCGATCTTTCTCCTCAAGAGTTGCATCCCAAGCTGATTTGAGGTGTTGGGAAGTCGACTTTGACTCCTTCTTTTCCACCTTTAGCCATTTGGTTGCCCGAAAACTTCTTTTTCACCATTGGTAAGTGAAACGGATTTCTCTTGGGTTTTACTTGTACACATGTGTCTTTGATGGCTATTTGAAGCTGCTTGTGAAGTTTCATGGCAATCGGTCGTCCATTTTGGCCGTTATGATTCGGGAAAAGTTGCGGAAAGCCCAAAATGACAGAATTTTGGCAAAGTGGACAGATTTCTCAGAAACAGGTCAAACGGAGTCCAAATTGAGAATTTTCAAATCCTAAAGTGCATTTCAGGATGAGATAGGAGCACATGTCAAATTTGGTAACAAGTGAGCCGGGAAGTCCAAAGTTAAGTATTTATTACTTCACTTACAAGCTCATTTGCACTATTACCCACTTGGAGAGAGCAAAGAGCACACAGGAGCATCCAACCTTCTACAGCCTTCTACAACTGCTACGAGAGCTGAGAGGACTCCAAATATGAGAGGTAGACTCATTGCCATAAGCTTTTGATGCTTACCACTAACTTTTGTCGCAAAAACTAACCAAAACAAAGAAACAAGAGCAGACGGGGAAATGGGTAGAATGCTAGGTAGAGGCACAACCGCCTAACCAAACCATACAAGAACCAATAGGTGTCTTACCCTAGTGTAGAAGATGAATTCCTAACTCTCAAAGTACAAGAAAGACCAACTGAAAAAATCCTAGGTCTATAGAGCCTGCAAGCGGCAAACAGGAAAAAGTTGTCAAAGCAACACAAAACTTCACAAGAAGCTTAACAAGATCGAGGAAAATGCAACCATGGAGTATGTCCAGGTTTGGACCACCAAAAGTGGGTCGAAACAACCGATTCGACGGTAGACACACAAAGCGTCAACTATGGGTTGCCCTTGTCATTAGGATCATCACCATCTATTCTTTTCTTTTTTTTAATCTCGTTTCACCTGTTTTTTAATTTTTCTTTTACTTTTATTAAGAAAATCATAAAAAATAAAGAAAAATAGCAAATTGAAGCCAAAAATTTCCAAAAATACACAATAATTAGCTGGTAACCGTGTGTACATATATACACTTATTTGTGGTTTATCGGCTTGGATTACCACTTTTTGGCTCCAAAAACACGCATATTTAGTCGTATTTACAAACTTAGAGACTCAAATTCATCATTTGATCTCTTATTATTG
Organism: Adiantum capillus-veneris; assembly: GCF_014529385.1. Lineage (NCBI taxonomy): Eukaryota > Viridiplantae > Streptophyta > Polypodiopsida > Polypodiales > Pteridaceae > Adiantum > Adiantum capillus-veneris. Next base: position 102,413,920 of record NC_140950.1, on the reverse strand, counting down.
CAAAACAAAGTATATAAGGGCATAGATATTATCAATAACCCCAATCAAACATAAAAAAATCGAAATCATGTAAGACACTGCCCTTGTAATATCATCTTCTTTTTATTTTTGTCCTTATTGCTTGTAGTTCGTGTATACCTGTATACCTCCCCCCCTCCTAGTCTGAGTTCTCCCGGACGACTATGAAGTGTCTGAGGGTGAAGCATTGTAGTTGTTGTGGTCATGCTTGGTCAATTCAATTGTACAGCTATGAAATAGCAATATTTCCAATAATGTTGCTCTTTGTTTGATTGTCAGGTTTTTAGGCAATATTTGGGTTTTCTGTAGCACTTTTGTAGTAGAATCAGTATCTAGATTCTTCTTTACATTCTTATCCTTTTTTATAATCCAAATTTGCTTCCGATTTTCCTGTGCTTGCCATAATTTTTTTGCTACCCAAATTTGCTTGACTTTAGGTTGTGATGTCTCTGTCCTTGAGTACTTAGGATTCTCTGTTGATTGTACTGAAGGGAGTTTCTGCTTACAAATCTTTGGAATCCAAATTTCCTTGCTATGGCTTTGTGTTGTCATCAACTTCTTTGGAATCCAGATCTATTTCACTGAATTTGACTGTCTGAAATCACTCTGTTGTCTGGTGTTGAAGACTTTGTTTTCCACCTTTGTTCTCTCTGGCACAACCTTCTTTGGCATCCATACCAACTTTGAGTCTATCTTTATCCAAGGTTGAGCTGTGCTTTTATTTTCTGTCTTCTTTACCCATTTCTGAGAGCTCTTCATTGAGGAGCATTCCGGTTGTGTAGAAGTGGTTTTTGGTTGCCATTGCTCCTTCTTAATCTCTTTACTTCGTTTACCCTTGTCATTGGATTCTTCTGCTTGCACCTGTACGGTTGCTTTGGAGAATGGAATTGATTGACTCTCCTCCTCATATTTGATGTTAACTGAATTAGAGCTCCAATTAATCATCGCATTGTACTGCTTTTGCCATGGTTGTCCTAGCAACAACGGATGTTGCGTAGCTTTGTCTTCAACCACATAAAACATATGTGGATACACATATTGATTTATCTGTACGTGCAGTACTGTGCATCCGATTCCTTTAATTGAGTGTTATGAATAACTCTTCAACTCTTGTTTGGCAGTTTGCAGCTTAGTGTCATGTTTCAATTGCTTGTACAAACAGACTGAAAGCAGGTTAGCTTGTGCTCCTAAATCCAATAGTGCTCTGGCTTTAAGCTGGTTTGTCCCCACTTTGACCTCGATATGGGTTCTACTTTCTCTTCACCCATTTCAGAAACACTGACTGCGTTTATTCATAAGGCTCTTTCATTGCGCTTTCTCTGACGCAGTAGTCTTCTTTTCTCCATTCTTTCTTTTGCTTCCGCTTGCGCTTCCTCAACAATCTTTTTATTTTTCTAAAGTCACAACTTATCTTGATATATTTTGAGAAGCATCTCTTGGGTTAGTGGCAAATGATACTTCTTCAATCTGCATCCACTAATCCAGTTTGGCATTTCTTCTTCGTCTAATGTAGCAAGCTTGACGGCCCCACTTCGTGATAGATCTTTAATCACAACAGGTCCCATCCCTCGCTTTTTAAGTTTTTTTGCATGTTGTTTTAGAGTGTATACTAGAACAAACTCCCCAATCTTAAACTCTTTAGTTCGCACATACTTATCAAAGAACTCTTTTTGTCGAATTTTCTGAGCGTAGATTGAAGCCACGGCTTTTAAGAGAAGCTCATCTAGCTTTTCAAGGTCGTCTATTCTATCTGAAAGCTCATGTCCTGTCCACTCTAATTCCTTAGCTACTCTCAGCATTGGAATTAAAAATTCTATTGGTAAAATAGCATTCAAACCAAAAACCATGTTATATGGGGTCGTTCCTATGGATGTTTTATATGCTACCCTATACGCCCATAATGTCGAATGCAATTTTTGGTCCCGATCAATTCTCGACTCAGATAAAATATTTGTAAGGACCGTGCATATGGTTTTGTTCGTCACTTCAGCTTGTCCATTGGCTTGTGGATAATACGGAGCTGATTTGTGATGTATTACCATGAATTCGTCTAGAAGGATCTCTATCAGTTCATTAATGAAGTGTGTGCCTCGATCACTCACAATTTCTATTGGTAATCCATATCGTACAAAGACGTATTCATATAGAAATTGTGCCGTGGTCCTGGCATCTGCTTTTTGAGTTGCTTTTGCCTCAACCCACTTTGTTAGATAGTCTGTTGCCACAATGATGTATTGTGCATGAGTCATGTATGCAGGAGGTGAGATAGGTCCAACATAATCAATCCCCCATTTTGCAAAGTCTCTTGCTCCCATCATTCGCCTGAGCGGCAAATCATCTCTTTTAAGTGGTACTTTTGTCCGCTAACACATCGTTTTACGTATTCCTCAACGTCCATGTGTAATGTCGGCCACCATATTCCTGTAGCTAAGACAATTTTTGTTGTCTTATCACCTGAGAAATGGCCTCCACCTACTCCTCCATGATCTTGCTCTAGGATTATCACATACTCTGACTTTGATGCGCATATCCTAAGCTGGTTGTCCTTTCCTCTCTTATAGAGTTGATTTCCTATTAAAGCGTAATCTCCCGCTTCTGTCTGTACATCTCTCTGACATGCTTTTGAGGTTCCCTCTAGAAAAGTTCTATTTGTGAGATATTGAACAATATATTGACTCCATTCAGGAGCGATCATTATCTGATACAATGTTGAATACTCAGCTGGCGGTTTTGACGAACATGTAATACATACTATGACATATTCATGTACACTCTCTTTCATTCCTGGCCAGCAGACTCCCAATTTTAACAGATTCCTGTACATGTTCCTTCTTGAACAATGAAATGCACATTCCTCAACATGTGCTTCTCGCAGATATATGTTATATTCTTTAGGATTGATGCATAACCTTAAAATCTTATCCATTCCTAAGTAATACAACCTTCCTGCAATCAACTGAAGATTTTTGGATTTCTGAATAGTAACTTGTTTCTGGTTGTATTCTTTTCTATCAAACTCTCCTCCATAGGTTAATAGACTAACAACCTCCTGAGACCACTTTGGTATCATTTCTATGTTGAATAAGTATGCATATGGCATGTCGTCATCTACACCTATAGGGTCTTCTCAATTCGTCAACCTTGAAAGGTGATCCGCTCTAAGATGTGTCTTTCGTTTCTTTACTACTACCGTGAATTCGAATTCTAATAAGATGATGAACCATCTCACTATCCGTCCCGTATTGCATGGTTTGTTCACTAGGTAGAGCAAGGCTTGATGATCTGTGAAAAACACAAACTTATTGGCTAGAAGATAATGCCGAAATTTCTTCACAGCATAAATCATTCCTAATCCCTCTCGCTCTATTGTTGTGTAATTCCTTTTACCATTTTTGAGCTGTCGACTAGCATAGCAGATTGGAAAATGCATGTTTCCTTCTTCTGGCTGATCCAGGATGCATCCTATTGCATATGCCGAAGAATCTATATGCACATGGAATATCTTCTCCCAATCTGGTGATTTCAAGACTAGAGCAGTAATGAGTGCCTCTTTCAGTTTCTTGAAGGATTCCTCACACTCCTCTGTCCATTCGAAATTCACTATTAGCCTGTAAAGTGGTTGGCCTATTATAGCGTACATGTAAATGAATCATCTATAATATCCACAATGTCCCATAAAGCTCTGCACTTGTTTCACGTTGGTTGGTCTAGGCATATCCACTACTACTTTTATCTTTTCCATATCCGTGGATATTCCGTTATGTGAGACAATATGTCCCAGAATTTTGCCTTGTCGGACCATAAACACACACTTCTCAGGATTGAGACAAATGCGATATGTCCTACATTTCTCAAATACCTTTCTTAGGTGTTCTAGATGCTCATCTCTCAGAAGAGAGTGTACACACAAATCATCCATGTAAATTTCTAGAAACAACCTCAAGTACTCTTTGAATGCATGCGTCATCAGCCTTAGGAATGTGGCGGGAGCATTAGTTAAACCAAACAGCATAACTCGATACGCATAAATTCCCCACTCCGTTGCAAAAGCTGTTCTATGTTGATCCTTTGGCGCAATGGCAAGCTGATTATATCTTGAAAATCCATCTAGAAAGGAATATTCTCTTTTCTCCAATAAACGTTCTAGAACATGATCAGTTATTGGCAAGGGATAATTGTCCCTGATTGCCATAGCATTTACTTTCTTCAAGTTGACACACACTCGGAGTTTCCCGTATTTCTTAGGCACTACCACAATCGGAGATACCCAATCAGTGTGTTCAATCTCATATATGAATTTAGCTTCCATTAGCTTGTCTATTTCTTCTTTGATTCACTTAGCAAACGTGTCATTATACGTGCGTGTATGGTCTCTGTCTGCTACACTTAGCGTCTTGTTTCAAAGGAATTGTGTGTTGGCATATTGATGGATCGACTCCTTTCAAGTCCTTGTACGACCATGCAAACACATCCTTGTATTCTCTGAGAAGACTCAAAAGTCTCTCTTCTTATTCCGAAGACAAATCTGTAGCTATGTATACCGGTCTCCATTCCTCTCCTGGAGCTGCTAAATCAACCTTTTAGCGTCCTCCGGTCCATCATAGGATTCGTTCTCCTTTCTTTCTCTGATAGGCTGGGTTAATATCACCTTCCTATCCTCTATCGTAAATTTCCTGTAGTGAGAGGGAACATCCATGTTTCCCTTGATATTGGCGTTTTCGTCCGCACCACTCTCGATTTCATTCGTCTAAACTTCTTTCAGAGTTTTCTTTAACTCTCTGTACTTGTTTCGGCCTTCTAATTTAGACTCTTTGTTTTCCTTGTTTCTCATGTTCTTTTCCGCTTTATCTGTTTTGGTTTTTGTTTCACTTGGTTGAACTTGATTTCTTGAGCTCCGTTTGTCTTTTCGTGAACTCGTCTCCACATTTCCTCTCATTCTTCCAGAAATCTTGTCCTTGACACAATCTTCCGCCTTTACTAGCATTAGGAATTGGTTTTTCCCTCTTATCCTAGGCATCGGATTGTTTCTAACCCCTTTCGTTTTTCTCTTTTCTCTGTAGCGTTTCTGGCGCTTTTTAGTCTGATTTGGGAAGTCATAGAATCTGACATCCTTTATGGTTTCCTCGTTCTTGCTTGAGTTGTCTGTGGACTCATTCTCAGCTTCATTTCCCCATTCTGGATGATCGGGAATGTCATGAAACATCTCCTCTTCATCTTCCTTGTCTGGTGTATCAATCTTTTTAGTCTCCTTTTCGAGTACAGCTCTCATCATGAAGTACAAAACCACATCATATCCATCTTTATCACAGAACTTCGTTGTGGGACCATCTTGAATTGCACAAACATCTAGGGTTGCTAGAATGTGTGTCCATTCTAATGGTTCAAGTGCATCCTCTGGAAAGGGTTTACCTATATAAGTTTCGTCTTCAATTGCCCTTTCTAAAACACACTCTTCGCGCTTCAGAATTCCATAGTTCGAAGCTCCACACATCCATAACTCTTTGGGTTTACCTAACCAAGCTAGAAACTCTGGTCCTACCAAAGTAGCTGAATCAAACTCTTCAGCTGGTGTTCGGTTCACATCCTTGTAGCTATGGTCTTTTAGGTTCACACAAGTAGTGATTTCCATATGTCTCAAGTATATGTGGTCGTAATCCCAATCCTGGACCATTTTGAACTCTCTCATGAACGGTCTTCCAAGTATAATATCATAGTTATTCTCCTTGCCAAAGTCAACAATAGCAAAAGTATGCTCGTACTCAATTCCGCAAGAAGTCACTACGACTTTCTCTAATAGTCCCAAAGGTCTCTCCGTATGTCCGTTCGCTAGTTGGATTTTCAACCTCGTTTTTCTTATCGCCGATTTTCTCCATTTTTTCCAGATTTCTTTCGTAGCAATGGCTACCCCAACCCCGCTATCAAGTATTGCCATCGTGTTAACTCCCTGGAATTCAACTGGTAAGGTTGTATTCCCCTCTTCGCCTTTGCAATACTCTCCGACCTTGTTCAAAGGTACAGGCTTAGCGTTTTTTTGTGGCTTACTCAGCTCTCGTATGCCCTCTTGCAGTTTTGCAGTTGGGTCTTTTATCCCAAATTTCTCCAAGCATTTTCCTACAATTGCCCACATGTTTGGTCGTAGTATCAAAATCTCAGCTAGGGTGATAGTACATGTCACTGGTGTTGAAAAAATCTCTATCAATCCTTGCGAGTCCAGAACTTTTTCTGAAGAGATTCCTCATGAGGGAAGCGCTCTAATCTCAAATTTTGCTTTGTATTCTCCTAAGTATGAAGGTAAGGTATTCAGCGAATGAGGTTTACTCTCTACTGTTCTAACAGAGCCTCCATCTCCCCAATAAGAATGCAGATCTAAGTCCACTTGAGATCCTGCCTCAAATTCCTCTATGGGAGGATTCCTAATGTCCTTTTCCCCATTAGTCTCGTTAGCTTGACAACTCAGCTTGTTTGCAAAGTTTGCCTCTCTCACTTGTTTGCAAAACTCATTGTAATCCTCATCTCTTCCGTAAGACCTCTGTATCACAGGATCAAAACTCTCTATTGCTTGATCTATTGTGTTCATCACAATACGTTCATCCCCGTGTATTTTTTCAGGCTTTTGTGCACTCTTAGGCTTTTCAACTACCCGTGAGAGGATAGTCTCTTGATGCATTGGGTTTTCCGATCCACAATTCATTGGTTCTCTAGGTGGTTCTAACAAGGCTTGTCTAGTCTCGATCATTCTCTGACACATTTCGAGTCTCTGCTTTTCCAATTTTGCGTTTGGATAAGTCAACCACCGTTGTTCTTGTGATTGGTTTCTCTTTAATCTTGCTTCGTAAGCTCTTATCAGTGCGTCCAATGGTTCGTGTACTTTGTCGACTAACACTGATCCCCTTGAGCTCACGCTCATTGTCTCTTTGACGCTCTTCGCTTTCGACTTTTCAGAGTCCATTTCCTGTATTCCATTTTGAATCTCAAGTTTCTCTAGTCTGTCTTTATTTTGTTTTAATTCCTCAGCTAGAATTGCGTCTTGCTGTTCTTTTTTCAGTTTCATGCGTGCTTTCCTAGCTTTCCATGTTTTTCTATGGCTTCGTCGTCCTTGACTAGCCAATTCAGTCTCTGACTTTCCATTCTCTGGTTCTCTAGTGGTTTTCTTCGCTTGAGCTCCAGTACCAACTTGCGTCGGTATCAGAGTTTCATTTTCAGACCCACTGCTAGTAGGAATCAACTCTAGTATGTTCAATGTCGTCTTTGGCACTTTGTTGGGATTCTTTGAACAATCCTCAATGAAGTGAGTGACACCACACTCTGTGCAATATGAATTTATTCTAATGATCTCTGTGTGTGGACAAACATTCATCAAATGGTCACCTCCACACTTATAACAGGGTCCTAATGCAGGTCTTTGTGTCCCTTGATTTGCCCTTTGTGAATAAGCTAGTCTTTGGCCTGACAACCCTCCATGATCTATGAACATAAGTGTTCTTGCAACCAAGCTATACCTCTCTTCATCTAAGACGTATGTGGCTGTTGGTGGTCCAACATTTCCCATCATGCTCCAAGGTTCTGGTTGTTTTGGTTCTTCAGGCGGGTAATACAAAGTAGGAGCCATGAGTGCACCGGAATCTTCGTAATAAGTCTGAACAGGCACTAAAGCTTGTTCTTCCTGATTCTCTAGGGTGGGTGCATATCTAATACCGACTGGTCTCTCTCCTGGTAAAGGTGGTTGTTGCCCCAATACCGGCTATGGTCTTTCTATCCCCATAGGTCTTGGTAAGTTTCCCGTTGAGTATCGAGGTACTGGATGTACCTGAGGTGGTACTTTTTGAGTTGGAGGCGCAAACTGACGCTCCTTCACATAACCCTTGTTGTAATAGCACTTCTCTGTTGAGTGATTCGTCAATTTTTGTTCAATCGCACACCATTTTGTTAGTTTTGGCATTGGTTTAGGGTATGGTGCTAATCTGCTTATAGCATCCTCTATCATTTGTTCCATGTTCGGCATTGTTGTTGTTTGGACATTCTTCTTAGTGGTGGTCTCGCTAGCTATGGATGATGAGGTACTGGATGTGACATCCGTATCCAATGTCACCTCTCCATGAAATGCAGATTTATCCACTAAGTATAGTGCTTCTCTGGTCACTTGCTCAAAACTTGTACAAGCTTTCAGGTGCAAGTCTTTCTTGAGAGTGTCATTTCTCAGCCCTTCTATAAAGAGGACAGATAGTCTATCATCTTGCGGTCGTTCCCGTACTGGACATCTCTCTATGTATTTTTTGAAGCGAAGCAAAGCTTCCTTCACCTTTTCTTTCTCCTTCTATTTGAAGCATATATTTGGGATATCGTGTTGTGTTTGATCCCTCTTTTCGAGAATTCCCCGACAAACTCTCGCAGCAAATGGTCAATGTCATGGAAACCTCCGCCATTCAGTGGTGGTTGAAACCATGTCAATGCCATCCCTTCTAAAGTAAGACCAAATCCTTCGTATTGTGTGTAGAAATCTGTTATCTGCTCAGCTCTTAAGACTTGCTTAAAGAGTGAGATAGGTGCATACGGATCTTCTGAGCCACTATACTTATTCGGTATACACTTGGCCACTTGAGATGGTCTCATGCGTCTATTGTCTGCCACCAATCTTATTGCTCCTGTATCCCGACTAAAACTTTCTCTTGCGTCATGGACTTCATGGGTTGCTCTAGTTGGCTCCCTTGCCACGAATCTACTACTAGGAGGCAAATGTGATGGTGATGTTGCAAACATCGGACCTACCGTAGTATGTGTAGGGAATGGAACTGCACTACCTCGATTTGCAGCCATTGACTCTCTAGAATGTAATGTTCCCATTGGGTTTGGCATAGAATACTGAGGTTGACTGAAAGAATCAGCCACGTGAGTTCTTCCTATTCCACTTGTTGCTATAGGGTCTAGCACTACATTTGTAGGTGCTGGTCTTTGTGAGCTAGGAGTGACATAATACTGATGGAGTGGTCCCCCCAAAGTATGTATATCCTTCCAAATCCTTTTTATCCATTGTCGAGTATTGCCTTCCATACTTGTCGTATGCGACAATCTTCGTTTCTGATCCCTCTGTGTAGGTAAAGACATAAAGTCTTTTTCGCTCTGTCAACTCTCCGACGTAGGGTTCCTTGCATCTATAATAGAGATCTTCCTCTCCATTAGTATGCTTGTATAACCCCACGTAGATGTTGTCTGTGTTGACTCTAAAAGTTTCGTTTTCTCGCCTTAGCCTCGCATTAGGGAATCTCATTGTTGGTGCTTTCTCTTCAAGTTCTTCATCTACTTTGGCTTTTGTGCCCATCATCCCCACTTGTCCACAATGTTAGGATTCAAGACTACCAAGTACATGATACCTTGGTCATCTAGGTACCTATCTCCGCTATAGCTCATAGGCACTAAGTCCTTGAGTTCACTTGGTCTATCTTCTATCTTTACACAATAGCGGTCCATACCATCTCTATAGATCTTTGCACCTTGCTCATTGTTGTATTGATACTTTATGAACAATAGCTTCATTGTGGCTGAAGGATTTGATGGTCCTGCTGCCATGTTTTCTCTTTCGTTTAAGTTCAAGTATCTTAAGTGTTCAGTGAAAATCTCGTAAGATCTCTCTAAAGAAGTATCGGAAATACTTCCTTCAAGGATCGGCTCTAACGGTCGCACTACAATTTGGTTTACACTCTCCTCAGTTGATATAACACTCACTTGTTCTCTTTGTCTCGGTTGGTTATTTTGGAGATATCTACCGGATCTCAAATTCATCAATCCCCCTAGAGGAATCTAACTTTTCAGTCTCGGCAATTTGTTTATCCCAATTGTCTATGATCAAAAGGATCCAAACTGAATGATACTTGGTCAAATGGTTGTTTTGTCAGTTGGAAGACTTTTGTTATCTCAAGTGAAAATTTTGTATCAGATTTGCTCAAAACGACATTATACACCTATGATGTCTTTTTTCACAGATTTTGGATATTTTTGCTTTGCTCACTCCTAGTAGCACCCTGATACTCTGTCCACTCACAAAATTCAATTTGAACTCTGTTTGTGCAAGTTATGGCCAGATTAGGCTTTTCTTGGCAATTTCCCAATGTTTGACTTACTTGAGGTCAAATGTGATCCAAATGACATGAAACTTGAAATACAAGCTCTAGACAACTAGTACAAAGGATCTGTTTGTGCAATTTGAACTCTGTTTGTGCAAGTTATGGCCAGATTAGGCTTTTCTTGGCAATTTCCCAATGTTTGAATTACTTGAGGTCAAATGTGATCCAAATGACATGAAACTTGAAATACAAGCTCTAGACAACTAGTACAAAGGATCTATTTTTCTATTTTGGTCTCTGTTTAGCCCCTAAGACATCATACGCGTATGATGTCTAAAGTTGCAGAATTCCAGTTTTTCAACACAGAACTCTTCGAAGAGCTCTCCTAAGTGCTCAGCAACACTTAGTCTCACAGAAAATTTGTCTGAACTTTGTTTATGCAAGTTTCACTACCAAATCAATGGTTTAGTGATCTAACATGCAAACAAACACATCAAGTAAATAAATAACTGATTAATAGCTCTAGATCAGGATCAAATCAAATCCTACCTAAGCTACTTCTAATCATAAAATGGGTTTCTGCAATTGTGAGTATAAAGAGATTCACTGCCACACATGGACTAGTAAATACCTCAATCTCAACAACCACTCAACACCAACAAAAATCTATCTAATCTAAACTAAAAAATTGTCAAACAGGAAAGACCCAAGAATACCACAAGTTTCCTAGTACCTCTCAAAGATCCTCTGAGTCCACCACTCCTAGACCTTTCTAACTAAAATATATAAAGTAACAAAACAAATCACCTCGTAGGATTAGTCTAAGGTCACCTACTTAGGGCTCTCATCCTCGGCAGCGGCGCCAAATGTTGTGTCGATTACGCCGCTAGCGGTGGCTATGATAGCGATAACTCAACCGACAAACAAGAATGTCAGACGAGGACAGAGCTTGACCCGCAGGTGTACGGAAACAAATAGGTGGGTGTTAAATCACGTACTTAACCTTCTAATGACAATCACTACCAAGGAAATCAAATCTAAGTTCTCAAATACACAAGTGACTGAAATCCGTACTACGAACAAATGCTACCTAAAACATGATCTAGAGTCATCGAATCAGCCTCAAACTCAAAGGGGGGTCTCTACACTAGGTAAGGACAATACCCTATGAATCTAAAATACAATCTCAACCTGTAACAACTCCGTGCAGTAAACGCGTATGAAGACGGGCCGAAAAATACAGGGGACCAAATGTCAACTCCGATGGTACTAATGTGTATCTCTACTCACTGCGATTCTATAGATATATGGCATGCTCAATTCCGACACACAGGTAGGGATAAAACTCACATAGAAGCTCGTGAGAGCTCACCTTGTGTAGAAGTCGAATGCGTGCACGCTTGGTATCAGTGCGTAGCTCTTTCCGTTGCTAATAGAATGGTGGTGTTTCTTCTCCAATGGCGTCTCCGTAGCTCGCGTAGCAAGAGGATAGACTCTCTAACTCTCTCTCAGACACAGTCACGGCACTCAAAAAACTCACCTTGATTAATGATTCAAAATTGTGTCCTTAGGTTTACATAAATTGGCTCTTATACCTCAGCCTTGGAGGTGTGAAAACATCTCTAATCTAATTACATAAGTAGGTGAAACTACTTGGGGAATACAAGCTGGAAACTCAATTGAGTCCCGCTAATTACAATGAATTGGCTCCATGAAAAAAATGAAATGTCGGAAAGACATTTATTACGAGAAGTGTTTACAAAAACATGAGTGTGAGCAAAAATGTATGGGTGTGGTCCTTCGCGAGAGAGAGAGAGAGAGAGAGAGAGAGAGAGAGAGAGAGAGAGAGAGAGAGAGAGAGAGAGAGAAACGCTACAATAGACAAGGAATATCTGGGCTCAACAAACCACATACATGCAGATGGAGCATGGAGGCCATCAGCACAGGGATATGCAGTCAAGGCTGATTGCGATGTTGCATGATAGTGGAAGCAATCCATGCGTCAACCTCAGACTGAATCTGGAAACTCACGCCAACAGTTGAAGCGCTAGAAGCTAAGGAACCCTTCACCTTCTAACCTTGCAAGGAAATGTCGGGTTTGTGGGTTGAAGAGTTGATCATGAGTTGGGGTTGTACCTTCACCTCACCTTGAAAGAAAGCTTTCTATAACCCTTGATGCAATCGCATACGCTCTAGACTGTTTTTAGTTAATGCAAACAGAGGTCATCTGCCATGATGCAATGTTTTCTTAAGGGGCAATAGAATTTACAATGATATTGTTAGTCAGTGGTTGTTGAAGCAAGATGTCGTGCTTGGCACTACCTTGATCGGCATGTATGCTTAATGTGGTGCATTTCATAAAGCACAAAAAGCACTTTAGGAGAATCCTATCCACGATGTCGTCTCTTGATATGCACTGATTGAGGGATACGCCTAACTTGGGTAGGGCAAAGGAGCTCTCGACTGTTTTCAGCAGATCCACGACCATTAAAATCTGGAGTTCCAACTGCTACATTTCAGCGTTTTTTGCTATCCCTTTCGAATGTGGTGGTTGCATTTGAGGATATGTGCTTCTCATGCCTGATTGCGGGATTAGCCCAACTTGGGCAAGGCCAAGGAGCTTTGGGTGTTTTTCAGCGGCGGATGCAAAGCAAGGGTGTCTATCCAAAAGCAATCACATACGCTCTAAGCTATTTTTAGCTGATGCAAAGAGGGGGCATCTCTCATGATGCAATGTTGTCTCAAGGAGTGCATTGATTGCAGGATATGCCTAACTTGGGCAAGGCCAAGGAGCTCTGGACGTTTTTCAGTGGATGCGAAGCGATGGTGTCTACCGAGATGCACAGGATGGAATTTACGAATAGTGGCACACACACACACACACACACACACACACACACACACAGAGCTATTGTTGCATTCGGCCAGGCAGCTCTTTGAGGCTCTGAGCGGAACTGTGTGATGCGTGCGTGTGTGCTCGTGTGTGTGTCCTTGAGAAAACATTGCATCATGGCAGATGCCCTCTCTTTGCATCGGCTGAAAATAGCCTGCTATTGCATCAAGGGTTATAGAAAGCTTTCTTTCAAGGTGAGGTGAAGGTAGGGCCCCAAATCATGATCACCTCTTCAGCCCACGAACCTGACGTTCCTTGCAAGGTGAGGAGGTGAAGGGTTCCTTGGCTTCTAGCGCTTTAACTGCTGGTTGAATGACGCATGGATTGCTCTTGAATAGCAGGTCTTGAGTTCCACTCTCCTCATCGAATAGATCTTTAAGGTCTGTTGTGATAGTTTTCTATGACTTCTCTCTGTCTTTCTCTCTCTCTCTCTCTCAATTTCTCTCTCTCTCTCTCTCTCTCTCTCTCTCTCTCTCTCTCTCTCTCTCTCTCTCTCTCTCTCTCTCTCTCTCTCTCTCTCTCTCTCTCTCTCTCAAACAAACACACACACACACACACATGCACAAAACTGTTGAGCTTATATGTGAAGCTACTCAATATATGGCTTCTCTATATATTGAGTAGCTTCACATATAAGCTCAACAAAAACACAGTCAGTGGTTATTGAAACAAAACGGCGTGCTTGGCACTACCTGGTTGACATGTATGCCTAATGTAGTGCATTTCATAAAGCACAAAAAGTACTTTAGGAAATTCATTTCCACGATGTTGTCTCTTGATATGCACTCATTGTGCTATACGCCTAACTTGGGAAGGGCGAAGGAGCTTTGGGCTGTTTTCAGCAGATCCACAGCCATTAAACACCGGAGTTCCCACTGCTACATTTCAGTGTTTTTTGCTATCCCTTTAAAATCTGGTGGTTTCATTTGAGGATCTTTGCTTCTCATGCCTGATTGTGGGATATACCCAACTTGAGCAGGGCCAAGGAACTTTGGGCGTTTTTCAGCGGATGCGAAGCAAGGGTGCCAATCCAGAAGCAATCGCATATTCTCTAGGCTGTTTTCAACTCATGCAAAGAGGGGGCATCTCTCATGATGAAATGCGTTCTCGAGAAGTGCCTTGATTACGGGATATGCACAACTTGAGCAAGGCCAAGGAGCTCTACACGTTTTTTAGCGGATGCGAAGTGAGGGTGTCTACCGAGATGCAAATACGGAACAGGATGGAATTTACGAATAGTGGCACAGACACCCACACACACACACACACAGAGGTAGGTAGCTATTGTTTCATTCAGCCTCGTGAAACACTTTGAGGCTCTGAGCGGAACTGTGTGATGTGTGTGTGTGTGTGCACGTGTGTGTGTGTCCTTGAGAAAACATTGTATCATGGCAGATGCCCTCTCTTTGCATCAGTTCAAAACAGCCTAGAGCATATGCTATTGCATCAAGGGTTATACGAAGCTTTCTTTGAAGTTGAGGGGAAGGTACGGCCCCAAATCATGATCAACTCGTCAGCGCACGAACCGGACATTTCCATGCAAGGTGAGGAGGTGAAGGGTTCCTCGGCTTCTAGCGCTTTAAGTGTTGACTGAATGACGCATGGATTTCTCTTGAATAATAGGTCTTGAGTTCAACTCTCCTCATTGGATAGATCTTTAAGGTCTGTAGGAATAGTTTGATACGACCTCTCTCTCCCTCTCTCTCTCTCTCAAACACAAACACACACACACGCAACATAGTCAGTGGTTGTTGAAACAAAACATCGTGCTTGGCACTTCCTTGGTCGACATGTATGCCTAATGTGGTGCATTTCATAAAGCACAAAAAGTACTTTAGGAGATTCCTGTCCACAATGTCGTCTCTTGATATGCACTCATTGCGGGATACGCCTATCTTGGGAAGGGAGAAGGAGCTTTGGGCTGGTTTCAGCATATCCACAACAATTAAACTTTGGAGTTCCCAATTCTACATTTCAACGTATTTTGCTATCCCTTTCGAATGTGGTGGTTTCATTTGAGGATCTCTGCTTCCCATGCTTGATTGCGGGATATGCCCAACTTGGCTAGGGCCAAGGAACTTTGGGTGTTTTCCAGTGGATGCGAAGGCAGGGTGTCTATCCAAATGCAATTGCATATGAGGGCATCTCTTATGATGCAATGTTATCTCAAGGAGTGCATGATTGCAGGATATGCCCAACCTGGGCAAGGCCAAGGAGCTCTGCAAGGGTGTCTACTGGGATGCAAATAGGGAACCTGATGGCAGTTACGAACACTGGCACAGAGAGAGAGAGAGAGAGAGAGAGAGAGAGAGAGAGAGAGAGAGAGAGAGAGAGAGAGAGAGAGAGAGAGAGAGAGAGAGAGAGAGAGAGAGAGAGAGAGAGAGAGAGAGAAAGGTAGCTATTTTTTCATTAGTTCGGGTTACTCTTTGAGGCTCTAAGAAAAACTGTGTGACGTGTGTGTGTGTGGGTGCATGTGTGTGTGTGCTTGAGAAAACATTGCATCATGGCAGATGCCCTCTCTTTGCATCAACTGAAAATAGCCTAGAGTATATGCTATTGCATCAAGGGTTATAGGAAGCTTTCTTTCAAGGCGAGGTGAAGCTACGACCCCAAATCATGATCAAATCTTCAGCCCACGAACCCGATGTTTCCTTGCAAGGTGAGGAGGTGAAGGATTCCTCGGCTTCTAGCACTTCAATTGTTGGTTGAATGACGTATGGATTGCTCTCAAATAATAGGTCTCAAGTTCAACTCTCCTCATCGGATAGATCTTTAAGGTCTCTAGGGATAGTTTCCTACGACTTTAAAATTCTCTTCTTCTTCTTATTCTCTCTCTCTCTCTCTCTCTCTCACACACACACACACACACACACACACACACACACACACACACACACACACACACACACACACACACACACACACACACACACACACACACACACACACACACACACACAACACAATCAGTGGTTGTTGAAACAAAATGTCGTGCTTGACACTACCTTGGTCGACATGTATGCCTAATGTGGTGCATTTCATAAAGCACATAAATTACTTTAGGAGATTCCTGTCCAGGGTGTCATCTCTTGATATACACTGATTGCGGGATACTCCTAACTTGGGAAGGGCAAAGGAGCTCTGGGCTGTTTTCAGCAGATCCACGACCATTAAACTCTAGAGTTCCCATTGCTACATTTTAGCGTTTTTTGATATCCATTTCAAATGTGGTGGCTGCATTTGAGGACCTCTCCTTCTCATGCCTGATTGGTTGCGGGATATGCCCAACTTGGGTAGGGCCAAGGAGCTTCGAGTGTTTTTCAGCAACAACATATGCTCTAGGCTGTTTTAAAGATGCAAAGAGAGGGCATCTTCCATGATTGAATGTTTTCTCAAGGGGCAATAGAATTTACAATGATATTGTTAGTCTATGTTTCTTATTCCTGATTGCTGGATACACCCAACTTGGGCAGGGCCAAGGAGGTTGAGCGTTTTTCAACGGATTCGAAGCAAGGATGTTTATACAAATTCAATTGCATATGATTTAGGCTGTTTCCAGCTGATGCAAAGAGAGGGCATCTCTCATGATGGAATGTTGTCTAAAGGAGTGCATTGATTGTAGGATACACCCATTTGGGCAAGGTCAAGGAGCTCTCGGCATTTTTCAGCGGATGCGAAGTGAAGGTGTCTACCCAGAAGCAATCGCATACGCTCTAGGCTGTTTTCAGCTGATGCAAAGAGAGGGCATCTGCCATGATGCAATGTTTCCTCAAGGGGCAATAGAATTTACAATGATATTGTTAGTCTCTACTTCTCATGCCTGATTGGGGATATGCTAACTTGGGTAGGGCCAAGGAGCTTTGGGCATTTTTCAGCGGATGCGAAGCAAGGGTGTCCATACAAATGCAATCGCATCCGCTCTAGGTTATTTTCAGTTGATGCAAAGAGAGGGCATCTCTCATGATGCAATGTTGTCTCAAGGAGTGCATTGATTGCAAGATTCATGTCGAGGATGTCGTCTCTTGATATGTAGTGATTGCAGGATAGTAGATACGCCTAACCTAAGTAGGGTGAAGCAACTCTGGGCTGTTTTCAACAGACTCACGATCAATAAACTCTCGAGTTTACACTGTTACATTTTAGCATTTGTTGCTGTCCTTTTCAAATGTGGTGGCTGCATTTGAGGATCTCTGCTTCTCATGCCTTATTGCAAGATTAGCCCAACTTGGCCAGGGCTAAGGAGCTTTGGGCATTTTTGAGCAGATATGAAGCGAGGGTGTCTATCCAAAAGCAATCGCATACGCTCTAGGCTGTTTTCAGTTGATGCAAAGAGAGGGCATCTCTAATGATGCAATGTTGTCTCAAGGAGTGCATTGATTGCAGGATATACCCAACTTGGGCAAGGCCAAGGAGCTCTTGGCAATTTTCAATGGATGCGAAGGGAGACTGTCTACCCAGATGCAAATAGGGAACACAATGACAATTACGAACAGTGGCGGAGAGAGAGAGAGAGAGAGAGAGAGAGAGAGAGAGAGAGAGAGAGAGAGAGAGAGAGAGAGAGAGAGAGAGAGAGAGAGAGAGAGAGAGAGAGCTATTGCTGCATTTGGCATGGCAACTCTTTGAGGCTCTGAGTGGAAGTGTGTGACGTGTATGTGTGTGCGTGTGTGTGTCCTTGAGAAAACATTGCATCATGGCAGAGGCCCTCTCTTTGCATCAGCTGAAAATAGCATAGAGCATATGCGATGGCATCAAGGGTTACATGAAGCTTTCTTTCAAGGTGAGGTGAAAGTACGACCCCAACTCATGATCAACTCTTTAGCCCACGAACCTGACGTTTCCTTGCAAGGTGAGGAGGTGAAGGGTTCTTCGGCTTTTAGCGCTTCAAATGCTGGTTTAATGATGCATGGATTTCTCTTGAATAACAGGTCTTGAGTTCAACTCTTCTCATTGGATAGATCTTTAAGTTCTCTTGGGATAGTTTCCTACGACATTAAAACTCTCTTCTTCTTCTTCTTCTTCTTCTTCTTCTCTCTCACAACACAGTCAGTGGTTCTCGAAACAAAATGTCGTGCTTTGCACTACCTTGGTTGACATGTATGCCTAATGTGGTGCATTTCATAAAGCACAAAAAGTACTTAGGAGATTCCTGTCCAGGATGTCATCTCTTGATATGCACTAATTGCGGGATACACCTAACTTGGGAAGGGCGAAAGAGCTCTGGGCTATTTTCAGTAGATCCACGGCCATTAAACTCTGGAGTTCCCACTACTACATTTTAGTGTTTTTTGCTATCCCTTTTGAATGTGGTGGTTGCATTTAAGGATCTCTGCTTCTCATGCCTAATTGCGGGATATGCCCAACTTGGGTAGGGCCAAGGAGGTTTGGGTGTTTTTCAATGGATGGGAAGCAAGGGTGTCGATCCAAATGCAATCGCATACGCTCTAGGCTGTTTTCAGCTGATGCAAAGAGAGGGCATCTCTCATGATGAAATTTTGTCTCAAGGAGTGCATTGATCGCACGATATGACCAACTTGGTCAAGGCCAAGGAGATTTGAGTGTTTTTCAATGGAGTCAAAACGAGGGTGTCTATCAAGATGCAATCGCATACACTCTAGGCTGTTTGCAGCTGATGCAAAGAGAGGGAATCCACCATGATGCAATGTTTTCTAAAGGGGCAATAGAGTTTAAAATGATATTGTTAGTCAGTGGTTGTTGAAACAAAACATCGTGCTTGACACTACCTTGGTTGACATGTATGCCTAATGTGGTGCATTTCATAAAGCACAAAAAGTAATTTAGGAGGTTCCCGTCTATGATGTCATCTCTGGATATGCATTGATTGTGGGATATGCCTAACTTGGGCAAGGGTGAGGAAGCTCTAGGCTGTTTTTAGCAGATGTGATGTTGTGCTTGGCACTGCCTTGGTCGACATGTATGCCAAATGTGGTGCAATTCATAAAGCACAAAAAGTGCTTTCGGAGGTTCCTATCTGAGATGTAGTCTTTTGGAATGAAACAGATTGCAGAATATGCAAAATTTGGACAAGGCCAAGGAGCTATGTAACCTCTCAATCCGTCAGACATTTGGTAGTCAAAACCATGCAAAATTCTGCCTCCAAAAGGCTATTATGATCTATGAGATCAAAAGTAGAGAGAGAGAGAGAGAGAGAGAGTACTTTTCTTGATTTGCCTTATGAAATTTGCGAGGAGCAAGGGGTTTAGGGTAAGAGGTGCCATGCCGCCGGCGAAGGAGACGCTATTTTACTAGTGCCAAATAATGTGGCTAAACAGTTGGACTTACCCATCTCAGAGGAGGAGATAAAAGAAACTATTGGAAATTTAAAACCTGGTAAATCTCTTGGAAAGTTGATTCGTGTGCTTAATGAGTTTTATTGTTTATATAAAGTTTTTTTGGTTCCTTGTTTAATCTTGGTATGGCAAAAAGCCCTAGAAATAGGTCGTCTTTCTCCTTTTATAAATGCTCGTGTGGTTAAATCGATACATAAGAAAGGCTCAAGGGATCACATGTATGACTTCTGTGTGTATAAGATCTTTTCTTTTTCATTAGCTAGGAGACTTATCCCTCTTATGGATTAGTTCATCTTAAAAGAGAAGAAGCGTTTCATTAAGGGTAGGTCTATACTTGATGCAATTATTACACTTTGGGAAGGCATGGACTATGTAGAGGAAACGAACCAAGAATACATCTTCTTCAAAATTGATTTTGACAAAGCTTACCACATAATAGAATGGGATTTTTCTTGCAAAGTCTATATGACAAGGGGTTGGGACATTGCTTATGAAATTTGTTCACACCTTATTTGGGCTAGGTAGTGAAAGATGTTATACTTTAGCCAAGATTTCTCTAAATGACGCCCTCACTAAAGCTTTCCTTTGCACAAATCCCCATATGATAGGGATACCCTCTCTCCCCTTTATTGTATTTATCTTCTTTTGGTGATATGGGCTAGGTAGTGAAAGATGTTATACTTCAAGGAGATTAAAATTAAAGATGTTATGCTTTGGGCTGGTAAGTGCAAGATGTTATACTTCAACGAATATTAAAATACATTGACTTCACTAACTCTATGGATCAATTATGTTTGCAACATTTTGGAAACAAAAGTAATGCTTTAGTTAAACATTATCTTCAGTCTGTAGAGAATTTTTGGACATGCCTTAACACATACTGCTTGGCTAGTGGCTTCATGGTACAAATTCTCAGGTCGTCATTGTCCTAGCATCATTATTTAGTCTTGATTCAAATCTATTGAAGATGATTTTTTTAATAGATCTCTAGGTATTCCATTTGATGTTTTCTTCAATCACAGATGGAATTAGGTAATGAACAGATTCAAGAAAAGAATTTCACTTGGTAGAATCATCAACCCAACATCTCTACTAGAGTTTTTGTTTTGAGTCACAACATCTCTCCTAGAGTTTTTGTTTTGAATCACTACTTATTATCTTCTTCGGTGTTTTTCTTGTCTTGTTGTCTCCTTCACAATTTAAATTGAACAAATTATTTACTCTCCCAAGAATATTTTTCTCGAGAGGATTAGAAGACATCAACAAAATGCCTAAATTCTCTTGGAAAATTTGCTGAAAACCCAAGGACTTAGGAGGTCTGAGCATTCTCAATTTGTAGCACCTCTCAAACAAGTTGGCTAGAAAATGGATAATGAGGGCTTCATTCTCTTTTGACTTCTGGCTCTACTAATCAAAAGGAAAATCGTCCAGTTCCATCTAAAGGGATACATATCCTGGTTTGGGATTTCTTTGTAAGAAGTTTCAATTTCTAATGCTGACTTCATCCTTAAAAGGTTTTAGCTTGTTTGAAGATTCTAGAAGGCTTGGAATGATTTCAGGAATAGTTGGAATCCTCCTACAACCTTTGAATTCTCTGCTCAATTCCAGATGAAGGACTCCATATGGTTTGGAGAAGGAGAAGGTTGAAAGTTACCTAGCAGAGGATAAAAATATTACAAGCTGGAATCAAACTCTACAAAGATGTATACAAAGAAGAAAAATGTGTTAGTGAAGAAGACATCAGCCACCAATAATTCTAGATCTTTCAAGGCTATGCAACTTTAGTCTTAGCTAGGTGTCAAAGGTTTCAATTCACACTCTTGGAGATGTGCTAGAGGAGTGTCTGTCTCAGTTTTGTAGATCTATAAGAATATTTAGGTATCCAAAAATGTCATTTCAAACATGGATCTAAACTTAATTGGGAAGTTGAATCACAAGTGAGAATTGTACTAGAATGCCAAAAAATGAGAATACAGATTTAAATGTACTTGGGCTTACCCTTTAGCCATAACCCATATCTCTCTCATGTGGTTAATTCTTCACCAAGGTTTATGGACATGTACCTAATCTAAAAGAATTGGAGTTTTAGATGGAATTTACGGCTTGCCAGGGGAGTCCGAAACTGTAAAATATTAATGTTTGAAGTCGGTGACAACGGCCGATGATGAGGTACCATATGACTTTGGGAAGGTTTGGCAACCTCATTAGTGGGCCCACAAAGTTCAGGACTATGGATTTACAGTTCTTGATGAGTTATTTGTATGAATGTCGTCACTGAAAGCATGTTGATTGCGGGATTTACTCAAGTGCTGCTAGAGAAAAGTGTTGTGCGAGGCAATGCCCGGGTGAATATGTATGCCAAATGGGGTGTGCTCATAAGGCCGCACCCAAAGGCAAGCCTGCCCCATGAATTAATAAAGCCGCCCAATTTATGAAGCCCAAGGCAAGTGAACCCAAGCATAGCCGCCCAAAAGCTATTGAAAGGATGGCCGCCCAAGGGAATGGCGCCCGAGGTCATTGCCTAAGGAGGGTGGCCACCCAATAAAAGGGAATTTTGAATGTGAATCCAAAGGAGAAAAAGAAAGGCATGGAGAGCAGATGACGGGCAGGGGGCGCAAGCTGAGAAAGGGTGCTCACGTCGGGCCGTAGAGTGGTTGGATCAAAGCTCGCCTGAGACGAATTCTCTTCAACAGGCCTAGGCGCTCCCTTTCAGAGCTTGTGCCGGGGAATTTCGCGCTGCTCGACTCCGTCTGTCTGCTCCAAATTTTGTTGTGTTGGTCATTTAAAGTATATCTACGCAATTTAAAGCATATCTAGGTACATATCTGTAAATATTCAAAAAGATATCGTTTTTTTCACATTCCTTTGTAGCTCACCTTGAAATTTGTTCTTATTTACTTCACTTGGCGGAAAATAGTTTTTTCCACTTTTGAATCACTCAATCTCTCTTTTTTCTCTCTCACCTTTCACGAGCTCTCTCTTCTTTTTTGATGCACCTTGTTCTTAAGATAAGAATATGCTACTACGTGGAGTGTCTATCAAAGAAAAATTTACAAATGCAAATGAAGCACAACAACTTCGCAACAAGGGAGAGAAACACATTGATATATGGAAAAATGGAAGCTTGTATCCACCGGATCCTAGCACTGGAAGGTAGCCATCTTTTCACACACCTCATGATTTGATGAGATTTGTTGGAGATGGGTTGATGGCTTACTAGGATACAGTTCTAGGCTATCTCATTTACACATTGATCATACACATTAACACTCAATATCTCAAATTGCTTTGTCTTCAAATGCAACAAGAATTTTAGAACCTGAAAACCAAATAGCGTCTCTAAAACAAGAAAATCATCAGCTTCAGACTTTAAAAGAAACTCCAATAAGATTAAGAGCACAAATAATATGAATGTGTCAGAAAATCTAATATCTAACCAACCCAAATGATTTTCTCATATTAAATTGATCACTTAATGTGGGAGAATAAACGGGAACAAGTGTTAAGATATAGATATGTGCTTATAGATCTATCTCAACATGGGGCCAATGGTAAAGGGGCCCAAATGAGAGATGGTCTATCAAAGAGCAAGGCTAACTAATGGAGCATAAGACCTTAGGGTTAGATTCATTGAAGACCTCCAATAACGTGTGTAAAAGTCATTTGACCTTAGGTAAGCTAGGGTTGAGCTTGAGGCGGGAACCCGACCCAAGCTCGAGGTGCTTGTCTTGCTTGAGGTGCTTGTCGTGCTTGAGGTGCTTGATTAAGGTGCTTGAGGTGCTTGACCTGCTACATGCTTGAGGTGCTTGACTTGCTACTTGATTACGGTGCTCGAGGTGCTTTGACATGCTTGCCTAAGATGCTTGTGGGAACACCCCTAGTTTAAGTGCATTGTCATGCTTGATAACTAAGGTGCTTGAGCACCAAAAGTCAAAAGTATCCCTACAAGAGGGGGGCTGAGCCCTTTTCCTAGGGGATAGAGAGAGAACACACACTCACACACACAAGGAAAGCCCAAGCTTGAAGAGGCAGCAATGACACATGTCAGGCCCCTACCTATGTTACCTTCATGAGATGCCTGAAGCCTATTGGTTGGCCACCCAAGGGGTCCAATAGTAATTTAGGAGATTTAATTAATTGATTTAGAATTTATCTAGCCCTCTCTCTCAAAGGGGAAAGGGGGACACTTGTCTCAAGGCTACCCCTACTGCTTGTAATGCCTCTTGCTTATGATTGGCTAGGCCTGGAGGGGTCCAATGAGCTTCAAGCATGAGCTACAAGGGGGGGTCGACCCAAGCAAGCTAGGGGGTTTCTTAGGGGGTATACTCACCCACACACACTCACAAACCTAATCTAAAAGAATTGGAGTTTTAGATGGAATTTACGGCGTGCTAGGGGAGTCCGAAACTGTACAATATTAATGTTTGAAGTCGGTGACAACGGCCGATGATGAGGTACCATATGACTTTGGGAAGGTTTGGCAACCTCATTAGTGGGCCCACAAAGTTCAGGACAATGGATTTACAGTTCTTGATGAGTTATTTGTATGAATGTCGTCACTGAAAGCATGTTGATTGCGGGATTTACTCAAGTGCTGCTAGAGAAGAGTGTTGTGCGAGGCAATGCCCGGGTGAATATGTATGCCAAATGGGGTGTGCTCATAAGGCCGCACCCAAAGGCAATCCTGCCCCATGAATTAATAAAGCCGCCCAATTTATGAAGCCCAAGGCAAGTGAACCCAAGCATAGCCGCCCAAAAGCTATTAAAAGGATGGCCGCCCAAGGGAATGGCGCCCGAGGTCATTGCCTAAGGAGGGTGGCCACCCAATAAAAGGGAATTTTGAATGTGAATCCAAAGGAGAAAAAGAAAGGCATGGAGAGCAGATGACGGGCAGGGGGCGCAAGTTGAGAAAGGGTGCTCGCGCCGGGCCGTAGAGTGGTTGGATCAAAGCTCGCCTGAGACGAATTCTCTTCAGCAGGCCTAGGCGCTCCCTTTCAGAGCTTGTGCCGGGGAATTTCGCGCTGCTCGACTCCGTCTGTCTGCTGCCATGTCATCACCATAGGCCGGGTTCCCATCTCAAGCACAACCCTAACTTGCCTAAGGTCTAGGTATTTTTAACACTGAGCATTGGAGGCCTTTAATGAAGCTAACCCTAAGGTCTTTTAAGCTTCATTAGATGCACGTTGCTCTTCGATACGCTACCTCCTTTTGGGCACCTATTGAGATGTAACCATCTCTTCTCTTGATCCCTTGTTGAGTTAAGTCTAGAAGCACTTACTACACATTGATCTTTGGTAGACTGTCTCCTTTTTGACCCCTATTCAGATGAAACCATTTCTCCTTTTGGTCCTCTATTGAGATAGGTCTAGATGCACTTATTACATATTGTTGTTTCGTAGACCATCTCCTTTTGGACCCCGATTGAGATGTAACCATCTCTCCTTTTGGTCTCCTGCTCAGATAGGTCTAGAAGCACATGTCTCTATTCTAGCTCTTTCTCCCATTTATTCTCTCATATTAAATGACCAGTTTCACTACAAGAGGTTGTGTGCTCTTGTGACGCTGTTAGCGACGGAAATACATTGGGTTTTTATAACCCCCGGCGTCGCTAAAACCGTCGCTAACAGCGTCGCTATGAGAGCGTCGCTATAAGCGTCGCTATAGGCGTCGCTATATGCGTCGCTATATAGCGACGCTCATAGCGACGCCTATAGCGACGCCTATAGCGACGCTCTCACAGAAGAGTATAGCGACGCATATAGCGACGCTACAGAGCCATAAATAGCGACGCTTATAGCGACGCCTGAGAGAATATCTTTTTGGTGGCAGGGCATTGAATGCCCTGCCACCCATCAACCATATTGTACTTGATTCAGTTTTTAAAAAAAGTGCAAAAGTAGATAATAGACCCAAAATAGTCACCCACAAGACGCATTGTTTGCAAAATTGACAATTGTACACATCATAGGCAAACTGAATTGATTGGCAAATGTAATAATGCCAATTGTACAACATCATAGGCATAAAGAATTGATTGGCAAAAGGAATTGCGGTGACAAATGTAATAATATACATGGTTCAAAAAGACGTATAAAATCCGTCTCATGATACATAAGCTACGAGAAACCCTACACTAATGCTATCTAGCTACGGCTAAATTGACGTCGTCTAATCAGACGTCTCATCGCGTCCAAGCGGCGTATTTGTCGGATTCTGCAAAAAAAGACAATAAGACAGTTTTCAGTAAATATAAACATATAACGACATTTATAAAACAATACAAAAAATAAAAAAGAGTAAACCCTAATACTAACCATGCCGCCGCGAGAACTGAGAATGTCCATCAGGGCGTTTAAGCCCTTCCTGCCTGCGTACTCGTGCTCGTACGGTGTGGGATCACGTCCTGTCATCGACCACTGTCAAAACATACAAAGATTTCATTATGTTAGAACTAAAAAAACTCATAAACCCTAAACTATCGAACATGCATAAAGAGCAATGTGAAAAGACTTACAAAATCGGCCTCAAATGATGCCCATCCACCGCTCCCCAAGTGGTGCGAGCTCCCTGCCTCTACTCGCGCTCTGGCTGCATCCTTTTGTTGCTTCCACTTGTCGGGATTCTCGCGCGCTGCTTTCTTCGCATTCTTCCAATCTTCTTTGGCCAGCCAATCTGGCCTATTCCACCCATTCTTGATTGCTTTTTGCACTTCGGAACGCTTGTGTTTGCAGTATTCGCGCATTCGAATCTTCATCAGGTCTTCATTGAAGCGCTGATCCCGTGTTGGAACGGGAAACTCATCATGAAGTATGCTGATGACTCTGTTTTTTAAATCACTTGGTACTTCACTCCATTTGTTTAGTATATAGTGTCTAAACAGCTGAGAGCAAAGACCACGCATGCGCGAAATCACCTTCTTGCCGTCATCATCCATGATGATGCCGCCGCTGATGTCAACGGAGTAAGGCAAGCCCTCTGGCCGGTGACGCGTGAACCTGGGTGTCCCGGCAGGGGTCTCTAGCGGCGTGTCGATGGGGGTACGGACGTCAGGTGTCTCCACCGGCGTCTGGGCGCCGAAGCGAGGAGTGTCGAGTGGGGTGGCTCCCGGCGGAGTAGGTAGAGGTGTGTAGCTTCTAGGAACAGTCATCCGTGCAAAACCTGGCGTAGATGGCGATGCTGTGGCTGGTGTGGGGGCGGGCAAAGAAGGGGAGGGTAAAGAGCCTCGTCGAACACGAGGCGGTGTGGAGGCATCGGTGGCGGAATCCCCACAACAACCGCCACCGCCACCACTAGAGCGCCGGTGTCTAGACGAGTGTGACGCTCGTCTCGTCGACGCCGAAGCTTCCACACCGCCTCGTGTAGATTGTGTTACGGATTGCTTTGCAAGTTTGTAGATTGTGTTACGGATGTCGAGAGACAAACATCCCTCAATGGCAACCGGTAAAATAAACTGTAAAGTATGTGCAGCAATGATATTAAAGTCCACATTTTATGCAATGATATTAAAGTCCACTATGAACGTACCTGACACATTTTATGCCAATCGTGTGACTTCAAACCGGTAAGCTTTCCTTCTTTAGTAAAACACGTTCGGAGCGAGTGCATTACGCCAGTGGGGGTCCGCAAAGATCGAATGGCCTCTTTTACTTTGCGTTCTTGGGCTCCTGTGAAAATCCATGGTGCTTTAGGAAGTTTTATCGATCCATCAAACGCTGTTTGCGGCCAATATTGCTCCATACGATCCACATTTCTAAGGTCAACTCTGGCTCCCAAAGTATCTTTCTTGCCGGTCAAATGGTCCCATAGTAGATTACCCACATTCTTGAATATGTGCATTGGATCGAGCAAGTGATTGATCACGAGTCGGGGCCAGTATGGTAACTCGTACCATAGAGATAGTCTCTTCATCCCTGGAGGCAATCCGTCATCGTATATCTCCTTCTGCTCTAACCATGCTTGTGCAGACATCCTTGGTGGCTCTCTTCCCAAAAAACCGTCGCGTAACACATGATTCTCCGAAAGATACGCTTGATGACCTTCGTAGATTTGCTTCTTCAGTGAGGGTGCCCTACGTGCATTCAGTCTAGGTCCACATGTGACACATGCTCTGTATCCGCTTGTTTGAAGCCCTGCATGTATACACATGATAATAGATCAACTATGGGGAAAAAAAAGATTTACAGTGTCTGAGTGAGGAGTGTCAATAGATCACCTGAGCATTCTGTTAGCCCGGGATAGTCATGCATGGTCCACATTAGAATACCTCTGATCAAAGCATTCCGTCGTCCTGTGTGTCGGCTCATATCCACCACCTCTATGCCAATCCACAATTGTTGTAGCTCTTCCAATAGTGGACGAAGATACACATCCATATTCCCCACTTTATATCGCCCTGGCACAATCAAGCTTAGCCATAGGTGCCCCTTCTTCGTAGTCAACCACGGGGGAATGTTGTAGTTGACGATGACAACGGGCCATACACTGTAAGATGTTGATCTTTGACCAAATGGATTTACGCCATCCAGAGCCAGGCCTAAGCGCAAATTTCGAGCTTCCCTGGCAAAATCCGACCATGTTCCATCTATATGTTTCCAGGCTGCGCAATCTGCAGGAATTCGTAGCACACCATCCGAAGATTTATTCTCCTCATGCCATGATGCTAGGGCGGCCATGGACTTACATTCGAAGAAATGCTTGATGCGAGGAAGCAAAGGAAAATGTCGCAAAACCTTTTGTGGAATTTTTGTCCCGTGGAGATCTACTCGATATCTTTCGGAATCACATTTCGGACACTTCTCCATGTCTGTGTATTCCCCTCTGAAAAGAATGCAGTCATTAGGACAAGCGTGGATAGAATTGTAATCCATCCCCAAGTTTCGCAAAATCTTTCTTGCTTCATCTCGGGAATCTGGCATCACATTGTCAGCTGGTAGAATGTGCTCTTTCAGCAATCTACACAACATAAAAATATGATACAGTCGTGTAAAAATCTATGAGATCATTATACATTTAGAGTTCTATTAAAGTAAACTAATTGTAATAGATCACCTGAAAAGCGCTGTGACGCTAGTGTCACTCCATCCAATCTTTGCCTGCATGTTGAGAAGAACCAGGAGTGCTTTCAATCTAGACATACGTGCTCCATTATACAATGACGTATCGGCTTCACTTTTCATATCATCATAGATAAGCCTTTCTGAATCCATGATCGTCTCGATCATTTCATCAATCTCGGGCTCAAACATTGCCTCGTTGGGAATGTGCTCTGCATGATCATCCCCCGAGATGTCAGAGGGTACATCTTGTGGCCTCACATATGCTGCTTGACCAAAGCGCCTGCGAATACGTCTATTGGGTTGCAAGATTGCTGCTTGTTGGCCAGCGTCAGAGTCCAACGAGTTATAATTGGCAACAACTCGATCTATAATAGATGGATCGAACTCACCAAATTCGCAAACGTGCTGCAAAGAAACACGTCTTGTCCGTCGCACAGCATGCTTGCATTGATTACAAGGACATAAGACCCTCGTTGAGAGATAGGTGTTTCGGTTGGACGGTCCCACATCCTCGTCGCTACTCATAATGAGGATAAAAAACTTATAACCTGGACAACAAATTTAATATTCTATTGGCATTCTTCGTCTTATCTCTCTCTCTCTCTCTCTCTCTCTCTCTCTCTTTACCTCACATTCTCTAGTCATGTCCAATCCCCGCACACCTCGGTCTAGAGGTGCACGGAGATCAGAACCACCGGGTTATAATCTCGTCTTTATTGGTCAATACCTATATTTGTGGGTACAAGAAATCTACACACCCACGTCTACATGATACTGCATGTAGTGGACAAAATCCCTTTGCCTCTTCTCTAGCTGTAGCACTTCACTTCATCTTAACATCTTTTCACAGTAGATCTTTTCATTGTTCGTCTAACTCTAAACCCTAAACCGTAAGTAATTCTTGCGTGGACTCGATCTAACGTAAATAAGCGTAAATCTAAATAAACGTAAATCTAACTAAAAATAAAGCTAAATCTAATTTAACGTAAGTCTAATGACTAGAGGTTGTTTAGATGGTCATTGTGTCGGGGATGTAGTGACTCTTGTCGCCCTGAAGATCCACCTTCTTCCCTATCTTCTGAAGACATTTCACCAGTACTTTTGGATCGACGGAGCCCACCATGAGTGAAGGCAGCAATACCCTATATTCCATTGAGGGCTTTCTTCACCCGCTTCATGCAGGCATCGCAGTCTATGGAGACCCGCATCTAATCTAATATAATGTAAATCTAAATCTAGCTTAAATAAACGTAAATCTAGTTAAAAATAAACCTAAATCTAATTTAATGTAAGTCTACATAAAACCTAATCTTTAACGTCTTTTAAGATAGTTTCCTACGACGTTATAACTCTCTTCTTCCTGTGTGTGTGCGCGTGTGTGGATGTGTGTGCCAATAAAAAGAGATAAATGGTATAACCTTTCTATCACCCATGCCAAGTATGATAGATTGATTATGCCATTTCCCTCTTGAATAATAGGTCTTCAGTTCAACTCCTCGTCGGCTAGATCTTTAGGTCTTTTAATTTTAATTAGTTTCCTACGACGCTCCCTTAGTTTCTCTTTCTTTCTCTCTCAATGTGTGTGCGTTTTTTTGGATCGTATGCATGTTTTCTTTCTCTTTTCCTCTTTCAATGTGTGCGTTTTTTGTTTATGCATGTTCTCTCTCTCTTTTCCTCTCTCAATGCGTGCGTTTTTTGTTTATGCATGCTCTCTCTCTCTTTTTCTCTCTCAATGTGTGTGTGCATTCTTTGTTTATGTATGTGTGTGCGTTTTTGTTTTTGTTTGTACTCTCTCTCTCTCTCTCTCTCTCTCTCTCTCAAAAACACTATGTGTGTGTGTATGTGTGTGTGTGAGAGAGAGAGAGAGGGAGAGAGAAAGAGGGGAAGGGCACATGAGAATGAGGAGAGGGAAGGAGCATACCTGGCTCTCCTTCCTCTCCTCGTGTGTGTGTGTGTGTGTGTGTGTGTGTGTGTGTGGAGAAGAAAAGAGAGAGAGAGAGAGAGAGTGAGGGAGAGAGTTACCTGCTCTTTGCTTGAGGGCGCCGAAAAACTCAGATCTGAGATCTGAGTTTTTGGGCGCGCTCGGTTATTTTTTTTACCCCAGCTGGCGTCGCTATGAGCGTCACTATAAGCGTCGCTATAAGCGTCGCAAATTTACAAATAAATTTGCGACGCTCATAGCGACGCTCATAGCGACGCCGGGAAATTTTTTTTTGAGCGTCGCTGTGTGAGCGTCGCTAATATGAAGAGCCTTTTGTAGTGTTTAACATGAGAAAATTATTTGGGTTAGCACTTATTGCACATTTCTCTTCAATACTGAAGATCATCAATTATGTTATAGTATGTGAGCCGATCCAATGGTTCTAGATGTTGCGGATACAAAGTGGGGAAAAACCTAGGTAGCTCAGTCTCTTTAGCAAACAGTGCATACAGGAAAACTGGGAAATCAGGGACGAACTCTAAAAAGTTATGAACAGCCTGGTTCTCCTACTGCATCATCTTTCTAGTGACTTAAACCAGCTGACACAATCTTCAGAGAGTAGTTTCCTATTCCCCTATTGTCATTTGAGTTTGTGGTCCCTTACTGCTGGAAGTATGATCTTCAAAACTAGCATACACTCGCTGATCCAAAACTCCTCTGAAAATCTTCATTTCTAGTAGGCCTTCTTTTAGTTGATTTTTGACCTCTTTCATACATTTTATACGTAGGCCTATTTCCAAGCAGGATCTCTAATTAAATGGCTAGGGAATGATAGTCTGTAGTGGACTGTCGCTGCCTGTGTGGATTGACCAGCTTATCATCAGAGGTTACTATCCATTCAGGTACTCTCTCTAGCAACTAAATTTTTGCTAGGATGCTCAGGTAGTTGGCACAAGTCCTACTCATGAAATAATTGATTTCCAATGATGGATCATTTCTCTGGTGCTGACATATAGTCTCTAAAAGCATTCCAAATCAAAAAGGAGAACATTATCCTCCAGATACATCCTAGTTATAGGAGCTTGTTGATGTCTCAACCTCTTGTTTAGTGTGATCAGCTGTAATGAATATTGTTCATCACTTTCCAAAGTCTCAGTCACAGCCTTAGTTTTTCCTTTCTCATCTTTAGTGTACTTCAGTGTTGTCTGGGTGCTAATCCTGAGCCCCTTGGTCTCCAGACTGTTGATCCTTATACTCGTTTGGCTGGTCTGTGTTAGGCTGATTGCCCCTTGTGGCTGCTGATCCACTAGCACCAGATCCCGATGGTGAAGACAGAGGAGAGTTATCCACATCATCATGTTTATCTATTGGTTCATCCTCCTTCTCTTCTGCTTCTTCAAAATCCTGAGGAGTCTCATTATGCTTCTCAATGTAGTCCAGAATCGCTTGATTTTCCAAAGCACTATTATACTTGCATAGCTTATCCTGCAAATCACTCTGCATTGTTTCCATGAGTGTCCTCAGATTATTCATATTGAAAATGACATTACCCTTTGGATTCAAAATACCAACCAAGTTAGAGTTTCTATATCTCTCTCTGTTAAAGATGGTTTCAATGCAGTGTGGATGGTTAGTAATGAGTTGAGCTCAACTCTCTTCATTCTCAGCAAAGTTTCAAATCTGTCAGCAACTCTCTTAGCCTCTAATCTTTCTTCATTTATCCGCCGCATCTCAGACTCAAGCTTTGACACATTGTTTTCCAATGTCTGAATTGTTCTGGGGCTGACTGATTTTCAAGAACACTATGCCTCAAGGATTGATCCCATATATCTCGTTTCAGCTTCTTAAGGTGTTGCTTACTGCTCTTCAATTCATCTTTGATGTTTGCCACTTCATCAGTGGACGCTGAGGCATCCATCATTTGTCCCAAGGTATGGACACTCGTATTCCAGGATGACCGGATTAGCACTGATCAACCATCCATGAGGCAACTGGCTCATAAATTGTGACAGGATCCATTATGGTAGTGTGGTAAAGTTAGGTTTATGCAGGACTAATTGTGTTGTGAGAGGATGAGTCTGCAACTGTTGTAATATGTCCTTCTTGGTTAAGGCTAAATCCGAAGCTTGACTAACTGGACTAGCAGGTGCCGGCTGGCAAGTGTCGGACCTTTCCCTTTATCAGTATGAATTGCCGACTGCTCAGTACTGGTCTTAACTGGCTGGTCTATTCCTGCATGGTGTTTGATGAACTCTACCCTGCTTGTTGGCTGGTCCCAACAGTAATCTTTAGTGAAGGCTGGTCCAACTGACCAAATGAAGTCTGGCCTACTGGAGTTACAGTTTTGGCCTGACTTTCCAGCTGCTTCAAGAAAGCACTACTCTTGGCCACTGCAATTTTTGGTCGCTTAGAACTACCAGCTTCCACCTGTGTTGCCTTTCTCTTTTGACCAGAGCCAACTGAGTTCCTGGGGTTTCTTCATAGAGGAATATAAATCAACATTGTTCGTGGCTGGAATGGGATTTTTACTCCAAGCCATCCGTACCTAGTCATGAGCACCAGGAGAAGTTTCCCAGTAAAGAAACTGCGAGACATACTAGGCTTTGAAAATTGTCTGAAACTTCAACTTTGTCGTTTGTTGAAGCACATTATGCAGTAAAATCTGACATAGGTTGATTGAAGTTGTGGCATCTAATTTCTTTGTCACAGTAACATAGTGAACAACTTCTTTGAAAGATAAGTGGGGTTATTCTTCAAACTTACAGCTTTAGCCACAAATCTGTAAGCCACCGGGACATCTAGACCTGCTACTGGAACCCCATGTGCAATGGCCTTGCATTTTTTCATGGCTTCCTCATCTTCCTTGAGGGCTACACTTATCTCTTTAGTAGTTGCAGCAGTTTTCTTTGACTCATTCGGCATTTTGAAGGCATAAGCAATGTTTTTTGGGGTTGCTGACACCTTCTTGCTATATACTACAGTGTTTTCACTGTCCACATTGAAGGAATCAAGAACCTGTCAAATGATAGATGTGTTGTCGTTATCCACATTGAAGGAATCAAGAACCTGTCTAATGATAGCTGTGTCGAACTCAATTCTTGTGGCTTGCATAGCCACATGAAATCCCACAGTCTTAGCAACACCTCTGCTTGCTCAGTAAACACATACCTCTGTATTTTACTGTAGGGAATAAGTGGTAAAGAAGCTTTGGCAGCAGCCACAAGTGTCGAGGTTTCTTCTAGGCTTTCTTGCATCTTTTTTGACAATTTCTTTCTACCCATACACTGTGAAGACGATGAGTTTGTAGCAGAAGAGGACTTACTTGAATATTCAAATCTGTATCCAGTGTGTTTTGTAAAGACAAACATCAATGTACCGATGCATTCAGATGAAGAAGTTTGTGATTTTAGTGAAGAAGCTTCAGAGCTTGGCGATGGTGAATGTGTCACAGTAGGCAATTGTGCAGGAGACTTAGGAGGAAAAATGCCTACTCACCTTACTGCATACTTGTTCATGCCATTGTTAGCGGTGTTAAGTATGGAGCCTGATTTACCCTTGTAATTTTCTGTGGTAAAAGCGCACATTCGTAAGGCCCCCATTATGAGGAGAAGTCATCGTGCGTGAAGGAAAATCACTCACCGGAAACCAAAATTTTCACGGACAAGAATCAGGGGCAACTTTAGAGGTCATATTACTTTTCACCGGAATATTATGGCCGGATGGCGGCCGGAAAGTGGTCGGAAAACAACCTGTCGGTTGGCCGATGGCCGGTGGTCGGAAGTCAATGGCCGGTGGCCGCATTCAATGGCCGGTGGCTGAATTCAAAAGCGGACTTGTCTTCTCAAGGACGGCCACACATGGGCGGATTGGAGGGTTCGATTTGGACTTATTCACACAAGGGCGGCTACACATGGCTGTCTCTCATAAGAGAGGGCAACCCTTTTGGCCTATAAAAGGAGGCCATTTCTACACACATTTCATATAGTGTGAAGTTGATTCAACAAGGTGAGTGTGAGGTGGTGAGAGTGAAGCAAGGCGGAAGCTCTATCAAGGGTTTAATCCCTTTGTAAACTACTTCTTCTTTTGAAGTGCTAAGGCCATTGAGTGGCTCCTTTCCCGTGGATGTAGCCCACATTGGGTGAACCACGTATATCGTGTGTACTCTCTCTCTCTCTACTCTATAATCTCTTGTGTGTGAAATCTATCTCTCTCCATTAGGTAATCTACTCAAATATCTATTTAGCTACATCTTATTTTCTAACAACTGGTATCAGGGCAAGGTTTGCTCCTAACTAAATTATCTCAAGGAAAGGATTTCTTGAATTGAGTGGGAGTTATGGCGGAGGAAGGGAAGCTCAAGATTGAGAAGTTCAATGGAAAAAACTACCAACATTGGAAGATGCAGATTGAAGACTATCTCTACCAGAAGGACCTCTATTTGCCGCTAGGCGGTCTTGTGAAGAAGCCCGAATCAATGGCAGATGAAGCATGGATTGTCCTTGATCGAAAGGCACTAGGAACAATCCGGTTAAGCTTGGCGTCAACGGTGGCCTTCAATGTTTCGGAGATGAAGACCACGGAGGACTTGATGAAGTCACTTGACGACTTCTACGAGAAACCATCGCCATCCAATAAGGTATTTCTTATGAAGCGCTTGTTCAATCTAAAGATGGCAGAGAATGGTTTAGTTGCAGAACACCTAAATGACTTTAACACAAACATAAGTCAACTTCGATCAGTGAAAATCAATTTCGATGACGAAGTGCGAGCTCTCCTTATACTATCATCTCTACCGGATAGTTGGGACCGCCTTGTGATGGCTGTAAGTAATTCTATATCTGGCACAAATACTCTTAAGTTTGATGATGTTGTGGGTGTTCTCCTAAGCGAGGAAATGCGAAGGAGAAGCACAGGAGAATCATCAAGTGCTGCACTATCAGTGGAAACAAGAGGAAGGCCTAAGGAGAGGTTCAAAAACCAAAAGGGTCGTGATCACTCAAGACAGAGCAAGTCACGCACAAAGTCAGTTCTTGAATGTTGGAACTGCGGCAAGAAGGGCCACGTCAAGAAGGATTGCTCGTCCAAGAAGAAGAAGGAGATAGAGTCTCAAGAAAACAAGCCAACATCGGAGGCCAATGTGGGAGGTAAAGTAGAGCAAGATGCTCTAATTCTCTCATTAGACAATGTGTCTAATTCCTAGATAGTAGATTCCGGGGCTTCATTCCATGCGACACCACACAAGCAACATTTCCAAGACTACACCAAAGGTAATTTTGGGTATGTATACTTGGGAGATGATGAAGCTTGTGAGATTGTCGGCAAAGGTATAGTTTCTGTCAAAACTACTAACGAAAATGAATGGAAGCTTAAAGATGTTAGGCATGTTCCTTCTCTTCGCAAAAATTTGATCTCTACAGGACAATTGGACGATGAAGGTCACAACATTGCATTCGGAAACAAACTGTGGAAGATCTCAAAGGGATCTTTGGTGGTTGCCAAGGGAGAAAAAGTCGGTACACTTTACTTGTGTACTGTTAGCACGCAACCTTCAGCTTGTGCAGCAACTACAGAAGTTGACAGTGCGGTGTGGCACTACCGACTTGGGCATATGAGTGCCAAAGGAATGCAAATCCTTCAAACAAAGAAGCTTCTACCAGGTTTGAAAGAAGTGGACTTAGAGTTCTGTGAAGATTGTGTTTATGGTAAACAAAAGAGGGTAAAATTTCAAAAATCAGGAAATGAAAGAAAAAATAAAAAACTTGAGTTGGTTCATTCTGATGTTGGGGTCCTGCAAGTAAACCATCACTTGGTGGCTCATTGTACTATGTAACATTCATAGACGATGCGACTAGAAAAACATGGGTTTATGTCATGAAGAATAAATCCGATGTATTTTCCATATTTCAAAGGTGGAAAGCCTTTGTGGAGAATGAAACAAGTACCAAGGTTAAATGCCTTAGATCCGACAATGGAGGCAAATATTGCAGCCAACCTTTTGAAAGCTTTTGTGCTAGCAATGGAATTCGGAGGCAAAGGACACTTCAACAAAATGGGATTTCGGAAAGGATGAATAGGACAATCATGGAACGAGCACGAAGCATGCGGTTACATGCAGGCCTACCGCTTGAGCTTTGGGCGGAAGTTGTAAGTACGTCTGTGTACTTAATCAATCGGTCACCCTCAAAAACATTGGATGGGGCAGTTCCAGAAGAGGCATGGACAGGTAAACCGGTGTGAGGCTTTCATGCACATAGATAGAAGCCTAAGATCAAAGCTAGATGCAAAGTCCAAAAAGTGTTTCTTCATTGGCTATGGAGAAGGAGACTTTGGGTATTGCCTATGGAATCCTGAAGATGGTAAAATCTTAAGGAGTAGGGATGTAATTTTTAACGAACAAAATATGTACGAAGATTACTTGGAAAGAAAACAAACAAAAGAAACAGGTGATGAGTACATGGAGCTTGAGGACGGTGAAGACTCAAGGACTGCAAACGGTGACAATGTGCAACAACGTCAACCAAATGAGGAGCCTCAACCTATTCCCTGAAGATCTACAAGGGCAAGTAGACCTCCAGAAAGGTTTGTTCCTTCCTTCAACCATCTCTTGATCTAAGATTCTGGAGAGCCGGAATCATACGAAGAAGCTATGCAACATGAATCCAAAGAAGAATGGACGAAGAGCATGCAAGTGGAGATGGACTCACTACATCGCAACCAAACATGGGAGTTGGTTGAGTTGCCTAGAGGTAAGCGGGCACTTCAAAACAAATGGGTGTACAAGCGGAAGGAAGAAAAAGGTGGGAAGAAAAGGTACAAGTCTAGGCTTGTGGTAAAAGGTTTTTCTCAAAAGAAAGGTATTGACTTCAATGAAATATTTTCTCCTGTTGTAAAAATTAACTCAATTAGGCTTTTCTTAAGCCTTGTGGATGCTCATGATCTAAATCTCGAGCAAATGGATGTAAATACGGCATTCCCTCACGGTGACTTAGAGGAGGAAATCTACATGCTTCAACCAAAGGGGTATGAAGTAAAAGGTAAGGAGAAAATGGTTTGCAGATTAAAGAAGAGCTTGTATGGATTAAAGCAAGCATCAAGACAATGGTACTTGAAGTTTGATCGATGGATGTTGGATCATGGATTCACAAGATGCAACTCGGATCACTGCGTCTACACGAAGAATTTGGGAGATGGGAAATTCAACATCCTAATGTTTTATGTTGATGACATGTTGATTGCAAGTGCTAACATGCAGGACATCAAAGACCTAAAAGAGGAGTTGTCCAAATCTTTTTCAATGAAGGATTTAGGTGCTGCAAAGAGGATACTTGGTATGAAAATATCAAGGGATAGGACGAAGAAGACAATAAAGCTATCTCAAGAAGATTACATCAAGAAGGTACTAGAAAGGTTTGCAATGAAAAATGCAAAACCAGTTTCTACACCTTTGGCTGGTCATTTTAAGCTAACGAAGGATATGTGTCCAAAGACACAAGAGGAGATAGCCTATATTTCTAAAGTTCCATATGCTGCAGCGGTAGGTTCTCTAATGTATTCTATGGTCTGGACAAGGCCAGACATTGCACATGCAGTGGGAGTTGTGAGTAGGTTCATGGAAAACCCAGGTAAAGAGCATTGGAAAGCTGTGAAGTGGATACTTAGGTATCTCAAAGGGACAACAACAAATGCTTTGTATTTTGGAGGAACTAATATTTTTCTAGAAGGGTATGCTGATGCAGATATGGCAGGTGACAAAGATACTAGAAGGAGCACTACTGGCTATGTGTTCACGGTTGGAGGCACAGCAGTAAGCTGGGCTTCAAAGTTGCAGAAAGTGGTTTCACTTTCTACCACGGAAGCAGAGTATGTAGCAATGACGGAGGCAAGCAAAGAAATTTTGTGGCTTCATAGATTCTTAGAAGAGCTTGGATTCAAACAAGACAATTGTGTCTTGGACAGTGATAGCCAAAGTGCTATCCATCTTGCGAAGAACTTAGCCTTTCATTCAAGGACAAAGAACATTCTTCATACGCACTCTTTTGGAAGAGGGACAGGTAAATCTAGGAAAGGTGCATACAAGTGAAAATCCTACAGACATGTTTACAAAGGTGGTCAACAAGGAGAAGTTGAGCTTTTTCTCATCTTCAATCGGCATTCAAGGATAAGAAGCCATTATGGAAAGTAGTTAGAGGTTTGGTTTGGAGATAAGTCTCCAAGTGGGAGATTGTTAAGTATGGAGCTTGATTTACCCTTGTAATTTTCTGTGGTAAAAGCGCACATTTGTAAGGCCCCCATTATGAGGAGAAGGCTTTGTGCGTGAAGGAAAATCACTCACCGGAAACCAAAATTTTCACGGAGAAGAATCAGGGGCAACTTTAGAGGCCCAAAATATTCCTTTTCGTCGGAATATTATGGCCGGACGGCGGTCGGAAAGTGGTCGGAAAACAACCTGTCGGTTGGCCGGTGGCCGGTAGTCAATGGCCGATCGCCGGTGGTCCGAAGTCAATGGCCGGTGGCCGGTGATCGGAAGTCAATGGCCGGTGGCCGGTGGCGAAATTCAAAAGAGGACTTGTCTTCTCAAGGGCGGCCACACATGGGCGGATTGGAGGGTTCGATTTGGACTTATTCGCACAAGAGCGGCTACACATGGCTGTCTCTCATAAGAGAGGGCAGCCCTTTTGGCCTATAAAAGGAGGCCATTTCTACACACATTTCATATAGTGTGAAGTTGATTCAACAAGGTGAGTGTGAGGTGGTGAGAGTGAAGCAAGGCGGGAGCTCTATCAAGGGTTTAATCCCTTTGTAAACTACTTCTTCGTTTGAAGTGCTAAAGCCATTGAGTGGATGCTTTCCCGTGGACGTATCCCACATTGGGTGAACCACGTATATCGTGTGTACTCTCTCTCTCTCTACTCTATAATCTCTTGTGTGTGAAATCTATCTCTCTCCATTAAGTAATCTACTCAAAATCCTATTTAGCTACGTCTTATTTTCTAACAAGCGGGTCGCCGTGATGGACGTTTGTAGCATAGCTCTTTTGTACTAACATAATGTCAATATTCAAGGAAGAGACTCGGGATGGGGCACGGAGACTTAATGAGAGTGTGAATCTCACTAAAGAGGGCTACTTAATCTACTACAAAAGAAAATCAACCAGTTCCTAGTTAGACAATCAGTATGCATCCAATCTCACCGCTCTAGGTCATCACACCTTTTCGCCATCCAAATGACTTCGGAATGCAAGGAAAGTAAGGAGATGTATCACAACATGTAAGAGCTCAATCCTACCAAGTTGTGTCACCATCTGGGAAGGTACATAAATCACGATCCATCAAAAAAAATGTGGAAAAAAATGAAATAGAAGTACTCGGAAAGGTCCTTCTTCAGCAAAGAAACACTTATTCATGGTCAAAACACAAAAAAACAACCATTTTAACCTTCAAATCAATGCATTTCTCTCACAAACAAAGCATCGCAAACCACAACAGAATTGAAAATGACTACACTTAGATTGTAGAGCAAGAGATAGGGAATGCAATGTGCTATTCGGAAGTGAATTCTGATTACTAGTCTAAGAGAAAAGAGGATTACAATTTGTAGCAGTAAGCTCCCACAGTGCACGTTTTTTGAATCTTCAAGCTAATGATAATTCTCCTCCCCCAACTAAGGGTTTTGACTTTTAAAATCTAAGGGAGGTTTCCCACAGTCATCCGGCCTCTTACAAGGGTGTAGACTCAGAGAGGTAGAGAGGGTATTGCCTAATTACATCATAATTACAAATCATCATAAAGTGAATTACATGGCTTTCTTCAAAAAAGTGAGTAGTGTTTATAGGGTTTGGTGTGCATATACCTATATCCACCGTATCCACCAAACATTCCCCCCTTCCTATTCATTGCACGTGCTTGTGCAAGCCATCTCTGAGAGAGTCTACTGCCTTCTCTTGAGCGTTGTAATGAGATTTTTGAATTCTTGAGCTCTTGCTTCAATCTCGACTTTGGTGGCCAGCTCTTTGAAGGGATTATTATTGAGGATACTTTGGTAGGTAATGTGGTGGGCTGGCAGATATTTCATCATTGGATTGAATATGGAAGAGTCCACTTTGAAGAAGCCTGTCATGAAAGCCTCTTCAAAGGTCTGCATGTAACGAGAGGGTAGAAACATGACTCTTGCATATAATCCCATGATGACATTCCTGCTTGGGATTTTTGTCTCCATATTCCAGCAAATTCCTCGTATGCATTCGATAAAGATTTGCTAGGGATTCTCTATTGCGTCGATATAACTAAAAGCTATAATGCATGTGATGAGCATGTTGGCAATCCTTACAAGCATCTGACAGGTGAGATCTCGGATCTCCCTCATCATGTTGATCACCTCTTTTAGAGTTTGAACCATGTACTGTTTGAATGGTGGGTTGTTATTGAGAGGCTTTGTGATTACCAGGTAGTTTAGCACTGTTGATATTTTGCTTTGACAAATATAAAAGCTGTCCCAAGATCGCCGTCTATTGATGGGACAGTAAGTGGGGTCAATCCTGAGACGCTAGGGAGCATTCCTATAATAGGTTTCATCGGTGGCCTCTGATTAAACCATTTCTTCATCCAGAAGGGTTGATTATCTATGATTGTCTCAATCTAAAGTGTTGTAATAGTAACCTCCTTGTAGTCCCCTCTGCTATTTGGTTCAAGTTCTAGGAGCATCTTTTGCTACCATAATTTAACCTCTTGCTGCACCAGTGGCAGGGCAATCATCTCATGCTTGATATTCTTTACTACCTCATCTAGAGTAATCATGAAGAGGACGGCTGATTCTAGCACCTTCAGTTCATACTGCATATAAGCTTTGTGCAAAGGGTCCTCTACTAAGTTTCGTCCTTTGCCGACTCCGAGGTGGATGTCGTGGCTGGATCTACAGATTCCTGTGTTCCTTTTCCCGTACTGGTAGTGGGCACCTCTGTTTGATGAGCTTCAAATGTGGACTGTTTGAATCCTCCTTCTTGCTCAAATTCCCTTAGGGCCTGCTGATACTTTGTCTGATTTTCTCTCAGAGTTGTTAAATCCCCTCTTGCCTCAGCCAACTACCTTTTTAATTCTTCAATTTTCTCATTCTTGGCCTGTTGTAGGACCCTATGTCATGCCGTCATGATCTGTCTGGCATATTTTTCTTGATTCAGGGCTGCTTTCAATTCTTTAATTTCTTGATTTAAGGAGGCCGATCCTTCAGTTATCATTGAGGAGGAGGGGGTCTCTTGTATGGCCATAAGCTAAGTTAGAGATCTACTCACCACATCATACGAGCTTTGCAGCTTCTCATTCTATTCTATTTCTTTGGTTAGCTCCTCTTAGAGACGTTACTGCTCTACCTGCAATGAGGAGTTTTCCTTGTTAAACTATTGAACCTCCTTGTAATAGTAGGATGCATTCTCTTGTTCTCTTTGCAACTCCAATTATAGCTGGAGTTGTGCCTTCTCTAGTGTCTCTTTTTTTTTGTTTTAGCTGCAAGGACTTTGCTACCATCTTAGATGCTTCTTTCTTTGTATCTTCTAACTCCAGCTCTCGTAGATTGTAAAGAGCCCTTTGAAATTGAAACTGCAGTTTGATCTGCTCTAAGTGAGCGTCAATGTCAAAGGACTTGACTATCTCTACACCTTCCTCCATTTCCGCTTGTGATTGTGGCGATCTTGGCTTATGCTGGCCTTTTTGTGCCTATTCCGATTGTTTAGCCTCCTCAAT
This sequence comes from Adiantum capillus-veneris, assembly GCF_014529385.1. NCBI lineage: Eukaryota > Viridiplantae > Streptophyta > Polypodiopsida > Polypodiales > Pteridaceae > Adiantum > Adiantum capillus-veneris. The sequence continues at coordinate 102,371,934 of NC_140950.1, read as the reverse complement.
TTGCTTTCCCCTTTGTCTCTGTTTCCTCTCTTTTGATTTGGTTAGTTTCACTAGAGGATTCTAGGTCATCGATGCGTGGCTTCTTGGGTTCTTCATTTTCTCTTTGCTCCATCTTTCGCTTGAGTTCATTGTGAATTCATTGCCGCATGGTGCTAGAAATCTCCTGTTTTTCTTCAGCTGCCTATCTCTTCTGCTGCTTGATCCTTTCTAAAGCAGATGTTTGCCTGCGTAGCAGTGGAATATTTTATGCATATTCCTCCTCTTTCTCGTCATCAGCTTTTGTTCCTTGGGTTTGTTTTTCATCATGTTTTTGTTGGGGGAGCCTTTCCCTCAATGCTTGAGCTTCTTTCATTGTTCTCTTGGCATGTGTAATGGAATAGCCTCTGCCACATGCACAAATTTCTTTTGCAAGCATGTATATCCAAGCATATATTGTCTCTCATGCTCCTCCTCCAAAGATTGGTACTCGGAAGGAGTGTCTCTCTGTTGGGACCCCACTTCTTCGCTGCTTTGAGCATATGACTCTGTCTTTTTGCTGTCAAAATCTTCTAAAGGTGCGCTCTGCCTTGTCTGCTTAACTTCTGGTCTTGTCCTTGTGGAGGGTCTTGTCACGGTTTTTACATCTCTTTTAGATCTGTGGATCAAATCTATCTGCACTTCGACAGGTGGTAGATCCTCGATCATCCCCAGTGCGCTTGATAGGCAATATGTGCCAGCATTGGTCCCCGTTCATGTAAGCTTTACTTCTTTGACTCCCTTTTAGGTTTGCTTCCACAATAGTGTCAATAAGATAGTTGCCAAAATCACAACTGACCAGCCTGTGCCTTCAGCCACGCCCATTGCCATTACCATGGCCATGTGCAACAAAAAAATGTGGTCCATATTGTCTCTCTCTAACATAGTTTTGATTATAGAAACATTCGTGAGTTTCATGGTTTGTCCTTTTTTGTTCTGTAGCACACCATTTCAATATTCGCTGTAAGTTTACTCCTCGCATTTGTTGAAGGTTGCACAACTGGGTTGGATGATCTCCTCCACAAGTATCGCATTTTTGGGTGGGCGGTTGTTGTGTGTTTGGGTTTGTCCTGTTTCCTTGGTTTATCCTCCTGATCACTTCCTTGATCAACAATCCGGCACAATTGGGTATGGCCCTCCCAATTTTGACGTGGACTCACTAGTGACTGAAGAGGGACTACTCGTCCCCTTATCTGTGTCTTCAATCACCTCCCCATATGCTTTGTATTTATCAAAGATACAATGGCTATTTTGTGACTTGCTCAAAAGTTACACATGCCTTCAAGTGCAACTCCTTTTTGAGCGTGTCATTTTGCAATCCTTCTATGAAAAGGATTGATAGTATTTCATCTTCAGATAGTTATCGAGCAAGGCATCTTTCTATGTGCTGCTTGAAACAAAGCGATGCTTCTCTCACTTTCTCTTTTTACTTTTGCCTAAATGCATAGATCTAGGAAACAGTGTTATGCTTGATCCCCCTTTTTGAGAATTTCTCAGCAAATTCTCAAAGAAGTTGCTCAATATTTGGGAATTCCAAGCTGTTTAATGGTTGGAACCAAGTCAAGGCAGTACCTTCAAATGTCAACCCAAATCCTTTATATTGAGTGTGGAAATCAGTTACATGTTCCGATCTCAACACTTGTTTAAAGATTGAAACATGGACATACGGATCTCTGGATCCATTATACTTTTGGGTACACATTTTGCCACCTGATATGGTCTTATAAGTCTGGTTTCTACAACTATTCTAACAAATCCTCGTCCGCTTGGTGTGGATTCTCTAGTTTCATAATCTCCTCTTGGTACTAATAGTGGTATCCTATCCACTATAGGTTCATCAAGTCCATCTCGTGTAATAGTCGGAGGGATTCCAGTGGCATAAGTGATGTCAGGAATAGTATTGCCCCTATGTGTGTTCATGGAAGCCCTGGATACCGTCAATCCTAAAGGTCCTGTTTTTGGGACTCATTCATGTCCATAAGAATCCTCCACCCTGGTTCTCAAGGGGCTCACAGTTACTATCTCAGGTCTGGTGTGAGTAGTCGTGGTTTTTACCTCTTTTGGATTTACCTAATATTGGTGGAGTGGTCCTCCAAAATATGTATATCTCTCTAACTCCTTTCGATCCATTGGAGAGTACTTTCAGCCATACTTGTCCATTATGACCACCTGAATACTTTTGCCTTCCGTGTACGTGTAAACATACAAGTTTTTGAGGTCTGTCAATTCTTTGATGTGAGGCTTGTCACATCTGTAATAGAGTGTTTGTTCTCCATTACTGAACTTATAAAGCCCCACATATGTGTTGTCTGTGTTAAGGTGCTCTATCTCATTGGTTCGTATGAGTACCATGTTTTGTTTCTCCATTTTGGGTGGTACATCAGCCAACTCACTATCTACCTTGTCCTTGGTGCCGGTCATTCCCCATTTATCCACAATAAAAGGGTTATGAAACACCAGGTACATTACTCCCTCTCGATTGAAATATCTATCCCCATCATAATCAACATCTACAAGGTCTCTGAACTTGCTCAGCTTATTTTCCAACTTAACACAGTAGCGGTCCATTCCATCCTTATAGATTTTGGCCTTAAGCACATTTTAAAATTGAAACTTCAAATACAACAATTAAACATCAGATGCAGCTGAGAAGGACCTGCACCCATTGAAGTTGTTCCCTTAGAGTTTGACTTGTTAGAATATTCAGCCATGAGGCAGTATGATCTCTCAGACAAAGTGTCTGAGAAACCCTCCTCTAAAATGGGTTCCAAAGGCGGCAGTGGTCTTTGATTCACACTTTCTTCCATCGAATGATTACTCCCTTGATCAAAGATGCTGGGGTTCTTATTCTGGTACAATCTTCCTGATTGCAAATTCATGAAGAATTGGTAATACAAAATCCAAACCAAGTTACCTCATTGAATAGTTTGAATCTCCCGTTTGATCTTGTTTGCTGGTTGGGTAATTCTTCTAGTACCTGCAAACTGTCAAGAATTTGCTTGATAGTTGTGAACTTATAGTTGTTCTTGTTAGTTCTTGCTTCTAATCGACAAAACTTAGCTGGGTTTTTTCAGTAGCGCACAATCTCCTACACATCCCCAACAATTTGGGTCCAATTTTAATTTTGAAAGAAGCACCAGGTTGCTATGGACTAGCTTTTTGTATGGTAAGTTTCTATCTCTGTTCTGACTCAAAGCTACATGGATCGTGATCCATGTTGAGAAGCCAATTCAGCTTTTCTGCTATCATCAGATTTAACATGATTAAGAGGTCTTATGGTACCAAAATTTTTAGAACTGAAACTCTGGATCGGAGGCTAAGTTGATTTTGTCACTTTGCTTGAGATTTTATCAATTCTGAGCTGTTGGGATGGTTTCTTGCACCCAAAATCAACTTTGAAAGGACCAATACACTCTCTCTGATGCCCTCTAGCTATGGTATCAGTTTGGTATCAAATTGTTTTAGGGAAACATGGATCGCAATCCATGTTCCTTTGAATCAAAATACAGTGAAATTTGTCCCACACCTAGTCCATGGCCTAGTGATGCTGGCTATATGGTTTTTGAATGTTTTAAGTTTTTTAGGACAGACAAAAGTCAATTTTAAGGTTTATTTCAATGGTTTTCCCCTTGATCTGATTTTTGCCCCCTTTTGTCCTCCTTTTGAAATTTTTTGATAAGGGTCCTTTGGGAGAAAGTGTTTCAATTGTTATCACTTCCCTGCTTGCCTATTATCAACTCAAAATTCCAAAAAGGTACATGGATCGCGATCCATGTTTGGCAAGATTTTGGATTGACACTTTGTGAGCTAATCACACAAGGTATGATGATGCTATTCCCCAAGTCTTTTTAGATTTGATCAGTTTTTTCCAAGTGAAAAGCAAGATTTTGTGTCTGTTTTGCGGTTTTATGCAAACCACTCCTTTTCTGGTATTTTGACCAGATTTTTTCACTTTTTCTCTATGGCTACTTTTGGAAAAGTTGTTCAACTAATAACTAGGAGTACACTGATCAAATCTTACTCTCAGATGCATACCTAGAACATGGATCACGATCCATGTTGAGAAGCATCTGTACATGAAATTTGGTTCTATTGATTCCTTGCTTCTAGCTGATCCCAATTCTCATCCTTTTTTGAATTTGGATAAGTAAATGTTCAGTTTTTCTTTGTTTTCCCCTTTTTTCAAGGTTTCGCTCTGCTCACCCCCATCATTTAGTTTTTTTAAATCTTTTAGCACTCTATTTCTGACCAAACTCAAGGTTCTAATGACTAAGCACCAGTTCTAAGCAAAGGAAATAGGTTTAGAACATTTTGCCAAAAAGGTACATGCATCGTGATCCATGTTGGACATGCAATTTGAAAGTTTTTAGCACAATCTTTTTCAGCAAGTGTTTTTATCCCCTTCTTGAAAGTTTTACTGGTTTTGGTCTAGTTTTGAAGATCTGACCATCACTTCTTCAACTTTTCAGAGTTATGGTCTTCAACACCAAAATAATGTTTTTGATAGTTTTTTCCTCGATCCTTTTGGCCCTAAATGGTGGTGTAATTTGTTTCCTAACCTACTCCTATAAATTGAAATGAATCTACAAACATGACCGAACTTAACAATACAAAAATAACAACAAAGTGTGTGGTGGAACAGCCCTTTCCAAGCATTTGAAAAATCAAAGAAAAAAATACTATCTTGTACTTCACTCACAACTTTCATTGCTCTTAAAGAACAGCACTGGCTAGTCACGGACTCTAGTCTCTATCAAGCACTTAACCTATTGTGGGACGCATGTCTAACCTCACCATCCTATCTTATTGCAATATTAGCGAGAACCACAATTAATTTGTCAAACCATGGGACGAAGCTGACTCTACTAGTGCATAGAGGCTACAGGAGGTTGTCAATATCTTGGAAAATAACTAACAACTCACATCTAACTCAAGCTACACTCAAGTGACTGAAATCACCAAAAGCCAATCGCTCATCGACAAGCAAATCACGTTTATAGGACCTAAACACACAGGCCTATGGCCTCAAATCCCACTTTAGGTCATGTTTCAAAATCGCAATTATTAACAGCGATGGATTTTTGACATAGTCATTTTCGACCCAGAATGCATCTAAATGCTTAGCAATGATGCCCCAATACCCCGCCTATGCTCAGTTTTTGTTTTAAAAGTTTAAATTCCTAGTTATGATAAAATTAGGCCGCAGGTCGACGACACCAAAAGCTACGAAATACTGTTAATGGCTCTTACCTGCGGTTACAATGCAACAAACGCATTCGCAATGTGACAACCGAAGACGAAGTAGGAAGCGCGAGAAGAAGAGAAGTGAGCGCCATTAGCTCATGCTGTGTATTTCTTATCCAAAAACTTAATAAAATCTTTACAAAGTTGGCTTTTATACCTTAGCCAAGGTCTAAAATGTGTAATGTCCGGTGCCCAAGACCTTTGAAACTCCACACTTATTGTATCGGCAACCTAGGTACACTAAGTGACCTATTCTTTACATCTTGTAACTCTTATTGAGCCCGTAACACGTTACAATTATCACAATGGCTAAATAAATCGAGAAATTACAATACACGACCATTTTGGAAAAATGTGAAAAGTGTGTAACTCCAATCTTTACTGCTTCTTTACTTTCATCTTCGATGTGCATCCGTACGTCTTCATTCTTTAGCAGCTTCTGTTAGCTGACATTGACTCAGTTAACATTCCCCCCTTCCTATTTTAGTGCCCGTCCCCGAGCACTGTTGAAAAAGTGTCCTTGGAGGCTGTGGAAGGTTTTGATTGTTTGTTGATGGGATGATCTTCATTTTGTTGTTGGATTTGTTGATGAGGTTCAATTTGCTGCAACATCTTCATTGGTCTGAATATGTCTTATGTGAGAGATTATGTTGCATTTGTCCATTGTAATAGCATAATGATGAGGCTTCTGTTTATTATGAAAAGTATGTACAAGGGAAGTAGAATGATGAGGTTCTAAATTAGGGTCTATAACCTGGATGACCAAAGGAAAAAAAACCAGTGGGAAAAAAGTGCCTTTGGGATACGCGCATTATTGGAGTACTTATTAGCATGGGAAATATTAATAAAGTACTCAAGGGATTATTTGCTGATAGATATGTAATTAAAAAGGCAGAAAATATGAGAGGGTAGCATGATGGAACATTGGTTTGCCTGTTGTAGTCCACTCAAGATGCATAGGTGGAAGCAAAAAAGATTGTCTAATACATATGTCCAATGATGGGACATCCTATTTATGCATACACAAAAATGCATGGGAAACAATATGCTGTGCAAGAATGATCTTGAGGGGTTCTTTAGAAAGAGGGTGTAGCTATAAAAGCATATGTCATGGATTTGCAAGCTGACACCTCTTTAAGAATGGTTTTTCTTGATGAGGATATGTGCTCTCATCTCACTATGCACTGTGCGTGAGTGTTGGACTCTACTACACTCCACCAATTGTAAGTTAATAGACTTCAACTCTTATGCTCATCCCATCCAGCATGAGCGACATGACTTAGATATGCTCAACTCTTCCAGCTTGAGCGTAAGCCTAATAACTACGACCTTAGCACAGAGTTTAATATGACTTGAAGCTTTGGGACTAATGCTTTGCTCATTTTATGACTCAGCAACCCAACTTTGACTATGCCAAAGAGTGTTTTTTGCACCCTGGCGACTTGACTTTTTACATTCTTGAGCTTACTACAAACATTTCTTTAGGTAAAAGTAAGCTTGAATCCTCAGAAAGAGGATTAGTGAAGGACCAAGTTGGCATTGACGATTTCTTTTGCCATACCTGTTTTATCATCTTTGAATCTGCACCGTTGGTTGGGTTGTCCTTCTTTGACTATGTAGACTCCATTATCTATTTGATTCTCCAATTGGGCCTGTTGTAAGGAGTCTTTGATGTTGTTGTAGGCCTCTCTTGACTATCGGCATCTGGATTTTGACTCAGAGCATTAGAAGACTTAGGAATCCAAATCTCTTGAGGACCTTTGTATCTCCATTGTTGACTTTGCTTAGTTCTTGGTCTTGTTGAGTTCTTGAGATCTTCAAGCAAGTGGGTGTAGTTGCAGTTGGCTTGTGGTTGACTCGTAGCCAAATCTTTGTATACCCTTTGTAGAATCCTTGTCTAAGAGGAACATTCTTTGAGATCCGTCTTTTTTCTGTATCCTCTTGTGAGTTGTGGTAGACTTCAACATCTTTCGATATTGTTCTGTTGTATACATGCTTCTTAGGTATCCTAGGATATTGTTGAGGTTGATACCTTGTGGGCCTTCTTTCTTGGGAGGGACTTGAAGTTACTTCATATGCTCTAACCTGTGGTTTTGGCACCCATATCTGTTTCTTACCTCCATAGTACTCCTATTCCTTTAAGCTCCATTATGATGCTATCCATCCTGTGCTTGTCTTTCTGTGTTGATTTCTCGTCCTCCTTAATCCAAATCGGATCATTGACTTTGACTAAATTGCTCGAAACAAACACTTTCTTGACTTTCCTTTGCTTTCTTGAGTACTTTGGCTGATATATCTTTGCTTTTCTTGGTGTCTCCTTAGAGATTTTAGTTGGGTTAGCAATTGACTTGAAGTTTTGAAAGCCTAACTTTCTTGAAGAAGTTGATCCATGAGGGTTATTTGATGTAAAGGCATATGTTTTCACATCTTCTTTGCTAATCGGTGGAAGTTCCACTTTAGCTTTACCTTTGTCTGCAATTTTAATCTTCATTCCTTCTAGTTTTGGTGGCATTTTCTACTCCATAGCTACTGTGGTTGCTATTGTCTGATTTGCTTTAAGCTCTTCTGAAGTTCTGTTCAATGGAGATGAATCATCTTCAATAAGATCGGCTTTAGTATCAGTCTCCATTTTAACTATGCTTGAGGACTTTGTACTGTCATTCGCGGGTAACCAATCTTGGTCTTCATTCTTTGTTGCCTTTGAAGACTGCATCTTCATTGAATTTTGTATCTCTAACATCTTCTGGGCCATTAGCATTCTTATTATGATGTCTTCTGGCATATCCTTTGCTGTGATCACGTGGAATTGAGCTTTGATGATTTGTGAACTTACTTCAATGGTGTTGGAGATGATTCCCCAACATTCTGCTCGTTTGTCTCTTGATATGCTCACAAATTTAGGAGCATCTTCCAGTCGTGGTTGACCACATTTTTTCCAAGTGCGAAAGGACATGAGGTTCTTGTTTAACTCAAAATATAGCTTTACTTCGCTTGAGAGTTTTTCTTCGTTTTCACCAAAAATGTTGTACTTGATTGAACTTTGTTGAACTTTATCTGCATTTTCTTTGCTTTGACCACCTGCTTTCATGGATGTTGGCTCGTTTTGTTGTAGTAATGCACCTTTTTCTTGCAACTGTTGAGCATTGTGTTCCTGAATATGAGTAACCTTTGACCTTAATAGGTCCATTGTACTTTCTGGCAGAATCTGTTTCTTCAGAGAAGATTTTGGTGGTGACCTTTGTGTAGCCTTTTGGACTTTAGCTTTCATTTATTTTGACTTTTTTGTCACCTGTTCTGGCAGCTTGTGGGTTTGCATCATCTTCAGATAGTCTTTGACTTCAATCGTACCATCCAAATGAGTCTGTACAATGTCTTGAACCTGCTGAGAATCATTGCCATTTGCATCTTGATATGCATATGCGAGCTTGGTCTCATCCAATTGCTTAAACACTATGGGATTTGTCGGTTTTTGACTTTGACTCGTGGAGATCAACTGAAACTTTTGTCCCTGATGATCTTCATAGAAGATTTTTTCTGTAGATTTTGATGGTTTCTGGGTCAATGGAAAACTTCCAACAACCATATGATCTTTCAATGGTTTTGCTTTGAAGGGGTCTGCTGGCTAGAAGTTCTTAGGCTTCTAATTGGTGTAGCATTTTTTGGTACTAGAGTTGAGCTTGATGAATTTGTAGCTCCCCCCTTCCTAGGGTGATCACTATAGCCTACTTCATTGTGAGAGCTCAAAATTGTTTGGCTCTGGTTGAGTCTCAGCTTTTGGGATTGTGAGCGTACACTTTGGGTAGCACTGTTGATGTTTGGCATCTGTAAACCTTCTACATACTTTCCTATGTATCTCTGTGAAACATGACAAATTATTTCCCAAGTCAAGCTGTAGATAGCATTATCTTTGCCCTGATATTGCCTATTCCATGGTTCTCCTATGATATAAGCTTCTGTGGTTTCAGGACCCAAGGCATCATAGATGCTAGACTCTCATCTATATCTACGACTATTTTGGTCCAAGTATATGCTCGTTTGATCACAACATCGAATCTTGATTTCTAATGAAGGAGAATTTGACTCTAGACAAATTTCTGGATTCACTTGGGTAATATCCTTCAGCTCTAGAGAGGTGAGCTATAATAGATTCGTTCCTTTGAAATGAACCATCCTTTCTCATCTATCACTGGACGCACTTCTATGAGCTTGTATGTGGGCCGTTCAAACATTGGTTGATCCTTTTTCTACAATTGCCCTTTTTGTTCCACATAGTGTGCATATGAATTATGTGTACCATATAATGCTAACATCATTATGTTTGATATGTCCCTTAGACTTGTGAATGATTGCACACTTGTGTCCGTGGATGCAAAATCATTTGCAAACCTAACATTTTTTTCAACCTTTGGTGATATCTCGACACCTTTACCAAATTCATGCAAGAATTTTTTGTTCAAAGAATCAATTTTAAGCTTTCCACGTGCCTGTGCATCTTTATGCTGATTTTGAACTTGTAGTGTTTTTACCAATGCTTCTAATGGTAGTGTAGAATCATCCGATTGCATAAAAAGTGACGAGTTAAATGCACTTACATCAAGATTCGCATTTCCAATTTGCTTTGCATCTTACTTGGCAGTTGATATATCCCTATTGTTAGGATTTCTTGGACAATCTTCAAAAAAATTTCCACCTTTTTGTCCACAATCTCAGCAATACGCCATGACTGGTGGTATTTCAATTGGCTCTGTCATGTCAAACTCTTGCTGAGATGTTTCTGCTTCTATGCTTGCCAAGTTGTTGGAATCTTCTTTTAAAACACTAAGCATCAAGCTATAGATTGCTCCATCTTGACCTTTGTACCCTCTTTGGCTCGGTTCTCCAATTAGATTTGCTTCTATTGGTTGATCTGTTGGATCTTGCATTACTGACTCTCGATTGTAGATTTGACCACTATAATCCATGTATAATGACCCTGATTGCATATGCACTAGTTGGATGCTTTGCGGGCTTGTGCAGATTTTTGGATAGCCATTTGGGTTGACTTTTTGAACTTCTATCTGTACTGCATCTTTGAGCTTGGAATACCTGGCTCCACTGAAGTCTGTGAACATGTGGGAGTTCTCTGAATCTGGTTTTACTCTGATCAGTAGGATCTTGTCTCATGTGCTGCTTTTGCTATTCATCAAGTATCTATGGCCTTTTGAATATGTATACAAGACTTTATCTCCATTGTAGCCATAAAGCTCTAAAATCTGCTCTGTTGCACTTGTACATGTGTTACCACTGCTACTGGCTTGCTCTGCTGTACTTGAATAGCTCGAGATGAGTCCATGTCGAGACTGGTTCTATAAAAACGGTCTCCTAGTAGACTTTGGTATTGATTAACAAAAACATTTCTCCTCAAGCTTGATAATTTTGCCTTTGCCAAAGTACTTTTGGCTGTTGATTTCTCTTAGACTCACAAGAGTTGATTAACTCTAGTTTGAAAGTGTCAAAATTGATTGCAGCCTTTGAAATGATAAAAATCTAGGTCTTGAATAACCTAACTTGTGGATTAGATTTTTATCCGGATTTTTTTTTCACTTGACTTGAATTCAGCTCTTGTCAAGCTCCCAATTCTTTGCCTGCAACCTGGTTCTTCAATCTGAGCTAAGTGAGTCAGCAAATGAAATTTCCAAATTCTATTCTTGCAAGGAGCTAAAGGACTAATCTGCAACTTGAAATTGAGTTAAGAGGTACCAATTTGGATCCGATGGAACCCAAAATTGACCAGTGGCCTTGTATTATGTTGTTCTAGCACTGTACAAGCTCAAAAGTCCAAAATCTTGTTTCTAGGGTTCAAAAAGTAAATAATCCCGATTATTTACTTTTTTCAGTTTCTACACTTTGTAGGATTTTTTTGCCAAGTATTTACCTTGTTGTGGTTTCTGGACTAGTTTGGTTGAGTTTATTAAGATTCGTCCAAGTTATCAACTGTTGAGTGTCCGGAGACTCTGATTCCAAGAATTTGGCTTAATTCTCAATTTTGTGAGCCAAATTTCACCAAATTTGATTTGTGGAGTCTACTTGATGTGCTTAACTCTGTGGTATACTCAGTTGTGCAAAATTTCTCAATTCTAGAGCAAAAGTAAATAATCGCGATTATTTACTCCTTTTTTTTGAGAACTTTTTGTTTCAAAAGTAAATAATCGTGATTATTTACTTTTGGTGATTTTTTGTCATCTGAGATGTTTGCAATCATGCTTAGAGTCTATGGTATCAATCTTGATCAGTTTTTGAGCCAAAAGTTCATAATCGCGATTATTAACTTTTGACCTAAAATGAAAACTTTTTTCAACTTTTTTCGTATACAGCCTTTTTATGATTTCTTTTGAGCCTATGAATCAAGTTAAAGCTTAATTTGGACAAGATTCATCAAGTCAGCCTCAATTTCTCGACATTCAGTCATATTTCAGATTTTAGCAAGTTTTTGGCATGTTTTGTGATCCAAATCTTTTGTGCCTTTACAAAAGTTGTTTGTACACATGTAATGAATCATTGGTATAAACCTTGATCAGATTTGAGCCAAAAGTTCATAATCGCGATTAATAACTTTTCACCTAAAATGACAACTTTTTGTAACTTTTTTTCTAAACAGTCTTTTTATGATCTTTTTTGAGCCTATGAATCAAGTCAAAACTTAATTTGAACAAGATTCACCAAGTCAGACTCAAGTTCACGACAATCAGTCAAAATTCAACTTTTACCAAGTTTTTAGACTGTTTTGTGATCCAAATCTTTTGTGCCTTTACAAAATTTGTTTGTACACATGTAATGAATCACTGATATCAACCTTGGTCAGTTTTGAGCCAAAAGTTCATAATTGCGATTATTAACTTTTGACCTAAAATGACAACTTTTTTCAACTTTTTTCCTAAACAGTCTTTTTTCTCTTTTGAGCCTATGAATCAAGTTAAAACTTAATTTGAACAAGATTCACCAAGTTTATCAATTGTTTCGTGTCCGCGGACTCTGATTTTAAGAATCTCGCTCAAGTCTCACTTTTGTGATCCAAATTTCACCAAAATAGATTTGTGAGGTCTACTTGATGTGCTTGACCTTGTGGTATGCCCAGATATGCAAGATTGTCAATTTTTAGAGCATATATAAATAATCGCGATTATTTATTTTTGTTAAATTTTTGCAAGTTTTTGTTCCAATCTTGACACACATCTATTAAGCACCTCAAGTTAAGGTCTCTTGCCAAGTTTCATCAAGTTTTGACTATTTTTGTTGAAATGGTCATCAGTTTTCTGTCCGTAGAGTACTGACTTTGTAAATTTGGTCACAATTTTCAATCCAGTGATCCAAATCTTACCAAATTTGGTTTGTGGGCTTATTACAACATGGTAAAACTAGTGGTATGCTGACTTAGGACAAGTTATAAGACCTAAGCACACATGCCTATGGCCTCAAATCTCACTTTAGGTCAAGTTCTAAAATCACCGTTATTAACAGCAGTGGATGTTTGACCTAGTCGTTTTCGACCTAGAATGCATCTAAATGCTTAGCAATGATGCCCCAATACCACGCCTATGATTAGTTTTTGTTTTGAAAGTGTAAATTTCTAGTTTTGATGAAATTAGACCGATGGTCGGCGATGCCAAAAGCTACGAAATACTGTGAATGGCTTACATCAATGCGTAGAGCTCTTACCTGCGGTTGCAATGCAACAAACGCATTCGCAATCTAACAACCGGAGAGGGGGTAGGAAGCGTGAGAAGAAGAGAAGTGAGCGCCGTTAGCTCACGCTATGTATTTCTTATCCAAAAATTTAATAAAATCTTTACAAAGTTGGTTTTTATACCTTAGCCAAGGTCTAAAATGTGTAATGTCCGACGCCCAAGACCTTTGAGACTCCATACTTATTGTATCTGAAACCTAGGTACACTAAGTGACCTATTCTTTACATCTTGGAACTCTTATTGAGCCCGTATCACGTTAGAATTATCACAATGGCTAAATAAATCGGAAAATTACAATACATGGCCATTTTGGAAAAATGTGAAAAGTGCGTAACTCCAATATTTACTGCTTCTTTACTTTGATCTTCGATGTGTATCCGTACGTCCTCAGTCTTTAGCAACTTCTGTTAACTGACATTGACTCATTTAACACCTATGTCTAGTTGCTAATGTTAGCGGGTCGCCGCAATGGACGTCTGCAGCATAGATCTTTTGTATTGACATAATGTCAATATACAAGAACGCGACTCGGGATGGGGCACAGAGACTTAATGAGAGTGTCAATCTCACCAAAGTGAACTCAGGGGCTACTCGTTCTACTACAAAAGCAAATCAACCACTTCCTAGTTAGACAATCAGTATGCGTCTAATCTGACCACTCTAGGTCATCATGCTTTTTCGGCATCCAAACGAATCTGGAATGCCATGAAACTTAAGGAGAGGTATAACAACACTTAAGGGCTCAATCCTACCAAGTTTTGTCACCATTTGGGAAGGTACATAAATCAAGATCCATCACAAAAAATGTGTAGAAAACTGAAACAAAAGTACTTGGAAAGGTCTTCCTTAAGCATAGAAACACTTATCCATGGTCAAAACATCAAAAAACAACCATTTCAACCTCCAAATCAATGCATTTAGCTCACAAACAATGCATCGCAAACCACAACAGAATTGGAAATGATCACACTTAGATTGTAGAGAAAGAGACAAGGAAGGCAATGTGCTATTTGGAAACGAATTCTGAATACCATTTCAGGAGAAAATAAGATTACAAGTTGTAGTAGTAAGAGGCCTCCACAATGCACATTTTTTAATTCTTCAAGCTAATGATAAATCTCCCCTCAAAACTAAGGGTTTTGACATTAAATGTTAAGGGGGCTTTCCCACGACCATCTGGTCTATTACAAGGGTGTAGACTCAAAGAAGTAAAGTGGGTATTGACTAATTACATCATGGCTACAACTCATCCTAGGCTGAATTACATGGATTTTTTCAAAACAATAGAGTGCTTACAAGGTTTGGTGTGCATATTCCTGTATCCACCAAACACCATCCTGCAAGGTGAATGGTTCCTCTTTCTTCCCCAAAGCAATGACATTATGTCTCGAAAATCACGGTCAATAGCATACTCAACTATTATAAAGGATAGATCATTGTGAGTAGCTATAGACACCGCATTAACTTTTGATCATCGTAAAAATGCATCAACCACTTGATTGTGCTTACCAGAAATGTGAGCAATATGGATATTAAATTGCGAAAGAAAATTTACCCCTCTCATTTGTTTGTCGGAAAGCTTGGTTTGCATCATGAAATACTTGAGACTTTGGTGGTCGATTCGTAGGATAAATGGAGTCCCCAATAAATAGTGCTTCCATGTGTCTAGGTCATGTAGAACAACTAAAATCTCTTTTTCATAAATGCCCAAGACTCGTTCATCAGTATTAAGCCTTCGGCTCTCGTATGCTATGGCATATCCTTCTTGAAGCAAAATTGTTCCAAGGCAATCACCACAAGTGTCACATTGGACCTCAAATGGCTTTGAGAGATCCAAAAGCATGAGGAATGGTTGGGAGGTAAGCTTCTCCTTGAGCTTGTCAAAAGCATTTTTCTCCTTAGCAGTCCATACATACTTAACGTTATTCTTAGTTAAGTCATGTAGTGGTCCTGCTATTTGAGAGAATTTTGCTATTAAGTGTCTATAGTATGCGCACATACCAATAAAGATTCTTAGCTCATGTAGATTCCTTGGATTAGGTCATGCTTTTATTACCTCTAACTTTGATGGATCCATACGGATATTCAATCTCTTCAAGGAAAAATTCACTTTTCTTTAAATTAAGAAAATTTAGCTTATTCCTCCTCAATGGAAAATCACTTGGAGATGTTGCTTACGTTCCTCCAAAGACTTGGAGTAGATGATGATATCATCAAAGAACACTCAAGTGAATTTTCAGTAAGGTCTAAACATTTTCTCCATTAGATGATTGAATGTAGCTGGTGCATTAGTCTAGCCAAAAGGCATGACTAGATATTCCTAGAGACCAAACGTTGTGCCAAAAGTGTCTTTAGGATATCTTCATCCACTATCCTTATTTGATGATAGCTACTTTTAAGGTCAATCCTACTGAAGTAGGTAGAGCCTTGTAGCTTATCAAATAGATCTTCTACCAAGGCACGGGAAATCTATTTTTGATAGTGATATGGTTTAGTCCTTGATAGTCCACACATATACGGTATGTACCATCTTTCTTTTGCACTAAAAGGACTGAAGAACAAAATGGAGAGGAAGTAGGCTTCACCGTCCCTTTGTCTACCAATTCGTGTACTTACCTCATGGTCTCCTCTTGTTGAGCTTGTGAGACTCGATAAGGAGGCTTGTTAGACGGTGAGATGCCTAGAAGGAGCTCAATGTGATGGTCGTCCCCTCATTTTTGGATGTAATTCTATAGGGATATCATTGATGGACACATCTTAGAATCCTTTTAGAAAATTAGAAAAGTCTAACTCTTCTTGATTCCTACCATTTACATTTGATAAAACATTAGGATCTTATAGGAACTCTATGAAAAAAATCATGTACGTAGAAGAAACTGAGCTCTTCATTGACTTATAAAAACTAGGAGGATTTACAAGTGGAATAGTGCAACCACGCTCACTAGAATCTATATACAGGTTCTTTACCCTGTAGATCAAGTAGATTCTCCTTTCAGGGAACTTCATATTGGCAGCCATGCGAGCAAACCATGGCGCCCCTAGGATAGCATCCTCGTGTTGGAGAGGAGAGAGGAAAAAGTCTTCTTTGTCAACATAGTTTTGGACATGAAGCCTCAACGTCCTAATCAAGGGAGTAATGGAGGCTTGATGTCCCTTGAAAGCTGTATCAGCCATTACCATATCTCCCATCTCGAAAGCTTGAATGCCCAACTTGGTGGCCAACTCCGTTGATATAAAGTTGTGAGTAGAGCGAGGGTCAAACAAGATGAAGGCATCATGATCTCTTACCTTTCTCCAAGCATAGGAATGGGGATGATCCTTTGCAATGAACATCTTTTTTTGGAGATTCAATGGTGGAAGCCCTAGGAGTGTCATTGTGAGCATTCTTTTTGGGCAAGAACTATATCCATGTTCTTGCTCCCCATACTTGAAACACTTATGGTCCTTGCAAAAAGCTTCAAGCTCTTCAGGAGAGAGTTTGTTCTTGCCTTTGTAAACTCCCTTCTCCTTGGATGGATTGTTGTTGTTGGAGGTACCTTGGGAAGAATTTTGAGCATTGGTTTTCCCATTTACATCATTTTTGTCTTTGTTTTTCATGGGCTTGACATTCCGTCTAGCCCCTTGATGGAAATTGATGTGTGAAGCCACCATGGTGTGATGGATTGCTTCGGTGATAGAGCCAGGCCGTTGAGAGTTGATGTATTCTGCCATCTCTTCAGGTAATCCCGCACTGAGTTGCTACTTTTTCTCAACAAAGTCTATCTTTTCAAATATAGTAGCCTTGAGATGTAAATCCCAAAACTTGTCTACATACTTGTGGATAGGCTCATGAGAGAGAAGCTTCAAACTACACCATTTGGTAGTCACTTTGTTCTTTTGTGTCACTTGCAAGGAATTGCTTCATGATGGAAACTCATAGAGTTTTCCATGTATTTGGGGCTTTTCCGTTGCCATGAAGTCTAGCCCATCATTGACAAGCTGGTTTTTGGAAGTGCATAGCTACATAGTGTAGCTTGGAGGACTGTGTGAAGCCCTTGTCTGCAAAGGCCACATCAAATTGTTGGATGAAGGCCAACACTTTGTCGGTAGCACCAAAGGTGCTATCGTAGGTGAGAAAAGAGATACTCTTTCCTCCCTCTTTGAACTTCTTTAGATTTTGTGACCTTCGCCATGCAGGGTAAGATTTTCTATATCCTCTCCTCCTGTATTCTCTAGGAGAATAGCCATAGATTTTTTGGGAAGAAGAGGAAGGTGAAGAAGAAGGAGAAGAGGGTGACCTCTTTCTAGACCTTTTCTTCCTTTGTTTCCTCTCTTCCTTTTTGGAATGACAAGGAGAAGGACTATGTGTTTATATTTTCCTCTTAGGAGCTTGTGGGCGATCATCCAGACATCCGTCTTCGTGGAGAAACATCTTGAGAGGACTTAAGGTTTCATTGATTTCTTGTTCTTTTGATTCCTCCTCTGGTATGGGAGAGAGTCTTCTTTTGGGGGAGGCCTCCTAAGCTCTCTCTCCTCTTGAAGATGAAGGGAAATCCCATGAGCGCAAAATTGTTGTGTAACTTTAGCTTGCAAAGCAGGGTTACCCATAGCTTGCTGCAACCATTAACAAACATGGGAGCATCATCATTAGCGCCTTCATGTGAAAAATCAGAACTATCAATGTTCATTCTACTCTCTTGATTATTGTCAACTATGTTTAAGAAAATTTATGTATGTACTTAGTGTATGCTTTGGCAATTCAAAACCTTAGTTGCCACTCTTCTTAGCCTTTGAAAATTGGATTTTAAGTATCTACACCCATGTCTCAAAGTGGTTAATTATGGGAAGTAGTGGAGTAGGTCTAGCATAGAAGATTTGCAGAGGGCTAGCTCCTTATGAACTTCTTATGGCTCAATAATGGTAGAGTAGAATGCAAGTCTAAAAAGACTCCATTATTAAGTCCAAATCTCTTGAGGTGTGCACCATATCCCGCAAAATGGGTTCAAAAAATACCGATAATAGATCCCAGTTCCACTTACCCTAATATAATTAAAAACATCAACCATTTATAGGTTACTTAAGGACCTCTCTTCTCAAGCAAGAAAAGAGAAACCAAATGCTCTGATACCAATGTAATGGAATTGGCCTATTAACTTGAGAGTAGCAAAATTAATGAGAGTACTTTTGAGAAAATACTTTGTGAGCATAGCGGGTGTTCATAATTGAAGATAGCAACATAGACAAAGCAACTAGTTAAGTTCGCATGAACAATAATTTTGCAAGAGAGAGAATTTAGAGAACATGACAACAGTTGAGGACCATATTTATGTGGAGCCGGTCCCCCCTCCAATAGGCATTTGCATTATGATTTCTCCCAATATTTACGTTTGTTGTGACCTAGGTGATGCAATGAAGATGGAAATCTTCATGCATCACCAGCATAACATAAAAATTGAGAGAAGAATTAAATATCCCAAGCCTCAGTCCCAAGACCTCAAGCACCTTTGAAGGTGGAGAGAGCAAGCAGGGAATAAGGGTAGGGAAGAGGAAGAAGAAAAATTTCATAGAAGAAGGAATAGTTCCCCACTTATCATCACTCTTCTTTCTAGCATACATAATAGCATAGTAATGGATAGGGAGAATATGGAAAGCTTAAGCATTGAAGCATGGCTCTTGATTGGATTTGCACTCCATAAGCCAAGAGTGTTGGCGTAGGCTCTCAACATCTACTTGCTTGGAGAAGGAGATGGAGCTCTTACACTTTGCACAAAGCACAATGATAGTGTGTGCAATTGTGTGTGGGAGAATATACCCTCTAAGCAACCCCCTAGATTGCTTTGGTTGCCCCCCCCCCCCTTTTAGCTCATGCTTGAAGCTCATTGGACCCTCCAGACCTAGCCAATCACAAGCAAGAGGCGTTACAAGCAACAAGGGTAACCTTGGGACAAGTGTCCCCCTTTCCCCTTTGAGATACAAGACTTGATAAATGCAAAGACAATTAATTAAATATCCTAAATTATCATTGGACCCCTTGGGTGTCCAACCAAAAAGCTTCAGGCACACCATGCGGGCAACATGAGGAGGAACTTATAAAATGTGTATTTTGATTTCTTTGTACTAGACATGCCTTGTGTAAGTGGGTGTGTGTGTGTTCTCTCTCATCCCCCCTCATGTAGGGCTCGCCCCCTCCTTGTAGGGGTCCCGGGGAGGTCACCTAATAAAAATGTAACCTATAATGTGAGTTCAACAGAAGGTTATTTAAAGCTCTTGAAACTTACAGAAATATATATACAAAAGGGCATTATTTCTTCATATTTGGAAAAAACTTACAAATTTTAAAAGAAAAGGGTACATTATATTCTTAAAAATTTTCATAGATAAGGGGTTTTACAAACATGTCTTGAACGCACGTGATATGGTAGTTTTACACATAGTGAACCCCCCGAGGTAGGGGTTAATTCTTGACTTTTTGACACCTCAAGACCCTCAAGATTAGGCCCAGTTACCACCACAAGCTTGGCCCTTAAGCACCTCAAGCTTGGAATGGGTTCCCACCTCAAGTATAGCCCTAGCATCTCAAGCATGACAATCACCTCAAGAATCTCAATCATCAAGCACCTCAAGCATCAAGCACCCAGAGCAACTTAACCATTAAGCAAGACAAGCACCTCAAGCACCTTAAGCTGGGGTCGGGTTCCCACCTCCAGCTTAGCTCTAGCTTACCTAAGGTCAAATGACTTTTACACTCATTATTAGAGGTTTTAAATGAAGCTAACCCTAAGGTCTTATGCTCCATTGGTTAACCTTGCTCTTTGATATACCATCTCTCAATTGGGACCCTTTACCATTGGCCCCATGTTGAGATAGATCTATAAGCACATGTCTATATCTTAACCCTTGTTCCTATTTATTCTCCCACATCAAATGATGAGTATAACATGAGAAAATCATTTGGGTTGTCTAGATGTTAGATTTTATGACAAGTTTTGATGGGAGAAAGGATGCTTGATAGATCTATGTGTGTTTGCTTGTGATTAGTTTTGGTTCATGATAGGATTAGTGTTGTGTACATCATTGAAATTTTTAGTGTGTGTGATTGAATTGTGGCTCAATTTATTGAGGTGATGAGAAGTGGATGTGGAGATCGTCTTTGTGTCTTACTTCCTCCATATGCCGAGAATCCCACCTTGTAGTGTCACCGTTTGTGCTTTCATGATTAACTCACAAATCGTGTGAGTGTTTCCATGCCTTAGCCGGGTAGCTCATCACTCTAGATTGACATTTGTGTGCTGGTCATTGGAGCTATGGTACGATGGTACCCCCAACATTTGGTACCACTGTTAGGGATCGATGGCCTACACTGGTGTATTTATTGCATAATTGAATAGGTTTCCTTACTAATATCTTTACTTATTTTCTTTGTGTTTTTGTTGTTTTGTGCATTTTGGATGTGTGTGCATATGGAAATGTGTTCAATTTACCTAATTTAATGTTGATTGTGTGCCTACCCACTCTAATTTCTCAATAACACTTGCTAATTTTAGTATTTTTTGCTCACTTACACACTAGATTTTTACTAATTTGACTAACATTTTGTGCTATACGTTGATATTGTCCTAAGAGGAGGCTTGGATTGTATTCGAACAATTTAAAATTGTGCTTATCACTTCACCATTTATTGATTTTTGGAATGCAAGATCCAAGCTTGGAGCTTCAAGAAAATCGGTATGTGCATCAAAAAGCTGACAATTGGATGGTACCATTTGATTCAAGACTTGTGTGGTATGCATAACCATTGTTGATTTTGTGATTTTAGGATTTGTATTTGTTCATTTGCATGCCCTCGTAATGCCAAATTGTTCGTAGGACACAACATGCATAAAATGTTGGTTTCACATGGTAGTTTAAATTGTTAATTTGGCTAATGCATGCTCGAATGATCAAATGAAATTGTGTGAATTAAGTGTGTGTGTGCACACTAATTGAGTGTATGCATGCCTAGTTTAGGGTGTGTGCACTAATTTTTCCTTGTGTGTGCCCTAAAAATCGATGTGTATTGAGGGATTTGGCAACTGTGGGTTGGTTTGTGATATAAACATGGTTAATCAGACATTTGAGTGCTTAATTTTCAAATTTTACAAGATCAAAGCCTATGTGTGTACCTAGAGATTGGTAAAAAATACCAATTATGTGTGTATGTGTGTGCATAAAATTTGTTTTATGTGTTTAGTTTTCATAAATGCAATGCTCACATGAAGAAAAATTATAGTAATTTAGCACAGGATATAACCTTAATGTTGTAGTACTTTCATTCCTTTCTAACACATATGTACTTTCTTGCTATGCCACAACTCTGTAGATGGAACCTCAGCTACATGAATAGTCTATACATTCGGTTTTTTTTTCTCATTATGTATACATTAGGTCATTTTGCCCCATTATGTATACATTAGTTTATGCATTGGCTTGTTTTTTCCAATTATGTATACTTGATAATAATGCACATCCATGCATGTTTTCAAACCCTTAAGAATCTACTAGGCCATGAATTCATGCAAGGAGGGGCTTACTCTTGGAGCATTATGCAAACTCAACAAATGGGGGACCCCTAAAAACTATTGTAGTGAGGAAAAATAGGTGCTTCAGGTGCTTGTCGTGCTTGATGATTAAGGTGTTTGTCATGCTTGATGACTAACGTGCTTGAGGTGTTTATCATGCTTGATGACTAGGGTGCTTTCCATGCTTGATGAGGAAGGTGATTGAGAATCTTCCCATGCATGCGGGTAGGATGCTTGAGTGAAAAAGAGACCCTACAAAGAAGGGTGATGTTACCATATACATGTGGTAGTGATGTCTGTGAACACACTAGGACCGCCGGGGCATTTTTTCCCTCTTTAGGAGGTTTTTTACCCCGAGCATTGTATATATGCCCATCACTCTAGGGCTATCTATCTTTCCATTGCATACTAAGTTATACACTCTCTATTGTGTGCCTTGAGCTTCCTTCGTCTTCTCCAAGCTGTGTGTGTTTCTCTGCAACCCTAATTCCAACAATTGGTATCAGAGCAGGTCACGTCCTCCCGGGTTTAGTCGCTAGCTGCTCCAACACACCCCTGCTCACTTTCTCCGATTTTAGTGAGCTTTGGTGAGATTTTTGATTTGGGCTCATTTCGGCCTCCATTTTCACTACAGGCAGTACTGCACAGGCTATTTCGTCATTTTGTGCAGAATTTCTGTGAGTGCCGTTTTCTGCATAATAGGTGCCTTATAGTATTCTACGGTTTGTGCTATATAGCACAGGTTGTTCCCGCTCCGTTTCTTCTATTTTCAGATAGTTTTCACATCAGGTGCAGCATTTACCATGGCTGATAGCAACAACACAGATGTGTTCAAGATGTTTGCTACTGAGGATAGGTTGGATGGGGACAACTACCCTATGTGGGCTTATATGATGCAACATGTTCTTGTGTCAAAGGGTGTCTGGAACATTGTGCAGGGCATTGATGTACGTCCTGGTTCTGAGGATGTAGGCGATGTTGAGGATGTTGCAGGTCTTGCTGCAAGGATTGCAGCTGTTAGAGTTGTTTTGCCTACGGCAGAACAAGCTCGTTGGGATGTTAAGGATGCACAGGCTCATGCATTGATTGCGTTGTCTGTGAAGCGCACCATTTTTCCTCACACCCGTGCAACAAAATCTGTAAAATAGGCTTGGGATATTCTAGCAGGCCTTTATGCAAGCCACAATGAGGCTAAAATTTCTTTGCTGCGTAAAGAGCTGGAGTCGAAGATTATGCATGAGGAAGATGATATGGACACTTTCCTTGCTAGTGTCAAGGATATCAATGAGCAACTTATTTTTGCAGGTAAGGTTATTTCAGACACTTCCCTTGTGCAGACTGTTCTTGATGCCTTACCAGATTCTTACCAGACTTCTACTAGTACTTGGAGACTTATGACCCAAGAGAATACAGAAGTTGTCAAGTTTGATGCCTTATGCAGCTTCTGCTGGCAGCAATTCATCTAGAAATTCTGGTGACAAGGGCAAAAAGAAGATGCGTTGCCATTATTGTAAAGCTAATGATCACTTGATCAAGTTGTGTCCTAAGTTGAAGGCCAAAGAGGCTAAGAAGAAAGAGGGTGGTTCCACTGCAAATGCTGGTTCCACTACAAATGCAGCCATTGTTGAGTCTTCTGTGAAAGGAGACTATGTTGCTGATGTTGGTGCATAATGGGCTTTTAGCGCAAAGTGCACTTACAATACTGTTGTCCATGATGCATGCTAGTTGCTGTAGATTCACATGTGTGGTATTTCGATAGTGGTGATACAAAGCACATTACCTTACATTGTGAATTGTTACCTCTCTCGAGTCTGTCCCTCATGGGAATTCAGTCACTAGTGCCAACAACGCCTCTTATCCAGTTTAGGGAGTTGGAAAGATTGTCCTCACTGCTGCTAATGGAAGTTCCTTCACACTTGTTGATGCACTTTATGTACCTGGAATCAAGAAGAATCTCTTGTCTGTATCCGCACTTGCTAGACTTAGACTTGTAGTCAAATTTGTGGATGACAGATGTACAGTTCATGATCTTAGTTTGGTGATGAAATTGTTGCATCTGGGCTTTTGTGCCGTGGGCTGTATAAGCTCACTTTGTA
This sequence comes from Adiantum capillus-veneris, assembly GCF_014529385.1. Taxonomy (NCBI): domain Eukaryota; kingdom Viridiplantae; phylum Streptophyta; class Polypodiopsida; order Polypodiales; family Pteridaceae; genus Adiantum; species Adiantum capillus-veneris. Next base: position 102,348,318 of record NC_140950.1, on the reverse strand, counting down.
TGACAAGTGTGGAAAAAATTTTACAAATGCTGTTGCAGATTCAAGGGCTATTTCAGATGCATAACTTTGGCATGCACGTTTTGGTCATCTGAATTTTGCCAGTTTGTTGCGTTTGCAGAAATCTGATATGGTTTCTTCTTTGCTGCCTCTTGAAGCAACTGTCAAACATGTTTGTGAAGTTTGTATTTTGGGTAAGATGCAGCATTCTAAATTTCCAAAGGATGGTTCCGTTCGGGCCACATGTAGGTTGCAGCTTGTACATAGTGAAGTTTGTGGGCCCATGCCAACTCCGTCCTTAGGCAATTACATGTACTTCGTGACTTTCATTGATGATTACTCCAGGCATGCATGGGTATTTTTGCTTAAAGAGAAGTCCGAAGTTTTTATGTGCTTCAAACAATTTCTGGCTATGGCTGAAAATGTCTCGAAATGTACTATGGGCACCCTCCGTTCCGATCAAGGGGGGGAGTATATGTCTCATGAATTTAATGTATTTCTGACTAGTCATGGGATAAAACACCAATGTACAATGCCTTATACACCTCAGAAAAATGGTGTTGCTGAGAGGAAAAACAGGTCACTAACGGAAATGGCACGATGTATGGTCAAAAGTCAAGCTTTGCCGCATTCTTTTTGGCTTGAGGCCATCATGTGTGCCACTTATGTACTTAACAGGTATCCTACGAAAGCTTTGCAGTCTATTACTCCATATGAAGCATGGCATGATAGAAAGCCTTCTATTGAGCACATGCGTGTTTTTGGCTGTTTGGCATATGCTTTGGTGCCACAAGTGCAACGCAAAAAACTGGATGATAAGGCTGTCAAATGTATTTTTATTGGCTATAGTGCTGAAAGCAAAGGTTACAGGTTGTATCATCCACAAACAAAACGTATTCTGGTTTCTCGGGATATAGTGTTTGTGGAAGATTCTGTTCAGCCCTTGTTGTCATGTACTAGAGACAGTAATGTAATCTCACAGGACATTTATGACACTTTGTTGCCTCTTTTCGGTGGAAATACGAATGTAAGTTCCAATGAGGAAAATGTACAACCTATGGGGGTTTTTGAAAGTGTTTTAGATCAGCCTATTACCGATGCAGATGTACATGATGTACTTGATGAGGAAAGGGCTGAAAATGAGCAGGCTAGAGGTATGCCAAAATGGCTGGTGCACACTTTACGTGACAGTAAATTGGATGCACCTTTGTCTAGTCGTACTCGTTCAGGATCTCGCCATGCATCTTATGCATCAGATTTTTATGCTTTGGTTGTGTCTAGCTTACATGATGTTGAGGAGCCTCTGTCTTTTGATGAAGCACAGAATTCAAAAAATTGGATGGCTGCCATGCAATCAAAATATGATGCACTCATAGAAAAGGACACATGGACTTTATGTGATTTGCTTCTTGGCAAAAAGGCCATTGGTACGAAGTGGGTTTACAAGTTGAAACGCAAGCTGGATGATGATATCGATCGCCATAAGGTTCGACTTGTTGCAAAAGGTTATGCACAACAAAAAGTCATAGATTATGAAGAGACTTTTGCTCCCACTTGTCGTATGACTACTGTACATTTTCTATGTGCATTGGCAGCTCATTTTGGTTGGGATGTACATCAATCAGACATTGTTACTGCTTTCTTGAATGGTGACATATTTGAGGAAGTTTATGTAACGCAACCTCGCGGTTTTGTCATAAAAGGACAAGAGGACAAACTGTGCAGATGTAAGAAGGCTTTGTATGGGTTGAAGCAATCTGCTCGTGCTTGGTATGAGAAAGCTGACACTCATTTGGTTAAACGAGGCTTTCGTAACAGTCCAACAGAAAGCACATTGTATGTAAAGCGTGAGGGTGATGTACTTCTCATTGTGGTTCTTTATGTTGATGATTTTCTGATCATTGGACCAAATGAGAGACATATTGCTGAATTTAAGGCTGATTTGAATGCTACTTTCAAGATGAAAGATTTGGGGTTGTTGCATCATTATTTGGGTATACAGTTTAAGCAGTGTGATGGTGGTATTGCCTTGTGTCATAAAAGTTACATAGAGACATTGCTATGTAAGTTTGGACTTGAGGATTGCAAACCTATAGCGACTCCCATGGAAACAGGTTTGAAGTTGAGTCTACATGATGCTGGCAATGCTGCTGATGTCACTCTTTACCAAACTGTTGTTGGATGCCTCATTTATGTATGCAACAGGAGGCCGGATATTCAGTTTGCAGTCTCACAGGTCAGCAGATTTATGCATAGCCCAGGGTCTAAGCATTGGCAGGCTGTCAAGAGGATTTTTCGCTACCTTAGTGGCACTTTACATCATGGCTTGTTTTATTCCAAGGGGGGATCATTGCCGCCAGACTTACATGCTTTTTTGGACTCAGATTGGGCTGGTTGTTTTGACACACGAGTGTCCACAAGTGGTTTTTGTTTCATGCTTGGCAGTTCATGTATATCATGGTTGAGCAAGAAGCAAACTATTGTGGACACTTTGAGTTGTGAGGCTGAGTACAGGGCAGTCTTCATAGCTACAGTTGAGTGTGTATGGCTCAGACGCCTTGGCTGATTTGGGTGTTGGACAGGACACTGCCAACACTATCTACACTGACAGTCAGAGCGCATTGGCAGTTACGAGGAACCCAGTTTTTCATGCTCGCACAAAGCACATTGAGGTGCATTACCACTATGTCAGGGAGAGTCTCTCAGTAGGAGAGATCAGCTTGGCTTATGTGCCAACACAGGACAACCTTGCAGATCTTTTCACAAAGGCATTGTCTCGTGAGAAGCTTGAAGCTTTACGCAAAGCTTTGGGCTTACTCCCCTTTTTGGACTGATCATGTCCTCAGGGCATGGCACTTCCCTTTAGTCATGTGCCAGCTCTCGCTCATCACAATACTCCAGGGGGGATTTGTTACCATATACATGTGGCAGTGATGTGTGTGAACACACTAGGACCGTCGGGGCATTTTTTCCCTCTTTAGGAGGTTTTTTCCCCCGAGAATTGTATATACGCCCATCACTCTAGGGCTATCTATCTTTCCATTGCACACTAAGTTATACACTCTCTATTGTGTGCCTTGAGATTCCTTCGTCTTCTCCAAGCTGTGTGTGTTTCTCTGCAACCCTAATTCCAACAGGTGAAAGCCCCAAAGTTAGGGAAATCTTTGACTTAACCTCCGACCCACCCAAAGGGCACCCCTTTTCTCAAAGGGCACATGGACACATGTTAGACTCTCCTTATGCTTAGCCACATAGTGTGCTTGAATCCTATTGGCTTGGCTAAAGAGGGGTCTAATGAGCTTTTAGTTCAATTCAACAAACATCTAGATTTTTTCAAGCTCTCTCTCTCAAAGAGGTGACCTAGAGGAAAATTTTCCTAATGCTACCCTTGATGCTTGAAATACATTATGCATATGATTGGCTAGCCTTAGAGGGGTCCAATGAGATTCATGCTTGAGAAAAAAGGAGGGCTCTCCCAAAGCAAGCAAGGGGTGTGCTTGGGGATATACACCCTCTCACACACTCACTTTTACACACATTCTCACTTTGTGAAAGTAGAGGAACTGATCCGCCTCCTTCTCCAAGCTTGTTGAGAAGTTGAGTGCCTACACCAACACTCTTGGCTATGCTTTGATATTTTTCTAATAGGAGGCTTGTATTGTATTCTAACAATTTAAAATTGTGCTAACACTTCACCATTTATTGATTTTGGAATGCAAGATCTAAGCTTGGAGCTTCAACAAAATCTCTGTCTGCATAAAAAAATTGGTAATTGGATGGTACCATCTGATTTAAGACTTGTGCGCTATGCATAGCCATTACTGATTTTGGGATTTGTATTTGTGCATTTGCATGCCGTCGTAATTCCAAATTGTTCCTAGAATACAATGCGCATAAAATGTTGGTTTCACATGGTAGTTTTAACTGCTAATTTGGCTAATGAATGCTCGAATGATCAAATGCAATTATGTGAATTGAGTGGGTATGCACCCTAATTGAGTGTCCATATGCCTAATTTTAGGTATTTGTGTACTAATATTTCCTTGTGTGTGCCCTAAAAAATGATGTGTATTTAGGGATTTGGCAACCGTGATGGTTGGTTTGTGATATGGACATGGTTAATTAGACATTTGAGACATTATGGACTTGTGCCAACTACCTAAGCATCCTAGCAAAAATTTAGTTGCTAGAGAGAGTACATGAATGGATAGTAACCTCTGATGATAAGATGGTCAATCCACACAGGCAGCAACAGTCCACTGTAGACTGTCATTCCCTAGCCATTTAATTAGAGATCCTGCTTGGAAATAGGCCTACGTATAAAATGTATGAAAGAGGTCAAAAATCAACTAAAAGAAGGCCTACTAGAAATAAATATTGTCAGAGGAGTTTTGGATCAGCGAGTGTATGCTAGTCTTGAAGATCATACTTCCAGCAGTAAGGGACCACAAGCTCAAATGACAATAGGGGAATAGGAAACTACTGTCTGAAGATTGTGTCAGCTGGTTTAAGTCACTATAAAGATGATGCAGTAGGAGAACCAGGCTGTTCATAACTGTTTAGAGTTCGTCCCTGATTTCCCAGTTCTCCTGTATGCACTGTTTGCTAAAGAGACTGAGCTACCTAGGTTTTTCCCCACTTTGTATCCGCAACATCTAGAACCATTGGATCGGATCACATACTATAACATAATTGATGATCTTCAGTATTGGTATGAGCAAGCCATTGTAGAATGGAAAACTGGCATACACTTATCAATGATGCTCTCCAATTAAATGATGATCATGGAATGCAAGAAGAAAGGAAGAGAGTAAAGCTTTGTATGGGACAATGGAAAATCCAACTCAAAGGTCTCACCAAAATCACCAATCAAGTGCTTCAGCTTACTTTGGAGTCCTCTAAAATTTCTAAAAAGATATCATGGCTAAATCAGGTATGGGGCCACAGTATAGAGAAATGGCTGAGATACTCTTTGAAGCTTAGATTAAAACAAATCATCCTCTCCCAGAATGATGGATCCACAGAGCTTTGCATTGCCATAACTTGGCCATATGCTGCCTGACAAAGGGTAGACACACATTGTATGATCCCAAAACCAAAACATATAATTCTCTCATGACTTATGAATTGGAGATGTCCACAAGTTTTTTTAAGGCTTGTGTGAGTAGAGATTAAGGGATAGAATGATAGTAAAAACATGTATAAGAAATGCCACGCAATGGAAGCTATCATACTTCGGCCTGATAACGCACACCTAGGCATATATATTTACATAAATACAAAAAATGTGAAAAAAATCCTTTATATAGGTCCTTTATTTGATGGATAATATCTACATGTAAAAAGAACCATAATTTTATAAAATCATATTTTTGTCTCCTAGCCCAATGACTTGCTCAATGATTTAATTTAAAAATGTGATAAAAACCCTAACCGCACACGCTATTTAAAATGAAAAAGCGATCCTAGTCATTGTGCTAGGGTGTTTTTGTCGCGTGAAGTGGCTTCTTTAAAGATTTTATGAGATCCAAAAAATGGCTATCATTTAGCCCCCCCTAGATGATGGTACATTCATGTACCATCAAAAGACATATCTGCCAATGAGAGTGTTCTTCCATCCTTTGTGATATTTGGTGCCTCAATCAAATCTTCATCTTGTAGTTCCAAGCACAAAGACTTACATGGTATTGTAGTTGCTCGATGCTCTTATAGATCCTCTGGTAGAATGCGCCTCAAGTAGGGCTTTAGTCGATACCCATTCACCTACTTGGGGTGCTCCTTGCCATCCAAATCCATGAGTTGATAGTAGTGTGAGTAGTAGGCCTTGTTTACAATGTAGGGACCCTGCCATCTAGTATTGAACTTCACATCAAAGCGATTGTCAAGGCGATTATCATACTATAGCACCAAATATCCTTCCTTGATCCCTTTGTCTTTCACCTTTTTGTGAAGCTTGTCCTTAATTTTCTTTTATAGCAGTCATAAGCCGCCTCCTGTTTCCATTCTAGTTTGATAGGGTGAGAAGACGATCTTCCCATGCTGCTTCTTCTCCTTGAGCCACCTTTCCATGAAGTTGCATTATTGGAATGTTGAGCGCGATGGTTTGTAAAGCTTCTTGACCATAAACTAGGTGGAAGGGTGTGAACTTTGTCGCTTCCTTGTAGGTATTCTGATAGGCCTACAATGCTCCATCCAACAAGTCATCCCATAGCTTTGTCTTGTTCTTTACCATCTTTTGGATGATTCCTGCAATGATACCATTATCCTTCTCTACCAAACCATTTGACTAAGGATAGTAGGGTATGCTATGCCGATGTATAATGTGAAGCTCATCACAAACTTCTGTGAGCAAGCCCTTCATAAATCCTCCACCCTTATCAGAGAAAATCTCCAAAGGTGTGCCAAATCTGCAACAACTATGAGTGTACACAAACTTCCTAAGTGTCCTAGCATTGACTCTTGCCACACTTTGAGCTTCCACCCACCTAGTCATGTAGCCTATGGCCACCAAGACATACAATTTTCCATTTTTAGTCCTAGGAAATGGACCCATAACATCAATGCCCCATGTTTCAAACGGACCATTTGCAAGGACTAATTGGCGTGGACCATGCAACACGTGCTTGTTTCCATTAATCTAACAATTGTGGCAGCTTTTACACCAATGTTAAACATCAATTTGCAAGCTTGGCCAAACATACCCAGCAAGCAAAAAAAATTTTGTAGTGAGCTCTTGTGCCAAATGACCACCACACATTTCCTCATGCAAAGCTTCAAGAATGGCTAGAATCTCCTTGGTTGCTGGTATTGTCCTGCAAACTTAATATTTTCCTCTTTGGTAGAGGGCACCTTCCAAAAACATACAAACTCGCCTTCTTAATGAGCCTCCTATTTTGAGCCTTTGTGAATCCCTCTGGAAACTCGCCCTCTAAAATGTAGCTCACAATGGGAGCCAATGACTCCATCCCCTGGTGCCTGGTTGCTTTATCACTGTTGCTACCATGATGACCTACACTTCACTCTCAACACATGCAGCTGCTTTTTGGGCAAGCAAATCAACATATTCATTTTGTTTCCTAGGAATATGATACAATTATATTTCTTCAAATTGATTTAAGAGTCTACGGATGGCATGAACCTTTTGCCTCAGCCTTTCATTCTTACAAGCCCAAATACCTAGAATTTGCTTCACAATGAGAAGTGTATCCCCTTTTACCATGAGAAAATGTATCTTTTGAGTAACACGCATCTGCAAACCGTGGATTAGTATGTCGTATTCTGCTTCATTTTTTCTTGTGGAATCGAGAAAATTCACATGATCTTTCATAAACAACCTCACCATTTGAATCAAGCAACACAAACCCTCCCCCTGCTTTTCGTGTAGCCTTCTTAAATTCTCTATCAAAGAACAAGGCGAATGCATTACGTAAATGCCTCGGTGGTGTTAAGGGTAGGGTTTTCACCTCAAGCACCTTGATGCCCCTTTCATGCACTCTATATGTGAGAATCCCTGCTAATTGTACGCGCACACTATCTTCTACTCTGAAAGAGTATTGGAAGTCTTGAAATTCCATGATCCATTTTGAATTCATAGGACTAAGTGTCATTTGAGATGACACCCAAGGAAACAAGTTTTCAGCGGCGTTGATTATGATAAAGGGTTTTTGCAGGAGCTAGGATCTATTAAATACATCATGATCTCTCTCATGGTTATGTTAATGATCATGAAATCATCTTCAAAACTTTCAAGTGTCGCAATTCGTGATGGTTAGCGAGCGTTTGTCCTCCCCTTAAAAGGTGTGCGAGAAATCAAGTAAGTGTTCTATTCTCAATTTACCATTGGTTTGTTTCTCCACACTTATTCAATTGGTCTAAAGAAATTTCTCACTCCAACTCTCTTTTTCTTCATTACATATGCATGTGGCTACCTCTCATGGTGATTTTATTTGTGTCATGGCATTGCATATATGGAGATGAGCTCTCTATGCAAAGTGTGTTAGTTTGCTGTAAGTGATTATTTTGTGTGTTTGAGAGGCAAGTCTTGTGCGCATGATTTTTTGATGAGTGCTTGAGAGAGGAAGAGTTTGGATGTATTATGGGTATTCTTATGGGGAGAAGGTGAATGCTATTCCACAAATTGCATATTTCATTTTGATGCACGGCATTGGGTTGCATAATCGTTGATGGTGTTCAAGTGTCCAAAGTGTATATAGAGTAAGGGGGTTTTCAAAGTGTGTTGCTTGAGTGGGTGAGTGCAAGTGCTATTTTGATTGGTTTCCTTCTCCACTCCCAAAAGAAGGTGGTGCCCCAAGTAGTGTGCGTACCTCTTTACGAACATTTTGTGAGGGTAGGCCCATTGGTTTGGGTTTAGAGGCCCCATTTCAAAAAGCTCGCCCTCAATAGCATGTATGTTAATTAGCACACCATCAATCATAAGCATACCATTAACATACACACAATTTTGCCCAACCATTAACATTTTATATATGCTAATTAGCATACATTCTCCGCTAGTTAGCATACACACTATATTCACGCTTCCTTGTTAGCATATTTTTTATGCTAGTTAGCATATCAATCATGGTGGTTAGCACACTTTGTATACTAGCTACCATAGTTAGCATAGACAATATGAATGACATGATAAAGATGCCTACCATACATGAAATGCTACTTGTCACATTATGCATACAAGCAATCATAATGGTATCGATGAAAATTAACGGGTGAATGGAATACACAGGTATCAATGATGCAGGATATGAACCTGACAAGACACCTGTCAATCAAAGGAAAGAAGAGAAGCTCTATAATGATGAATCTGATGATCTAGATAGACAGCAAGAAAGGGAAGATGTAATGCCACAACATGCGACAACACACGAGGTTGCTACAGATGGTAAAGAAATAGATGATGATGATGATGAAGATTTTATCATGACTACTCATCCCAAACCCAAGCCCCCTACAAATGATCAAACAAGCATCTCAGAGGAAACAGTTAGGAGTGTGCAAGAGAAAGGTAGGAGTGCTCAAGAGGAAGGTTTCAGTACTGACAGAGGGCTGACTGCGCAAGACGCCGGTGAGGACAGCCCCCTACAGGGTTTTGTAAAAGGTGGCTTGGAACAGATTCTAGAAGAACCTGGGGACGAGAAATGTGCTGCCCCTCCGAGAACCCTGGATGACATAAACAAACATAGCAAAGGTGAAAAGAAATCCATTCACTCACGTGCTTGCAAGAAATTATGCTGAATCTATTACCTATTGTGTCCAAGTTATGTAGTGTTAGCAAGCTCCACACCCTGTTGCATGTATCTCTCTAGATATTTGTAATGGAAAAAATATTTTCAATATTATTTTACTATGCAACAGTTCAGTAGTTTTTGCTTATCCTTTATGATGTCTTTATTCGATACCATTTCTGTGTCCTTAGTTGCCCTGCATGATGATTTGAATTATGCCATTGCATGAAAAACCATACAAAAGCAGCATATTGCCAAGGCTAGACAGCTACAAAAAGAAAAATCCGAGATTGAGAAGCGTCTGGCTAGCTATCTTAAATGCTTAAGGAAAATAAATGAGTACTTCAGTTATGTTCATCCCTCGGGTGAGGTTATTTATGCTGAGTGGTATGCACTGCCAAACCCAATATGTGTGCCAAAGCCATTGCCAGATGAGGGGCGCGCTTTGGTTCTTGATTTAAATGGCCTGCTTGTTCAAGTTGTAGAGCCAATGCACGGTGACATTCCCCCTAAACATGAAAGGGAAATGATAAAGTACAATGTGCAAGATAGGACGTTGGTATTTTGTCACAAAGACAACCACAAATTTTTGGATTGGTGCCTCCATTTTTTCCATGTGTATATATGGAGCACCAGCATGGCACCTAAAGTGAATGCAATATTAGAGACATCATTCAAAGAGTAGTGGGATAAGATGAGAGGTGTTTTTACACAGATTCATTGTATTGGCCAGCCTTGGCAGATATATAATAAGCCTATATTCTTGAAGGATTTGAGATTGTTTTGGAAGAACTACAACTTTGGGCCCCAAAATAGTCTAATTATTGACGATAGTATGTACAAAGTGTGTCAGAATCTTGAAGGAAGTTGGCTTGTTACTCCTAAGATAGAGGACCAGACTAAAGAACAATGACAAAACTTTCTAATAGATACTTTGAGTAGCTGGCTGTTCCTATGGCTGCAATCAAAGGATCATGCAGTTTTGTAACATTATGAGGGAAATTTGTAGATTGCCTTTGCAATGTTTGTAACTATTTTGACATTCACTTCAGATAGTAATGATTAGATCCTGTAGTATTCTTGTTTTGAAGACAATACTATGTGTACTATTGGCATCTTGAAAACATTGAATTTGTATACAACCTCGTTGGAAATCAGCAAAGGTATGCTACTTAGCATAACGTTTATGCTAGTTAGCAGACTGTTTATGCTAACACAACATACCATGTATGATAATTAGTATACTCCAAGTACCTAATTAGTTAGAATACATTCTAATTAGCATACTGAGTATTTTTGTTTGTGATAACTTCCACTCACAGCATACCATAGTATGTTAATTAGCATACACAGTATATAGAAACTGCCATGTTTTCTCCTTGAAACCAGCAATGGTATGGTAATCACCATACTATCTATGCCAACTGGCATAAACAATATGCTAATTAGCATGCTTGGTATGCTAATTAGCATTCCTCCAATTAGCATACTGTGGATTTTTTTTATTGCTAACTTTCACTCACAGCATAGTATGCTAATTAGCATAGATAGTATATAGAAATTTGTTATCCCTTCTTGAAACCAGCATACAGTATGCTATTTAGCATACATGAAATTCTTATTGGCATACACAATATACAGAGAGCTATTATCTCTTCTCCTTGAAACCAGAAAACCTATGCTAATTAGCATACCGTTAATGGTGTAAACTATGCTAATTAGCATACCGACAGAATGTGAATTCCACTCACAACATAGTATACTAATCAACATACACATTATACAAAAAGCTGCCATCTCTTCTCCTTGAGAACCAACAAATTTATGCTAATTAGCATATTGTTTATGCTAATCAACATACACAGTATACAAGAAGCTGCCATCTCTTCTCCTTGAAAACCAGCAAAAGGTATGCTAATTAGAACATTTTGTATGCTAACTAGCATTAACAGTATGCTAATTAGCATACCATTTATGCTAATTAGCATACCCACATAACACAATGAGATAGGTTGTACAAATGATCTCTCTTAAACTGATACCCCTCTGTGAGTGATAGACACCAAAGCCATGTATACACAAAGCACACAAGAGACACAAGATACCCAAGTTTTTGATAAAACTGCATTATATTCGAGCAAGAAGTATATTGAAGATACAGTGATTACAACTTAAAAGCTAAAGGGCATGCTATTATAGATTGCTTCATAGCTTTCTGGGTTGATTGTGTACACCTTCCATCTCCTTGGGATGTGCTCCATGGGTATTTTGATACATCGTACCAAATGTGAAAGTACATGGACGATGGGCTGCTTGTGGTCTAGCTCGAAGGTGTATGCATCCAATTGCTCGTAATACAAACCTTGCACAACATATGAGCCTCTATCAATTGCATTGCCCCACTCATTGAGGTACCCCTTCTCCACCTTCTCCTTTGCTGCAAGACACTTGACCAGGTAGAAATCCACATCCTCGACTTTGGTCGAAGCATCTGGATTTACAGCAAATGTGTCGCCAGCACATAGAGCGCTACTCAATACATCATGATGACCTTCGTATGTGAAGTCATCATAGGTCGTTGCTTCATCTTCTGAATGTGACACATCCTCATCAGGTAATGGCAGTAGAGTATGATAATCCCAAGACTGCATGTGAGCTTTATTGATGCAACGATTCCATCTTCCGTGCATGCATGCATTACAGAAGATGCCAAGGCTCTTGTTGCAAGGGTAGTTAGATCCCCAGGTTTGTGGCCACGAAAAGCATGCAGATAGCAAGTTTTTTCCACAGTGGCACAATTACACTTCACCTCCCTCTTCATTCCCCACTCTTTAACCTCCCAGAACACACGGGCACATTCCCTTTCTTTTGAAGGATAGTGTGAATGTGCTCCCTGTGAGACAGGTTGGCTTGGCAATAAGCAACCACATCAGCTGCACACCTCAAAATAGTTGCATTAGGTTTTAGTTGTTCATGGGTCAAGGTTCTTTTCACAACTTCTCCTGCACCATCATGCTCTCCCTTTCCATTCCCTGATCCAAAGAAGAACTAGCTTATTTCCATCTGTGTGAGTCCACCATATCTTGCAACAAAGTAAAAAGGCCTGGTTCCCTTGAGCTGTGAGGCCGCACCATCAGAACACACCCAATGTTTCTTAGGAGTGACACCCTCTTGTTGTAACCAGTCACGGTGTAGCATGAACCAGTGTTGCATGAACAATGTATCATGCACCTTGTCATCTGATATGAAGAAGTGGATGGTTTTGACTACCTCCCCTACCCTGCGGTAGTATGTTATGTGTACAAAAATGGTTACTTGACTAGAGTGCCAATGCATTGACTGAATCTCATTTTGTTCCTTCAAGGCATAATTCTCTGCAAAATCAACAACTGACACGATGAAATCATTCGAAAATCGAAGAAGGCAATCCTTGAATTGTTGTCGTTGACATTGAGCCACATAGTTATGAGTGATAAAGAGATCCAACTTGGTCTTCAAGAGTTGAAGAAACTCCCAGCACTGCATTTCTTTGTGCAAAAGATCTTTTCTTTTGTTACTATTTCCATGCTCGTCTTGAGCTTGTACATATGCAAATACTTTCACTTTAATACTATTACCTGGCTTTGTTGTCTTCAAGCAGCATAATTCCAACGTATTCGCTCCACATGTCAAACACTCTCCCATCAGGAATTCCCTTCTATGGAAAACTGCATCTGTAGGATTTGGACAGAGAATAGACTCCCACATATGTGTGACACCTTTGAAAGTGTGATGTGAAGCCAAGAAAACCTTGCTAATGTTCTCACCTGGGGCACAAATACTGCATATACAATCACAACCTGCTCTATGCAGCCCAAAAGCACGAGAGCGCATGTGGTTTAATGTGGCCTTCAAAAAAGACATCTGCACATGGTATTCTCAACAGCATGTGTATCTATCCTTCAGCTGCCTACAAAAGAATGGCTTCAGCATCTTAAACATTCTCATGCCAATCTTGCAATCTGGATGTTTTTTCTTGAATCTACGAAAGAACTCAACCTGCAACATCCAAATGATGATCAGTATTTAGATTGCTAGCTAGGACATCAAGCAATTTCATGAAAACAAATTATAGTGGCAATCAACATCCTAATGTGCATGCAACAGCGTATGTTAACTAGCATAAAGAGTGTTAGCTAGCATATATCTTGTGTTTACCAGGTAACTTTGTATACTAGGTAGAGCACAAGGCATGCTAACTAGCACAGACCATATGCTAACTAGCATACTCATTGGGACACCCATCGGGCACCCATCATGTTGTTGAGCATAGTAGGTGTTAAATAGTAGAAATCATCTTAATTAGCATACATCTTGTGCTGTTTAGCTAGCCCTGTATGCTAGGTAGAACACAAGGCATGCCAGCTAGCATACTCCATATGTTAACTAGCATACCTAGCCCAGCTACTAGTTCTAACTAGCATACTCCATATTCTAACTAGCATACTAGGTATGTTAATTAGCATACATATTGTGTTAACCAACTAGCTCTGTATGCTATTTAGGACCCAAGGCATGCTAACTAGTAGAGTCCATATGCTAAACTAGTAGAGTCCATATGCTAACTAGCAGAGTCCATATGCTCACTAGAAGAGTCTATATGCTAACTAGCATACTCCATATGCTAGCTATCATACTCACTATGCTAACTAGTATACGCATTAGGACACCCATCATGCTATCAAGCATACTAGATGCTAACTAGAATAAATGATGTTAATTAGCATACATCTCGTGCTGACTAGATAACTTTATATGCTAGGTAGAACACAAGGCATGCTAACTAGCATACTCCTTATGCCAATCAGCATACTCTATATGCTTACTAGCATACCCAACCCAACTGTATGCTAGGTAGAACACAAGGCATGCTAGCTAGCATACTCCATATGCTAACTAGCATACCCAGCCCAGCTCTGCTAGTTCTAACTAGCATACTCCATATTCTAACTAGCATACTAGGTATGTTAACTAGCATACCAAGTATGTTAATTAGAATACATATTGTGTCAACCAACTAGCTATGTATGCTATTTAGGACCCAAGGCATGCTAACTAGCAGAGTCCATATGCTAATTAGCACAGTCTATATGATAACTAGCATACTCCATATGCTACCTATCATACTCACTGTGCTAACTAGTATATGCATTAGGACACCCATCATGCTATGGAGCATACGAGGTGCTAACTAGCATAAATGATGTTAATTAGCATACATCTTATGATGACTAGCTAACTTTATATGCTAGGTAGAACACAAGGCATGCTAACTAGCATAATCCTTATGCCAACCAGCATACTCCATATGCTTACTAGCATACCCAGCCCAACTGCTAGTTATAGCTTACTAGCATACCCAGCCCAACTGCTAGTTATAGCTTACTAGCATACCCAGCCCAACTGCTAGTTATAGCTAACTAGCATAACCCTTGTATTAAATAGCATACCCATCATGCTAGTGAGCATACTGAAGGAGTACGAGCGGAAGTGCGACGCGAGAGAGACTGCGAGAAGAAGAGCACAACGATATGGTGAACTCGCTCTACTATAATGTGTAGAGCATAGTGAGTTCTTATTAGGTTTTTACAAAAGAATATGTGTACATACCTGGCGGCCCGCCCACTTACCTGGGCGACCACATTGGGCTTTATACCCCAACAACCTCCCACTTAAAGTCCAATGTGGTACTTTAAGTGTGAGAGAAGCTACTATACAAGCTAATATACAAGAGATGTAGAGAAGTGATGTACTACCCTACACCTAGCTGCTTGCGAAAATGCGCAAAGCTCTCTGAGGGAAGTCCTTTTGTAAGTAGATCAGCAGGATTTTCTGTGGTGTGAACTTTGACAAGCTGAAGTTGCTTATCCTCGAGCATTTCCATGATGAAATGATACTTCACATCCACATGCTTTGTCTTTGAGTGATAAACTGGATTGCGAGTGTCATAATAATCAATATCTAATTCTCCTAAATTATTTTCTCATATTTAACTGATCATTTAATGTGGGGAGGTACAAGGGGAGAAAAAGCTAGAATATTGGTTAAGCTAGCAGACCGGCCACAGTAGGGATCCAAAGGAGGGAAAATAGGGATCAAAAGGGGGGGCCATCTGCAAAAGAGCCATGTGCAACAATGGGCTAAAAAGACCCTAAGGTTCAACCCATTAAGACTTCCAAAATGCTAAGGTTCCAAAATTCAAAGGTTGTGTCCAAAGGTCAACCCTAGGGAAAATTGGATGCTTAGTGTGTGTACAAAAGTCTTCTTCAAAGCCTACAAAGGAGGGGGTGAGCCCATTTAGTAGGGGATGAGAGAGAAATCCACACACACACACACAGACTCCCTTTACACAAAGGGAATTAGGGACACATGTCAGCTCCCTAGGCCAGATGCCCACAAGGTGTGCCCAATTCCTATTGGAAGACCCTTGAAGTGGACCAATAAGAATTAAGCTAGAGTAAATCTAGTTTAATTAATTTAAAAACATTTAATAAAAGAAACCAATGAGAATTAAGTCTCCTAGAAGACTATTGGGCAGTCTCCCAAGGGGTTCAATGAGCATTCAGGAGCCCAATGGCTTGCCTGATTCCTATTGGCCAGGAGGCAAAGGGGTCCAATGAGAGTTTAGTTTAATTATTTAATTACCTAAATCTCTCACAAAAGGGGAAAGGGGGACACATGTCAGAAGTCTATCACTTATGCTGCTTAACACCCATTGGCTTGACTTGGGGAGGTCCAATGAGGCAAAAGCCACACCAATTTAGCAGGAAGGGCTCGCCCAAGAGAGAGAGAGGGGGTTGACCACACACTCACACTTGACCATGTGTGAAGAAAGAATACTCTATCTCCTCCCAAGCTTTAATGGAGAGCTCATCACCTACTCCAAGCTTGTGAGATAGAAGCCTACATCAACACTCTCTTGGCATGTGGATGCAAATCCAACCAAGAGCCAAGCTTCAATGCATGCTCATCTTCTCCACCAAGCTAAGGTATGCTAATATGAGTGATTATGTGAGGAGATGTACATCTTTCTCGTAAGATACTCCTTCTTCCTCTCAATCTACTCTCATACCCTGCTAGCTCTCACCATCTTCGAAGGTGTGTGAGGTCTTCGGTCTGAGAACGGGGATAATTCAAGTTGTATTTGATTAAGTATTTTGCTTACTGCATGAAGCTTCCATCTTCATTGCACTAGCTAGTCTTGAAGGAACACAAAGAATTGTATTGTACAATGTCTCTCTTGATGGGAGAAACCATAATAGAAAGCCTTTTGGAGGGGGGACCGGCTCCATGCAAATCCGGTCCTGAACTGTTGTCAATAGCTTAATTTCTCTCTCTTTTGAAAGTATTGTCGATGCTATCTAACTAGGTGTTATGCTTTTTGTTGCTCTCTCCACCCAAGCACTCTTGTAATTCTCATTAGGAATCTATTCTAATGAAATGCCCACTATGTTCATGCTAATTTCCGCTATACATAAGTTATTAGGCCATTAAATGTTACAGCGAGCCAATTGTATAGCACTTTGACTATCACAATATAACACAAGCATCTCTTCTTTGATTCCCAAATCTGTTACTAGTCGATTAAGCCAAATTGATTCTTTGCATGCCTCTGATGCTGCAACATATTCAGCCTCTGTAGTAGACTGAGTAACACAATCTTGTAATCTAGAACGCCATGATACTGCTCCACCAGCCAATGTAAAGACATACCGTGACGTAGACCTTCGGTTGTCTAAGTCACCTACATAATCTGAGTCTGTAAAACCCTTTACACTTAGCTCCTGACTCCCATAGCATATACGGATACTCCTTTCACTGCCTCCCAATGTTTCTTGCCTGGGTTTGACATGTATCGACTTACTACTCCCACTGCAAATGCAATGTCTGGGCGAGTAGCAATCATTGCATACATCAGACTACCCACTGCAGACGCATATGGAATCTTATCCATTTCAGCCTGTTCTTCCTTAGACACAGGACAATCTTGTTTGCTAAGTTTCACATATGGTGGCAATGGAACACTAAGTGCCTTTCCCTTCTCCATATTGAAACGTTGCAAAACCTTGTCAATATACTCTGTTTGAGATAACCAAATCAACTTCTTTGATCTGTCTCTCTCAATGCGCATACCAAGTATATGACTTGCCTCACCCATGTCTTTCATGTCAAACGATTTTGCCATCTTTGACTGCAAAGATGAAATTTCTTCTAAGTGCTTGCCAGCAATCAGCATGTCATCCACATACAAAATAAGGATCAGCCAACTACCATCCTTAGCCTTCTTTGTATATAGACAGTGATCGAACTCACTACGTTTGTAGCCTTGAGAAAGCATAAACTTGTGGAATTTATGGTACCATGCCCTCGGTGATTGTTTTAAACCATAAAGACTCTTTAACAACTGGCATACCCAATCTTCCTTGCCTTTCTCAACAAACCCTTCTAGCTGCTGCATGTAAATTTCCACATCTAAATCACCATGCAAGAACGTTGTCTTGACATCCATTTGGTGCAACACCAAATCTAATATGGCAACCAATGTAATAAAGAATCTCAATGTAGTCATCTTGACCACCGGAGAGAAGACTTCATCAAAGTCAATGCCTTGTTCTTGCTTAAAGCCCTTGGCAACAAGCCTTGCTTTGTACTTTGGCTGACTATCATGAGCGGTGATCTTATACCTGTAAACCCATTTACAAAGTAGAGCCTTTTTGCCCTGTGGTAATTTAACTAGCTTCCATGTCTTGTTTTTATGCAGAGCTGTCATCTCTGACTGCATGGCCGATTGCCAATTCCTGGAGTCCTTCATTTGCACTGCTTCCTTGTAACATGAAGGCTCATTGCAATCAGTTAACATGACATAGTTCATAGATGGAACAAACCTATCAGGAGGTCGCGTGACACGTCCAGATCTATGCACAATAGGTGGCTTAGGCTCAGCCACAACCTGTGGTTCCACTCTATCCTGTCCTTGCTCCTCTTGAGCCCTAACATTTTTTCTTGCACGTGCAGGTCCATCTTCTTGGAAGACAACTCTTCTAATCTCCTCAACCCTCTCTGGTTTAGAATGATATTTGGATTCATTAAAGTGAACATCATTGCTGAGGACAACCTTTCTGGATTCGGGATCCCAAAGTCTATACCCCATCTCACCAGAATTACCATAGCCTAGAAAGATGCACTTTCTACTCTTTGGCTCAAGTTTGTTCCTAAATTCCTTTGGAACGTGAGTATATGCCTCACAGCCAAAGACTCTGAGATGCTTGTATGAGGGAATTTTGCCTGACCATACCATCTCTGGCACTGAATCCTTCTGCAAAACCTTGCTAGGACATCTATTTACAAGATGAACAACTATTGATACAGCTTCAACCCAAAACCCATTTGGCAACTGTGCATTAGACAACATACTTCTGACCTTCTCTTGTATGGTCCTATTCATCCTCTCACCAACACCATTTTGAGGAGGATTGTAAGGAGCAGTAAGTTCACGTTTTATACCTTTTGACTCACAAAAGTCCTGAAAGGCCTTTGAAACATACTCTCCACCATTGTCAGTGCGTAAGCATTTAAGCTTTTTGCCACTCTAATTCTCCACAAGTGTCACAAATGTTTTGAAAACACTAAACGCTTCATCCTTGTGCTTGAGAAAGTAAACCCATACTTTCCTCGAGTAATCATCTATAAATTTCATAAAGTAAGAAGCTCCCCCTAGAGATAGGTTAGGCATAGGTCCACACAAATCACTATGAACAAGTGCCAACTGTGTATCTCTTATACTGCTTCTATGCTTATGTGGCTACTGTGTTTGCTCACATAATTCATTAAATGAAAAGCCAGGCAAATAACCAGAGCGAGACAAGATTTCCATTCCCTTCTTGGACATATGTCCTAACCGGCTATGCCACAAAGAAACGTTCGGCTGCTCGGTTACATTGATTACATTTTTAGAGACATTTGATACATAAATCATGTAAATTCCTCCAGACTGTACTCCATGTGCTACTATCATAGAACCCTTGGATATCTTCCACATGTTCTGTTCAAAAGTGGTGACATAGCCAGCATAATCAAGTAAACCTGTGCTGATCAAGCTCTTTGTAATTGCGGGAACATGTCTCACATTCTTCAGCATGAAAGAAGAGCCATTCTGAAACTTCAATTGAACATCTCCAACACCTAAGATCTCACATGTCTGCCCATTGCCTAGCCGAACATGATCTTTAGTGGTCACATAAGAGGTAAACCACTCCTTGTTTGGAGACACATGAACTGATGCCCCTGAGTCTATAATCCAGCCACTCAGTGCATTTCCATCAGATGCTGTAAGAAGAGCTAAGTCCATTGTATTCTTCAAGAAGTAGATGTCTCCTGACACTAGACTGTCATCCTCTGCAACAGTGTTTGTCACATTTATTTCTTAAATCTTCACTGAGGACTTGTTCATCTCACCATGGTCTTCAACTTTCTCTTTGCCTTTTTCTGCTTTCCATTCTCGGCAGTCTCTTTTCATGTGACCCTTCTTGCCACAATGGTAGCATTCTATGTCACTCTTGCCTTTAGCACTGCGGGACTTGCTACGAGACTGATTCCTCTTTCCACCTTTGTACTTTTCTTTGGTCCTTCCCCTGACAACTAAGGCTGTTCCTTTGCCTTTGTCCATTGTCTTTCTATTGGTTTCTTTAGTAAGCAGACTTCCTTCTACACCTGCTATGTTCAAACCATCTGGAGGTTCAGAATTACTCAAAGCTGTGCGAAAAGTGTCCCAACTTTCCGGCAATGTGATCAACAGGAACATAGCTCTAACAGGTTCATCAAACTTGACACCTTGAGCTGACAAATGACTATAGATTGTTTTGAATTCATTCAGATGATTGGACATAGGTGTCCCTTCTTTCATCTTCAAGTCAACAAGCTTCTTAAGCCAGTATACCTGTGAAGCTGCACTCTGCTTCTCATAAAGATCACTCAGCTTTAACCATGCTTGATAAGCCGACATCTCGTCTGCTACATTGAAGTAAACGCTTTCTGCCAAAGTCAGCATAATGGTAGAAAGTGCCAATTCATCCATTTCGCTCCATTCATCGTCGTCCATATCATCTAGTTTTATCCCCTTGAGCTTTATAGGTTTTATCTACTTCTTTTGTACCAAAACGTACCAAATCTGCTACTTCCACAATGGGAAATTGGTTCCATCCAGCTTCTTGATATTGTAAAGAGCAGTGTCCTGTGATCCAACCATAGCTACGCTTCATAGTAGTTTACTTTCCTGGGAAAAATTCGGCAGAGTTTCCCCTGTAAACTGACCTTTGAACCAATATCAACCTGTCAAATGAACCAAGAAATCTTCAGATTCTGCATAAATTTCGGCAGAGTCTCCTTTGTAAAATGGCTCTGGTGTACTCAAAAAACAGACCAAAAAATAGCTCAAAAAAACACTGTCTCTTTGACACTGTAAGCTGTGGGTAAAAGCTGTGGGTAAACCTGTCCTGCACCTGTACTGTCTCTGACTATCCTGTCACTGTCTTGTAAGCATAGACTGCAACAATGCCTCAACGGCACTAAAGCAAAGATGCAATCCCAATTGTCTAACTCACAGTCAATACATCCTAGCTGCCTATCTAAGGGTGCTCGAGGGATCGCTCCAAGACCTGTATCACCGAAAGGATCTCAACATTCGAGAATCCCCTAGCTCAATAAAACCTCACTCGACCCTCGACAAAGGCTGGAGTAAATCTGACAGTACATAGACTTCCCACAAAGCCATACATCCACAAATTTCCCACTCTATGCTGTAACCGCTGCGGCGGTTGTTTGCTGCGTGACTCACAGCCAGCAAACCCTCAACAGACATACATCATCTCTGACAATACATCCCATGTGAAAGTACCTGCAATGTCCGGATGAAATCTGGAATATCAAGCAGCAAACACAAGCTACCTAATGAGGCTGCAGTGCTGCCCCGAGCCTCGATATGAGCTCTGATACTAGTTGAAGGAGTACGAGCGGAAGTGCGACGCGGAAGAGAGTGCGAGAAGAAGAGCACAACGATATGGTGAACTCGCTCTACTATAATGTGTAGAGCATAGTGAGTTCTTATTAGGTTTTTACAAAAGAATATGTGTACATACCTGGCAGCCCGCCCACTTACCTGGGCGACCACATTGGGCTTTATACCCCAACAGTCGTGTCCTAAGTTGAAGGCCAAAGAGGCTAAGAAGAAAGAGGGTGGTTCCACTGCAAATGCTGGTTCCACTACAAATTCAGCCATTGTTGAGTCTTCTGTGAAAGGAGACTATGTTGCTGATGTTGGTGCAGAATGGGCTTTTAGAGCAGAGTGCACTTACAATCCTGTTGTCCATGATGCATGCTTGTTAGTTGCTGCAGATTCACAGGTGTGGTATTTTGACAGTGGTGCTACAAAGCACATTACCTCACATCATGAATTGTTTACCTCTCTCGAGTCAGTCCCTCATGGGAATTCAGTCACTTGTGCCAACAACGCCTCTTATCTAGTTCAGGGCAGTTCTTTACACTTGTTGATGCACTTTATGTACCTGCGATCAAGAAGAATCTCTTGTCTGTATCCACACTTGCTAGACTTGGACTTGTAGTCAAATTTGTGGATGACAAATGTATGCATAGTTCATGATCTCAGTTTTGGTGATGAAATTGTTGCATCTGGGCTTTTGTGCCGTGGGCTGTATAAGCTCACTTTGTATGACAAGTGTGGACAAAATTTTACAAATGCTGTTGCAGATTCAAGGGCTATTTCAGATGCAAAACTTTGGCATGCACGTTTTGGTCATCTGAATTTTGCCAGTTTGCTGCATTTGCACAAATCTGATATGGTTGCTTCTTTGCCACCTCTTGAAGCACCTGTCAAACATGTTTGTGAAGGCTGTATTTCGGGTAAGATGCAGCGTTCTAAATTTCCAAAGGATGGTTCAGTTCGGGCCATATGCAGGTTGCAGCTTGTGCATAGTGATGTTTGTGGGCCCATGCAAACTCCGTCCTTAGGCAATTACCTATACTTCGTGACTTTCATTCATGATTACTCCAGGCATGCATGGATATTTCCGTTTAAAGCGAAGTCCGAAGTTTTTATGTGGTTCAAACAATTTCTGGCTATGGCTGAAAATGTCTCGAAATGTACTATGGGCACCCTCCGTTCGGATCGAGGGGGGGAGTATATGTCTCATGAATTTAATGCATTTCTAGCTAGTCGTGGGATAAAACACCAATGTACAGTGCCTTATACACCTCAGCAAAATGGTGTTACTGAGAGGAAAAATAGGTCACTGACAGAAATGGCACGATGTATGGTCAAAAGTCAAGCTTTTACCGCATTCTTTTTGGCTTGAGGCCATCATGTGTGCCACTTATGTAGTTACCAGGTGTCCTACGAAAGCTTTGCAGTCTATTACTCCATATAAAGCATGGCACGATAGAAAGCCCTTTATTGAGCACATGCGTGTTTTTGGCTGTTTGGCATATGCTTTGGTGCCACAAGTGCAGCACAGAAAATTGGATGATAACGCTGTCAAATGTATTTTTGTTGGTTGTAGTGCTGAAAGCAAAGGTTATAGGTTGTATCATCCGCAAACAAAACGTATTCTGGTTTCACGGGATGTAGTGTTTGTGGAAGATTCTGTTCAGCCCTTGCTGTCATGTACTAGAGACAGTAATGTAAGCTCACAAGACATTTATGACACTTTGTTGCCTCTTTTCAGTGGTGGAAATACAAATGTAAGTTCCAATGAGGCAAATGTATAGCCTATGGGGGTTTCTAAAAATGTTTTAGATCAGCCTGATACTGATGCACATGTACATGATGTACTTGATGAGGGAAGGGCTGAAATAAGTAGGCTAGAGGTATGCCAAAATGGCTGGTGCACACTTTGCGTTACAGTAAATCGGATGCACCTTTGTTTAGTCGTACTCGTTCAGGCTCTCGCCATGCATCTTATGCATCGGATTGTTATTCTTTGGCTATGTCTAGCTTACATGATGTTGAGGAGCCTCTGACTTTTGATGAAGCACAAAATTCAAAAAATTGGATGGCTGCCATGCAATCAGAATATGATGCTCTTATAGAGAATGACACATGGACTTTATGTGATTTGCCTCCTAGCAAAAAGGCCATTGGTACCAAGTGGGTTTACAAGTTGAAACGCAAGCTGGATGGTGAGATCGATCGCCATAAGGCTCGACTTGTTGCAAAGGGTTATGCACATCAAAAAGGCATAGATTATGAAGAGACTTTTGCTCCCACTTGTCGTATGACTACTGTGCATTTTCTATGTGCATTGGCATCTCATTTTGGTTGGGATGTATGTCATAAAATCTAATATCTAACCAACCCAAATGATTTTCTCATATTAAATTGATCACTTAATGTGGGAGAACAAACGGGAACAAGTGTGAAGATATAGATATGTGCTTATAGATCTATCTCAACACGGGGCCAATAGTAAAGGGGCCCAAATGGGAGATGGTCTATCAAGAGCAATGCTAACCAATGGAGCATAAGACCTTAGGGTTAGCTTCATTGAAGACATCCAATAATGTGTGTAAAAGTCCTTTGACCTTAGGTAAGCTAGGGCTGAGCTTGAGGTGGGAACCGGACCCAAACTCGAGGTGCTTCTCGTGCTTGAGGTGCTTGTCGTGCTTAAGGTGCTTGTCATGCTTGAGGTGCTTGATTAAGATGCTTGAGGTGCTTGACTCGCTCCATGCTTGAGGTGCTTGACTTGGTGCATGATTAAGGTGCTTGAAGTCCCTTGAGAAGCTTGCTTGAGATGATTGTGGGAACACCCCCTACTTCAAGTGCTTGGTCATGCTTGATGACTAAGGGGCTTGCTCATCCAAAGTCAAAAAGATCCCTACAAGGAGGGGGGTGGGGGGGGATACTACAAGGGGGGGGGGGATGAGAGAGAACACACACACACACACACACACACACACACACACACACACACACACACACACACACAAGGGAAGCCCCTGCTTGAAGAGGCAGCAAGGACACTTGTCAAGTTCCTCCTCGGTTTCCCTCATGGTGTGCCTGAAACATATTGGTTGGCCACCCAAGGGGTCAAATGATAATAAAGGATATTTAATTAATTGATTTTGCATTTATCAAGTCCTCTCTCTCAAAGGGGAAAGGGGGACACTTGTCCCAAGGCTATCCCTGTTGCTTGTAATGGCTCCTGCTTGTGATTGGCTAGGCCTGGAGGGGTCCAATGAGCTTCAAGCATGAGCTACAAGGGGGGGTCGACCCAAGCAATCTAGGGGGGTTCTTAGGGAGTATACTCACCCACACACACTCAAAAACACTCTCATTGTGTACTATGAAAAGTGCAAGAGCTCCCTCTATTTCTCCAAGCAAGTAGAGGGTGAGAGCCTACACCAACACTCTTGGCTATGGAGTGCAAATCCATCCAAGAGCTATGCTTCAATGCTTGAGCTTGCCATCTATTTCTTGTTCATTACTATGCTATTATGTATGCTAGCACAAGAGTTATGATAAGTGAGGAACTAGCTCTTTCTCGTATGAAATGTTTCTTCTTCCTCTTCCCTACCCTCATTCCGTGCTAGCTCTCTCCACCTTCGAAGGTGTTCGAGGTCTTGGGACTGAGGCCTGGTATAGTTAAAGCTTTCTTTAAGTTTAGGTTATGATATGATGGTGATGCATGAAGCTTTCCATCTTCATTGCTTCACCTAGGTCACAAGGAACACAAAGAATGTATTGTAACAAGTCTCTCTTTATGGGAGAAATCATAATACAAATTCCTATTGGAGGGGGGACCGGCTCCACATAAATCCGGTCCTCAACTGTTGTCATGTTCTCTAAATTCTCTCTCTTGCAAAAGTATTGTCTATGCCAAGTTAACTAATTGCTATGATTATGTTGCTATCTTCAATTATGTCAACCCGCTATGCTCACAAAATCATTTCTTGAAAGTACTCTTATTAAATTCCGCTACTCTCAAATTGAATAGGAAAATTCCATTCCATTGGTATCAGAGCATTTGGTTTCTATTTTCTTGCTTAAGAAGAGAGGTCCTTAAGTAGCCTATAAATGGTTGATGTTGTTAATTATAATAGAGTAAGTGGAACTGGGATCTAATATCGGTTTTGTTAAGCCCACTATGTGGGGGATGGTGCACACCTCGGGAGCTTTGGAATTAATAATGGAGTCTTTTTAGACTTGCCTACGGCTTTACCATTATTGAGCCATAAGAAGTCCGAAAGGAGCTAGCCCTTGGCAACTCTGCTATGTTAGACCTACTCCTCTACTCTCTATAATTAACCACTTTGAGCCGTGGGTGTAGATACTTAAGAGCCTATTTTCAAAGGCTAAGAGGAGTGGCAACTAAGGTTTTGTATTGCCAAAGCATACACTAAGTATAGACATAAATTTTGTTAACATGGCTGACAATAATCAAGAGAGTAGAATGAACATTGATAGCTTTGATTTTGCACATGAAGGTGCTAATGATGATGCTCCCATGTTTGTGAATTATCTCGTCACTAGGTTGCAACAAGCTATGGGCAACCTTGCTTTGCAAGCTGAAGTTACTCAACAACTTCGTGCTTATGGAATTTCCCTTCCTCTCCCAGAGGAGAGAGAGCTTAGGAGGCCTCTTGAAGAGACCCCCAAAAGAAGACTCCCTCCCATTCGAGAGGAGGAATCCAAAGAGAAAGAAAGCAATGACAGTCTAAGTTCTTCTGAAGATATGGCTCCACGAAGACGGCGGTCTAGACAATCGTCTACTCCTCCCAAGAGGAAAAGAGCAACCCATAGTCCTTCTCCTCATCACTCTGAAAGGAAAGAGAGGAAACAAATGAAGAAAAGGGCTAGGAAGAGGTCACCCTCTTCTCCTTCTTCTTCACCTTCCTCCTCTTCCGATGAAAGTTATGGCTATTCTCCTAGAGAATACAAGAGGGGAGGACATTGCAAATCATTTCCAGCATGGCGAAGGTCACAAAAGCTAAGGAAGTTCAAGGAGGGGGGAAATAGTATCTCTTTTCTCACCTATGATGGCACCTTTGGTGCTACCGACAAAGTGTTGGCCTTCATCTAGCAATTTGATGTGGCCTTTGGGGACGAGGGCTTCACAGAGTCCTCCAAGCTACGCCATGTAGCTATGCACTTCCAAAAATCAGCTCGTCAATGGTGGGCTAGCCTTCGTGGCAATGGAGAAGCCCCAAAGACATGGAAAAATCTACGAGTTTCCATCATGAAGCAATTTCTTCCAAGTGATACTAAAGATAAAGTTCTTACCGAATGGCGTGGCTTGAAGCTCCTCTCTCATGAGTCTATCAACAAGTATGTAGACAAGTTTTGGGATTTACATCTCCAAGCTACTGTCTTTCAAAAGATAGACTTTGTCGAGCAAAGACAACAATTTTGTGCGGGATTACCTGAAGAGATGGCCGAATACATCAACTCTCAACAGCTCGGTACTATTACCAAAGTAATCCACCACACCATGGTTGCTTCACGCATCAATTTCCATCAAGGGGCTAGACGTAATGTCAAGCCCATGGAAAACAAAGATAAAAATGATGCAAAGGGGAAATCCAATGCTCAAAATAATTCCCAAGGCACTTCCAACAACAACAATCGGTCCAAGGAGAAGGGAGTTTACAAAGGTAAAAACAAACTCTCTCCTGAAGAGCTTGAATCTTTTCGCAAGGACCATAAGTGTTTCAAGTGTGGGGAGCAAGGACATGGCTATCGTTCTTGCCCCAAGAAGAATACTCGCAATGAGACTCCTAGGGCTTCCACCATCGAAGCTCCAAAAGAGGATGCTCATTGCAAAGGATCATCACTTTCCTATGCGTGGGGAAAGGTAAGAGAGCATGATGCCTTCATCTTTTTTGACCTAGGCTCTACTCTCAACTTCATATCAATAGAGTTGGCCACCAAGTTGGGCATTCAAGCTTTTGAGATGGGAGATATAGTAACAGCTGATGCAGCTTTCAAGGGACAACAAGCCTCCGTTACTCCCTTGATTGGGAAGTTGAGGCTTCATGTCCAAAGCTATGTCGACAAAGAAGACTTCTTCATCTCTCCTCTCCAACATCAGGATGTTATCCTAGGGGCACCATGGTTTGATCGCATGGCTGCCAACATGAAGTTCCCTGAAAGGAGAATTTACTTCACCTACAGGGCAAAGAACATGTATATAGATGCTAGTGAGCGTGGTCGCACTATTCCACTTGTAAATCCTCTTTCTTTTGATAAATCAATGAAGAGCTCAGTTTCTGCGTACATGATTTATGTCAAAGAGTCTCTAAAAGCTAATAATGTTTCATCAAATGAAAATGATAGGAATCAAGAAGAGTTAGACTTGTCTACTTTTCTAAAAGGATTCCAAGATGTGTTCATCGATGATATCCCTATGGACCTACCTCCAAAACGAGGGGATGATGACCATCGTATTGAGCTCCTTCCAGGAAGCTCACCGCCTAACAAACCTACTTATCGAGTCTCACAAGCTCAACAAGAGGAGATTATGAGGCAAGTACAGGAATTGGTAGACAAAGGGATGGTGAGGCCTAGTTCCTCTCCCTTTTGTTCTCTAGTCCTTTTAGTGCAAAATAAAGATGGTACATACCGTATGTGTGTGGACTATCGAGCACTAAACCATATCACTATCAAAAA
Organism: Adiantum capillus-veneris; assembly: GCF_014529385.1. Classification (NCBI taxonomy): domain Eukaryota; kingdom Viridiplantae; phylum Streptophyta; class Polypodiopsida; order Polypodiales; family Pteridaceae; genus Adiantum; species Adiantum capillus-veneris. The sequence goes on along the minus strand of NC_140950.1, from coordinate 102,320,364 downwards.
CAGATTTCCCGTGCCTCGGGTAGAAGATCTGTTTGATAAGCTATAAGGCTCTACCTACTTCAGAAGGATTGACCTTAAGAGTGGCTATCATCAAATTAGGATAGTGGATGAAGATATCCTAAAGACCGCGTTTCGCACAACATTTGGTCTTTATGAATATCTAGTCATGCCTTTTGGCTTGACTAATGCACCATCTACTTTCATTCGTCTCATGGAGAAAATTTTTAGACCATATCGTAAATTCACTGGAGTGTTCTTTGATGATATCATCATCTACTCCAAGTCTTTGGAGGAACACAAGCAACATCTCCAAGTGATTTTTCAAGCCTTGAGGGAGAACAAACTTTTTCTCAACCAAAAGAAAAGTGAATTCTTCCTTCAAGAGATTCAATATCTAGGTCATATTATCTCTCACGATGGTATTCGTATGAATCTATCAAAGTTAGAGGTAATAAAATCATGGCCTAACCCAAGGAATCTACATGAGCTAAGGTGCTTTATTGGTATGTGTGCATACTATAGACGCCTCATAGAAAAATTCTCTCAAGTAGCAAGACCACTACACGACTTAACAAAGAAGAACGTTAAGTTTGTATGGACTGCTAAGGAGCAAAATGCTTTTGAAAAACTCAAAGAGAAGCTTACTTCCAAACCAATCCTCGTGCTTCCGGATCTCGCAAAGCCATTTGAGGTCCAATGTGATGCTTGTGGTGATTGCCTTGGAGCGGTTTTGCTTCAAGAAGGGCATGCCATAGCATATGAGAGCCGAAGGCTCAATATTGATGAACGAGTCTTGGGCATTTATGAGAAAGATCTTTTAGCTGTTCTACATGCCCTAGACACATGGAAGCACTACCTATTGGGGACTCCATTTATCCTACGAACCGACCACCAAAGTCTCAAGTATTTCATGACGCAAACCAAGCTTTCCGACAAACAAATGAGGTGGGCAAATTTTCTTTCGCAATTTAATTTCCATATTGCTCACATAGATGGTAAGCACAATCAAGTTGCTGATGCACTTTCACGATGACCAAAAGTTAATGCGGTGTCTATAGCTACTCACAATGATCTATCCTCTATGATAGATGAGTATGCTACTAACCATGACTTTAGAGACATAATGTCAGCCCTTGCTTTGGGGAAGAAAGAGGAACCATTCACCTTGCAAGATGGTTATCTTCTCCACGGAAATAGGCTATATGTTACCCATTCCCTTCGTGAGAAGGTTATGTATGAATCCCATGCTCCTCCATATGCAGGGCATAACGGTATTCAATCTACTCGCGGAGGAGTAGAGACATATTTCTATTGGCCTACCATGAAAGTGGACATACAAGAGTATGTTTCAAAATGTGTAGTATGCCAAAAGACCAAGTATGATAGAGGGAAGCAATCTGGATTACTCCAGCCATTGCCTATTCCAAATTCACCATGGGAGAGTATATCCATGGATTTCATCTTTGGATTACCCAAGTCTATCCATGGGAATACAGGAATATGGACAATAGTCAACAGGTTTAGCAAGCAAGCACATTTTATTCCTATCAAAAAGACTATTAAGGCACATCAAATGGCAACTCTCTTCATATCTCAGATTTTCAAGCACCATGGATTACCCACATCCATCGTGTCAGATAGAGATCCTAGAATGACTAGTAATTTTTGGAAAGGTCTCTTTGAAAATCTAGGAACAAGATTGAATTTCTCTTCGGCCTATCACCCACAAACGGATGGCCAAAGTGAGATAGCCAATCTTACGATACTCGATCTACTCAAGACTTATGTTACCGAAGTAGATCAACGCTAACAATGGGAAAAGTATTTACCTCTAGTAGAGTATGCCTACAATAATATTGTCCATACTTCTATGGGGAAAGCACCTTTCGAGATCATAGAGGGAAGACCTAAAAGTCCCTTGCTACTCAAAGTACATGGGAAGATCTTCGCCGCCGATGAGTATAGCCGTGACCTACAAGAATCTTTTCAAAAGATTAGGGAGGCTATAGCCATCTCTCAACAAAGGCAAAAAGCTGTTGCTGATAAGCACAGAAGAGCCTTAATGTTCAAAGAAAATGATTGGGTCTTACTCAAGTTTCCTAAGGCTCGATTAAGGCAAACGACGGGCAAAAATCCTACGGGCCATCAAAAGTATTATGCTAAACTAGCAAAAAGATACTATGGTCCTTTCCAAATCTTGAAGCCCATCAATGAGACGGCTTATCAACTCAAGTTGCCCAACCATTGGCTTATGCACAATGCCTTTCATGTAAGCCTACTTAAGCCCTACAAATGAGAGCCACCAACTGAACCAATTATTGAAGACCCTCCCGAAGTTGAAGACCAAGAAGAGGTGCTACAAACCGAAGCTGTCCTTTGGAATGAAGACAAGGTACTACGACATGGTAAGATAATCCAACGGTATCTTATTAAGTTCAAAAATTATCCTTTTGAAGATGCGAGATGGATGCAAGGAGTATAACTTAAGGATAGTATGAACCTTGTCAATGCTTACAATGCTACATTAGAGTAAGAAAATGTACAAATTTCTTTTAAATGACTCATGTTTTTGTCTTATAAGACTAGTCCTCTTTTTAATTGTGCACAAATTTAACTAGTATGCATGCTTAGAATCATGTTTGTGATGATGACGTCTCTCAAACACCAAGTAGAATTTGTCACTCTACTTTGGGAGAATGAAATGGACTAAAGAGCAGACATGCTGATGGGGGCTTTTCACAAGCCAAGCTCCCATACCCCTCTTCTCTCGTCCCCACCTCATGAAAACCCCCTCTTAGGGAGGGAGTGATAAAAGGCATTGGAAAAAGTAAGAAAAAAAATAAAGTATGATTATGTAAATATATAAGAAAGGTAAAATAGGCCACCTCATGCCTGCGGGGTAGCCCATCCCCACGTTGCCTCCTTTTTCTTCACTGTTGCCCCGCCGGGTGTCCCTTTTCCTCTCGTCCACTCAAAAGGTCAACCCCCTCTCTCTTTCCCTTGTCCTTTCTCCTTTCTCTCTCCCCTCAAGCTACCCCACCTCTCACAAATAATGCATTATAACTCACCAATAATGCATCCTAACTCACATGCAACTTACCCTATCTTCCAAAATAGTATACCCCACCCCCTCTTTCTCTCTCCTATCATATCCCATGATCCAAATACCCCCCTCTCTCTCTAAAGGGCGGCATGTCTCTTGTCTTGTAACTAAATAACCTCCCCCACACTCACACACACTCAGTTTCACTGAAAAAGGTGCCCACAGACCCATCCCCACCTGGTGGTTACCTGATTTTTCTTGTGTTCACACACATTTGCACACAGATTCACCTCTGAACACACTCCCCTCTCTCCCCTCTTGTAATTACTTTATTCTCCATGTCACCTCTCACTTTTTTTCATCAACCCATCTCTCTCTCTTAGTCTCTCTCTCATGAGACTGTTGTTCTGGCACATATACACACAGCCAGACAAGTGGGGCCCACACTCACATGGCCTATGTAGATAATGATTTCTTCATTTCTAAATTCTAGAATTTATCCCCCCTCCTTCCCTATATAAAGAGGGGTAGCCATTTCGCTAAGGACACACAACATCACCAAAGAACACACTATGCACTGTGTGTGCCTAGTGCACACACACACACCCACACCATCACCATCACCGCAATCACCATGCTTGTCTTGAGCATGACCTCTACACCCTTGGCTATGGAATATGAAGGGCAACGAAATGAAGGATGATGGCCATAACCCTCGTGCGAGTCTTCGCCATCAACTCCGACCTATCCGCCACATGATCTACCATGCTCTCCCTTCTCATTCCCCTACCCTATGCTCCCCATTTCATCGTCTTATTCTCTAAATAAAGCTTGAGGTTTTGTGAGTATGTTTTCTTGCAATGTTTTGCCCATGTGAGGTGTGCGGAATCGCCACCTAGTCTTGTGTTTGGAGTGAGCTTGTGTATGTGTGAAGGGTGTGCGGATTCGCCATCCTTTTGTGGTGCCTAAGTACTAAGCCGCTATACCCCCTCCCTCACTCTCTCTCTCTCTCTCTCTCTCTCTCTCTCTCTCTCTCACTTGATCTCATTCCCTTTCCTCTTCATCATTACTCCCAAGCATCCATCTCTCTTGGATGAAAACTTTGTTATGGTGGTTTGTTGTTTGCATCCTAGCCGTTGAATCTAGGTGGTGCCTCTGTTTGCTTTACCATGACAGGCTCGAGGCGCTCCATTCGGTCCCCGGTGTTTTAGAGGCCGTCGAGGGTTCGGGGTTCAGCCGTCATTTGGTGCCCCCACTCAGGATCTTTTCATTAAAACCTTCAGTTTACAAGACTGAAACCCATAAACTATTGTGAATGGATGAGTGGCTAGCAGGATTTGCTAATTGGACGACAGAAGAAGAAGAGCTCCAAGCACAACTACACGAACTCCGCATCTCCATCGAAGCTCCAGTGCCAGGCGTAATGGTAATTGATTTGCAGTGGGAGAGTCAACCAACACGCCAAACCCAGTGGATTTACATAGGCCAAGTGCCAAGAAGAAGAAGGAGAAGGTCGAAACCATGTCCGCAACCTACAACCAACTCACAACAACAAAATGGAAGGAGCTCTACACAATAGAGAATCAACACTATTCTACTTTGAGAATCAGGTAACTCAAGTCACCGAGGTAATTATCACAGTCAGTTTTCAAGTTGCACCTGATGCTGCAGCACAGATAACGGAATCATTGGCTCACACTCTCACTAGAGAAACTAGGGATCTACTGAGTTTGTTTCAGGAAAGAACACCACCCTCTCCCACAAGCTTGGACAGTGACTAAGCACCTCTAAGCTTCACATGAATCAGTACAACCTACCTCAAGACAGATCACACATACCAACACGTGTACGCTCAATCAAGGTAATACTGGATTTGAAGGCTCACTACCAGCACGTCATTGACACCATGCTGGGTGGGGAGCGATTTTTTGAGGTTCTGGCATCAGATCAACCATTTTTCTTACCTTTGGTACAAGGCAATGTACCGTTTGAAGTTTTAATCTATGTCCTAGTATAAGAGGGTATACACGCCTCCTTGTAAAGAAGAAAAAACTTTTGCAAGTTAAGCAGTGTGTCTTTCTAGCATGTGTAGTGAGCAACAAAGATACGGATGAATCCCGGGTAGCATGTGTAGTGAGCACAAGAAAAATGTAGATGACTTTGAAGTAGCATGTGTAGTGAGCAACAAAGATACGGATGAATCCCGGGTTAGAATCTTTAAGCATCTCATGAAGCTAGAAGCTAGATCATGGTACAATGCACTTCCACAAGCAACCAAGGATGACTGGGAACCCTTAAAAACCGCTTTTAAGAGGCGCTTTGGGGGAGGTACCACTTCAGAAAAGTTGTGGGACAAGTTGAGAGACTTGAAGTAGGAGGGTCTTTTAGAATATTCCACCTATGAGTCCAAATTTGTGGATTTGTGGGAACAGTGGGTTGAGTCACTGGCAAGGGGGGAAGCCGCACCCGATTTGCTAAAAAAAGATTGGTTCACGCATGGCTTATGGCCGCTTCTCAAGGAGAAGGTGAAAGGTAGATTCCCGGCTACGTACGAGCTAACCGTTGAGATTGCTCGCCTTATGGACAAGAATCTGCGAATGAAAGCCAAAGAAACCGAGTCAACAGAAGCAGGAACATCGCGTCGACCAGCAACTACGACAACCACCATACCACCACCACCGGCTCTTGGGGTAAGAGATGACCAACAAGATATGTAGGCCCATATTACTAACCAACTGCAGAATTTGTCTGTCCACTTAATACAGCAAGGGAGGAGTCAAGAAAGAGATCAAGACCCTAGAAGAGCACGACGATAAAACAGGGAGTATCATTGCTACAACTGCGGAGAAGACGGTCACGGTATGTACTACTGTCCCAAACCACGACAAAACTACAATAGAGGAGGTAGGAGGAACCAATTGTCACCCCCTAGAGAAAGAACACCCCCATCCCGAGCACCACCCCCACCAACACAAATTCTACATCCACCCCAGACACCACTACAAGCATCCATCCCACCTCTTCCACCAGCCCCACCAGCTGATCGCCCTGTAAACATCATAAGGCTAGAAGAGAAAGGAAAAGCCGTAGTAGTGGATCCACCCAGAGCAAAGGAGAGGGACAAGGGTAAGGAGAAGGTAACCTTTTTAGAACCACTTGAAGCTATGACTGTGAAAAGAGCTAGGAGGGAGAAGCTACACAATCAGATGATTAGAGAAGCATGAGAGGAGAAACTAGCAAGAGGCCATCCAGGCCACGACGGAAATTGGGCATCACCGACTTCCAGCTAGGGGAAAGTTCTAAGCCCTATGATCTAACATTGGATGTGGCAGAGTAAGGACCGAAGATTACAGGGCCACAGCTGCTACATCTTGCACCAAAAGTAAGGCGACAATGGTCTAAAATGGTAAGTACAAGACGCTCCAAAACAAAGGTAGCCGGAGCAATTTCGGGATGCAACATGGATGACATCCTTCCAATTGTCGACGTAAACATAAAAGGAAAGAGGGTTGGAAACACCTACGTTGATGGAGGTGCAAAAATCTGTGTAATGAGCGAAGCTATGATGCTTTGATTAGGGCTCGAGGTTGACAGGCCTTCTCCATGCAAGGCAAAGATGGCAAACAACGCAAAAGTAAAGTGTGTGGGTGTGGTAAGTGCCGTGAAAATCAAAGCTTTCAACACTGAGGTAGAGGTAGATGTTTTTGTAATGCGTAGTAAGGGGGAGGGCTATCCACTAATTTTGGGAAGGCCATGGTTAATGGCCATGAAGGCAAAACAGGACTGGGGTACTGGCCTTCTACGCATGACCGGTAAGAAAGGGAAGAAAATATACTACGACATGAGGATTGGCAAGCAGAAGAAAATGAATATGGAAACATCGGCAGATGAAACCACTAGCGAATCTTCCAGTTCTGAGGAGAATACCACATCCACCGACGAAAGTGACAGTTCCATTGATGTGATGGGTATCATTATGAAGGATCCACAAAGGGTAAGCGCAACTCGTGATCCATCACCAAAAGTGAAACCCAATAAAGAGGAGAGAAAATCACCTAGCCTAGGAGGAAGTAGGTTGAAGGGTTTGTTGTCTACGGAATTAACACTTGAGGAGAAAGATAGTTTTTTGCAAATGTTGATGGGATTTCCTAACCTGTTCATTGACAACTATGAAATAATCACACGCATTACAGTGGTGGAACATCATATTAAGCTGAAGGAAGGGGTAAAACGAGTTGTGCAAAAGCTACGACGACTGGGGGTCATACAAGAAAAGGCACTCTTGGCCGAGGTAAGGAAACTGCTGGAGGCGGGATTCATCTATCCTGTAGAAAACTCAGAATGGGTGTCACCCGTAGTGGTGAAGCCTAAAAAGAATGGTAAGTGGAGGGTCTGTGTTGACTACAAAACTACTAAATGCAGCTACAAAGAGAGACCACTTTCCTCTCCCTTTCTTGGATGAAATTCTGAATGAAGTAGCGGGTTTTAAATGCTATACTGTTTGTGATGGTTATTCAGGATACTTTCAAATACGCATAGCCTTGGAAGATCAGCTAAAAACCACTTTTATCACGCCATGGGGTTGTTTTGCATACAGGGTTATGCCATGCCATTTGGTCTCACAAATGCACCTGCCACATTCCAAAGATATGTCACATATGTTTTTCAACCGTTCTTTGGAACATCCATAAGAGTGTTCATTGATGATTTTTGTATATATAGCTCCCGTATTTCACATTTAGAAAAGGTAACTGAAGGTTTGGCCAGGTTGCAGAGCCTAGGTGGGCAATTAAATGTGGATAAATGCCACATTGGGGAGAGTAAAGTCATTCTACTAGGCCATGAAATTTCAGCAAAAGGTATCAACGCCGACCCAAGTAAGGTGTCCGCACTCATAGCCCTACCTTCACCAACGACCGCACATCAACTGGTCTCTTTTCTACAGAAGGTGAGGTACTTAAGTAGATTCATACATCTACTATCACAACTTGTTCTACCACTGCAACAACTCACTCAAAGATCAACTTTCACTTGGGACGAGGAAAGCAAACATCACTACAACAAGGTAAAGGAGGTCTTAGCCACTCTGCTAACTATCTCACCACCTAAGTGGGATGAAAAATTCTATGTCACCTCAAGTGTTGGTGATGACTCATTGGGGGCTGTGCTACCCCAAAAGGATACGACGACATCTTTCATGAGGCCAATCTACTTCCCTAGTCGAATGATGACAGCAGGAGAGAAAGGTTTCACCCATGTGGAACACTTAGTCCTAGCCCTTAGATTTGCAACTACAAAGTTTAGGTCATATTTGCTGCCTAAGCAATTTGTGATTCTAACCACGGATGAAATATTTCCCTATGTTGTACAACACATGGATGTGTCTGCTAGAATTACTAAATGGCTAGTTCATCTGCAAGAGTTTGACTACACGGTACAGGTAGAAAGCACGACAAGGGCAAGTTTGGGGGGACTCATGACCTACCAATTCTTTGAAGGGAAGGAGAAGCAATCTAAGGAAGGAGAAGTCCGATTACCTCCAGTACCACCGATGGTAGAAGGAGCATACTCTCTCTACTTTGATGGAGCCTACAAGCGAGCGTCCGACAAAGCAGCTGCAGGCATAGTGGTCTTTGATGACAAAGGGACAAAGGTATTTTCGTTGGGCCAATTGTTAGATTCACATTCTAACAATGAAGCTGAGTATGCAGCACTAACCAAGGGTCTACAATGGTGCGTCTCGCAAGGTGTACAACGCCTTAATGTATTTGGGGATGCTCTACTTCTAGTAAGGCAAGTAAATGGAGCATGGACATGCAAGAATCCTAGTTTAAGGACTCACTTAAGTGGTGTAAAAACCTTGTTGGGTAAGTTTGAAGAAGTTCAAATACACCATATCCCAAGAAGGCCATGCACCTCCCGAAGCTCCACAGCCTAGTACTAGTATGTTTAGCCGTTTCATGGAAACATTAGGTAGAGCTACTCGCTCGGAACCTGATGCAAATGAAGCACACGAAGGGGGTGGGGAAGTGGACTCTCCTTTCACATCGCACGTGGACCCCACACCCCCAAAGAGTGTCCATGTGGATATCCTGCCAACTTCTTACCAAGAAGGCCCTGTTGAGCTGCCTCCTTCAGAAGTTCCCTCTAGAGTACCGTTGGTGACAAGTAAAACCACGGGGAGCAACATTGCTTCTACCTCACAAGAAACCGTTAACACGTCAACTCTAGAAGGATTGTTCATTAATGATCATTGGACATACGACCTCCACACTGAGGTGTTGACGGATCTACACTCTGGCCACGCCTACCATGTAGGATGGATAGAGATTGTACAATCCACCTCTAGTGCCACGAGCATCGAAGATCAACAGAAAATGATCTGTAATGTTATCCATGGCATTATTCAATCAGAAAGGCAAAACCGAGGGGTAAATATACTCTCAACTGGCCCCATGAGATTTCTGGATACGAGCAAGGCTCAACAGCCTACTCTATCACAAATGGAGACTCCTCTAATGAGCCCCATGGACCCATCTTACGTCATTTCACCTGGGGTCTCTATGCAATCTGAGCCTCCGAGCGACAACTTTAGCTTCCCTAACTTGGCTCAACCCTCTATTAAGGAAAACACAGTGCTCACTCCAGGGATAAGCCTGACAGAGAATGTACCGATGACATCTACGGTTAGCGCAGTGCCACTACCTAGTGTCATAGTACCTAATATGGGGCCTCGACCGTATGTGCCTCTTGATGAGATGTAGAGAGAAAGAGAGAGAGACGAGACAAGAGACACACCATATACGCTCCCAAAAACTGATTCATATTGAGGACAAGATACAAATATATAGGTGAGACCAAGTTGAGTAGAGTGAGCCATATATAGCTCCAACACCCCCACTCAAACAAAGGTCTCTATCTTTGGATGAAAAAACCCTTGGGGAGTTCAAGGGAAAAACCCAAGCCCCTATACAATGTGAAAATATGAATCAGCGATGATGATGTGAAAGTGAATTGTGCATCTATGTACAAATATTCAAGTGACTTAGAGATCACAATGTGCAAATGTGGAGTGTGCATAGTGCATGGTACCTAAAAGATTACAATGTCATATGTACAAAGCTATTACAATAGCAAAGAAGCTAATCTAGAAAGAGTGAGGTCGAAGCAACTCCAAGCTCCGAGCGCAAGAGGATGAAACGTGACTTGTTGAGGCCTTTGGTCAAAATGTCTGCAATCATCTGGTCACTTGGACAGTGTTCAACCATAATGGTTCCTTTGCGTACTTCATACCTGACATAATGATAATGGACAGCAATGTGCTTTGACTTATTATGTTGAACATAGTCTTTTGCAAGACTAATAGCACTTTGGTTGTCACACCGCAAGGGTGTGCTAGAAAGAGGAGAGTGACCAATATCAACCAGCATTTATCGAAGCCAAGTCAACTCACGAGCTGCAAGTGATGCCGCAACATATTCTGACTCAGTCGTAGAAACTGCAACACAACGTTGTTTCTTGCTAGTCCAAGAAACAAGACAACCATTTATAAAGAAGCAATTTCCACTAGTAGATCGCATAGATAAATGTGAGCTTGCCCAGTCTGCATCTGTGTAACCCAAAAGAGAAAGAGATTGCATAGAATCCGATGTGAGTTGTCGTCGATAGACTAAACCAAAATCTGTAGTGCCTTTCAAGTATTTCAGCACACGCTTTGCAGCAGACCAATGCTTAAGAGAAGGACATGCAAGATGTTGTCCAAGATAATTAGCAGCAAACAGAATATCAGGACAAGTGTTCATGCCAACAAACTGAAGACATCCAATCAAGCTAGCATAAGGTTGATTTGTGACAAGTTGACCGCCATTGTCAGAAGTGTTCTTCGTAGAGCTTGCAAGACAAGGTGTGTTGGCTGAATGTGCAGATTCCATACCAAATTTTTGAATAGTATCTGCAATAAACTTTGACTGTCGAAGGAATAAAATACCTTTTGTACGGTTCCGTTGGATTTGAATGCCAAGACACGAGTGAATCTCTCCAAGATCCACCATATCAAATGCAGAAGACAATAACTTTTTCACTTGCTGAAGAAATCCCAAATCATTGGAAACAAGGATGGTATCATCCACATAAAGAGCAAGAATCACAAAACTGCTACCTTGACGTTTTATGTATAAGTTGGGGTCTGACGAGCAAGAGATGAATCCTTTAGAGGTGAGAAAAAGATCAAATTTTGTATACCAGGCTCACGAAGCTTGTTTGAGACCATATAGTGCCTTATGGAGTTGAGCAACAAGGTCTTCTTTACCTGGAATAACAAACCCTTCTCGTTGTTCCATATAAATTTCCTCTTCCAAGTCACCATTAAGAAAAGCAGTTCGCACATCCATTTGATGAGCTTCTAAATCAAATTGAACAGCAAATGCCAATAAAACTCGAACACTTGTAATGCGAACAACTGATGAAAAAGTCTCTTGATAATCAACACCAGCTACTTGGGAATAACCTTTTGCAACTAAACGCGCCTTGAACTTGTCAAAAGATCCATCTGCTTTTACTTTTGTCTTATACACCCACTTACATTTAATAGCTGTACGACCAGGAGGTAATTCAGTTAGTATCCATGTACCTTTAGAGATAAGAGAATCGTACTCTGCTTCCATAGCCTCTTGCCATTGATCCTTTTGTGGTGAAGAGATAGCTTCATCATAAGTAATTGGATCTTCGGAAGTAGAAAAAGCATTATCAGCAATATCGTCATCATAAACATGACATGAGCCATGTTCAAAATCAATAGGCAGATCAACAAAAATATCAATATCATCATTGGCGACATTCGGAATGGATGGTTGTGAAGAGGAAAGTTGCTCTACAGGAAGAGTTTCATCTTCTGAAAGAAATGGAAAAGCTTCAAGCAATGATTTAGTATCATCAGAATCATCCATGGACCATGAGCCTCCCATAAGCTGTTCGTTAAAAGTAGCATCACGATTCACAATTACTTTCTTGGAGGAAGGGTCATAGAATTTTTAGCCTTTGGAAGTGTCAGAATATCCAATAAAAATAACTTTAAGACCAGGAGCATCAAGCTTTGTTCGTGTTTCTTTGGGAACATGAATATAAGCAATACATCCAGAGGTTCAAAAATGAGATACAGAAGGAATGTCACCTGTCCATGCTGTGATGGGTATCTTACCAGAGGGTGCAGTAGTAGGAAGATGATTCTGAATAAATACTGCTGTCAAAGTAGCTTCAGCCCAAAAAACACGAGATAAGCCAGAATGAATCAGCATACATCTTACAGCATTGAGAATAGTGCAATTCTTTCGTTCAGCAACACCGTTCTGTTGAGGCGAATATGGAATAGTTTGTTCATGATGAATTCCATTGTCAGCACAGTAACTCACAAACTCTCGAGAAACATATTCGCCTCCATTGTCACTACGAAGCTTCTTAAGGCGACGACCAGTTTGAAGTTCCGCAGCCTTGTGGAATTGTTTGAAAACAGATCAGGCTTCAGATTTTTGTCTAAGTAGAAATACTGTCGTATACCTTGAGAAATCATCAATGAAAGTAATGAAGTAGCGATATTGTGATCTCGAAGAAGGTAGAGGTCCACATATATCAGTATGAACAAGATCCAATATGTCATGAGAATGAGTTGTATTTGAAAGAGGAAAGGGTTTGCGATTGTGTTTCCCAAGAGAACAAAATTCACAAATTCCCATATGAGGATGGGCTTTAAGATCCATGCCATGAACAAGATCACGACGTTGAAGATCAAGGAGTTTTGAGAAATCAGCATGAACAAAACGGTGATGCCATACTTTGCAATCATGATCACCTGGAGCAGTGACAACATTTGCTACAGCATCGTTGAGAGAAAGTTCAAACAAATTACCATTTCGAGGAGCAGTGGCTATAGTCTGTCCATCTTTCTCAATTCGGCATTTGGTATGATCAAATCCAACAAACAGACCAAGATCAACAAGTCTAGCAACTGAAAGAAGATTACGTTGAAGATCTGGTACATGTAATACTCCTCGCAAAATTCGAGTGGAAGAAGATAAGGTACCAAGATATAAGTCTCCAATACCCTTTACTTGACAAGTAGTATCATCAGCAAGATAAACAACACATTGAACTGGCAGTGGATGATAGTTATGGAGCCACTTAGACTGATATGTCATATTTCCTGTAGCACCAGAATCGACAATAAAAAGTGATCAATCGCGTACATGAAGTATTCTGTCTGGAGCAACTGAACATAGGACGCAGCTTGTTTCTGGTACAATGTTGTTTCGATGTTCAGTAGCATATGCTCTATTCCGATCTGTGTCGAATCGACGCTTATAGCACATATGAGTGGGATGATCAGATCGTCCACAATATTCACAAGAAGGAGAAGAAGAGTCTCTAGATAAACGTGGTTGTTTTGTGGTAATATTGTGTTCTTCATCATATTGACGTGCCCAACAATCATCTTTAGTATGGCCATTTCTGTTGTTGTAAGAACATTGCTTATTAGGAAATTTGAGACGAGAGAAAATATTACCGCGACGGCCACCTCTGCGGTTTCCTCGTTGAAATGGACGCCTTCGATCATAAAAAGCCCGTTCCATCTGTTGTGACTCAGTCTCCTCGTGTGAAATCATAGATGTATCATGACTAGCATTACGACGTTCTTGACGTTGAGAGTATTCAATTAAAGACATGCAGGCTTGGTGGAAATCAAGACCATCTTTATTAGAGAGAATAGTAACAATGTTATCATAAGAAGAGTCCTTCACCGTATCAAGGAGAAGTGTAATCAGTTGCTTTTGTGGAACAGGATCACCGGCAGCAGCAAGTTGATTAATAATAGATTTGAAAGATTCAATATGTCCCGTCATGGCAGTACCAACTTCATATTGTAACTTGTTAAGCAACCCTCTCAAATAAAGTATTTCTGTGACAAATTTCTTCTGAAAGTTTGCAATAAAGTACTTCCATACGTCGTGGGAAGTAGGCAGTTCATACATATCAAGCAAAAGGGAATCAGTAAGAGCAGAAAGAATATACCGACGAGTTGCTTTATCACGTCGTTGCCAATCCATATAGGCAACATTCCAATCTTCAAATATAGGTCCTTCAGTGATAAGCACGTTATCATTATCCGTATCAACAGGCTGAGGCGGACAAACACGATTTCCAAGAACAACATCGGAGAGTTCATCGCCTTCAAGAATTAACAACATCTTTGCTTTCCAGCCTGGAAAACCTTGACCTTGGAAAGGAGGAACAGAACGCTGGCCAGAAGGAAAGCCGTTGATGAGAATATTCATAGCCATATCTTGTTGCGAGAAGACGTATAAGATAAGATCGCAGAATTTGCACACCATATATGGTGAAGGCCGCAATTGAAAATGAGAGAGATATGAGAACTGCGTTCTGTCAACGATAAACGTAAGAAGGATGCTCAAGGAACTTCCAAAGATGTGAGAGACGTCACCCAAAAAGGGCAAGGTAAAGGAGACGTTAATAATAAAAGAGTCCTCAAAATAGAGTGGCGTGAGACGCAAGATTGATGGCCACAATATGAATAGCAAAAAGCTAAATCTTCTCAAAAAAGTTAACGCCAAAATAAGAAAAACGATCGCGGACGCTTCACGAAGAAGTAGGACGAAGAAAGCTGCGTCAAGCTCAATTGCGTCAAGCTTTTCCCGTTTCTCCAAATTTTGAGCAGAACAGCAAGAAAAATTGAGATGAAGTTCAGGGTGTCATCAACAAGAAAACGTAATCAACGATTAGATTGATTAGCAATAAACGTCACACAAAACACTAATCATATTCTTCTTAACACAAAACAACCACAATTAACAAGAATCAATGCTCAAAAATAAAATTTGTAGCAATTTTTGAATCTTACATGCAAATCGCATACACATACTGTTTTGTCACCATGAATTGAATCGGCGCATGATCGTTACTGCTCTAATACCATGATGAGATGTAGAGAGAAAGAGAGAGAGACGAGACAAGAGACACACCATATACGCTCCCAAAGACTGATTCATATTGAGGACAAGATACAAATATATAGGTGAGACCAAGTTGAGTAGAGTGAGCCATATATAGCTCCAACACCTCTAGCCCCTTATGCACACATGGCCCCCACACCTCCAATTGTACCACTTGTTTATGCTCCTCAAGTGCCGCTCCCTAGCCCTTATCCGAGTGGACCTATGCCCGGTTATGTTCCATATCCTGCATCATCCACACATATGCCAAGACCGGTACCCGTCCCTCTCCCACATATGATTCCAAGAGTACCTCCAACGGCCCTGCCTCCTCACATAGGTGACTTGGCAGCGTTTGCTCAAACCATAGGTCGATCTATCGCGGAAAATATGCGTCATGCATCTGATAAAGAGCCTAGAAGTAAGGCAGTACAAATTGCCAAACTCACGCAAAATTCAATGGGGACGAAGATTCTAGAAAACACATTGAAGTGTTTGAACAAGTATGTGATTCCTTAGGGGAACGCAACGAACTACATAAGTGCAATGACTTAAGCTTGACATTAAGTGGGAAGGCTGGAGATTGGTATAGAACCCTAAGGGTGGATGAGAAAACAATCTACCCTACCCTTCGAAGGTTGTTTCTAAAGGAGTACATACGAGAAGATGTGCTTTGGGGTGTAGCATCTCAGCTACAGAAGGCCGAACGTAAGGAAGGAGAGTCAGTAAGGGACTTCATTAGTCGTCTAAAGCACTTAAACTCTCGCTGCCCTATAAATGAGCGCTTCAACAATAACCAACTGCTTGATCGATTCATTCGAGGGTTGAGGAATGAAGGAATCTATAATGGACTAGTGATTAGAGGTATCACAACCTGGGAAGATGTCACTGCCAATGCAATCCAATTAGAGGACAACTTGATGATAGCAGGCATGAGGGTGTCTACTGACACGAGATCCACTAGCTCACAAGCCATTGGGTATGAACCCATGACTCCAAATCCCATTTCCAATGAGTCAAAGGTATTTGAGACATTCTTGACAGACCTCACCAAGGCAATCCAAGAGTCTCTTAAGGATAATCGACCCCCTCAAAATAGTCACATGTATCCAAGAAGGGAGCAACAATGGTGTTCCATTTGCTTGGGTCCACTAGCACTAGTGAGTGCCCTATGTTTAGAGTAAAATTTAATGGAACTTGCAACGCATGTGGTAGGTATGGTCACCAAGCTAAGGATTGTTTAATGATCAAACGTATGATGGCAAATAGACCACCTGTAGCCTGGACGGATGCGCCTCGAGCTCCTGTATTGATGCCTGCTCCACCTGTTGAGAAACTACCGCAACACATGGTCCCTAGATCTCAAAATGTTGTACAAGCTACACCGCTACCACCTCCTGTGCTAGGACCGCAGCCCCCGCATCCAAGAGTCACCCCTATGAACCAAGTGGGTTGCGAGCCATCTAATGCTTATGCAGATGGCTGTGAGGAGGAAATAGACACTAGTATTTCCTACGGACTTGATACATTGGAAGAGTGTCCTATATACTACATGGAAGATTGTTGGGGGCAAGTCAAGCCGGTTTATCAAGCTGCTGCTCTCGCATCCAGAGGTCAAAATATCAACACCCAGGCTAGGAGGCCACCTCTTCAATGCTACGAGTGTGGTGGACCACATCGGGCAGCGGAGTGCCCTATTAGGCTGCAAAAGAATGCTGCACATATGCAAATGAATCAAGGGAGCACGTCTGCAATTCCAATACTCACATGTTATCGTTGTGGCATAGATCACTTGATTGCCCAATGCCCCTATAACCCAAATGCGCCTAAAATCACACTCCTAAATTTGGTCGAAATTGCTAGTGTGACATCGCCAATACCACCCGTCGCACCCGCTTATGCGATTACACGGTCCATGCTTCAAGGGCCAGGCCATATCCTCGAAGAGAGAGATACCGCGTCAGTTATCCAAGCAAAGAAAAAGAAGACACGAAGGAAGAGGTCGCAAAATACGGGAAATTCAAAGCCAAGTTCCAAAACAAACATAGGAACAGGAGATGACCCCGTGTATATGAATGACCTCGAGGATGATTCAGATTCAATCGAGACAATGGAGACTAGAACCAATACCACAAAGGGAAAGACTGACAAAGAAAACCGTAACATGGAACCAAATGAAAACCGAATAAGAGAAAACCATAAAGAGCCTCTGAAAACACCACAAGTGTTTCCAAATCCAATCCACGACCCCCAAGATAAATCGCAGGGGCAAAAAGGGAAAAATCGTAAAAAGAAGATTGGGACGTACCCAAACCCAGTAGATGAGATTGAGCAGGTGAAACATCTAAGAGGTTTAGTGGAGGAGACTCAAAGGAAACTAGAACCAGAACCCATGCAGGTCAAAATTCATGACACAGTGTTTCCCACGCAAGTTCATCCACCCCACATGAACCATAGACCGTTAGCCATATCTAGTATCATCCAAGAAGGGAGTGAGGACGGGACATCAGAAAGTGAGCATACACCCTTCTTGTTGGAAAGGATGTTTAACGAATGAATACCTGATCCCATTGAGGAATATGAGATTCCATCCTCACCAGTTCCTAGTCAAGGACCTACACCCTGCAAAACGCCAATGAATGTTGCCAAACTAGTGGACTTCATGTCTTCTGAGGTCCGAACCACGATCATAGCAAAGCTGTATGGAGATCCTGAGTTATTCCTTGCACTTCGAGCATTCCTTAATGGAGAGCTACGAACGGGATTACCACAGTTTGCGCAACCGAATAGGCCTGACTCGATTATGATTGATGATGAAAATCATGTGCAATCACTTGACTTAGATGGACACGAGTCTGTGATCGAGGTACCCATTAACGAATTAGGGCAGTATTTTGAAGGCGACGAGTCTAATGCGACCCTACCCATCACTACCAAGGGATTAACTATAAAGGGAATTCTTGATGGTGGTGCGGGAGTTAGCATCCTTACAAAAGATTGTTGGGAATCCATGGGAAAACCCCTCCTCAGTGTTACTAACATTGTGGTAAAGATGGCAAATGGTACCATAGCCAAACCTATGGGGATGCTCAAGGATCTTAAGATCAAAGTTCTAGGACACAAGGTATGACATACGTTCATTGTAATGGATTTCTCTAAACACCTTATGTCATATGAAATGACTTTAGGATGACCATTCATGAGGGAAGCACAAATGGTTCACGATTGGTCTAAAAATCATGTCTATTTGCAATTCCAAGACTCTGTCCTTAGAGTGGATTTGGTGACTGGTAAGGTACACCCCTTAGGGAGTAAAACCATTATTGATCATCTCTCTGACACCACAGTTCACTCAGCCCCACTACAATATTGTTACACTTGTAAGAAGGATACAGACATTGGCCAAGATTCTCCTTACATGGATGTGTTACCGGGTATGACGGAATCAGACAACGTAGACTGGGTACACCTAGCTGCAACCATAGATACCTGGGGAAATAGAGGAACCACTTGGGTCACACCAGAGGGGGAAGAGGTACCACAAATTGCACCTCTGAACATGATAAGTGCCATACATGCATCTTCTAAGGGCAAGGCAATTGTGGACCAATCTGATAGTGACACCGATAGCTCAATAGAAGACTTTAACCAACACGACTCAGACACTGACTTCCAGAGTGAAACGGATTCGGAATCTCATGAATTAAAGAGTGGAGCAAGTTCAGAGTCAAAACATTCGGAAGGACCGAGCACATCAACCCATGATAGCTCCTCCGAGAGTGAAGAGGACACCAACGAGGACTCCTTTAGTGAGCCAGATCTAAATGCAAATCAAAAGCAGGTCTCAAATAAGAAAAAGAAAAACCTTAAGAGGCGTCGATATCGAGCCAATGTACGTGCTAGGATAAAAAAGAAGAGATCCTCAGCAGAATGGCTCAGTTATATAGGAGCATGTGATGCTCATCGAAAATTGGTAGACAATTGGGGTGAATATCTCCAAAATGTTATGTGGTGTAGACCACGACCCCATGACATAGCCCAATTAGAGATCATAGACAAGCCAAAGTTGAGCCACACTGCAAGGAGGCATCAAAACTAAGAGTTAGCTCGACAACACAAGAAAGCAGAAATGGAAGCACAAACCAAAGCACAACCAGAATCCACAGACTTGCATCCTGCACCAGAACATTTCAAATCTTACACCACAGGGGAAGCAAAGGTTGTGTACACAAAAGCCCAAATAATACCTATCGATGGGAATAATGGAATCTATGATGGTCCGACAATAGTTAAAGAAATAGAATTAGCCGACCCCGGTGAAGAATCAAAACCTGTTTTTATTGCCCAAGACCTCACAGAAGTTAAAGAGGCGTTCCTCAAGGAGCTTCTCAAGGAATTCAAGGACATATTTGCTTGGACATACCATGATATGAAAGGTGTTCCACCTTCTGTGGTCCAACATACAATCCCTATGATTAGCACTGCGAAGCCCGTACAACAAAGACCCTACCCGATGAATCCTAAGTACGCAAGGATCATTCAAGAAGAACTAGAAAAGCTTATCAAATGTGGGTTCATATATCCTATTGAACACTATGAATGGGTGTCTCCAATAGTTATCGTGCCAAAAAAGAATGGGAAACTCAGGGTGTGCGTGGACCTCAAAAAAGTTAATGCAGCTATTAGAAGAGACCATTACCCCCTACCATATTCCGAACAAGTACTCGAAAGAGTTGCAGGCAAGGAAGCTTATAGCTTTCTAGATGGGTACTCAGGCTACAACCAAATCACGATAGCGCTAGAGGACCAAGCTAAAACTGCCTTCATCACAGAATTTGGCGTGTTTTCATTTCGTGTGATGGCTTTTGGCTTAACAAATGCCCCTGCTACATTCCAACGATTAATAAACACTGCTTTTAAAGAATATTTGAGAGAGTTTTGTGAAGCTTTCTTAGACGACCTTTGTGTTTACTCTTCTTGGAAAGAACATCTATCATGTTTGCGGAAGGTGTTTGAAAAGTGTAGGTTATATCGTATCTCATTGAACCCGTTCAAATGCCAATTTTGGGTCAAGCATGGAGTTATTTTAGGGCATATAGTATCTAAGAATGGTATCTCAACCGATGAGAGAAAAATTAAAGTGATTCTAGAGTTACCACCACCAACCAATTACAAGGGAGTTCAAAGGTTCATGGGACACGTGGGTTATTATCGACGGTTTATTTTATTTTTCGCTGAGATAGCACGTCCTTTGTACAAGATTCTCATTGAATTTAAATGGACTGAAGAGTGTGACCAGGCCTATGAACAATTGAAGAAAACACTAGCAAGTGCTCCGATTTTAAGGACACCTAACTGGGATGTCATTTTCCATGTGCATGTTGATGCATCAAACTTTGCTATTGGGTGTGTTCTCACTCAACCAGGAGAACATAAATTGGACTATCCCATTAGCTTTGCAAGCCGTCAATTGAACGATGCTGAAAGGAACTACACCACTACAGAGCGAGAAGGTTTGGCAATGGTTTATGCAGTAAAGAAATTTCGCTACTACCTTCTGGCAAACAAGTTCGTATTTTATGTGGATCATCAAGCGTTGCTGTATCTGGTAAACAAGCCATGCTCCATAGGAACAATCACACGATGGTTGTTAATTCTTTTGGAGTTTGATTTCACTATTGTAGTGAGACCCGATAAAAGGCACGTCATAGATGATCATTTGTCTCGCATACCCAATGGTGAAGCCCCTACAGGAGTTAATGATGAATTACCCGATACTTCCCTATTCATAGTTGAGACTATGCCTGAATGGAGTGAGAACATTGTTAACTTTTTAGTTAATGGTTTTCCACCCAAGAAACTTCGTAAGGATATCTCTTGAAGGCTAGTAAAAGAATGTGAACCCTATTGTTTGATTGCCAGAACTCTGTATAGATTAGGCAAGGACGATATTCTTAGGCGTTGTGCCCGCGAGGATGAATATTTGTATATCTTGCAAGAAGCACATATGGGCATAGCAGAAGGATATTTTTCAGGAGACCTGACTGCTAGAAAGGTGCTGCAATCAGGCTATTGGTGGCCAACTTTATTTAAGGATGCATCACTTTTTACAAAAGGGTGTGATGAGTGCCAACGTTACAAGACCACACAGCGCAAAGACATAATGCCCTTACATCCTATTAAAGTAACCCAACCATTTGAAAAATGGGGCTTAGACTTTGTAGGTCCAATTAGTCTCGCAGCTCGCAACACTCAATCTCGATATATTCTAGTTGCTACGGACTATGTAACAAAGTGGGCTGAAGCTAAGGCTTCACAAAAAGCTGACGCGAGGACAACAGCTAAGTTTCTTTTTGAGAACATTATCACAAGATTTGGTTGCCCTTTTGAAATTGTTAGTGATAATGGTACCCATTTTATAAATGAGGTAATAAGAGAGCTTACCACGACCTTTATGATATCCCACCATAAGTCTACACCTTATTACCCGCAAGCTAATGGAAAAGCCGAGAGCACCAACAAGACTCTAATCTCTATTTTAACCAAGACGGTAGAAGCTCATCGCACTGATTGGGATTTGAAGTTGACATCTGCTCTATGGGCTTATCGTACTGCTTATAAAGTGGCTATTAATTGTACGCCATTCAAAATGGTATACGGCCAAGAAGCGGTTATGCCTTGGGAGTTTGTCATTCCTAGTCTTAGGGTAGCTTCGCAAGAAGGATGGAATGGTAACCCCTTAACCGAGCATTTGTATATCTTTAAAAAACTAGACGAAGAGAGACAGTTGGCTGTGCAAAATGCTCTTGTGGTAAAGGATAGGAGAAAGAAGTGGTTTGATCGCCATGTGAAGGATAAGGACATCAAAGTTGGTGATAAAGTCCTTATGTATGGAGTACGTAAAGAGAAGAAAAAGTTGAAATATGCTGGTAAAGGACCATATAGAGTATGTGAAATTACCCCACAAGGTACCCTTCGTGTGGAAACTCTTGATGGAGTTGAAACCATTGGATTCCTCAATGGGAGTAAATTCAAAAGATATTATGATCCTTTAAGCCAAGAAGAACTACAGGCCATTCATCAAAAGAAGGTCGCCAAAGCACAAACCGAGTTAAACAAGATACAAGCTCAAGCTGAGGCTAAGGAGCGACAACAACGTATAAGACAAAAACGAGAGGCTAACCTTGGAGTCACAAATGCATTCCACGTGGAAATCGAAGAGGATTGGTTGGACTCTGACACACCTCTACGATACCCTATTGAGTTAAATAGTGCCTATGGAAAAGTGCTATATAACGCCTTATTGGACACGGGTGCTAAATATAATCTGCTATCCTATGGGGTGTGGTGTCAGTTAGGGAAGCCACCTCTATCTGAGAGTATTATCCAAGTCAAGGGTGTCAACAAGAAAAAAAATACAGTTTTTGGAATCTGGCACACTTTTGTCAGTTATGACAATGGAATTGTAGCTCAAGACTTTTTGGTCATGCCTACTGGAACTATGGAGGGTAATATAAACCTAGGCCGCACGTGGATGATAGCCACCAAATGCACTATTGATTGGGGGACTGGGGGTGTTACAACGCAAAAACCAACTCTTAGCCCTACCACTCAAGCCATAGTCCCTGAGATATTGCCTAAGGAAATAAAACCCAAGACATTGCATGTCCAGGAGGTTGAACCATACGTCCCCATAGCCCAACTCTCTAGAGCTTCAATTGATGTAGTTGAAAGAAAGCTTGAGACACACAAGAACCATCCTAATATAATAGAGAAAACATACAAGTGGGTCCCTAAAGCCTCTGTAGTGAGCATGGCTGATGCAAAAAAACGGAAACCTTGTAAGAACCGTCCCACTCACTCCAAGAAATGTAAAGAAACGTTGCGTTGGATTCCTAAACGACTATTGGAAGCCCAAGGATACTATGAAGGAAATGATCAAATCTGGGTGCCCAAACGTAAAGTGTACTCTTACCTGTCACCTGGCCCATGTAAACCCAATCCTGTGGCTCCAAAACAAATTGAAAATCGAGGAAAGGAAAAAATCATGGAATGTTACACACCCGCTCTAGAGCTAGTTTGGGTACCAAAGAAAGAACGATTTGTTCCACCTAGCTCAGGAATAGGGAAATCAAATGAAGCTTCTTGCTCTTCATGTAGTTCCTATATGCAAATAGAAGCTTCGACACAACCTCCACCTACCACTGTACATATCCATACAAGCACGAAAGAGTTTGCACCTCCCGGGGTAATTTCACCACCTACAACAACGTTGCAAATAAAATCATGGGAGAGTACTTTACCACCCTTGCACCTAGATGAAACGCATAGGGTGGTCGAAAACTATTGGTTAAAGCCTTCACCCATAACAACT
Source organism: Adiantum capillus-veneris (assembly GCF_014529385.1). Lineage (NCBI taxonomy): Eukaryota > Viridiplantae > Streptophyta > Polypodiopsida > Polypodiales > Pteridaceae > Adiantum > Adiantum capillus-veneris. The sequence goes on along the minus strand of NC_140950.1, from coordinate 102,296,948 downwards.
TGGAACAATTGGTTTCAAAAGGTGACGACCTCATTCCAAAAGGTATGATCTACCCAAGGAAGGGGGGAGTGTTTGCTAACATCAATCATTCACTCGCTCCCCTCTCAACCTTCCTCCCTGACCTCTCAATTCCAATCTTAGGGAATGTATATATATAGCCTTATACTCACAAAAAACAAAAATAGTAAAGAGCAAGAGCGACTAGCAACGAGAAAGCACCCTATCAGATCTTACATATAAGTCCAAATTCATCGTGTCAATTCAAGCAACACACAAAAACAACTCTTATGTTTTAAAGGCCTAACCAAATCTATCTGTATTGTCAGAAATGGCTACTTCACAAGAGGCATGCACTTCTATTTTTGATGAAAGGTACCCCTTGTCTTTTCCTCAAGTATTCTACGTATGCTACCCTATACTTTCTTGCGAATGGGATTTGATAGAGAGCCTTGTATGTGAGAGAAATTTTGAGGAGTTAGAATGGATGATACGTCTATGGCTAACTAGTGATCCCTACCCAGTAGCGAATGTGTCTCCAGTGGCACATGCTTATTCTTTTGCACAAGATGAGTATCCACGCATCGCGAGGTTCTTGATTAGCATGCTTGCACAAGAGGATGATGAAGAGGAACTAATAGAGACCGAGGAAGACTATGGCCTCACGGACAGCGATTTTATTTATCTAGATGATGAGGATAGAGGCCTAGCCTTAGGGTGGCCACCCGGTTTATATAATATCCTCTTTCCTTGATTCTAAAAGGGGTGACAGATAGGTAGGTTAGGGGTCTAGATTGTGTTTTGAGTTTGTTTTTTAGGAGTTTTAATTTTTCACACTGACATGCCTCCTAGAGGTATAGTGCCTGTTTTTGGATGTGTTAGGTAGGACTTATATGGATCTCCATCCACATGGCTGAGGACATCTTCTTCAACGAAATGAGCCACTCCATACCTCCAGGTGTACTACTTTCCATGATTCATGTTGGTGGATATGTGTAATTGCTAATAATGATTTTTCATGCTTTGTTTGAGTGCAATAGTTATGATTGTTATCTGCCATTATAATAGATGTATAAATTTGTCTTTGCTTAAGTTGATTGAACTCCAGTTTAATCTTATGGATGAGCCTGGAGATTAGGAGACCGTGACTTTAGGTTAACTCATTTACTTGACCACTAGGCCTAGCTAATAAAATTATCCGAGTATTTGAGACCTTAGGAATGTTTTAGGCAGAGAAAGGCTTGCTCACTTAAACAACAAAAAACACTAGTGCGAATACCAAGGAAATGGAAGCAAAAAAAAAAAAAACAACAACAACATAAGTGCCACAAATGAAAAATCTTACGCTGGAAGAGAAATCCTGGCTGGAATTGGTACTTCACTCACATGTATTGTCTATGGTACTAGAGCCCTAGAGGTTCCCAGTGTGGGCTCTTTTCCTTGAGAAGCAAAAAACCCCGGACATACAAAATAAGCACACACGTCACATGATTGTGACCCAAAGTAAAAAAGTATTAAAAAAAAAAAAATTAAAAAAAAATTAAAAGACTTCCATTGAGCTTACAGTTAACATTTCAAGCTTTTGTTTGCAGTTGTGAGAGCGAGTTGGCTAATCAAAGCTGAAAAGCATAATTAGGGAATCTTGCATTTACATAATCTTCTTAGCTTAGCTAGTACTAGAGTAGTTGTTTTAACCTTAGTCATAGCTAACTAATTGATAGACTCACCCATAAGCTCAAAACTCTTGATTAATTAATCTACTCAAAGTGCAATTTATTTGTCCTTAATGGCAGTCTAACATTTCATAAATCTTGCATTTACTCATTTCCACATGTACTTCACATTCCCCTCATAATTTATGGCAATATAATTCTGCTTGCTAAAACAGTGACTTTGCCTTGCAGATTCAAATCTAGATGCTCTACAACATGGACATACCAAGCTTCAACTCAATAGCTTCCGAGGACGGAATCTACATCAGGAAGGGGGGCAATGTTAACCCTCGTGGCTCACGGACACCCTATCGCCTACGACGGACACCGTAACTGTATTATTTATTTAAGTAGAGTCAGGCACCGGGCTTCTCGGTCCAATAGGGAAAGGTAGAGTGATCGCCGATGAGAGGCGCTAACACGAACATGCTAGGGTTAGTTGGCTAAGCATGGGCGCCCAAGTGTGAATGGGGTGAGCTCACATAAAAGCCAATTAAACCTAAAATTGAGTCATTCTCTCATTGTGCAATAGAAGCTGCTCTTGCTCCATCTCCACCTTCTCCTTCACCATCTCCTTGTGTGTGTGCGTGAGAGAGAGAGAGAGAGAGAGAGAGAGTGTGTGAGAGTGTGTGTGCAATCGAGCGTTGCGGCGCCACGACGGCGGCGAGGCAGTTGAGTGTGGCGTAGCGGCGTCTCCCTCTTCGTCGCGGTGCGGGAATCCTTCATTCGCAACTACGCAGGAAGGTGAGTGACACACCGTTCTTCCTTGTGAGCTTGTCTGTTGTATGACTGTGTGCTAGGAGCCTTTGTGGCTCGCACACGGCGCGTAGCAAGTCCCTACCCTTGACACTCTCTCTCATGAGACTGCTGGTTTGGCACATATACACACAGCCAGACAAGTGGGGCCCACAGTCACATGGCCTATGTAGATAATGATTTCTTCATTTCTCAATTCTAGAATTTCTCCCCCATCCTCCCCTATATAAAGAGGGGTCACCATCACACTAAGGACACACAACATCACCAAAGAACACACTATGCACTGTGTGTGCCTAGTGCACACACACACACCCACACCATCACCATCACCGCAATCACCATGCTTGTCTTGAGCATGACCTCTACACCCTTGGCTATGGAAGATGAAGGGAAACTAAATGAAGGATGATGGCCATAACCCTCGTGCGAGGCTTCTCCATCAACTCCCACCTATCCGCCATGTGCTCTACGACGCTCTCCCTTCTCATTCCCCTACCCTATGCTCCCCATTTCATCGCCTTATTCTCTAAATAAAGCTTGAGGTTTTGTGAGTATGTTTTCTTGCAATGTTTTGCCCATGTGAGGTGTGCGGAATCGCCACCTAGTTTTGTGTTTGGAGTGAGCTTGTGTATGTGTGAAGGGTGTGCGGATTCGCCATCCTTCTATGGTGCCTAAGTAAGCCGCTATACCCCCTCCTCTCTCTCTCTCTCTCTCTCTCTCTCTCTCTCTCTCTCTCTCTCTCTCACACACACACACACACTTGATCTCATTCCCTTTCCTCTTCATCATTACTCCCAAGCATCCATCTCTCTTGGATGAAAACTTTGTTATGGTGGTGTGTTGTTTGCGTCCTAGCCGCTGAAGCTAGGTGGTGCCCCTGTTTGCTTTACCATGACAGGCTCGAGGCGCTCCATTCGGTCCCCGGTGTTTTAGAGGCCGTCGGGGGTTCGGGGTTCGCTTTGCTCCCGTCAATGCTTGCGGCAGCTATGTCTCCCAAGCACCAAATGGATTAGTCATCCATCTTGGAAAGATGTCGTAGGGTAAAAAAGGGATCTTCTACCCGCTAAGTACGATTGACTAATGACTAAGGCTTTATCTCTTCTACCTCATAGTCAAGGACGACTATGATTTCAAGAGAGAGGTAATGTCATAAAATCTAATATCTAACCAACCCAAATGATTTTCTCATATTAAATTGATCACTTAATGTGGGAGAATAAATGGGAACAAGTGTGAAGATATAGATATGTGCTTATAGATCTATCTCAACACGGGGCCAATAGTAAAGGGGCCCAAATGGGAGATGGTCTATCAAGAGAAAGGCTAACCAATGGAGCATAAGACCTTAGGGTTAGCTTCATTGAAGACCTCCAATAATGTGTGTAAAAGTCCTTGGACCTTAGGTAAGCTAGGGCTAGCTTGAGGTGGGAACCCAGCCCAAACTCGAGGTGCTTCTCGTGCTTGAGGTGCTTGTCCTGCTTGAGGTGCTTGTCATGCTTGAGGTGCTTGATTAAGATGCTTGAGGTGCTTGATTAAGATGCTTGAGGTGCTTGACTTGGTGCATGATTAAGGTGCTTGAAGTGCCTTGAGAAGCTTGCCTGAGATGCTTGTGGGAACACCCCCTACTTCAAGTTCTTAGTCATGCCTTATGACTAAGGGGCTTGCTCATCCAAAGTCAAAAAGATCCCTACAAGGAGGGGGGAGAGCCTACAAAGGGGGGGGGGGGGGGATGAGAGAGAACACACACACACACACACACACACACAAGGGAAGCCCCTGCTTGAAGAGGCAGCAAGGACACTTGTCAAGTTCCTCCTCATGTTGCCCTCATGGTGTGCCTGAAACCTATTGGTTGGCCACCCAAGGGGTCCAATGATAATAAAGGATATTTAATTAATTTATTTTGCATTTATCAAGTCCTCTCTCTCAAAGGGGAAAGGGGGACACTTGTCCCAAGGCTATCCTGGTTGCTTGTAATGGCTCCTGCTTGTGATTGGCTAGGCTTGGAGGGGTCCAATGAGCTTCAATCATGAGATACAAGGGGGGGTCTGCCCAAGCAAGCTAGGGGGGTGCTTAGGGGGTATACTCACCCACACACACTCACAAAAACTCTCATTGTGTACTATGCAAAGTGCAAGAGCTCCCTCTCTTTCTCCAAGCAAGTAGAGGTTGAGAGCCTACACCAACACTCTTGGCTATGGAGTGCAAATCCATCCAAGAGCCATGCTTCAATGCTTGAGCTTGCCATCTATTTCTTCTTCATTACTATGCTATTATGTATGCTAGCACAAGAGTTATGATAAGTGAGGAACTAGCTCTTTCTCGTATGAAATGTTTCTTCTTCCTCTTCCCTACCCTCATTCCCTGCTAGCTCTCTCCACCTTCGAAGGTGCTTGAGGTCTTGGGACTGAGGCTTGGTATAGTTAAAGCTTTCTTCAAGTTTAGTTTATGCTATGATGGTGATGCATGAAGCTTTCCATCTTCATTGCTTCACCTAGGTCACAAGGAACACAAAGAATGTATTGTAACAAGTCTCTCTTTATGGGAGAAATCATAATACAAATTCCTATTGGAGGGGGGACCGGCTCCACATAAATCCGGTCCTCAACTATTGTCATGTTCTCTAAATTCTCTCTCTTGCAAAAGTATTGTCTATGCCAAGTTAACTAATTGCTATGGTTATGTTGCTATCTTCAATTATGTCAACCTGCTATGCTCACAAAATCATTTCTTGAAAGTACTCTTATTAAATTCCGCTACTCTCAAATTGAATAGGCAAATTCCATTACAATGTACATCAATCAGACATTGTTACTTCTTTCTTGAATGGTGACATATTTGAGGAAGTTTATGTAACGCAACCTCGCGGTTTTGTCATAAAAGGACAAGAGGACAAAGTGTGCAAATGTAACAAGGCTTTGTATGGGTTGAAGCAATCTCCTCGTGATTGGTATGAGAAAGCTGACACTCATTTGGTCAAACAAGGCTTTCGTAACAGTCCAACAAAAAGCACATTGTATGTAAAGCGTGAGGGTGATGTACTTCTCATTGTGGTTCTTTATGTTGATGATTTGCTGATCACTAGACCAAATGCGAGACATATTGCTGAATTTAAGGCTGATTTGAATGCTACTTTCAAGATGAATGATTTGGGGCTGTTGCATCATTACTTGGGTATACAGTTTAAGTAGTGTGATGGTGGTATTGCCTTGTGTCAGAAAAGTTACATAGAGACATTGCTATGTAAGTTTGGACTTGAGGATTGAAAACCTATTGCCACTCCCATGGAAACAGGTTTGAAGTTGAGTCTACATGATGCTGGTGATCCTGCTCATGTCACTCTTTACCAAAATGCTGTTGGCTTCCTCATTTATGTATGCAACACAAGGCCGGATATTCAATTTGCAGTCTCACAGGTTAGTAGATTTATGCATAGCCCAGGGTCTAAGCATTGGCAGTCTGTCAAGAGGATTTTCCGCTACCTTAGTGGCACTTTACATCTTGGTTTGTTTTATCCCAAGGGGGGATCATTGCCTCCAGACTTACATGCTTTTTCGGACTCAGATTGGGCTGGTTGTTTTGACACGCAAGTGTCTACAAGTGGTTTTTGTTTCATGCTTGGCAGTTCATGTATATCATGGTTGAGCAAGAAGCAACCTACTGTGGCCACTTCGAGTTGTGAGGCTGAGTACAGGACAGTCTTCACAGCTACGGTTGAGTGTGTATGGCTCAGACACCTTATGGCTGATTTGGGTGTTGGACAGGACATCGCCAACACTATCTACACTCACAATCAGACCGCATTGGCAGTTGCGAGGAGCCCAGTTTTTCATGCTCGCACAAAGCACATTGAGGTGCATTACCACTATGTCAGGGAGAGACTCTCAGCAGGAGAGATCAGCTTGGCTTATGTGCCAACACATGACAACCTTGCAGATCTTTTCACAAAGGCATTGTCTCGTGAGAATCTTGAAGCTTTCAGCAAAGCTTTGGGCTTTGTGGATTGATCATGTCCTCAGGGCATGGAACTTCCCTTTACTCATGTGCCAGCTCTCATTCACCGCATCACTCGAGGGGGGATTTGTTACCATATGTATGTGGTAGTGATGTGTGTGAACACACTAGGACCGCCGAGGCATTTTTTCCCTTTTAAGGAGGTTTTTTCCCCCGTGCATTGTATATACGTCCATCACTCTAGGGCTATCTATCTTTCCATTGCACCCTAAGTAACACACTCTCTGTTGTGTGCCTTGAGCTTCCTTCGTCTTCTCCAAGCTGTGTGTGTTTCTCCGCAACCCTAATTCCAACAGACTCTTCTGAAGTCGTGGATCAACAACATGCATAAAAAAATTCAACCTTCTGATAATTCATTGAACGCTATTCTGTCGAGGACAGTTGGTCGATGTTTTTAAAAACCCCTCAAAAACTATCGTACAAATATTTTTTTTTTAATTTTGCACCCACTTCATGAAGCTATGTCTGGTTACCCTTTGTGAATCCTCAAGAAAAGACTCCTCCTACACTCATTATTAAATTCTTACCAATTTGGGCCTTGATCCACCTGAATCTCTTTAATTCATCCCCTAAGTTTTTGCACCGTAATTAAATAAACCCTTCCACTGCATTCTAATCATTGATTCCATTATCTTCCATTTCTTGCTCGTAGATATTAACAAATTTGCTAATATCCCAGCCTTCAAATCGATGTAAATGATCTGTAACTGTCTGCCGAGATTTACGGATCCACTCTTGCAGATTATAATGTTGTTGGGCAACCTGTTGTTGTTGCATATATGTTGCAAAGTGCTACATCATTTGCTGCATGGCCGTCTCTTGCGGTGTCGACATCTTCCTTTACAAATTCTTTCCACACCACCTAAGTTTCTCGTCGGGTTCACCAAGAATGTCAAGGGATTTGTGTTCAAAAGGTGAGTCAAAAAGGCCCGTGGCCTTTGGCTGTGAGAGGTGTGAGAAAGAGAGTTGTAGCAGCAGACACAATTAATCAAAGATTCAAATTAACAGCTTGAGCAATATTCTGAAGCTTGATCACCTAAAACAGACAATTAAAAATACCACTACTTAAAATAAATGTTAATTTAGGAGTTGATGCTCCTTACATTGGCTTAACCTTAATTGGCCTGCCAAGCTTGCCTTGATAATTTTTCTCTCCTTCATTCTTCCTCTACTGCTTCAAGGGGAGGGGGGGGAGAGAGAGAGAGAGATCTCAGGAAAATGATTAAGTATGGCTTATGAAGAGTTTACGGCTTGGGTTTTGGCTTCATTCTAATCAGGATAATAATATTGGGCTTAACAATATAGACTTAATAGATTTTCCGCTTTTGAGACAGAGCTTGATGGATTTCCCTATGAGGTCCCCAACCCTCCAATACCATAATTGAGATGGGGTTCTTGACAGGTCTCTAGGCCTAGAGTCTCTAAACAAGAAAAATCAAAGGAATAGACCTTTACCATTGACAATGGCTTGGTTCTATATCGTTAGAAGAAGACCTAGTCCTATCTCATAGTGAAAACGGGACAACATATTAAAAGTCCAAAACTATTTCGGTCCTATAACTTCCACAAATTGGGTTAAGGTATCCTCAATCAATGCTTTTTTCCCCCCTAACATATGTGAGGGCACAGCCGTTGGTGGACTCCTCTTCCAAGTAAAGAAGTTTTCTAAATGTTTTTAGTGCGTAGGGATGGATAGTTACCTGACTAATCAAGTCCACCCGTCCATGATTGACAATTTTAGTCAATCCCGAGTTACCACCCCACACTTACATATGATTCTTTTGTTTTCTAATTACTATCATATTGTTTTAACATTTAAAATAATGGTTTCTTTTAACTTTTTGTCATAGTAATTCCTTCAATCAAGTATTAAAGGCACCATTGAAAAGCATTCTTTTAGCAAACAGACATCTTTAAACTTAAGACAGGTATTGTCAATCAAAACATTTTCCATAATAACCATGACCACTACTCTTCTTGTCTCAAGAACACCTAAGGGTAAAAAATGGCACCCATTCCTTGTTCACAATCCAGGGTGCATAAACCTCTACCCAAGGTTCGGGGTGTCCATACACAAAACCAATTGCAGATACAACTAGGTGGCTCCCTTAGGAAAAAACGGTATCCTAACTTATATAGAAACATCAAGACATGACACGGAGTAGAAACTCATCATGCATGGGGATAGCCGATTTATCCGTGGCTCGAAAGCCATCATTATTCATCAAAATATACCAAGGAGTCGAAGGCGTCTTGCGACAAGTTGTCTTAAGGATAATTAATCATATCTTTCCTAATTCAACCAGGCTTAACCAAACAATTCTTTCCTACTTTATAAACAAAATGCACGTTGATTTCTTGGAAGTTACCTTCCAATTTTGACCAATTATTCCTTTGAATTCTTACTCACTCCTTACGTATGCAATGTAAAGAACTTAAACTATTCAAAGACTTAATTGAATAATGGGAAATCCACTTGGGACTGATCGGCCATCTGCTGCTGCAGAGGCACCTGAAGAATATCCTCTCTAGGCCTACTACTAGGCCTAGCTTCGTCATCATGCGACACTCTAGTTCTTTTTGGAGCTCTGTCCTCATCATCAGATGGAGGATTTTCTTGAGTCCTTTTAGGTGCCATAACTTCTTATCCTTATAAAAAAGAACGTCTAATCATTAGGTAAACTATCCAAAAGCTAGACTTAACCTTTGTATTCAATCTTAACCCAATCAAAGTTAAATTTATAGTCTTAATTGAAAAATTCTTGACCTAGTAATTTCTTATTTGCCTATATAGGTACGATAACTTTTTTCAAATCTTTCCTAAGAGTTTTTTAAGTTTTTCTAATTTTTTAATGATTCTCTATATCTTTTTTCTAATTTTCTCATCGAATTTTAAGCTTGGAGTCTACTTTATTTGAGCTTAACATTTATTTTATTAGTTTTTCTTAAATATTTTATTTCCTCAACTTTATATCATTGGTTTATACTTACTGTAATTTTCTTATAAACTTTTGAGTGCAACGTTGTGAGCGGGATGAAAACACACAGAACACCTCTATAATGACCCGACACACACTCTTGGAATGATACACACACACACTATGGGGCACCACTCGGCTTACACAACCTACCTAGCCAAGAAAGGGAACACACCGATGGAGTGAGAGGAGAGAGACTACCCATTTACCCACTCCACACAAAGAGACACACACACACACACCCAAAAAAATCAACTCAAAAGAGGATAATTTCTGATGTTTAGATTCAACAGAGCTTGGGCCAACACCACTGGGGTAAATAGCTCACACAATATGAGTAAAATATGCCAGATACAATCACAAATTGGAGCAGAAGCTTCGCTCATAGGAGAAACTTACACAGCCAAAACGGTAGAAAAATATTGAGAAATTTGGCAAAATGGATAGTGCCATCGTGTCTGGAACGGCCCAAAAGCCCAATCTACAATGTCAAAGTGCTCAAATCCGACCTCGGATGTGCAGTTTACGGCCAAAACAGGCTCCAAAAATAGCAAAAACACAATTGTGGGTGTTCCTCCTCTTCTCTTCACTTTTTTCTGGTCTTCTCTCTATTTTTTCAGCTCCCACAATTAGCTTTATTACATTGGCACCCTTGGCCTTTTAGTTGACCTCAAACGGACCCTGAATAGGCCAAAAACTGGCCTCACAGTGCATAGTTGTCACCTTTTTGCATTATCCGCACATCTGGTACTCAGCCTTTTCCAATAATTCATCATGCCACCATGTGAAGTGGCCCCAAAATATGGTCCTCATGATGACCTTTTTGCATAATTATCACAAGAAAACACGCACGTTGTGTCTGTACTTATCCACATGCAAATATTAACCCCATTCGACCTCCCGACGCCACTAGATGCCATCTGATGCACCTGCTTACCTCATGTCGTCGGCCCGCCGATAGCTTCCTTGAGAAGTTTTACGCACTACCAACTCCTCATTGTTATAGAAAAAACACATTGGTACTGGTAATAGTGAAAATCGATGCACTATGTACATGCTATCCTACCTGTACACATGTGGGCCCCACGTAACCACCTGGCTATGGAAAATGGGCAATCCTTTATTCGATGCACCATGCATGTGTATATACATATGTGCAATCCCTTGCTCCAAAAAACTCCTGACATAATTTGCCCATCCCCTAGCCTGCTAGATCATGCATGATCAGCAGCAACAAAAAGAGATATGAGACTCACCGCATCACATGTCTCCTCATCCCTCATAGACATTACTTGATCCACAGACAGCTCATCTTGCTCCACCATCATTAACCTGGCATGATACAATTTAAGACGCAATCCATTTACCCTTGACTTATGTAGAATCCCATCCAGGTTAGCCAACTGATAGGTACCATTCGGAAAACACTCCACGACCTTGAAAGGGCCTTCCCACTTAATTTCAAACTTCTTTTGGAAGGTGTTTTCCAGCTTACTATTGTAGCGCAAAACCAAGTCATGTTTCTTGATACCCTTACTTTTGAACTTTTCATTTATCTTTTCCAAAGCCTTATCCTGCATCTGTCCATAATGTTCCAATGCACTCATCCTATCTAGCTGAACTTCTTGTAACTGTAAGAGCATCTCTTTGAATGCATCACTAGGCGGCCCAAGAAACTTCTCTAGCATCTTTACTACAGGCAACTCTACCTCCACAGGCAATAGTGCTTTCTTTCCATACACCAAATGAAATGGAGTAAAACTTGGACTTGTCTTTTCTGAAGTACAGTAAGCCCATAATGCACTAGGAAATTCCAAATACCAATTCTTTCCTTGGTGCTCTGTCACTTTCAAAAGAATTCATACCAACTCACCATTGAATATTTCATTTAAGCCATTACACAGCAGATAATAAGGAGTGGTATGCTAGTGCCTAATCTTCATCTTCGCGCATAAAAAATCTAGCAGTTTAGCTCTAAATCTTGGCCCCTTATCTGAAAGTAGCTCTAGTGGCACCCCAAACTTACAACATATTTCATTGTACACAAATTTTGCCACATCCTTTGCAGTGATCTATTTGACTTCTATAGCCTCTGCCCATCTAGAGAGATAGTCCATTGCAGTCAAAATATAGCTTTTGCCCCTGCTTGTGATAGGTAACGGGCCTATTGCATCAATCCCCCACTGTTCAAACACATCAAATGCCATAATGGTTTGTTGTAGCTCTGGCTTCAACACTCTCTTCCCAAATGATTGACACATATTGCAACACCGAAACCAACAGTGAACATCCTTGTGCAAACTAGGCCATACATACCCCTCTTGCAAGATCTTATGCAAGGTGATCTTTAGAGCAAAATGTCCGCCACATGCACCTTCATGATTATCTTCCAACAATCTGTAAAGCTTCTCCCGCCAAGGTACACGTCTCAACACGAGATCAGCCCCTTTTATGTACAAGACATCACCAATCAATTAATACTTGTATGCTCTACGCACAAAACCATACTTCTTAGACTTATGAATGTCTTTCAGAATGATTCCTGTTAGCAGAAACTCCTCTTCTTGAGCCAAACTTTCCCGGCCATGATAAAGAGGTAAATCGGTCCTCAACACAAATAGCTCCCCAATCATGCTTTGAGCTGCTTCATGTGCCTCTCCATTTAGAGCACGTTCAATGTGTTCGATGCTCCATGCTTCAAAATTTTTCAATAGGCCTTTAATTCTGAAACACATTTCCTTCAATGAGGTGTTCTTACTCTTCCACGCACCCAACACTTGCTTCACAACTAACAAGTAATCACCTTTTATGCTCAACCTTTTAATCCCATGCTTCAAACAAATGTGTAATCCAGCTTCCAATGTGGCATATTTAGCCTCATTGTTACTATGTGCATCCAATTTGAACCCTCTCTTGCATACTAGCTTCCTCTCTTGACCATAAAGTGCTATACCCCCTGAAACCGCATCATGACTCTTCCTGTATAAGCCATCAAAGAACAAAACATGTGCATTGCTGATCTGTGGCACTTCTTCAACTACCTTTCTCGCCGCCTATTCCTTAACAATAAGGGGATTCTCCTTGTAGGTCAAAAAATCGGCTAGGGCAACCCTTGTACTGTCTTCCACTAAAAAAGAGAACTCGAACTCTTGCAGCTCAAATACCCATTTCTTGACCACATTTGACATGATAGTGCCATTAATTAACTATGGCAAAAAGGCATAAATCATCAAGAAAACAAAAGGTCATGGTATCGAGTAATGATGAAATCGTCGACAAGCAAATATTACAATGGTCATCACTAGCTCTACTTTCGAGAATTTTCTCTCTGCTACTACCAGTTTCACTCAGCTTGCACAATACACTGGCATCATATAATGGCTGCCCTTCCATTTTTGCAATAGCATTGCTCCAATGGCATCAGCCCCTACTGATGGATTTACATAAAACACTTTTTCCCAATCAGGAGCTTGCATGGCTTACAACCCTCTTTCACCTCTTGAAACACTTCTTCACACTTGTCATCCCATTGCAATGGATCATGATTCGCCACTTGTTGTAATGGATAAAGGAGCTGCGAAGACAATGGAATAAACCATGCCATGTACTTCACTTTGTGTATAAAGGTTTCCAATTGCTTTCTACTCGTAGGTGATGGAAGAAGAATAATAGACTTAACCTTGTCTGGATCAGTCTCAATGCCATTTTCTGACACCATGTGGCCCAATAACTTCACCCTTAGATGTGCTAGATGACATTTCTTTAGATTTAGTTGTCCTCCACATTCATCATATCAAGCCAATACCATCTGCAACTTCTCATGGTGTTCAACCCTACTGTTGTAGACACAGAAGTCATCCATAAAAGCTTTAACACAACTACCAATGAAAGGTTCCAATACCCAATTTGCTCTCTCTTGATAGAAGGAAGGTCCATTTGTCAACCCAAATGGCAATAGCATCCCCATGGCATAATGAAAGTTGTCTTTGTTCTGTCTTTAAGAGCAATCTTCAATTGAAAATAGTATGAAAAACCATCACACACTGTACCTCTCATAACCTGCCACTGAATCCAAGATTTGATCAATGAATGGAAGAGGATATGGGTTCTTCTTAGTGGCTGCATTTAAGGGTTTAAAATCTACACAAATCCTCCACTTCCCATCCTTATTTGGACTGACTACTACTGGACTCACCCATTCTGTGGTCTCCACTAGGACTATGAACCCTGCCTTCAATAACTTGTCCACCTCTTCCCGCAAGGCTTTCATTTTCTCTTTACCCATCCTTCTTAGCCTTTGCCACACTGTCTTAGCACCTTCTTTCAGCTCTATATGCATCTCTTCGCCCTTGAACCCTCTAATCTCTTCATATGAAGTAATGAACAAATCAGGAAAACTAGCCAGCATGTGCAAATATATCTCCTTCTCCATAGCTAAGAGGTCTCCACTAATCATTTGTGTCATCAATTCTTGCTTCTTCAACAATTCAACCTTGGTTTGCATCAGCCCTTCAATCACTTCATAAGACCCTTCACTTTCATCTTCAACCTCAACTAAACCAGACTCCTGGATTTCCTTGTCCATCAAAAGAAATGCAACATCAACATCATCATCACTGCTGGTAGTACTATCATTGTCCTCATTAGACACTGTGGAATAGTCTTCATCACTAGACTCATCCTCATCCTCATAAAGCTCGTCCAATCGTTTCCTTGTGTCCATATTATATAGCTTCTTGGCAACTGTCTTTCCATAGAGACTAATCGTACCACGTCGCCAATCTTGAACAGCTCCCACTGCACGTAACCATGGTATGCTCAGTATAATAGGATATGCTCCCAACCCTGCTGGCATCATATGAAAATCAACCACCGCCTTTGCATCATACACCTCCACTTCTAAGCTCTTTACAACTCCCAAACATTTTACTTTTTGATGGTTTGCCAATCTGATCTGGAAGCCTGACACCCGAGTCAACGTAAGACCCCTCTTCTCAACGCATGAGTGTGTTATGACACATATCTGGGCTCTTCCATCAACATAACCTTGTCCCAAATTTTTTCTTTTATGCCACACATCTACTATTGGGAAAATGTCTGGTAGCTCATCCATTGCCAACACATTTACTAAACCTCTCTCTGGCTCTTTCTCCATTGGGTTAACCATCCTCTTCCACTGTTGCTTTAGCTTAGGCACCATCTCTATAAGCTGCCCAAAAGTAACATCGGATTTTCTGCTCGTCAGATCCTCCTTCAAGTCATAGCTTAATTGCCCATCCCCTAGTGGAAAATCTGAAACATGAAACTTGTGACGATCTCTCTTTTTCCTCTTGGCCATGACATCCTCGCCTTCATGACTCTTTCCCTTCTTCTTACTAGGACCTGGGGCACTTCTTCCTTCCTTATCCTTTGTGGTCCTCTTCCCAATAGGCATCACTAATGTATCCTCTAGCTTTGATTCCTTCTCCTCCTCTTCTACACTTATCACTTTTGTCTTTCCCTTTTCCTCCTGGGTTAATCCATTGGTTCCTTTTTCTCCTTTAATTTCGATGCCACAATCATTTGACCTAGTTAGCACCTGTCTTGGCAATGGATACATGTCTCCCCCCATCCTTGGTGGCTTATCACATTGTGGGCTGATGTGACCCAACTCTCCGCAATTATAACATGTGAGCATCTACCTCCAGAACCTACCATTGCTTTGTCCAACACCATTCCTAGGTCTTTCTTCACGTCCTGGCTGTTATGCAAACCTCCCTCTACCTTGATTATTTCCCACTTGACCTAGCATGTTTAGATTGAGATTATTCATTAAATCTACCACATGCCTCATGTCTTGCCTTAGCCCATCATCTTGCAATGTTGTAGTGACCACTGCTAGCATAACCTGAGGAGTAACAAGAACCACTTGTTCATGAAGAACCCCTGGCATGCGACCTTGCAAAGAATCCATAGGCTAAAGTTCAGACCTCATGGGCAAAGACTCCACCCCTAGCTGGCTCATTTTCCTCAGCTTCCACTCTTTGTTCCTTGCTACCTCTAGTGCATCTTCATATGTCGTAGGCTTCTTTAGCTCCACTCTCCAACATATATTCTCCCAAAGACCATCCAAAAACCTGTCCTTCTTCAGATCATGTTAGGTGGGGGTACCTGTGGTGTTAAGGCCTTGCACATCTACTCCCATGCCAATGAAAACTTACGTATGTACGCATCTACTGGCTCACCTTCCTTTTGCACCAAGACTTGTACTTCTTGACACACTTTGTCAGGATCTTCTATCTTCACAAAATTCACTTCCAATCCATGCCTTAGATTGTCCCAACTCAATCTTACAGATGGATCAGCCACACGCAACTCCTCTTCAAATGCTTTAAACCAAACTCGTGCATCACTCTTCAAACAGATTTTGAGAAGACGTAACATCTGCACCAGGTCATGAATCTAGTTGCTAATACCAGATTCAATAGAGCTTGGGCCAACACCAATGGGGTAAATAGCTCACCTAATATGAGTAAAATATGCCAGATACAATCACAAATTGGAGCAGAAGCTTCGCTCATAAGAGAAACTTACACAGCCAAAACAACAGAAAAACAGTGAGGAATTTGGAAAAATGGACAATGCCATCGTGTTGACAATGGCCCAAAACCCCAGTCTACAATGTCAAAGTGCTCAAATCGGACCTCGGATGAGCAATTTACAACCAAAACAGGCTCCAAAAACAACAAAAACACAGTTGCGGCTGTTCCTCCTCTTCTCTCCACATTTTTTCTGGTCTTCTCTCTGTTTTTTCAGTTCCCACACTTAGCTTTATTACTTGGGAACCCTTGGCTTTTTAGTTGACCTCAAACGGCAGGCCAAAAACTGGCCTCGCATTGCATAGTTGTCACCTTTTTGCATCATCCGCACACCTGGCACTCAGCCTTTTCCAATAATGCATCTTGCCACCACGTGAAGTGGCCCCAAAATATGGTCCTCATGATGACCTTTTGCATAAGTATCACAAGAAAACACCCACGGTGTGTCCGTACTTATCCACGTGCAAATATTGACCCCATTCGACCTCCTGACGCCACTAGATTCCATCTGACACACCTGCTTCCTCAAGAATTGTTACGCACCACCAACTCCCATGTACACATGTGGGCCCGAGGTAACCACCTAGCTATGGAAAATGGGCAATCCTTCATTCGATCCACCATGCATGTGTATATACATATGCGCAATCCCTTGCTCCAAAAACTCCTGACAACGTCTATTTAATTTAATTAATCTTTAGCTAAAAATAGAACTTTTGGTCAATTATAATTCTCTAACTAGCTAATTAACTATGGTATAATTATCACAAGTAGATAATAATATTTATGACCTTTGGAAATTATCTTTTTATTTCCCAACTTTATTAACTACTTTTTTTTATTTTTTCAAGTAGAATTAGTATAATTTGACCTAGATAAATATCTACATTAATTTTCTAGCCTTAACATAATTATCACATCTTATTTATTCAAATGATTTGGACCAAACTCGTGCATCACTCTTCAAACAAATATGGAGAAGACGTAACATCTGCGTTGGGTCATGAATCTGGTTGCTAATGCAGGCAACCTCCATCTTTTCCAAAAAGTCTTCCACATCTTCATCACTTCTTCCACGAAATTCCGGATAAGAGAAAGCCATGGTTACCCAAGTTACGATGCTTTGAGAACCCCTTCAAACACACGTGCAAGAACCCAAAACTTTTGATTGACTCAATCCCTAGAAACTTCAATGGAGCTTGTCTTTAAATAAGAACAAACACATGCACATCAAATGAGGTTTCATAGTTAATCATTGGAATTACAACAGACAAAGGGCATTCCAATATCTCTCTTAATTTTCTTGGCCTGAACATAAAGACTATTTGTTGCTGGAAAAAAATCTTCCTCGACACATGGACATTTATCTGGATTCTTTGTGTTAAATGAAAAGGAGTGAATTGAGGCCCGTTTTGATCATCCATTAAAGCCAACCATGCAGCTCCCAAGAAGGCACACATGACTTATCCTCTGATTTTGCCAAAATTTCAGCAGCATAACATCATAAATGGCTCAAAAAACCAAAAAACCAACCATCACAACTTGGAAAAATTTTTGCAGAGTTTCCCCAAAAGTAGAGCAATAGAAACCCAAAATATAGACTGTATATGTATGCATAACCTACCAGCAATAGAACCCGAGCATCAACTAGGAATCACTAGTACCTAGCCTATGGCGAGGTCACAAAAAGGGTGCTACAGTCACATGTATCACCGAAAGGATCTCACATTTGAGAATCCCCTAGCTCAATAAAACCTCACACTATCAACCCGCTGACGAAAGCTTTTGCAAATCTCGTATAGTCAAGTCCCAGAAAATGACTTTCTTCCAAACCAAGTCTCAGAAATGGTTGGGACTGCCAAATAAAACCAAGTATGGCTCCACAAAGGCGTACAATGGCAGTATCCACAAGTAGCGTACAATACCAGACAATGCGCTCAAATAGGTTCCAAATGATGCATACCCATGGAAACTGCAAGTGACTTCCACTTGCCAATGTATCACTTTACTCCAGCTACCTGTACCTGTACCTGTACATGTACATGTCCCTGTAAGCTATAACCTGTAACCTGTAACCTGTAACATGTAACTTGTAACTTGTAACCTGTAATCTGCAACCTGTAATCCGGAAGCTGAAGGTACACAAAAGAATGTGAGCGGGATGGAAACACACACAACACCTCTATAATGACCCGTCACACACTCTTGGGATGATACACACACACACACTATGGGGCACCACTTGGCTTACACAACCCACCTGGCCGAGACAGGGAACACATCCATGGAGTGAGAGGAGAGAGACTATCCATGTGCCCACTCCACATAGAGAGACACACACACACACCCAAAAACTCAACTCAAAAGAGGAGAATTTATGATGTTTCGATACAATTGTCTAACACTAATGGGCAAATAGCTCACACAATATGGGTAAAAGATGCCAAATACAATGACAAAGGAGCAGAGGCTTCGCTCATAGGAGAAACTTACACAGCCAAAATAGCAAAAAAATAGTGAGGAATTTGGCAAAATGGACAGCACCTCGGATGAGCAATTTATGGCCAAAACAGGCTCCAAAAACAGCAAAAACTGAGTTGCGACTATTCCTCCTCTTCTCTCCACGTTTTTTATGGTCTTCTCTCAGGTTTTTCAATGTCCACACTTCACTATATCCCTTGGGAACCTTTGGCCTTTTAGTTGACCTCAAACGAACCCCGAACATGCCAAAAACTGGCTACGCAGTGCAATTCTGTTACCTTTTTGCATCATCCGCACACCTGGCACTCAACTTTTTCCAATAATGCATCTCGTAACCACGTGAAGTGGCCCTAAATATAGCCCTCATGATGACCTTTCTACATAATTATCACAAGAAAACACCCACGTTGTGTCCGTACTTATCCATGTGTAAGTATTGACCCCATTCCACCTCCTGACACCACTAAATGCTGATGGCGGGTTATCCGCACCGCACTCTAGCCCGGCCGAAGAGCTCAGGTTCTAGGGAACGAATGGCAAACATGATTTTTTTTTTTGAAAGCCCCCCTCTACTTCAACATGATCCGTAACCCCTCTCTTATTCCCCCCCCCCCCCCCTTTTCTTTACCCCACACACCCCTCTCTCTCCTTCCCCTTGTTTTCTTTCCACTAGCGGGCTGAGCCCGACCCCCCCCCCCCATTTACCCATCTTCCCCCTCTCTCACTACCTCCATTTTCTTGCCCCTCCTTTTTATCTCTTTCCTTCTTCTCCCTCGATGTGTGAACAACCCATAAGGGGAGCTTAATAATACAACCTCTTTTATATATATATATATATATATATTCCACCCTTGACTTCATTAACCCCCCTCCCCTTCCTTGCTCTAACGACCAAAAGCCTAGCTTGCCACCTCACGAGCTCACCCCCCTCCTTGCGCGTCCTCTCGGACTAGGCCATATGACGCACGGGATGACCCCTCTCCCTCAACCCTCTCACCCTCTCCCTCACCTTCTCAGGCCCTCCATCGCTCACTCTCTCACACTCTCTCCCTCTCGCTCTCGGTGTCGGTGCACATAGGCCCTCAAGCGCACGGCGCTAAAGCTCTCATCACACACACACACTCACACACTTACATCACACACACACACACACACACACACACACACGCACGCACTCTCTCCCTCTTCAGCGCTGTCTCGTCTCGCGCTCCGACCTCCCTGCACAATAAAATCGTATATATATATAACATATATATATATATATATATATATATATATATTATGCACTTAGTAAAAAAACCCCACCTCGTACTCCAGTTCCCACACACTATATTCACACACACATTCACTCGCATACACACACACAAAACTATACGTGCACACAAAACCATACATACACCCACACATGCACACACGCATATATGCACTCAACAAAAAAAGGAAGGGAAACTATCGACACCAGCATCAAAGGAAAGAAGGAGGCCAACTCGTGCATCGCCAACACCAAAACAAGAAGTGGCACCGAAGGCACACCCCGGCCAACACCGAAAGGAGGTAATTCAAGACATCTTGGCTTCTCACAACAAAAACCGACTCCGGCAAGACTAAAACCTCACACCGACTGCCTGAACCATTGACAAAACCCTTCTAAATACCCTAAAACCCCCACTCTTCCCTAATAACCTAGCCATGGCTAGTGGTTTGTAAAAAAATCTACCCATCCACTCTTTCCTCTCTCTCTATCTCTCTCACTAGAGAGGCATCTAGGCCTTCTACAACAACCAAAGGATATTTGCACTGACTAGTGGGTAAGGACCACCTCTCAAGCCTATATAAAGAGGCCTCCACTTAACACAAAGACAAAAATACAAAGGGAAGAGGAGTCACCCAAGAGAGAACACTCAAGTGTAGGAGGAGCATACTAGCTCTATGCACTCTACATCCTAAGCACCACTAAGCACGTAGTGCACTCATTATTTAGAGCTAATGGCATCATGTTTTGGGCATTTTAGCATTGGCAATATCACCATCCCCCCCCCCCCCCCCCCATGATTCACCACACCACGTCAAGTCACTAATCACGACCACTCTATGCACATGAAATAGTCGCTATTCTTCCACCAAGGAACATGAGCACGCTTGGATTGAAGGCATCAGTCCTAATGTTGGTGATTGACATCATCTTTCTATTTTTCCTCAACTAACCCTCTCGCTAACTCAAAACCTCTCCATGCACCATATGGCGCTCGTATTCCACGTTACATCCCTAATTCCAAGAGAGAGGTTTGTAGTCGTCAAGACCATCACTTGTAAGTATCTCCATTGCCAATAAAGGGTGTAATGTTGTCTTGATCTTTTGAGTCCATTCTCCATTTTGGTTTACTAGGATTTCGGAATGTTTCGCTTCTTGTACATCACCCTACTCGTGCTCCATCATGTGCAATCTCTCCCACCAGTCAATGTGTCCTGTTTCGGAGCTCTTCACGTACCTCTCTTGTGTACACACTAATGATTTAATGATTAGGTATCTTTTGTACACGTGAACGGTTATCACACCACCATTTCATGTTGATTACCTAGAGGGCATCTCAGGTTTGCTAACCCAGGCCAGGTATGTTTGCATCCTAGCCGCATTTATGCTAGGTGGTGCGCCTTTCTATCCATAGGATCACTCCTACCTTGAGATGATGCTTGGGGATGTTTAGGCTATGTGTGGTGTAGATGCCACCCCATATGATATGTCATTTCCGGCCATCATTTTCTTGCACCCCCACCGAGGATCCTTTCATGAAACCCTCCAGTTTACAAGAATGAAACTCCTAAACTTTTTGGGATGGATGAAAGGCTAGCAGGGTTCGCTAACTGGACAACAGAAGAAGAAGAGCTCCAAGCACAACTAGACGAGCTCCGCATGTCCATGAAAGCTCGAGTGCCAAGCGTAACGGTAATCGATCTGCAGTGGGAGAGTCAACCAATACGCCAAACTCAATGGATATGCATAGGCCAGGTGCCAAGGAGAAGGTCAAAACCATGTCCTCAACCTACAACCAACCCGCAACAACAAGATGGAGGGAGCTCTGCACAATAGAGAATCAACACTATTCTACTTTGAGAATCGGGTAAGTCAAGTCACCGAGGTAATTATCACAATCAGTTTCCAAGTCGCACCTGGTGCTGCAGCAGAGATAACAGAAACATTTTCTCACGCTCTCACCAGAGAGACTAGGGATCTACTAAATTTTTTTCAGGAAAGAACACCACCCTCACCCACGAGCTTGGACAGTGACTAAGCACCTCTAAGCTTCACATGAATCAATACAACCTACTTCAAGACAGATCACACATACCAACACGAGTGCGCTCAATCAAGGTAATATTGGACTTGAAGGGTCACTACCCGCACGTCATCGACACCATGCTGGGTGGGGAGCGATTTTTTGAGGTTCTGGCATCAGATCAGCCATTTGTCTTACCTTTGGTACAAGGAAATGTAGAGTTTGAAGTTTTATTCTATGTCCTAGTATAAGAGGGTATACACGCCTCCTTGTAAAGGAAAAAAAAAGAATTTTTTTTTGCAAGCTAAGCAGTGTGTCTTTCTAGCTCTCTCTCAGTAATCATGGCAAGTGTAGCATTTCCAACATTTAAAGGAAAGAAGGGGGAGGATCTGGTAACAGGCTTCCAAGATGACTTTGAAGTAGCATGTGTAGTGAGCAACAAAGGTACGGACGAATCCAGGGTTAGAATATTTAAGCATCTCATGAAGCTAGAAGCTAGATCGTGGTACAATGCACTTCCACAAGCAACCAAGGATGATTGGGAGCCCTTAATAACCGCTTTTAAGAGGCGCTTTGGGGAAGGTACCACTTCAAAGAAGTTGTGGGACAAGTTGGGAGACTTGAAGCAGGAGGGTCTTTTGCAATATGCAGCCTATGAGTCCAAATTTGTGGATTTGTGGGAACGGTGGGTTGAGTCACTGACAAGGGGGGAAGCTACACTCACTTTCCTAAAGAAATACTAGTTCATGCATGGCTTAAGGCCGCTTCTCAAGGAGAAAGTGAAGGGTAGACTCCCGCCTACGAATGAGTTAGCCGTTGAGATTTCTCGCCTTCAGGACAAGAATCTGCAAATGAAAGCCAAAGAAAGCGAGTCAACAGAAGTAGGAACATCGCGTAGACCAACAACCACCATTCCACCACCACCACCGGCTCTTGGGGTAAGAGATGACCAACAAGATATGTTGGCCCATATTACTGACCAATTGCATATTTTGTTTGTCCACTTGATACAGCAAGGAAGGAATCAAGAAAGAGATCAAGACCTAGGAAGATCACGAAGACAAAACAGGGAGTATCACTGCTACAACTGTGGAGAACATGGTCACAGTATGTACTACTATCCCAAACCATGACAAAACTATAATAGAGGAGGTAGGAGGAACCAATTGTCACCCCGTAGAGAAAGAACACCCCCACCCCGAGCACCAGCCCCACCAACACAAATTCTACATCCACCCCAAGCACCATCACAAGCATCCATTCCACCTCTTCCACCAGCACCCCCACTTGATCACCCTATAAACATCATAAGGCTAGAGGAGAAAGGAAAAGCCGTAGTACTGGATCCACCCAGAGCAAAGGAGAGGGACAAGATTAAAGATAAGGTAACCTTTCTAGAACCATTTGAAGCCATGACTAAGAAAAGAGCTAGGAGGGAGAAAGCTGTTGAGATGTCGAACTCTACACCTTGAGCTGGCATCCACTACGGGTCTTGGCCGCTTAGGGCATTGACTCACTGGCGCGTTAGGTGACCGACACGGAGGATCTCTGCCAGTGATTCTACAGCTGGACTACACATATAGTGCCAGCCTAGTACGCTTCTAGCGAGTTCACACTTAGTGACATGCGTGTACATATGTGCTACTTTTCAGCTTTAGCACTTAGTCATTTTGTACTCTCTTTTCTGTGAAGAAGAAGAAGAATCTTTCCATCTCTGTGTTCTTTGTGCTTGTCTTGTGTAGCTCTCTTGCATCCTCATTCTTTACATGGTATCAGAGCCTGGTGCAGGCAAGAGAGGCTAAGAGAGCAAGAGCATCACAATCCATTCTTTCGCAATCCACGACCAGATGTAGTTTTCTCGCACAAGTTTCTGAACAGGTCTCCAAAGTGCATTATACAGAGATTTACTGTACAAGTACAGTGGTTGTATGTACGCTTGATTGTGGACACTCGTTGAGTGTAGAAAGCGTTACAGGTACCATGATAGCAGGTTCAACAGATTTGCAGGTTTTTGCAGATTGCAGTTATTTTGTGTTAGTGCTTCAAGATGTCTGACGGTTTCAGTCAGATTGTTACTGAGAAGCTTGAGAAAAATAACTACCCTACATGGAAGTTAAGAATAATAAATTTCCTAAAAGGAAAAGGTTATTGCGACTATGTAGAAGGAGACAATGAAAAGAAACCAGAGATTCCCGAGGCAAATGCTACAGCAGAACAAAGGAAAGCTTTGAGGGACTGGAAACAAGGCCAGAGCAAAGTGATGTATTGGCTTTCTATGAGCATCACAGATGGCATGATGGGCTATCTACAGGATGCTGAAACCCCCGCCATTGCATGGAGAAACTTAGGCAGAGTGTTCGAGGTGAACACCAAGACCAGGAAGCTTCAACTAAAGTTGGAGCTAAATCAGGTTAAGAGGAACAACCTCTCAATCAATGATTATGCCTTGAAGATCAAGAGTATCATTGAGGCTCTTGGATCTATTAAAGTCTCAGTGGAAGACGATGACATTGTCCGTGCATGCTTGGATGGTCTAGGAGATCAGTATGTACATTTTAGCTCTTCCATGAATACAAGAGACGACATCCCCATGTTCCAAGATTTGATTTCTATGCTTATTCTTGAGGAGAAGAACCTTGACACATATTCTTCTCATGGCAGAAATAATTCTGAACAGGCCTTCTATTCTAACTCCAACAGAGGTAGAGGTAGAGGTCGTGGTCGAGGCCCAAGGGGTTGCAGGGGCCAATTTCTGGAAGGTCAATCAAATCAAAACAATACAGGTGGCAGGGGAAACCAGTCTCAAGGCAGGGGGAGTCAAAGAGGTCGTGGTGCAGGATCAAGCAGGCAGCAACATACTCCAGATAGCAGAGAATGTTGGACTTGTGGTGAAAGAGGTCACATGTCACGTGATTGTCCAAAGGGAAAAGCAAGTGGAAAGAGAGAACAGGGCAACTATGCATCTACTAGCAGAGATGCAGATGACAACAAAAACGAGCGCATGTTTGTTATGCAGCATGTAATGAATACAATGACTGCAAAGAATTCCACCCAAGATGATGTTTGGTATGTGGATTCAGGTGCCTCTAATCACATGACGTCTCGTGGAGAGTGGTTCAGAGATATGCGCAAACCAGATGTTTGAGGATATGTGCAGACGAGAGATGACACAGCTCACCCCATTGCTCATGTAGGGTACATACCTCTAAATACGAAGAGTGGGAAATCAAAGTACTTAGCAGATGTACTTCATGTCCCAAACATTACAAAGAATCTTGTTTCTGTTGGACAAATGGTTGAGCAGGGTTTGCAGGTTCGCTTCAATCCAAATGGCTGTTATGTAGAAGATTTCCAGAATGGTTGTAAGCTGATCACAGAGGGCAAATGTGTGGGCAGAATGTTTACGCTGAATGTAGACATGCCTGAGGTAAAAGCTGCATTATTTGCACAGGGCACAGGTGCTGTGGCTGATGGTAACATTTGGCACAAACACATTGGCCATGTCAATGAGCAGAGATTGCGCAGCATGCAATCAAAACAGATTGTAAAAGGTTTGCCCAAATTCAAGGTGGATGGTATGCATAAAGTGTGTGCAGCATGCCAGTTTGGAAAACAGTCAAAGGGCTCATTTCCACATGAGCGCAATGTATGTAAAAAGCCACTTGAGGTGGTGCACACAGATGTTTGGGGTCCAACCGATACTGCAAGTATACATGGTTGCAGGTATTATGTCTCTTTGATTGATGACCATACAAGGAAAGTATGGGTCTACTTTATGCGTAACAAAAAAGAAGTGTTTGGTCACTTTCAAGACTTCAAAGTCATGATTGAGAAGGAGACAGATATGCAAATCAAGACATTGAGGTCAGATGGAGGGGGAGAGTACTTCTCCAATGATTTTTCATATTTTTTGCGAATGCATGGTATACGCAGGCAGTTTACATGCAAATATACTCCACAACAGAATGGGATCGCAGAAAGGAAAAACAGGCACATTGCAAAGGTTGCACGTGCATTGATGAATGAGAAGAACATGCCTCATCATTTCTGGGTTGAAGCCGTAAATACAGCTGTGTACATTATGAACAGGACACTTACAGCTGCGGTGCATGATGTAACACTTGAGGAAAAGTTTACAGGTACAAAGCCTGATTTGGCACACTTGAAAGTGTTTGGCTTCATAGCTTACGTGCATGTACCAGATGAGTTGCGTAGGAAATTGGATCCTAAAGCAGAGAAATGTATTCTTGTGGGATATTCCCTTGAACAAAAGGGGTACAGGTGCTACAATCATACTACACGAGAATTATGAGTGAGCAGAGATGTAGTCTTTGATGAGATGAGCAGCTGGTACAGTAATGCACATGGCACTATTGGGGCTGATGTCAAAGATGATGTGGTTGTACAAAATGTGAGGCCACAGTCACAGGTTTGGAGTGGACCACAAGAGTCCTCTTCTCGTGGCTCTGTTGAGAAACCATGGAATGGTAGACTACGTACGCAGGTTACTCCACCAACATGTACAGGGAATGTATCACGAAAAGGAAAGGAAAAGGTTGATGAACCTCCCTTTATGGTTGATGCATCATCAGGTTTTTCACATGTAGACATGGATTCAGATGGTTCTGAACAAAGTCTTGATGAGGAACTTGGAATTCCGGCTGTCAGGACACCTAATGTAAGGAAAGTACAAGAAGATGCTACAGGGAAAAGGAGTGACCCAGGACCGCGAAGATCTAATAGAGTCAGAAATCCAGTTCAGAAATTGACTTATGATGGGTATCTAGCGCATCACCAAGCCTACATGGCTAAGGTGATACAGGATGAGGAGCCCACATGTTTTGAGGATGCAGTTGGAAATGTGCATTGGGATGATGCAATGAATGAAGAGATGGCTGCATTGGAAGCAAACGACACATGGGAGTTGGTGCCATTGCCAAGTGGCAAGAAAGATATTGGCTGTAAATGGGTGTATAAAACCAAGCATAAGGCTGATGGTAACATTGGGCGTCACAAGGCAAGACTGGTCGCAAAGGGTTATGCATAGACGTATGGCATAGACTATGAGGAGACCTTTGCTCCAGTGCCAAAGATGACGAGTATGAGAGCTGTCATAGCAGTGGCTGCATCTAGAGGATGGATTATGCATCAAATGGATGTAAAGAATGCCTTCTTGAATGGTGAGTTGCAAGAGGAAGTGTATATGGATCAGCCACCTAGTTATGTCGATCCAGGTTACCCAGATTATGTATGCAGACTTCTCAAAGCTTTGTATGGTTTGAAGCAGGGCTCTAGAGCATGGTATGACAGGATTTCCAAGTATCTTCTTAGTATTGGTTTTAGGAGAGCTCATGTTGATCATTCACTCTATGTACGTGAGAGTGATGTGGGGATTGTGGTCATTACCATATATGTAGATGACCTTATTATTGTTGGTGACAATGCTATGGAGATTGACCATGTGAAGGGTCTTCTCAAACAGGAGTTTGAAATGAAAGATTTAGGCGAGTTGCGCTACTTTCTTGGCATTGAGGTGATCATGACTCCAGAGGGTGTATGGCTATCACAGAGACAGTATGCTTTGGACATGTTGTCAAAGTATGGTATGGCTGATTGTAAGCCAATTTCTATTCCCTTGGATGTGAATGCAAAGCTGAGTGCAGAGAAGGGTGATGTTGTTGAGGATGTCAACATCTACAGGAAGATTGTGGGTAGTCTAATCTACTTGACTATCACAAGGCCAGACTTGAGCTACACGGTAGGCTTGGAGAGTCAGTTCATGCAGCTTCCGAGGAAGCCACATTTGGATGGAGTACGATGCACACTTAGGTATGTGCAAGGTACTCTTGACTACGCATTGCTCTATGCAATAGATGCACCATTAGCATTGTATGGGTATACAGATGCATATTGGGTAGGTAGCATTGTTGATAGGAGATCTACGAGTGGCTTCATGTTCTCTTTTGGGAGTGCTGTTGTTACTTGGAGCAGCAAAAAGCCGCCTACGGTTGCTTTATCGATCACAGAGGCCGAGTACAGAGGTGGAGCAGTTGCGGCGTGCGAGGTAGCTTGGCTACGCACATTACTTGAGGACTTGGGAGTGCAGGTGGACAAGCAGATTTTCATCCATTCTGACAACCTCAGCAGCATGCAATTGGTTAGGAACCCAGTGTTCCATGCCAAGACCAAACACATAGAGGTCCATTACCACTACGTTTGAGAGCGAGTGTTGGTGGGTGACATCGACTTGATCTACGTCAGCATAGAGGAGCAGATAGCGGATATCTTTACCAAGGCCCTCGGAACTGAGAAGCTTCGACGTTTCCGGACTATGCTTGGACTCTGCAACATGCAGAGCTCGAGGGGGAGTGTTGAGATGTCGAGCTCTACACCTTGAGTTGGCATCCACTATGGGTCTTGGCCGCTTACGGCATTTACTCACTGGCGCATTAGGTGACCCACACAGAGGATCTCTACCAGTGATTCTACAGCTGGACTACACATATAGTGCCAGCCTAGTACGCTTCTAGCGAGTTCACATGGACGACATCCTTTCAACTATCGACGTCAACATAAAAGGAAAGAGGATTGGAAACACCTACATTGATGGAGGTGCACAAATCTGTGTGATGAGCGAAGCTATGATGCTTCAGTTAGGGCTTGAGGTTGACACGCCTTCTCCATGCAAGGCAAAGATGGCAAACAACACAAAGGTAAAGTGTGTAGGTGTGGTAAGTACGTGTTGTGAACATAAAAGCTTTAAACACTGAGGTGGAGGTAGATGTTTTGGTAATGCCTACTAAGGGGGAGGGCTATCCACTAATCTTGGGAAGGCCATGGTTGATGGCCATTAAGGCAAAACAGGACTGGGGCACTGGCCTTCTATGCATGACCGGTAAGAAAGGGGAGACAATCTACTATGACATGAAGATTGGCAAGCAGAAACAAATGAATTTGGAGACATCAGCAGATGAAACAACTAGTGAGTCTTCCACTTCTGAGGAGGAGACCACATCCACTGACTAAAGTGACATCTCCATCGATGTGATGGGCATCATCATAAAGGATCCACAAAGGGTAAGCACAATTGGTAATCCGTTACCAGAAGGGCAACACAATGAAAAGGAGAGAAAATCACCTGGCCTAGGAGAAGGTAGGTTGAAGGGTATGTTGTCCACGGAATTAACACTTGAGGAGAAAGATAGTTTTTTGCAAATGTTGATGATATTTTCTGACCTACTCATTGACAATTATGAAAGAATCACAGGCATCACATTGGTGGAACATCATATTAAACTAAAGGAAGGGGTAAAACCAATTGTGAAAAAGCTACGACGACTGGGGGTCGTACAAGAAAAGGAACTCTAGGTCGAGGTAAGGAAGTTGCTGGAAGCAGGATTCATCTATCCTATAGAAAACTCAGAGTGGGTGTCACCCGTATTAGTGACACCTAAAAAGAATGGTAAGTGGAGGGTCTTCATTGACTACAAACCCCTAAATGGAGCTACAAAGAGTGATCACTTTCCTCTCCCTTTCTTGGATGAAATTTTGAATGAAGTAGTGGGTTTTGAATGCTACACCATGTGTAATGGTTATTCTGGACATTTTCAAATATGTATAGCCTTGGAAGACTAGATAAAAACCACTTTTATCACGCCATGGGATTGTTTTTCATATAGAGTTATGCCATTTGGTCTTACAAATGCACCTCCCACATTCCAAAGATATATCACATATGTTTTTCAACGGTTCTTTGGAACATCCATAAGAGTGTTCATTGATGATTTTTGTATATATAGCTCTCGCATTTCACACTTAGAAAAGGTAACTTAAGGTTAGGCTAGGTTGCAAAGCCTAGGCGGGAGAGTCATTTCACTATGCCATAAAATTTCAGCAAAAGGTATCAACGTCGATCCAAGTAAGGTATCTGCACTCATAGCCCTACCTTTTCCAACAACCACACGATAATTGGTCTCTTTTCTACAAAAAGTGAGGTACTTGAGTAGATCCATACATCTACTATCACAACTTGTTCTACTGCTGCAACAGCTCACTCAAAAATCAACTTTCATTTGGGACGAGGAAAGCGATCATCACTACAACAAGGTAAATAAGGTATTAGCCACCATGCCAACTATCTCACCACCTAAGTGGGATGAAAAATTCTATGTCACCTCAAGTGTGGGTGATGACTCATTGGGGGTTGTGCTACTCCAAAAGGATACAACGACATCTTTCATGAGGCCAATCTATTTCTCCAGTCGAATGATGACAGCAGTAGAGAAAGGTTTCACCCATGTGGAACACTTAGTCCTAGCTCTTAGATTCGCAACAACAAAATTTAGGTCATATTTGTTGCCTAAGCAATTTGTGATTCTAACCACGGATGAGATGTTTTCTTATGTTATACAACACATGGATGTGTCTGCTAGGATTACTAAATGGCTAATTCGTATGGAGGAATGTGACTACATAGTACAAGTGGAAAGCACGATGAGGGCAAGCTTGGAAGGACTCATGACCTACCAAGGCTTTGAGAGGAAAAAGAAGCAATCTTAGAAGGAAGAGATTCGATCACTTCCAATAACACTGATGGTAGAAGGAGCACACTCTCTCTACTTTGATGGAGCTTACAAGCGAGCATCCAACAAGGCAGCTGCAGGCATAGTGTTCTTCGATGACAAAGGGGTAAAGGTATTTTTGCTTGGCCATTTGTTAGATTCACATTCTAACAATGAAGCTGAGTACGCATCACTAACCAAGGGTCTACAATGGTGGATCTCGCAAGGGATAGAATGCCTTACGGTATTTGGGGATGCTCTACTTTTGGTAAGGCAAGTAAATGGAGTATGGACATGCAAGAATCCTATCTTGAGGACTCATTTAAGTGGTGTAAACAACTTGTTGGGTAAGTTTGAAGAAGTTCAAATACACCATATCCCAAAGGCTCAAAACCATGAAGCAGATGCTCTAGCAAGTGAAAGACTGCAGAAAGTGTTGGTTGGGGCCATAAAGCTAAAGCTCCCTCTATTTCAAGGTAGTGATGCCTTACCTGACATCATGCATTTTTTGGAAACAAGGGAATGCCCATCAGATTTAACAAAGCGACAGAAGCAATGGCTGACGCGAAAGGCCACAAGGTATCGGCTCATCAATGACGGTATGTATTGTAAGGGTAAGGACCAAATCCTTAGGAAGGTCCCCCTCTCTCATGAAATCACGGAAGTAATTTCTAGCTGTCATGACGGGGTCTATAGTGGTCACTTTGCCCTAGAAATAACAAGTAGGAAAATCTTGCATGTTGGCTTCAGATGGCCTAGCCTCAACCGAGATGTACACCACTGGTGCAAGATGTGCAAGCTGTGCCAAAAGGCAGGCACTAGGTCACTTATTCCTGAACCATAGACACCTATTCTTTCATATGGACCATTTGAAAAGTGGGGTATCGATGTCAAAGGACCATTGCCTAGGGCCAACTCAGGAAAATTTTACATCATCATGGGAGTCGACTATATGACTAGATGGGTGGAAGCTACAGCCACCACTAGAATCACAGCAGTAGAGGTAGCTACGTTCACCTACAAGCACATATGATGTAGGTTTGGCACACCATTAGAGATCATCTCTGATAGAGGGCCAGGTTTTAGAGAAGACTTGGTACGAGAATTAATGCAGAAACCTGGTGTTTCAAGGAGGCACTCTTCACCATATTACCCTCAATGTAATGGCCTAGTTGAAAAGGTGAATGGAATGGTTTCTAAAATTATTACCAAGCAAGTAAACAATCATCCTGGAGATTGGGACAAGTACCTACTACCAGCTCTGTGGGCCTACAGAACCTCATTCCATACATCCTTGGGATTCACACCGTATCATCTGGTATTTGGTAAGGAAGCAATCTTGCCCATTGAAGTGCAACTACAAAGTCTCAGAGTAATGGCAAGACAACTTCAACGACCTAACCTACATTTGAGAGATCACATCATCGACTTGGAAAGACTATAGCTGACAAAGAAGAAGCAATAAATTATTATGCGGCACAATTAGAGCACAAACGGCTTAGCTTAAACTAGCATCTGCGACAAAAAAAGCTAAAGAAAGGAATGTTGGTGCTCCGCTACGACAATCGCTTCGATGCGCACAAAGATAAGAAACTCCTACTCCAATGGGAAGGCCCGTTCATCATAGGGAAGAAGTATGCCAATGGAAGCTGATAGAAAACTTCATAAAACCAGGGTAAATGGTTGGCAACTCAAACCTTATTTTCTTCCATTCGACCAGACTCCACCTATCGACATTCCAGACAAGGATAGGCCATCAACCGCCACCTCCAACGACAATAATCAAGATGAGATAGAGGCATGAATGCCCCTAACCTAAGGGAGAGGGCTAATGATGCCGAGTTGTCTGCACCGCACTCTAGACCGGCGGTCAGAGAGCTGAGATTCTAGGGAACGAATGGCGGATACGATTTCTTTTTAATTCCCCTCTCTTTCATCATAATTCGTACTCTCTCTCTTATCACCCCCCCTTTTCTTTACCCCACACACCCGTCTCTCTCCTTTCCCTTGTTCTCTTTCCACCAACAGGCCGAGCCCGACCCCCCCCCCCCCCATTTCCCCATCTTCCCCCTCTCTCACTACCTCCATTTTCCCGCCCCCCTTTTTCTCTCTTTCCTTCTTCTCCCTCGGTGTGTGAACAACCCATAAGGGGAGCTTAATAATACAACCTCTTTTTTTTTTTTTTTTTCCACCCTTGACTTCATTAACCCCCCCCCCGCCCCCCCCCCCCCCCCCCCCCCCCCCTTCCTTGCTCAAACGGACGAAAGCCTAGCCTACCACCTCACCATCTCACCCCCCCTTGCGCGTCCTCTTGAACCAGGCCATAGGCTGCACGGGATGACCCCTCTCCCTCAACCCTCTCACCCTCTCCCTCACCTTATGAGGCCCGCCATCGCTCACTCTCTCACACTCTCTCTCTCTCGCTCTTGGTGTCGGTGCACACAGGCCGGCAGGTGCAGGGCCCTAAAGCTCTCATCACACACACACTCACACAACACACACACACACACATGCAATCTCTTGTGATGTCTCGTCTCACGCTCCGACCTCCCTGCACAGTAAAATTGTATTTGTGTGTGTGTATATATATATATATATATATATATATTATGCACTTAGTAAAAAAAACCCACCTCCTACTCTCGTTCCCACACACTCATACAAACACACTATATTCACAAACACATTCACCCTCATACACACACACAAAATACATGAACACAAAACTACACATACAGCCATACACGCGCACACACATATACGCACTCACAAAAAAAAGAAAGAAAGGAAACTATCGACACCAACATCAAAGGAAAGAAGGAGGCCAACTCGTGCGTCGCCAACACCAAAACAAGAAGTGGCGCCGAAGGCACGCCCCAGCTAGCACCGAAAGGAGGTAATTCAAGACATCTTGGCTTCTCATGACAGAAATAAACTCCGGCAACACTTAAACCTCACACCGACCGCCCGAACCATCGACAAAACCCTTGTAAATACCCTAAAACCCCCACTCTTCCCTAATAACCTGGCCATGGCTAGTGGTTTGTAAAAAAATCTACCCATCCCACTCTTTCCTCGGGCGGCAGGGCATTCAATGCCCTGCCACTAAAAAAAAATCCTTTCGGGCATCGCTATGAGTATCGCTATATAAGGCTCTGCAGCGTCGTTATAAATGTCCCTATAGGTGGCCTATAAACATCGCTATGATCGTCGCTATAGGCGTCACTATATAGAGACGGCTATAGAGATGCTCGTAGCGACGCTCATAGCAACGTTCCCGTATTGACGCTGTTAGCGACTTCGTGGAGTATAAAAATCGAATGTATTTCCGTCGCTAAGAGCGTCACAAGCGTACAAAACCTCTTGTAGTGCTTCATGTCTCGATATGTTTCTTGAGTTAATATTGTTTACAAAATGAAAGTCACGTAAAGTAATGTGTACATGGGGCTCAAAGATATTCAAGCTGCTCAAAGATATCGAAGCTTCTCAAAGATATTAAAGAAATTGCATCAATTCAATTGTATATATAGGGTTGTTAAAGACCCTTGAAAGGGCACATTGTAAAACATGAGTGATGTAGCTCCTTTGAACATTGAAAATGTATATTTAAAATATTTTAATGTAACGGTGGGTGTATATAGAGCTATGGGTTTTTTCCTTTAGTCCCGAAGGGTATTTTCATCCACAGTTAGGGACTTTCATTTGAGTGGGGGTGTTGAGTTATATATAGTATCTCTCTATATAGCACCCAGGTCCCCTCTATATAAACTCATATCGTGTGATCAGTTGACACCATTTTTGGGGTTTGCAGATCTGGAGTTTTCTCCCTCTCTCATCTCTCGTCCTGGTCTTCCTCAGATACTATATATAGCATAACAGTTCGATCGTTTTTTGAACTTGGAGTGACCTAAGTGTCAACTTAGGAGGTATGTGATCTTGGTGTGAACTTCGGAGGGTATGTACACCATACTAAGTTTGGTGTGAACTCGATGTGAACAAAGTGTGATTTGAGTGTAAACTAGGTGTGAACTTATTTGCGACAACGTGACCTATAAACTTAAAACACACACATTTCAACGAGCACGCAATAGTTTAGCAATTGAAGCCAATCCAAAGGGGTTCAAAACATCAAGATCCATATCCAAAAATGCGAGAATCTTTTGCATTCTCTATGAAGTTCAACGGTCACGATCAATTGACGATCGTGAGCCCTTAATCCCACCTTCCAAACAAAAGGTGTCAATTAGTGACATGGAGAGGACTCGTAGTGTTAGAAAAAAACCGGGGTCCAATCTATTTTCACCGGATAAAATTATAAAATCTTGGTTAGATTTTGAGCTTATGTTTAAGACAAGGTGAAGTATTCACAGGGCCTTCAAAAGCCAAAAAGGTGACTATTGAGGGGTCATGAGAGTTAAAAATCTATTTTAAAAAGGTAAAAGCCCATAATGATCTCCCTGGATGAGACACACACACACACACACAAGGTAATGTATAAAAGAAACCTTTTATTTAGTCCTTCATGTAAAGTTGTGGAATTTAGTTTACTTCTAAGCATTGTTTGAAAAAAAATCTGAGGTCTATATTATGAAATGGCTTTAACAAACACCTGTAAATATTTATAGGTTTTAATGTAAAATCAACAAATTTAATACTTTGACGTAATAACCGGCAAACTTTCAAGTGTGTCCTTAATTTCTTTAGTTAGAAAAAATGCTTTTGGCAAGAACTGTTCTTAAGTTTAAAATGATTTGTGGTTTAAGAAAATCAAAAGTTCATAAAAATTTATTATGTTCAAACTTCAAATCATTTGTTGCATCTTTTTCAAAATAAAGTAAATGTATCTTTTTCAAAATAAAGTAAATGTATCATTGGGAAAAATCATGTGAAAGGCTTTCTCTTCAATGCTCTTCAAATCTTTCAAGAATTTTTGAGGGACACTTGTGAAACACCAAAAATTGGACGACCTTCATCCATATAGATACTAAGGCCTTTAGAGGCCAAAAACCTAGCAATTTACACATGTTTTAATGTAATTATTGGCAAAAGATTTAAATTTTGACATGAAAACTAAACTGGAAGAATTTCAAGTTTGCCATTATTTTTATTAATTAAGAAAAATATAATTTTCTGGCCTTGGCCCTAGGGGAGGAGGGTAAAGAAAATGGATAACCCCCTATGAACACTGAACATCTACGGTCACCAAGTCACATGTGTGCTCTGCGCAGTGCAAAGGCTGCAAAAGGGTACTACGTCGTTGCAGAAACGATGATCCTTCTAGGCTCCAGCGTGAGTTGTGACAAGGAGGTGACACAACCATTGCTGAAACTTTCCTTTAGGAGATCTACGTTCGTCTTGGATCAATCGTGAGCCGTAACAAGGAAGCGACGTAGCCGGATGAAATTGTAAAATCTTGGTTAGATTTTGGGTTTGTCTTTAAGAAAAGGTAAAGTATTCACAGGGCCTTCAAAAGGCAAAAAGGTGACTATTGAGGGGTCATGAGAGTTAAAAATCTCCATGAATGAGAGACACACACACACACAAGGTAATGTATATAAGAAACCTTTTATTTAGTCCTTCATGTAATGTTGTGAAATTTAGTGTACTTCTAAGCAGTGTTTGAAAAACTTCGAGGTCTACTAGTGCATTTTTAACTCGTTAGATTTACAAAATCCTAGTTAGATTATGAGATGGCCTTAACAAACACCTGTAAATATTTATATGTTTTAATGTAAAAATCAACAAAATTAATACTTTGACCTAACAACACTACAGGAGGCTATTCATATTAGCGACGTTCACACAGCGACGCTCAAAAAAAATTTCCCGGTGTTGCTATGAGCGTCGCAAATTTACAAATAAATTTGCGACGCTCATAGCGACGCCGGCTGGGCTAAAAAAATAACCGAGCGCGCCCAAAAACTCAGATCTCAGATCTGAGTTTTTTGGCGCCCTCAAGCAAGGAGCAGGTAACGCTCTCCCTGTCTCTCTCTCTCTCTCTCTCTCTTTTTCTTCTCCACACACACACACACACACACACACACACACACACACGAGGAGAGGAAGGAGAGCCAGGTATGATCCTTCCCTCTCCTCATTCTCATGTTCCCTTCCCCTCTTTCTCTCTCCCTCTCTCTCTCTCTCACACACACACGTAGTGTTTTTGAGAGAGAGAGAGAGAGAGAGAGTGAGAGAGAGAAAGAGAGAGTACAAACAAAAACAAAAACGCACACACACATACATAAACAAAAAATGTACACACACATTGAGAGAGGAAAAGAGAGAGAGCATGCATAAACAAAAACCGCACGCATTGAGAGAGGAAAAGAGAGAGAGAACATGCATAAACAACAGACGCACACATTGAGAGAGGAAAAGAGAGAGAAAACATGCATACGATCCAAAAAAACGCACACACATTGAGAGAGAAAGAGAGAGAAACTAATTTAACGTCGTAGGAAACTAATTAAAATTAAAAGACCTAAAGATCTAGCCGACGAGGAGTTGAACTCAAGACCTATTATTCAAGAGGGAAATGGCATAATCAATCTATTATACTTGGCATGGGTGATAGAAAGGTTATACCATTTATCTCTTTTTATTGGCACACACATCCACACATGCGCACACACACAAGAAGAAGAGAGTTATAACGTCATAGGAAACTATCTTAAAAGACGTTAAAGATTAGGTTATATGTAGACTTACATTAAATTAGATTTAGGTTTATTTTTAACTAGATTTACGTTTATTTACGCTAGATTTAGATTTACGTTATATTAGATTAGATTTAGGTCTCCATAGACTGCGATGCCTGCATGAAGCGGGTGAAGAAAGCCCTCAATGGAATATAGGGTATTGCTGCCTTCACTCATGGTGGGCTCTGTTGATCCAAAAGTACTGGTGAAATGTCTTCAGAAGATAGGGAAGAAGGTGGATCTTCAGGGCGGCAAGAGTCACTACATCCCCGACACAATGACCATCTAGACAACCTCTAGTCATTCAACAGCAACTTCAAAGTTAGTAACAAGAGCAAGAACGGTCTAAAGGGCCAATTGCTGTCGTCAGCTGTGGATAGAGATGAGGCAGCGTCACCGCCGGAAGTTAAGTCTCACATCTTTAGTGATGAGAATGCCAACTCTTGCCGAGTTATGTGAAAAATTATGTGTTAAATCAGTTTTAAGGTTCTTATAATCCCTGTTAGTTTAGTTCTTTGTTTTTAATATAACATAATTTACGTTAGATTTAGATTTATGTTATATTAGATTAGACTTAGGTTTATTTAGGTTTACCCACACACACACACACACACACACACACACACACACAAGAAGAAGAGAGTTTTAACGTCGTAGGAAACTATCCCAAAAGACGTTAAAGATTAGGTTAGATGTAGACTTACGTTAAATTAGATTTAGGTTTATTTTTAGTTAGATTTACGTTTATTTAGATTTACGCTTATTTACGTTAGATCGAGTCCACGCAAGAATTACTTACGGTTTAGGGTTTAGAGTTAGACAAACAGTGAAAAGATCTACTGTGAAAAGATGTTAAGATGCTGTGAAGTGCTACAGCTAGAGAAGAGGCAAAGGGGTTTTGTCCACTACATGCAGTATCATGTAGACGTGGGTGTGTAGATTTCTTGTACCCACAAATATAGGTATTGACCAATAAAGACGAGATTATAACCCGGTGGTTCTGATCTCCGTGCACCTCTAGACCGAGGTGTGCGTTGATTGGACATGACTAGAGAATGTGAGGTAAACAGAGAGAGAGAGAGAGAGAGAGAGAGAGAGAGAGGGAGAGAGAGAGAGAGAGAGAGAGAGAGAGATAAGACGAAGAATGCCAATAGAATATTAAATTTGATGTCCAGGTTATAAGTTTTTTATCCTCATTATGAGTAGTGACAAGGATGTGGGACCGTCCAGCCGAAACACCTATCTCTCAACGAGGGTCTTATGTCCTTGTAATCAATGCAAGCATGTTGTGCGACGGACAAGACGTGTTTCTTTGCAGCACGTTCGCGAATTTGGCGAGTTCGATCCATCTATTATAGATCGAGTTGTTGCCAAGTATAACTCGTCGGACTCTGACGCTGGCCAACAAGCAGCAATCTTGCAACCCAATAGACGTGTTCGCAGGCGCTTTGGTCAAGCAGCATATGTGAGGCCACAAGATGTAGCCTCTGACAGCTCGGGGGATGATCATGCAGAGCACATTCCCAACGAGGCAATGTTTGAGCCCGAGATTGATGAAATGATCGAGACGATCATGGATTCAGAAAGGCTTATCTATGATGATATGAAAAGTGAAGCCGATACTCCATTGTATAATGGAGCACGTATGTCTAGATTGAAAGCACTCCTGGTTCTTCTCAACATGCAGGCAAAGTTTGGATGGAGTGACACTAGCGTCACAGCGCTTTTCAGGTGATACTTTAATAATTACAATTAGTTTACTTTAATAAAACTCTAAATGTATAATGATCTGATAGTTTTTTACACGACTATATCATATTTTTATGTTGTGTAGATTGCTGAAAGAGCACATACTACCAGCTGACAATGTGATGCCAGATTCTCGAGATGAAGCAAGAAAGATTTTGCAAAACTTGGGGATGGATTACAATTCTATCCACGCTTGTCCTAATGACTGCATTCTTTTCAGAGGGGAATACATAGACATGGAGAAGTGTCCGAAATGTGATTCCGAAAGATATCGAGTAGATCTCCACGGGACAAAAATTCCACAAAAGGTTTTGCGACATTTCCCTCTGCTTCCTCGCATCATGCATTTCTTCGAATGTAAGTCCATGGCCGCCCTAGCATCATGGCATGAGGAGAATAAATCTTCAGATGGTGTGCTACGAATTCCTGCAGATTGCGTAGCCTGGAAACATATAGATGGAACATGGTCGGATTTTGCCAGGGAAGCTCGAAATTTGCGCTTAGGCCTGGCTATGGATGGCGTAAATCCATTTGGTCAAAGATCAACATCTTACAGTGTATGGCCCGTTGTCATCGTCAACTACAACATTCCCCCCTGGTTGACTACGAAGAAGGGGCACCTATGGCTAAGCTTGATTGTGCCAGGGCGATATAAAGTGGGGAATATGGATGTGTATCTTCGTCCACTATTGGAAGAGCTACAACAATTGTGGATTGGCATAGAGGTGGTGGATATGAGCCGACACACAGGACGACGAAATGCTTTGATCAGAGGCATTCTAATGTGGACCATGCATGACTATCCCAGGCTAACAGAATGCTCAGGTGATCTATTGACACTCCTCACTCAGACACTGTAAATCTTGTTTTTTCCCATAGTTGATCTATTATCATGTGTATACATGCAAGGCTTCAAACAAGCGGATACAGAGCATGTGTCACATGTGGACCTAGACTGAATGCACGTAGGGCACCCTCACTGAAGAAGCAAATCTACGAAGGTCATCAAGCGTATCTTCCAGAGAATCATGTGTTACGCGACGGCTTTTTGGGAAGAGAGCCACCAAGGATGTCTGCACAAGCATGGTTAGAGCAGAAGGAGATGTGCGATGACGGATTGCCTCTAGGGATGAAGAGACTATCTCTATGGTACGAGTTACCATACTGGCCCCGACTCATGATCAATCACTTGCTCGATCCAATGCACATATTCAAGAATGTGGGTAATCTACTATGGGACCATCTGACCGGCAAGAAAGATACTTTGGGAGCCAGAGTTGACCTTAGAAATGTGGATCGTATGGAGCAATATTGGCCGCAAACAGCGTCTGATGGATCGATAAAACTCCCTAAAGTACCATGGATTTTCACAGGAGCCCAAGAACGCAAAGTAAAAGAGACCATTCGATCTTTGCGGACCCCCACTGGCGTAATACACTCGCTCCGAACGTGTTTTACTAAAGAAGGAAAGCTTACCGGTTTGAAGTCACACGATTGGCATAAAATGTGTCACGTACGTTCATAGTGGACTTTAATATCATTGCATAAAATGTGGACTTTAATATCATTGCTGCACATAGTTTATAGTTTATTTTACCGGTTGCCATTGAGGGATGTTTGTCTCTCGACATCCGTAACACAATCTACAAACTTGCAAAGCTGGTGCAATGGATCTCACAAAAGGAGATCAACGTAGACTCCATACCATTCGCCAAACTAAATGCTGCGGAGCTTGTGTGCATGTTTGAGAAACATTTTCCTACTACAATGCTAACCATTCAGGTGCATCTTCTTGTTCACATAGTTGATGAGGTGGAAATAGCTGGCACAGTTCATTCCAGAAGGATGTTCTTCTTAGAACGTTTCATGAAAACGCTTAAGGGATATGTGCGTCAAAAGGCACGTCCGGAGGGTAGCA
This sequence comes from Adiantum capillus-veneris, assembly GCF_014529385.1. Taxonomy (NCBI): domain Eukaryota; kingdom Viridiplantae; phylum Streptophyta; class Polypodiopsida; order Polypodiales; family Pteridaceae; genus Adiantum; species Adiantum capillus-veneris. The sequence continues at coordinate 102,256,228 of NC_140950.1, read as the reverse complement.
TGGCAGAAGGTTGGTTGGTATCAGAGTCCTTAGTGTACATTGGAGAGTGGCTAGACGGATTTGATAAAGCCCGGGACACGCTATGGAGAACCATAGATGATGAGCGCATATCTGGGATTGTCATGTGCAATCTCGGTGTTGAGAAGAAGATGACGGAAGATCTAGAGGCTAAAATCAACCGATTTTGCATGCTTCACAATCCGGTGATGCAAAAGTGGATTTCACAATATGAGGATGCAAAGCAAGAGCGACAAAGGGCACGAATCAAGTGGAGACGGGGAAGACGACCACCGATGCACTATCCAGCGGTTCTGGAGAGCCTACCAACCTTCATGAGCTTAAGATGGTTGCACAACCAATTGAAAAGCGCACAACAATGCGGTGACGAAGTGACTGAGGAAGAGTGGGAGTACTCTCGGGGTTGCGCGACCAAGGTAAGTTTGCAATGTACGACTAGCAAGTAACTTTATTTATAAACGTTTGAACGGCCACTCATAATCTTTGTTCGTTGTAGTATAAGTCATACACAGCAGCATGGTGTAAAGGTCGACATTTTAGGGTGGAACGAATCGACAAAAAGCGTTTTACTCAAGATTGTGGAATCATGGCAAAATTTGAACAGTCTAGTCGACGACGTTCCTCTGATGCAGATCCTGTGGTGGCGGAACTCACTTACTTCGGCACGCTGCAAGAGATTTTGAGGATCGATTACAGAGGATTTTTTGTCGACTTGTTCGACGTGCAATGGTTCAAGATAATCATGGAGGGTCGCAACGCTACTGTGCGTAGAGGAGAGTCTGGTTTTCTTGAGGTGGATTCTACTAAGAAATGAATTGACCTAAGAGACACTTTCGTACTACCCGAGCATTGTGAACAAGTTATAAGTATGTAAATAGTTAACATCCCCCTTTTACAAGTTATGTGCTTGAAAGCTCTCATGTAAGTTATGTGGCTCTGGCAGGTAATATTTCATCCTACAAAGTCTACATCAAACTGGTGGTACGTCATAGAGGTAGCCCCTCGTAGTGCAAGGACGTATGAAGGCTACCATGTGCCAATCACAACGGCATCAATGGAGGAGATCAGAGAAGATGCTCAATCAGAAGCCGCTGCGGTGGTGCCAGACGAGCATCAAGATGCTACTACTCTATATGGGGTGCATGCAGAGGAGCTACAAAATGAAATAGAGGATATGTGTTTAAACGGAGAGCTCTATATAGATATAGGAAGTTATGCTGAGTTATGCGAGGATGAGAGAGAGATCTCTTAAAGCCACAAATATTGTATTTGAACAATTTTGCTCCGTGTTGTAAAAGCTCTGGCTCTCTAAGTACCTTCCATGGTGTATAACGCTCTTTTCTACTCGCGCTCATATCTTTTGATTGAAAATTCTGAGTTTTCGACTTGCCTCTACTATCACTCAATTCATTGTGTCATTGTATTTATATGCGTCATTGTATTTAATGGTCTTTGCGTCATTGTCTACTCTATTCATTCAATTATAAGTTTAAATATTCGTGTGTTTAATGCAGGTATGGATGATGAGGAGTTTCTTTCTTCTTTGTCACCGCAGCAGAGACAGTGGTACGTGGAGCGTCATCGCTCTGGCGCATCATCGCGCGTTCCTACTCCATCCGCATCTCCCTCTCTTTCGGAGCATTCGGCGCGCTCCGAAGCTTCGGCGTCGACGAGACGAGCTTCACACTCGTCTAGACACCGGCGCTCTAGTGGTGGCGGTGCCGGTTGTTGTGGAGATTCCGCCACCGTTGCCTCCACACCGCCTCGTGTTCGACAAGGCTCTTTACCCTCCCCTTCTTTGCCCGCCCCCACACCAGCCACAGCATCGCCATCTATGCCAGGTTTTGCACGGCTGACTATTCCTAGAAGCTACACATCTCTACCTACTCCGCCAGGAGCCACCCCACTCGACACTCCTCGCTTCGGGGCCTAGACACCGGTGGAGACACCTGACGTCCGTACCCCCATCGACACGCCGCTAGAGACCCCTGCCGGGACACCCAGGTTCACGCGTCACCGGCCAGAGGGCTTGTCTTACTCATCGACTTCAGCGGCGGCATCATCATGGATGATGACGGCAAGAAGGTGATCTCGCGCATGCGTGGTCTTTGCTCTCAGCTGTTTAGACACTACATACTAAACAAATGGAGTGAAGTACCAAGTGATTTAAAAAACAGAGTCATCAGCATACTTCATGATGAGTTTCCCGTTCCAACACGGGATCAGCGCTTCAATGAAGACCTGATGAAGATTCGAATGCGCGAATACTGCAAACACAAGCGTTCCGAAGTGCAAAAAGCAATCAAGAATGGGTGGAACAGGCCAGATTGGCTGGCCAAAGAAGATTGGAAGAATGCGAAGAAAGCAGCGCGCGAGAATCCCGACAAGTGGAAGCAACAAAAGGATGCAGCCAGAGCGCGAGTAGAGGCAGGGAGCTCGCACCACTTGGGGAGCGGTGGATGGGCATCATTTGAGGCCGATTTTGTAAGTGTTTTCACATTGCTCTTTATGTTCGATAGTTTAGGGTTTATGAGTTTTTTAATTCTAACATAATGAAATCTTTGTATGTTTTGATAGTGGTCGATGACAGGACGTGATCCCACACCGTACGAGCGCGAGTACGCAGGCAGCAAGGGCTTAAACGCCCTCATGGACATTTTCAGTTCTCGCGGCGGCATGGTTAGTATTAGGGTTTACTCTTTTTTATTTTTTGTATTGTTTTATAAATGTCGTTTGTTAACCCTCACGGCACACGGACACCCCATCACCTACGACGGACGTGTATTATGTATTTGGTAGAGTCAGGTACCGGGATTGTCGGACCAATAGGGGAAGGAAGAGTGATCGCCGATGAGAGGCGCACTTTAACTTGGACATTCAAGGGATTAGTTGGTTAAGCATGGGCGCCCAAGTGTGAATGGGGTGAGCTCCTATAAAAGCCAACTAAACCTAATTTTTACTCATTCTCTCATTTGTGCAATTGAAGAGTGCTCTTGCTCCATCTCCATCTTCTTCTTCTTCACCTCCTTGTGTGTGTGTGTGTGTGAGAGAGAGAGAGAGGGAGAGTGTGTGTGCGATCGAGCATTACAAAGGCACGACGGCGGCGAAGCGGTTGAGCGCGGCACGACTGCAGCTTCTTCTTCATCGCGGCGAGGAATCCACCACGAAGGCGAGCGTAGAGCGGTGAGTGACACACCCTTTGTTTTCTTGAGCTTGCTAGTTTAGGTTTGTTGTGTGCTTGGAGCCGTTTGTGGCTCGCATACGGTGTATTGGCAAGTCCCTTGCTTCGACAGTGCGGCAAGGAGCGCACATTTTTGGCGCCGCTGCCGGGGATATGCCCTACACTAAGCTCGGTTAGCACTTTACGCTTCCTTGTGGTGCAATTTCTATCATAGGAAAGGCAGGGAAGGAGTGTGTGGAAGGTTTCTGTTTTTTGCGTTTTCTGCAATTGCTGTCAAGTTTCAATTTCTGCTATTGTCTGCGTTTTTCAATTTCTGCAATTTCTGCGTTTTCAAGTTCGGCGTTTTCACTTCCTGCAATTTTTCGCATTTCTGTCAATTTTCTGCAATTTCTGCGTTTTTTTCGCATTTTCTGAAATTTCTGTCAATTTTCTGCAATTTCCGCGTTTTTCCTGCATTTTTTTCAATTTCTGCGTTTTTCTGTAGCCAAAAAAAAAAAAAAAAAAAAATTGAAAAAAAAAAATTTTCGAGAAAAAAAAAAAAAATTGAAAAAAAAAAAATTTTCGGAAATTAAAAACGCGAGCGAGTGGGTGGCAATATTTTTCGAAAATAAAAAACGTGACTCTTAAAACGTACGGGTTGGTTTGTACAAAAGATAGATCGGGATCGGGATCATTTTCCCAAGCCCAAGCCCAAGCCCAAGCACAGGCCCAGGCCTCAGTCCTATGATATATACTACACTCACTCTTATATATATACCCTACTCCCTCAAGAGAGAATGAGAGCATGTGGGACAAGTCCTCCACTCTCCTCCTTTCTCTTCCCACTTGCACCCTTAGACTTTCTAGTTTGGGCCTAGTTCCCTACTGGAAATTAACAGTTTTAGGGATTCCGAGAGCATAGAGTGACCAAACGGAGGGCTGTAAAGCACGGCACGACCCTCTGACCGATACGCTCGTTTCGAGCTATCACACGGCCCATTCCACGACACGCTCTAAAAAATCTAGCAAAAAAACAAACAAAAAACACGCTAAAAACTAGTCACAAGGCCTCCTAGAGCAGCTTTTTGACACCTTAGGGTATCAAAAGCACATGCACTTACGCTCTGGGCGAGTGTTAGAACACGAGCATATTGAGGGTGCCTCTGTTCATACGGACACCCATTACCCATCCACGATAGGATCTAGACCCTCAGCGGGGACACAAGGTAGCACCACCCAAGACCCTAAAATAGCCGCTAGTGATTCCTCCTCCGACTCAGAAATCATGGAAGCATACCCTACCCAAAACACTGAGAGAGAAGGCCATGCACCTCCCGAAGCTCCACAGCCTAGTACTAGTATGTTTAGCCGTTTCATGGAAACATTAGGTAGAGCTACTCGCTCGGAACCTGATGCAAATGAAGCACACGAAGGGGGTGGGGAAGTGGACTCTCCTTTCACATCGCACGTGGACCCCACACCCCCAAAGAGTGTCCATGTGGATATCCTACAAACTTCTTACCAAGAAGGCCCTGTTGAGCTGCCTCCTTCAGAAGTTCCCTCTAGAGTACCGTTGGTGGCAAGTAAAACCACGGGGAGCAACATTGCTTCTACCTCACAAGAAATCGTTAACACGTCGACTCTAGAAGGATTGTTCATTAATGATCATTGGACATACGACCTCCACACTGAGGTGTTGACGGATCTACACTCTGGCCACGCCTACCATGTAGGATGGATAGAGATTGTACAATCCACCTCTAGTGCCACGAGCATCGAAGATCAACAGAAAATGATCTGTAATGTTATCCATGGCATTATTCAATCAGAAAGGCAAAACCGAGGGGTAAATATACTCTCAAATGGCCCCATGAGATTTTTGGATACGAGCAAGGCTCAACAGCCTACTCTATCACAAATGGAGACTCCTCTAATGAGTCCCATGGACCCATCTTACGTCATTTCACCTGGGGTCTCTATGCAATCTGAGCCTCCGAGCGAAAACTTTAGCTTCCCTAACTTGGCTCAACCCTCTATTAAGGAAAACACAGTGCTCACTCCAGGGATAAGCCTGATAGAGAATGTACCGATGACATCTACGGTTAGCGCAGTGCCACTACCTAGTGTCGTAGTACCTAATATGGGGCCTCGACCATATGTGCCTCTATCCCCTTATGCACACATGGCCCCCACACCTCCAATTGTACCACTTGCTTATGCTCCTCGAGTGCCGCTCCCTAGCTCTTATCCGAGTGGACCTATGCCCGGTTATGTTCCATATCCTGCGTCATCCACACATATGCCAAGACCGGTACCCGTTCCTCTCCCACATATGATTCCAAGAGTACCTCCACCGGCCCTGCCTCCTCACATAGGTGACTTGGCAGCGTTTGCTCAAACCATAGGTCGATCTATCGCGGAAAATATGCATCATGCATCTGATAGAGAGCCTAGAAGTAAGGCAGTACAAATTGCCAAACTCACGCAAAAATTCAATGGGGATGAAGATGCTAGAAAACACATTGAAGTGTTTGAACAAGTATGTGATTCCTTAGGGGAACGCAACGAACTACATAAGTGCAATGCCTTAAGCTTGACATTAAGTGGGAAGGCTGGAGATTGGTATAGGACCCTAAGGGTGGACGAGAAAACAATCTACCCTACCCTTCGAAGGTTGTTTCTAAAGGAGTACATACGAGAAGGTGTGCTTTGGGGTGTAGCATCTCAGCTACAGAAGGCCGAACGTAAGGAAGGAGAGTCAGTAAGGGACTTCATTAGTCGTCTAAAGCACTTAAACTCTCGCTGCCCTGTAAATGAGCGCTTCAACAATAACCAACTGCTTGATCGATTCATTCGAGGGTTGAGGAATGAAGGAATCTATAATGGACTAGTGATTAGAGGTATCACAACCTGGGAAGATGTCACTGCCAATGCAATCCAATTAGAGGACAACTTGATGATAGCAGGCATGAGGGTGTCTACTGACACGAGATCCACTAGCTCACAAGCCATTGAGTATGAACCCATGACTGCAAAGCCCATTGCCAATGAGCCAAAGGTATTTGAGACATTCTTGACAGACCTCACCAAGGCAATCCAAGAGTCTCTTAAGGATAATCGACACCCTCAAAATAGTCACATGTATCCAAGAAGGGAGCAACAATGGTGTTCCATTTGCTTAGGTCCACATAGCACTAGTGAGTGCCCTACGTTTAGAGTAAAATTTAATGGAACTTGCAACGCATGTGGTAGGTATGGTCACCAAGCTAAGGATTGTTTAATGATCAAACGTATGATGGCAAATAGACCACCTGTAGCCTGGACGGATGCGCCTCGAGCTCCTGTATTGATGCCTACTCCACCTGTTGAGCAACTACCGCAACACATGGTCCCTAGATCTCAAAATGTTGTACAAGCTACACCGTTACCACCTCCTGTGCTAGGACCGCAGCCCCCGCATCCAAGAGTCGCCCCTATGAACCAAGTGGGTTGCGAGCCATCAAATGCTTATGCAGATGGTTGTGAGGAGGAAATAGACACTAGTATTGCCTACGGACTTGATACATTGGAAGAGTGTCCTATATACTACATGGAAGATTGTTGGGGACAAGTCAAGCCGGTTTATCAAGCTGCTGCTCTCGCATCCAGAGGTCAAAATATCAACACCCAGGCTAGGAGGCCACCTCTTCAATGCTACGAGTGTGGTGGACCACATCGAGTAGCGGAATGCCCTATTAGGCTGCAAAAGAATGCTGCACAGATGCAAGTGAATCAAGGGAGCACGTCTGCAATGCCAATACTCACATGTAATCGTTGTGGCATAGATCACTTGATTGCCCAATGCCCCTATAACCCAAATGCGCCTAAAATCACACCCCTGAATTTGGTCGAAATTGCTACTGTGACATCACCAATACCACCCGTCGCACCCGCTTATGCGATTACACGGTCCATGCTTCAAGGGCCAGGACATATCCTCGAAGAGAGAGATACCGCGTCAGTTATCCAAGCAAAGAAAAAGAAGACACGAAGGAAGAAGTCGCAGAATACGGAAAATTCAAAGCCAAGTTCCAAAACAAACATAGGAACAGGAGATGACCCCGTGTATATGAATGACCTCGAGGATGATTCAGATTCAGTCGAGACAATGGAGACTAGAACCAATACCACAAAGGGAAAGACCGACAAAGAAAACCGTAACATGGAACCAAATGAAAACCGAATAAGAGAAAACCATAAAGAGCCTCTGAAAACACCACAAGTGTTTCCAAATCCAATCCACGACCCCCAAGATAAATCGCAGGGGCAAAAAGGGAAAAATCGTAAAAAGAAGATTGGGACGTACCCAAACCCAGTAGATGAGATTGAGCAGGTGAAACATCTAAGAGGTTTAGTGGAGGAGACTCAAAGGAAACTAGAACCAGAACCCATGCAGGTCAAAATTCATGACACAGTGTTTCCCACGCAAGTTCATCCACCCCACATGAACCATAGACCGTTAGCCATATCTAGTATCATCCAAGAAGGGAGTGAGGACGGGACATCAGAAAGTGAGCATACACCCTTCTTGTTGGAAAGGATGTTTAACGAAGGAATACCTGATCCCATTGAGGAATATGAGATTCCATCCTCACCAGTTCCTAGTCAAGGACCTACACCCTGCAAAACGCCAATGAATGTTGCCAAACTAGTGGACTTCATGTCTTCTGAGGTCCGAACCACGATCATAGCAAAGCTGTATGGAGATCCTGAGTTATTCCTTGCACTTCGAGCATTCCTTAACGGAGAGCTACGAACGGGATTACCGCAGTTTGCGCAACCAAATAGGCCTGACTCGATTATGATTGATGAGGAAAATCATGTGCAATCACTTGACTTAGATGGACACGAGTCTGTGATCGAGGTACCCATTAACGAATTAGGGCAGTATTTTGAAGGCGACGAGTCTAATGCGACCCTACCCATCACTACCAAGGGATTAACTATAAAGGGAATTCTTGATGGTGGTGCGGGAGTTAGCATCGTTACAAAAGATTGTTGGGAATCCATGGGAAAACCCCGCCTCAGTGTTACTAACATTGTGGTAAAGATGGCAAATGGTACCATAGCCAAACCTATGGGGATGCTCAAGGATCTTAAGATCAAAGTTCTAGGACACAAGGTACGACATACGTTCATTGTAATGGATTTCTCTAAACACCTTATGTCATATGAAATGATTTTAGGACGACCATTCATGAGGGAAGCACAAATGGTTCACGATTGGTCTAAAAATCATGTCTATTTGCAATTCCAAGACTCTGTCCTTAGAGTGGATTTGGTGACTGGTAAGGTACACCCCTTAGGGAGTAAAACCATTATTGATCATCGCTCTGACACCACAGTTCACTCGGCCCCACTACAATATTGTTACACTTGTAAGAAGGATACAGACATTGGCCAAGATTCTCCTTATATGGATATCCTACCTGGGATGACGGAATCAGACAATGTGGACTGGGTCCACCTAGCATCAACCATAGACACTTGGGGAAATAGAGGGACGACTTGGGTAACACCTGAGGGGAATGAAATGCTTATACCCTTAAATATGCTACAAGCAATGCATATCGCTTCCGACAAGACTCATCCTAATATAACAGAAAAAACATACAAGTGGGTCCCTAAAGCTTCTTTAATGACCATAGCTAGTGCAAAAAAATGGAAACCTAGTAAGAACCGTACCACTCACTCCAAGAAATGTAAAGAAACGCTGCGTTGGATCCCTAAACGACTATTGGAAGCCCAAGGCTACTATCAAGGAAATGATCAAATCTGGGTGCCAAAACGTAGATTGTGCTCTTACCTATCACCTGACCCAAGTGAGCCCATTCCCGTAGCTCCAAAACGAATTAATGATCGTGGAAAGAAAAAAATCACAGAATGCTACACACCTAGTCCAGAGCTAGTTTGGGTACCAAAGAAAGAACGATTTGTTCCACCTAGCTCAGGAAGGGGGGAGTCCCATGAAGATTCTAGCTCCTCATGTAATACATCCATAGAGGTAAAAGCTTCTACACAGCCTCCATCTATAGTAGTGGACCTCCATGAAGCTATAAAAGAATCCACACCTCCCAGTGTTCAAGAATCACCTAATGAACCACTTCAAGTTCGATCCTGGGAGAGTACCTTACCACCCTTGCAGCTTGACAAGGCACCTAGGGTAATAACAAACTACTGGCAAAAATCCTCACCTATTACCAACTGGAACAATTGGTTTCAACGGGTGACAAGCACATTTCAAACGGTATGATCTACCCAAGGAAGGGGGGAGTGTTTGCTGACAGTCATCATTCATTTGTTTCCCTCTCAACCTTTTTCCCTGACCTCTCAATCTCCGATCTTAGGGAATGTATATATATAGCCTTATACTCACAAAAAACAAAAAAATAAAGAGCAAGAGCAATTAGCAAACGAGTATGCACATTAAAGTCAAAACATTGACTCAGACCTACACATGTCACATCTGGTACAGTGAAACAGAAACCTATGCCATAAAACACCTTTGATCCTCATCACTTGAGCGATGGAGGGTAGGTAAGATTGGTACGATAGGAGTGTTTCTGTTTTAGAGTTGAGTGATTAGAAAAGTTCTCTTTTCCCACTGATGTGCCTCCTAGAGGTATTGTTTGTGTTTCATAGTGTGTACAGGAGCGTGTTGCTATTGATAGGATTTGGACCTTCATGGAACCTTCAAATCAAGCGCGACCATCAACACAAACAGGTGTTTCTTGTCCATTAGCATTGCCGTTATCTTTTTGCATCTATGATTGTCTGCTTTGATTGTGATTGGTAGCATAATATTCAGCGCATTGGCTTAGTATCAAACATTTAATTCAATGTAATGTTTTGTCATAATCACTTGTCTAGGTGTAAAAATCAAGCAGTCCGACTAAGCTAGTTTGACCAAGCTAGGTGTTAGAGATCTTCTCTTAATACCATGGGGAATGCCTTCCTAATAAGCAATGGTTACTTAGGTTCTTAATCCGATTTAGGCAGCATTGTATGAAATGTACTAGGGCTTTCTAGTGGGCTTAACCCTATTGACCTTTAGCGTAAGTATTATAAAGGGAGTTTACTAATGTGATGAGCCTGGGGAGTGTAACAATGTTATATGACCCCCCAAAGTTACAAAATTAAAATGCTGAAAATGAACAAACAAAAAATCAAAGTGCCACAATGTAAAATTTTAAGCTGGAAGAGAAATCTCAGCTTGATTTGGTACTTCACTCACATGTATTGCCTATGGTACTAGAGCCCTAGAGGTTCCCAGCGTGGGCGCTTTTCCTTGAAAAGCAAAAAACCCAAGGCATACAAAATAAGCACACACATCATAATTGAATCACTGTGAAAAGACCTTGGGGGGTCAAAGAAAAAGTAATCAGTCAGGCGATGATTTCATGAGAAATTCCTTTTATGGTAGCTTAACTACAAGGTTTTCTAGATATAGCCTCTAGTCAGCCCTTGAACATGAATACTTGGCTCTCGCGATTAAACAGCTTAATTGACCACAGAAAGTTAAGAAGCTTACCCATGGTATTAATATTCGATCTCTAGTGCTTTTCGACCGTCAAATTAGCGACCCCAGACTTGTTTAATTTTTTACCTTTACATCTGTTTATGCATTTGATTACATTGCAATTTAATGTTCATTGCTAACAAATTGTTTGAAATTCTTTTACCAATCAATGTGTCTACCTAAAACTGCATATGCTTCTTAAGAGAATGCAATTACTGTGCCAATGTTGTTTGATTTTGCAGTGACTGAAGAAGGCTAAGGACATTCATCTCAAATGCTCTTCCACCTCGACGATCCAGCTTCAACTCAATAGCTTCCGAGGACGGAATCTACATCAGAAAGGGGGGCATGTTAACCCTCACGGCACACGGACACCCCATCACCTACGACGGACGTGTATTATGTATTTGGTAGAGTCAGGTACCGGGCTTGTCGGACCAATAGGGGAAGGAAGAGTGATCGCCGATGAGAGGCGCACTTTAACTTGGACATTCAAGGGATTAGTTGGTTAAGCATGGGCGCACAAGTGTGAATGGGGTGAGCTCCTATAAAAGCCAACTAAACCTAATTTTTACTCATTCTCTCATTTGTGCAATTGAAGAGTGCTCTTGCTCCATCTCCATCTTCTTCTTCTTCACCTCCTTGTGTGTGTGTGTGTGTGAGAGAGAGAGAGAGGGAGAGTGTGTGTGCGATCGAGCATTACGAAGGCACGACGGCGGCGAAGCGGTTGAGCGCGGCACGACTGCAGCTTCTTCTTCATCGCGGCGAGGAATCCACCACGAAGGCGAGCGTAGAGCGGTGAGTGACACACCCTTTGTTTTCTTGAGCTTGCTAGTTTAGGCTTGTTGTGTGCTTGGAGCCGTTTGTGGCTCGCATACGGTGTATTGGCAAGTCCCTTGCTTCGACAGTGCGGCAAGGAGCGCACATCGTTATATGTTTATACTTACTGAAAGCTGTCTTATTGTCTTTTTTTGCAGAATCCGACAGATACGCCGCTTGGACGCGATGAGACGTCTGACTAGACGACGTCAGTTTAACCGTAGCTAGATAGCATTAGTTTAGGGTTTCTCATAGCTTATGTATCATGAGACGGATTTTATACGTCTTTTTGAACCATGTATATTATTACATTTGTCACCGCAGTTCCTTTTGCCAATCAATTCTTTATGCCTATGATGTTGTACAATTGTCATTATTACATTTGCCAATCAATTCATTTTGCCTATGATGTGTACGATTGTCAATTTTGCAAACAATGCGTCTTGTGGGTGACTGTTTTGGGTCTATTATCTACCCTTGCACTTTTTTAAAAAAGTGAATCAAGTACAATATGGTTGATGGGTGGTAGGACATTCAATGCCCTGCCATCAAAAAAAAATTCTCTCGGGCGTCGCTATAACCGTCGCTATTTATGGCTCTGTAGCGTCGGTATGAGCGTCGCTATAGTCTGCAGTGTAAACGTCGCTATAACCGTCGCTATGAGCGTCGCTATATAGCGACGCTTATAGCGACGCTCTCGTAGCGACGGTTTTAGCGACGCCGGGGGTTATAAAAACCCAATGTATTTTCGTCGCTAACAGCGTCACAAGAGCACACAACCTCTTGTAGTGCAACCGACAAACTTTCAAGTGTGCCATTAATTTCTTTGGTTAGGAAAAATGCTTGTGGCAAGCTTTGTTCTTAAGTTTAAAATGATTTGTGATTTAAGAAAATTAAAAGTTTGTAAAAATTTATCATGTTAAAACTTCAAATCATTTGTTGCATCTTTTTCGAAATAAAGTAAATGTAGCATCGAAAAAGATCATGTGAAAGGCTTTCTCTTCAATGCTCTTCAAATCTTTCAAGAATTTTGAGAATTTTTGAGGGACACTTGTCAAACACCAAAAATTGGACGACCTTCATCCATATAGATACTAAAGCTTTTAGAGGCCAAAAACCTGACAATTTACACAGGTCTTAGTATAATTATTGACAAAAGCTTTAAATTTTGACCCGAAAGTAAACTGGAAGAATTTCAAGTTTGCCATTATTTTTATTAAGTAAGGAAAATGTAATTTTCTAGCCTTGGCCCTTGGGGAGGAGGCTAAAGTCTAAGGTCACCAAGTCACATGTATGCTCTGCGCAGTGCAAACTGCAAAGGCTGCAAAAGGGTACTACGTCGCTTTACGAATGATGATCCTTCCAGGCTCCAGCTCGTCCTGGTTCAATCCGGGTGAGTCGTGACAAGGAGGTGACGCAATCATTGCTGAAACTTTCCTTTAGGAGATCTACGTTCGTCCTGGATCAATCGTGAGTCGTAACAAGGAAGTGACGCAACCATTGCTGAAACTTTCCTTTAGGAGATGTACGTTCGTCGTTACCACTGCCCGCTGTCCAGCTTGTCGCCCGGGCTATGGCAGCGGGCTTTGTACAAAAAAGCTTCTCTCCACGAGTCTATCATACAATGTAATTCGTGTGCACTGTGAATGTCTCGTGCATTCAGGCAGCAGCTTACCCACCTCCGCCTCCCACGCTTGATGCATCTATGTAGCGGTTTGCATTGCGCTTGTGTTGAATTATTGGGCGTAATTGTGAGAGAGAGAGAGAGAGAGAGAGAGAAAAGAAGAAAAAGAGAATTTTTAACGTCGTGTGAAACTATCCAAGAGACCTCAAAGATCTATATATATATTTATTTATTTATTGATTCTCTGTGGATGATAACGAACTTCTGATGTTCTGCATGGAAGCTAAGGCTATGGTCATGCGAGGCTTAGTTTTTCGTAAGCCTCGACCAGTTCTGACCATGGCAGATACGCACCCTCAGATGGTGACGAGTAGCAGTGGGAAGAGCGAGAGAGAGGTAGACCGGTGCAGCAAGAGAGAGAATGCGAGAATTGACCGCAAGCTAACCGGGTACGTTTTGTAACTATGCCTTTTTTGGCATAGTTATATGACTATGCCAGTGAAGCGCTGCAAAAAGCTGACTGCGTCAGAGCTTGTCGAGCGGCGCTACTGAAAACTAAGCTTCGCGTGACCATGCTCTAACACAAGTAGCTTGTCCGCGCAGGAAGAGGATGACAGCATTATCGTTGTTCGTAGTGCAGAGCTCGGGAGGATCAGAGGTGGTCATGGCCTCTATTTGCCCCAGCAAAGCCCTGGTGTACCCTTACTAGTCTTACTGGTTTGGAGGGGGGCCTCCACGCACCCTCGTGGGCTTATTGCCACATCAACACTTTGCCCACCTCAATGGCTCCGCCCAAAACCGGCCCATGGTCACCCCCTTCCACCATGCCCGCCACCGACGTAGAGCCCACACAAAATTTCAATTGCCAAGGGAGCTCCACGAGCTCACCTTTCTCATGCGATCCCGAAGTGGCACACGGCCCTGCTTAAACACCCCCGCCCAGAGGCTCTTGCCTTTGCACGTGGACGTACTTGCGTGCTACGTGGTGCGCGTCCATCAAAGTGGCCTCCCAAAGTCTTCGAAGCCCACCAAACTTTCCAAGCTTTCATTGCATAGCAAATCTTTTTCCTCCCACCACTTTAAATTGTTGCCATTTGGTGCTCAATGATCGGCACACCAAACTGAACCGCAAAGTCTGCCCAAAACTTCCCATTGTCGGCTTTCATCCACATGGAACTCACTGCATGGGATTCCGATTGATGACATGTCACTTTCCACCAACTCCACATGTAGTGTACTACCCTTGGGAACCCTGGTGAGCTCTGAAACTTTCAAATGGCACGCTCCGCAATACGACCAGGCGGGCACACAATTGGCCCTAGAAAAATCTTCGAATGGCCATAACTTCCCCCCCCCAAGAGCTTCAATTGACAATCTGAGAAGACCGAGATGCTCCACAAAGCTCCACACGCCTACTTGCCTGTTCTGGCTCTCGCCACATGTCCCCATCTGCCCTGCACATCGGGAATCTGCAAGGCCTAACTTTCAGCTGCTCTATTTTTCACACCGTGGCCCCATTTGACGAGTCGTCTGGAAGAACTTATAAAACATTTTGAGCATGAAATTCTTGGAGATATTTTCCATATTTTGAACACTCTGCCTGCCATCCCAATTAGCCCTCCTTGGAGGCCTCCCCAAACCAAAAAAAAAGCTTTAAGCATACATTTTTGCTAGCCCTTCTTACCCAAGCCTTTTATACCCAATTTACTGTTGGGTTCCACATTTGTAGGCATCCATAGCCTCAGACAACTCGCTTACTGGTTTGAACCAAGTTTGGTTACACCATCATTGTCCACGCCCCTGTTGAACATTCGTGTTCAACCAAAAGCATACTTATAGAACTTAAAAGTTGCCACCCCACACAAACACACTGGGCAAACCAAAACCTACTACCATATGTACAAAAACTGGCTTCTACTACCCACACCTTTTTCTCAAGCAGGTTGCCCAGCCCCCTGCATTACAACATGATCTCCTCACAAACACACTGGGCAAACCAAAACCTACTACCATATGTACAAAAACTGGCTTTTACTACCCACACCTTTTTCTCAAGCACGTTGCACAGCCCCTTGCATTACAACATGGTCTCCTCTTTACCTGCCATGCACTTGATTCCAGTATCATCAAGCACTTCCGTACCATCCATCTCATAGGAGTATACTAACACCTCTTGTAGATCAACCACATGTACTTACTTTTCAAGCTTCTCCTCATCTAGTGGTGGACAAAGCACAAAGACACCTTTAACCTCTATCTTGGCTAAATCCTTCTCAACTAGTACATGTGATTCTTTATCCATTTCACCCACTACATCATCAAACCCCCATTCAGCTTCATTTTCCATGCATTCATCACCAAAGGAACCTATATCTTGGGCACTTCTCGTGCAATCCATAAGCAAATGCAACTGCTCTTCCCTTTTATCAATATCTGACATCTTGTGCCCGCCATCTTCTTCAACATGTTCTTCTTCTTTAACCACCGCAACTCTTTCCTTCTTGAGACACCCATGTACATGTTGTACAATCAAAGCACCTTTCACAGCTACCTTGACGAGCAACGTCATCCTTATGGTGCCGCATAGCATCCTCACCTGCAAGTCTTCATTACCAAGCTCGGACACTCTTACTTGCTTTTCATTAATAGTGGAAACCACCACATCTTCATGAATATAAGGTAACTTTACCTTTACTAGCACCGGCTGTTTGGATTCTGTCCCCTAGCTCGTATCTCTATCATCCTCGCTTGTTTCAAGAAACTCCAGCTTGTATCTTCATCATCTTCAACATAGGCTAATTCGACATCAGCATCATCATCCTCTAGCTGCTCCACAAAAGCTCGACCATCGTCATGTCCACTTTCATCATCAAACCTCAAGCTCTCGAGACCTACAACCTGACCACAATCTGTTACCCTTTTGTACAAGCACTCCACAAGAACATGCTCCACCTCTTCAAGTTGCACTGGGCACTCGGCTTCTGCTACTCCGTCTACATATAGGCTCTCTTTAACGAAAGGCTCAGCCTCATTGACGAGTTCCTCCACAATCTTCATAGACACCTCACAAACAGGAAATTCCAAAGGAACATAATCGATCAAAGGCCTTACCCTAGCAGGCTTCGTACTTCACACATACACCATCTAGGATTGGTCCATAGAACACGCTATTGCTACAACAGGCATACAATCTTTAGGCTTTAATAAGCATAACTGCAACTTTCTTTTCATTTTCATACTCTTCACCTTGGCAATTCTAATAGCCTAGGCATAGCTTCCCAGATCTTCATAATCAACCTTCTCTCGAACACACGGATGCAGGCAAGCTAGGAATTTCTCCAGCTTGCAGGATTCTGCATTGGCCACTTGGGTGACAATCACCAAATCTCTCCAACATGCTTTAAACTTATCCACAAAAGCATCCAAATTTTCACCTACATCCTATTGCAGGCCTTTAATCCTCGCATTTGCTTAACTAGTGGGTACCACTTTGCAAAACCTACGTAGAAACTTCCCTAGAAAACCAACCCAGTCCTATCTATCAACAGCTTTTAAATCATCAAACCTGGTCTTGGATTTCCCTTGTAGCACCAACGACACTAACTCTAGATTTTCTTTAACACTCCACATGTGCAATGATAGCATAAATAACCCAAAATCTACCAAGCATTCATCCGCATCTTCATCACCATTGAAAATCGAACCCAAAATCTACCACATCTTTGATCAGGGACACAACCATGGAGCAATTAGCGTGCTCCTCCATGGGGGCACCAGAAGATGGAGAGGGGGAAGGGGGTAAATACCCGAAACACAAACATTTGCCTCTCTGTAGCTCAGGGTAAACGTAACACCCCAATCCACTAGAATTCACCTTCAAAGTCCTCTTTCTTGCTAGTAGACCACCGTCTGCACACCTATCGATTGGACCACATTGTATCAGATCATGATCCAACGCACATGCACCGCACGACATGTTTCACAGCTTCCCACACACCAAGAGCATCTTTCCCTCTCTTTGCCATAAGACACCGCCGGTTTGATGGGGCACACTTGTCTACACACACACCCACACACCCGACACCGTGGACACAAGCACAAGAGCAATAGAACATAGGGGGGGAATGGAAAATGACACCAAAAAGATGCGAGAAATGATGTTTTTTTCTTCACTCAAGACACCCAAGTACAATCGTCTCCATCATCACAACCTCGACAGGCACATAAATAGCAAACCTTGACAACCCTATTTGGTGCCGCCTTGATGATGGATCTTCCCTCCTCCTGCCTTCATCGCAGAGGCATGCACAACCAAGCTCTCTTCCCTTTCCTGGGCTCTCGCTAGCACCAAAGAGAAAAAAACCCTTGCTCGATTCCTTTCACCCTCGATAGAGCCCAAGAAGAAGACCTCCTCGCTCGGACAAAAAACCCTTTCTCCTTTTTCTTTTTCTTCTTTCTTTCTTCCTCTCCTTTCTTCTTTTTCTTCACTTTATCTTCTTCTTTCCTCTTTTTTCTTCCCTTAGACAATGCCCTCTCCGTTTCCATTTTTTTTTCCCTCGTATTGAGACCCTTTTCTCTTCTCTTCTCTGTACTCAAGGGGCAACGACAGTACCGTCGTTTCTTCGTTTGAGTTTCTTCTTTTCTCTCTAAAAGTTGGGGGGGGGGGGGGGGGACGCGCCCTCGTGGGTTGTTACCACATCATCACTTTGCCCGCCTAAGAGGCACCGCCCAAAATCGGCCCACGGCCTCCATTTCCAAGGGAGGTCCACGAGCTCACCTTTTGCATGTGATCCCCAAGTGGCACATGGCCCTGCTTAAACAACCCTGCTCAGAGGCTCTTGCCTTTGCATGTGGAAGTAATTGCGTGCCACATGGCAGGCATCCATCAACTGGCCTCCCAAAGTCTTCAAAGCCCACCAAACTTTCCAAACCTTCATTGCATAAAAAATCTTTTTCCTCCCACCACTTCAAATTGCTACCATTTGGTGCTCAATTATTGGAACACCAAACCGCAAAGTCCGCCCCAAACTTCCCATTGTTGGCTTTAATCCGCATGGAGCTCACCGCATCTCAGGTTTATCGGGCTCGCAAACTCCTCTTGGCATAACTCACTACCTGGGATTGTGATTGATGACATGTCACTTTCCACCAACTCCACATGCAGTGTAATAGCCTTGGGAACCCTCGTGAGGCTCGGAAATTTCTAAATGGCACGTTGTCAGGGGATACGTGCTCAAAACGTGAGCCGGGTCGAAACCGGGCTGCTAGCTGTGGGAGAAGAGAGAAAGAAAAGATGCACCACGCCACACAATTGTCAAGTAACCTCTTCAAAACAGGAACAAATTGACAAAATAATTGAATTTTATGATTCCCACAAAATCAGACGCACAATAGCCAAGGCGGTGCTGTTAACAGCATTGTTAACTTAATTAGTTGCACATTAAGGAGTTTCAACTCCCGTTTAGAGACTCTAGGCCAAATTAGTTTAGCGTGCACTGATTCAAAATGTCCACTGGTGATCAGTGTTGATGAACGTAAGGCTAATCATGATGAATTGTGTGTAAAAAGTTTCCTTGTGCTGCCAAATCTACCTCTTACTGCTTATATTCTTGATCAAGAATGGCTTCCTCTCTGCAAGAGAGAGTAAGAGTCCCGCCTTGCTTACATTTGACCTCTTTGCTTGCTTCCTTTAACTCCTTGCTTATCTCTTCCTCTGACTCCTTGATTATCTCCAAGAGCGAGAGAGAGAGAGAGAGAGAGAGAGATAGAGAGAGAGAGAGAGAGAGAGAGAGAGAGAGAGAGAGAGAGACCTTCTTGCTTCGAGAACAATAGAGCAACCCTTATTGCTTCGAGAACAGAGAGAGCAACCTTTCTGGCTTCGAGAACCAGGAGAGCACTTCCTTCGTTCTGCCCTTTGTTTACTCTACTCAATGATCTTTTTCCTCGTTGCCCTCATTTCCTCCTCTTTTTTAAGGCTTAAAAAAATTCCTTCTCGGCTTGTCACAGCGGTGTGACAACCCATCGAAGTGCACGGAATGCAGAAAGAGTGGAATTGAATAGGGTCGCCCTGGGGTGCTGAGCATTTTACGCTTCATGCGCGTCGTTGTTGGAGCAACGGTGTGGCCTGCACGAGCGTTTTCCTCCCTCACTACCTGCGGCTATTTTTTCTTTCTTTTTTCCACCCCTTGGGTGGCCACACCCCTTTGGGCGGCCGGTCATGGGCGGGATTTAGTGTATCTATATAGTGGGTGGCGGACACCCTCTTAAAGGCACCACATTTGGCATGTATATTGGCTGCACTATGAGAGATCGTGGTGTTTACCGCGGGCCATTACTGCAAAACAAGAGAGAGGAATTCAAAATGAGGAGAGAGAATCCTTTTGATGCTGAAGCGGCACTTAACCGCAAATATTACCGCGTAAATTTTCGCAATTATTGCCGCTCACATTACCGCTAAGACAGGCTGGACCCCCTTCCCCCTCCCTCTCCCGCGTGTTCCATTTAAATCCAATACAACTCCTACACTCTCCAGAATGCTTGCTCACTTCACTTAATCTCTCTTTCACTCTAAAAATTCTATACATAAATCATTGAACTCACAAAAAAACCATTACAAATACTATTCATAAGCACATAACGAAACATTTGCAAATTAATCATATACTACACCAAGTGAAAGAATGGAGGGCTTTATTAATTCTCATCTTGTATAAGATCTCTACAAGCACTAGGATCCATATTTAGACCCATAGTATTCAAATCAATAAACAAATTTAGAGATTCTTCCTCCTCTCCATCACCTCCTGTAGAATCATCATCGCTTTCTCCCTCTTCCTCCTCCTCAAGATGACTATTTGCAAGGCTTGGCTGACCTTCTTCAACTTCTACTACATCTTCCTCTGCATCTTGTGGTGATGGTATGATGGGATCAATTACTGGCTCAATGTCCGTCTCTGCAAAGATAGATCTACCCTGCGGCGTGACTCGAATGACATACCAAAGTCTTCTTTGATATATACATGGCACATAAAAGACCTGTACGTCACACACTAAGAATAAGCTGATATACATAACTTAAATTTTTAATTTAAGTTAATTGCACATAGCCTAACTTACCTGCTTGCAACTACTAGGATACACCAAGTTGTCAGTTTTTCCCCGATGGAATTGGGTGGAATCCACCATAATGAGCCCATTTTCATGTCTTTTGACCTCACCCGCAAACCATCGACACTCAAAGAGGAATTTGTGAAAATATCTGAAATCCACTTTGATTATTCTCTCTATAGCACCACAATATCTGACCTCATCTATTGTTGTGTCAAAGTTTCCCATCACGCCACAATCATTAGTGGTGCGACGCTCATCTATCTTGCGGGTGCAAAAATTTCGGCCTTCGGACCAAATGGAGTTGAAAATGAGACCCTACAATCACAATGCATAAGAGGTTACATCGCATTTCATTAAGTGATTTGCATACATGCATACATAACATATACACACTCACCTTGCGCAAGCATCCTCGCGCATGCTCCCATTCTTTAGGGCTTATATTGTTCTCCTTGTGCTTTGGAATTGGTCATGGCATTATGGATCTACTCTACTTGAATCAAGTCAGGATATTTTGCAAGCTCTTTAGGAAAAGGAGGTGCACATCTACCTCCATGGGACCTCTTCCATGCATCTCTATCCCTTTCTCTAGCTGTGCGGGCTTCCAAGTACATATTGACCCATTTGGTCATGATAGCGGCATTGAGTAAAGAGTAGTTGTTGACTATGGCATGAAACTCTCTATCCATGACCAAGAGTGAGCCTTTTCCACTGGGAATGGTTGAGTGCTTCCTAGGATCCTCTTCTTCACTCCACAGACGAGGCAATGATGGATCCACTGTGATGAGATACTGTGAGACATACACAAATGCCTCTTGCACCACCCAACCTTCTGCCATGCTCGCCTGAAAACATTAAAACCACATATTTTTATTAGTAACTCCATAGCGTATAAATGCTATCTATATTGTATTTATTTTGCATACCTCTGGTTGTGACCTCAATCTAGAAAAATCCTTTAAAGTCTTCAAGAATCTCTCCAAGAAGAACATCCATCTAGAGTGAACCACCCCACAAATGGCAATCTCCTCAACAAGGTGAAGCAATCGGTGTATTTGGCTAACAAGGATTGTACGTGGGAATGCATCCTCAATAGCACACACTGCCTCTACTGCTAGCTGATGGGCTACTGGTATGGCTTCTACTTCTATCTCCTTGGAGCTCACAAATCTACAGGGCAAACGTTATATAGTAGATGAAAAAAAATTCCACAGTTCATGCATGCACAACATGATATAGTACTTGAAAAAAACCCATTACCTCACAATCTCACCCACTTTGAATAGTGCAGCCTTCACCTTAGCGTCCCCATAACCACTAATAGTTATGGGAAGTACAAACTACAAGCAATAAAACATCTAAGTGAATGTCAACCTATATATAAGGACACATAGACACCACAAACTGTTCTACTCTTACCTGAAGGATTTTATGTCAATATCATGGGATTTCAATCCTTACAATTGAGTGGAGCCACCCTTTTTGGTTTTTGTGAAAGCACCTTTGAGTGACCGCATATATCCCGTTGGAGTTCTGATGGATGCAATAACTTTCTTTGTCCGCTCTTGGTCTGCCTTTGACATTATCCACGGTGCTTTTGGGAGAATCATCTTTCCCCGCTCCCCCATGCGGGGCGTGGCTGAAGAGGGGAGACGTCTAATGGCTCTTAAATCTTCCCTAGCACCCAATGAATCCTTCTTGCCAATTATGTGATCCCATATAGCTTGCCCAACATTTTTGAATACATGCATAGGGTCCAATAAGTGCTGAATTTTCAACGAAGCCCAATAGGGGAGCGACAAGAAGATTGAGTACCTCGACATACCCTTTGGCAACCCATTGGGAGGCGGTGAGGTACCATGATGCTCCTCCCAATGCTTCACCCAATCAACCATGTTCTAATGGAACGGCTGCACTCCATTGATAGGGGGAGCAGATCTATGATGTGAAGGAGGTAGGAAGCGATGGTTGTTGGGATAGATCACCTTCCCAAGAAGAGGAGGTCTCTCTATCACAAGGGAAGGGCCACAAGTGGGACACGCACTATGTCCAGATGTTGCCAATCCTGCCAAGAGGTAAACAAACGTTACACATGAAATGATAAACCTAAAGCAAAGAGTACAATTAACATGGGAATACTTACCAGATACCTCTCCAAATCCTGGGTAATCATGCATGGTCCACATGAGGATACACTTGATGATGGCTTTGCGGTCTCGTGGTGCCATGAAATGTCAATGACATCTATGCCTCTCCATAGTTCTTGAAGCTCATCAATAAGAGGCTACAGATATACATCCATGTTTTTTACCTTGTGCTTTCCTGGAATGACAAGTGATAGTAAAATGTTTCCCTTTTTTGTTGCCTCCCAAGGCGGAATATTGTAGTTTACAACAACCACCGGCCAAGTGCTCCATGAAGTAGAGCGGTGCCCAAATGGATTCACTCCATCACTAGCTAACACAATCCTCAAGTGACGAGGCTCATCCCTGAACTCTGGCCATGTGTCCTCTATGTGCTTCCACGCTGGTGAGTCAGCTGGCACTCTCATAATACCATCTGTGGAGCGATTTTTTGCATGCCAACTCAAAAGCTCGCTCGTACCCTTCGATCTAAACATGTGTTGGATGCGAGGGATGAGTGGAAAATGCCTCAAAACTTTACGTGGAATTCTATTGCTCTGCATTCCTTCTTTGAACCTAGGCTCCCCGCACGATGGACATGTGTCACAATCGGCATGCTCATTACGAAAGAGCACACAATCGTTTATGCAAGCATGAATGTGATCATAATCCATCCCTAATGCGGTCACCACTTCGCGGGCTTTTCGTCTGTTCTCTGGCATGTGATTGCCAGCTGGAAGCATCTTTCCTAGCAATCTATCACAAGAAGAAAGTACATTAAAAGCTAATTTATGCACTCCACAAGCATCCTTCACAATCTGTATACATACCTCAAAAGTGCGTCGACACTAGCATTGCTCCATCCAAACATCGCCTGAAGGTTAAGGACTTCGAGAGATGCCCTTAAAATGGAGTAAGAGCATCTATCATATAGTGTGGTGTGTGCCGAATCGAGTAGCTCACTCCTCGTTTGCTCGGAATCTTCTTCGCATGCACACTCTTGTTCATGCTCCTCCTCTTGTGCAAAGAGATTCTCAACCATTCTATGCAAATGGTCGTCTTCTGCATCCACGTAAGGAGATGGGATGTGGTCACTCGGATAAGAGGGAGCAGCAGTACTTGGCTGATTTGATGTGCTTCCTCCCTCTCTAATGGATTCTTGGCGCATGCGCTCTTCCACTCTCCTTTCCCCTCCTCCACCAACCACACGCCAATGAGGGGTGATGTCAATAGCTGCTACAATTCGCGGATCGTTTGTTTCCATCCGTGCATGCTTGCGAGGATCGTCCCATAGTCCATAATCTTCTACATGGCTCAAGCATATCCGTCGAAGTCAAGCAATGGCGCATTTGCACCGCACGCATGGGCATGGTAATCGCTCGACCAACCACCGTGATCTATCCGGTTCAGTGGACGGGCCAAAATCATCCCAAGCAACCTACATTAATAAATTACATACACTAATTAAAATCAAATTACCAAAGAATGTTAATAAAATATCAGTAAAAAGTAAAAATTAAACTTTTAGGTAAAAATGTCATTTTCAAAGTACTAGGAATACTTTCATTTTATATATATTTTATAAAAAACATAGTACCAATAGATTTTGAGGATCAATAGTAATAATATCAGAACGTGGCCATCTATTTATATGACCCGAATTTGCGCCGCGGTAATAGGTGCGGTAATAAGCGCGGTAAGGCATGCGGTAATGCTCCTGGTAATAGGAGCGGAAAAAAAAAATTCAAATTTTTTTATAAATAGGGGCACCCGCGTGCCCCGCGAAGTTCAAAGTCCTAAAATTCGAATTTCATCGTCTTCTCCACAGAAGCCGAGAGCGCGAACCTCACAACCTTGAGCTCTACCTCCATCTCTACTCTTCTACTCTCCACCATCTCTACTCTTCCACTCTCCTACCCTCTCCTAACAAGCGCTTCAATTCCATGTAAGTTTTGTTGTTATGTTTTTTGAGTTTTTCACACGCATACACACAGACGCATACACACACACACTAATTAGTGCACGTGTATGTTCTTTACACACTAACACGTGCATACACTCATACACACGCATGCACACACATGCATACACACACACTAATTAGTGCACGTGTATGTTCTTTACACACTATCACATGCATACACTCATACACACGCATGTACACACATGCATACACACATACATACTAATTATACACACTAATTAGTGCACGTGTACGTTCTTTACACACTAATTAGTGCATGTGTTCTTTACATACACTAATTAGTGTGTGCATTATTCTAATGCACACACTAATTAGTGTAAGTAAAGACACACCAAAACTTAAATTTGTTAATTATTCGTTACTTGCAAAATCTAAACTTGTTAGATTTATCAAATTTGTTAAATTTATTACTTGCATAACCTAATATGTTAAATTTTGGATTGGCCATGCACACACTAATTAGTGTGTGCATTGGCCAATGTGATTGGTCAATGTACACACTAATTAGTGTGTGCATTGGTCAATGGGATTGGCCAATTCACACACTAATTAGTATGTGTTAACACACACTAATTTGTGTGTGCATTGGCCAATGTGATTGGTCAATGCACACACTAATTAGTTTGTGATTAGTGTGTGCATTGGCCAATGTGATTGGTCAATGCACACATTAATTAGTTTGGGATTAGTGTGTGCATTGGTCAATTGGATTGGCCAATACACACATTATTTAGTGTGTGATTAGTGTGTGTACAAGCCAATTGGATTGGCCAATACACACACTATTTAGTGTGTGATTAGTGTGTGCATTGACCAATGGAATTGGCCAATGCACACACTAATTAGTGTGTGATTAGTCCAATTACACAAGCCAATGCACACATTAATTAGTGTGTGCACAAGCCAATTACACAAGCCAATGCACACACTAATTAGTGTGTGCACAAGCCAATTACACAAGCCAATGCACACACTAATTAGTGTATGTTAACACACACTAATTAGTGTGTGCACAAGCCAATCACACAAGACAATGCACACACTAATTAGTGTGTGCACGCACTAATGCACACACTAATTAGTGTATGTTAAAACACACTAATTAGTGTGTGCACAAGCCAATTACACAAGCCAATGCACACACTAATTAGTGTGTGCACAAGCCAATTAAACAAGCCAACACTAAAACACACACTAATTATGTTAAATTAAACAACAATCAACACAAAAACAGAAACATAGCTCCATGATTAAGTCGTAGGTGACGTATTAGGCCCCAATGACCGTCCAAGTGATCGTGCAATCGGTCACACTAATCATAAACACAATAATCTCTTATTATTCAATACACACACTAATATCTTATTAGCACTCAAGGCTTTGCAAGACTCTTTTCTAGGTTGTAGATACACATTGGATTCTTTCAACATTGGATACTATAGAGAATCCAATGTTTGAAAAAAATCAATGTGTAAATTTTTAATCATATATTCAAATTTTATACCCTAGTTTAATCTTTGTCGTAATAATGCAGACCATGTCTTCTTTTTCCACACAACGCTTTCGCAGCATTGAGGATTTCATGGCAGATGGAATGTCATATCCCGACGCTCTCTCTGCCTATCATTCACAGCCGTCGCCTCAACAGTTATCATCAGGGTTCGGCTAGTTTCGGGACGCTCTAGGTGGGTCCACTGCCGTACCTGTGACCGACCCAGATGTGGAGAGGGCATTACTTCTTCGGGCTGAGTGGTTAGGTTCACAGCAGACCCTTACACAACACTATTCACCGGCGTAGCTAGCAGCTTTTGGATTATCAGAGGTCTCTACTCCGACTGGTGGCACTCCATACCTGCAGAGTTTTCCAGGTTCAACTTTTCCTTCACAGGGTCCAACGCCCCAGGGTCCGACGACGTTGGGTGCGACGCCATGGGCGTCCACCTATCCATCACCTATCCAACCATCTATCCCACATTCACGTCGACGCTCTTCTGGCAGTCAGCGTCAGGGCATCTCGCACGCTAGCACCGGTCGATCTCGACCAGGGAGCGGAGCTAGTTGTTGTTTTGGGGGGGGGGGGGGGGGGGGGGGGGGGGGGGGAAGTACTACAGATTCTCCTCCACAGTCACCGCTCCCTGCTCCAGCAAAAGATGAGGACCATGACATGCCTTCACCAGATGCTCACGGGTTATACTACCACGTTCATAGAGGAGGTATGGTGGATCTCGGGACAGCGCACGGCAGGAGATTCTGCACACACGTCAACCAATTAATCCACTCCACATATATCAATTTTTTTCTCAAATTTGATCAGCAAGATCCCTACAACCTCACATATATAGAGACAACCATGCACATGCATTTCCCCAACCCTGAGGGGCAACAATTCTCAAGGAAATGGTTGCAAGAGCATGTCAAAACATTTCTGAAGAACAAAAAATCTAGTGTGAGGAGAGCGGCAAAGAAGACAATGGAGTCTCGAGAGCATAGCTATCGGCCAGGAAATGTCCATGATGTGGAGTGGGAGACCGCTATGGGCGAGAAAGAGGACGAAAGGGCAACGGGTGCGAGGATGTATATGCATCAAGTTGAGGCCAGATCCCATTAGAATCCTACGCATTATGGTTTGGGAGGAAAAACGGCTTGGAAAGAAAAATATGTAAGTAAAAATATTAGTTTTATTGTAAAAAATCTAATGTTTTTCATTTAATTAATTGGTTGCTATTTTTTGTCAGTATAACATTACCATGAGTCGCCCGACCACAGATGTGCAGAGATATAGAGAGAACCATACCGAGTATCAAACTTGATGTTGGTTGTTTGAAAATCAAATGATCTCTCGAGAGGAGTTCGAAAATGCGTGCAGAAGTCTGCAACATGTAAGTTTAATCTTATCTAAATAATCAAATTGTTGATTTTATATCAAATATTAAATAACAAAGTGTTAATTGTTTCTTTTTTATGGTTTTGCAGAGTCAAGGAGTTCCACGTGAAATGCTGCCAACTCCTCCATGAGCATCCTCTATTTTGTATACGCGGGCCCCGTTTGCCCTATCCCACATGACCATACTCTATTTTGTACACGCGGGCTTTTTTTGCCCTTTATGTAAATGCAATACCTATCATTTTTTGGCTCAATACCTCCCCCAATTGTAATTCCACTTATGTAAATGAAATTATCAATATTTTTTGGCTCAATGTATTGTCCAATTGTGATATTTTGTTGTAATTAATAATAATTTTGTAAAATAACTAAAATAAATAAAAAAATAGATGACCTTTTGGATGGTCCTACAAAGGACAATCCGAACGGTCATCTGTTTTTTTATAATAAATCCTGCCGCGGTAATACTCGCGATAATTCAGTAGCGGTAAAGTTTGCGGGTATTTGTGCAGCAAAAGGCGTGGTAATGTTCGCGGAAATATTGCCGCAGCCATTACCGCGGAAGTTACCGCTAGACCATTACCGCGAACTTTGCCGCAGTATTTTCCGCGTACGGGAATTTTTATATTTCAAGTTTGTTTGTTTTTTTTGCCGTAATGTGAGTGATAATACCGCGTATATGTTATAGTGCTGAAGGCATTTCCTACTGCAAATGAAAATTAGTGCATTGCCAAGCACATCTTCCTTCAACAGCCCTTGACTAACAATACTGTTATGAATTTTGCTGCATGTATCAATTTCTTTGATAGTGCCATACACCTTCAAGATGCAGGTATAAGTGATGGCTTGAGGTGGAACCAACGTAAAGCATCCTCCGCTATAGCTATATTTCCACAGATCCCTGCAATAAAAAAGACTTACGTGCTTACAGTGCTCTCCAAATAGCAGCACATTTGGCATACATATCCACCAAACCACGGCTAAAGCATCGTATTAAGCATACTTACACTACAACATAATACCCAGCTTTCAACGCACCGTACCTTTTCACGTGCGTTTCGACGGGCATGCTGCTCGTCGATATACGCATGGAAATGCGCGTGGCAATGCCTGTCGAAAGGTAAGTGTTTCCACGTGTATTTCCACACATACTTCCACGCGTATTTCGACGACAAAAATTTGGGGAAAAAAACCAAATCCGCACGCAGGCGGTCATTTTTTCCTACGAGAGCACGCACAAATCTGCCCTTGGAAACCTCTAGTGTAGGTATTATTGATCTCCCCCCCCCCCCCTAGAGATAGAGGTAGAGAAAGAGAGATAATTAACTAGAGATAGCTACGGAGATGGATAGAGAGAGAGCGATAGTAGTACATAGAGAAAGTCGGCGTGAAAGAGTTAGCTTGGCTGACCAATTGTGTGAAAAGGACAGAAACTCTCTCTATCTCTCTCTCTCCCTCTAGAAGAAACTATGGAACTAAAAGAGGCAAAGGGGTTTTGCCCGCTACATGCATTGTCATGTACACATGGGAGAGCACGTATGTGTCTACCCATATAGGATTTGACCAATAAAGACGAAATTTTGACCCAGTGGTCCTAATTTGTGTACACCTCTGGACCTAGGTGTGCGGAGATCAGGCAAGGCTAGAGAATAGTTTACATTGTGAGGAGTATATATATTAAAACAACATTCATAATCATTGTAGATGGAAACTTCATCAACTAACATGGAGGAAAAGATTGCATGCTCGTGCACGCTTTGCAAGTATCAAATCCTATGCAAGCGTAGGATATATAATGAGCATGTGCACAAGTACGAAGAGTTTGCTAGAGGAATCGTATAGAATCTACGATACGACTCCTACAGAACGGGCATTGATTTTCGCGACATAGCACCTACATCTGAGAGAGAGAGAGGAAAAGGATTATGCGTGAAGGTCGGACGAATCTAGAGCCAAGGATGGAAGCAGAAAAGGGCTTACACAGAGAAGACGATGGCATGGAGGAGATGCTGGATGCCTTCTTCCAGACAAGTGAGGAGAACACTAATGAAGCAGCACCACAAGCCATGCGCCTATCTCCTAAAGACATGTTGAGAAAGTTGGCACGTCAACCAATCTATGAAGGTGCCAAAATATATGTGCTTCATACTTGCTTGACTCAGTGTATAGGTGGTCAGATGCAAGCGTCACTGCTTTGTTTAGGTACATAACTTACAAAAGAGATTTTTTGATTGTAATGGTGACGTGCTTGGGGAGCTTTTAATTTTATGTGGCTTAAACTGGTTATTGCGGGTGCAACTTCTTCCCCCCTCTAGGCCAGACGCAAAGCGACTATTGACCTCTGTTGGCTTGGACTACAACAAGATTCATGCATGTCCAAATGATTGCATTCTTTTTCGCAATGAATTCGCAGATTGTCTGTCGTGTCCTAAGTATGGAGCAGTGCGCTACAAACAAGATGCGGTTGGCGAGTCAGTGCCAGCTAAAGTGTTGTGGCATTTCCCTATTATTCCGAGGATAAAAAGCATGTTTCGTTGTAGTTCCATTGCAAAGTTGATGCGTTGGCATTCTACGAATAGATCCACTGACGCAACATTTAGGTTGCCCGCTGATTCAAAGGCTTGGAGGAACATTGAAGATACTTGGCCACATTTTAAGAGTGAACCACACAATTTGAGTTTGGGCATGGAAATGGATGGACTCAATCCATTTGGCTTGAGAAGCTCGTCATGGAGCACTTGGCTTGTGTGCCTTGTCAATTACAACCTCCCGCCGTGGCTTGCCATCAAGAAGGGTCATTTGATATTAGGCTTGATTATACCTGGTAAGTTCAAGGCAAAAAACATGGATGTTTATCTAGCACCACTAGTCAACGAGCTCCAGGAGTTATGGCATGGGATCGACATAGCAGATGCGGTTGAACCAGCAGGACAACAGCATACAACGATCCATGGACTTCTTATGTGGACTATGCATGATTGGCCAGGATACGGTGAAGCTTCTGGTAATGGTTCTTGATTTACAAAATTCTTGCTATTCGCAAGCACTCTGTGTAGTACTGAATCATGCTTTAATATATGCAGGGCTTATAACTTCGAGATACAATGCATGTCCAATTTGCGGGCCGTCTTTGGATGTGCACTATTCTGCCTTGCTTCGAAAGACAATTTATCAAGGCCACCATTGTTATCTTCCAGATGGCCATCACTTGCGCGAAGGTCATCTTGGTCGCGTCGAATGTCATCCTATGCATGTACAAGAGTGGCATCGCCGATGGGAGCAACATGAGGGGCAACCTGTTCCAGGAATGAAACGTTTGTCCATTCTCCATATGTTGCCGTACTGGGGTGATCTACTAATTAACCATTTGCTGGATCCAATGCATATATTTAAGAATGTGGGAGAGCTCCTATAGAAGACAATCATGGGAATGAAAGAAAATCGAGCTTCACGAGATGATTTGCAGTCAGTTGGAAAGATGCCAGAGCTGTGGCCTTTCACCAATGCAATGGGCCAAACAAAGCTTCTAAGAGCGCCATGGGTATTGCTAAAAAGTGAGGAACAACAAGTCAAAAGGGTGATTTCAGAGTTCAGGACGCCAACAGGATGCATGCGATGTCTCAAGACAGCATTCACCCATGATGATCAACTGTCAGGACTGAAATCGCACAACTGGCATAAGTTCTTGCAATTTATTCTTCTAATTGCGATCAAGGGGTGTTTAACGGAGGAATTCCGGTCCTGCATATACAAGATTTCAAAGCTAGGGCGGTGGATCTCTTCCAAGGAGATACGAGAGGAATCCATTACAGTCACAAGGGCTAACTCCATTGAGGCAGTTTTCATGATTGAGAAGTATCTACCCACAAGCTGCTTAACTATCCAAATGCACTTGCTCGTTCATGTAGTAGATGAGGTTGCAGTGGCAGGTACAGTCCACAGTCGTTGGATGTTCTTTGTAGAGCGGTTCATGAAAACACTTAAGGGTTTTGTTCACCAAAAAGCGCGTCCAAAGGGGAGCATGGCAGAAGGATGGCTAGTGCAAGAGTCTCTTGTCTTGACGATCAAATTTCTATCCGTTTCTGACCCAAAAATGCTTTGACTATGGAGCGATGAGGAGGATGCAAGATTGGTGGGAGAGGAGCCGGAGGGGCAAGGGGTGCCGAAGAAAATGAATGACGCCATGTGAGAAAAGATCATGAAGTTTTGTATACTAAATTTAGAGCCGATGCAAAAATGGCTTGAAAGGTACGAAGAAGAGAAAGAGAGACGCAATAGGGAGCGACACGATTTCAAGCGAAGCCGAACGACTAGAGGCTTACCCTTGCCAGACTAACTCGCTCCTCTACCTAAATTCCCTACAATGGCATGGTTGGACAATACAGTGAGAGCAGCACGACAGATCGGAGAACCCATATCTCTAGAAGAGGAAGACCTGGCTATTGGATGTGACTGGAGGTTTCATACATACATGGCACTGTGGTCGCATGGAAAGCATTTCAGAACACAACAAATTGACAGTAGAAGAAACACGTGTGACAGTGGGGTAATGGCTAGTTTCATGCAAAAGAGCAGGTCCAGTGCCAGAGACACGAATGAGAGCACTAGCAACTTGGATTAGTGTGGTCGCATGTTAGATATCTTGAAAGTCAGCTTCAAACGGTTTGAGATGTTTTTGTTGGATGTGAAGTGGTTGAAGGTGATTACTTCTGGTCCCAATGCAACGGTACGCAGAGATGGAAACAAGCTTGTGCAGATAGATTCTACAAAGGTTTGGATAGATGCGAGTAACACGTTTGCTCTCCCTGAACATTATGAGCAAGTGGTCTTTGTATCGAACCCTCGAGAGTGACAATGGTGTTTTGTGGTTCAGGTTGCTCCAAGAAATAAAAAAGTATTTGAAGGGCAAGAGCTCCTGCACAAAAGTCAGCCAGAGGACGCAAACACTACTGTGACATTAGATGAGATGGACGAAGGTATGGCAGAGGAAGCTGACAGATATACGAGGGATGACATAGACGAGACAGATACGACACTTGTAGATGAAGATGCAATGGATGAAGACAATCTGTCAGAACGAGTTGGGGTAGAGTTATGTTTGCAGTTAGAGATAGACGATGATATGGTGCAAGATCTTATCGATGATGCCTCACTAGTCGAGGCCTGTAAGTGTTTGTGTGAAGAAGTTGATTTAAAATTAAGCTCTTTCTTAATTTAAACAAAGGTGTTCTTATGCTTTCTTTTACTTTCTTTGTGCAAGACTTTACTATGGCAGACCAATATCTAGATCTCGCTTCTATGAGTGTGGATGCATTTATGGGACTCCTCACACGAATGACGCCCAGTCAGATGGAAGATGCATCTCAGTATTGGGTAGCCAGAGGCACGGGTACCACGCCTCCAGGCTTCACACCCGAGGGTCCGACACCTATGGGGGGGACGCCTATGGGGGAGGGGACGCCTATGGGTACGACGCCTAAGAGGTCTCCCATCATGGCCGCTTTGACACCTAGGGGTACGGCAGAGGCGGGTACGTCATCATCTCCACAGCACATGCGCACTCGCCAATCTCGACGATTGTCAGGTGGAGGTGGTGGTTGCTGTGGAGGAGGGTCCACAAATGCTTCGACCCCTCCTCGCTCACGATCCCCGTCCTACCCAGACACACCTCTCGACGCACCTCTTAGCACACCTCGGACACCTTGGGGGGGCACACGATCCTAGTGCCTCTAAGGTCTATATTGTACGGGCAGATGGTTCTGTTGACATGGATAGAGTCGGGACTGAGATGAAACAGCGGGTTCGCCAGCTCGCAGAGCTGCAATTTTTGACCAGCATTATGACGCCTTGGCCTGATCAGGATTGCAACAAAATCAATTATATAGTGGAGATCATCATGAGAGAGTATCATCCTGCTCCGGGTTCAGAGGAGCTTCCGAGGAGGTGGATCAAGGGTGTTGTACGGGACACCGTGAAACATCGTCGAGATGCAACTCCTCGGGTTTTCAGGACCGGCTCGCCGGAGTCTTCAGGTATCTCACACAAGATGTGACAGTAGATCAGGGAGGATTAGGAGACAACGGACACGCGGTTCAGACAGCAGCGTCAGGCCGCGGAGGTACGACAGATGACCAGGGACACATCCCATCTTGGCAGCGGAGGCTTAGAGACCTTTTGCTATGAGTTTGTGAGTTTCCAATCCAATCCTAGCTATGGCATTTTTTTAAAATACGATGAATCATGTATTCTTAATTACTTTGGTTTTTGTATAAACGTAGAATGTTGCAATGCATCGAGCCCCGACACGCCAGGAGGAGACAGATGGATATCGGAGAGGCATTTATGAAGTATTGAATGATCTTGCTGCCATAGGAGAGCCTGTAGATTGGGAGGCCTTAGAGTCTTGCTGATCAATTAAGGTGAGACGTTAATATGTGTGAGTTGATTTAATTAATTAAGTATATTTGAAGTAATATCAATACTAATTTTGTGACTTGTCCTTTTATGTGCAGGTTGTGACGCAAAGTCATCAATGGATTTCTATATATGTTTTATGAGACACAGACACATCTCTATGTCTCTTTTTTGTATAGACATGGTTATGGTTATTGTTTTGTTTATGGTTATGGTTATCATTATGGTTTTGCACAAAGTTTGTTATATATGAAGTTCGTTATGGTTATGGTTTTAATTTGGTTATGATTTTGCACAAAGTTCGTTTCATTTGCCTTAAATCTCATGTGAGATCCTACATGGATATCATGTAGGAGGCGTATACGTATGGTTTTTAAAAAAAAAATTATGTTAAAACGAAGGGAACTTTGCCGAAAGTTTTACGGGAGCACGGTTGATTTTGGTGCTGCTCATTTTCTTGGGCAGAGGACAGGCAGTCTGGCTGTGGCTGTGTCCATCTTTTCACTGGGCACAGGCCAAGCTGCCTGTCCTCTGTCCAAGATTTTTTTTTTTGATATGGTCGTCGAAATATGCGTCGATAGGACATTGAAATACGCGTCGAAAACAATGCCTTTCGACATAGATATCAATGCGTATTTTGACGGTTTCATAGGGATGAATATTTCAACGCACTTTTCGACGTGTAGCGTCGAAATCTGCGTCGAAGGCACATTTTTTTGTTGTAGTGTTATTGGAAAAATTATCATCCAAGCACCACATTTGGTCCGGATCTGGTGCTAAGCCATGCGTAGCTTTCTTATTATTTTCCTATTTGGTATTTCCCCCATCAATGTACTGCAAGAGATGGCATTCCGTGGACAAGATTCTTCTTGAGTATTTAATGTACCGCATTCCAAAACTCGGATGAAGCTCAAAACTCGCAGATGGTATACTAATCAAGCGGACTAGACTGGTACGGAACTGGCCCCCGATGAATCTTTAACGACCAATATCTTGGCAACTAGAACTCCAACCATTGATCTGAAAAGAACGATGTGCTCCACAAAGTGAGCACTTTAGGCCCATGCATTCATTTCGTTTATTTCCCCTCAGTTGTAGTTGTCCAACCGGTACGGGTCTGCCAATGACTTAAACTTCAAACTGCTATAACTTCTTCAACATAGCTCCAATTGACAAGCCGTAAAGACGCGTCGATGGAGCACTTCAAGCACTACAGTTCTAGATCATAGAATCCCATCTATAATCACTTCAATCACACTCCTTTTCTCCATCATCAAGGAATCTATTGTTGGCCCTTTAAAGCTGCATCTAGAATACATAAAGCTTAAAACTAGCTTGTTATCAAGCCATGGTCATTGATAAATAATCAAGTAGACTTCAATCAAGTACATTGTGCATCCTTCTTGTAATTTTCTCATCATGGAAGTGAAGCTACACGACATCCACCCCCTCTGAACCTACACAGCCTCTGGTCTATGCCAACTGCACTTAAGTATCATCATCAAGAGCATTATCAGACCCACCATCTCATTCATACATAGCATTATATTCAGGAGGTTGATCTGTTGTTGAAATCTTCAATATTAATCTCAGCTTTGCATTGCTTAAACAACTTAACTCTTTTTCCTTCAATAGGCACTTTGAGCTCAGTGCCATCCAACTCACATAGCTTATATGTCGCATTATCATAAACATAAAGTACTACATAAGGCCCAAACCATCGTTTAACCATCTTCCACATAGTAGTGTATTGGATCTGCAGGCTAATGTCATCATTAGGAGAAAGTTGGACTCACTTTTGGGCCTTTCAATTCTAGAGAGAGTGGCGCTCGACCAATGAGGAAGAAGCTAACGTTACGTTGAGAATCAAAATTTTGGAGCCAAGCTCTTTTAGAAAAAGGAAGAAAATATTTTTTTTGTTCATCAAATTGCACAATTTCACGCTTTTAAGGCATAAATACCCACCCAAATATGACTTTGAGTAGCTCTACTGCCCTCTCAAAACTCTTCCCTTTTTCATATTTGCGCTAACCTTTCTGTGTATTCTAGTGCAGACCATGACTACTTTTTGAAGGCCTAGCACTACCATTGACTCTATTAGCATTTTTAACATTTATACTACAAATGATCAAGCATGGATACCATCTCAAATAGCTATCAGAAGTTGGGTTCTACTGCAAACTAGGAGGAGGAAGAGGAGGCGACGCAATGATTTCGTGGAGGCTTTCAAGGGACAAGTGAAAGAGTTTAAAGTGTGTGCACAAAGCAAGTGGGTGAAAGAGGTCCTCATACAACATGCTTTCCAGCATGCAGAGTTAAGGTTGCAAACATCCCCTCCAAGTTTTCCACGGCATCGACCCAACTGTAAGTTATTTTGAGAATCCCACTTAGTGCATGATTATATTCGAAGGTTAAGTGGTGGATATCATCTTAAATGGTATGTTTCAGATATTTATCCATTGAATAGGACAGATTGGCAACCAATTCAGAGCATAGTTGGGATTTTTAATGCTTTCCATGCATTTATTGGTGAGCAAATGTACTAAGGAAGACAACGCAAGGAACTTGCAAATAATGGAATATTCTTTTATGATATGTCATATTTGGAACCGAGAACCTCCTTTGGTTGGGGTCCTGTAGCTCCTTTGTCACTTCCATCCTTTGACAGTAAGTATTGGTCTTTGCCAGCTTCACAAACTAGTGAAAGCTTTAGGAGTAAGTTGTTTCAAGATATACAAAAGTCCCTCAAGTATTCAATTGCCACAAAAAAAGTTTGTCTCACACTATTTATGCCTCTTGAAGTGTTTGTAGGTTTCTTCTTCGATGAGCAACAATGTTCATTTGCAAGTCTGAGAGCTATTTGGACTTTTTAGATGATAATTGGGATAGAAAACAATCACAGGGAAAAATCTATATTTTGCAAAAGAAGTCCATAATTTGCAAGTTCATTATAAGCTCTCAAAATTTCATAGTGTCATTTTACTATTTTGATATCATCTTCTTAGTGGGTAGCTTATTCCACTCGACCAAGATACATAGTCTAGCCTCGAGAACAAACCTTTATCAATGGAGCTCTACTTTCGAGACAACCTACTCACTGTGATGGAGACAATGTCAAGCACAACTCTTGCACAACTTAGGCGGATCTTACATGTGAAGAACTTCGACTTTTGTCGGAATTGTATGAATTCAGCCTCAACAACAGAAAGGTGCTTATTAAATGGATGAATTTTGATTGTCTTTAATACATTAAGACATGGAATCTAAACTTTTCTTCCTTTTAGATTCCAAGATGCAAGGAGAAAACAACATTGTGAAAGGAGTCACTCTCAAATACACTTCACTTAATTGCTTCCATTGAAAGTTAGGTCACATATCTTGTGCACGCAATGAGCTTGATTCATGCAAACCATGATGTACTCTTCAAAATGACTAATATAGAGACATTTTGTGCCGCTCAAACAATGTTTAAAAAGGGTACACTTTTCATTGTCTCAGAACTTTACAAATTGTGTTGTTTCTGTCAAGATGTATACAAGTTATTGCTCCCTTTCAATGATACTAGTCCCCCGTCCTCTCCCCCGGTTTATGTCACTGGTCCCCTGTCCTCTCCCAAGGTCGTTGCCACTGGTCCCCTTCCCTCTCCTCCGGTTGCTGCCACGCTCCCCTGCCCTCTTCCCCGGTTGTGCTGCTACTTCTGCCTCTGGGGACGCTGGTCTTGGGCATACATTTGCGTCATCAAAATCATGGGCCTCTTCCATGGCTTCCCATGCATCTTGCACCTGTGAAGCCTCCCTTTGTTCTTGCTCTTGTCGTTGACGTGTAGCCCATTCCTTTACTTCTACGGCGTCCGCATAATATTGATTTATTGCTTCTTGTATATTTCAAACCTCTTCTTGAGTCTGATTGTAGTGCTGTGTCATTTTGTTAATGCGATCCTGTTTGAACTTCTCATCTCTCACCCCTTCCTCTCTTGTACATCTGTTTATCGAGATTATAATATGCTGGATGGCCATTACATAAAAATTTCGCACATCATTGGGGTAATTGAAGTTTCTGTAGAAGGGTGATAGTAGGAAAGTAAGTAAAGATGTTGCTTCTTTTAATACAAACATTGCAACAAATAAACAATGAAACAATACGATTACTTACATTTGGTACATCCAAAATTTGATTGAGGAGAAACAAGGCATTTCAAAAGTTCGCCAGGGACAACTATAGTCATCAACCTGCATGGGCATGGTTACCAGTTCATATTGGACGGTATTCCATAGATCATGTTCTAACAAAACATGATATACACATCATACAAGTTTTTTCGCGGCACTACATATGTAACCACTTGAGTCAGTAACACATTACAAAGAGACACTACTTTCAAATGTACCCAGATGTGCCTTACGTTTTTACACAACTGTGAAACAACCTACTTTGTCGAGAGTTTGCGTAGTAGACAATCTTATTTTCAATGTCAAATAACAATAGACTCCAATGATCATTACACCAAAACCATCAAAGATGAGGAGAAAGATCCTAAATCTAATATGATTTTTACAACGCAAGAAGAAACTCATGATTGATTGTATATAGTGACTAGAAAACACGCTAGATCAAAATTGACTCTGCTAAACCAGCCCATTGGAGCCTAAAAGGAGCGAGATAGCATGCCTAACATGAATCAATGGCAGAGATTAGACTTAAGATATTTCAGCGGGCTGTCAGTGCCACAAACCCATGAGTCAATATCGAGCAACTAGGGTAGCTATCGAATTCCATAAGCCACTGACTTCTTGGTATTGACCCATGTCTTAGCGGTAGTGAGCCATCTAATGAATCAAGCATGACTTATAAAGAAGAACTTGAGGCGTAACACAACAACATTGACGACTGCTGTGAAGACATGGTTCAATACCGAGCGAGTGGTATCACTATCCAATTCCATAAGCCACTGACTCGCTTGGTATTGACCCATGTCTTGGTAGTGAGCCATTTAATGAACCAACCATGACTTATAAAGAGTTTGAGAAGTACCACAAAGCAATGTTGACGACCGCATCCGTTGTGTTGGAGAAATTGCACATGTACAGGAAGTCTTGTTGATCAAGGTTGAAAATGCAAGCCTCCTCTGACCTTCCAGGCAGTAGTATCTGTGCATGCAGAGGTGCTAACCTGATCAGAACTTGCAAATCCTCTTTGTTCTCTACCTTGATTTGCTCTAAAATAATCGACTCGTCTAATAAAGGCTCCTCGTTGGATGGCGCTTCTAAAGAAGAACTTTTCCCTTGCCTTTCTTGAGCTTTATCTATAGATGCCTTCAGTTCCTCCCTAACATGCATAGGGTCCTCCCTAAGAGGCAAGGGCTCCTCCCTTAAAGGCACAGGCTTTGGATCCTCCATGCCTTGCTCATTTTCCTTCATAATTGGTTCCTCCATAATGTCTCTGTTTCTTCAATGACGGCCTCAGGGTCCACCCTGGCTTGCTCATGCCCCTCATCGGCTTGCTCATGCCTCTCATCAACCTGCTCGTCTATGTCATTCCTCTCGACCCATGATCGTGTCCTTTTGCTGTTTAATCCATCCCTAGAAGGCTTTGTCTCTCATGCAGGAGCATGGAGAGAGGGGGTGTTAAGAATATCCATGGTTCTACTATCCCGGATAGGTATTGGCTAAAGTAGCCCATCGTAGCGGAAGTGCAGCCTTCAAAGAGTGTCAAAATCCCACGACATGATAGTAACGCAGTGTGCATGGGCAGCCAATATATATCCATCACTGAAGAATTCAACGAGGTAGTCTTCTGCAATTTCTTGTAGGCAAGAAAGTGCACTGCTGGCCCATCGAATGACTGGTTGCATGTGTCGCTTGATCCTTCATAGCTCTTGCAGTACACCTCTATGCGCCTCATATCGGCGTCTTCTTGCTTGAGCGTTCAATGAGTCATCTGTTGCCCTTCTAGGCATGGCCTTTGCATGAGGCATATCTACAAATAGCATAACAGAAAAGGACATGCCATTTGTTGCACAAGGGACTTAAGATTTCTAGGGTCATCACGAAGCAAAGATGTATACCAAATGCGGTTGTATTGCCTCTACTCGCAGGTCAGTACCAAGCGAACATGTGAAATAGACAGAATTTACCACTTGGTACTGACCTTAGAAAATTGTAATAAAAAACATCATTTATATTTTCTGGGGTTAGTACTAAGTGAACAACTGCATAGAACAGAGTTTTCCTTCCCTTATTTGCTTGGTACTGACCTCAGAAAAGTGTAATAGAAAACATCATTTATATTTTTTGAGGTCAGTACCAAGCAAATAGGTGCATAGAACAGAGTTTGCCTTCCCTTATTTTCTTGGTATTGACCTCAGAAAAGTGTAATAGCAAACATCATTTATTTTTTGAGGTCAATACCAAGCGAACAGGTGCATCGAACAGAGTTTGCCTTCCCTTATTCGCTTGGTACTGACCTCAGAACAGTGTAATAGAAAACATCATTTATATTTTTTGAGGTTAGTACCAATCAAACGGGTGCACAAAACAAAGTTTGCATTCCCTTATTCGCTTGGTATTAACCTCAGAAAAGTGTAATAGCAAACATTCTTTATATTTTCTGAGGTCAGTACCAAGCGAACAGGTGCATAGAACAGAGTTTGCCTTCCCTTATTCGCTTGGTACTAACCTCAGAAAAGTGTAATAGCAAACATCATTTATATTTTTTGAGGTTAATACCAAGCAAATAGGTGCAACGAAATACCAATATGAAGTAGACGAATGAGATCTCCAGTGAAATCAACGTGAGTCCATGCTGACCTAACTGTCATGTCGTGCCCTCCCATCACCTCCCCTGATCTGGGGGGTGGTATCCCTGCTTCTCCCTCCCATGTCTACCTCTCATAAAAACGCATGGTGGTACTCCAACCCACGGCCTCACAGACCACTCTTCAGCCAGAACCTAGGCCCTGCTTTTCAAGCGTGTCCGTCTAGTCTATTTAACCAGTAGCTTTTTCAGAACCTCCCTCAAGGTTTTGCATTTCAACTACAGGAAGATTGAAAAAGTGGTGATGCCTTTCCAAGGGACACTCCCGTAGCGCCAACAGGCCTGCATCTCGGCCCTCCTCATGAGGGACCCCCTTGGTCCTCCCTCGATGGTACCCTTAGCGTTCTCCACTAACACAGCCCGAGAGTGGATCAATCCTCACGGTAAGCCGTTGGTAATTTTTCCTGCCTCAGGAGTAGAAGAGTAGTGGAAGATATTCCACACCTTTTCCTCAACTGCCAAACCAACACCCCTATCCTTTCCCCCTTAGTCAAAACCCTTGGCCACCATTTAGGGTGGAAACAACTACTCTTAGGGACTCACCTAGCCTCCTCTCTTACTTTTGGAATAGGTTTAGGGAAGAATTCTTATGGATTATTTGGAAGCTCTGAAGATCTTTCCTTTTTGTTCCCAATTTTCAAGCTCGTAGTTTGAAGATCTTATTTGCTAGATGCTCTGTGCACGATGCTAACCTCAAGCTGCAACAAATGAGGATCTACAAGCTCTATGTCTCAATTTTCAAAGACTCTTTGGATGCAAGAAGGGTTGAAGACCTGCAGGGATTGCTCGACGACAATGGCTCTGTAGATGTTATCTATAATTGGGTACAGGAGATGAAGGATGAAGTGCTTGAGCTAGCTAGTAAATATGAGGAATCCTTGAACTTTGCCAACAAGATTCAGGAAGAGATAGACTATCTGTAAAGAAAAAGGACTAACTTCCAACTGTTTATTGCCAGTTGTATCCCTCGAAAATTAGTAGACCACTTTTTGTAAATTCTCAAACTTGGCCTTTGGGCCCGTCGCTAGTGTTTTCTAACTCTCACCCCCCCCCCCCCCCCCCCCCCCCCCCCCATGGGTGTTAGGTTGTAATTTTGCTTCTCCCTTATAAATTCAAAACGTGTATTTGGTATTAAAAAAAACAGGTGCAACAAACAAGGTTTACCTTCCCTTATTCGCTTAGTACTGACCTCAGAAAAGTGTAATAGCAAACATCATTTATATTTTCTGAGTTCAGTACCAAGTGAACAAGTGCATTGAACAAATTTTTCCTTCCCATATTCGCTTGGTACTGACCTCAGAAAAGTGTAGTAGCAAACATCACTAATAGAGACGATGGTCAGTACCAAGCAAATATGTGCAACAAACAGGGTTCACCTTCCCTTATTCGCTTGGTACTGACCACACAAAATACAAGTGCACAAAAGTGTGTTAGCATACCTCTTCACTGTGTGTAGAGTTCTGCATCACTAAAGTACTACAGAACAGGAGTAAGAGGAGAATGCGCAAAAAGGAGGAGCACTAGAGAGTAAGAGGAGATGCACAAAAAGGGTTGAGAGCACAAAAGAGATAGTTTGTTTAACGCGTAGCGTTGACAGGGGTAGAGTTAAAATGATGGGAAGTAGAGGATGCGAAAAGAGGCAGAAGAGCGCTCATCTGGGACGAGGATATAGTTAAAGTGTTTGGCGGGGGTAGTGCCTCTAAACTTAGAATGCCTACCTCGGCAAGCGTGACAACTTCACTTATGCGCATGATTACACCCGAGATTGTGGTTCGTATATTGTACTGCATGGGAATCTAAGCCCATTTATTACTGGTTGTCCTTGTGAGCACAACCCACGTGCCTTTTTCAAGTGGCCGTTTAGAGTCAGATGTTGATCGCCCTTCCAGTCGCAATCTCCATCTCCAAGTAGAACAAACAAATTGCCATTGCCTTTGCCCTTTCTGCGCTCTTCCCCTTGGCCACCTCTCGTGATCCTGCGTTTAGAGTCAGATGTCGATCGCCCTTGCACTTGCCATCTCCATCTCCAAGTAGAAAAAATAGATCGTCGTTGCCTTTGCCTTTTC
Source organism: Adiantum capillus-veneris (assembly GCF_014529385.1). Taxonomy (NCBI): domain Eukaryota; kingdom Viridiplantae; phylum Streptophyta; class Polypodiopsida; order Polypodiales; family Pteridaceae; genus Adiantum; species Adiantum capillus-veneris. The sequence goes on along the minus strand of NC_140950.1, from coordinate 102,213,655 downwards.
TGTGATCTTTTCGTTGGCCACCTCTCGCAATCTTGCATTGAGCGACCTTCACTAGTTTGATTCCTTTGCTGTGTCATCGCCATCGCCCTTTCCTTCACCTTTTGTTCCTCCTCCTCTTGGCCACCTTCTGGTTCTTGCTCTCAGTGACCTGCGACATCACCATCCAACTCGATGCCACTGGATATTGCAGATACAGGTTCTCTCTCTCTCTCTCTCTCTCTCTCTCTCTCTCTCTCTCTCTCTCTCTCTCTCTCTCTCTCTCTCTCTCTCTCTCTCTCTTTCCTATGTGTTGTTAATTGTGTACGCACAGAAGCCGCCACGTTACGAGGTTAGAGCACAATGGGAACAACACTCCAAGGGCCAAAGAGTGGTCGTTAGGGTAAGATTAGAAGTCTTGCACCGCATGGTTGGAATAATCACTCCTTATGTGACCATATGTGAGCTGTTATTCAATGCTATGTTTGGGCATGTTGAGTGAATAGGCCTATATATCTATTACTAATAACATTAAATGCTCTGTTCTAATCCACCTGTTCTTAATGGACGTGGGTACAACGAAAATTCAACTCGGGTCAGAACCAAGCAAATAGGGCCTTTTGGAGATTCTTGGGTCCCATATTCACCTGGTTCTGACTCAAGTGACGTCACCTATTGTGACATTAGCGCACAGGACATAGCCAAGCGAATAGAGACTTGGAGGGATATCTGAGGCTCAATATTCACTTGTTTATGACACCAAATACAAACCAATTTGGAATAGTAGTTTTGGCTTGCTTTTTGTTTTAGTCATGGGGGTCATAGTCCTGGAGATAGACTTTGTGGGTACAATGGAAATTCAACTTGGGTTAGAACCAAGAGAATAGGGCCCTTTGGAGATTCTTGGGGCCCCCATTTGCCTGGTTATGACTCAAGTGACGTTACCTGTTATGACATTAGCGCACGGGACAGAACCAAGCAAATAGAGACCTTAAGGGAAACTCGAGGCTCAATATTCGCTTGGTTATGACACCAAATATATACCAATTTTGAATAGTAGTTTTTGCTTGATTTTTATTTCACTCATGGGGATCATAGTCCTCAAGACAGACGTTGTGGGAAAGGATACATGTGAAGAAAAACTGTTAACATTCTTATACAACGCCCGTGCTCATCACCTTACACCAGAACTATCAGGAATGTTTAATGCAGAGTTTTCTATACAGAGGATTATAGATTGCTCATTTGAGTACCTACAAACCCATTTTCAATAGTATTAGGCAGTCATTTGTGACAATTTCCATGACAATTGATGGAATGAGATATGTGCACCTAGCCGACCTTGACCCTCACAAGAGTGCTTCAAGGAGACTGAATCGCACTCTAGAAAAGTGTCCCTCCAATGCACTGCTTGTACAAGCCTAGGTGTATGAAGCACTTCAAAATGTGTCGCTTAGTGGAATTCTACCACGGGTTTTTGTGTTACTTATACTTGCAGACGGATGGTGAGTCAGAGACTTCCCAGTCAACAACTTTTGGTAGTTATCCATTGGTGTTGGAGGAAGAGGTAGAGGATGTGGAGGTGTAGTTTGACCCAAAAGAAGAGTGGGTAGAGGTATTAAAGTAAACATTTGATGCGGGCTTAACTGTTGCTTCTCTTGCGGATGCAGCAATAGGGTGCAAATAAGAAAGCCCAGATAAGGAAGTGACTTTGCCTCTAAATTGCGCTACCAGCTTTGCTATTGCGAGCGACACCCACTACGTTCTGCTCACAGATATCATGCATGAGCTGAATATACATGAGGACTACTGCCTAGCTACAATTGTGAATTTTTGTGAGGCAGACATAGGATTTGTGGATGATGATGGATTGGACCAACATCTTATTGCTGACACAGCTATCCACGACTCACAGTTTACTTCAGGGTGGCAGATGATCAAAAGTACATTCAATGAAGCAAAGTCCGGAGAGGCCAATTTGCCAACAGATGAGAAGTTTCAATCGACAACAAAACAACTCGGCTTGGAAAACATGCGTAGGCCCGTGGCACCAAGAGATCAGGTAATGAATAGTCAGTCTATTAACTTGTGGGGAAGGTCGACACTATAAATGGACGAGAATCATATGGTAATTTTTAAAGGAATTCAGATGGAATTGGAGATGGCCCAGTGATAAAATATCATGATCAATATTTTTGTTGACAGGTGCTAGTGTATGACGATAGTTTCCTTAGAACATCGGGAGGGTCACGGCAAGGGCTTGTCAATGGAGTACAAGGCAAGGATGCTGCGTTATCTCACTACATTGGGAGTTTCAACCACAAAAAGGTTTGTAGAAACAATTCAAGTACTTGGCAATTGTACTCATCTCACTTACGGCCCATAAATGCTTTACTATTTTTTTGTAGATCATAATATATCACAAGGAATACTACGAGGACAATGCAAAGTTCCCACTGTTTGCAATGAAAGTTATTACAAGATTGTGTGGTGGGCACCCCCTCCCACTAAACGCAAAAAGACTTATTCGGATTGAGAAACAGTTTTCTCTACACGTCTTTGGCATTGGGTATGGGTGCAAAGCACTCAGAGACCCTATTTCATGACCTACAAAGCTCAGATCTGGCTGCAGAGGTTGAAGACCCAGAGAGATTAGATCCATACAACAAGCGGCTATTTTTGAGGAAAAGCAGACATCTGATGCCCGTGGGGATGCTGCCATCAACAGAGGAATGAGCTCGTCTATAGAGCTTGCACAACGAAGAGGTACAAAGTGAGGAAGAAGGAGGTGCATCGAAGAGGATAAAAATGACGGGCTCAGGTCCATCTTCTCCCTCGGGTCCATCTTCTCCCTCATGTCTATCTTCTCCCGCTCCTGACTCGTGATTGTCACCACCTCGCATGATGCTCCCCCGTATTTGAATTTCCCCAAGCCATCTATTTCTTCTCTTTGCGGATGTGTTGTAAAGACCGTGTAATTTATGAACTCTTAAGAATCTCCTTCTTCCTTGATCTATGAATTAGTCGTTGGAGAGGGGGAATGGGGAAACACACCCAACACAAACACAAGGGCCTCTCTATAGATCAAGGTATCCACAACACCCCTATCCTCTTGGAAAACACCTTCAAAAAACACGATTTACACTAGCAGGCCATGATCGCCTTCTCAATTTACACTGCTCACACACTTCACAAACCCACCACACACAAGGCACACCTATTGCCACGGTCTGTCTCCACCCTTACCGACACTCACAACCACTCAATCTCACTCTCTCACACAAAACACCGTCGTCCGGGGGGGATACACACATCCACACTGCCGGCACCAAGAGGAAACATGAAAGCAGGATAAAGAGAAGGGGGGAATGGGAAACAACAACAATAGGGGGCAACGGTGGCTTGATTGCAATTCAAGAGGCATGTACATCGGCTTGCACTGCCATCACCATGGCCATTTTCAAGAAAAATTTACAAAGGGGCTAGCTTGTTAGAGAACTCCACTTTGCAGCTTCAAACGACACCAAAAAAATCCCCTGGTTTGACTAAAATTTGATCTTTATGGGGGGGCCTTTAATTTTGGAATTTACACTTTAATTGGTCCATTTGGCACCTTGATTGGGCATCTTTTGGAAGGGGGAAACCGCTTTACTTCATCTGGTCTCTTCCTCTTTTTTTTGCACTTGGGGGGGCATTAGCGAGGTCGCTATTGCCCCTAGGCTTTTTTATTTTTATTTTTATTTTTCCTCATTATTTTTACCCCTTTGGGCCTACCCTTTGCACTTATCTTTTGTCTTAGCTTTGACCCTTGGCAACCTTTTTTCCGGCTCTCTTGAACTACCCTTCACCAGTCTCTTCCCTCTCTCTATTTTTCTCTCCTCCCTCACTTTCTCTTTGGTCCCAGCCTTGCCTTGGTTTCACCTCTGTTGGCCCTTGCTCGGATGGCTTTGGAATGGTCCTTGTCTCTTCCTTATACACATGGCGGCCTTCGGGCCCTTTCTCTCCCTCTTTATTTCACATGGGACTGCCCTTAGCATTTGCCCCGGCTCGCTTTGGCCCTTTCCTCACCCCTGCGGGACTGACCTCTTATACGCTTTGGGGAGGGGGGCATTAGCAAGGTCGCTAATGCCTCCTCTCTCTCTTTCCAAAATGGGGACTCCAAGGCCGTGGGAATGGATCCCGGGCAGCGGGCCTTGCCACATCGTTAAACTTCGACCAATAGTCAGCCGCCACCCACCGCCTGTGTGTGTCACTAGCCATGGGCTTTCGCAGCCAAAATCGGCTACTCTAGCCCCCTCGTGCTGCCGCAAGGGGCGCAAGCGAGACACTAGCCTTGCCAACCATAGCGCGCATCGGCGCTTGCACCATAGCCCACCACCACAAGAGGGGTGCTCCTCCCCTCTTCTTCTCCTTATTCTTTAGATGGGTGGTCTCGCTTGGCCCGTATAGTGTGTGCTTTGCAGGCTCAACTTTGCATGTGGGCTTAACACATGCCACGTGTCGGCCTCCTGTTCCACTGCACCCCCATGGGTTCCCATTTTAGCCCAAAAAACCCACTTGACACCACTTCTTTCCCTACCTTTGGAATGCATGCCCTACCCTGCTCAGTAGCCCAATGATCGGAGTAGAAGTTCCACCCGATAGTCCAGGTGTTCAACTTTAATCTCCCCTCATTCTCATTGAACTTCGATTATCCCAGGTCCACGATCCAAGGCAACCAAAATTTGAAAAATCATCTGCAAACACTTCATCTTCAACGGCCCTAGGCTTCCCCAAGCTGTAACTCGGTGCTCCAGGCTCAAAATCACAAGACGTGACTTCTTGTTGACTCTACTTGGCATGCTCTACCTGCTTGAACCTCGTCAAGGCCTAAAAAATGCCAGATGGCCCATCCTCCGATGGAGGCAAGTGGGCATAGACCCAGACCCCGAAAAATCTTTTGATGGCCATAACTTGCTATCCAGAGCTTTGATATGCAATCTAAGAAGATAAATACGCTCCATAACTCGAGCTCTATGCATGTATCCACTGACACCTGCCTGGGCCACCTGTCCCCAACTGCCCTTTCTGTTGGGGATCTGCTACACACTCTACCTTTAAGCTTCAGTATCTTGCACTCCGAGGCTCCGTTTGACGAGCCGTTTGGACTGGCTTCTAGAGCACATTGAACACTACATTCCAGAGCCCTCACTTGGCATTTTGGGCACCTTCATCTACCACCCCAACTAAGCCCTCTTCGAGCCTCCTTGGCCTAAAAATCCGCATTGAGCATACTTTTCTGCTATCCTTTGGCTTCCTAGGTCCTTGGCACTTGCCTTAGCATTCTGCACTGCACTTGCTTGCCACCTTTGCTTGGCATAGACCATCTCCTAGCTTAGAAAAACTTTGGATGCACCATCGTCTATAAGTCCGTTGGTGTAACTCTAATAGGCTATTGGCCTTATCCTTTCCTCCCCCATGTCTAGTGTGCTTAAAATAACCTGTTCTTGCCATGTAGTGGGTTTTTTCCATGCCTTGTGTGGACCATATTGATAGTGAGTGGTATGTCTTGGAAAAATATGGACCATGGTTGATACGTGCTGCATTGAAATAAAAAAAAATGGTTAATAGAGTAAAATTTAAAATTTTGTTTTGTATACGTAGAATGCTAACCCACCATGTAATGTGTGATATGTTGCCCACCCCACCCTGTAAGGTAATCCTTCTTCCAATCCAGTAAGGCTGCTTGAAATGATGTGAGCTTACTTTGGTCCCAAGAATGCTGCTCAACGTAGTGGAAAATTTTATCTATTGATTTCCACACGTTCGCCTTGTGATTTTGGATTGCCCCACCACCAACATTGTCTTTCACCACTTTATGTAACTGTTTTCATTTGTTGAACATGTTTCTCCTTTCTTCTATATCTGAATCTTTGAGGCTAAACCCAAGAAACCTTCTTGCCTTCACTTCGCCTATCGATGCTTTCCTAGGTACCTTGTAATGACTGTGAGACATCTTAGGGTCCTCTTCAATTTGGACATTGCCTCCATGCAAACCAGTGTCTGAGAGCACTCCCTCTAATGATTTGATCACTCTTTTCGACTCACTCTCTGGATTTCATGTCCATGCAAAACATATGTATAAATGAACCACCTAAGAGTGCATGAAGTGTACAGACGTGAACTTTACTCAGGTGAATATCAAGCATTGCCCTAAAAGTTTCATCTTAAAGATGTCTATTGGGAGCTCTATTCCATTGCACACTCTCAAGAGATTTTGCATCAACCATGCAATATAAACATGGATTTGCCACAACTGCTCCATGTGTTATGTTGTACATACAGTTAAGAGTCTTTAAGTCACCTCCATGTGCCATTCCATTGTATAGTCTCCAAATCCTTCCACTGAAAGACCGACTTTGTTTCTTTGTTTCACTGATGATAGAAGCAATTTGGGTTTGACTAAAAACTCAATCGAGGATTTCAAATTTTTCCTTATCAACTTGCAGTGAAAAACGAAAACACAAAATCAACAACCAAATAATCAATATTTTTGTTATATAGAGTGAACGAAGTATACCTGAAATGATCCTAGAGTTAGAATGTTGTTTTTGGATTTCACGCTGAAGTATCATGGATCCTCTTTCATTATTGATGGATCCAGATCTCTGTTCATGAGGGTAATGGTGACTCTCTCCAGCTTCTTGTGCTTCAGAACCTTGCACTCGTCGAGATTCAAAACAAACTTGAGAACCCCACCGCACTCCTCTTGACTGATGTCAAAGAGGTGAACTGCATACCTTTGCAATGCTTCAATCAACGAAGAGGTTGTTGTGCTCATTAAACTGTACCTCTTTGCTGCCCTTGCCTAAGAATGTTGCTTCAATATGGAATGGGGACCCAAGTTTCTCAAACACCTCATTGTTTATGTGCCGATGAGCATCCTTTACATGTGATGGATTTGGCAACAATAATTCTCTCTGTAGTTTATTTTGAGACTTTTTAGCTAATGCTTTGAAGAGTGCCCTGTATCCCATCTACGAGATGCCACTCTCATCAAGTATTACTTGCATTTCCATTGGTTCCAATTGATTCTCATTCATGAAGGAGGTAAGGAGCCTCCCTTTCAACTTACGATTTTTTTTTTTGAGTTATCATCTCTTCACTACTTCTTTTGGAACTAGAGGGCTGTAATGTACTCCGGCATTGAAGCCTGCACCATTCCAGTTTGGATGCAGTAAAGACTTGGCAAAAACGTACCATGCGTATGATCATGTATAGGAAAGTGTATCCATTTCTTAGTGAAGCACATTGGAGATGCAAAAGCAAAAACAAACTTCGAGTTACCTTAAAGCTTGTATTTGTTTTTTGAGGCCACCACTATCACTCTTCATGTTCTCAATGTTGCATAGAACTCGTTTTCTTTTTCGACTACCAAGAATGGTGTCTTTCTCTCGCAAACTTGTGATCTTCTTTTCAAGGCCTTGGATTGTCTCTTTGTTTGATGAAATCTTTTGAGAGCATGCTTCACTGAGTTTTTTCAGCTGCATGTTCTCTAGCGCCAGGAAGATTCTTTGCCTTTCTGCATTCAATCCTCTCATTTTCAAATGTTCGGTGTATCCCAATAGTCCATCCTTGCCATCACCTGTGAAATGTAAGAGGTTAGTGATATTAGCAAAGGGAGGTGGCACATTTTTCGTACGATAATTTGGATAAATAGGCCCATCAGTCCACAAATCAAAATGATGCTCCTTGTCTGTCCTTCTAAGTTCTTTCTCCTATTGGGATAAGAAAGACTCTCTCCTGCGTTTCTACAACGATGCGTACTCTTGCAATACATCAACATGAAGATGATGTGTGTTCTTTCTTTGGGTAATTGTTAAAGATGAAGGGGCTGAGGATTGCAAGTTCAAATTGGTGTTTTCATCAGAAAAAAAAAGCGTTCTCCATTCCTAGAGTTGATAGAGAAAAATACAGACACTCGAAACTCATGAAATATCTCAGGTTTTGGGAGGGAAGACCATATTCTCATGTTTAGATTTGATAGAGTTCGTGTGGCTTATGTTTCTGGAGGGAACACTTGTAAGTTGGCATTTGAAATCATTAGTCATACAGTTAGTTGGATTCTTGACAAGAGAAAGAAGGATAAGAATGATAAAGACGGCGGCTACCTACCAAAGAATGTCATTTTGGCTTTTTGTTGGCGCAAAAAAGTATCACATAAAATGCACAATTTAACATTTTCATTTTCTGTCTCTAAGCCGACGTGGAACTTCTTACAGGGCCCAAAAGTGAGTCCAACTTTGTGCTAATAATACAAGGACCCAATCCCCATCTTTAATAACATGAGTTCGTAGTATGTGCTTACCATCAAATGCTCATTTATTCTTTAACCTTGCTTCCTTAAGCTTCACTTTGGCCTGTTCAATATCTTTCGGACGCCTTTCAAGCTGGCGGGTGCACAAAGCAAGAAATTCTTATGTAGACATACCTTCTTCCCATGGCATTATGGTCCAAGAAATAACTGCTTCCTCTATAGTCATAATGGGTTTTTGCCCATACATTAGCTCAGACTCCCCGAATGCTTGCCAATTATGACATCTGCTCTTGCCAAGCTTCCATCACCTTATCTTTCCCTTGCCGAGATCTGCTTACTCTTGAGGGTGAGAGTTCCTTCTTCCTTTACTAACCGAGTAACCTTGCTTGTTTATTAGTCAAGGATGAGAGCAAGAGAGATAACCAATAATCCTTTTCTCTCCTCTCCTCTTTGGTCGTCACACGTCTTCCCTCGGACTCCCTTCTCCCCTTACTTTGATTGGAGATAGAGAGAGAGAGAGAGAGAGAGAGAGAGAGAGAGAGAGAGAGAGAGAGAGAGAGAGAGAGAGAGAGAGAGAGAGAGAGAGAGAGAGTTTCCCTTGCTTTGATCCTAACCAAGGAGGAGAGAGAGAGAGCAAGAGCTTGAGAGAGCTTTTCTTCCCTTTGCTTACCCTTCTTCTTCTCCCCTTGTTTTGATTGGAGAGTGCGAGAGACAGAGAGAGTCTCTCCCGTGCTTGCTTGCCAAGAACGAGAGAGAGAGAGAGAGAGAGAGAGAGAGAGAGAGAGAGAGAGAGAGAGAGAGAGAGAGAGAGAGAGAGAGAGAGTGTAAGAAGCCCTGCTTTTCCACTTTGTTTCTCTCCCTCAATGCCCTCCAAAATCTTTTCTTATTGCCCTCTTCACTGCCCTAAAAACTCTCAAAATAATTACCCCCACCACGCAGTCATGGTGCTGTGATGACTAACATGGCATGAGAAACATGCTTGATGACATGGCAGGTGTCAGTTGTCGAGTGCGCAAATGGAGTGGGTGTTGCTCCAAAAATAGTCACCCCAGCCTGCTCATCAACTGTCTCTTCACTCACGAGCTCGTCCGAGGTCCGAGGTGGCCAGTGGGAATCTCTTTCTCTTGCTCTGCGCCTCCTCGTTGTCTGTCCACGCCATGGCTCCTTGCTTTTTCCTCTTTTCACACTCATTTAATCCCCTTTTGGGCATCCATTGAATGGATCTTTAATTTGGGTGGCCACTACCTCATTTGGTTTGGGTTGCCGGCCCTTGTAGTGGCACCACTTTTAGCATGCATACCTAGCAAAGCTTGCTCCGCAAAAGGAAAGGCATCCCATTTGGCATACAAATTGATCCAAGCACTGCCAAGCAGTGGCAAGCACATCATATTTCTCAAGAATTCCTTTACTAATAATATCTTCAAGAATTATGATGCCTGCATTACTTTTTCGAGAGTGCCATACGCCTTCAATATGCAAGTATAAGTGATTGCATTCGGAGAGTCTTCCTCTCTTTGCATCTGCTCAAAATAGCCAACTTCCTTGCCCTGCCAATTTGGGTATATCCCGTGATCATTTCATTCCAAGAGATGACATTCCGGACACGAAGCTCTTCAAAAGCTTTATGTGCTTCTGTTCGGCACCACACTTGGCCCGGATCTAGTGCCAAGCATAGTGATGACTCAGATTTTGACTAAAGTAGTGTTGAGTCCAAATCCTTTTTCATATATAATTATCACTGCACCATAGAAGATAACTTTCCGAAACTTGGTGGATAGGTTTAGAAATATCCTGTAGAAGCTCATCTGCTTGATGAACTCCTTCAAAATTAACACATGTCAAGGTCAGCAGCTTGTGAACCACTTGCTGTACAGTCTATGTATTTACTGGAACCATTATTGGAGGGAGTATCCATGCGAGCAATCTTTAAAAAAAAACATATAATTTTGTTTAAGTATTAAATTCATCATTTACCTTTTCTACATTGCTCAAAATGTTCTCCTCTGAAACTAAATCTACTACTTCCAGCTCAACATTTTCTTTGGATTTTCTTCTTGCAAAAATATGCTCTCAAAATTCATCATAGTTGAGGAACTGCATCTGATCCCCTTCACCTTTACTAAAGACAACTTGGATTCGTTCAGTAATCTCTTTCATTTCCAGATCTAGAATCCTTGAGCTTCCACATATAAATTCCTCTGCAAAATAGTCCCACTGTGTGGGATATGCTTTTGCCAGTTCTTGAACCTGCTTTTTAAAATGAAAGCTTACAACCTCTTCAAAAGCTGCAATCATCCGATTTTCATGAACAAATTTGGCTCTTCGTCTTGGCCTCATCACATGCAATAAAACCTTCTGGATCATATCCCTGAAAATAATGATCTGCTCCCAAATAGCATCAAGTGCTAGCTCTACAGCATCATCAATCTTGTTTTGGATCTGCATGGCTTTCGCTTCCTGCAGACATCCCTGAACGAATTCCATCATTTTTGGAAAATTTGCAACTGCTAGATTTTAATAAAATCCATTGGAATTGAAATCGTCAATAAATTGCTTCAACTGTTTTGGCATCTCCATTTGAACCTCCCACCCCGGCTCATTTTGCATCGGGTTCACCAAAGATGTCGGGGGATATGTGTTCGAAATGTGAGCCGGGAAGGCGCCGGGCCTCTTGCTGTGGGAGGTGTGAGAGACTAGATGCAAGACACAATGCAAAAGACTCTGAAAACACCTTAAATGCTTCAAAATTGACAATCAGAATGTTCTAAGCTGCTAATGATTAGCCAAAGTGGAATTCAATTACAAATGTCTTCCATTAATGGCACTTATGGTGTAAGGAGAGTTTAATGCTCTAAAATTAGACCATGACTATAAATTTCCCACTTATGCCTACCATTAGAGCCATTTGAAGTTGATTACGTACATATCTGGTAGAATTCCTTGGTTGATGCCCTTGTAATTCGCAATTATGGTAGAGAGAGGTTACCCTCTCTCCTTCTTGCCTTACCGTTCCCTTTTCTTGCTGCTTAACCTTAGACTCCCCGAATGCTTGCCGATTATGACATCTTCTCTTGCCGAGCTTCCCTCGCCTTATCTTTCCCTTGCCGATATTTACTTACTCTAGAGGGAGAGAGTTCCTTCTTCCTTTACTAACCGAGTAACCTTGCTTTTTTTATTAGTCAAGGATGAGAGCGACAGAGAGAACCAATAAGCCTTTTCCCTCCTCTCCCCTTCGGTCGTCGCACGTCTTCCCTCATACTCCCTTCTCCCCTTACTTTGATTGGAGATCGAGAGAGAGAGAGAGAGAGAGAGAGAGAGAGAGAGAGAGAGAGAGAGAGAGAGAGAGAGAGAGACACAGAGAGAGAGAGAGAGTTTCCTCCTAGCTGAGGATGAAAGAGAGCGAGCAAGAGCTTGAGAGAGTTTTTCTTCCCTTTGCTTACCCTTCTTCTTCTCCCCTTGCTTTGATTGGAGAGCGCGCGAGAGAGAGAGAGAGTCTCTCCCTTGATTTCTTGCCGAGAGAGAGCGCGAGAACCCCTGCTTTTCCACTTTGTTCCTCTCCCTCAATGCACTCCAAAATATTTTCTTATTTCCCTCTTTGTTGCCTTAAAAACTCTCAAAAAAATGACTGACGTGGTGTGGGAAACTTGCTTGATGACTTGGTAGGTGTCGGTTGTCGAGCACACGAATGTACCAGGAGTTGCTCCAAAAATGGTCACCCCATCCTGCTCATCAACTGTCTCTTTACTCACAAGCTCGTCCAAGGTCCGAGCTGGCCAGCGGGAATACCTTTCTCTTGCTCTACGCCTCCTCGCTATCTGCCCACGCCATGGCTCCTTGGCTTTTCCTCTTTTCACACTCACTTAATCCCATTTTGGGCGGCCATTGAATGGCTCTTTAATTTGGGTGGCTACTACCTCATTTGCCTTGGGCGGCTGGCCCTTAGTAGTGGCACCACTTTTAGCATGCATACCTAGCAGAGCTTGCTCCGCAAAAGGAAAGGCATCCCATTTGGCATACATATCGATCCAAGCATTGCTAAGCAGTGGCAAGCACAACATATTTCTCAAGCAGTCCTTGACTAACAATATGTTCAAGAATTATGATGCCCGCAATACTTTTCGGACAGTGCCATACGCCTCAATATGCAAGTATAAGTGATTGCATTCGGAGAGTCTTCCTCTCTTTGAATCTGCTCAAAATAGCCAACTTCCTAGTTGTGTCTTGTTGGTTACATCCCGTGATCATTGCATTCCAAGAGACGAGATTCTGGACATGAAGCTCTTCAAAAGCCTTATGTGCTTCTGTTCGGCACCACATTTGGCCTGGATCTAGTGTGAAGCATAGTGATGACTCAGATTTTGACTAAAGTAGTTCCGAGTCCAAATCCTTTCGCATATATAATTATCCGTGCACTGCAAAAGATAACGTTCTGAAACTTGGTCAAAGTAAAAAATTCCTAGATGGCACATCGATTGAGTCAACCAGACTGGTACGGAACCGGCCCCTGGTGAATCTTTAACGCCCAATATCTTGGCAATCACAACTCCGATCACTGATCTGAAAAGACCTACACACTCCACAAAGTGATCACTTCAAGCCCATGCATTCATTTCAATTCTTTCCCATCCACTACAGTTGCCCAATCCGGTACAGATCTACAATCGACTTAAATTGCAAATTGCCATAACTTCTTCATCGTAGCTCCAATTGACGAGCCGTGAAAATAGGCCGGTAGAGCACTTCAAGCACTGTACGTTCTAGATCATAATCTCCCATATGTGCTCACTTCAAGCATACTCATTTTTGGCATCATTAAGGCATTTGCTGGCATTTTTTAGCCGCATGTGGCATACATTAATCATTAAACACGACCTGTTAACAAGCCCCGATCACTGCTCAGTAAAAGTGTAGGCTTCAAAGAAGCTTAGCTTGCATTTCGTTTCTCTTTTTCCCACCATGGAAGTGGAGTTGCACGACAACGCAAAGCTCTACCTTCAACCTAGTTAGTAAGATCTTTTTTGGCAAGAACAATATATCTCATCTGCCACACTCCTCTGGCATTGTAATAAGATCCACGACCCACTTGTAGTGCATAGATAGTGGATAAGTGGGATGCAATCCATCTCGATGTCTTACATTAGAGTGCTATTGGCATACTAAGCATGTCTCCACAAATGGAGCCATATCTTTATGCATACCTTTGCACCAGTAACGATCCTTAATCTTGACAAAATATGCTCAGACTCCTCTGTGTCCAACAACTTTCATGAAATTCTTTGATAACCGGTTGTTGAGTTTCTTCCTCACAAAAAATCGTTGTAGTACCCTCATGGGTGCTTTGGTTGCTTCCGTAAATGTCCATCCTTTAGAAAATAGTCTTAAGCCTTATTTCTGATCCTTTTATACTCTTGATCCATCCACCCTTCATGCTTAGTAAAAGTACTAAGGTACCAACCAATCAAAATCGATTCTCCATCATAGAATTCCTCAAAAAATACCTCAAAAATATGAGCAATATTACCGCAATCTCCATGTAGATAAGATGATGTATAGAACTTCAAGCCAACATCATCACTCGTGGTAAGCATCTCTTCTTCAACTTCAAATCTAGCCCTTGAGAACATATCTGCAACACAATTATCTCTACCTGCAATATGACAAAATTCTAGGTTAAGAGACTTAATATAAGTTGTCCATTGTAGCATGTCAAAGTCCAGAGCAGAGCAATTGCGGCAATCATCCCTATCAATGATAAGCAATTTGTCTCTACCACGGCTGAAGCTCCAATAAAATGTTCTTTATCATACCTTCGAGCAGTAGAAACACCCCAAAGTTCTCCCTTAACCTATGGGTAACCTTGTTGACGAGCATTGAGCACCTTTGCTCCAAATTGAACTGCATACGTATGTCCTTCATGTGTTGACTGTTAAGATTACTAGCCTTCCACATTTGTAATCAACCTTTCTCAAGGTAGGAGCCTCGAGAAGCATTTTCTTTAGCTTCCTAATAGCCTTCGTATGGACTTCTTCCCAAAAAAACCTCTTTCCTTTCCTTAGCAATTTACTCGGGGGGTGCACTATGTAATCATGTTAATGTATAACGTGAGTTCGAAAGGAGGGGTTTTAAAATGCAAAAATTTTAGGCAATTTAACAGAGATCCATTAAAAGAAGGGATTTTTATTCAATTTTGAAAATATTTCCTTAAATATGGGGTCATTTGATTCATTCATACATGTTAAGAGAGGGGTTTTTTAATACCCCATGAACACACGTTATATAGGGGGGTATTGAATATTTAATCCCCCGAGGCAATTTATAAACACTACAAGAGGCTATTCATATTAACGACGCTCAAAAAAAAAAATCCCCGCGTCGCTATGAGCGTCGCAAATTTACAAGTAAATTTGCGACGCTCATAGCGACGCCGGCTGGGCTAAAAAAAATAACAGAGAGCGCCCAAAAACTAAGATCTCAGATCTGAGTTTTTCGGCGTCCTCAAGCAAGGAGCAGGTAACGCTCTCCCTCTCTCTCTCTCTCTCTCTCTCTAGAAGAAGAGAGTTATAACGTCGTAGGAAACTATCCAAAAAGACGTTAAAGATTAGGTTAGATGTAGACTTACGTTAAATTAGATTTAGGTTTATTTAAGTTAAATTAGATTAGATTTAGGTTTATTTTTAGTTAGATTTACGTTTATTTATGCTAGATTTAAATTTACGTTATATTAGATTAGATTTAGGTCTCCATAGACTGCGATGCCTGCATGAAGCGGGTGAAGAAAGCCCTCAATGGAATATAGGGTATTGCTGCCTTCACTCATGGTGGGCTCCGTCGATCCAAAAGTACTGGTGAAATGTCTTCAGAAGATAGGGAAGAAGGTGGATCTTCAGGGCGGCAAGAGTCACTACATCCCCGACAATGACCATCTAGACAACGTCTAGTCATTCAATAGCAACTTCAAAGTTAGTAACAAGAGCAAGAACGGTCCAAAGGGCCAATTGCTGTCGTCAGATGTGGATGGAGATGAGGCAGCGTCACCGCCAAAAGTTAACTCTCACATCTTTAGTGATGAGAATGCCAACTCTTGCCGAGTTATGTGAAAAATTATGTGTTAAATCAGTTTTAAGGTTCTTATAATACCTGTTAGTTTAGTTTTTTGTTTTTAATATAACATAATTTACGTTAGATTTAGATTTATGTTATATTAGATTAGACTTAGGTTTATTTAGGTTTACCCCCCCCCCCCCCCCCCCCCCCCCCACACACACACACACACACACAAGAAGAAGAGAGTTTTAACGTCGTAGGAAACTACCCCAAAAGACGTTAAAGATTAGGTTAGATGTAGACTTACGTTAAATTAGATTTAGGTTTATTTTTAGTTAGATTTACGTTTATTTAGATTTACGCTTATTTACGTTAGATCGAGTCCATGCAAGAATTACTTACTATTTAGTGTTTAGAGTTAGACGAATAGTGAAAAGATCTACTGTGAAAAGATGTTAAGATGCTGTGAAGTGCTACAACTAGAGAAGAGGCAAAGGGGTTTTTTCCACTACATGCAGTATCATGTAGACGTGGGTCTGTAGATTTCTTGTACCCACAAATATAGGTATTGACCAATAAAGACGAGATTATAACCCGGTGGTTCTGATCTTCATGCACCTCTAGACCGAGGTGTGCGGGGATTGGACATGACTAGAGAATGTGAGGTAGAGAGAGAGAGAGAGAGAGAGAGAGAGAAGACGAAGAATGCCAATAGAATATTAAATTTGTTGTCCAAGTTATAAGATTTTTATCCTCATTATGAGTAGAAACGAGGATGTGAGACCGTCCAACCGAAATACCTATCTCTCAACGAGGGTCTTCTGTCCTTGTAATCAATGCAAGCATGCTGTGCGACGGACAAGACGTGTTTCTTTGCAGCACGTTCGCGAATTTGGCGAGTTGGATCCTTCTATTATAGATCGAGTTGTTGCCAATTATAACTCGTCGGACTCCGACGCTGGCCAACAAGCAGCAATCTTGCAACCCAATAGACGTGTTCGCAGGCGCTTTGGTCAAGCAGCATATGTGAGGCCACAAGATGTAGCCTCTGACAGCTCGGGGGATGATCATGCAGAGCACATTCCCAACGAGGCAATGTTTGAGCCCGAGATTGATGAAATGATCGAGATGATCATGGATTCAGAAAGGCTTATCTATGATGATATGAAAAGTGAAGCCGATACGCCGTTGTATACTGGAGCACGTATGTCTAGATTGAAAGCACTCCTGGTTCTTCTCAACATGCAGGCAAAGTTTGGATGGAGTGACACTAGCGTCACAGCGCTTTTCAGGTGATCCATTACAATTAGTTTACTTTAATAAAACTCTAAATGTATAATGATCTGATAGATTTTTACACGACTGTATCGTATTTTTATGTTGTGTAGATTCACTACAAGAGGCTCTTCATATTAGCGACGCTTATAGCGACGCTCATAGCGACGCCGGCTGGGGTAAAAAAATAACCGAGCGCGCCCAAAAACTCAGATCTCAGATCTGAGTTTTTCGGCGCCCTCAAGCAAGGAGCAGGTAACGCTCTCCCTCACTCTCTCTCTCTCTCTCTCTCTCTCTCTCTCTCTCTCTCTTTCTTCTCCACACACACACACACACACACACACGAGGAGAGGAAGGAGAGCCAGGTATGCTCCTTCCCTCTCCTCATTCTCATGTTCCCTTCCCCTCTTTCTCTCTCCCTCTCTCTCTCTCTCACACACACACATAAACACACACACATAGTGTTTTTGAGAGAAAGAGAGAGAGAGAGAGAGTACAAACAAAAACAAAAACGCACACACACATACATAAACAAAGAATGCACACACACATTGAGAGAGAAAAAGAGAGAGAGATCATGCATAAACAAAAAACGCACGCATTGAGAGAGGAAAAGAGAGAGAGAACATGCATAAACAAAAAACGCACACATTGAGAGAGGAAAAGAGAGAGAAAACATGCATACGATCCAAAAAAACGCACACACATTGAGAGAGAAAGAGAGAGAAACTAATTTAACGTCGTAGGAAACTAATTAAAATTAAAAGACCTAAAGATCTAGCCCACGAGGAGTTGAACTCAAGACCTATTATTCAAGAGGGAAATGGCATAATCAATCTATCATACTTGGCATGGGTGATAGAAAGGTTATACCATTTATCTCTTTTTATTGGCACACACATCCACACACGCGCACACACACAAGAAGAAGAGAGTTATAACGTCGTAGGAAACTATCTTAAAAGACGTTAAAGATTAGGTTATATGTAGACTTACATTAAATTAGATTTACGTTTATTTGAGCTAGATTTAGATTTACGTTATATTAGATTAGATTTAGGTCTCCATAGACTGCGATGCCTGCATGAAGCGGGTGAAGAAAACCCTCAATGGAATATAGGGTATTGCTGCCTTCACTCATGGTGGGCTCCGTCGATCCAAAAGTACTGGTGAAATGTCTTCAGAAGATAGGGAAGAAGGTGGATCTTCAGGGCGGCAAGAGTCACTACATCCCCGACACAATGACCATCTAGACAACCTCTAGTCATTGAACTTACATTAAATTAGATTTAGCTTTATTTTTAGTTAGATTTATGTTTATTTAGATTTACGCTTATTTACGTTAGATCGAGTCCACGCAAGAATTACTTACGGTTTAGGGTTTAGAGTTAGACGAACAGTGAAAAGATCTACTGTGAAAAGATGTTAAGATGAAGTGAAGTGCTACAGCTAGAGAAGAGGCAAAGGGGTTTTGTCCACTACATGCAGTATAATGTAGACGTGGGTGTGTAGATTTCTTGTACCCACAAATATAGGTTTTGACCAATAAAGACGAGATTATAACCCGGTGGTTCTGATCTCCATGCACCTCTAGACCGAGGTGTGCGGGGATTGGACATGACTAGAGAATGTGAGGTAAAGAGAGAGAGAGAGAGAGAGAGAGAGAGAGAGAGAGAGAGAGAGAGAGAGAAAGATAAGACGAAGAATGCCAATAGAATATTAAATTTGTTGTCCAGGTTATAAGTTTTTTATCCTCATTATGAGTAGCGACGAGGATGTGGGACCGTCCAACCGAAACACCTATCTCTCAACGAGGGTCTTATGTCCTTGTAATCAATGCAAGCATGCTGTGCGACGGACAAGACGTGTTTCTTTGCAGCATGTTCGCGAATTTGGCGAGTTCGATCCATCTATTATAGATCGAGTTGTTGCCAATTGTAACTCGTCGGACTCTGACGCTGGCCAACAAGCAGCAATCTTGCAACCCAATAGACGTGTTCGCAGGCGCTTTGGTCAAGCAGCATATGTGAGGCCACAAGATGTAGCCTCTGACAGCTCGGGGGATGATCATGCAGAGCACATTCCCAACGAGGCAATGTTTGAGCCCGAGATTGATGAAATGATTGAGACGATCATGGATTCAGAAAGGCTTATCTATGATGATATGAAAAGTGAAGCCGATACGCCATTGTATAATGGAGCACGTATGTCTAGATTGAAAGCATTCCTGGTTCTTCTCAACATGCAGGCAAAGTTTGGATGGAGTGACACTTGCGTCACAGTGCTTTTCAGGTGATCTATTACAATTAGTTTACTTTAATAGAACTCTAAATGTACAATGATCTGATAGATTTTTACACGACTGTATCATATTTTTATGTTGTGTAGATTGCTGAAAGAGCACATACTACCAGCTGACAATGTGATGCCAGATTCCCGAGATGAAGCAAGAAAGATTTTGCGAAACTTGGGGATGGATTACAATTCTATCCACGCTTGTCCTAATGACTGAATTCTTTTCAGAGGGGAATACACAGACATGGAGAAGTGTCCGAAATGTGATTCCGAAAGATATCGAGTAGATCTCCACGGGACAAAAATTCCACAAAAGGTTTTGCGACATTTCCCTCTGCTTCCTCGCATCATGCATTTCTTCGAATGTAAGTCCATGGCCGCCCTAGCATCATGGCATGAGGAGAATAAATCTTCAGATGGTGTGCTACGAATTCCTACAGATTGCGTAGCCTGGAAACATATAGATGGAACATGGTCGGATTTTGCCAGGGAAGCTCGAAATTTGCGCTTAGGCCTGGCTATGGATGGCGTAAATCCATTTGGTCAAAGATCAACATCTTACAGTGTATGGCCCGTTGTCATCGTCAACTACAACATTCCCCCCTGGTTGACTACGAAGAAGGGGCACCTATGGCTAAGCTTGATTGTGCCAGGGCGATATAAAGTGGGGAATATGGATGTGTATCTTCGTCCACTATTGGAAGAGCTACAACAATTGTGGATTGGCATAGAGGTGGTGGATATGAGCCGACACACAGGACGACGAAATGCTTTGATCAGAGGCATTCTAATGTGGACCATGCATGACTATCCCGGGCTAACAGAATGCTCAGGTGATCTATTGACACTCCTCACTCAGACACTGTAAATCTTGTTTTTTCCCATAGTTGATCTATTATCATGTGTATACATGCAAGGCTTCAAACAAGCGGATACAGAGCATGTGTCACATGTGGACCTAGACTGAATGCACGTAGGGCACCCTCACTGAAGAAGCAAATCTACGAAGGTCATCAAGCGTATCTTCCAGAGAATCATGTGTTACGCGACGGCTTTTTGGGAAGAGAGCCACCAAGGATGTCTGCACAAGCATGGTTAGAGCAGAAGGAGATGTGCGATGACGGATTGCCTCCAGGGATGAAGAGACTATCTCTATGGTACGAGTTACCATACTAGCCCCGACTCATGATCAATCACTTGCTCGATCCAATGCACATATTCAAGAATGTGGGTAATCTACTATGGGACCATTTGACCGGCAAGAAAGATACTTTGGGAGCCAGAGTTGACCTTAGAAATGTGGATCGTATGGAGCAATATTGGCCGCAAACAGCGTCTGATGGATCGATAAAACTCCCTAAAGCACCATGGATTTTCACAGGAGCCCAAGAACGCAAAGTAAAAGAGTCCATTCGATCTTACAGTTTATTTTACCGGTTGCCATTGAGGGATGTTTGTCTCTCGACATCCGTAACACAATCTACAAACTTGCAAAGCTGGTGCAATGGATCTCACAAAAGGAGATCAACGTAGACTCCATACCATTCGCCAAACTAAATGCTGCGGAGCTTGTGTGCATGTTTGAGAAACATTTTCCTACTACAATGCTAACCATTCAGGTGCATCTTCTTGTTCACAAAGTTGATGAGGTGGAAATAGCTGGCACAGTTCATTCCAGATGGATGTTCTTCTTAGAGCGTTTCATGAAAACGCTTAAGGGATATGTGCGTCAAAAGGCACGTCCGGAGGGTAGCATGGCAGAAGGTTGGTTGGTATCAGAGTCCCTAGTGTACATTGGAGAGTGGCTAGACGGATTTGATAAATCCCGGGACACGCTATGGCGAACCATAGATGATGAGCGCATATCTGGGATTTTCATGTGCAATCTCGGTGTTGAGAAGAAGATGACGGAATATCTAGAGGCTAAAATCAACCGATTTTGCATGCTTCACAATCCAGTGATGCAAAAGTGGATTTCACAATATGAGGATGCAAAGCAAGAGCGACAAAGGGCACGAATCGAGTGGAGACGCGGAAGACGACCACCGATGCACTATCCAGCGGTTCTGGAGAGCCTACCAACCTTCATGAGCTTAAGATGGTTGCACAACCAATTGAAAAGCGCACAACAATGCGGTGACGAAGTGACTGAAGAAGAGTGGGATTACTCTCGGGGTTGTGCGACCAAGGTAAGTTTGCAATGTACGACTAGCAAGTGACTTTATTTCTAAACGTTTGAACGGCCACTCATAATCTTTGTTCGTTGTAGTATAAGTCATACACAGCACCATGGTGTAAAGGTCGACATTTTAGGGTGGAACGAATCGACAAAAAGCGTTTTACTCAAGATTGTGGAATCATGGCAAAATTTGAACAGTCTAGTCGACGACGTTCCTCTGATGCAGATCCTGTGGTGGCGGAACTCACTTACTTCGGCACGCTGCAAGAGATTTTGAGGATCGATTACAGAGGATTTTTTGTCGACTTGTTGGACGTGCAATGGTTCAAGATAATCATGGAGGGTCGCAACGCTACTGTGCGTAGAGGAGAGTCTGGTTTTCTTGAGGTGGATTCTACTAAGAAATGGACTGACCTAAGAGACACTTTCGTACTACCCGAGCATTGTGAACAAGTAAGTATGTAAATAGTTAACATCCCCCTTTTACAAGTTATGTGCTTGAAAGCTCTCATGTAAGTTATGTGGCTCTGGCAGGTAATATTTCATCCTACAAAGTCTACATCAAACTGGTGGTACGTCATAGAGGTAGCCCCTCGTAGTGCAAGGACGTATGAAGGCTACCATGTGCCAATCACAACGACATCAATGGAGGAGATCAGAGAAGATGCTCAATCAGAAGCCGCTGCGGTGGTGCCAGACGAGCATCAAGATGCTACTACTCTATATGGGGTGCATGCAGAGGAGCTACAAAATGAAACAGAGGATATGTGTTTAAACGGAGAGCTCTATATAGATATAGGAAGTTATGCTGAGTTATGCGAGGATGAGAGAGAGATCTCTTAAAGCCACAAATATTGTATTTGAACAATTTTGCTCCGTGTTGTAAAAGCTCTGGCTCTCTAAGTACCTTCCATGGTGTATAACGCTCTTTTCTACTCGTGCTCATATCTTTTGATTGAAAATTCTGAGTTTTCGACTTGCCTCTACTATCACTCAATTCATTGCGTCATTGTATTTATATGCGTCATTGTATTTAATGGTCTTTGCGTCATTGTCTACTCTATTCATTCAATATTAAGTTTAAATATTCGTGTGTTTAATGCAGGTATGGATGATGAGGAGTTTCTTTCTTCTTTGTCACCGCAGCAGAGACAGTGGTACGTGGAGCGTCATCGCTCTGGCGCATCATCGCGCGTTCCTACTCCATCCGCATCTCCCTCTCTTTCGGAGCATTCGGCGCGCTCCGAAGCTTCGGCGTCAACGAGACGAGCTTCACACTCGTCTAGACACCGGTGCTCTAGTGGTGGCGGTGGCGGTTGTTGTGGAGATTCCGCCACCGTTGCCTCCACACCGCCTCGTGTTCGACAAGGCTCTTTACCCTCCCCTTCTTTGCCCGCCCCCACACCAGCCACAGCATCTCCATCTACGCCAGGTTTTGCACGGCTGACTGTTCCTAGAAGCTACACACCTCTACCTACTCCGCCAGGAGCCACCCCACTCGACACTCCTCGCTCCGGGGCCCAGACACCGGTGGGGACACCTCACGTCCGTACCCCCATCGACACGCCGCTAGAGACCCCTGCCGGGACACCCAGGCTCACGCGTCACCGGCCAGAGGTCTTGCCTTACTCTGTCGACTTCAGCGGCGCCATCATCAGGGATGATGACGGCAAGAAGGTGATCTCGCGCATGTGTGGTCTTTGCTCTCAGCTGTTTAGACACTACATACTAAACAAATGGAGTGAAGTACCAAGTCATCAGCATACTTCATGATGAGTTTCCCGTTCCAACACGGGATCAGCGCTTCAATGAAGACCTGATGAAGATTCGAATGCGCGAATACTACAAACACAAGCGTTCCGAAGTGCAAAAAGCAATCAAGCATGGGTGGAACAGGCCAGATTGGCTGGCCAAAGAAGATTGGAAGAATGCGAAGAAAGCAGCGTGCGAGAATCCCGACAAGTGGAAGCAACAAAAGGATGCAGCCAGAGCGCGAGTAGAGGCAGGGAACTCGCACCACTTGGGGAGCGGTGGATGGGCATCATTTGAGGCCGATTTTGTAAGTGTTTTCACATTGCTCTTTATGTTTGATAGTTTAGGGTTTATGAGTTTTTTAATTCTAACATAATGAAATCTTTGTATGTTTTGACAGTGGTCGATGACAGGACGTGATCCCACACCGTACGAGCGCGAGTACGCAGGCAAGAAGGGCTTAAACGCCCTGATGGACATTCTCAGTTCTCGCGGTGGCATGGTTAGTATTAGGGTTTACTCTTTTCTATTTTTTGTATTGTTTTATAAATGTCGTTATATGTTTATACTTACTGAAAGCTGTCTTATTGTCTTTTTTTGTAGAATCCGACAGATACGCCGCTTGGACTCGATGAGACGTCTGACTAGACGACGTTAGTTTAGCCGTAGCTAGATAGCATTAGTTTAGGGTTTCTCATAGCTTATGTATCATGAGACGGATTTTATACGTCTTTTTGAACCATGTATATTATTACATTTGTCACCGCAGTTCATTTTGCCAATCAATTCTTTATGCCTATGATGTTGTACAATTGTCATTATTACATTTTCCAATCAATTCATTTTGCCTATGATGTGTACAATTGTCAATTTTACGCTTGTCAATTTTGCAAACAATGCATCTTGTGGGTGACTATTTTGGGTCTATTATCTACCCTTGCACTTTTTTAAAAAAGTGAATCAAGTACAATATGGTTGATGGGTGGCAGGGCATTCAATGCCCTGTCACCAAAAAAAAAATCTCTCGGGCGTCGCTATAACCGTCGCTATTTATGGCTCTATAGCGTCGCTATAGACTTCTGTGTAAACGTCGCTATAATCGTCGCTATGAGCGTCTCTATATAGCGATGCCTATAGCGATGCATATAGCGAAGCTCTCGTAGAGACGCTATTAGCGACGGTTTTAGCGATGCCGGGGGTTATAAAAACCCAATGTATTTCCGTCGCTAAGAGCGCCACAAGAGCACACAACCTCTTGTAGTGAAAGCACTTGTACAACATGAGCAAAATGTGGTAGCCAAATAAGATAGAATACACATGCACCCAGAAATCAACGATCTTCAGTAACCGAAGAGCACATTTCCTTCATCTTTTGGATAGCTTCAACTCTAGTTGGAATCAGGCTTCTACCTTTTGGACTGCACATGTGTCCCACAATTAAAACCTATTTAATACAAAAGTTGACTCTTGCCCTGAAAGTGTTTAGTAAACGTCTTCAAGCCTAGATAAAATAGCATCACAATCAGCAATATGTTGAGCAACAAACCTTCGGCACCCTCTTTGACCTTTTACCTCGTCTTTGGATCCTTCTTCAGATCCTTTAATTGGTAGATCATTAATGAAAGGCATAGTAACATGAGGGAAAAAGTCCCTTAATACCTTATTCATATTGTTTATCATATGAGTTACAGAATTAGTAGCACCCTGCAGAGTGCACATCCTTACTAACCCGAGAGATGTACGCATTGTAGTAAGATCCTTGCTCTCCAAAGCTAACTGAAACTGATCATATCCAGAGTAAAGATCAACCATAGAGTAAATTGATCTACCTGCAAATGCTTCAACAAATTCATCCACAATTGGGCCAATACTCACATTGCAGAATGTTACCTTGTTAACCTAAAAGTATCATTTTTCTTTGGAATAGTGAACCATCGACTGGAGTATGGTGCACATGATGGCTCCAAAATTCCCATTTGTATCTTCTGATCATTAAGCAAATCTATAAGCTTTGGCAAGTGAGCTTTAGGAACTGGAAAGGGACGTAAGCTCCATGGCATGTGAGGAACGGTGAATATAACCATAGGTGAAACAACACTTGGATCCACACATCCAATCTTACTCGGCTCAAAAGCAAAAGCTTTACCATGTTTTTTGAGAATACCTTGAAAGCGCTTGATTTCCTCTTCTTTGAAGAAACCATCTTCTCCAATCTTCAGCTGCTTGCAATGTCTCCTTAGTAAATTTATGCCCAATGTTCTTAGGATACCTAAGCATAAGCTGTCAAGAAGATTCTTTAATCACCCTTTCACTTCCTTCTGATCGAGGTGTAGGCACTGGGCTCACTTTCACTTCTGATAGAGGTGTAGGCACTGGGCTCACTTTCTTTGCAACTCTCTTGTACTTTGTCTCTACTTGTGCTTCAATTGCTTTACCCAAGTCATCTTCAATATGCATAAGTGCCTCATATATGTCCAGATCTTCATACATATCCAGTGAGTGCAGTTTAACAACTTTAGTTTGTAACATGTATTGACTAAGATCCTATAGTGACCCCTCGAGGTGATTCTTTGGAAACATGAATATAAGCAGTAAATCCAAAGGTTGAAAAATGATATACAAAAGGGATTTCACATGTGTATGCTATCACTACAAGAGGTTGTGTGCTCTTGTGACGCTGTTAGCGACGGAAATACACTGGGTTTTTATAACCCCCGGCGTCGCTAAAACCGTCGCTATTAGCGTCGCTACGAGAGCGTCGCTATAGGCGTCGCTATATGCGTCGCTATATAGAGACGCTCATAGCGACAGTTATAGCGACAGTTATAGCGACATTTACACAGAAGTCTATAGCGACGCTCATAGCGACGCTACAGAGCCATAAAAAGCGACGGTTATAGCGACGCCCGAGAGAATTGTTTTTTGGTGACAGAGCATTGAATGCCCTGCCACCCATCAAGCATATTGTACTTGATTCACTTTTTAAAAAAAGTGCAAGGGTAGATAATAGACCCAAAATAGTCACCCACAAGACGCATTGTTTGCAAAATTGACAAGCGTAAAATTGACAATTGTACACATCATAGGCAAAATGAATTGATTGGCAAATGTAATAATGACAATTGTACAACATCATAGGCATAAAGAATTGATTGGCAAAATGAACTGCGGTGACAAATGTAATAATATACATGGTTCAAAAAGACGTATAAAATCCGTCTCATGATACATAAGCTATGAGAAACCCTAAACTAATGCTATCTAGCTACGGCTAAACTGACGTCGTCTAGTCAGACGTCTCATTGCGTCCAAGCGGCGTATCTGTCGGATTCTGCAAAAAAAGACAATAAGACAGCTTTCAGTAAGTATAAACATATAACAACATTTATAAAACAATACAAAAAATAGAAAAGAGTAAACCCTAATACTAACCATGCCGCCGCGAGAACTGAGAATGTCCATCAGGGCGTTTAAGCCCTTCCTGCCTGCGTACTCGCGCTCGTACGGTGTGGGATCACGTCCTGTCATCGACCACTGTCAAAACATACAAAGATTTCATTATGTTAGAACTAAAAAACTCATAAACCCTAAACTATCCAACATGCATAAAGAGCAATGTGAAAAGACTTACAAAATCGGCCTCAAATGATGCCCATCCACCGCTCCCCAAGTGGTGCGAGCTCCCTGCCTCTACTCGCGCTCTGGCTGCATCCTTTTGTTGCTTCCACTTGTCGGGATTCTCGCGCGCTGCTTTCTTCGCATTCTTCCAATCTTCTTTGGCCAGCCAATCTGGCCTGTTCCACCCATTCTTGATTGCTTTTTGCACTTCGGAACGCTTGTGTTTGCAGTATTCGCGCATTCGAATCTTCATCAGGTCTTCATTGAAGCGCTGATCCCGTGTTGGAACGGGAAACTCATCATGAAGTATGCTGATGACTCTATTTTTTAAATCACTTTGTACTTCACTCCATTTGTTTAGTATGTAGTGTCTAAACAGCTGAGAGCAAAGACCACGCATGCGCGAGATCACCTTCTTGCCGTCATCATCCATGATGATGCCATCGTTGAAGTCGACGGAGTAAGGCAAGCCCTCTGGCCGGTGACGCGTGAACCTGGGTGTCCCGGCAGGGGTCTCTAGCGGCGTGTCGATGGGGGTACGGACGTCAGGTGTCTCCACCGGCATCTGGGCCCCGAAGCGAGGAGTGTCGAGTGGGGTGGCTCCTAGCGGAGTAGGTAGAGGTGTGTAGCTGCTAGGAACAGTCAGCAGCGCAAAACCTGGCGTAGATGGCGATGCTGTGGCTGGTGTGGGGGCGGGCAAAGAAGGGGAGGGTAAAGAGCCTCGTCGAACACGAGGCGGTGTGGAGGCATCGGCGGCGGAATCCCCACAACAACCGCCACCGCCACCACTAGAGCGCCGGTGTCTAGACGAGTGTGAAGCTCGTCTCGTTGACGCCGAAGCTTCGGAGCGCGCCGAATGGTCCGAAAGAGAGGGAGATGCGGATGGAGTAGGAACGCGCGATGATGCGCCAGAGTGATGACGGTCCACGTACCACTGTCTCTGCTGCGGTGACAAAGAAGAAAGAAACTCCTCATCATCCATACCTGCATTAAACACATGAATATTTAAACTTAATATTGAATGAATAGAGTAGACAATGATGCAAAGACCATTAAATACAATGACGTAATGACACATATAAATACAATGACGTAATGACACATATAAATACAATGACGCAATGAATTGAGTGATAGAAGAGGCAATTCGAAAACTCAGAATTTTCAATCAAAAGATGTGAGCGCGAGTAGAAAAGAGCGTTATACACCATGGAAGGTACTTAGAGAGCCAGAGCTTTTACAACATGGAGCAAAATTGTTCAAATACAATATTTGTGGCTTTAAGAGATCTCTCTCTCATCCTCGCATAACTCAGCATAACTTCCTATATCTATATAGAGCTCTCCCTTTAAACACATATCCTCTGTTTCATTTTGTAGCTCCTCTGCATGCACCCCATATAGAGTAGTAGCATCTTGATGCTCGTCTGGCACCACCGCAGCGGCTTCTGATTGAGCATCTTCTCTGATCTCCTCCATTGATGCCGTTGTGATTGGCACATGGTAGCCTTCATACGTCCTTGCACTACGATAGGCTACCTCTATGACGTACCACCAGTTTGATGTAGACTTTGTAGGATGAAATATTACCTGCCAGAGCCACATAACTTACATGAGAGCTTTCAAGCACATAACTTGTAAAAGGGGGATGTTAACTATTTACATACTTACTTGTTCACAATGCTCGGGTAGTACAAAAGTGTCTCTTAGGTCAATCCATTTCTTAGTAGAATCCACCTCAAGAAAACCAGACTCTCCTCTATGCACAGTAGCGTTGCGACCCTCCATGATTATCTTGAACCATTGCACGTCGAACAAGTCGACAAAAAATCCTCTGTACTCGATCCTCAAAATCTCTTGTAGCGTACCGAAGTAAGTGAGTTCCGCCACCACAGGATCTGTATCAGAGGAACGTCGTCGACTAGACTGTTCAAATTTTGCCATGATTCCACAATCTTGAGTAAAACGCTTTTTGTCGATCCGTTCCACCCTAAAATGTCGACCTTTACACCATGCTGCTGTGTATGACTTATACTACAACGAACAAAGATTATGAGTGGCCGTTCAAACGTTTAGAAATAAAGTCACTAGCTAGTCATACATTGCAAACTTACCTTGTGCGCGCAACCCCGAGAGTACTCCCACTCTTCCTCAGTCACTTCGTCACCGCATTGTTGTACGCTTTTCAATTGGTTGTGCAACCATCTTAAGCTCATGAATCCATGGTGCTTTAGGGAGTTTTATTGATCCATCAGACGCTGTTTGCGGCCAATATTGCTGCATACGATCCACATTTCTAAGGTCAACTCTGGCTCCCAAAGCATCTTTCTTGCCGGTCATATGGTCCCATAGTAGATTACCCACATTCTTGAAGATGTGCATTGGATCGAGCAAGTGATTGATCAAGAGTCAGGGCCAGTATGGTAACTCGTACCATAGAGATAGTCTCTTTATCCCTGGAGGCAATCCGTCATTGCACATCTCCTTCTTCTCTAACCATGCTTGTGCAGACATCCTTGGTGGCTCTCTTCCCAAAAAGCCGTCGCGTAACACATGATTCTCTGGACGATACGCTTGATGACCTTCGTAGATTTGCTTCTTCAGTGAGGGTGCCCTACGTGCATTCAGTCTAGGTCCACATGTGAGACATGCTCTATATCCGCTTGTTTGAAGCCCTGCATGTATACACATGATAATAGATCAACAATGGGAAAAAACAAGATTTACAGTGTTTGAGTGAGGAGTGTCAATAGATCACCTGAGCATTCTGTTAGCCCGGGATAGTCATGCATGGTCCACATTAGAATGCCTCTGATCAAAGCATTCCGTCGTCCTGTGTGTCGGCTCATATCTGTTGAGCTTATATGTGAAGCTACTCAATATATGGCTTCTCTATATATGGCACCCAGGTCCCCTCTATATATACATCATCTCATGTGTGTATTCTACACACTTTGGGGTTCTACTTCTGTGCTCTCTCCTTCTCTCTCAACATGGTATCAGAGCAGTACGTTTTTGTTTTTGATTTTTCTCCTGATCAAAATCGTTTTGGCAGAAACTACCCGCCAATGGGATCGGAATCGATGTGGTCTACAACTTTGCAGAAGGAAGTTTCTTCAAATTCTGCACCAATTTTGAGTTATCGTTCGCGGACTGCGTACATACCTGAAAAACATCTTCCGCGTTTTGTTTTTGATTTTTCTGCTAATTGGAAACGATTTTGCAGAAACTACTCGCGAGGAGATTGGAATCGATGTGGTCTACAACTTTGCAGAAGGAAGTTTTTTCAAATTCTGCACCGATTTTGAGTTATCGTTCACGGACTGCGTACATACCTGAAAAGCAACTTCCGCTTTTTGTTTTTGATTTTTCTGCTAATTGAAAACGATTTTGCAGAAACAACCCGCGATAGAGACCGGAATCGTTGTGGTCTACAACTTTGCAGAGGGAAGTGTTTTTAAATTTTGCACCGATTTTGAGTTATCGTTCGCGGACTGCGTACATACCTGAAAAGCAATTTTCGCTTTTTGTTTTTTATTTTTCTGCTTATTGAAAACGATTTTGCAGAAACTACCTGCGTTAGAGACCGGAATCGATGTGTTCTACAACTTTGCAGAAGAAACTACCCGCGATGGGGATTGGAATCGATGTGGTCTATAACTTTGCAGAAGAAAGTTTCTCTAAATTCTGCACCGATTTTGGGTTATCGTCTCGGACTGCGAATATGTTTGAAAATCAAAATTTTACTTTTTGCTTTTGATTTTTCTCATAATTGAAAACTTCTCAATCATATTTTTCTTCATCAATCATATATTTGTTACTGACGTAACTTTGCTGCAGAAGCCAGTTACACATCGTTCCGATTCAGTCAAGCCGTTGATGATCGTCCAAATTCTATCGAGCTACTATTGGTACATGATCTTTTGTTATATGATATACTCGTTCATTGATTCTCGTATAATTATTCTTTTAGAGATCTAGTTTACGTCGTTTTATTGATAATTTCTCATTGATACCATAGTAATTTTGATGGTACCATGATGATGTTTTGTTAATACTTTGGTCATGGTAATTTTCGTTGATACCATGATGATATGTCATTGATACCATGGTTATTCTCGGTGGTGCCATGATGATATTTCGTTGATACCATGGTTATTCTCGGTGATTCCATAATGATATTTCGTTGATTCCATGGTGATTTTTGTTGATACCATGATGATGTTTTGTTGATACCATGGTTATTCTCGGTGATACCATGATGTTGTTTCGTTGATACCATGGTTATTCTCGGTGATGCCATGATGATGTTTCATTGATACCATGGTTATTCTCGGTGATGCCATGATGATATTTCGTTGATACCATGGTTATTCTCGGTGATTCCATGATGATATTTCGTTGATTCCATGGTGATTTTTGTTGATACCATGATGATGTTTTGTTGATACCATGGTTATTCTCGGTGATACCATAATGTTGTTTCGTTGATACCATGGTTATTCTCGGTGATGCCATGATGATGTTTCATTGATACCATGGTTATTCTCGGTGATGCCATGATGTTGTTTCGTTGATACAATGATTGTTCTCGGTGATATCATGATGCTTTTCGTTGATACCATGATCATTTATTCATTTTTATTGATATAATGATGATATTTTGTTAATACTTTGATGGTATTCATTGATCACTACATTGATAAATGTTGTTTTATGTAGTATATACACATATCATTTGTATCACGTAATCACACATTTTGTACTTTTACGTTTATACTTTATGTACCATATGTTGTCATGCGTATATATGTGGTCAAAAGAGTGGCGTCGCGAACCATCTCTTATGGCATTGTGAACGTAATTATTTCATTAACAATGCTAATAATTTTCATGACATGTTTTTTTTTGGAGTCTATGATCTATGTAGGATTGATCAAAGAATTGATTTTATGAAGACAAACTTGGTGACAATAAAAGATTTATGAAGATATGTTTGGTGATGCCATATTGATGACAACATGAAGACATGTTTGGTGATGCGATATTGATGACAAGCTACACAGCAGATTCACGGAGACACTTTTGATTACAAGCTAATCGATAGCTTTTACACCTCTTTATTGAACCTTTGTATTCATTATTGTATTTGATAGGATATGAGTAATGTAACTCCTCATAAAACATTCATTGTAAAAGGAGTGATGTAGCTCCTCGTAAACATTTGTATATTCAATGATTTTTATAATATAACGGTGGGTGTATATAGAGCTGTGGGTTTTTCCCTTGATCCCCCAAGGGTTTTTTCATCCACAGTTAGGGACCCTTATTTGAGCGGGGGTGTTGAGCCTATATGTGAAGCTACTCAATATATGGCTTCTCTATATATGGCACCCAGGTCCCCTCTATATATACATCATCTCATGTGTGTATTCTACACACTTTGGGGTTCTACTTCTGTGCTCTCTCCTTCTCTCTCAACAATATCCACCACCTCTATGCCAATCCACAATTGTTCCAATAGTGGACGAAGATACACATCCATATTCTCCACTTTATATCGCCCTGGCACAATCAAGCTTAGCCATAGGTGCCCCTTCTTCGTAGTCAACCACGGGGGAATGTTGTAGTTGACGATGACAACGGGCCAAATGGATTTACGCCATCCATAGCCAGGCCTAAGCGCAAATTTCGAGCTTCCCTGGCAAAATCCGACCATGTTCCATCTAAAATGTTTCCAGGCTGCGCAATCTGCAGGAATTCGTAGCACACCATCCGAAGATTTATTCTCCTCATGCCATGATGCTAGGGCGGCCATGGACTTACATTCGAAGAAATGCTTGATGCGAGGAAGTAGAGGAAAATGTCGCAAAACCTTTTGTGGAATTTTTGTCCCGTGGAGATCTACTCGATATCTTTCGGAATCACATTTCGGACACTTCTCCATGTCTATGTATTCCCCTCTGAAAAGAATGCAGTCATTAGGACAAGCGTGGATAGAATTGTAATCCATTCCCAAGTTTCGCAAAATCTTTCTTGCTTCATCTCGAGAATCCGGCATCACATTGTCAGCTGGTAGTATGTGCCCTTTAAGCAATCTACACAACATAAAAATACGATACAGTCGTGTAAAAATCTATCAGATCATTATACATTTAGAGTTTTATTAAAGTAAAATAATTGTAATAGATCACCTGAAAAGCACTGTGACGCTAGTGTCACTCCATCCAAACTTTGCCTGCATGTTGAGAAGAACCAGGAGTGCTTTCAATCTAGACATACGTGCTCCATTATACAATGGTGTATCGGCTTCACTTTTCATATCATCATAGATAAGCCTTTCTGAATCCATGATCGTCTCGATCATTTCATCAATCTCGGGCTCAAACATTGCCTCGTTGGGAATGTGCTCTGCATGATCATCCCCCGAGCTGTCAGAGGCTACATCTTCTGGCCTCACATATGCTGCTTAACCAAAGCGCCTGCGAACATGTCTATTGGGTTGCAAGATTGCTGCTTGTTGGCCAGCGTCAGAGTCCGACGAGTTATAATTGGCAACAACTCGATCTATAATAGATGGATCGAACTCGCCAAATTTGCGAACGTGCTGCAAAGAAACACGTCTTGTCCGTCGCACAGTATGCTTGCATTGATTACAAGGACATAAGACCCTCGTTGAGAGATAGGTGTTTCGGTTGGACGGTCCCACATCCTCGTCACTACTCATAATGAGGATAAAAATTTTATAACTTGGACAACAAATTTAATATTCTATTGGCATTCTTCGTCTTCTCTCTCTCTCTCTCTCTCTCTCTCTCTCTCTCTCTCTCTCTACCTCACATTCTCTAGTCATGTCCAATCCCCGCACACCTCGGTCTAGAGGTGCACGAAGATCAGAACCACCGGGTTATAATCTCGTCTTTATTGGTCAATACCTATATTTGTGGGTACAAGAAATCTACAGACCCACGTCTACATGATACTGCATGTAGTGGACAAAACCCCTTTGCCTCTTCTCTAGCTGTAGCACTTCACAGCAGCTTAACATCTTTTCACAGTAGATCTTTTCACTGTTCGTCTAACTCTAAACCCTAAACCGTAAGTAATTCTTGCGTGGACTCGATCTAACGTAAATAAGCGTAAATCTAAATAAATGTAAATCTAACTAAAAATAAACCTAAATCTAATTTAACGTAAGTTTACATCTAACCTAATCTTTAACATCTTTTGGCATAGTTTCCTACGATGTTAAAACTCTCTTCTTCTTTTGTGTGTGTATGTATGTGTGTGTGTGTGTGTGTGTGTGTGTGTGTGTGTGTGTGTGTGTGTGTGTGTGTGTGTGGGTAAACCTAAGTCTAATGTAATATAACATAAATCTAAATCTAACGTAAATTATGCTATATTAAAAACAAAGAACTAAACTAACAGGGATTATAAGAACCTTAAAACTGATTTAACACATAATTTTTCACATAACTCGGCAAGAGTTGGCATTCTCATCACTAAAGATGTGAGAGTTAACTTCCGGCGGTGACGCTGCCTCATCTCCATCCACATCTGACGACAGCAATCGGCCCTTTGGACAGTTCTTTCTCTTGTTACTAACTTTGAAGTTGCTGTTGAATGACTAGAGGTTGTCTAGAATATGGTCATTGTCGGGGATGTAGTGACTCTTGCCGCCCTGAAGATCCACCTTCTTCCCTATCTTCTGAAGACATTTCACCAGTACTTTTGGATCGACGGAGCCCACCATGAGTGAAGGCAGCAATACCCTATATTCCATCGAGGGCTTTCTTCACCCGCTTCATGCAGGCATCGCAGTCTATGGAGACCTAAATCTAATCTAATATAACGTAAATCTAAATCTAGCGTAAATAAACGTAAATCTAACTAAAAATAAACCTAAATCTAATCTAATTTAACTTAAATAAACCTAAATCTAATTTAACGTAAGTCTACATCTAACCTAATCTTTAACGTCTTTTAGGATAGTTTCCTACGACGTTATAACTCTCTTCTTCTTGTGTGTGTGCGCGTGTGTGGATATGTGTGCCAATAAAAAGAGATAAATGGTATAACCTTTCTATCACCCATGCCAAGTATGATAGATTGGTTATGCCATTTCCCTCTTGAATAATAGGTCTTGAGTTCAACTCCTCATCGGCTAGATCTTTAGGTCTTTTAATTTTAATTAGTTTCCTACGACGTTAAATTAGTTTCTCTCTCAATGTGTGTGCATTTTTTTGTTTATGCATGTTTTCTCTCTCTTTTCCTCTCTCAATGTGTGCGTTTTTTGTTTATGCATGTTCTCTCTCTCTCTCTCTTTTCCTCTCTCAATGTGTGCGTTTTTTGTTTATGCATGCTCTCTCTCTCTCTCTCTCTCTCTTTTCCTCTCTCAATGTGTGTGTGCATTCTTTGTTTATGTATGTGTGTGTACGTTTTTGTTTATGTTTGTACTCTTTCTCTCTCTCTCTCTCTCTCAAAAACACTATGTGTGTGTGTGTGTGTGTGTGTGAGAGAGAGAGAGAGAGAGAGAGGGAGAGAGAAAGAGGGGAAGGGAACATGAGAGTGAGGAGAGGGAAGGAGCATACCTGGCTCTCCTTCCTCTCCTCGTGTGTGTGTGCGTGTGTGTGTGTGTGTGTGGAGAAGAGAGAGAGAGAGAGAGAGAGAGAGAGAGAGGGAGAGCGTTACCTGCTGCTTGCTTGAGGGCGCCGAAAAACTCAGATCTGAGATCTGAGTTTTTGGGCGCTCTCTGTTATTTTTTTAGCCCAGCCGGCGTCGCTATGAGCGACGCTCATAGCGTCGCTATGAGAAATTTACAAGTAAATTTGCGACGCCCATAGCGACGCTCATAGCGACATCGGGAATTTTTTTTTTGAGCGTCGCTGTGTGAGCATCGCTAATATGAATAGCCTCTTGTAGTGTATGATGGGTATCTCACCAGAAGAAGCAGTAGTAGGAAGATGATTCGAAACAAATATTATCGTCAAAGTAGCTTTATCCTAGAAGACACGAGATTATAACTAAGAAGGAATCACTATACACCTTACAACATTGAGAGTAGTGTAGTTCTTTCGTTCAACAATACTGTTTTGTACAAACGTAACGAAATAATGATATTGTGATTTCGATGAAGGTAGCAATCTATACATATTAGTATAAACAAGATCCATTATATCATGAGAATTACTATTTTTTAGGCAGAAAAGGGCTTGGGATTGTGTTTTCCAAGAGCAAAAAACTCACAGATTTGCATCTAGGGGAATGAGCTTGGCATGTACAAGATCAAGAAGATGAAGATCAATGAGTTTTGAGAAGTCAACATGAACAAAGTGGTGATTCCATACCCTGCAATCATGATCATCAGGAGCAGTGACAACATTTGCTATAGTGTCATTGAGAGGGAGTTTAAACATATTACTGTTTCAAGAAACAGTCTCAATAGTTTGTCCATATTTCTCCATATGACATTTGGTATGATCAAAACCAACAAACAAATCAAGATCAACGAGTCAAGTGACTAAAAGAAGATTACGTAGAAGATCTGAAACATGTAGCACCCCTTGCAAAACTTGAGTGAAAGAAGATAAAGTACTTATATATAAATCTCTAATACCCTTTACTTGACAAGTCGTATCATCAACAAGATAAAGAACATCAGCATATGCTCTATTACAATCTGTATTGAAAAGACGCTTAAAGCACATATAAGTGGGATTATCTGATCGTCCATAATAATGACAACAACAAGAAGAAGAATCTCTAGATGAGCGTGGTTGTTAAGTGGTAACATTGTGTTCTTGTAGTATTGACGTTCCCAACAATCATCTTCAATATGGACATTTCTGTTACAATAAGAAAAATCCTTGCAATTGCTAGGAAATTTGAGGCGAAAGAAATTTGCACCTCATAGTATCCATTTACATTTTCCCATATTGCCTCCCAATGCTTGTGTGTATATTGTGTAAGAGACACTATTACATCAATAATTATGAATTTCATTTTACAATTACCTTGTCGCGTGTGGGAGGTATATAAGAAGAGGGTCACACGAGAAAGGGATAATTATTTGGAGTTAACCCCCTTCCCTCCAATAACTACATCTCAAAAAGGTGCAATTGGAATAGTCACATATTACCCAAACATAATATTCGTGTATGTGTGAGAGAAATCAAGTCACATCAATCAAACCAAGGCTTCTACTGCAATTACGTCCCCCTGCAAAATCCGTGTGGGGGGCATTATCCCCAACCTCGCCTCAGCTATATATCACACGTGCATGAGAGATAAGATAAAAGGCTCCAATTAATTTAGGGCACCGACATTAATTGGACATTGTAGATGTTGTCGCGAAAGTAAGCTCGGATACTTTAGTACCTAAGCTTACTTTCCCCATCCCAATACATTTTCACGTCAAAACTCAAGCAAGACGTCTATACTCCACAAGCGATGTGCATGTGCGATGTGTTAAGGCACATTGCTCTCATCCCCTTGGTTGTGGGTTCAATCCTCTAAGATGGGAGGGGGGGGGGCAAGGAGGGCCCGAGTATGCTCGAGATCTACAGGCTCAATAATCCCACCCTGGATCCCATCTTCTCTCATGTCCGTGTGAGTTATATACACATGAGGCCACCCCGGGCACCTAAGGAAGGACCTATTGTAAGAGCAGTTTCACATGGGTGGGGGTAGAACCCATAGCAGTCATCGAATGTCTTGGCTCGATATACGTGGACACTGCTGTGTGAATTGAGTTGCACTTTCAAAAGAAGACGAGGTTTTCCAAGTCTACCAAAATCTACAGAGTTGGAAAATGGGACGGGTGTTTGTTGATAATCTAAGTAGGTTGGAGTTCAACCACACTCATGCGGATGTGCCATGTCTTGTGTGTAGTGTTCGGAAAAAATGTGTCTCAGCTTAATATCGTGCCGTTTTCAATTTGAATAATGCTGGTTGAGGACAAGGAAAAAAGGAGAAGTCTGTCCCGAAATAGAGAAAAATAGTGTAAAAACCCCAAAAAACAAAGTAAGTTTTTAAAATTCCCTCTTGAAACATTGAAGGAAAGTAATTTTGGAAAAATGATTTTTCCCGAACACTTGAAGTCTTGAAGTTGTGTGCACACTTTTTACTAGTGACTCGCATGTGTACTCTGCGCAGTGCAAAGGCTGCAAAAGAGTACTGTGTCGCTGAAATGAATGATGATGCTCCCAGCTGAACATCTACGGTCACCGAGGCTCCGAGCCACATGTGTACTCTGCGCAGCGCAAAGACTGCAAAAGAGAACCCCGTCGGTATGGTTGTCGGTAAGCGGGACTCCCCCTGCCACGTCGCAGAGATTAGGCAAGATTTTTCAATATTCTATCCTTCTCTTTGAAGGGTAAAATTATTTTTGCCCTTCACCGAAGGGTAAAAGGGCCTCCGAACTTAGAAGGGCGTCGAAGCCTTCAAAAAATTACCCCTGATACTCTGATTCTAGATCGCGGGTGTAGGACAGATTCACAAAAGCTGGTCCTGGTCCCTGGACTCCTGGATCAATCGTGCAAGGAAGTGACGCAACAATTACTGAAACTTTGGAGCTTCCCACCTTTTCGCCAGGGCTATGTAATGTTAGTGTCAATCGTGTGAATCGTCATGCAGCTTACGGAGCTCTACCGCGTCCTACTATAAAATAGGGGCACCTGCGTTGCACTTTGCATTGAGCTTGCTTTGAAGTAATATAACAACTATGGCTGTGATGTGCTCCTTCAGGTAGAGAGAGAGAGAGAGAGAGAGAGAGAGAGAGAGAGGTTGATTCTTTGTGGATGATAACCTACTTTTGATGTTTTGCATGGCGCCCAGAGAGAGGATCGCGATGGTTGCAGCATTATCGTTGCTAGTGGTAGCTGCGCTGAGCTCGGGCGGAAAGGTGGTCATGGCCTCTATTTGCCCCAGCGAAGCCCTGGTGTACCCTTACTGGTCCTACTGCAACAACCCAGCACGGTATGACGAGGAGTTCACGTTCGTGTCGGCGTCCTTATTTACCGTCTTGGGTGATAAGCAAGGGCTGGCGCCCTCCCAGTTATCCTCCGCTACAGGAGCCTTCGTGGTGCTGTCATCCTCGCCGGCGACCTACAAGCTCATCTACGGCGGGGATTCGTCGACAAATGTGACCACCGTGGCGCAGGGGCAAAATCTGATGATTCAGAATGTGGCAACCGGCTGGTATTTGAGCTGGTTCATGGGCAGTACTGACTACATTCTTGTTGAGGTGGCGGACTCCGCCAGCGCCGCCACCTTTCAGTTGGTGCAAGACGAGGATGCCTTAGTTATCTGCCCTCTTCTTTTAAATGCACGCTGCGCTCTCTACAACATTATGAGCAACTCTAGCGTTGGTGTCAGCAGCTACACCAGCGATGCTATCACCACTTTCACACGCGAATCCTCCGACCTCCATGACTTCTACGTCTTCTCCACAGCACAATCCAATCATGTCCAGCTAGCCTCCGTTGTATCTAATTAACTCTAGCTAATTGTATTGCATCTCTGCCTTGGTGCTCGCAATTTGTAGTAGGGTATCGATGTATGCTCATTGAGGGCCATAAATAAAAGTTTATCATATCCTTTGAAATGATTGCTTCTAATTCCCGGCTGGGTTTGGCAGAATCAAATTGAGTTAATGTGTACGAGAAAAGACGTTTCAAGCAGTGTTCACCAAAGAAATTTATAGAAACCACTAAAAAAGAAGAAAGCATTGACAATCTAAAGGTGTTTAGAGTAACTTTTTACACAAAAATCCTCCAATTTAGCTTGTGTTCTTCAAGGCGACCCTCAAGACTAGTCTTGCTTGGTGGGCGATGCTTTAGAACATAACACGACATATGCAGATTGGCTTTAAGCATCTATTATTGAAGTAGATGATTAACTTGCCAACAACGGCATTGCTTGAGAGGCATATATATTTTGAAAATGTAATTATGTTAATAGAGAATATAGGGATAATTTTTTTTGAGAGTTACTTGAGTTTTTAAGAGAGACATATATTTTAGAAATATTATTATGTTTATGGCAGCACACAAAGTTAAGCGCATCAAGTAATAGAGAATACAGACATGATTGGTTGCATTAACATATGCCTCCAGCAACAATGCCATCACTTGCACCTGTTATCACTTGCATCTACTAACTCTACTCTTCAAGTATTAGCTCAAATCTTTGAAGAGTATGGAAGAAACGAGGACATATATAGTATGGCATCAATTGAAGTGCTTTACTGACCTGCAATGTTGTATTGATACTTTTTTATTGTCACCACCTCTTCAATTTATAACCATTTATTCTATAGCGAAAACGTGTCCCTTACAAATTTTTCAACTCATATGTGCCATTAGGAAATACATGCTTCACTCTGTATGGACCCAACCATTTGTCCCTCAACTTCTTTTGAAAAGTAAAATCCAAACAAGAGTCATACTTCATCACTAGATCTCCCTCTTTAATCTCCTTTTCTGATAGCCTCTTATTCATTTTCTCCATCCTTGTCTCTGCTTGTTGAAGATAATAATCATTGGCTTTCTCTCTATTCATTCGTAACAACTCGAATTCTTTCCTACAGCTTTTCATTATCCGAACTTCGCATTCTGCAAAGCAACTTCAAGGCATCCAATTGCACCTATATGGGCATAAGAGCTTCCTTCCCATAAACAAGCTCATATGGTGTAAACTGTGTTGACACTCTATACATTGTCCTATAAGTTCACAAACACTTTTCCAAGTCCAAGTCACTCTCTTTAGGATGCTCTCTAGCATACTTTGAAAGGATCTTCACAATTTGACCATTGCAATTTTCAAACAGCCCATTGCATTGTGGGTAGTAAGGAGAAGAATGCCTATGTTGAATTTTCAATTTCTCCATAAGAGCAGCCACAAGTTTCCCCTAAAACCTAGTCCACAATCAGAAATAATAACCATAGGAGCTCGAAACCTGCAACAGACCTGTTCATACAAGAAAGAGGTTACTCTTCCTGCTGTTACATTTTTTACCACTCTTGCCTCCACCCATTTTGTCAAATAGTCCACAGCCACAAGGATATATCTTTTTCCATTGTTGGTTCTTGGCATTGGACCTACAACATCCACGCCCCATTTTGCAAATGCATCAAAAGACATTAAAGATTTTTGAGGCTCATCCAAAAGCTTTCAATTTTCAAACACTTGGCATTCATGGCATGACTTGCACCAAAAATAAGAATCTCTCATAGAGGGCCAACAATAACCTGCTTTTGAAATACGAAAGAAAATTTGATGCTTGCCTTGATGGCCTGTTTCTTCATGGCAGTGTTCCAAAATCATGCCTATCTCTTCTTTGTACGACACTCTCCTGAAAATGCTATCCTTGCCATAAAGCATAAGATCCTCACCTACCAGTGTGTAGTTTCTTGCTTTTGCAACTATTCTCTTACGTCGAACCTTTGACATGCCCTCTAGACATTTTCCTTTAGCAAGAAATATGTCTACATCTTGCAATGATTCCCTTCCTGTATACAAGGCTTCCTTGGCCTTGAAAGGAGCTACCAAGGCATCCCTAGCCAATTCATCATCTTCTTTATTCTGCTCATGAGGAACATGCTTAAACTACTATATCTTCTCAAACTCATGCAAAATCTTCTTGATTCCACAAAACCACTTCTTTAAATTTTCTTTCTTAACATTACACAAACCAATCAATTGATTCATGACTAGCAACACATCCCCTTTTACAATGACTCTCTTCAATCCAAAATCAAGACACTGCTTCAACCTAAGGAAAAGTGTGAGATATTCGGCCTCATTGTTACTTTCAGCTTCATCAAGATCGTAAGCTGTAGAAAAGATTACATTGCCTTTTGGGTTCTTAATGACTACCACACCACTTGCCTTTTGAAGAACTTTCATGTATGCACCATCAAACATCATTGTATACACATTTGTAATATATACTTCCTCTTCATGATAATCCTTGTGTCAACCCTTGGGTAAGATGGAAGCTCCCCTCCCTTGTGTACCACTATGCCCACCAAGTGAGCTTTAACAAAATGATCCACTTTAAACTCAAACTCATACTCTTGAAGCTCCAAAGTCCCCTTTAAGGTGCACTTGCTAGGCTTCAAATGTTGTACTACATCCGGCAAAAGGTTTGATTTTTTAAGCACATATAACTTTTGGAACAACAAATAGGTTTTGAACCTGCGAGCAAGAACCAAGGCAAAGACCCACTGTTCCATTTTTGTGTAGGAGAACTCGCTTATATTCTTCATCTTGCTCTCAAAATAAACTGTCTTGAAGTTCCTTCCCTCCATTTATGAGAGAACCGACCCAAACGCTAATGAAACCACACTAATAGATACATAGAAAATCGATTGCAAGTTGGGAGGACTCACTGTTGTTAAAGCACACAATACCTCCTTGATACCATCAAAAGCCTGATGCATGTCTTCATTCCACTCAAACCCTTGAAAACTTTGACTCAATTTCTCGAGAGGATACTCATACTGTCATAGCATCCAAAAAAACGTGACAAGTATCTGAGCTTATGCACAAATGAAGCCAAATCCTTTGTGTTGCTGGGCCGATCCATAAGCAAAAAATCCTTAACTTTCTCTGGGTCGGCTTCTATTCCATTTTGGGAAACCACATGTCCTAGCAAATGGACTCTGGCATGAGCAAACGGCATGAGCAAACTTACACTTCTCTAGGTTGAGTTGCCCACCCTCTTGTTGAAGCCTTTCAAAACTCAACCGCAACTTCTCCAAATGTGTGACGCGAAGCTATAACATCCAATGTCATCCATGAAAACTCGAACAAACTTACCCAAGTAGGGACCAGACACTCTATTCATCTATCCTTGGATGGTAGCATATGCATTAACTAGCTCAAAAGACATTCTTTTGTAGGCAAAACAACCCTAAGGCGTAATGAAGGTTGTGTTCAATCGATCTTCATTCGCTATCAAGATCTGAAAGTAGCCAAAAAATCCATCAATGATTGATTAACGTTCATGACCTGCAACCTGATTGAGGATTTCATCTAGGAAGGGTAGTGGATAATGATTCCTTTTTGTGGAAGCATTTAAAGGTTTGAAATCAGTACATATCCTAAATCTTCCGTTCTTCTTGGGCACAATAAAAATTGGAGAGACTTATTTAGATGCCTCCACTCTAAAGATGAAATCTGCCTCCAAAAGCTTTGGCACCTCTTCACGAAGTACCCTCTCATGAATGACCCCCAAACCTCCTAAGCTTTTGAACCTTTGGCTTGGCACCTTCTTCTAGATTGATTCTATGCTCGACCCCTTTATCTCCTTGAAACTCTGTATATTTAGTGGCAAATAGCTTTGGAAACTCCATGAACATGTCTTCATACTCCTTCTTTTCTTTCTCTGTCAAGTCCTCTCCTAGCATGCTCCTTGCGTTCACTTTGGCAAGCTCTACAATTGATTTTTTATTATTATTCTCCTCATTGACCTTCAAATCATGCATCAATGCTTCCTTATAAACACTTATTCAAAAAAGATCAAGACATAATTGCATCAAGCCTTCGTGTACACTTTCTTCTCATGTCGTAGATGAAGCATCACTATCGTATGATGTAGTTTCTATCAAATCCGTATCTTGCATCTCCAATAGGGTCTATGTACATCTCTCCTGTGTCTTCATGTTGTAGACAATGGTCCTTCCTTTCTCTTTGTTGGGGATGGTGATCAAGCCTGTGCCCCAATCCCTAAAATGATTGGATATTCATTCTCACCCGCTTGCATCACATAGCAATCAACCAAGCACTCAATCCTCAAGACTTTTATCTTCACATCTTCAGCTATCCCAAGACACCTTGCCTTTTTGTGGTTGTCCATCCTCATATAGATTGAAGCATTCACTGACATCTTGAATCTTGCTTCCTTCATGATAGCCTCCGTCTTGACACACACTTGGGCACGGTCATCCACATATGCCTGCACTTCCGTCTTCTTTCCCAACATAGCTTCAACTTATGGCACCATATCCACCGGGTGACCAACCCTCAAGAAAGACACCATGCTTTGATGCTTTTCCTTTTTGGAAGGAAGCCGCGTACTCACACACTTGGTCCACTGCCTCCTCAATTTCGTATCTCATTGACAATATCATAGTCTTCAACACATTGGCCAAGGGGGTAGTCCTTTGGATCTATTTTCCTTCTTCCTTGCCTCTTGCTACTTTCTGGTTTGTCTTCTACCTTAACCTTTCCCTTCCTTGCTCTTGTTTCCCTCTCTTCTTCTGTCTCTTTCTCCCTATCATGTCTAGCTCTCTTATTGGCCAAAACATTCACATCCTCATGCTCAAGGGTAGTGATGTTAATAACCCTACCTTCTCCATTTGCAGGCAATGATTGTGGTTGTTGTTGTGGCGGTGGTGCTTCTAGTATCCACTCTTGATGATTTTCTTCTATTCTCCCTCGACCACATGCGTATAAGGGGTATATCCGTCCTCTCTATCTCTTAGTGGTTCAGGACAATCAGGGGCATAGTGACCCTCTTCAAAATTGTAGCATCTTCCTTGTAGCCT
The DNA here is from genome assembly GCF_014529385.1 of Adiantum capillus-veneris. Classification (NCBI taxonomy): domain Eukaryota; kingdom Viridiplantae; phylum Streptophyta; class Polypodiopsida; order Polypodiales; family Pteridaceae; genus Adiantum; species Adiantum capillus-veneris. The sequence goes on along the minus strand of NC_140950.1, from coordinate 102,169,669 downwards.
TCATCCCCTACCTCTCCTAGCTGGCCGCTCTTCTCGTTGGTTCCTATTCATTATTTTAATTCTTAATTCTTGAAACTGACCAAACAAGATCATGCAAAACCTATGCCGTAATGGGATCCGGACCTTGAACCACTTGATGCACTCTATCATCCACTTCCACAGGGACCATTAGCTGCACCACAACAGGCTCAACATGTGTCATGCCTTGCTCCCACCTTTTCTTGATCTTCTTGCTCTTGGCCTTGGCAATTTCAACAGCTCTTTCAAATGTAGTAGGCTCCTCTTGATCGAGCTTATCCCTTACACTTGGATGGATATAATCCATAAACTGATGCATTTTAAAGAAATCCCTTGGAGGTACTTGGGATGTCGCCTCTAATTGCACCCAAAGTCCTTTGAAGTGTTGAAAAAACTCTTTAAAGTTAGCATGAACATCTTGCTACAAACCTCTCAATTTTGTCATTGCTTCTGTTGTGGTTAGCTTCTTTCCAAACCTGTCAAAAATTGTGTGCTTCACATGCGCCCATGTTTGCTTTTTGTCTTCCTCTAAACCTGCAAACCACTCGCGAGCTTCTCCTTTGAGTGAAAGAGGAAATACATGAAGCTTTGATTTATCATCCACAATATGCATACCAAGTGTATGCCACTCGAAGTCCGCAATCCACTCATTCACGTCCTCCTTCCTTGTGCACACTGGCCGACTATACGCCATCCCTTCGAAGTCGCTTCTCCCTTGCATGAATAGCTCCACAAAAATTGAAGTCTTGCACCTGAACCAAACCACCACTTTTCTTGAATGATGTTCAAACTTTACAAAAAAATCACTTCTCCTTGGTGCAAAACCGGAAAATTTTCTTCTCCCGAATGGGATCGCGAAAGGATGATGGAGCAAAAGACGCTGTGTGCACACTCACACCCAGGAGACTCAGCACCACACAAGGAGTTTACTTAAATTACAACCCACACACACCACCACTCAAGATCTCAATAAAAATACTACCCACAAGCTCAATTCAAACTCTAAACACCTCGACCTACAAGCCCTTGCCTGCCCGCAAACACTACAAGGTGAGGCGAGTTGATCAACACTTGAAATCACACTTAATGGTAGCCAAAATATACAAGAAAAACCATTAAAAAATCAAAAATACAGTCATAAAATGCCTCTTTCAAACCATTGCAAAAGCTTCACCAAACTCCACTCTGTTGGACTCTTTGGAGTGTCACCAACCCTAATGGCACCGATACAGGGTCACATAGTCTTGTAGAGCGCCACACCTTCTTCCTTCAATTCCTAGCACACACACATCCATGGAAACCTCAGAACTTCCATAAACTCTCACAAGTGAAAAATGGAATAGAGAAATCTCTCATTCACTCCTCCACACACTTGAAAACAAGATGGGAACGCGAAGGGACTGCATTAGACCACCTGTAGAAACCCTGCTTCCTCCCACACACAAAGAGGTGAAAGTTTTCATAGTGCTCTTCAAAAATTCTTCCACAACCTTGTACCATCACAGGACCATGAGTGATGTGGATTTTGGAAGCCTTTTCACACCTTTTTGACCCTTTTTGGGCTAGTTTTGACCCATTTTGACCCCCAGCGAGCATTTTTCACGGGAAAACCCCAAACCGACTCCAAAATTCACCAAATTTTGTATGATTGATCCTTGATACCAAAATTAACAAATTAATTTTCCACATCCCCACATTCCATTTTTGACCACTTCTAGGGTGGTGCATGCATCACTGCAGATTAGGCACCATAAATAGACAGTTACTGCATGTGCCAAACTTCTCGGGTAGGATGAGAGTGACCACACTTCCCACTCACATTATTCACATTCTAGAAAGATCAAACATATTCCATAGAGCCAAAAGAAGCCATCAAGAACCATATCCAAGGCCCCGATATCCTATCATGGCATGTGCATGTGTCCAACTGCTGGCACGCGAACCTGACTATTCACAATGTGTACACGTTGCATCTTTTTAAAAACTTGAACCCATTTTTCAAATCTCCCAAATGTGTGTATTGACATATTTTTTAACATATACATGACCATACATATACACACTACTCTGTACACGCCAAATGCGGTCTACGTCATGCAGAAGTGCCATACAAAAGTATGATGGAGAGTTGGCACTATGGTCCCTCCACAATTTATAAGAAACAAAAGTTGTTCCCTGCCTTGTAGCATTTATTTGTTCAGCCAAGAAAATGCATAGGCATAGGAAATTGAATGCAGATAATAAACCTTACAGTGTTGTTGAGCAGGCCTCATGCTTGTGCGATCAAAACGTCCACTTTTGTGAATATATGTCCTCTATGTGAGACACAAAACAAGAGTTAAAAGAAGATATAAGATATTGATTAAACTTAAAGACAAAGAGTCCTATGTAGTGCAAGAAGTGGCCTCGCTTCGCATCCTTAAAAAACCACGTAGAGCTTTGTGGCCCAGTCCTCGTTGGACATATCTCGCAATCAATGCATTTCAAAAGATGACATTCCAGATATACATGTCGATCAAGGAGTGCAACATGCCTTCAAGACAAAAGAGAAAGTGATTGCATCTGGAGATATGCCATCACTTTGTATGTGTTGAGCACAACCTAGGGCTCCTTGATCCTACCACGTTTGGCATACATATTGATCAAGGTAGTTTCAAGTGTGGCATAGATTGTTGATTATATGTTTTTGGTTCTCTTTGTTCTGCATAGTACCACTTGGCTTCAAGATGCAAGTATAAGTGACTGCATTTGAAAAAAAGACTCACTTAGCATTTGTTGAAAACAAACTAGAGCTTTTTGGTCCTACTGCTGTTGAGCATATCCTGTAGTTAGTGTGTTCCAAGAGATAACATTTTGGACATAAAGCTCCTCAAGCCCTTTTTGTGCTTTGCATTTGCTAAAAATATCCTAGAGCTTGGTGGCCGTGCCACATTTGGCATACATGTCGACTAAGGCAGTGCCAAGCATAACCTTTTTTTTCAACAGCCCTTGACTAGCATTGTCATTGTGAAATGCTTTGCCCATCTCAGTATTTTCCAAATTACCACATGCCTTCAAGATGCAAGCATAGGTGATTGAATTTAAAGATATGCGCTCACTTTACATCAACCAAAAGCAGTCCAAAGCTTCCTTGCACCACCCTTGCTCGGCATAACCTGCAATTTATGCATTTTAGGACTTAACTTTTCATACAAATTGCTTCTCAAGAACTCTTTGTGCTTGTTGAAGTACGCCACATCTTGCATACATGTAGTGCCAATAACGATGTTTTGTCTCAGTAGCCATTGACTAAAAATATCATCATAATTTATGTTTTCCATAGTACCACATGTCTTCAAGATGCAAGCATAGGTGATTGCATCTGGATAAATGTCCTTGCTTGGAGTTTGTTTAAAAAAGCCCACTTTCTATCCCTACCACTGTTGAAAATATTTTGCAAATCAGTGTGTTTCAAGACGACATTCCAGATAGAAAGCTCCTTAGTCAAAAATATTATTGTTGCTCGTATTCAGGTCCTACGTAGTGCAAGGAGTGCCCTGGCTTCGCATCCTAGGTGAGCCAGGAAGCCACCGGGCCCCTGGCTGTGAGAGGCGTGGGAAAAAACGTGCAGCAGATGCAATTACCGACAACAACATTCAAAACAAGCAGTTTTCCTAATTCCATTTAATCGACAGAATCCATGACTAATCAATCACTAATGGAGGCTTAATGCTCCTTACAAGAAGAAATCCTAGCTTAATCCAGGTGCTAAATAAGAAAATTAATAGAATTCTGCTTATTCTGCCTTTTGCTTCCCGATTCGAATGTCTAATGATGGCGCTGAAGCTTTAATTGGGCTTAGAGAATCCGAGAGAGCTCCCCGCAATTAATGCGAGCTTAAGAGCTTTTATGCAAGCTTTTGAGCTTAAGAGATTATGGGGAGATTAAGAACTTGTGGATTATGAAGAGGAACTTAAGAACTTAATGAAGCGAGTTTAAGACCTTGTAGAGGTTAAGAATTCGGAGCATATGAGCTTCTAGCTTAGAGGGAGATTAAGAAATTGGTGATTATGAGGAGCTCGAATATTGAGCTTATGAGGAGGAGATTAGGAGCTTGGGGATTACCCACTTATGAGGAGCTTGAGACTATGTCCTTTGCAAGGAGCTAAAGCGCTTCCTTCTCATGAGGAGGAGAAGAACCCCAAGATAATGAGGGGAATAAGATGTTCCTTTTCTTTTTATAGTTGCATGGGCCTCCCCTTTTGCTAAAAAAAATGAGTCACCCATTAGCGATGTCGCTAATGGGTCCTCCCCCTTGTGACATGGCAAGGCCGAAGCCGAGCAGCATGAAAACTCGAGGGAGCAGTGCGGAAAAGGGGCACCTTGAGATCCTGAGCAAAGTTTGTCACTGTCGCGAGCTCATCCGAGCATCATGGAGCCCAGCGCGAGCGTATCTTCGCCTTCCATGCTGCCTGCTCATCGGATGTGGCTTACACGCCATTTTTCTTTTCCTTTTCCTTCACACTGCTTACCCTATTATGGTTTTGGGCGGCCATTGGCTTATGGCCTTGGGCGGCCTTGCTTTGGGCGGCTGGTTTACTTCTTGGGTGGAGGGTTATGCCCTTGTACGGCACCACATTTGGCATACATATCTTTTAAGCATTGCAAGAGCTGGCATTCCAAACACGAAGCTCTGCAAAAATCTATGACACCACATTTGGCATACATATCTAGCAAAGCACTGCCAAACACGGCATTCTTTGTGAGCAGTCCTTGACTAACCTTACCATCATGAACTTCGATGCCCGTATCAACCTCTCGTATAATCCTACATACCTTTAAGATGCAAGTATAGGTGACAAGTAAGGCCTTCCCACCACATCCGACAAAAAGTGTCAGAGTTTCTTTCTTGTCAGCCGAGTATTGCCAATTACGACCATTGCCGGCCAAGCGCTGCATGAAATGACATCCCGGGCATGAGACTCATCAAGCTACTACTGCTCCAGCATCCCAAACTCTAGACAATAGACAAAAACTTTGAGATGACAATCCAACCGAGTGGACCGGTCTAGTGCGGACCCGGCCCCCGGTGAATCTTAAACGGTTAATAATTTGGCAACCGTAAGTCCAATCCCCGATCTGAAAATACCAATTCGCTCCACAAAGTGAGGACTTCATCCCGATGCATTCATTTCATGTTTATCCCCTCAGCTTCTGCTGTTGCTCAATCCGGCACGGATCTATAATCGACTTGAACTTTAAAGTGCCATAACTTCTTCCTTGTAGCTCCAATCGACGAGCCGTAAAGACAGGCCGGTAGAGCACATCGAGCAGTGCAGTTCTAGGACACAATACCCCATTCATGTTCACTTCAAGCATAACACGTTGTTGGGCGCATTTCTGACACCCCGTTTTTTGTAAATTTGTACATACGGACATGACGCTCGATGTCAAAAGCACGTGTGGGATTTCTTTTTGTGGGTTTTTTAGCTTGCTTTAGCAAGCACATGTACATGCACTGCAAGTTGCTAGTCTAGTGACAGCTGTCGGGCTACTGTAAGTGCCCGTGAGTGAGTTTTTTGAAGTGAGCCTTGTATATAACTTAAACTCATGTACAAACTAAAAAAAGTTCAGCCAAAGATCAGAAATTTGCAGGTTTTAGCTCGTTCTGTCCCGACTAGCCTTCTCTACGTGTAGTCGTGCTGGGACAGCTCTCTGTTCGCGTCAATTTTTCTCATGGGGGCGTATGGAATCAATTTTAGTCATCTTCAGCTTTCTCGCCAGTCATTTTTCAAGCTTTCTCTCAAGCTTGAAAGTGCCCCAATTGGAGTTGTGCTCATCAGGTTACGACTAGTTCTCTGCAGGATTATGGCTATGGCAGCCTAGTGGCAAATTGTGTGTAGATAGATTCGGAGGGCATGTATCTATGAATTGTGGAATTGATGTTGAAGTTGTGGGTTTGTGATGTTTGATTGTGAAAGGAGAGTCTCTTGTCTTCATATGCATTGGTCGGCGTGTGCTGTAAATCCATGCTTTGGCAGGGTTTTGCTCCTATGTGACATAGTCTCTTGGGTGGGCGACGGCTAGTAAATTCCCAAGGGTCTACTCCTATTGGAGTTGTGGTGTTTCAAAAGGATTTTGCGAAGCTTTCGGTGTCTTTTATTTCTCTTTCAACGCTCTTGGGTGACATCACTATAGAGGTGTTTCAGTTTGTTTGTTTCCCAACATTGTTTTGGTGCCTGCTACCGAGGAATCGCTTCAAGCTACCTTCAGTTTACAGGTTTTGAAGACATGGCGTTTAATTTTCCGGAGTTTATTGGGAAATTAAATGAAAGTTCCAAAGCTTTCATTGAGAGAATGGAGTTTGCTTGCCTTCTTGCTGACAAGCAAGACCGAGCGTTGGTGCTACGAATCTTCTACTTCTGTTTGAAGGGAGATGCTAGGGAATGGTTGGAAGGCTACGAAAAGGATCTACAATCAGCCCAACCTCCTCATGTTATGACTTATGAAATGGTAAGGCATGCTTTTCTTACACACTTTCAACAGGTGGAAGACCCACAAAAGGTATGGTAGTCTATTCAAGGCTTAGTACAAGATGAAGGCCAAACCATAGAAGAATTTGTCAAGGCATTCAATACGTTATGGGCAAAGTGGTGTCCATCTTTGGGGGCTGAAATTCCTCCAGCCATGTTGAAGAAGGACAGGTTTCTTGCAAGCTTGAGGAGTAACCTACGCTTGAAGGTAGAGCTTAAGCAGCCAAGGACCTTTGAGGAGGCAGTTGAAATTGCAAAGAATAAAGAGTGGAAAGCAGAGCGTCTTCATCAACTTGGAATCAATGTGGAGCCAAAGCTTGAAGTGAAAGCGGTAGAGCAACCAAGGGTCCTCATCAGGGAGCCAGGTTATGATCAACAAGCTTCTCATGATGTGAATGCCTTTTGCAAGGAGATGCAAGAGGTGGTAGGTATTATGAAGAATCTTAGTGTGCATATGATGGGAGGTGGAAGAGGTCAAAGTTATGGATATGGACGTGGTTATGGAAGTAATGAGGGTTATACAGGTGGTAGAGGAAGAGGCATGGCTGGAAGAGGGGATATGTTTCAATGCTACAATTGTGGTGAATGGGATCATAAAAGCCCTCAATGTGACAAGCCAAAGAGAATGGGTGGCGACATGTTTCCTCTTCCTCCACAAATTCCTTCTCGAGCTCAAGATTATGGTATTGAGATTAAAGGGGAAGCTTGACTAAGTGGATTGAGAGCAGAAGAGAAGGGCAAAACAAAAGTGGTAAGCATAATCTGTTTGGAGAAGAAAGAGGATGATTTGGGAGCTATGGTCATGCCTGTAGGTAAGAGGGTTACAAGAGATCATGACATGAGTGATGCAAGTCCCAGCCATAAAAGAGGGAAACAGGTTGAAACAGGTACAGGTAAAGAGAAGAAGAAGATAAAGCACAGGAAACATTACAATGCACTTGACTTTCCTTTGGGGGAAGGGCAACCAAATTATAGTTTAAGGGCTGATTTGGTGGGTAGAAAGGCTGATGTTACCTTTGGGAAACTCATGGAGATGTGTCCCAAGTTAAAGAGGCAATGGAAGCACGTAGTCAACCCCATGAAGAAGGAGCCTGCAAGGGGGTCAGTGAGAGTCTTGTCTTTGGATGAGCTACCTGATATATGTCCTACTATGGATGCATGGCATAAGAGGAAGTGCATTGGAGAGGCTTATATTGATGGAGGTTCACAGGTATGTGTTATTACTCAAGCTTGTGTATCAAAGTTGGGACTCAACATGGTGAAGAATTCAGGTTTTCGCATAAAGCTTGCCAACCAATCAAGGGTGAGGTGCTTGGGAGTTGTAAAGGACTTGGAGGTGGATGTATTTGATGTTAAAGTGCTGGTGAATTTCCATGTTATGCCCGTGGGTATTGGTGCTTCCCCTCTCATCCTTGGAAGACCATGGTTACAGGCAACCAAAGCTATACAGGATTGGGGACATGGTACCATCACTCTCTACAATAGAAGGGGTGATAAGAAGAGGTTTGACATGGCTAGCAAGCAATCTTTGGATGCTGATTTTGATGAGAAAAGTGATGAAGAAGAGCAATGGGGATGAGGGCAGTGAAGTGGAAGATAGCAGCGATAGTGATCTAGATGTTTCCTCCTTGTTTCTTGAAGAAGAGCATGATGAGAAACAAATATTTCTTGGCCTTATGGAGAATGAGGATATCTCTAGTCCTTATGAGCAAATTGAAGAGCTGATGCAACCCAAAGTTCAACCTAATGTCAAACAGGAGCTGATACAAGGTATGTTGTCTTCCGACTTGACTAGTCATGAGAAGGGTGAGTACCTACATATGATACAACAATTTCCCCATTTATTCATCACTTCTTATGAGGAAATTAGAGGCTGTAAGGGAGAGGAAATCCACAGTCCAATCAAGGAAGGAGCTCAGCCCGTACGCCAAAAGCTAAGGAGAATGGGACAGGTACAACTTAATGCTTTAAAGGAAGAGGTAGACAAGCTTCTTGAAGCAGGTTTCATATGTCCTGTAAGCACTACAGAATGGGTGAGTCCTGTTGTGGTCACACCCAAGAAGGATGGAAAGTGGAGGATATGTGTCAATTTTAAGCCTCTAAACGCAGCCATGAAGAGGGATCCATACCCTCTTCCTTTCATAGATGACATACTTGATTCTATTGCAGGGCATGAGAGGTATAGTGTATGTGATGGATTCTCTGGATATTTTCAGCTCACCTTGGCTTTGGAAGATCAAAAGAAGAGCACATTTATCACACCATGGGGATGCTTTTGTTATTGTGTACTTCCTTTTGGTCTTATGAATGGATGTGCGTGGTATCAAAAGCGTGTCAACAAGGTGTTCTCTCCCTTTCTTGGCAAGTTTGTGAAGGATCTTATTGATGAATTTTGTGTTTATAGCTCTAGAAAGGATCATTGTGCAAAGCTTGGGATGGAATTGAAGCAATATGATGAAAGTGGAGGTCAAATCAACCCAAAGAAATGTCATCTTGCTCAACCAAGAGTGAAGTTTTTGGGGCATATGATCTCAGAGAATGGGATTGAAGTGGAGCCTAACAAAGTGAAGGCTTTGGTGCTCCTCCCATCACCTAAAGATACAAACCAAATTTCTACTTTTATTCAAAAGGTGAAGTAGATGGCAAGGTTTATTCCTTTGTCCTCTCAACTTCTTTATCCTCTACAACAAGTAGCAAGGTTGGATCCTCTACAATGGACAAATGAATGTGAAGAGGTTTTTGAAGATATCAAAGAGGTTCTTGGTTCTCTTCCTGCTATGCAAGCTCCTAATTGGGATAAGGAGTTTTATGTGAATCCATCAGTAGGTGAGGATGCTATTGGAGCTATGCTTCTTCAACGAGGTAACAATTCGCACTACATGAAGCCTATCTATTGTGCTAGCAGGGTGAAGCTAGAGGTGGAGAGAGGCTATACTAAGGTGGAGCTCATTATGGTGAGTGTGATTTATGCATGTAGAAGGTTTAGGCACTACCTTCTCCCTAAACCATTCACATTCCTCACTAGCTACACTCTTCTACCTCAATTGGTGAATAGCCCTACTTTGTCAAAGAGGCTCATGAAGTGGATTGTGGAGCTACATGAATTCCAATTCTCTTTTCTTGTTGAGGAGAGTACAAGGGCTACATTGGCTGATTTTCTTACCTATAAGGAAAGCCCTCTTCTTCTTAAAGAGGATGCAGTGAAGAAGCAACACATGGAAGCTCCTGACATAGACAATTCCTATCTATTGTTTTTTGATGGCTCTTACATGAAAGCGCATGGTGAAGCTTCAGGAGGTGTGGTATTTTATGATCCTCGAGGTGCTTTGGTAACTAAAAGGAGTTTGAAGCTTATAGCACAAAGCAACAATGAAGCTGAGTATGCTACTTTGGAGAAAGGTCTCAACCTTTGCCTTGAGCTGGGCATCCGTCGTGTGAGGGTAAGAGGTGATGATCTTTTGGTGGTTAAGCAAGTACTTGGGGTGTGGCAAAGTAAGAATCCAAGGCTGAAAAATATGTGTTTTCAAGTGAAGAATCTGCTTAAGCATTTTGAAGCTTGGAGTTTAAGGCATGTGGACAGGTCTCAAAATGAAGAAGCACATGGTGCAGCGCAAGCTTCAATTGGGCAATTGTATGTGATAAGGGCTGATTCTCCTCTTTATTTGGGAAGGGAAGCTTTACAGAGGGAGGAAGAGTTTCTACAAACAGGTATTCTTCCATCAGAGGTGGAAAAGCCAAAAAAGTACGCCTTCCTACGTCGTGCCAAAAGGTATGTTCTACTTGGTGATGCCTTGTATATGAAGGGGGCTGATCTTGTGATGAGAAAAGTGCCTTGGAAAGAGGAAATTTACAAAATTTTAGAGGAGAATCATGAGGGTTCTTGTGGTGGTCACTTTGCTGCAAAGATCATTTTGCATAAAGTCTTGCAGGAGGGTTATGTGTGGCCAAGTGTTCAACGTGATGTTCATCATTGGTGCAAGTCTTGTAAAGAGTGCCAAAGCATGGAAAATAGGGTTCTCAAATCAGAAATTAGAGGCACCATTGTGGCTTATGATGTGTTTGAGAAGTGGGGTATTGATGCAATAGGTCCTCTACCTATGACAACTAGAGGCACATGTTACATACTTACTACCGTTGACTATCTATCCAGGTGGGCCGAAGCCAAAGCTGTTAAGCACATCACGAGTAAAGATGTTTCCTTATTTATACATGAAGATATTTTCTGCAAATTTGGCATGCCATTGGAGTTACTTTCTCACAAGGGTCCAGGTTTCAGGGGAGATTTGGTGGATTATCTATGTGAGAAGCTTCATGTGCATCGCAGGTTTACTACTCCATATTATCCCCAATGCAATGGCATGAATGAAAGGTTTAATGGAGAGATCATAAGGATGCTTACAAAGATGACAAGAAACAATGTGAAGACTTGGGATTTAGAGCTACCTTGTGCTCTATGGGCTTATAGGACTGCCATCAAATCAGGTACTGGTTTTTCTCCCTTTTATCTAGTTTTTGGCAAAGATCGAGGCTTTACTTCCTATTGAGGTGGAGATACCATCCTTGAAGATGATGCTAAAGCTTGAAGAAGAGCCCAAGGATGCATTCAAGGAAAGACTTTTATATTTGCAATGTGTACAATTGGATAGGGTGTTAGCTTTTGAGCATTATGAGCAGGTCTTGAAGAAGAATCAAGCAAAGGCAAATGAGAAGGTAAAGGACAAGGACATCAAGAAGGGTGACATGGTGCTTCGTTACAATAGTAAGCTTGATAGCACTTTTCAAAAGAAATTTCAAATCAAGTGGCAAGGTCCTTTCTTGGTCTTAAACAGGTTTCCGAATGGCACATATCAGCTTGCTGACTTGGATGGTACCCCGCATAAAGCACTTGTGAATGGCTACAGGTTGAAGAAGTATATTGCAAGGTTGATGACTGTGATTGTGGATGAGCCTTCTTTTAAAGAATTTGCTGATCATGTGGTTAATGATGAAGATGAGGTGAAGACTCCCTCATGTGGTTTACAGGATCTCTTTCGTGCTGCTGATCATGAATGATATAGCATGTTGGGGTGTGGCAAACTATGTTGGGCGCATTTCTGACACCCTGTTTTTTGTAAATTTGTACATACAGACATGACGCCCGATGTCAAAAGCGCGTGTGGGATTTCTTTTTGTGGGTTTTTTAGCTTGCTTTAGCAAGCACATGTACATGCACTGCAAGTCGCTAGTCTAGTGACAGCTGTCGGGCTACTGTAAGTGCCCGTGAGTGAGTTTTTTGAAGTGAGCCTTGTATATAAATTAAACTCATGTACAAACTAAAAAACGTTCAGCCAAAGATAAAAAATTTTCAGGTTTTAGCTTGTTCTGTCTCCTTGGTGCCCTTGGATGCAGTTTTTTGCCTCAACTAGCCTTCTCTACCTGTAGTCGTGCTGGGACAGCTCTCTGTTCGCGTCAATTTTTCTCATGGGGGCGTATGGAATCAATTTTAGTCATCTTCAACTTTCTCTCCAGTCATTTTTCAAGATTTCTCTCAAGCTTTAAAGTGCCCCAATTGGAGTTGTGCTCATCAGGTTACGACCAGTTCTCTGCAGGGTTATGGCTATGGCAGCCTAGTGGCAAATTGTGATTCGGAGGGCATGTATCTATGAATTGTGCAATTGATGTTGAATTTGTGGGTTTGTGATGTTTGATTGTGAAAGTAGAGGCTCTTGTATTCATATGCATTGGTTGGAGTGTGCTGTAAATCCATGCTTTGGCAGGGTTTTGCTCCTATGTGACATAGTCTCTTGGGTGGGCGACGGCTAGTAAATTCCCAAGGGTCTACTCCTATTGGACTTGTGATGTTTCAAAAGGATTTTGCAAAGATTTTGGTTTCTTGTAGTTCTCTTTCAACGCTCTTGGGTGACATCACTATAGAGGTGTTTCAGTTTGTTTGTTTCCCAATAACGTTTTAGCATCATTAAAACATGTTTTGTCCCTTTCAGCCGCATTTGACATACATTTAGCATTGAACTCGGCCTGCAACCAGCCCTTAATCACTGTTCATTAAACATATAAGTTTCAAACAAACTTGATGTGCATTTTTCTGGCATCTTTCTTTGCATGGGAGCGGAGTTGCATGACATTCACCCCCTCTAAACCTGCATAGCCTCCGGTCTGTGCCAATTGCACTTAATCAGCTTCATTAAAATCATCATCAGAGATATCATCTGATGTGTACATAACATGATCCTCTGGAGGCGGATCTGAATGAGAATCTTCAAGAACAATCCTGCCTTCTCGCATTTTGAACAGCTTGATCCTTTTCCATGCAATACGCACCTTAAGCATAGTGCCATCTAGCTCATATAATTGATATGTCGCATTAATTAGCAATAAGCTAGGTTCTAAAGAAACATGGGCCTTGCCACATCAACAAGGAAGCCCTAGATGGATATCTCTTGGTACAATCTTGGGGATAATGATTCTAATTATTTTCTTGGAAGGAGCTAAAGTACTCAATTATCCTTTCACTTATGGTGGTTACAAATCCTATACTTTTTTCTTATTGGCACAAAATTTTGGAAGCCGTAGGCTTCCCATTTACTCAAAGGTAGTTTGATTTTTTGATCATTGATGCTCTAGCCAGGCAACCTTCTCAAGACGCATTGCTTTTCTTGAAAACATGTGAATGTCCTAGAGATCTCACTAATGGCCAAATGCAATGGATAGTTTGTAAATAAAGTGTGAGATTTGTCCTAAAGTGTGAGTCAAGGAGAGAAGAGTGTAATTATTCCACATGCTATGGAGCAAGACTGTAGTGATACTTAAAGCTCATTTAATTGATGAATAAACAAAACTCTATTTTGCACTACATGCTTGTCTATGGTGAGCTTGTGCTAAGCTAAGTCAATACTCAATATTGTGTTTATGAGTCCAAGCTTATTCTATCTTGAAACCTAATTCACTTGAGTGATAATCTTGCTTACAGACACACTTGCACTATGTTTCTCTTTCATCCACCCTAGCTAAAAAAACATAGCTCTGATACCAATTGCTAGGAATGAAATCGTGTTAGCTAGGGTGTATGAAAGAGAAACATAGTGAAAGTGTCTGAGTGTGTGTGTAAGCAAGATTATCACTCAAGTGAATTAGGTTCGAAGATAGAATTAGCTTGGACTAATAAACACAATCTTGATTATTGACTTAGCTTAGCACAAGCTCACCATAGACAAGCATGTAGTGCAAAATATACTTGTGTTTATTCATTACTGAATTGAGCTTTAAGTATCTGTACAGCCTTGCTCCACAGCATGTGGGATAATATATTGTTAGGAATGGAATCATGATAGCTAGGATGAATGAAAGAGAAACATAGTGCATGAGTGTGTGTAAGCAAGATTATCACTCAAGTGAATTAGTTTCCAAGATAGAACTAGCTTGGACTCACAAACACAATCTTGAGTATTGACTTGGCTTAGAACAGGTTTACCATAGAGAAGCATGTGTTGAGATGTAGAGAGAAAGAGAGAGAGACAAGACAAGAGACACACCATGTACGCTCCCAAAGACTGATTCATATTGAGGACAAGATACAAATATATAGGTGAGACCAAGTTGAGTAGCGTGAGCCATATATAGATCCAACACCGCCACTCAAACAAAGGTCTCTATCTTTGGATGAAAAAACCCTTGGGGAGTTCAAGGGAAAAATCCAAGCCCCTATACAATGTGAAAATATGAACCAGCGATGATGATGTGAAAGTGGATTGTGTATCTATGTACAAATATACAAGTGGCTGAGAGATCACAATGTGAAAATGTGGAATGTGCACAATGCATGGTACCTATAGGATTACAATGTCATAGTTACAAAGCTATCAAAATAGCAGAGAAGCTAATCTAGAAATACTCCAAGCTCTGAGCGCAAGAGGATGAAAGGTGCCTCATTGAGGCCTTCGGTAAGAATGTGTGCAATCATCTGGTCACTTGGATAGTGTTAAGCCATAATGGTTCCTTTGCGTACTTCATACCTGACATAATGATAATGGACAACATGTGCTTTGACTTATTATGTGCACTTTGGTTGTCACACCGCAAGGGTGTTCTAGAAAGAGGAGAGTGACCAATATCAACCATCATTTGTTGAAGTGAGATTAGCTCAGGAGCTGCAAGTGATGCCGCAACATTTTCTGACTCAGTCGTAGAAACTGCAACATAGTGTTGTTTCTTGCTAGTCCAAGAAACAAGGCAAGCATTTATAAAGAAGCAACTTCCAATAGTAGATCACATAGATAAATGTGAGCTTGCCTAGTCTGCATCTGTGTAACCCAAAAGACAAAGAGATTTCATAGAATTTGATATGAGTTGTCGATGATAGACCAAACCAAAATATATAGTGCCTTTTAAGTATTTCAATACACGCTTTGCTGTAGACCAATGCTTAAGAGAAGGACGTGCAAGATGTTGTCCAAGATAATTAGCAAAAAACAAAATATTAGGACAAGTATTCATGCCAATAAAGTGAATACACCAACAAGTTAGCATAATGTTGATTTGTGACAAGTTGACCGCCATTGTTAGAAGTGTTCTTCGTAGAGCTCACAAGACAAGGTGTGTTAGCCAAATGTACGGATTACATACCAAAATTTTGAATAGTATTTGCAATAAACTTTGATTGTCAAACGAATAAAATACCTTTTGTACAATTGCGTTGGATATAAATGCCAAGACACGAATGAGTCTCTCCAAGATCCACCATATCAAATGCAGAAGAAAATAATTTTTTCACTTGCTGAAAAAATCTCAAATCATCGAAAACAAGGATGCTATCATCCACATAAAGAGCAAGAGTCACAAAGCTGCTACCTTGGCATTTTATGTGTAAGTTGGGGTCTAAAGAGCAAGAGATGAATCCTTTAGAAGTGAGAAAAAGATCAAATTTTGTCGACCAGGCTTGTGAAGCTTGTTTGAGACCGTATAGTGCCTTATGAAGTTGAGCGACAAGGTCTTCTTTACCTGGAATAAAAAACCCTTCTGGTTTCTCCATAGAGATTTCCTCTTCCAAGTCAACATTAAGAAAAGCAGTTCGCACATCCATTTGATGAGCTTCTAAATCAAATTGAACAACAAATGCCAATAAAAATCGAATACTTGTAATGTGAACAACTGGGGAAAAAGTCTCTTGATAATCAACAACGGCTACCTGGGAGTAACCTTTTGTAACTAAACGTGCCTTGAACATGTCAAAAGATCCATCTGCTTTTGCTTTTGTCTTATACACCCACTTACACTTAATAGCTATATGACATGGAGGTAGTTCAGTTAGTATCCATGTACCTTTAGAGATAAGAGAATCGTACTCTGTTTCCATAGTCTGGCCATTGATCCTTTTGTGGTGAAGAGATAGCTTCATCATAAGTAACGGGGTCTTCAGAAGTAGAGAAAGCATTATCAACAATATCCTCATCATAAACATGACATGAGCCATGTTCAAAATCAACAAAAATATCAATATCATCATTGGCAACACTCGGAATGGATGGTTGTGAAGAGGAAAGCTGCTCTATACGAAGAGTTTCATCATCTAAAAGAAATGGAAAAGCCTGAAGTAATGATTTAGTATCATCAAAATCATGCATGGACCATGAGCCTCCCATAAGTTGTTCATTAAAAGTAGCATCACGATTCAAAATTACTTTCTTAGAGGAAGGGTCATAGAATTTGTTGCCTTTGGAAGCGTGAGAATATCCAATAAAAATAACTTTAAGACTAGGAGCATCAAGCTTTGTTCGTGTTTTTTTGGGAATATGAATATAAGCAATACAACCAAAGGTTCGAAAATGAGATACAGAAGGAATGTCACTCGTCCATGATGTGATGGGTATCTTACCAGAGGGTGCAGTAGTAGGAAGATGATTTTGAATAAATACTGCTGTCAAAGTAGCTTCAACCTAGAAAACACGAGATAAACCAGAATGAATTAGCATACATCATACAACATTGGGAATAATGCGATTCTTTCATTCAACAATGCTATTCTATTGAGGTAAATATGTAAAAGTGTGTTCATGATGAATTTCACTATCAGCACAATAACTCACAAACTCTCGAGAAACATATTTGCCTCCATTGTCACTACGAAGCTTCTTAAGGCGATGACCAGTTTGAAGTTCCGCAGCCTTATGGAATTGTTTGAAAATAGATAAGGCCTCAAATTTTTGTCTAAGTAGAAATACAATCGTATACAATAAGAAATCATCAATGAGAGTAATGGAGTACCGATATTGTGATCTGGAACAAGGTAGACGTCCACATATATCGGTATGAACAAGATACAATATGTCATGAGAATGTGTTGTATTTGAAAGAGGAAAGGGTTTACGATTATGTTTCCCAAGAGCACAAAACTCACAAATTCCCATATGGGGATGGGCATTACGATCCATGCCATGAACAAGATCACGACACTCCAAATCAAGGAGTTTTGAGAAATCAGCATGAACAAAACGGTGATGCCATACTTTGCAATCATGATCACCTCGACCAGTGACAACATTTGCTATAGCATCATTGAGAGAGAGTTCAAACAAATTACCATTTTGAGGAGCAGTAGCTATAGTCTGTCCAACTTTCTCAATTCGGCATTTGATATGATCAAATCCAACAAATAGACCAAGATCAATAAGTCTAGCAATTGAAAGAAGATTACGTTGAAGATCTGGTACATGTGATACTCCTCGCAAAATTCGAGTGGAAGAAGATAAGGTACCAAGATATAAGTCTCCAATACCCTTTACTTGACAAGTCATAACATTAGCAAGATAAACAACACATTGAACTGGTAGTGGATGATAGTTATGGAGCCACTTAGACTGACATGTCATATTTCTTGTAGCACTAGAATCGACAATAAAAAGTGACATCACGTACATGAAGTATTTTGTCTGGAGCAACTCAACATAGGAGGCAGCTTGTTTCGGGTACAATATTGTTTCAATATTCACTAGCATATGTCTATTATGATTTGTGTCGAATCAACACTTATAGCACATATGAGTGGGATGATCAGATCGTCCACAATACTCACAAGAAGAAGAAGAAGAATCTCTAGATAAACGTGGTTGTTTCGTGGTAATATTGTGTTCTTCATCATATTGACGTGCCCAACAATTATCTTCAGCATGACCATTTTTGTTGCGATAAGAACATTGCTTATCGAGAAATTTGAGACAAGCAAAAATATTACCGCAACGGCCACCTCTGCGGTTTCCTAGTTGAAATGGACGCCTTCAAGCATAAAATCACGTTCCATCTGTTGTGCCTTAGAATCCTCTTGTGAAATCATAGTTGTATCATGACCAGCATTACGA
This sequence comes from Adiantum capillus-veneris, assembly GCF_014529385.1. NCBI lineage: Eukaryota > Viridiplantae > Streptophyta > Polypodiopsida > Polypodiales > Pteridaceae > Adiantum > Adiantum capillus-veneris. The sequence continues at coordinate 102,151,791 of NC_140950.1, read as the reverse complement.
CGTTGTCGTGCCGCTCCGCTTCCACGATGAAAAAAAGAGTAAAGAGAAGCAGAAAAAGTCTATTTGAAGTTCAAACATTTATTAAACAGTGACCAGGGCTCGAAAAGAAGCAAGAAGATCTAGAAAGTGTATACTTTATGTGGTTATGAGGGCCTAAGCGTAGAGATTTTATGCTTGAAGAAAAGGTTTTACATGTGAAAGGGCTCTTAGGACATATAAGGCAACTTGGGTAGAGGAAGACATGTGGTCAAAGGAAAGTGTGTGACAGACTTCACATCTCTGCATGAGGGAGACCAAAAAGCTCCTATTCTGGATTTTTTTGAAAAAGAGGTTTCTAGACAAAACGAGCCCTTCTAGGAGAAGGAAAAGGGCGTTTTGAGCATTTTTGCATCTCACGCACAGAGGCTAATTCTGCATCGATTAGGAGATATTCACGTTTTCCTACTCTGTTGTATTAGCGGGGAGGAAGCCATAAGCTTGGAGCACTCCAATCATAAGCCAAGCTTCCATCGCCCACTCTAATCCAATCTTCCATAGCCAATCTAATCAAAGACACCATAAGCCACTCTAATCCAAGCTTCCAAGCCACTCTAATCATGGAAGGAGTTTAACTAATGTAAGCAGCGATACTATTAATGATAATCAAGCTTCAGGATCTTGTTCAAGCTATTAATTTCAAGCTTTGTCTACATGCATTGTGTCTGCTACAACTGTCTTCCTCACACTTCTCATAGCCAGAGGCCCCGCGACTTCCCGGCTCACCTTTCGAACAAAAATCCCCCGACAACATTCGTAACGTTGAGAGTATTCAATTAAAGACATGTAAGCTTGGTCGAAATCTAGACCATCTTTATTGGAGAGAATAGTAACAATGTTATCATAAGAGGAGTCCTCCACTGTATCAAGAAGAAGTGTAATCAATTGTTTTTATGGAACAGGATCACCGACAATAGAAAGTTGATTAAAAAATAGATTTGAAAGATTCAATATGTCTTGTCATGACAGTACCAACTTCATATTATAACTTGTTAAGAAACCCTCTAAAATAAAGTATTTTTATAACAGATTTATTTTGAAAGTTCGCAATAAGGTACATCCATACGTCATGGGAAGTAGGTAGTCCATACATATCAAGCAAAAGGAAATCAGTAAGAGTAGAAGGAATATACCGACGAGTTGCTTTATCACGTCGTTACCAATCCGTATACGCAACATTCTAATCTTCAATTATAGGTCCTTCAGTGATAAGCACGTTATCATGATCCGTTTCAACAGGCTGAGGTGGACAAACACGATTTCCAAGGACAACATCAGAGAGTTCATCGCCTTCAAGAATTAACAACATCTTTTCATTCCAACTTGGAAATCCTTGGCCTTGGAAAGGAGGAACAGAACATTGGCCAGAAGGAAAGCCGTTGACGAGAATAGTCATAGCCATATCTTGTTGTGAGAAGACGTATACGATAAGATCGTAGAATCTACACACCATATATGGTGAAGGCTACAATTGAGAATGAGAGAAATATGAGGACTGTGTTCTATCAACGATAAATGCAAGAAGGATGCTCAATAAACGTCCAAATATGTGAGAGACGTCACCCAAAAAAGCAGGGAAAAGGAGACATTAATAATAAAAGAGTCCTCAAAATACAATGACGTGAGACACAAGATTGACAGTTACAATATGAATAGAAAAAAGATAAATTTTCTTGAAAAGGTTGACGCCAAAATTAAAAAAACGATCGCGGACTCTTCACGAAGACGCACGAGGATGAAAGCTGCGTCAAGCTCAATTGCAGTAAAAACAACATAACTTTCTGCTACGAACTCTGATTGATGCAAACCTAGAACTCAAATCAAATATCTCAAGGAGAAAAATAAGTTTTGGATGAAAAGCGCCATGTATGCAATGCTCCATGGTGCTTTTCTCGTTTCTCTAAATTTTGCCAGAAGACTCCCAAAAATTTAGATGAAGTTCAAGGTGTCAAAAAACAAATCAACAAGAAAACGTAATCAACAATTCATTATATCAAATAGCAATAAACACACACAAAACCTTAATCATATTTTGCTTAACACAAAACAACCACAGTTAGTAAGAATCAATGCTCAAAAATAAAATTTGTAGCAATTTTGAATCTTACATGCGAATCACACACACATACTGTTTTGTCACCATGAATTGAAACAGTGCGTGATCGTTACCGCTCTGATACCATGTTGAGATGTAGAGAGAAAGAGAGACAGAGGAGACAAGAGACACACCATGTACACTCTCAAAGATTGATTCATATTGAGGACAAGACACAGATATATAGGTGAGACCAAGTTGAGTAGAGTGAGCCATATATAGCTTCAATAACATGTAGTGTAAAATAGAGCTGTGTTTATTCATTCATGAAATGAGCTTTAAGTATCTCTACAATGCTTCTCAATAGCACATGGAATAATTCCACTCTTCTCTCCTTGACTCACAATTTAGGACAAAGTTCACACTTTACAATCCTCCCCTTGAGGTTTTGACTATGAAAAAGTATTGAAGATGCAATATCCACACAAGATGATAAGTCGGTATCCACACAGGAGGGTAATATCCACACAAAGTGACAAAATACACACAATATGATAATACCACATAGGATGATAAAATCCACACAGGAAAAGAATAGTTCTCCCCTACAAGTAGAGGGACTGCATCTTCAAAATGGGTCTTCATAAAAGACAAGGTTGTTCTCGCCTTCATCTTCTTTGTCTTCTACCATGTGAGCTGATCCTTTGATAGGTCTCTTCCCTTTGTGGCTTCTGCTGCTGCTTCTACTGCTGCTGCTTTCTCCCTTGCCTCCATTTGAGTAGCATCATGAAGGAGGGAGTCCCTTATTACCGCATTTGTAGCAAGATTTGTTTGTGTAGCAATCTTTCTCTATGTGTCACATTTTTCAACATTCATAACACTTTCTTCCGGTTGATGATATCGATGGCGAATATCTTTCCCATTGAGGATGTTCTTATAAAAACCTGGTTAAATGATCCTTTTTCCTTTCTTAATTCAGCTTGGATTGCGTTGATAACATCTTGGAAAGATGGGGCCGGTTCTTTTTCTTCAAGAATTGTGACTAAGTGGTCATAAGAAGGTGGAAGTGCACTTAATAGTATGGAAACTTTTTCGTCTTCTGGTACTTTGACTTGGATGTAAGTGAGTTGCATGACAATGCTCTTAAGCCTATTCACTAGGCTAGCAATGTCCTCCCCTTCAGTCATAATGATTTTGTAAAGTTTTCTTTTGAGACTAAATTTACTTCTTTTGGCCCTGGCTCCAAAATTACTTTCTGTGACATGCCAGGTGTTTACATTCGTCTATGAAATGAACATAGTTTTCATGCAAGGAGGTGATGATGATTCCTAATGCTTGTTCCTCTTTGGCCAAATTATGTGTACTTGCTATGAGTATAGTTGCCCTAGTGTGCACTCCATCGGGTTCGAATTGAAGAGGTTAGGGGCTCTATGCAAAGTGCTTGAGCAGTACTGACTTAGCTTAGCACAAGCTCACCATAGACAAGCATGCAGTGCAAAAAAGAGTCGTGTTTATTCATTCATTAAATGATCTTTAAGTAGCTCTACAACATGTATGACAATTCCACTCTTCTCTCCTCTACTAACACTTTAGCACAAAGATCACACTTTACATAGTTCAAACTACCACCTTATTATCAATGAAAATCTCTACTGCAAGGGTAAGGATCAAACTCTTAGGACTGTACCTCTCTTTAGAGAGATCACCAAAATAATTTCAAGCTGCCATGATGGTGTTTTTGGAGCGAACTTTGCACTTGAAATCACTAGTAGGAAGGTTCTACAAGCCTGGTTTGTGTGGCCTCGTTTATAGAGAGATATGCATCACTTGTGTAAAACATGCAAGAAATATCAAAGACATGGGATATGAGGCTTATATATGAGCCGTAGACTCCTATAATCCCTTATGGACCATTTAACAAAGGGGAAGAGCAAGACACAAGTAAAGATAAAGCATTGAAACCTATCATGAAAAAGCACAATAGCTCCGCCTCTTTACCTTGGGGTAGAAAGCATTGGTTCTTTCTTTCTATTCTCTCATTATCATCTCACACTCTAGCTAGATACTATACCTAGGATAACTTCCAATATATGTATATTCTATGTATTTTTCATATATATATATATGTGTGTGTGTGTGTGTGTGTGTGTGTGGGTGTGTGTGTGTATAGTTCTTTAATAGCTATTAGCTAGTGGCTAGCTGCTTGTATGATTTTCAAAGATGCACTCTTTTTAATGCATTATTAAGAGGATGCTTACAAACCATTGTCAAGGAGCAATGTCATGCTTTTATATTGCTTGAGGTGTCCATTGGAATCAAGTGGAAGTCTAAGCTAAGGGGACCACAAGAAGACTTTTGCTGCCAGAAAGATACCCTATTCTAGTGAATCTTTTACACAAGGCTCCAATCCAAATTGGAAAATGCATATACAATAAGAGTCGTAACTCCTGAGCTGATTTTTTTGCCACTTTTATTTCTTTATTTGGAGCCTCGGTTGAGGAGATATGATCAAAATGGTGGACCTCAGTATGCCCACATCATGCAAGGACAACTCATTCAAACTTTATCATTTCTTGTTCACATTGGTTCTTCTATTTCTTGTGTAGCCCTTGGGGGTTCCCGTCACCTATAAAAGGGTACCTTTTCTTCCTTGAAAACCCTTCAAGAGGGAGTTAGAGGATTCATGACAAATTAACCTTTAGCCCTACACTTGCGTTTGAGGAAGACTAGCTAAACTTAAAAGCATCCTTGTAAACATCAACTCCAATCAATCAAGGCCAAAGTCTTCTATCTCTTGCCATCTTTTTCAAATTGGCAAACTTTCTCAATGGGTTGATAAGTGACAACTCAATTCAAACTTTGTCAGTTCTTGTTCACAATAGCTCTTCTCTTTCTTGTGTAACCCTTGGGGTTTCCCATCACCAATAAAAGGGGACCTCTTCTTCCTTGAAAAACATTCAAGAGGGAGTGAGAGGATTCATGCCAAACTGGCCTCTAGCCCTACGGTTGCATTTGAGAAAGGCTAAACTTGAAAGCATCCTGATAAAAATCAACTCCGATCAATCAAGGTCGAAGTCTTTTATCTCTTGCCATCTTCTTTAAATTGGCAAACTTTCTTGAAGGGGTTGTTAAGTAAGGTGTTTTTTGCTTTTCTATTTTGTTGATTTTTTGTTTTTCATCTCCAAGCCCAACCTATACCTCCATGTATTCTACTACTTCTACCTCTACTCCTATCTCCACCTCTCTTGTATTCTAATTGTTTCTCTTGAAGGCAATCAAGCAACAACGTTCTATTAGAAAACTTTTTGTGAAGAAATATTAGTGCACAAGGTACATCTCTGCTTGCTATCGGTATGTCTCTCCCCGAAATATCCTTATTGCCTACAAGCAAGAATAACGCTTGAGCGGGAAACTTCGCTTCACTACAACACTAAATGAAGATATCGACGCGTATATATCGATGGCCATGCTTTTCCACGCGTATATCAATGACACTAGCGGGCATCGCTATATGCGTCACTATAAACATCGCAGTGTACGTCGATATACGCGTGGAAAGGCTTTTTATTTGCCACACGTATAGCGACGCGTATAGAGACGCAAAAAAATTTGGGGGAAAAAAGCAAAACCTGCGTAGGGGCCATTTTTGCCTGCTCGGGTCTTGGCCAAAACCTGCTGCGCAGGTATTATGTCCATCTCCACCCTCCCCAACCCCCCCCCCCCCCTCTCTCTCTCTCTCTCTACCTCTACATTCGCATTCTACAAACTTTGTGTAAAATTACAATTCTTAGGATGGCCAAGTGTTGAATGCACCTAACTTTAAGAAATGGTTAGAATGACCAAGTGGTGGATGATGGATACACCCACCTACCAATACTTGGATGATGGATGTACCTACCTATCAATACTTTGCTAGAATGTCCAAGTGCGGATCTAAGGACATATTGCACATAGGTTGTTTAAAATGGGAACTTGGTGGATGTAAGAGAAACGAACAATTGCATCCACCTTGTAAGGTTTATTTAGAATGACCAACTGGTGGATCTTAATTGTAGCCACCTTCAAAAGTTGGTTACAATTGTCAAGTGGTGGATCTAAGGTCTACATATTGCACACAATTTGTTTATATTAGAAAGTTGTTAGATGTAAGAGAAACCAACCATTGCATCCACCTTGCAAGACGTGCCTAGAATGACAAGTTGGTTAGAATGGCCAAGTGGTAGATCTCAGGTGTGCATATTGCATACATTTTGTTCAAGATGGGAGATTGGTGGATATAGGATAAAACAACCATTGCATCCACCTTGGAAGACCTAGTTAGAATGGACAAGTGGTGGATCTTAGATGCACTTACCTTCACGAATTGGCTAGAATGCCTAAGTGGTGTATCTAAGGTCTATCTTTCTCACATGCTTTGTTGAAAGTTATAAGTGGGAGGTTTTAGGAGATGGCAAACATTGCACGCACATTCCAAAACCTTGCTAGAATGGCCAAGTGTTGGATCGTGGATGCACTCACTCTCTAAGACCTGGTTAGAATGGCCTACTAGGGAATTTTGGGTCTACCTATTTCATGCACTTTATTTGAAACTTCAAGGTGGTAGATTTAGGAGACACCAACAATTGGATCCATATTTCAAACCTTAGTTAGGATGACCAGCTGGTGGATCTTTGATGCACATACTTTCCAAATCGTCATCTGAATGGCCAAGTGGTGGATCTAGGGTCTACTCATTCTACAAAATTTGTGTAAAATTACAAGTCTTATGATGGCCAAGTGTTGAATGCACTTAACTTTAAGAAGTGGTTAGAATGACCAAGTGGTGGATTATGGATGAACCAATCTACCAATACGTGGATGATTGATGTACCAACCTATCAATACTTTGTTAGAATGACGAAGTGATGGATCTAAGGACATATTGCACACACATTGTTTAAAATGGGAAGTTGGTGGATTTAGGAGAAACAAACAATTGCATCCACCTTGTAAGGTTTATTTAGAATGACCAAGTGGTGGATCTTAATTGTAACTACCTTAAAAACTTGGTTAGAATGGTCAAGTGTTGGATCTAAGGTCTACACATTGCACACACTTTGTTTAGAATAGAAAGTTGCTAGATGTAGGAGAAGCCAACCATTGCATCCACCTTGCAAGAAGTGCTTAGAATGGCCAAGTGGTTGCAGACACCTTATGTGGCTAGGTGGTGTAGTTGAGAGCAGTGAGGTTCTTGATTGTGGTTTAGTTGGCCTTCCAGAGTGTTGTATGTGTAGGATGGTCTCAGCCTGACAAGCTAAAGAGATTTCCTCCGTGTGCCTATCCTGTCATCTGTGTCCTCGATTGACATTATGTTGATCTAGGTAGTGTTGCATGCACTTCATGGGTGTGTGAGTCGCTCTTCCAACAACAGTCCATGGATAATCTCGCTCAAATTGAGCTCTACATTGAGGGGTGAGATTTGGCAGCTTCCGAAATGTTGCCAAAGTATTTGATGGTGTACTTTGTCCCCAGCCCGCAATGCCAGCATGCACTCCTCGCTCGCCAAAATGGAGTAGAATATTTCTAGTGTGTAGATTATTGTGAATAAATTCGTGACTATGCACAAATTTAATCGTCTGTAGAAGAGCATTGCATATTGGCAAAATGTTATCTGTAAACTGCTGTACAATTCCAGATGTGTGTTGGAACTCTCTGATTGGTTGCAGTCTTGCTTCCATCATGATGACATGCCTAAATCCACTACTCAAGATGACCTCCATTCCAAAGCTTGAAGATCAACATAGGTCTTTTTCTATATTGAACAAGAGCACGGGGCAATATCATGCTGCAATGCTGAATAGTTGTAGCAGTTGCCTCTTCTAGCACGATCTGCAATGTTGGCTTGATTCCTATTTGTTCTTTGTATATCTTCGCCACATAGATGGGATCTTTGAAGAGAAGATGAGCCACTAATACTTGTTTCACATTTGCAAAACGCCCTTCACCTAAGTGTAGGACAAGAGGACACATCATATCATCCAGGTTTACAACGGACGACTGAGCACCTGATGAAGGAGGTACATCTTCTTCTGTCCTAGGACGTTTTGAAGAGCCTTCGATCTTATCTTTGCTCTTCAATTCTGAATGTAGCTGTGCTACAAGCTGCATTCGCTCTTTGATTCCACGTTTGGTTTTGATTTCTAGATGAAACATACTTTCAAAACTTCTAGTGATCTGGCCTAATAATTGCTTTACTGTGTTATGCATCACTCCATTAGTGCGCAGATCTGGGTCAAACAAAACTGGGAATGCACTGCACAACTTTAGCCGAGAATGTTCCACAAGTTCAATCACAAAATCATCGAACTTTGTTTGCAGCGGATCAAATGCTCCATAGAGAGACAAAAGAAGAGCATCACTACTAATTTTGCGATGCTGACGCGTTAACTTTGTCTCTACCATGACTGAAGCCTAAAAATACATGAAGAAAATATAAGTAAGGTAAATCCAGAATAGATACAAATTTGACATATATGATTGTTAATAAATCTAAACAAAAGCATTTCATGGCCAATAATAACCTCCAGTAATGAAAGATCTAAACAATTCATGCATCATAATAACAACAGTAATGAAAGACGTGATGGTGGTTAAAGAATTCAGGATTGAAGAATGTATAATATATATCTTCTCCTTGCAGTGCGATACATGGTCAGTAGCAACCAAAGACAAATAATTCATTAAATCCAATCTCCTTGCAGTGCGACGCATGGACAACAACAACCAAGAACAATGGATTTAAAAATCCCAAACCTCTCCCTACAGTGTGACACGATGGTCAGCAGCAACCAGAGAGGAGGAATCTATTGAATCCAATCTCCTTGGAGTGCGAAATGATGATCAGCAACAACCAAGGACGATGGATTTAAAAACTCGAAACCTCTCCCTGCAGTGCGACATGGTGGTGAGCAACAACCAGAGACAAGGAAGTTATTGAATCCAATCTCCTTGTAGTGCGATGCGATGGTCAGCAACAACCAAGAACAATGGATATAAAAATCCTAAACCTCTCCCTGAAGTGCGACAGGATGGTCAGCAGCAACCAAAGAGACGAGAAATCTATTGAGTCCAATTTCCTTGGAGTGCAACACGATGGTCAGCAACAACCAAGGACATTGGATATAAAAATCCTAAACCTCTCCCTGCAGTGCGACACAATGGTTAGCAGCAACCAGAGACAAGGAATCTATTGAATCCAATTTCCTTTGAGTGCGACCCGATGGTCAGCAGCAACCAAGGACAATGGATTTGACAACCCTAGACCTCTCCCTACAATGCGACACAGTGCTCAACAACAACGAAAGACGAGGAATCTATTTTTTTAACATCCAATCTTCCAATAGTGTGACGCAATGGTCAACAATAACTAGGAAGAAAAGATGCATAATAGCTAAATCCTCCCTGTAGTGCGACTCGGTGGTCAGCAACAACCAGGGACAAAAGGTCTAATTGTACAACCTAAGCCATTCCCTGAAGTGCAACACGTAGGTCAGCAACAGTCAAGGATGAAGCGTCTAAACTCTAACCCCCCTTGCAGTGTGTCACGAGTATCACCACAGCCAAGGACTGGTGTCTATACCTGCAAACTAACATTAAGGTGTGAGCAAAGCTCCACAACAACAACGTTAGCAAAAAACAAAATACAAATTAACATTGAGGTGCAAGCAAAGCTCCACAACAACAATGTTAACAAATTAACTTTAAAAAAAAACATAAAAACAGTTAAAGAAAATTTACCTGCTCTGTGGCTCGCTCTGGATGTGATGGGCTCGCTCTCTAAAGCTCTACCAAGTGTCTCTATCAGCAGTCACTGTTCGCAGTAGTTTGTTCGAACTGCCATGGTGCCTCTTTTTTTATAATTATAAATATATTTCGATCGAAATATACTTCAATCGAACTCTTTTTTATTCGGATATGCGCGTATAATACGGATGTATAGCATATAAATCCGTGTTATACGTACAATTTATAATATACGGGCGTATAAATGCAACTCACGAGGCTGCAGGAGAAAGCTGCTTTGGAAACTAAACTAAATCAAACAAAAGAACAGCTTAGTTGAGAGTAAGAAAGCAAGAAAAATGCAAAGGAACCTAAAGAGTCAAAGATTAACTCGGGAGGTTCATTCTTGGTGGACAAAGTCTTTGTACCTTTGGATGCGATCTTGATAGCTTTTAATGGTAGGTTAAAGACCAACCAAACGTAGGACGATGGATGGCTAACATATCTTCATCTAGGGGATAAAAAAAACTGGTTTCAAATGTGCAAGGAGCTCATCCCAAAAGGCCCAAGCTCTTATGGAACCAGTTTCAGATGCTCCAAAAATGGAGGTGCTAATCCAAAAAAAATCCAAGAATTGGAAAGTCGTGGTATTGTAGACAAAGAGGAACAACTAGGAGTTGAGGCACTTTAGATACAAGGGAAGTAGCTGTAAAGAATGAGGATGCAAGAGAGCTACACAAGACAAGCACAAAGCACACAGAGATGGAAAGCTTCTTCTTCTTCTTCACAGAAAAGAGAGTACAAAATGACTAAGTGCTAAAGCTGAAAAGTAGCACATATGTACATGCGGTCACTAAGTGTGAACTCGCTAGAAGCGTACTAGGCTGGCACTATAAGTGTAGTCCAGCTGTAGAATCACTGGCAGAGATCCTCCGTGTCGGTCACCTAACGCGCCAGTGAGTAAATGCCGTAAGCGGCCAAGACCCGTAGTGGATGCCAGCTCAAGGTGTAGAGCTCGACATCTCAACACTCCCCCTCGAGCTCTGCATGTCGCAGAGTCCAAGCATAGTCCGGAAACGTTGAAGCTTCTCAGCTCCGAGGGCCTTGGTAAAGATATCCGCTATCTGCTCCTCTGTGCTGACGTAGACCAAGTCGATGTCGCCCGCCAACACTCGCTCTCGAACGTAGTGGTAATGGACCTCTATGTGTTTGGTCCTGGCATGGAACACTGGGTTCCTAGCCAATTGCATGCTGCTGAGGTTGTCACAATGGATGAAAATCTGCTGGTCCACCTGCACTCCCAAGTCCTCAAGTAATGTGCGTAGCCAAGCTACCTCGCACGCTGCAACTGCTGCACCTCTGTACTCGGCCTCTGTGCTCAATAAAGCAACCGTAGGCTGCTTTTTGCTGCTCCAAGTAACAGCAGCACTCCCAAAAGAGAACATGAAGCCACTCGTAGATCTCCTATCAACAATGCTACCTGCCCAATCTGCATCTGTATACCCATACAATGCTAATGGTGCATCTGCTGCATAGAACAATGCGTAGTCAAGAGTACCTTGCACATACCTAAGTGTGCGTTGTACTCCATCCAAATGTGGCTTCCTCGGAAGCTGCATGAACTGACTCTCCAAGCCTACTGTGTAGCTCAAGTCTGGCCTTGTGATAGTCAAGTAGATTAGACTACCCACAATTTTCCTGTACATGTTGACATCCTCAACAACATCACCCTTCTCTGCACTCAGCTTTGCATTCACATCCAAGGGAATAGAAATTGGCTTACAATCAGCCATACCATACTTTGACAACATGTCCAAAGCATACTGTCTCTGTGATAGCCATACACCCTCTGGAGTCCTGATCACCTCAATGCCAAGAAAGTAGCGCAACTCGCCTAAATCTTTCATTTCAAACCCTTGTTTGAGAAGACCCTTCACATGGTCAATCTCCATAGCATTGTCACCAACAATAATAAGGTCATCTACATATATGGTAATGACCACAATCCCCACATCACTCTCACGTACATAGAGTGAATGATCAGCATGAGCTCTCCTAAAACCAATACTGACAAGATACTTGGCAATCCTGTCATACCATGCTCTAGAGCCCTGCTTCAAACCATACAAAGCTTTGAGAAGTCTGCATACATAATCTGGGTAACCTGGATCGACATAACCAGGTGGCTGATCCATATACACTTCCTCTTGCAACTCACCATTCAAGAAGGCATTCTTTACATCCATTTGATGCATAATCCATCCTCTAGATGCAGCCACTACTATGACAGCTCTCACAGTCGTCATCTTTGCCACTGGAGCAAAGGTCTTCTCATAGTCTATGCCATACGTCTGTGCATAACCCTTTGCGACCAGCCTTGCCTTGTGACGCTCAATGTTACCATCAGCCTTATGCTTGGTTTTATACACCCATTTGCAGCCAATAGCTTTCTTGCCACTTGGCAATGGCACCAACTCCCATGTGTCATTTGCTTCCAATGCAGCCATCTCTTCATTCATTGCATCATCCCAATGCACATTTCCAACTGCATCCTCAAAACATGTGGGCTCCACATCCTGTATCACCTTAGCCATGTAGGCTTGGTGATGCGCTAGATACCCATCATAAGTCAATTTCTGAACTGGATTTCTGACTCTATTAGATTTGCGCGGTCCTTGGTCACTCCTTTGCCCTCTAGCATCTTCTTGTACTTTCCTTACACCAGGTGTCCTGACAGCCGGAATTCCAAATTCCTCATCAAGACTTTGTTCAGAACCATCTGAATCCATGTCTACATGTGAAAAACCTGATGATGCATCAACCATAAAGGGAGGTTCATCAACCTTTTCCTTTCCTTTTCGTGATACATTCCCTGTACCTGTTGGTGGAGTAACCTGCATACGTAGTCTACCATTCCATGGTTTCTCAACAGAGCCACAAGAAGAGGACTCTTGTGGTCCACTCAAAACCTGTGACTGTGGCCTCACATTTTGTACAACCACATCATCTTTTACATCAGCCCCAATAGTGCCGCCATGTGCATTACTGTACCAGCTGCTCATCTCATCAAAGACTACATCTCTGCTCACTCGTAATTCTCGTGTAGTAGGATTGTAGCACCTGTACCCCTTTTGTTCAAGGGAATATCCCACAAGAATACATTTCTCTGCTTTAGGATCCAATTTCCTACGCAACTCATCTGGTACATGCACGTAAGCTATGCAGCCAAACACTTTCAAGTGTGCCAAATCAGGCTTTGTACCTATAAACTTTTCCTCAGGTGTTACATCATGCACCGCAACTGTAGGTGTCCTGTTCATAATGTACACAACTGTATTTACAGCTTCAGCCCAGAAATGATGAGGCATGTTCTTCTCATTCATCAATGCACGTGCAACCTCTGCAATGTGCCTGTTTTTCCTTTCTGCGACCCCATTCTGCTGTGGAGTATATCTACATGTAAACTGCCTCTGTATACCATGCATTCGCAGAAAATCTGAAAAATCATTGGATAAGTACTCTCCCCCTCCATCTGACCTCAATGTCTTGATTTGCATATCTGTCTCCTTCTCAATCATGACTTTGAAGTCTTGAAAGTGACCAAGCACTTCACTTTTGTTACGCATGAAGTAGACCCATACTTTCCTTGTATGGTCATCAATGAAAGAGACATAATACCTGCAACCATGTATACTTGCAGTATCGGTTGGACCCCAAACATCTGTGTGCACCACCTCAAGTGGCTTTTTACATACATTGCGCTCATGTGGAAATGAGCCCTTTGACTGTTTTCCAAACTGGCATGCTGCACACACTTTATGCATACCATCCACCTTGAATTTGGGCAAACCGTTTACAATCTGTTTTGATTGCATGCTACGCAATCTCTACTCATTGACATGGCCAATGCGTTTGTGCCAAATGTCAACATCAGCCACAACACCTGTGCCCTGTGCAAATAATGCAGCTTTTACCTCAGGCATGTCTACATTCAGCGTAAACATTCTGCCCACACATTTGCCCTCTATGATCAGCTTACAGCCATTCTGGAAATCTTCTACATAACAGCCATTTGGATTGAAGCGAACCTGCAAACCCTATTCAACCATTTGTCCAACAGAAACAAGATTCTTTGTAATATTTGGGACATGAAGTACATCTGCTAAGTACTTTGATTTCCCACTCTTCGTATTTAGAGGTATGTCCCCTACATGAGCAATGGGGTGAGCTGTGTCATCTCCTGTCTGCACATAGCCTGACACATCTGGTTTGCGCATATCTCTAAACCACTCTCCACGAGACGTCATGTGATTAGAGGCACCTGAATCCACATACCAAACATCATCTTGGGTGGAATTCTCTACAGTCATTGTATTCATTACATGTTGCATAACAAACATGCGCTCGTTTTTGCTGTCATCTGCATCTCTGCTAGTAGATGCATAGTTGCCCTGTTCTCTCTTTCTACTTGCTTTTCCCTTTGGACAGTCACGTGACATGTGACCTCTTTCACCACAAGTCCAACATTCTCTACTATCTGGAGTATGTTGCTGCCTGCTTGATCCTGCACCACGACCTCTTTGACTCCCCCTGCCTTGAGACTGGTTTCCCCTGCCACTTGTATTGTTTTGATTTGATTGACCTTCCAGAAATTGGCCCCTGCAACCCCTTGGGCCTCGACCACGACCTCTACCTCTACCTCTCTTGGAGTTAGAATAGAAGGCCTGTTCAGAATTATTTCTGCCATGAGAAGAAGATGTGTCAAGGTTCTTCTCCTCAAGAATAAGCATAGAAATCAAATCTTGGAACACGGGGATGTCGTCTCTTGTATTCATGGAAGACCTAAAATGTACATACTCATCTCCTAGACCATCCAAGCATGCACGGACAATGTCATCGTCTTCCACTGAGACTTTAATAGATCCAAGAGCCTCAATGATACTCTTGATCTTCAAGGCATAATCATTGATTGAGAGGTTGTTCCTCTTAACCTGATTTAGCTCCGACTTTAGTTGAAGCTTCCTGGCCTTGGTGTTCACCTCGAACACTCTGCCTAAGTTTCTCCATGCAATGGCGGGGGTTTCAGCATCCTGTAGATAGCCCATCATGCCATCTGTGATGCTCATAGACAGCCAATACATCACTTTGCTCTGGCCTTGTTGCCAGTCCCTCAAAGCTTTCCTTTGTTCTGCTGTAGCATTTGCCTCGGGAATCTCTGGTTCCTTTTCATTGTCTCCTTCTACATAGTCCCAATAACCTTTTCCTTTTAGGAAATTTGTTATTCTGAACTTCCATGCAGGGTAGTTATTTTTCTCAAGCTTCTCAGTAACAATCTGACTGAAATCGTCAGACATCTTGAAGCACTAAGACAAAATAGCTGCAATCTGCAAAAACCTGCAAATCTGCTGAACCTGCTATCGTGGTTCCTGTAACGCTTTCTACACTCAACGAGTGTCCACAATCAAGCGTTTCACAACCACTGTACTTGTACAGTAAATCTCTGTATACTGCACTTTGGAGACCTGTTCAGAAACTTGTGCGAAAAACCCCTAAAATTTTTTTCGTTGCGCGAGGCGCCTTCGACATCTGGTCGTGGATTGCGAACGAAGGGATTGTGATGCTCTTGCTCTCTTAGCCTCTCTTGCCTGCACCAGGCTCTGATACCATGTAAAGAATGAGGATGCAAGAGAGCTACACAAGACAAGCACAAAGCACACAGAGATGGACAGCTTCTTCTTCTTCTTCACAGAAAAGAGAGTACAAAATGACTAAGTGCTAAAGCTGAAAAGTAGCACATATGTACACGCGGTCACTAAGTGTGAACTCGCTAGAAGCGTACTAGGCTGGCACTATAAGTGTAGTCCAGCTGTAGACTCACTGGCAGAGATCCTCCGTGTCGGTCACTTAACGCGCCAGTGAGTAAATGCCGTAAGCGGCCAAGACCCGTAGCGGATGCCAGCTCAAGGTGTAGAGCTCGACATCTCAACAGTAGCCAATACCACAGATGGGGTGGGCTCACAAGTAGTGATGCGTATTTCTAAGGTAGAAGAACCATGGCCACAATCCTTGTGGGAATCGATCAGAAACCCAAAATATTGTACTTTAAAGTCAGCACCTATCCCTGAGATAAACATGGAGCGTGAATTTTTTCCCAAGGGATATACGATCTTTATATGGGGATGCCAGATTTGTTGCATCTGAAGAGAATAAACCACACTCTCTAAAGACTTTGCCATCTTTCATAGGAGAATTGGAAATAGAGTCTAAGGTTAAAATGGTACCTTCTCAGTGGAAAGCCACACCAAAAATGATGGATATAAAGAGCTTGCATGAATTGATGTCTTCTCCTATACAATGTACACTTTGTCTCTCAGAGCTACTAAAAATAAGACCGCATCTATGGGGCCAAATGGGTAAAAACCTGGAAAACATTGGGTTGAAAATCCCTTCACATGACCAGCTTGTGGACAAAAATATGGATGACACCTTGCGTAAGAATCCACAAACAAAGCCAGTACCACTAAATAAGGTGGGTGACTACTATGAAGGATAAGAAAGAAACACCACCTTACCACTTGAGTACAAAGGAGTAAATATGATTGCTATATTAGTTAGTGGGGCAAGAATTGCCATTACAACCAAAGAGATATGGAAAAAATGGGAAAATCCTTCTCTTACAAAAACTCAAATGAAACTGCAATTAGTGGATGGACACATGAAGAAATCAATTGGAATCTTAGAACAAATCATTGTATCCTCGTGTAGCATCGAGTATGAGCACACCTTTTCCATAATGAATTTTGACAAGAGCAGCAACTTTGAAATCATATTGAGCAGACCATTCATGCATCAACTCAAAATGGTACAAGACTGGGACTATGACTATATCTACTTAAGACACAAGGAAATTACTAGAAAAATCAATGTCAAACATTATAATTATAGAGATATAGAAAGAACTCCGACAGAAGAATTAAACTCCACAATTGATTTTGAAAGTAAAGCACATATTCGGATGTACAGAGCTCTTGAGAGTGTAAATCTGAGGAAGGAAGAATGTATTCTCGATCAACCTATGGAGGACACACACTATATTCCATAACCATTTCCAGAGGAGTTAATTGAACCCTTTGGATGGGATCAAATATTGTTCATTCTTGATGTGTGTGTGAATGAGGTGACCTTGACTAAATCTTGGGATGAAGATGGATATGATATTGTTATAGAATTGATATTTTATTATTTATAGCAGCTGACAGGTAGAAAAAACTAGTCCGAGCTAGGTCTATGCAAATGGATATATATATATATAGTACATTTTATTATTCAATGTTGAGATAGATCATGTGCGTGTGAAATGGTTCAGGTATGTCGATCTATCATTTTATGGTATGTATTGTGCTATTATGAGTATTTTGTAGGGCTATCGCGCCTCCAGTTGTAGCAGTGGTATTAGAGCCCAGATTCACGCTCCTACTACTATCAATATAATTATGGAGAGCTCTACAGGCTACAGCTAAGTCGTTTTCCTCTTCTACCTTAATATCTTCTCATTTTCTTATTCGCATGGCATATAAATTTAGTGCTTAAAAAGGTTATGAGTATTGTTTTCAATTTTTTCTATTTCTTGATTGTTGGGAGTGAATGATAGCAAGAAACAATTAATAATATGTATAATTTGTTCATCTTTCATGACCTTTTAGCACTACAAATTGTCATGAATATTGCATATTGAATAGGATCTAGAATCCATACAAGTAATCTTTCTAATAGTATAGATACATATAGAAGTAATGGTTGCTAGCTATATAGATGGATAGAATGAAAAGCATGAAGCAAAAGGGTGAAATCTAAAGACCAAAACCCCAACAAGGCCTCAAGATCTCTCTCCTTGTCAAAATAAGAGCGGGCAAATCCAAGTACTGCAAAGGAGTCCGAGTACAAGGCTAAGTTGGCATTGTGGAGACTCTTCACGTAGTGGGAAACACTCCTTAGAGATTTAAAATAATAATCATAGATAATCAATAATCAACGCTATGGTTATCTAGACCTGTGCATCCGCGCGAGTAGCACCACACCAATATCATTGCGCTCTCGCCGAGGACGAATCCCACCACACCACCTTTGACTTCCATGCAAAAGCAAGTCTCTAATGGGTACTACAGCTGCAGCACACTCAGCCACAACCGCCATGCGACTTTGGAACTACACACCTACGTTGTTGCTCTCTCTCTCTCTCTCTCTCTCTCTCTCTCTCTCTCTCTCTCTCTCTCTCTCTCTCTCTCTCTCTCGTCTACTGACGGCCATGCAAATAGTGCTTGTTTTACTCTCTCTATCTATTTTATTCCCATGCAACGTTTCAACTTTCACTCTCTCTCTTTCTCTCCACAGTTGCGACCGGTTCTTCTCTACCAACCCGTCCTCTCTCTCTCTCTCTCTCCAGCCTACTTGAAACAACTCTCGGTCTCTTTCTCAAAATAGCCTTCAGCCACTTCACTTTATCTCCCTATCTCCCACTTATCATATCCAAATGCCACGGCGCATGGCCAACCTCTCTTTTTCTCTCTCCTCCTTAGCAATATGCGGCTGCTCTACTGACAGTAGTTTTCTATATCTCACTCAGTCAGGCCCCTGTCAGACTGGGACACCCACCCCGCCTTGGTTTTCGGAGGTCCAGCCGGGTTGCTGCCACACACAGCTTCACGATTTCAGAAGCGACATTTTTCAAAGCCAATCATGCTAGGGAAGGTGGTGAGCCCCCGTGTTTGACGCTGCAGAGCAAGGCTCAGCACCCGTCAACAATTTTCCCACGCGCCTTTTTGCAGATGGCCATGGAGCCTAAAAACTTGGCCGAGGGTGTTTGCCCGCCCCTCTGACAAGGTGTTCGGGCCAACTTTGCCTTTTTGCTCAGCGAATGCAAGCTCGTCACCTAAGCAGGGCCGCCTCTTGCCTACCCCAGTGTGACACACGCCTCAGTTCCATAGGAAAAACTGTTTTTCTTTTCCACACGCACACAAACTTTGTCTCTCAATCCTCCTCCACTCAAATCCCTTTCGCCAACCACAGTCGTCTCTTGCATGCAATTCACAACCTCTCAATGCCGACAGTTCTATGATCCCTTATCATATGGATAGCGACAACTCCCACTCATGCTAATTGACAATAGCCAACAGTGATCGTGCTTGCACCTATGAACCCAAATCTGAGATTGGAGCATCCCATGCTCCAATGACGTGCCACCCTAGCCAGCGACAACTATTGTCAGTGCTGCTTTTCCCTGAGCAACCCTTGTCATTGCACATGCAACTGCTTAAAATAGACTAAAGCTCTCCAGCCCCACTGGCATCTATTGAAATGCTTGGAGCATGCATCCCACAAGCTAACACTCTCTCCCTCGTCTGTTGCATCTACGGCCGTAATTTCATATGTAATGTAGGTCAGACTCATGCTAGTGGGGGACAAGAGAGGTGGAGATTCAAACCGGACGCTTGATGATCCTCTCGATATACCCTGCCAGGATAGTTGCACAATGCCTATCAATGCCTATATTCAAAGAGAGAAGGGTGCAGTAGCTGCAGGCTATGGTCTCTCACTGCAAAATTGTTTCATGAAATGGCTTAGTGTTGTGCTGGACCATTTTGAAGCCAATAGAGCTTGTTTATGTCTTTTTGAAGCTCTTCATATGTGTTATGATGGTGTTCCATGCATTAATACTATGCCTTGAAAAATGCAGGCATATGGCTTGAGGTTTTTTGCCCGCTGCAAATCTGAGTTGATGGGTGATTGGCTACTTTGGATGCACATAATTAGTCCTAAGGGCCGTTTGATCATGCACCCACTCTACAATTGTTTCCATGCCATTGCCATAGACTATAATCCTTTGACATGTTCAAGAAATTGAGCCGAATGACTAGGCTCTCTTGCATGTACCGAGTTGACCAATACATTCTGTGAATTGAAAACATTCAAGCCAGGATTTAGAAGGCTCATGTATGCAGTAGCATGTAATGCAGATTATGAGGAGATAGCTGTTAACCCTCATGGCTCACGGACACCCCATCACCTACGACGGACGTGTATTATGTATTTGGTAGAGTCAGGTACCGAGCTTGTCGGACCAATAGGAAAAGGGTAAGAGTGATCGCCGATGAGAGGCGCACTCTAACTGGGACATTCAAGGGGTTAGTTGGCTAAGCATGGGCGCCCAAGTGTGAATGGGGTGAGCTCCTATAAAAGCCAACTAAACCTAATTTTTACTCATTCTCTCATTTGTGCAATAGAAGAGTGCTCTTGCTCTATCTCCATCTCCATCTTCTTCTTCTTCACCTCCTCGTGTGTGTGTGTGTGTGAGAGAGAGAGAGAGAGGGAGAGTGTGTGTGCGATCGAGCATTACGAAGGCACGATGGCGGCGAGGCGGTTGAGCGCGGCACGACTGCAGCTTCTTCTTCATCGCGGCGAGGAATCCACCACGAAGGCGAGCGTAGAGCGGTGAGTGACACACCCTTTGCTTTCTTGAGCTTGCTAGTTTAGGCTTGTTGTGTGCTTGGAGCCGTTTGTGGCTCGCACACAGTGTATTGGCAAGTCCCTTGCTTCGACAGTGCAGCAAGGAGCGCACATTTTTGGCGCCGCTGTCGGGGATATGCCCTACACTAAGCTCGGTTAGCACTTTACGCTTTTTTGTGGTGCAATTTCTATCATAGGAAAGGCAAGGAATGAGTGTGTGTAGTTGTGTGGAGATTTCTGTTTTTTGCGTTTTCTACGTTTTCGGGTTTGCACTGCACAGTTAGCATTTTCTGCATTTAATTTTCAATTTCTGCATTTTCTGCGTTTAATTTTCTGTCAAGTTTCAATTTCTGCAATTTCTGCGTTTTCTGCAATTTCTGCGCTTTTTCAATTTTCTGCATTACTTGCGTTTTTTCAATTTCCGCAATTTCTGCAATTTCTGCATTTGCGTTTTCAATTTCTGTATTTTCTGCATCAAATAAAAAAAATAAAAAAATAAATAAAAATTATGGGAAAAAAAAAACGGACTGGTTGGTTTGTATAAGAGATAGATCGGGATCGGGATCATTTCCCCAAGCCCAAGCCCAAGCCCAATCCCAAGCCCAGGCCTCAGTCCTCAGTCCTCTGATATATACTAGACTCACTCTTATATATATACCCTACTCCCTCAAGAGGGAATGAGAGGATGTGGGACAAGTCCTCCACTCTCCTCCTTTCTCTTCCCACTTGGACCCTTAGACTTTCTAGTTTGGGCCTAGTTCCCTACTGGAAATTGACAGTTTTAGGGATTCCGAGGGCATAGAGTGACCAAACGGAGGGCTGTAAAGCACGGCACGACCCCCTGACCGATACGCTCGTTTCGAGCTATCACACGGCCCATTCCACGACACGCTCTAAAAATTCTAGCAAAAAAACAAACAAAAAACACGCTAAAAACTAGTCACAAGGCCTCCTAGAGCAGCTTTTTGACACCTTAGGGTATCAAAAGCACATGCACTTACTCTTTGGGCGGGTGCTAGAACACGAGCATATTGAGGGTACCTCTGTTCATACGGACACCCATTACCCATCCACGATAAGCTCTAGACCCTCAGCGGGGACACAAGGTAGCACCACCCAAGACCCTAAAATAGCCGCTAGTGATTCCTCCTCCGACTCAGAAATCATGGAAGCATACCCTACCCAAAACACTGAGAGAGAAGGCCATGCACCTCCCGAAGCTCCACAGCCTAGTACTAGTATGTTTAGCCGTTTCATGGAAACATTAGGTAGAGCTACTCGCTCGGAACCTGATGCAAATGAAGCACACGAAGGGGGTGGGGAAGTGGACTCTCCTTTCACATCGCACGTGGACCCCACACCCCCAAAGAGTGTCCATGTGGATATCCTACCAACTTCTTACCAAGAAGGCCCTGTTGAGCTGCCTCCTTCAGAAGTTCCCTCCAGAGTACCGTTGGTGACAAGTAAAACCACGGGGAGCAACATTGCTTCTACCTCACAAGAAACCGTTAACACGTCGACTCTAGAAGGATTGTTCATTAATGATCATTGGACATACGACCTCCACACTGAGGTGTTGACGGATCTACACTCTGGCCACGCCTACCATGTAGGATGGATAGAGATTGTACAATCCACCTCTAGTGCCACGAGCATCGAAGATCAACAGAAAATGATCTGTAATGTTATCCATGGCATTATTCAATCAGAAAGGCAAAACCGAGGGGTAAATATACTCTCAACTGGCCCCATGAGATTTCTGGATACGAGCAAGGCTCAACAGCCTACTCTATCACAAATGGAGACTCCTCTAATGAGCCCCATGGACCCATCTTACGTCATTTCACCTGGGGTCTCTATGCAATCTGAGCCTCCAAGCGAAAACTTTAGCTTCCCTAACTTGGCTCAACCCTCTATTAAGGAAAACATAGTGCTCACTCCAGGGATAAGCCTGACAGAGAATGTACCGATGACATCTACGGTTAGCGCAGTGCCACTACCTAGTGTCGTAGTACCTAATATGGAGCCTCGACCATATGTGCCTCTAGCCCCTTATGCACACATGGCCCCCACACCTCCAATTGTACCACTTGCTTATGCTCCTCGAGTGCCGCTCCCTAGCCCTTATCCGAGTGGACCTATGCCCGGTTATGTTCCATATCCTGCATCATCCACACATATGCCAAGACCGGTACCCGTTCCTCTCCCACATATGATTCCAAGAGTACCTCCACCGGCCCTGCCTCCTCACATAGGTGACTTGGCAGCGTTTGCTCAAACCATAGGTCGATCTATCGCGGAAAATATGCGTCACGCATCTGATAGAGAGCCTAGAAGTAAGGCAGTACAAATTGCCAAACTCACGCAAAAATTCAATGGGGACGAAGATGCTAGGAAACACATTGAAGTGTTTGAACAAGTATGTGATTCCTTAGGGGAACGCAACGAACTACATAAGTGCAATGCCTTAAGCTTGAAATTAAGTGGGAAGGCTGGAGATTGGTATAGGACCCTAAGGGTGGACGAGAAAACAATCTACCCTACCCTTCGAAGGTTGTTTCTAAAGGAGTACATACGAGAAGGTGTGCTTTGGGGTGTAGCATCTCAGCTACAGAAGGCCGAACGTAAGGAAGGAGAGTCAGTAAGGGACTTCATCAGTCGTCTAAAGCACTTAAACTCTCGTTGCCCTGTAAATGAGCGCTTCAACAATAACCAACTGCTTGATCGATTCATTCGAGGGTTGAGGAATGAAGGAATCTATAATGGACTAGTGATTAGAGGTATCACAACCTGGGAAGATGTCACTGCCAATGCAATCCAATTAGAGGACAACTTGATGATAGCAGGCATGAGGGTGTCTACTGACACGAGATCCACTAGCTCACAAGCCATTGAGTATGAACCCATGACTGCAAAGCCCATTGCCAATGAGCCAAAGGTATTTGAGACATTCTTGACAGACCTCACCAAGGCAATCCAAGAGTCTCTTAAGGATAATCGACCCCCTCAAAATAGTCACATGTATCCAAGAAGGGAGCAACAATGGTGTTCCATTTGCTTAGGTCCACATAGCACTAGTGAGTGCCCTACGTTTAGAGTAAAATTTAATGGAACTTGCAACGCATGTGGTAGGTATGGTCACCAAGCTAAGGATTGTTTAATGATCAAATGTATGATGGCAAATAGACCACCTGTAGCCTGGACGGATGCACCTCGAGCTCCTGTATTGATGCCTGCTCCACCTGTTGAGAAACTACCGCAACACATGGTCCCTAGATCTCAAAATGTTGTACAAGCTACACCGCTACCACCTCCTGTGCTAGGACCGCAGCCCCCGCATCCAAGAGTCGCCCCTATGAACCAAGTGGGTTGCGAGCCATCAAATGCTTATCCAGATGGCTGTGAGGAGGAAATAGACACTAGTATTGCCTACGGACTTGATACATTGGAAGAGTGTCCTATATACTACATGGAAGATTGTTGGGGGCAAGTCAAGCCGGTTTATCAAGCTGCTGCTCTTGCATCCAGAGGTCAAAATATCAACACCCAGGCTAGGAGGCCACCTCTTCAATGCTACGAGTGTGGTGGACCACATCGAGTAGCGGAGTGCCCTATTAGGCTGCAAAAGAATGCTGCACAGATGCAAATGAATCAAGGGAGCACGTCTGCAATGCCAATACTCACATGTAATCGTTGTGGCATAGATCACTTGATTGCCCAATGCCCCTATAACCCAAATGCGCCTAAAATCACACCCCTGAATTTGGTCGAAATTGCTAGTGTGACATCGCCAATACCACCCGTCGCACCCGCTTATGCGATTACACGGTCCATGCTTCAAGGGCCAGGCCATATCCTCGAAGAGAGAGATACCGCGTCAGTTATCCAAGCAAAGAAAAAGAAGACACGAAGGAAGAAGTCGCAGAATACGGAAAATTCAAAGCCAAGTTCCAAAACAAACATAGGAACAGGAGATGAGCCCGTGTATATGAATGACCTCGAGGATGATTCAGATTCAGTCGAGACAATGGAGACTAGAACCAATACCACAAAGGAAAAGACCGACAAGGAAAACCGTAACATGGGACCAAATGAAAACCGAATGAGAGAAAACCATAAAGAGCCTCTGAAAACACCACAAGTGTTTCCAAATCCAATCCAAGACCCCCAAGATAAACCGCAGGGGCAAAAAGGGAAGAATCGTAAAAAGAAGATTGGGACGTACCCAAACCCAGTAGACGAGATTGAGCAGGTGAAACTTCTAAGAGGTTTAGTGGAGAAGACTCAAAGGAAACTAGAACCAGAACCCATGCAGGTCAAAATTCATGACACAGTGTTTCCCACGCAAGTTCATCCACCCCACATGAACCATAGACCGTTAGCCATATCTAGTATCATCGAAGAAGGGAGTGAGGACGGGACATCAGAAAGTGAGCATACACCCTTCTTGTTGGAAAGGATGTTTAACGAAGGAATACTTGATCCCATTGAGGAATATGAGATTCCATCCTCACCAGTTCCTAGTCAAGGACCTACACCCTGCAAAACGCCAATGAATGTTGCCAAACTAGTGGACTTCATGTCTTCTGAGGTCCGAACCACGATCATAGCAAAGCTGTATGGAGATCCTGAGTTATTCCTTGCACTTCGAGCATTCCTTAACGGAGAGCTACGAACGGGATTACCGCAGTTTGCGCAACCAAATAGGCCTGACTCGATTATGATTGATGAGGAAAATCATGTGCAATCACTTGACTTAGATGGACACGAGTCTGTGATTGAGGTACCCATTAACGAATTAGGGCAGTATTTTGAAGGCGACGAGTCTAATGCGACCC
Organism: Adiantum capillus-veneris; assembly: GCF_014529385.1. Classification (NCBI taxonomy): domain Eukaryota; kingdom Viridiplantae; phylum Streptophyta; class Polypodiopsida; order Polypodiales; family Pteridaceae; genus Adiantum; species Adiantum capillus-veneris. Next base: position 102,126,618 of record NC_140950.1, on the reverse strand, counting down.
TACCCATCACTACCAAGGGATTAACTATAAAGGGAATTCTTGATGGTGGTGCAGGAGTTAGCATCGTTACAAAAGATTGTTGGGAATCCATGGGAAAACCCCGCCTTAGTGTTAGTAACATTGTGGTAAAGATGGCAAATGGTACCATAGCCAAACCTATGGGGATGCTCAAGGATCTTAAGATCAAAGTTCTAGGACACAAGGTACGACATACGTTCATTGTAATGGATTTCTCTAAACACCTTATGTCATATGAAATGATTTTAGGATGACCATTCATGAGGGAAGCACAAATGGTTCATGATTGGTCTAAAAATCATGTCTATTTGCAATTCCAAGACTCTGTCCTTAGAGTGGATTTGGTGACTGGTAAGGTACACCCCTTAGGGAGTAAAACCATTATTGATCATCGCTCTGACACCACAGTTCACTCGGTCCCACTACAATATTGTTACACTTGTAAGAAGGATACAGACATTGGCCAAGATTCTCCTTACATGGATGTGTTACCGGGTATGACTGAGTCGGACAATGTGGATTGGGTCCACCTAGCATCAACCATAGACACTTGGGGAAATAGGGGGACGGCCTGGGTAACACCTGAGGGGGATGAAATGCCTATACCCTTAAATATGCTACAAGCAATGCATATCGCTTCCGACAAGACTCATCCTAATGTAACGAAGAAAACATACAAGTGGGTCCCTAAAGCTTCTTTAGCGACCATAGCTAGTGCTAAAAAACAGAAGCCTTGTAAGAAACGTACCACTCGCTCCAAGAAAAGTAAGAAAATGTTGCATTGGATCCCTAAACGACTATTGGAAGCCCAAGGCTACTATCAAGGAAATGATCAAATCTGGGTGCCAAAACGTAGATTGTACTCTTACCTATCACTTGACCCAAGTGAGCCCAATCCCGTAGTTCCAAAACGAATCAATGATCGCGGAAATGAAAAAATCACAGAATGCTACACACCCGCTCCCGAGCTAGTTTGGGTACGAAAGAAAGAACGATTTGTTCCACCTAGCTCACGAAGGGGGGAGTCCCATGAAGATTCTAGCTCCTCATGTAATACATCCATAGAGGTAAAATCTTCTACACCGCCTCCATCTATAGTAGTGGACCTCCATGAAGCTACAAAAGAATCCACACCTCCCAGTGTTCAAGAATCACCTAATGAACCACTTCAAGTTCGATCCTGGGAGAGTACCTTACCACCGTTGCAACTTGAGGAGGCACCTAGGGTAATAGAAAACTACTGGCAAAAATCCTCACCTATTACAAACTGGAACAATTGGTTTCAGAGGGTGACAAGCTCATTTCAAACGGTATGATCTACCCAAGGAAGGGGGGAGTGTTTGTGGACATCCATCATTCATTTGTTTCCCTCTCAACCTTTTTCCCTGACCTCTCAATCTCCGATCTTAGGGAATGTACATATAAAGCTTTATACTCACAAAAAACAAAAAAATAAAGAGCAAGAGCAATTAGCAAACGAGTATGCACATTAAAGTCAAAACATTGACTCAGACCTACACATGTCACATCTGGTACAGTGAAACAGAAACCTATGCCATAAAACACCTTTGATCCTCATCACTTGAGTGATGGAGGGTAGGTAATATTAGTACGATAGGAGTGTTTCTGTTTTAGAGTTGAGTGATTAGCGAAGTTCTCTTTTCCCACTAATGTGCCTCCTGGAGGTATTCCTTTTGTTTCCTAGTGTGTACAGGAGTGTGTTGCTATTGGTAGGATTTGGACCTTCATGGAACCTTTCTCTCGTTCACACTTCAGATCAAGCGCGACCATCAACACAAACAGTTGTTTCTTGTCCATTAGCATTGCCCTTATCTTTTTGCATCCATGTTTGTCTGCTTTGATTGTGATTGTTAGCATAATATTCAGCGCATTGGCTTAGTATCAAACATTTAATTCAATGTAGTGTTTTGTCATAGTCACTTGTCTAGGTTTAAAAATCAAGCAGTCCGACTAAGCTAGTTTGACCAAGCTAGGTATTATAAATCTTCTCTTAATACCATGGGGAATGCCTTCCTAATAAACAATGGTTACTTAGGTTCTTAATCCGATTTAGGCAGCATTGTATGAAATGTACTAGGGTTTTCTAGTGGGCTTAACCCTATTGACCTTTAGCTTAAGTATTATAAAGGGAGTTTACTAATGTGATGAGCCTGGGGAGGGTAACAGTGTTATATGACCCCCCAAAGTTACAAAATTAAAATGCTGAAAATGATAAAACAAAAAATCAAAGTGCCACACTGTAAAATCTTAAGCTGGAAGAGAAATCTCGACTTGATTTGGTACTTCACTCACATGTATTGCCTATGGTACTAGAGCCCTAGAGGTTCCCAGCGTGGGCGCTTTTCCTTGAAAAGCAAAAAACCCAAGGCATACAAAATAAGCACACACATCATAATTGAATCAATGTGAAAAGACTTTGGGGAGTCAAAGAAAAAGTAATCAGTCGGGCGATGATTTCATGAGAAATTCCTTTTATGGTAGCTTAACTACAAGGTTTTCTAGATATAGCCTCTAGTCAGCCCTCGAACATGAATACTTGGCTCTCGCGATTAAACAACTTAATTGACCACAGAAAATTGAGAAGCTTACCCATGGTATTAATATTCGATCTCTAGTGCCTTTCGACCGTCAAATTAGCGACCCCAGACTTGTTTAATTTTCTACCTTTACATCTGTTTATGCATTTGATTACATTGCAATTTAATGTTCATTGCTACCAAATTGTTTGAAATTCTTTTACCAATCAATTTGTCTACCTAAAACTGCATATGCTTTTTAAGAGAATGCAATTACTGTGCCAATGTTGTTTGATTTTGCAGTGACTAAAGAAGGCTAAGGACATTCATCTCAAATGCTCTTCCACCTCGACGAACCAGCTTCAACTCAATAGCTTCCGAGGACGGAATCTACATCAGGAAGGGGGGCATGTTAACCCTCACGGCTCACGGACACCCCATCACCTACGACGGACGTGTATTATGTATCTGGTAGAGTGAGGTACCGGGCTTGTCGGACCAATAGGAAAAGGGTAAGAGTGATCGCCGATGAGAGGCGCACTCTAACTGGGACATTCAAGGGGTTAGTTGGCTAAGCATGGGCGCCCAAGTGTGAATGGGGTGAGCTCCTATAAAAGCCAACTAAACCTAATTTTTACTCATTCTCTCATTTGTGCAATAGAAGAGTGCTCTTGCTCTATCTCCATCTCCATCTTTTTCTTCTTCACCTCCTCGTGTGTGTGTGTGAGAGAGAGAGAGAGAGAGAGAGAGAGGGAGAGTGTGTGTGCGATCGAGCATTACGAAGGCACGACAGCGGCGAGGCAGTTGAGCGCGGCACGACTGCAGCTTCTTCTTCATCGCGGCGAGGAATCCACCACGAAGGCGAGCGTAGAGCGGTGAGTGACACACCCTTTGCTTTCTTGAGCTTGCTAGTTTAGGCTTGTTGTGTGCTTGGAGCCGTTTGTGGCTCGCACACGGTGTATTGGCAAGTCCCTTGCTTCGACAGTGCGGCAAGGAGCGCACAATAGCCAGCTGGAGACTTTTGCTACAAGGTTCACAATCCTTCTTTAGTAGCACCTTATCGAAAGAGCGATATATCAAAGTCGTGCATGTACTCGATCCATGTGTATGATTATGCATCGACTTGTGGGGATCAGTTATTGGAGCGGTTTTGGCAGAAGGAATGCGGCATTAATCTATTGAGTTCGATGAGATAATGACCTCCAAGTTAGAGAGTTATTGGAGAGAAGTTACACCCTATTTGTTTCTTTTGGAAAAAAAACCAAAAAAAAAAAAAATGTTGTTGCTAACATATGTAGGCAATGATTAGCTAGGCTTTATTGTTTATATTGATCCCTTGAGTGCACTTTTTTTCATTAATAGCAAGTCTTTTGATGATTTTCACCTTTTTAGGTACTAATGATAGAATATCAATAACGTAGCTACTTAAATGGTTGACTAATTTAACGATGATGTTCAAGGTGATACCATTATTTGCATCATTAAGTTTGGTCCCCTCCTCTAGCTGCTCGGGGGAGATCAATTGGTATGCAATAGAAGTGGATAAATGTTATGCTATTGTGTGCTAGTGAGTTACATTTTATGCTATGTGCGAATGAGTTACATTTTATGCTATGTGCTAATGAGTTACATTTTATACAATCACTTGCTAATAGGGGGTACCTCAAAGGCGAAACAATATTTAAAAATTTAGTCATGATGCTATAGAACATCAAGTCCGTAGCTGTCAGACTGATGTAAGTCAACACAAAATCCATTATTCTTGAATTGAAACAGATAGATAGATAGTGTACGCCGTTAGTACCTACGTTGTCAATTATTTTGATATTGCCTCCCCGGTGGTCGTTACAAAGGCTAGCATTTTAATAGATATTCCTAGGTTGAATTAGGAAAGAGTGTTGATGAGGATTTCTTTCACACCTAGTTCGTGAGGCCCTTTTTTTCATCACTATAGGGAGTTAGTGACCTCAGTGAGGTAACCTTATAAAAATGTAACCTATCACGTGAGTTCAACAAAAGGGTATTTAAAGTTCTTGAAACTTACATAAATATATATACAGAAGGGCATTATTTTTTCAAATTTGAAAGAAACTTACAGATTTTTAAAAAAAAAGGTACAGTGTATTCTTAACAAAATTCACAGATAAGGGGTTTTACAAACATGTCTTGAACGCACGTGATATGGTAGTTTTACACATAGTGAACCCCCCGAGTTAGTGACATGCAATTGAGCTGGCGTGAACTCATCATGATCATTCTCCTTTCGGTTGTTAAGATCATGCGAGCAAGTTTGACAATGTTATATAAGGGAAAGTGTTTAGAAGATCCGATCAAAAGAATGTGTAATAATTTTAGTTGGAATGGTTAATATGGGGATGTTATCGTTTAAAGCCTAGAATACACTACAATAGTAGCAATAAAGCGAAAGCTCATTTTTATACTTTTGATTATGACAAGTGGAAAATGCTATCCCTTGATGTTCTTAAACATTACGAACGCATCTACATAACTTAGAATTTACGGCACATACAAATTTGTGGAGATTAATCACTTGCTTTTTTTTTTTGCTCATTGTTATAAATCTTTTAGCTTTAAATTGCCTCAAGACATATGGTTAAGCTCATTACATTTGTTATGTTTTTTCAAATTTTAGCGCAATATAATTGACAAAAACTACCCAAATAATTTTAATGATGATCTTCATCCCTCTTCTAATTTGTTCAAGGTCTAATGATTTGCAGAGAGCGGTTGGATAAGTTCTCTCGTCATTTTCATTTGTTTGGTTCTCAAAAAACTTTTGGAAAACATAGGTGATCATACACTAATAGCATTCTATCAAATGCTATGATAGCCAAACTCCTAGTCTTGTCTATTAATCCGATTCCAAAGAGAACAACATGGTTACATAAATTCAATACACATGGCTTACTTATCAGCTTAATTACTGGTTATTTTTAAAGGGAAGACATGACTCTGATTGTTATCTTTGTATTACATGAAATTGCTATTGAGATTGTTTCATATTGAGCTATGTAGTTCCTCACTTATTCCAATGTGGTGTCAAATTAAATATTTTTTGTGCTTTTTTTATGCCTCGTCTAGTCCATTGGTCACAATCACACAGATTCGCCGATTTAGGCAATGTGTAGATAGTCATCTTGGTGCAGATCCGTCAATTTAGGCAACACATTGATAAATTGCAGATTCATGAATTTTACACAATATCAAATGTAGATTTGCTAATTTAGGCAGCATTAGTGCAGATTCACCGATTCGGGCAGCACGTCTTATTGGTGTAGATTCACTGATTTAGGCTGTTGGAGCTATATATGGCTCACTCTACTCAACTTGGTCTCACCTATATATTTGTATCTTGTCCTCAATATGAATCAATCTTTGGGAGCGTACATGGTGTGTCTCTTGTCTCATCTCTCTCTCTTTCTCTCTACATCTCAACATGGTATCAGAGCAGTAATGATCACACGCTGATTCCAATGACTTGCCGTATGAAAGTGATACTCTATTCATGGTGACAAAATAGTATGTGTATGCGATTCACATGTAAGATTCAAAATTGCTACAAATTTTATTTTTGAGCGTTGATTCTTGATAATTGTGGTTGTTTTGTGTTAAGAATAATCTGATTAGTGTTTTTTGTGGTGTTTATTGCTAATCAATCTAATGAATCGTTGATTACGTTTTCTTGTTGATGACACCCTAAACTTCATCTCAATTTTTGGGGTCTTCTCCTCAAAATTTGGATAAATGGGAAAATCGCGATGAAGTGCAACATACATGGCACTTTTCATCCAAAACTTGTTCGTCTCCTCGAGCTCTTCGATTTGAGTTCTAGGTTTGCGTCAATCGGAGCTCGCAGCAAAAAGTTATGCTGTTTTTACTGCATTTGAGCTTGACGTAGCTTTCATTCTCGTGCGTCTTCGTGAAGCATCCACGATCATTTTTCTATGTTTGGCGTCGACTCTTTCGAGCAAATTAGCTTTTTTCTATTCATATTATGACCGTCAAGCTTGCGTCTCACGACACTCTATTTTGAGGACTCTTTTATTATTAACGTCTCCCTTTACCCGCTTTTTTGGTTGAAGTCTCTCAAAACTTTGGACGTTCATTGAGCATCCTTTATAGTTCTCATATTTCTCATGTTCTCAATTGCGGCCTTCACCATATATGGTGTGCAGATTCTACGATCTTATCTTATATGTTGTCAGGAGTTTTTTGAAGCAAGGGATTGCGCATATGTGCAGACACATGCATGGTGCATCAAATAAAGAATTGCCCATTTTCTAGAGCCAGGTGGTCACATGGGGCCCACATGTGTACAGGTAGGACACTGTGTACATAGTGCATCGATTTTCATGGTTACTAGTACCAGTGTGTTTTTTCTATAATAATGAGGAGTTGGTGGCATGTAAAACTTCTCGAGGAAGCTATCTGCGGGCCGACGACATGAGGTAAGCACGTGCGTCAAATGGCATCTAGTGGCGCCAGGAGAGCGAATGGGGTCAATACTTGCACGTGGAGAAGTACGGACATAACGTGGGTGTTTTCTTGTGATAATTATGCAGAGAGGTTTTCACGAGGACCACTTTTTGGGGCCACTCCACGTGGTGACGGGATGCATTATTGAAAAGAAATGAGTGTGAGGTGTGCGGATGATGCAAAAAGGTGACAACTATGCACTGCGAGGTCAGGTTTTGGCATGTTCGGGGTCCGTTTGAGGTCATCTAAACGGCCAAGGGTGCCCAACTAAAAAAGCTAAGTGTGGGAACTGAAAAACAAGAGAGAAGACCAGAAAAAATGTGGAGAAGAGAGGAGGAACAGCCGCAGGTGTGTTTTTGGGATTTTTGGAGCCTGTTTTGGTCGTAAATTGCTAATCCGAGGTCGGATTTGAGCACTTTGACATTGTAAACTGGGATTTTGGGCCGTTCCGGACGCGATGGCACTGCTCATTTTTCGAAATTCCTCCCTCTTTTTTTGCTAGTTTGGCTGTGTAAGTTTCTCCTATGAGCAAAGCTTCTGCTTGAGTTTGTGATTGTATCTGGCTTATTTTACCCATATTGTGTGAGCTATTTGCCCCATTGGTGTTGGCCCAAGCTCAATTGTATCTAAACATAAAAAATCCTCCTCTTTTGAGATGTGTTTTTTAGTGTGTGTGTGTGTGTGTATCTCTCTGTGTGGAGTGGGTAAACAGACAATCTCTCTCTTCTCACTCCATCGGTGTGTTCCCTGTCTCGGCCAGGTGGTTGTGTAATCCGAGTGGTGCCCCATAGTGTGTGTGTATCATTCCAAGAGTGTGTGTCGGATCGTTATAGAGGTGCTGTTTGTGTTTTCATCCCGCTCACATTCTTTTGGCGCCCCCACGGAGGATCTTCTTTGAGTACCTTCTGCTTCGAGCTTTAAGCTTCAAGATTCGGGATTACAGGTTGCAGACTACAGGTTACAAGTTACAGGTTACAGGGATAGGTACAGGTGATTCATAAAGGTACAGGTAGCTAGAATACACTGATATACTAGTAGTGGTGTCACTTGCAGTTGTTGTGGGTATGCATCATTTGGCGCTTGTTTGAGCACATTGTCTATTGGTATTGTACGTTTCTTGTGGAGACTGTCATTGTACGCCTTTGTGGAGCCATACTTGGTTTTATTTGGCAGTCCCAGCCATTTCTGAGACTTGACTATACGCGATTTGCATTAGCCTTCGTGTGAGGATCGATAGCGTGAGGTTTTATTGAGCTGGGGGATTCTCAAATGTGGAGATCCTTTCGGTGATACAGGTAGCTGGAGCACCCTTTTCGTGACCTCGCCATAGTCTATGTACTAGTGGTTCCTACTTGATGCTCGGATTCTATTGTTGGTAGTTTATGCATACATATACAGTCTATATTTTGGGTTCTGACTGCTCTACTTCTAGGGAAACTTTGTCAAAAATTTTCCAAGTTATGATGGCTGGTCTTTTGATCTTTTAAGCCATTTATGCTGTTATGCTGCTAAAATTTTGGCAAAATCAGAGGATAAGACAGGTGTGCTTTCTTGGGAGCTTCATGGTTGGCTTTAATGGATGATCAAAATGGAGCTCAATTCACTCCTTTTCATTTAACCCAGAGAATCCAGATAAATGTTCATGTGTCCAGGAAGATCTTTTTCCAGCAGTGCATAGTCTTTATGTTCGAGCCAAGAAGATTACGGGAAATACTGGAATGTCCTTTGCCTGTTGTAATTCCAATGATTAACTATGAAAACTCATTTGATGTGCATGTGTTTGTCCTTATCTAAAGTTGAGCTCCATTGAAGTTTCTGGGAATTGAGTCAGTTAAAAGTCTTGGGTTCTTGCAGGTGTGTTCGAAGGGGTTCTCAAAGCATTGTAACTTGGGTAGCCATGGCTTTCTCTTATCCGGAATTTCATGGAAGAAGTCGTGAAGATGCGGAAGACTTTCTAGAGCAAGTGGAGGTGGCATGCATAAGCAACAATATGTGTGATGAGGAGAAGATTTTGAGGCTATTTGGATTGCTTTTGAAAGATGAGGCCCGTGTTTGGTTCATGGATTTGGAAGCTAAAGAAGCAGTGGCTTCTTCTTATGGTTTGAGTCTTGACAAGTTTACAGAAGCTTTTTTAGAGCGTTTCCAAGTTTTTGAAGATGCAAATGCAGTATGGAATGAGCTCAATGCTCTTAAGCAAGGTTCTTGTCAAGGTGTTGATGCCTATGTACACGATTTTACAGATTTATGGACTCGTTGGTGTGTTGCTCTTAAGGATGAGACCCCCCCTTGTTCATTGAAGAAAAGTTCTTTTGTTGATGGTTTGTTACCTTGGTTGCGGTTCGAGGTTGAGTTGAAGACTCCCGAGTCTTTTGAAGATGCGGTATGCATTGCAAAGCACAAGGAATGGAAGTTTAAGCGTCTTGAGGAACATGGTATCAGTACTTCACCACTTCTTCCATGAAATTCTTGAGGAAAATGGGCAATTCTTTATTTGATGCACCACTGTCAGGTATGCATGTGCAAGATGGATTTGGCATGGAAGATGAAGTTAAGCCTAAGCAGGTGAAAAGTAGCCTATCCTATGATGTTTCTCGTTTCTTCCCAAGGTCTATTGTGAAGCGTAAAGAGGTCTTGCAGGTTGACAGGTTTATGGAAGAGCCTAAAGAGGTGAGTAATGCTTGGGATACAGGATTGAAAAGTTTTGAAGAGGATGCATTGGCTACTTGTGTACCTTGTGACTCTGGGTGTGAGTGTGAGGTTGAGGTTATTGATGATGAGCATGTATCTTTGGATACTCGTTCCTTGGAAATTAGGGAAGAGTGCAAGGTTGAGATCCATTTTGTGGATTTGTTGGATGTGGAGCCTGTTTTGAAGCCATATTTTGATGTATGTGCAGTGATTGAACCGATTTATGAGCATGATTGAGGTTTAGAGCAAGGATCTGTATTCTTGGAGACTGATGAACCCATGCTAGAAGCTATGGATAGTGGTGCTAGCCATGATTATGATGTGGATAAAGTGATGTGTGATGATGAGTATGCTTATGATGATGAGAAGGGGTTTGGCATATATGAGTCCAATCTCAGCTATGTGAATGCCTATGCTAGGGATATGTGTGCTGCGGGGATACTTTTGTGCTTTGGATATCAACTAATTTACCTTCACACAATGCTTTTATCTACTTGCGTGCATGATTTGCAGGTTGTTGCTATGGCTGGTGAAGCCAAGATGCCAGGTGATGAGTCACTTGATTTGTCTCTATCGGTTGGGTTGAATGTGGCATGCAATATTTATGCTTTTGGAACTCCAGACAGGGCGGATGTGTTAGTTGGATATGCCTATGGTGCATTTTGGTTGATTGTTGAAAAATGTAGGTGTGGTGTTATGATTCTTCTTGTGAATCAGGCAATATGCCTTTGGCCTTTTGATCCAGGTGGAATGAGCATCTACTAGTGCTTCTGCTGAGCATGAATGCTCTAGCAGGCTAGGGGATGGGCAAATTATGTCAGGAGTTTTTTTGAGCAAGGGATTGCGCATATGTGCATACACATGCATGGTGCATCAAATAAAGAATTTCCCATTTTCCAGAGCCAGGTGGTTACGTGGGGCCCACATGTGTACAGGTAGGACAATGTGTACATAGTGCATCGATTTTCATGGTTACTAGTACCACTGTGTTTTCTTTACAATAATGAGGAGTTGGTGGCACGTAAAACTTCTTGAGGAATCTATCCGCGGGCCGACGACATGAGGTAAGCACCTACGTCAGATGGCATCTAGTGGCGTCAGGAGGGCGAATGGGATCAATACTTGCACGTGGAGAAGTACGGACACAACGTGGGTGTTTTCTTATGATAATTATGCAGAGAGGTTATCACAAGGACCACTTTTTGGGGCCACTCCACATGGTGGCGGGATACATTATTGAAAAGAAATGAGTGCCAGGTGTGCGGATGATGCAAAAAGGTGACAACTATGCACTACGAGGTTAGTTTTTGGCCTGTTTGGGGTCCGTTTGAGGTCATCTAAAAGGCCAAGGGTGCCCAACTAAAAAAGCTAAGTGTGGGAACTGAAAAAAAAGAGAAAATACCAGAAAAAACTTGGAGAAGAGAGGAGGAACAGACGCAACTGTGTTTTTGGGGTTTTTGGAGCCTGTTTTGGCTGTAAACTGCTCATCCGAGGTCGGATTTGAGCACTTTGACATTGTAGACTAGGGTTTTGGGCCGTTCCGGACGCGAGGGCGCTGTCCATTTTGCCCAATTCTTCACTGGTTTTATGCTATTTTGGCTGTGTAAGTTTCTCCTATGAGCAAAGCTTCTTCTCCAATTTGTGATTGTATCTGGTATATTTTACCCATTTTGTGTGAGCTATTTGCCTCTTGGTGTTGGCCCATGCTCATTTGTATCTAATTTTCAGAAGTTCTCCTCTTTTGAGCTGAGTTTTTTGGGTGTGTGTGTGTGTGTGTGTGTGTCTCTGTGTGGAGTTGGCAAGTGGATAGTCTCTCTCCTCCCATTCCATAGGTGTGTTCCCTGTCTCGGCCAAGTGGATTGTGTAAGCCGAGTGGTTCCCCATAGTGTGTGTGTGTATCTTCCCAAGAATGTGTGTCGGGTCCTTATAGAGGCGTTATGTGTGTTTCCATCCCGCTCACAACATCTTCTCGCAACAAGATATGGCTATAGCTATTCTCGTCAACGGCTTTCCTTCTCGCCAGCATTCTGTTCCTCCTTTCCAAGGCCAAGGATTTCCAGGCTAGAAAAGAAAGATGTTGTTAATTCTTGAAGGCGATGAACTCTCTGATGTTGTTCTCGGAAATCATGTTTGTCCGCCTCAGCCTATTGATACGGATAATGATAACATGCTTATCACTGAAGGACCTATATTTCAAGATTGGAATGTTGCCTATACGGATTGGCAAAACAAAGTGATAAAGCAGCTCATCGGTATATTCCTTCTACTCTTATTGATTCCCTTTTTTTTTATATGTATGAATTGCTTACTTCCCATGACGTATGGAAGTACCATATTGCAAACTTTCAGAAGAAATATGTCACATAAATACTTTATTTGAGAGGGTTGCTTAACAAGTTACAATATGAAGTTGGTACTGCCATGACGGGACATATTGAATCTTTCAAATCTATTATTAATCAACTTGCTACTGCGGGTGATCCTGTTCCACAAAAACAACTGATTACACTTCTTCTTGATACGGTAAAGGACTCCTCTTGTGATAACATTGTTACTATTCTCTTCAATAAAAATAGTCTAGATTTCAACCAAGCCTGCATGTCTTTAATAGAATACTCTCAACGTCAAGAACGTCATAAGGGTGGTCATGATACAACTATGATTTAACAAGAGGAGATTGAGTCACAAATAGATGGAACGTACTTTTTTTTCTTGAAGGTGTCCATTTCAACGAGGAAACCACAGAGGTGGCCGTCACGGTAATGTTTTCTCTCGTCTCAAATTTCCCAATAAGCAATGTTCTTACTGCAACAACAAAAATGGCCATACTGAAGATGATTTTTGGGCAGTCAATATGATGAAGAACACAATATTACCACAAAACAACCACATTTATCTAAAGACTCTTGTTCTTATTCTCGTGAATATTGTGGACGATATGATCATCCCACTCATATGTGCTATAAGCTTCGTTTTGACACAGATCATAATAGAGAATATGCTACTGAATATGAAACAATATTTTAGGAGAAACAAGCTGCGTCCTATGTTTAGTTTCTCCGGACATAATACTTCATGTACGTGATGGATCACTTTTTATTGTCGATTTTGGTGCTACAAGAAATATGACATATCAGTCTAAGTGGCTTTATAACTATCATCCACTACCAGTTCAACGTGGTTTTTATCTTGCTGATGGTACTACTTGTCAAGTAAAGGGTATTCTCAACTTATATCTTGGTACCTTATCTTCTTCCACTCGAATTTTGCGAGGAGTATTACATGTACCAAATCTTCAGCGTAATCTTATTTTAGTTGCTAGACTTGTTGATCTTGGTCTGTTTGTTGATTTGATTATACCAAATGCCGAATTAAGAAAGATGGACAGACTATAGTCACTACTTCTCGAAATGGTAATTTGTTTGAACTCTCTCTCCCAATGATGTTGTAGCAAATGTTGTCACTGCTCTAGGTGATCATGATTGCAAAGTATAGCATCACCGTTTTGTTCATGCTAATTTCTCAAAACACCTTGATCTTCAACGTCGTGATCTTGTTCATGGCACGGATCTTAAATTCCATCCCCATATGGGAATTTGTGAATTTTTTGCTCTTGGAAAACACAATCATAAACCCTTTCCTCTTTCAAATACAACTCATTCTCATGACATATTGGATCTTGTTCATACTAATATATGTGGACCTCTACCTTCTTCGAGATCACAATGTCGCTACTTCATTACTTTCATTGACGATTTCTCACGGTATACGACTGTATTTATACTTAGATAAAAATCTGAGGCCTTATCTGTGTTCAAAAAAATTCACAAGACTATGGAACTTCAAACCGGTCTCTCGTCGCCTTAAGAAGCTTCGTAGTGACAATGGAGGTGAATATGTTTATCGAGAGTTTGTGAGTTACTATGCTGACAGTGGAATTCATCATGAACACACTATTCCATATTCACCTCAAAAGGAACGGCGTTGCTGAATGAAAGAATTTCACTATTCTCAATGCTGTAAGATGTATGCTAATTCATTTTGGTTTATCTCATGTTTTCTGGGCTGAAGCTACTTTGACAGCAGTATTTATTCAGAATCATCTTCCCACTACTGCACCCTCTAGTAAGATACCCAACACATCATGGATAGGTGACATTCCTTCTATATCTCATTTTCAAACCTTTGGATGCATTTCTTATATTCATATTCCCAAAGAAACGCAAACAAAGCTTGATGCTCCTAGTCTTAAAGTTATTTTTAATTCTGACACTTCCAAAGGCTACAAATTCTATGACCCTTCCTCCAAGAAAGTAATTGTGAATCGTGATGCCACTTTTAACGAACAACTTATGGGAGGCGCATAGTCCATGGATGATTCTGATGATACTAAATCCTTGCTTCAGGATTTTCTATTTGTTTCAGATGCTGAAACTTATCCTATAGAGAAGCTTTCCTCTTCACAACCATCCATTTTGAATTTTTCCAATGATGATATTGATATTTTTGTTGATCTGCCTATTGATTTTGAACATGACCCATGTCATGTTTATGATGACGATATTGTTGATAATGCTTTCTCCACTTCTGAAGATCCCGTTACTTATGATGAAGCTATCTCTTCACCACAAAAGGATCAATGGAAAGAGTCTATGGAAGTAGAGTATGATTCTCTTATCTCTAAATGTACATGGATACTAACTGAACTACCCACTGGTCGTACAATGACTAAGTATAAGTTGGTGTATAAGACAAAATTAAAAGCAGATTGTAGACGGCTGAGACAGTTTCACTAGGTGGGAACACTCTCTTGTGCGACGGACAGTGAATCAGTCAGTAATTACTACGGTAATTACCATGGTAAACCCAATCCATATAAATAGGGTCCATTACATTGTAATCGGGTTAGCATAATCAGGCTAGCGTTGTGGTGGTAGTTGTTTGCAATTGTACTTGAGTTGTCAATCATTGGCAGTTGTTGTCGGCTGTACTCTGTCTATCCTTTTGTTTATAAGCCACATCATACTCATTGTAATCCTTCATCTGTAATTCAAATTATAGCAGTATACTCCAGTTATACTTACTTTGTACTCAGTACTCTGAATCTGAATATCATTCTCAGTACTTAGTCTGGTTCTTACTCTAGTAGATGTATTCCAGTTTAGTCTATGTTCCTTTGTCCGGTCTACTGTCTGAACTAATACATCACCAATAGCTCAAATCTTCTAACACTGGAATTATCTATCTCAAGAGATTAGCTCCAATTCCATTTTGGCAATCACGGTCGTTAGAGCTGAAGCTCGTTGACTGAAACACTCTTCTCCTAGTTGGAAGTTCTCAGCTACAACAATGGCACCCAAAACCATTCTTGGCCGGAAATCCACCATCCGTGTTGATCCTATTATTGAGGAGTCGGAAAGAGAGGATAACTGACACTGAGGCTCATGAGGAGCATAGTCAGGCTGATGAGATGCAAGATTCACAGCATTCCAGTCACTCTAGACACAGATGGGCAGAAAGGGAAGAACGAAAGGCCAAAAGTTCTCGGTCCAGGCAGGGGGATGAGGGTACCAAAGGTAGTGAAGGCAGTCGCCATACTTCTAGTAGGCCAGAGAGGACACTAACACAAAGACCAAAACAGATATTTATTGGGATGCAGATATTGACAACTGTAAGAAGACTCCCAAGTGCCGTTCAGAATCTAAGAAGAGAAGCGACAGGACCAGCGGTAATCGGAATGGTTATACATCTTCACTGAAAATATCTTTTTCAGTATTCAAAGGGGGCAAGAAGGATGATCCAGATGTTCACATACAGGCTCTTGAGCAGTATGAAGAGCTGAAGATATTGATGAGGATGATTGGGGGGAATAATTTCCACAAACCTTGAAGGAGGCAGCGAGAAAGTGGTACTACCATTACCCGGCTTGTCACCATAGATCCTATAACAAACTACTTAAAGCCTTCAAACTAGAGTATTTTGACAACAAAGGTGATGAAGATATTCTTTGTGAACTGGATAAGATCAAGCAACGGAATTTGTCAGTCCGAAGCTATGTGGAGAAAATCAAGGAGCTGACAACACAGTTGTTTTTTGGCAACCGTCGTCAAAGAAGCGACTGCGTGCATGGTTTCTGAATGGCTTTCAAAGCAAGAAGCTTACGGAGCAAGAGGTACCAGCACCAACCAAGAAATTCAATGATCTGGTACGACGGGCACTGAAGCTGGAACAACAGGCCAAGAAGGAAAAGATCCATAAAAAGAGAAGATCCAGTAGTAGTAGTTCTTCTACTGAGAACTCTGATTCCAGTGAAGTGTCCAACAGCTCTGAAAGTAGCTCTACTGAGAGGTCCAAGGATAAGTCAAAAAAGGGATCCTAGACTAAGAAGATTGAAGAGATGGCTAGGCACATTTCCGAGATTAGCCACACCAGACAACCAATTCGGAAAATGGAGACTTGGTGTTCGAAATGCAAATCCAAGGACCATATTTCCAACGAGTGCCAACTGTGTACTTACTGTAAGGCCTTTGGCCATTTATGGAATAATTGTGGTATCAGAATTCATCACTTTAGTGGTAGCCTATACTGAACTAGTGAAAGTGGAACCCGCCAAAGCCTCTCAGGAGGAGAGACCAGGTACCGGTGGTATTGGTCAAGGCTGCGGAAGATACCAAACGGGTACTGGCCGAGGCACAGGGCGTGGAAACGTCCAGAGATGGAGTTTGAATTGCTACACTTGTGTAAAGTACGAGCATTTCGCGGCTCAATGCCCAAATGCACCTGCACCTGGTGCTACTACTGAGGCAAAGGCACTAGAGCCAGTCCCGGTACGGGCAGTCACAAGGAGCAAAGGAGTGGTAATTGAAGAAATTGCAGATACTCCAAAAAAGCCAGTCACTGTTGATAACAACAAATGGGCTCAACAAAGAGAGGTATGGAAGGCTAAGGGTAAAGAGAAGGTGGTAGATGAATGGCAAGAGCAGAGAGAACTAGCGGCTAAAATCATGGAGGATTTATCCAAGAAGCTATCAGAGCAGCCAGAAAGTTCTGAAGCCCGAGTCATTCAGAAGATACTAGCCCAATCAACTGAGGAAGATCAGTCAATACCTGGCATACATGAGACCATGATGGCTGTGGTACAAGGAATGATTGGTGAACTGGGAGTTGACAAAAGAATTGGAAGCACTGCAAGGGAGGAATGGTAGTGTGAAGATACAACCAGTTCTTCGAGCTCTGACGACCACTCTGATTAGGAGAAGGAAGAAATCCATGTTAAGATCTGTGATAGAATTCAGAAGCTTACTGTGGAACTGGAAGATATCATAAGAACCTTGCCTGAAGTGGCAAACTATATCACACAGTGCAGGAAAGCTGAAGCACACGTTAGAATAGTTGATCTGATGACTGTCCAAGACGATGAAGTACCGCTCATTCAGGTGGATTACAAGGTTCGAAATCAATGGGAACCTCTTTCAAGTGTTATCTTAGATGGAGGAGCAGGAGTCAATATAATGGGAGTCCATCTTCAGAAGAGGATGGGCATCAGGAATCTAAAGCCAACACCATTTAAAGTGAGAATGGCAGATCATAGAGTAGTACAAGCTACGGGCATGATTGAAAATATGCAGATAAGAGTAGGTAGGGAAAAATTTAAAGCCAGCTTCTTAGTTCTGGATGTGCAAGGGGCATATGGGATGCTGCTAGGGTGCCCATGGTTGAGAACAGCACATGTTGTTCATGACTATGCAAACCTTAACCATAGAAGGGGCCAGCGGTGGCAGAATATAGATCCAGACAAACAATACTAGGAGCTGGAGAAAAGAGCTAAGGCGGAAGGAATTATGTCATAAGTACAAGGCAAAGAAGATTGAACGAATGCTCGCAGCCCTGAACATATTTCCTCTAGCAGAGATTGACTTGAATGTGGTTTTACTGAACAAAGAGTAGGCCGAGCAGAAAAAGAAATTCCGAGATCAGTTTACTGAAATCAACACAGGGGAAAGATCAGTTTAGTTAACTAGGAGGCTAGAGGAATGTTTGAGGACAGATCAACGGGTGCCAAACTAGTCGGACACGTCGTCGGACACCACATTTGTAGTCTATTATTTTGTCGATATAGTGTAGTAATACTCTGTGTAAATCATGATTCCAGAGTAGTGGATCAATTCCCTAATTTGTAATTCTATCATGACAATTTTAAAGGTCCATGTGAGCCAGCCACCACTAGCCATTTAGAGTGACCTAAGTATATAGGTCAATAACCTTAATGTGACAGAAGGCTTATTTTTAGAAGAAGAAAAGAGCTTTGTTGTTCGTACGCTCAAGCTAAGAGTTGCTCCAACTTGTAATCATCATAGCTAATGATTTGGTAATCGGTTTTCAATTTTAAAACTTGCATTGTGTTCCTCCTTCTTTGCTCTTTCATTCTAGTGCAAGCATTCTCAGTTTTTTTGTGGTTAGCAACTACGTGTCTGGGAGTCTTAATTGCAGTTTCGAGTGCTTAAATCACTATTTTTAGTCGTTCTGACCATAGGAGAGTGTTCTTAGACCATAGGACAACATTTTTGGTATGTTCTATTGCAGTTTTTAGGACCTTTTTCATGATGGATCGTGATTTTGGTACCTTGTTGGATTGCAACCAGACTTGCTAGGATAGTGCCCCTAGGTGTCGTAGACCTCCTCCTAAAGTTTTGTTGCATTTTGAGTCTGTTCAAGTTCCAAAATGGTGTGATGACCTAGAGTTGTGAGAAAGGACATAGGAAAATTTCCATGATCATTAGATGGACAACCCTCAATTTATGCAGCCTAAATGTTAAACTTTCAAGAAATGAAAAAGGATGGTGGCTCGCAGGATCTAATACAAGTTTATGAGAAAAGAAAGACCCGGATTATTATAGATCCATCCCCTCAAGTTCCAACAGCCATATCAGCCATAGCAAATGAGAAGGCCAAGGAGCTATATGTTAAGCAACCTTACAGTGACATTCTCAAGCATCTTTGCAGTCAGTGGATATTTCGAAAAGGCCCATCACGTCAAAACATTGGAGAAAAGGAAGCTACAGAATCTTGCTCACCTTGGGATGTAAGGTTTCTTTTTCTTTCTTCCTCATGGTTATATAATGAGAAAACAATTAAAATTCTTATATTTAATTTGTTTTGGTTTTCCAGGCATTTCTCAAAATGGCAAGGAAATGTTTTGGTGCATCATTCATCACCAAACAAGCTCATATGGTCACTTACTTTGATCCTATGTATGATCGATGGTTGAAGATCACAGAGAAACTAGAGGGAGAGAGTAAGAAGCTAGAAACCATAGTTTTTAGATATTTTTGTGGTCTAGATGAAGATGAAGTAGAAAAGATTCAAACAAAAATTGACACTGGAATGATTTTTTTGTCCAAGGGTGCAAAGGACTCACCAAGTGTAATGGACATGACTAAGTGTATCAAGCAACTGAAACAAGATCAAATTATTCAAGATGAGTTGCTTGAGCAATTCAATTTTCTCAATGAGGAGAATCCATGTGAAAAAGAGGAGGATATTTCTACTACATACAACATTAATGATGCTGTTTACTTCCATTTCTTGACACTCTGTGATACTTGGCTGACATCACAACTACAACGTGGTACAAAGAAGATTGATTTTCCTAACGAGGCAAGAAATTATATCCAATGGATTATCAACATTGTGAGAGACAAAGTAGATTCAATTATAGATCTTCCATGGTTTATAAATGTTGTCAGTCTTGAAATGGAGGGAAGATCTTACTTAGAGCGCCATCTAAACAATCATATCCCTATAGGATTGTGTATCTTGGACAACACATGTGATTTGGAGAGCAATATGCAATGGTCATCTGAAAGATTCAAAGATCTCATAGATGGAATTATGGCTATTGCAGGTGGGTCAACAGAACCACAATGTGTGATCATTTCTTTTTTTAATAATAAAGACTATGTACAATTAGAGTCTGCTTTCACATGTTCAAAATACAATTTGTTGGGCCATTGCCCAATGTGAAGCATTTGGAATTTACTATTGATATAGAATTCTTCACCAAACTTGTGTTCTTGAGGAAGGGAGATGCCTTTGAGGGACTCATTAGTTCTTCAAATCCAGGGACACAATCCATAATACTAGATGCAGGACACCTTGATCTAGATTTTGGAAGAGTGAGTCAATTGTCATATGTCGAGTTTCTACAACTCAAGAAGGAGTTGGTAATCAAGTAATGCATTCAAAAGTATTGCAAACAATTAAAGCTTATTGACATGTTCAGTGATGGCTACATAACAGAGTTGGGACTCACGAAGAAAAGGGAAGTTTTATGCCTTGTGGACAATATTGATGACCAAAGAAAGCTTAAAACAAAACTTTTGAGCTTTGTAAATCAGCAGGACGATGTTAAAAAATGGGCAAAACTTCAAAGTGATCAATTAGATCAGCCATTGATGACCATGGAGTATCAAATGTGGTAGGAGCATCAACAAGTGAGACACCGATATCAGTTACGAACTTTTTGAACCCTGAAGCAAGTATGAGCTAAGCTTCTATATCCACTTGTCATTGTAATTAAGCTTTTTATTTTGAAATAAGTTTGATATCTTTTTTTAAACATGTAATGATAGTTTCATCATGTATATTGTCAAGAATATTAATCATTGATTTAAGATCTTTCACTTTATTTTTGTTCAAAAGTATCATGAAGTAAACCTTTTCTTAATAGTATAAAATTTTAGGAAAGATAAATCATTACTTATTACATCAATAATTTGAAGTAATATTTCTACTAAAAAACATTTTAATGTAAATTGGCATACAAAAATTTATTCTTTACTATGTTGAATTTATACTTCATGACGTAGAAAACTTAAGTAAAACATATAGTCTACAACGTTTGATATTTTTAACCAAAATATATTAAACATTGTTTTATTGCAAACTCAAAAATGACAAGAGATATTAAAAGATAATGTCTTTCACATTATGTGTGTCATGATGATCCTCTTGGTATAAAAACTTTTTCCGTTCCAAAAGATAAAGACTTTGAGATAAGTGGTATTATCTTTGAAGTACGAGCTTCAAATACACAAGGAGCCAGTTATGGGATTTTTGTGTATACACATAATCAAAAGGGTATGACTATTATCTTTTGTGGTGGTGATAAGTATTTCCATGATACTTGGAAGAAGTTGTGCAAGATATCTCCAAGGGCACATAGGTACTCACTTATGGAGATTCCAAATGTCAATTGTGTGGACGATGAGATATATATTGTTGGTGATGTAGAAGATGGAAATTTGGTAGGATATATAAATAGTACTCATGGTCTAAGTATGAGCCCAAATGTATGTTATACTTTTGATCCCAATTTTCCACCTTGGCATAAAGCCATCACAACACAAATTAGCTTGGATAAATGTGGCTATGTTTGTGTTGAAACCCTACACCACATAGAAAGTGATGAAGAGATTTTTGTAGTACATATGAATTTACATGACATGAATCTATTTGAAACCGACTCGTTGTTGACTATGTATCATGATAAATTCCGTGAGTTGGGATGGCATTACCATGTATGCAATGAATACTTGATTTCATATAGAAATCTGTTCCTAAAGTGGTATCCATAGAATTTCACAAGATTTTTTGAGCTAGAATAATAATGCTCTATTTCAAAGTTCATGTATCATGTTAAACATAATCTATACAATAATTTTTATCTCATTGTACATATATTATCAGAGCATAAACTTATGCATTAGCAATATATGCAATAGTTTATTTTGAATGCGTTTTTTATTTTGTACCCCGTTAAGAATATCCAATAGTGGATTTTGGATGTACCAAACCCATGTAAAACTTGTTTAGAATAGCTGAATGTTAACTAAAGGATGCACTTTTTCATCCATACCTTCCTTAAAGTGTTTTGATGGTGTATTCAAAAATTTCTTTGCTCATCTCAAGAATGTTTTTAGATTGGACAAAAGTTAGACCTAGGATGCACCCATATTCTAAGTTTCACTCATTTGTCTTTTGATTACTTAGCACATTTCCTTAAAAAACGTGTTTCAAATTGTGAATTTATGGTATATGAAACATCTTGCATTCCAAAACTTGTTAAGAATGGCCAACTGGTGGATCTAGGATAGACAAAAACTTTTAGAATAGATTGTTTGGAATGGATTTCTCCACTAGTATGGATACATTTCCTTGCCCTATCTTTATACCACTATGAGTGGAATCTTCATTGGTTCTACACACACAACCAACACAAACAATTTCATTGTCAACAAGTAGCATGTGCACTTTTTTTCTAGATTCAAAGTCGATCCTAAAAATGAAAGAAGGTTAGAAAAGTCAAAGATTAAAAGCACAATAAAAATATTAGAGTGGACTATAGGTTAGACAAATGATGGATATTTCCATCAAATAATCCATGATACTTTAGGCTGAACACAAGTGGTGGATATTGAGACTAAATAACCCATGATACTTGTGGTTGGGCATACAATGAAGCTTGAGAGCAATGAATCATTGACACTAGGGATGATATATTGAAGATACGATAGAAGCTTGTGGCCATGCAGTGTGTCTATCTCTAATTTTATGCTTCAATGGAGCCCATCTTGGACAAGTGGTGGAACTAGTGACTCTCTACACTTGAATGCGACATAGCTTGGACAAGTGCAGAACCTTATGGATCTCTATTCTTCAATAGAGCATAGATCTGGTAAGTGATGGATCTTATGGTCCCCTATGCTTGAATGGAGCATAGCTTGGACAATTGGTGGACATTATGGCTCTCTATGCTTCAATAGACAGTAGATTGAACAAGTGGTGGACCTTATGGATCTCTATGGTCAGCTGTAGCTTATAGCTTGGATAAGTGGTGGATCTTGTGGTTGTATATGCTTCAATAGGGCATAGTTTGGACAAGTGGTAAACCTTATGGCCCTCTATGATTAAATGGAGCATAGCTTGGACACATGGTGGAACTTATGGCTCTATATTTTTTCAATAGAGCTTAGATCGATGTACGTTGTGTCTCTCTATGATTGAATAGAGTAGAGATTGGACAAGTGGTAGATTTGATGAATCTATATGCTTGAGTAAATCATAGATTGGAGAAGTAGCGGCGACTATATGGTTCTCTATGCTTGAATGGATCATAGCTTGGAAAAGGGATAGAACTTATGCTTGAATGATCCTCTATGATCGAATGGAGCATATCTTGGACAAGTGGTAGAAATTATGGTCCTCTATGCTTCAATAGAGCCTAGATTTAGAGGTGGACCTTGTGCCATCAACAACCACCCCCTACTCAGTTTTACTACTTACCTTGAAGCAAAAACCGATGGTTATTATCTTAGATATAGAGGGTTTACTACTTCATTTAGTTGAAATGCAACACGGTGATATTGTTCCATCATGAGCCAAGCACATGCGAATGTCAATGACAAAGATGAAGTTTATCATGTGGTGCGTCATGATGCAGAAGCTTTCTTGGACTCTTGTTTTGATTATTTTGAGACTTGGATATGGATTTTCTATAACTTAACCAAAGCTCAACATATACTTGGGACGTGCTTTCCTAGGCATTGTTCAAAGATCAAGATGTTTATGAGCAATAAGAATTTTCAAAATTCCAAATATCATGATGGGATATAAAAGAGTTTATCATAAGAATTTGACTTCGGTTAGGGGGCTGTTTGAGGATCTACATGCTATCAATACATTATTTTTTTATGATACTCCATATAGAGTGATGTGGAATATGCCAGGACCGTATCTCATATTTCCAAAAATTTGGAGACAAACACCTGAAAAACTTCAATGCTTATTAAAAGGCACAATATCTCCATGGTTAGTGGGATGGTTGTGTGCAAGAAACAAGAGGAGTTATACTTCTAATACAATTGTGAACAAGGTGGAGGATCCTGAGACAACTTATGTCAAGAATGTCTACTTATCAAGAAGATAGTGTTGAGAGTCACATGTTGAAGTTGTTTGGCAAGAATGTAGTGATAAAGATATCAATTGTATACAAAACCACATATCAATTAGAGCTGGCTCATTGTAAATTGTTATTCAAGGTGAATATAAATTGTACATTTATTTTTCATCCAGCCATTTATCACATTATTTTTTTCTACTTGAAGTGTACCCTATTGCAAGGGCACTTCTGTTCGATCAATTTAATGTGTTTCACCTGGAGTGCACCTTAACATTTGGGGCACTCTTTATTAATGCAGTGCATCCTTCTTATGGGTGATCTTTTTCTTGTTTCTTTGAGTAGAGAATTATCTATATTGTGCTCATATATTGTGTAAATGGATCCACTATAAATATTTAGACCTTGTTGTAACTTGGATGTTTCCACAAAGTTCACCCTAGTCAAAGGGTCTTCTTTATTAATGGAGTGAATTCTAATTTAAGGATACAAATTTTTATTTTTATTTTTAGTTTGGAATGTGATCACTATTTTGGTTTACAATGTATAAAAGTATTTAGTCAAGAGAACCCTTTTTGCTTCGAGACACAAGTACAACATGAACAATGTCCTTTAATTTTATTCAAAACATGAGTACGGCTTCTTATGTTGGGTCGATGGGTGGTAAATATTATATTGTACTTAATATAAGTTGTGTCAATAGAAGACCTCTTCTTTTATACTCATTCAATAAAAAAATTATTCAGTGAACAATGTTGTTCTCATATTAGCATGGAGACTCATACAAGAATACGCCATGTTGTTGTGATATTGGTATGGGAATTCATATGCATGTATTCATGCACAAATAAAAAAATTCATATCTTATCACTAGGTTGGTAACCTAATAGGACATAAAAGTTTCCTTTCACGGTTTTGAAAAAAACCTCCAAAACCATAGTAGATCCACTCATTTTGTAAAATCCTTTCATTAGGTTATAGTTCAAGGCCTACTAAACATGGAAAAAATAAGAAACTTGTAAAATTTCTCATCTTTTGGTCACACCAAGCCTCCAAAGTTGATGGACCAGTTCATTTTCATCAAAACACATTTCTTAGGTTTTGTTGCATAAAAATATAATTAGGGATTTTTGTAGGACTTGAGATAAATTCCCTAGTTAACTTCAATGGGTTGGTGATCAGAACATATGATTGCTTCTCACTCACTGTTTTTTGTTTTGCCAAAATAAATAGGTACAAAATTTTTTAATTTTTACCATTCTGCAAACCTATCATCAAAGTTTCTATAGCCACGCTCAATACAAATAATATATGCATGTTTTCTTAGTTCCCTATTTTCCTTTATGTTCTTAAGGAGCCATGAAGCATGTCAAAAGAATAATACATCTCTTACCAAGGGGAATCTTGGGGACAAAGATGAAGTGTTAAATACAGCAAACATGAAAAAACTGGGTTCAAAATTATGAGTTGTAGAATCCCATAGAAACTATTCAATATCTAGCCAAATTTGATCGTTATGACTAGATATGGTTACTACCTAAAAAATGGATGTAGTTGTCACAAGAAACTAACAATATTGAAAAAGATATACTTTATATACTAGAATGTTTTGTTTTCTTCCATAATTGAAAAAATCAACCATCGTTGTGTACTATGCAAAATAGGGTATTAGATGCCCCAAAACTCAAGGAATGTTAGCTTTATGTTACAATATGCGATATAGAAAATCAAAAATGAATTTGGATATCATGAAATCCACCAAAAAAATCATAGAAGAGCTAAAATTGGCTAAAAAACAGGATTTGACAATTTTTGTAATTTGGTTATAACTTACAACTTTAATATTTATTTCTCCCTAGAAGCAATAGGACATGTTGAGGACTACTAAAGATAGTTCTCTAGCATTATAGACCTCACAAACATGAATTCTAGAGTGGTATAGTTGCAAAAAGTTGAAAAAAGCCAAAAATAGGACCCGTTTTTTCACACAGTTTAGGTTGTGAAATGTTGTGCAAGGACAATGTTAAATATGGAATTGATATTCCAAAAAAATGTCGAGTTTTTTTCAGCTCATGAGACAACTTTCTAGATAGATAGCACTTCAAAATCCATTTTGAAACTCTTGACATAATTCAAGCAAAATGGTCACTTCACAAGACATAAAAGTGTCCCATTACCAACCTAGTGCTAAATCAATCAATTTAAAAAATTGGCAGCATAACCCATTCATTTAGAACATAATGTCAAAATCGCAACTCTTTATCATAAAATCCATTATTGACATTATTTTAATTCTTCTTCGTTAAGACTTGTGTTTTCCAAATATGTTTAATGATAAGAAAATGTAATAAACACAAGAGCTTTACATTTATTGTAGTTGCAAATAGATTGAGATTTTCTTTATAGAAACTGCTTTCTTCTTGTAAATACACATAGAATAGCATTGATACAAGTAACATGAAATTGATTGAATAGTTTAGAATGGCCAAGTGGTGGATTTCAAAACCCCTTTGTTATAAAATGTATAGAATTAGAATGACTTAACATAAGTGTAGCTGAATACCTAAATGTCTTATCCTCATGAACATGTTCAAAAGAATACATCTATGTGGATAAAGTGGCGTATCACATGGTATTCTAGAATGTAATATATGTGATCTTGATACTTCTTGATGTAGCTCAAGAAATATCTAAAAAAGCAAAGTGAAAGAGATATCTTAAATGAAATTCAATTATTTTGTTTTTTAATGGTCAAATTGGCTATATTCATAGAAATTGAAAGTGATCATTAGTTTTGAGAATGGGGTTTTTCTCATTGGAAACCTTATTTATTTCAATAGAGAACAACTTAGAACTATATATAGGTACTCATTCTAACATATCACTTTGAGTGTAGCTTGGACAAGAAGTTGATTTTGCATTCCTCCATAGGTTAAGCGAACCTAGCTTAGACAAGTGGTGGGATTTATATTCCTCCAAGGGAGCCTTGCTTACATAATTGCACCATGAAACCAACACTCTTATGATGCAACCAATCATATGATACAAGTTTTATGTATGATTCATGTCTTGAATGATTCATGTATTCATCCAAGCAGTGGACTTTGCTTGGATGAGTTTGAGTGTCCTAGAAAAGTAGGTCTTTTTCCTCAATTTGGGTCCTACCTTGGACAAGTGGTGGACCTTGAATAAGTTTCGGTACTCATTTTGAACTTAGCTTGTATAAGTGGTGGGACTGGAAACCTTACCTTGAGATAAATCATAGGTAGGACAATAAGGCATACACAACAATAATAACTAGAATGCACTAGTATGTTAATGGTTCGATTGACTAAAACCATGAAATTTCATGTCTAATTTTCTTCTCAATGTGTAATCTACGTGCATAAATTGGAACGAGACCTTAAGAAAATTGACATCTTTGACAAAGATCTCATTACTTTATACATGATATGTTGAAAGTTGTCCAACCTAGGAATTGGGATTTTCCCACTTTACCTAATATAGTCTTAGTTCTGAGACATATATGTATGGATGTTCTTTAGTAGGATGGTCTCAACAATAAACCTATATACAATTGTGTGTTCTAGTGCCTCCACTAGAATACCTTGAGACCTGTCTTTTCTTGTATTCCTAGCATGATCGTGTTCTTTTAGATATTGGATGACCTCTTTAGCAGTCTCTCGTATGGATTTTTGGTCATTTCTAAGTTTGAAAATTTGAGCTAACTCACTAGCAATCAGTTCTAACGTGCGGCCCTGAATTACTATAGTACTTTTTTCAGCCTTGTACATACTCAGCACCTTTTGCATAATTTTCCCATTGAAAGGAAGTGTTGTGGCTTCCCTCACCACCTCTAGGCCGCATAACTTGAGTAATTTCTTCTCACTTTCTAAGAACACATACTTTGATATCTTGTTGTGGGGTATGATGCCTAGTGACTGCTTAAGGCTCTCTGTTTGAGCTTGCATCATGTCCATAGACTCACTCATATCTTATTTTTTCCCATGCACGATTCATGCAAAGAGATATTGGTTGAAGAAGCATCATGTCCATAGACTCCCTCATATACTGTGACATCTTCTTTTTTCCCATGCATGATTCATACGAAGAGATATTGGTTGAAGAACACTTACTTGTTGTAGATGTGGTCAATGAGTTGTTGAAGGAGTAGTGTGGCATGTCGTCGGGTATGGTTATAACTGAAGGATTTAGGCTCTACACAGGCCAAGCAGGTTGGGATGGGTTAGACACACTATCAGCAAGTGGAGGAGCAAGTGGCACCAAAGGTTGTAAGTAAATTGTAGATGGGAAAATGTGCGACATGTCACACATGCATTGTCTTATCCAATTAATCATTACTACAGAGATTTTCTTTGAGATTTGGTTCATTCTCCACTTGTAGCTGGCTAGGATTTTAAATGGTTTATGTGTTTTGATTGGACTGGTTGGGTCATTGGTGCTAGTTTAGGACTAGATTGGTGACTCACTGCTACTAGTACTTGTACTACATAGAACAAATCCAGTAATTCCCCTTCTAGTTCTGATTCTGGGTGTGGGTTTAGAACACCTTCTACTCTTGAATAGTAGAGCTTGATCTTGGCCCCTTTATACACTCTTGGCAACAATAGACCAGATAAATCCCTGAGTCTCACTGTTCCATTTGAAAATACCCAATCCACCTCATAGGGTGCTGATCATGCTATTTTCAGATTCGATTTCTCTGGTCCCAATTTGGACTGGTAGAGTAGAACTAGGTCCCTTCTTTGGAATTATCTATCCTTGATTTTAATGTCATGACAATTATTTCTCCTTTGTTGTACCACTTTGTGTTCTAGCATTGCCCTTTGTCGGATCTCATCCACGCATAGCAGATCATCCAATCGTTGCTTCAGGTTCTTATTGAAATCCTTCCCTAATTCAATTGCTAGTCTTAAGTTGGAATTACAAATTCCATAGGTACAACTGCTTATGTGCCATAAACCAACTTAAATGGAGTCATGCCCTTTGTGACTTTGTAAGCATTTTGGTAGGCCCATAATGCTGTGTAAAGTCTGGTATGTCAATGGTGTAGCTCCTTCTGAACAATATTTGTAAGAATGGTCTTGATAGTTTTATTACTACTTTTAGCCTGACCATTGCATCTGGGATCATAAGGTGTCTACTTCTTGTGTTTTTCTAAAAACATTCCCATGAGAATCTCCATCATATGATTAATGAAATGAGTGACCTAGTTTGACATTATCTCAATGGGACAACCATATTTGCACATGAAATTATCATAAAGGAATGAAGCAATTGACTTAAAAGTTATATCTAGTAGATCTTTTGCCTCCACCCATCTGCTCACATAGTAGGTAGCCAAAATGATGTACTTATTCTCACTGGAGTGATCTTCTTGAATGGAGGCATGAAATCAAGCCCCCATTTCATAAAGATTCCTAATAGAATAACAGGAGT
This sequence comes from Adiantum capillus-veneris, assembly GCF_014529385.1. NCBI lineage: Eukaryota > Viridiplantae > Streptophyta > Polypodiopsida > Polypodiales > Pteridaceae > Adiantum > Adiantum capillus-veneris. The sequence goes on along the minus strand of NC_140950.1, from coordinate 102,097,461 downwards.
TAATGGTGTCATGTCATCTTTTGTGGGTCTCCCCATCCTCTAGCAGATAACACAAGTCGTCTTACAAAATGTTCTAACATCAGGCATCGTTGTTTGCCACCATAATCCTTCTTAAAGGATTTTCTTATATGTGATGTCAACTGAAAAATGTCCTCTAGCATCACCATTATGTGCTTTAGTGATGACTTGCATGCATCCTTTTAAAGGTACACAAGGTCAAATCACTCCATCAATTGCCAATCTATAAAGTGATCCTACAATAATGGTGATTTTCTTATATGTGATGTCAACTGAAAAATGTCCTCTAGCATCACCATTATGTGCTTTAGTGATGACTTGCATGCGTTCTTTTAAAGGTACACAAGGTCAAATCACTCCATCAATTTCCAATCTATAAAGTGCTCCTACAATAATGATGATTTTCAGACTTTGAATGATCAGTGAATTTTTCTTATTCCAAGGCCACTCTTCTGGAAATTTGCCCAGGTGAAGGAAATCATACACTTCTTACCATTCTATGCCTGGTTCTTCCTCAGCCAAGCTTTCAAATAGTTCATCGTCTATTGGTTCATCTCTCAAAGATGTTTCAGAGTACCCTTCAGTGCTTCTTGACAGAAAGTCAGCTCCACAATGTGTTTCTTCTAGTTTGTGAAAAATCTTTAACTCAAATTCCACTGGGAACATCATGCATCTTATCAATCTTCCTTGTATGATCACCTTACTAATGAGATTCAATAAAGCTTGATGATCCACATAAAATTGAAAAAGTTTCCCCATTAGGTAATTTTTGAACTTAGTTACACTAAACACCATTCAAAGTGCCTCTATTTTTGTTGTTGAATATCCTTGTTCAGCTGAACTAAACCTACGACTAGCGAAGTAGACTAGGTAGTCAGTCTTCTCATTAGGCTAAGCTAGTATATCCCTCATCGCCATTCCTAAAGAATCAACATGCACATGAAAGGTAATATCCCAATTGGATTGGCAAATAACTAGCTTCCTATTAATCACGTCTTTCAAGTATTGAAAGCTTTTCTCACATTCTTAAGTCCAAATGTACTTAATTCCTCTCTTTGTGAGCTCATAAAGGGGTAAGGCTTTAACTGCAAACATATGAACAAATCTTCCATAACAATTTGTGTATCCCAATAATGAACTCAATTTTGAAACCATAGTTGATTCTAGTTTGTTGAATACTCTTAATCTTATCCTCAGCCATCTCAATGCCATTTCTCAAGACAGTGTGTCCCAATAACTATCCTTTCTAGACCATGAACACATACTTGAATGGGTTTAATCAGATTCTTTTCTCCATGCACCTTTCAAAAACCATCTCTAGAAATATTATTTGCATCTCTTCAGTGGAAAACATAGTGAAAGCATCCACAAATATGGCTAAAATTTTATGCTCACTAAAGATTTCCATCATGCACCTTCGAAATGTAGCTAAATCATTACAAAGTACGAATGGCATTACTAAATACATAAATGCTCCCCACTCAGTTATGAATAGTGTTTCTGCTCTATCTTCTGGTGCATCATATCTATAAATGGTAGTAAAAAGGGGTCTTTAATGGTTTGTGCATTGAGTTCCCTATAGTCAACACGGAATATGATCTTGCCATTCTTCTTTGGGACTACCACTATAGAAAATCACCAGTCGCTACTGGCTACCTCTCTAAATTGAATCCTACCTTAAGAAAATTATCAATCTCATATTTCACTTTCTTTGCATAGTTGGGATTCATTTTGTACCTCTATAGTCTTGCTGGTCTGGCATGAGGTTTTAGCGGTATGCAATGCCGACATACTTTTGGATCCACTCCCTTTAGATTCGTATCTTCCCAAGAAAATACTTCTTTATATCTTTGGAACAATGCCTTAGCTTTGATCTCTGACTTCGGATGTTTTGTTGATCTTAATCATTATTGGTTCTTCCTCAAGTGCTTTGTTGTCAAGTTCATTCTTGATTCCATTCTTCAAGTTCTTGGTCGTCTAGAAGCAGTCAATTTGTTCCACCTTCTTTTTTCCCTTAGCCAATGATTCAGCTTCTTTGTTTGTTTGAATGCCCGCAACATAATCATTAAATGGGTTTCCAACTTCCAAAAGATTCTATTGTGGTACTACTGGGATTTCTTCATTCGCCTCTAAATGATACTCAGAACTGGTTTCTACTCTCCTACAGGTTTCTACTCTCCCACGAAGCTTCTGAGGTACAGACTGGTCTGGTACCTGATCATCTATTTGGACTCATCTTTCCCCAATGTTTTCTTCAACGAATTGGTCTCTGTATTGTTTTTTCTATCGTTTTGCTTGTTGTTTTTCCATTAGCACTACACCGAGGTTGATCTTTGTGAATGAAAAAATGTTCATAGAGGCTAACATCTTCTAGAAAAGTTAAAAAATAAGACAGATGTAAATAATCGTGATTATTTACAACTGGCAACTTTTTGCATCTTTTTGGTGAAGTGATCATGTACACATGTTTATCACATCATATAAGCCTATGAATCAAATTTCATCAAGTTTGAACAAATTTTTTCCCAATTTGCACTCAAGTTTCAAAAAGCCAGTACAAACTTTAGTTTTTACCCAGTTTTTTGCCAGTTTGATGATCCAAATCTTTTGTGCCTTTACAAAGGTTGTTGTACACATGCAATGAGACAATGGTATGAACCTTGATCAAATCTGATTAGCTAAAAGTTAATAATTGTGATTATTAACTTTTGGCCCAAAACTGACACTTTTTTGAACTTTTCACTAGACAGTCTTTTCATGATCTATTTCACAATTATTAACTTTTGGCCCAAAACTGACACTTTTTTTAACTTTTCATTGGACAGTCTTTTCATGATCTATTTTGAGCCTATGAATCAAGTCAAAACTTAATTTGGCCTAAAATGTCAAGTAAAAATAAATAATCTGAGTTTTGGCCAACTGGCCAACTCTTGAATTTTTTACCTCAAAGTGTCCTTGAGCTTACCCACTAGTTCATACAACATTTAGGCTTACTCTCCAGTCGGATTGAGTGGTTTGGAGTCTTTTCATGCTATTTCTAGCCGTAGACCTGAAATTTTGCAACTTCCAATAACAATTCACAGTTGATTCTTTCAGAGAAAGCAATGTTTTGAAATCCACCTTGGACCCTACTTACCCTACTCCTAGATTCTCATACAAAGGGATTGTGGAAAGTGTCCACAAATACTAGTTTTCTTTTTTTTTTTTAATGGTTTTATGAGCTTTGATCTTAAGACTTGTCTCGCCTTTCAACCATTCTCCAAATCCTAATCTAAATGTACAATCCTACAATCCTAAAGGCACTCGACAAGTACGATTACTTCCAAGCTACCTTTACATAGCAAAAGACGACAATCGTAAGCTATGCGATTTCTAAAAAGAAAGTTTTACTTTAGGTGAACCTAGAGGAAGTTAATGGACAACTACACAAGACGCTTGTATTTTTTCCTAGTTGAGGTCTCTTCGATCCCAGGCAATGGTGCCAAATGTGGGATGCATGTCTAACCTCGCAATCCTATCTTATTGCAGTATTAGCGAGAACCACGATTAAATTGTCAATCCATGGGACGAAGCTGACTGGACTAGTGCATAGAGGCTACAAAATATTGTCAATCTCTTTAAAAAAAACTAATACCTCACATCTAACTCAAGCTACACTCAAGTGACTGAAATCTCCAAAAGCCAATCGATCATCGGCAAACAATGACATCCAAACATAACGAAACTTCTAGGACATGTTTATAAGACCTAAGAACACATGCTTATGGTCTCAAAATCCTACTTCTGGTCAAGTTCCAAAATCGCAACTATTAACAACAATGGATTTTTGACCTAGTCGTTTTCGACCCAAGATGCATATAAATGCTTAGCAATGATACCCCAATACCCCGCCCCGCCTATGCTGAGTTTATGATTTGAAAGTGTAGATTCCTAGTTATGATGAAATTAGGCCACGAATCGATGACGCCACCAAAAGCTACAAAATATTGTGATGTGTTTCTGTCAATGCGTAGAGCTCCTACCTGCGGTTGCAATGCAACAAAAGCTTCTGCAATGTGACAACCAGGGAGAGAGTAGGAAGCGCGAGAAGGAGAGGGTGAGAACCGCTAGCTCACGCTGTGTATTTCATTATCCAAAACTTAATAATTTTTTTACAAAGTTGGCTTTTATACCTTAGCCAAGGTCTAAAATGTGTAATGTCCGGTGCCCAAGACATTTAAGGCTCCACACTTAAATGTCTTGGGAGTAGGAAGCGCGAGAAGGAGAGGGTGAGAACCACTAGCTCACGCTGTGTATTTCATTATCCAAAACTTAATAATTTTTTTACAAAGTTGGCTTTTATACCTTAGCCAAGGTCTAAAATGTGTAATGTCCGGTGCCCAAGACATTTAAGGCTCCACACTTATTGTATATGCAACCTAGATATATATACTCTAGCTATCGTATGCTTTACATCTTGGAACTCTTATTGAGCCCGTAACATGTTACAATATTACAATGGCTTGAAATAAATCCGGAGTTTACAATACGTGACCATTTTTGAAAAATGTGTAATAAATGTGTAACTCCAACCTTTATTGCTTCTTCACTGTGATCTTCAATGTGCATCCGTACATCTTTGGTCTTTAGCAGCTTTTGCTAGCTGACATTGACTCATTTTACAAGTATCGACCTGTAATAGCTATTTGAACACATTCAAATCATTCCATATTGGCAATCACGATGGTTTGAGCTAAAAGCTCTGAGAGCGACGAACTATCTCCCAGTTGGTACTAGAGCTATTGTATGTCCACAATAACACCTAGAACAAGCACCAAAGGTCATAGGCTAGCAACTCGCTTTACAAAAAATCAAGAAAGGGTTGGTCCAATTCTAGAAGATTTTGAAGTAGTGTCTGAAATGGATCCACAACTTGGGAATGAAACTGCAGTTACTCCATGAGGGGGTATTGCCAAGGAATGAAGGGATTCATAGCATTACAACCACTACAAGAGGCTCTTCATATTAGCGACGCTCACACAGCGACGCTCAAAAAAATAATTCCCGGCGTCGCTATGAGCGTCGCAAATTTCTTTGTAAATTTGCGACGCTCATAGCGACGCTTATAGCGACGCTCATAGCAACGCCGGCTGGGGTAAAAAAATAACCGAGCGCGCCCAAAAACTCAGATCTCAGATCTGAGTTTTTCGGCGCCCTCAAGCAAGGAGCAGGTAACGCTCTCCCTCACTCTCTCTCTCTCTCTCTCTCTCTCTCTCTCTCTCTCTCTCTCTTTCTTCTCCACACACACACACACACACACAAGGAGAGGAAGGAGAGCCAGGTATGCTCCTTCCCTCTCCTCATTCTCATGTTCCCTTCCCCTCTTTCTCTCTCCCTCTCTCTCTCTCTCACACACACATACACACACACACATAGTGTTTTTGAGAGAGAGAGAGAGAGAGAGAGAGAGAGAGAGAGAGAGAGAGAGAGAGAGAGAGATTACAAACAAAAACAAAAACGCACACACACATACATAAACAAAGAATGCACACACACATTGAGAGAGAAAAAGAGAGAGAGAGCATGCATAAACAAAAAACGCACGCATTGAGAGAGGAAAAGAGAGAGAGAACATGCATAAACAAAAAACGCACACATTGAGAGAGGAAAAGAGAGAGAAAACATGCATACGATAAAAAAAAACGCACACACATTGAGAGAGAAAGAGAGAGAAACTAATTTAACGTCGTAGGAAACTAATTAAAATTAAAAGACCTAAAGATCTAGCCGACGAGGAGTTGAACTCAAGACCTATTATTCAAGAGGGAAATGGCATAATCAATCTATCATACTTGGCATGGGTGATAGAAAGGTTATACCAGTTATCTCTTTTTATTGGCACACACATCCACACACGCGCACACACACAAGAAGAAGAGAGTTATAACGTCGTAGGAAACTATCTTAAAAGACGTTAAAGATTAGGTTATATGTAGACTTACATTAAATTAGATTTAGGTTTATGTAGACTTACATTAAACTAGATTTACGTTTATTTAAGCTAGATTTAGATTTACGTTATATTAGATTAGATTTAGGTCTCCATAGACTGCGATGCCTGCATGAAGCGGGTGAAGAAAGCCCTCAATGGAATATAGGGTATTGCTGCCTTCACTCATGGTGGGCTCCGTCGATCCAAAAGTACTGGTGAAATGTCTTCAGAAGATAGGGAAGAAGGTGGATCTTCAGGGCGGCAAGAGTCACTACATCCCCGACACAATGACCATCTAGACAACCTCTAGTCATTAGACTTACGTTAAATTAGATTTAGCTTTATTTTTAGTTAGATTTACGTTTATTTAGATTTACGCTTATTTATGTTAGATCGAGTCCACGCAAGAATTACTTACGGTTTAGGGTTTAGAGTTAGACGAACAGTGAAAAGATCTACTGTGAAAAGATGTTAAGATGAAGTGAAGTGCTACAGCTAGAGAAGAGGCAAAGGGGTTTTGTCCACTACATGCAGTATCATGTAGACGTGGGTGTGTAGATTTCTTGTACCCACAAATATAGGTATTGAACAATAAAGATGAGATTATAACCCGGTGGTTCTGATCTCCGTGCACCTCTAGACCGAGGTGTGCGGGGATTGGACATGACTAGAGAATGAGGTAAAGAGAGAGAGAGAGAGAGAGAGAGAGAGAGAGAGAGAGAGAGAGAGAGAGAGAGAGAGAGAGAGATAAGACGAAGAATGCCAATAGAATATTAAATTTGTTGTCCAGGTTATAAGTTTTTTATCCTCATTATGAGTAGCGACGAGGATGTGGGACCGTCCAAGCGAAACACCTATCTCTCAACGAGGGTCTTATGTCCTTGTAATCAATGCAAGCATGCTGTGCGACGGACAAGACCTGTTTCTTTGCAGCACGTTCGCGAATTTGGCGAGTTCGATCCATCTATTATAGATCGAGTTGTTGCCAATTATAACTCGTCGGACTCTGACGCTAGCCAACAAGCAGCAATCTTGCAACCCAATAGACGTGTTCGCAGGCGCTTTGGTCAAGCAGCATATGTGAGGCCACAAGATGTAGCCTCTGACAGCTCGGGGGATGATCATGCAGAGCACATTCCCAACGAGGCAATGTTTGAGCCCGAGATTGATGAAATGATCGAGACGATCATGGATTCAGAAAGGCTTATCTATGATGATATGAAAAGTGAAGCCGATACGCCATTGTATAATGGAGCACGTATGTCTAGATTGAAAGCACTCCTGGTTCTTCTCAACATGCAAGCAAAGTTTGGATGGAGTGACACTAGCGTCACAGCGCTTTTCAGGTGATCTATTACAATTAGTTTACTTTAATAGAACTCTAAATGTACAATGATCTGATAGATTTTTACACGACTGTATCATATTTTTATGTTGTGTAGATTGCTGAAAGAGCACATACTACCAGCTGACAATGTGATGCCAGATTCTCGAGATGAAGCAAGAAAGATTTTGCGAAACTTGGGGATGGATTACAATTCTATCCACGCTTGTCCTAATGACTGCATTCTTTTCAGAGGGGAATACACAGACATGGAGAAGTGTCCGAAATGTGATTCCGAAAGATATCGAGTAGATCTCCACGGGACAAAAATTCCACAAAAGGTTTTGCGACATTTTCCTCTGCTTCCTCGCATCAAGCATTTCTTCGAATGTAAGTCCATGGCCGCCCTAGCATCATGGCATGAGGAGAATAAATCTTCGGATGGTCTGCTATGAATTCCTGCAGATTGCGCAGCCTGGAAACATATAGATGGAACATGGTCGGATTTTGCCAGGGAAGCTCGAAATTTGCGCTTAGGCCTGGCTATGGATGGCGTAAATCCATTTGGTCAAAGATCAACATCTTACAGTGTATGGCCCGTTGTCATCGTCAACTACAACATTCCCCCGTGGTTGACTACGAAGAAGGGGCACCTATGGCTAAGCTTGATTGTGCCAGGGCGATATAAAGTGGGGAATATGGATGTGTATCTTCGTCCACTATTGGAAGAGCTACAACAATTATGGATTGGCATAGAGGTGGTGGATATGAGCCGACACACAGGACGACGGAATGCTTTGATCAGAGGCATTCTAATGTGGACCATGCATGACTATCCCGGGCTAACAGAATGCTCAGGTGATCTATTGACACTCCTCACTCAGACACTGTAAATATTTTTTTTTCCCATAGTTGATCTATTATCATGTGTATACATGCAGGGCTTCAAACAAGCGGATATAGAGCATGTGTCACATGTGGACCTAGACTGAATGCACGTAGGGCACCCTCACTGAAGAAGCAAATCTACGAAGGTCATCAAGCGTATCTTCCAGAGAATCATGTGTTACGCGACGGCTTTTTGGGAAGAGAGCCACCAAGGATGTCTGCACAAGCATGGTTAGAGCAGAAGGAGATGTGCGATGACGGATTGCCTCCAGGATGAAGAGACTATCTCTATGGTACGAGTTACCATACTGGCCCCGACTCATGATCAATCACTTGCTCGATCCAATGCACATATTCAAGAATGTGGGTAATCTACTATGGGACCATTTGACCGGCAAGAAAGATACTTTGGGAGCCAGAGTTGACCTTAGAAATGTGGATCGTATGGAGCAATATTGGCCGCAAACAGCATCTGATGGATCGATAAAACTCCCTAAAGCACCATGGATTTTCACAGGAGCCCAAGAACGCAAAGTAAAAGAGGCCATTCGATCTTTGTAGACCCCCACTGGCGTAATGCACTCGCTCCGAACGTGTTTTACTAAAGAAGGAAAGCTTACCGGTTTGAAGTCACACGATTGGCATAAAATGTGTCAGGTACGTTCATAGTGGTCTTTAATATCATTGCATAAAATGTGGACTTTAATATCATTGCTGCACATACTTTACAGTTTATTTTACCGGTTGCCATTGAGGGATGTTTGTCTCTCGACATCCGTAACACAATCTACAAACTTGCAAAGCTGGTGCAATGGATCTCACAAAAGGAGATCAACGTAGACTCCATACCATTCGCCAAACTAAATGCTGCGGAGCTTGTGTGCATGTTTGAGAAACATTTTCCTACTACAATGCTAACCATTCAGGTGCATCTTCTTGTTCACATAGTTGATGAGGTGGAAATAGCTGGCACAGTTCATTACAGATGGATGTTCTTCTTAGAGCGTTTCATGAAAACGCTTAAGGGATATGTGCGTCAAAAGGCACGTCCGGAGGGTAGCATGGCAGAAGGTTGGTTGGTATCAGAGTCCCTAGTGTACATTGGAGAGTGGCTAGACGGATTTGATAAATCCCGGGACACGCTATGGCAAACCATAGATGATGAGCGCATATCTGGGATTGTCATGTGCAATCTCGGTGTTGAGAAGAAGATGACGGAAGATCTAGAGGCTAAAATCAACCGATTTTGCATGCTTCACAATCCAGTGATGCAAAAGTGGATTTCACAATATGAGGATGCAAAGCAAGAGCGACAAAGGGCACGAATCGAGTGGAGACGCGGAAGACGACCACCGATGCACTATCCAGTGGTTCTGGAGAGCCTACCAACCTTCATGAGCTTAAGATGGTTGCACAACCAATTGAAAAGCGCACAACAATGCGGTGACGAAGTGACTGAAGAAGAGTGGGAGTACTCTCGGGGTTGTGCGACCAAGGTAAGTTTGCAATGTACGACTAGCAAGTGACTTTATTTATAAACGTTTGAACGGCCACTCATAATCTTTGTTCGTTGTAGTATAAGTCATACACAGCAGCATGGTGTAAAGGTCGACATTTTAGGGTGGAACGAATCAACAAAAAGCGTTTTACTCAAGATTGTGGAATCATGGCAAAATTTGAACAGTCTAGTCGACGACGTTCCTCTGATGCAGATCCTGTGGTGGCGGAACTCACTTACTTCGGCACGCTGCAAGAGATTTTGAGGATCGATTACAGAGGATTTTTTGTCGACTTGTTCGACGTGCAATGGTTCAAGATAATCATGGAGGGTCGCAACGCTACTGTGCGTAGAGGAGAGTCTGGTTTTCTTGAGGTGGATTCTACTAAGAAATGGACTGACCTAAGAGACACTTTCGTACTACCCGAGCATTGTGAACAAGTAAGTATGTAAATAGTTAACATCCCCCTTTTACAATTTATGTGCTTGAAAGCTCTAATGTAAGTTATGTGGCTCTGGCAGGTAATATTTCATCCTACAAAGTCTACATCAAACTGGTGGTACATCATAGAGGTAGCCCCTCGTAGTGCAAGGACGTATGAAGGCTACCATGTGCCAATGACAACGACATCAATGGAGGAGATCAGAGAAGATGCTCAATCAGAAGCCGCTGTGGTGGTGCCAGACGAGCATCAAGATGCTACTACTCTATATGGGGTGCATGCAGAGGAGCTACAAAATGAAACAGAGGATATGTGTTTAAACGGAGAGCTCTATATAGATATAGGAAGTTATGCTGAGTTATGCGAGGATGAGAGAGAGATCTCTTAAAGCCACAAATATTGTATTTGAACAATTTTGCTCCGTGTTGTAAAAGCTCTGGCTCTCTAAGTACCTTCCATGGTGTATAACGCTCTTTTCTACTCGCGCTCACATCTTTTGATTGAAAATTCTGAGTTTTCGACTTGACTCTTCTATCACTCGATTCATTGCATCATTGTATTTATATGCGTCATTACGTCATTGTATTTAATGGTCTTTGCATCATTGTCTACTCTATTCATTCAATATTAAGTTTAAATATTCGTGTGTTTAATGCAGGTATGGATGATGAGGAGTTTCTTTCTTCTTTGTCACCGCAGCAGAGACAGTGGTACGTGGAGCGTCATCGCTCTGGCGCATCATCGCGCGTTCCTACACCATCCGCATCTCCCTCTCTTTCGGAGCATTCGGTGCGCTCCGAAGCTTTGGCGTCGACGAGACGAGCTTCACACTCGTCTAGACACCGGCGCTCTAGTGGTGGCGGTGGCGGTTGTTGTGGGGATTCCACCACCGATGCCTCCACACCGCCTCGTGTTCGACGAGGCTCTTTACCCTCCCCTTCTTTGCCCGCCCCCACACCAGCCACAGCATCGCCATCTACGCCAGGTTTTGCACGGTTGACTGTTCCTAGAACCTACACACCTCTACCTACTCCGCCAGGAGCCACCCCACTCGACACTCCTCGCTTCGGGGCCCAGACGCCGGTGGAGACACCTGACGTCTGTACCCCCATCGACACGCCGCTAGAGACCCCTGCCGGGACACCCAGGTTCACGCGTCACCGGCCAGAGGGCTTGCCTTACTCCGTCGACATCAGCGACGGCATCATCATGGATGATGACGGCAAGAAGGTGATCTCGCGCATGCGTGGTCTTTGCTCTCAGCTGTTTAGACACTACATACTAAACAAATGGAGTGAAGTACCAAGTGATTTAAAAAACAGAGTCATCAGCATACTTCATGATGAGTTTCCCGTTCCAACACGGGATCAGCGCTTCAATGAAGACCTGATGAAGATTCGAATGCGCGAATACTGCGAACACAAGCGTTCCGAAGTGCAAAAAGCAATCAAGAATGGGTGGAACAGGCCAGATTGGCTGGCCAAAGAAGATTGGAAGAATGCGAAGAAAGCAGCGCGCGAGAATCCCGACAAGTGGAAGCAACAAAAGGATGCAGCCAAAGCGCGAGTAGAGGCAGGGAGCTCGCACCACTTGGGGAGCGGTGGATGGGCATCATTTGAGGCCGATTTTGTAAGTCTTTTCACATTGCTCTTTATGCATGTTCGATAGTTTAGGGTTTATGAGTTTTTTAGTTCTAACATAATGAAATCTTTGTATGTTTTGACAGTGGTCGATGACAGGACGTGATCCCACACCGTACGAGCGCGAGTACGCAGGCAGGAAGGGCTTAAACGCCCTGATGGACATTCTCAGTTCTCGCGGCGGCATGGTTAGTATTAGGGTTTACTCTTTTTTATTTTTTGTATTGTTTTATAAATGTCGTTATATGTTTATACTTACTGAAAGCTGTCTTATTGTCTTTTTTTGCAGAATCCGACAGATACGCCGCTTGGACGCGATGAGACGTCTGACTAGACGACGTCAGTTTAGCCGTAGCTAGATAGCATTAGTTTAGGGTTTCTCATCGCTTATGTATCATGAGACGGATTTTATACGTCTTTTTGAACCATGTATATTATTACATTTGTCACCGCAGTTCCTTTTGCCAATCAATTCTTTATGCCTATGATGCTGTACAATTGTCATTATTACATTTGCCAATCAATTCATTTTGCCTATGATGTGTACAATTGTCAATTTTGCAAACAATGCGTCTTGTGGGTGACTATTTTGGGTCTATTATCTACCTTTGCACAATATGGTTGATGGGTGGCAGGGCATTCAATGCCCTGCCACCAAAAAAAAATTCTCTCGGGCGTCGCTATAAGCGTCGCTATTTATCGCTCTGTAGCGTCGCTATAGTCTTCTGTGTAAACGTCGCTATAGGCGTCGCTATAGGCGTTGCTATATGCGTCGCTATATAGCGACGCTCATAGCGATGCATATAGCGACGCCTATAGCGACTCTCTCGTAGCGACGCTCGTAGCGACGGTTTGAGCGACGCCGGGGGTTATAAAAACCCAATGTATTTCTGTCGCTAACAGCGTCACAAGAGCACACAACCTCTTGTAGTGAACCATTTGAGGCATCGACGAGCTGAATGAGCGGCTAGATGGAATAGGACTCAACGATTTAAAACTCAACGACAAACTGAGAGTGATAGAAGTCGAAGAACTCATCACTAAACACACAAGGGAGCCAAGAAAGCAATTGAAGAGACAATGACAAAGATAGAAACGAAGGACTATAAGGCTGACATTAATCATTATATAAAAAATAAGCCAAGAGGGAAGAAACCATTAGGTAAAACCAAAATTAGCAAGACCAAGGAACATTCAATTGATTTGAAAATTTCCTTTCCTATGTTCAAAGGAGGAAACAAGGATGATCACAATGTTGGCAAAGAAGCTTTTGAGCAATATGGTAAACTGAATGACATAGATGAGGATGAATGGGGGTATACTTTCCACGAACACTGAAAGACGCAACTAGGAAATCGTATTACCATTACCCAGCCTGTCAACTCAGTTCATATGACAAGATCATTAAAGCCTTTAAAATGGAATACTCAGACAATAGGGGAGATGAAGATATTTTATGTGAGCTAGATAAGATCAAACAAGGGAATCTATCAATCAGAAGCTATGTGGATAAGATAAAAGAACTAACCAGACAACTTTAAGAACCTCCCTCAGAAAAAGAATGAGAGATTGGTTCCTAAATGGATTTAAGATTAGGAAGCTACGAGATCAATGACTTGGTATAGAGAGTACTAAAGTTGGAACATCAGACCAAAAAAGGAAAAGGGGCATAGAAGAAGGCAATCCAATGACGATGAATCCTCTAGTGAAGGAAGTTCAAAAACCAAGTCTAGTTCCAACTCTTTTGAAAGTGAAACAAAGGAAAAAAAAACTAAGAAAGGAGCCTGCACTAGAAAGATTGAAGAAATGTCTAAAAAAATTGATGAGATAACCAAAACAAGAACCTTAGTGTGGAAAAAGGAAATATGGTGTTCTAAGTGCAAGTCCAAGGACCATATGTCAAGTGAGTGTTCCCAATGCACATGTTGCAAAGTCTTTGGGATTTATGGAACAATTGTGGAATTTGAATTCATCACTTTGACAAAGGAAAGGATTTGTCAATGATTGCCCTTACAAATCCAAAAATTTCTAAGGAAAACGGGGCTAGTGGTACTAGGGAAAATGAAGCTACCATAAGCACTAGAGGAGGAAGGGGACACTATCATAATGGAATTAGAAGGGGTAGAGGCAAGGAAGATTTTTCCAAAAGAAACATGAATTGCTATACTTGTGGAAAATATGGTCATTTTGGAGCTTAGTGTCTAGAGTTACCAAAGCCAGAGGTAGCTCACCAAAAACCACTAGAGGTAGTACCCTCAAGAGTAGTCACAAGAAGCAAAGGGGTAGTGATTGTAGAAATTCCTACTGAAGAAGATAGCCAAACTGATGAGGCCAGAAAGTGGGAACAACAGAGGAAAGTGTGGAAGGCTAAGGGTAAAGAAAATGTACTAGATGAATGGAAAGAACAAAGGGAGCTTGATTTTTTTTTTTTAAATCTATCAAAGAAGTTTTCAAAACAACTAAAAAGTTCAAACACTCAATTCATTCACAAAATACTAGTTTAGCCTTGAGAATCAAAACTGGAGAAAGTAGCAAAGGGACTAGATGAATCTATGGTTGCTACAATACAGAGTTTGAGAGAAGAATCAAGGAAAGTTAGAGAAGACTTGACCAAGGCTGGAATTACTAGACTGGGAAAGAATCATGTGGATTTATCAAAGTGCCAGCCAACAACTACAAGAGAACAAATGAAGTGGAACTATAAAGATTCTCAAGAAGTCTTCTAGTTTGGATGATGGGTGCTTGGGCAATGAGCAGGATGAGATACATGTCAAGGTCTGTGATACGATTCAAAAATTAATTGTAGATTTGGATGACATTTGATGCATATTACATGAGGTGGCCAATTTTATCAAACAGAAGAGGAAAGTTGAAACAGAGGCTAGAATAATGGATCTAGCGACTATCAACGATGATGAGGCTCTAGTAATCCGAATAGACTATCAACTCAAAAAACAATGGGAACGGCTATCTGGTGCTATTTTGGATGGGGGATCAAGAGTGAATATTCTCTGTGAGCATCTTCAACAGAAGCTGGGAATAACCAAGACGAATCCAGCTCCATTTAGAATAAGGACGGCAGATGACAAGGTAGTGCAAGCCACAGGTCTTAATTATTGAGAACATGCAAATAAGGGTGATGAAAGAGAAATTCAAATTGAGTTTTGTGGAGTTGGATGTCCAAGAGGCTTATGGAATGTTATTAGGAAGTCCATGGTTAAAAACCGTTGGGGTTGAACATGATTATGAAAACCAAATATTAACCATCCATGGCTCTAGTAGGAGAATCCAAGTCAAGAGAAATAAAAAAAGATAATGGAGAAAGGCATTAATGCCGAAAGAGCTTTGTAAAAAATATGGTACCAAAATAAAGCATACCACTAGTTTTTCAATGTTGTAATAAGCCCACAAACACTACAACAAAAAAAGGATCCTTCGACGCAGGTTTCGACGCTCTCTGTAAAAAAAAATATCGAAATACGCGTCCCTACAAAAACCTCGCAATGTGCGTCAATATATGCGTCGAAAGGCACTTTTATCGACGCATATTTCAATGTGCCTAGCGATGCAGATTGCGACGACCATAACAAAAAAAAAATCTTGGGCAGAGGATAGGTATCCTGGCCTGTGCCCAGTGAAAAGATGGACACAACCATAGCCAGACTACCTGCCCTTTGCTCAAGAAAGAGAGCAGTACCAAAATCAATCGTGCTCCCATAGAAATTGCGGCAAAGTTCCTTTTGTTTTAACATAAACTTTAAAAAAAAAACCATATGTATACGCCTCCTACATGCTATCCATGTAGGATCTCACATGAGATTTAAGGCAAATGAAAGAAATTTGTGCAAAACCATAACCAAATTAAAACCATAAGCGGCCATAACCATATTGATCAAAACCATAATGATAACCATAACCATAAACATAAAGTTAAACATAACCATAACCATGTCTATACAAGAACAATAACCATAACAGTGTCTATACAATGACAATAACCATAACCATAAAGAAAACAATAACCATAACCATGTCTGAACAATAACCATAACCATGTCTATACAAAAAAGAGACACAGAAGCGTGTCTGTGTCTCACAAAACATATATATGAAATCCACTGATGACTAGGCATCACAACCTGCACATAGGAAAAGTCACAAAATTAGTATTGATATTACTTCACATATACTTATTTAATTAAATCAACTCACACATATTAACGTCTCACCTCAATCGATCAGCAAGACTCTAAGGCCTCCCAATCTACAGGCTCTCCTGAGGCATCAAGATCATTCAATACTTCATAAATACCTCTGCGATATCCATCTATCTCCTCCTGGCTTGTCGGGGCTCGATGCATTGTAAGATTCTGTGTTTATACAAAAATCAAAGTAATTAAGAATACATGATTCATCACGTTTAAGAAAACGCCATAGATAGGATTGGATTGGAAACTCACACACTCATAGCAAAAGGTGTCGAAGCCTCCGTTGCCAAGATGAGATGTCCCCCTGGTCATCTGTCGTGTCTCTGTGGCCTGACGCTGATGTCTGAACTGTGTGTCCGTTGTCCGCTCATCCTCCTTGATGTGCTGCCATGTCTCGTGTGGGATGCCCGAAGGATTTGGAGAGCCGGTCCTGAAAGCCTGTCGAGATGCATCTCGTCCATGTTTCACGGTGTCCCGTCCAACACCCTTGATCCACCTCCTCAGAAGATCCTTTGAACCCGGAGCAGGATGATACTCTCTCATGATGTTCTTCACTATATAATTTATTTTGTCGCGATCCTCATCAAGCCAAGGCATCAGAATGTTGGTCAAAAACTACAGCTCCGCGAGCTGGCAAATCCGCTGTCTCATCTCAGTCCCTACTCTATCCATGTCAACAGAACCATCTTCCCGTACAGTATAGAGCTTGGAGGAACTAGGATCATGTGCCCCCCAAGGTGTTCGAGGTGTGCTAAGAGGTGTGTCAAGAGGTGTGTCTGGGTAGGACGGGGATCATGAGCGAGGAGGGGTTGAAGCATTTGCGGACCCTCCTCCATAGCAACCACCACCTCCGCCTGATGATTGTTGAGATCGACGAGTGTGCCTCTGATGTGGAGATGAGAACGTACCCACCTCTACCGCACCCCTAGGTGTCAAAGCAGCCATGATGGGAGACCTCGTAGTGAGTAGCGTTAAATGGTAACCTTGCATTTGCGCTACATTTCTACTTAAATGTATATGTTTTTTATCAAAGTTTTAACTTAGTGTTCATTCTCTCTTTCCGTGATAGCCTTTTTCCATACAAACACCTTACCCTTCTCAAATCTTTATGCATTTACATCATATTTCTCTCTTCATGCTAAATGTAAATAGCAAACTTAATTCTACTCTCCTAGTTTTTTACTGCACATTCTTTTAACTAATTACCTTTACTAATTTAAATAGCTATCTACATCCCATAATTTGTAAATAAATAATTTATGGGCACTTATCTTACCCATCTTCTCTCAAGGGTAGGGTTAACCTTGTAGGCCTTCCCTTCCCCACCACTATGTGACCCAAGTCTTGGATCATTTACTTATGTTGGTGAAAAAATCATAAATAGAATGTATATCCCCAATAAATCAAACTTTATTGGAGCCTACCTCATTTGTTTAAGGTGGATTCTCTTTTGAAAAAGCATGCTACACCTTGGATGCATGCTAAAGGGCCCCCTACAAGGAGACTTGGTTCAAAAGGTGTTTTGGATGCATTGTGAATGCCTTATCTCATGGCTATACTTGAGGAACACTCCAAAATCAGCTTAAACACTTTGAGAAGGTCAACTTTTCCTTTTACAGCACCCAATTCTGAGTTACAGGCTGAAAGTTATGGTGAAAACAAGGTGCTGCGGACACAGTTACTGCAGGTCAAAGTTACAATCAGGTAAACCACAAAGGTGAAAAGTTTTTTTGACTTCTCCAACATTCTAAAATACCAATGGGGAGTTAAAAACCACTTGCATGTGGAGGGGTCGGCTCAAGATGCTTCCAGAGACACAACAAACAGGATGGGGACACTCTGCAGGAGCCACTGGAGGGACATCATGGTGGGGCCCACATACATTATCAACCGTTATGGAGCCTCCACGACCTAAAAGTCTATTTTTAATGAAAAAATAAGTCCCTTATTTGCATAATTGAAGGAATGGTCAAAAGGGAACCTAACTATGGTTAATTACCTACCCTAGTCAAGTTTAACCTAACCCAAGGTCTTGTACAGCTATAAAAAGGCCCTTTGGCAAGCACAAAAATACACACACCTACTCCATTGCTGCAAATAAGCTCCTCTAAGGTTAGGGAAGCCCTAATCTCTCTCTCCTCTTGTCTCCCTATCCATTTCCTAAGCTCGCTATCATAAGCGGCACCATAGAGAGAGCATTAATATGCTATTGCTACCATGCTCTTGCAAACATTTCTCTTACCATACTCATCCCTAAATAAGGATTGTAGATTCTATATGAGAGCAAGGATATCAAGTTCAATGATCTATCTCATGGTTTGATCAACAAATTGTTGCAATTGGGGTGTCGTCGTCACATTTTTGCTCTAAACGCATGCAAAATTGGTAAGCATATCTTGGCAGCTTCTCATATTTTGTGCTCATTGGGTTGCTTGTTTGTTGAGAAAGTTATTGTGCACCATGGTGTCTATTTGCTTGGCGTCTCTTCTTATGTTGTGTGTAAGTAAGTCTTGGGGCTGCATAGATGGAGAAGAGCTCTCTATGCATGCCGCCTTATGTGTGTAGGTAGTCTCTTCTTTTGGGAAAGGAAAGGAGTTGTCAAGTATTTGTGCATTATGGTGTTTTGAGTTTTGAGGTTTTGTGCTTGCTTTTCTTAGAAGTATATGAGCACTAATATGGTGAAGGTCAATCTTTGCATGTGAGTTTGTGCAGTGTTCAAAGGGATTGCTTAAGGAGTGTGTTGAATGGTTGAAGGGAATTTTGTGTTGAAGCACATAAGGAAGGTGTGAGTGTGTGTGTGTGTGTGTGTGTGTGTGTGTGTGTGCGTGTGTGTTGTATATGGTTTGTTTTGGTTTCCTTCTTTCTCCATAAAAGAGGGTGGTTCCCCTAAGAAATATGCGTGTGTAGGGTCTCACGGAGTGGTTGTCTGGTGGGAGCCTTGAGTTGAGCCCCATCTTAAAAAATCCGCTCTCATAAAAGTGGTGCCCCCACTGAGGAACTTTCCTAATTGCCTTCTATTGTCCTCATGAACAATAGAGTTGCACCATATGCTTTTCATTTTTCACAACGCATCAGAATTATCATTTGTGTAGATCGCAAATTTTTTACTAACAACGCATTGTTTTTATGTTTGGAGCAGAAAGACTTGGTGAAATCTTGGCATCTCCAAATCCCATCATTCTTCCATTCATTAATTATAATGATTCATTTGATGTCCATGTTTTTATTTTGTTTTGAGGCAGGGACAAGAGGCGCTTAGATAGCGATTCACTCAAAGGAAACGTTCTTCAAGAGAAAGAAAAAGGAGAACACATTGTCACATGAACCAACCTGGAGCTGCTTCTCCTTTTACACCCATAGCTCGTCAATCTGTGCACATCATAATTGCTACAAAATTTAGATTTCAAGCAACCATTAGGAGAATTTTTGGACCCACTCGCCTTAATGAAATTAATGCCTCAATCAACCCTTTTATTTTGCCTATGATAAATTATGAACTAACACTTGATGTATATATTTTCATTTTGATGTGATCACTCATCGTAGTCAAAACTTTGTGGTACATAAGCCTCCTTGTATTGTAAAAATGTCAAGCACTTTTCCTACCTTTCATTCTAAAAATGGTGAGGATGCACAATAATTTCTAGATAATTTGGAGATGGCACACCTTATCTCTGGGAGAGATCAAGAAGAGGTAAAGCTGCGTGCTTTTCCACTCGTTCTCAAAGAGGAGGCTAAGGCATGGTACGAGGCCTTGCAAACTCAAAACAAAACTAATTGGGAGAGGCTACGTGCAATTTTTCTTGCCAAATTTGGGCAAGGAGATACTCCAGAGGGTCTTTGGAAGTGTCTACTTCAACATAAACAGGTATTCCTTGAAGACTACCCATCTTATGAGGCCGTTTTCCTTAACCTATGGGATAGATGGGAGGCTACCTTACAAAACCAAGGTGGTGCACCAAACTTTCTAAAGAAAGATAGGTTCATGGATGGCTTGTATCCAATTTTGAAGACCAAGGTAGAGTTAAAATTCCCATCAACATTTGAGGAAGCATGTGAGGTGGCCATGGTCAAATTCAAGAAGTTAATTTTTCAAGCACATAGAACAAGGGACCTAAATGAAGTCATTGAGAGGGATTCTTCACCAAGCATGGGAGCACAAGTTAGGGGCTCTCTTGCCCATACTTCACAAATAGGGGAAGGATCACAACAAGAGATCTTGCAAAGATTAACTCAACAACTAGAGAGTCTCACCTTGAATCTAGTGTAGGGCCTACCCCAACAGCGACAACCAAGAGAAGGGAATCGCAATCAACGACGTCAAGCACAAGAGTTGAGATACTGGAATTGCAACGAAGTTGGTCATGGCATGTATAATTGCCCTGACCCTCGAAGGCTTCCAGGGGACATATACCCTCCTAGACCCCCTCCGCTCATGGTGGAGCAAGAGCATGCTCAAGCCCCGCAAATTCTTCGTCGACCGCCACCACCTCCAGTGGCAAACATCCCTCCTGTCCCACCAGTGGAGGAAGAGAGAGGAGTAAACGTCATAAAGCTGGAAGAGGAGATAGAGGTGAGCCCTATACATTTTGATGTTATGCCAGCAGAAAAGCGCACAAGAGTACACAACAAGGATGAAGACACAAGGAATGAAGAGTCAGAACCTGCAAGGAAGGAGAGGAAGAAAATGTCAAAGAAGGAGGAAGGAGGCAAGAAGCAGAGGTCAAGGCGAAGGGAGATAGGCATCAACGATTTTCCATTAGGAAAGAATATGGAACCCTACAAAATCTTAGAAGATCTGCAAACTCAAAAGCCCAATATTTCTTGGCCTCAACTCCTACATCTATCACCCAAGGTGAGAAAGCACTGGTCCAAACTTGTAAGCACAAGACTCCCAAGAAAGAAAGAAAAGGTGACAATAAAGGCATTGACTTCAAAGCCACAACAAGATGTGGAACCTATTGTAGATGCTTATGTAAGGGGTAGGAAGGTATCCAATGTGTATGTTGATGGTGGAGCACAAATGTGTGTGATCACGGAAAGAGCCATGAATAGACTAGGGCTTGAAATCACTAAATCCTCTAATTGTCAAGCTAGGCTGGCCAACAATGCAAGTGTGAAGTGCCTAGGGATCATCGAGAATGTAAAAGTTTCTGTATGTAATATAGATGCACGTGTGGACATGTATGTTATGCCAGCCAAGGGGGAGGGCTATCCCATCATCCTAGGGAGGCCTTGGCTCATTGCTATGAATGCAGATAAAAAATGGGGACGAGGACATTTGATTCTCAAAAAGGGGCAACATGTAGTATACGATTGGCATGAAGGAAAGCAGCTCGACATCAACTATCAGACCACGGCTGATGAAGAAAGTGACGAGAGTTTTGGCTCAAGCGACGAGGAAAGTTCAACCACTACATCCAATAGCAAAGAAGAATCATCTTTGGAGGTAATGGGAATCATCTTCAACACATCAAAAACTCCATCAATAGAGGTTGACCCAACAAAAGAGCAAACAAAGGATGACAAAGGTGACCACAAGCACTTTCAAGACATTGAGAGGATGCTTGCAAAAGATCTTACCCCTGAGGAGAAGCAGTCCTACATCGATATGCTCAAGAGGTATCCCAATTTGTTTATCACTGATTACTCACAAATTAGAGGTGTGGATGTTATAGAGCATGGCATAGAATTAAAACCAGGTACTAAACCTGTGGCTCAAAAGCTAAGGCGCCTAGGAAAAATACAACAAGAGGCACTTTTGACAGAGTACTCAAAGCTGGTTTCATTTACCCTGTGTCTAACTCTGAGTGGGTGTCCCCAATTGTAGTAACCCCTAAAAAGAACGGAAAATGGAGGGTCTATGTTGATGACAAACCGCTCAATGCTGCAACAAAGAGGGATCATTTTCCTCTTCCTTTCCAAGATGAAATCTTAAACGAAGTAGCCGGCTATGAATGTTACACAGTGTGTGATGGGTATTCAGGGTATTTTCAAATCAGAATAGCAGAAGAAAATCAGTTAAAAACCACTTTCATCACACCTTGGGGTTGCTTTGCCTATAGAGTGATGCCATTTGGGCTCACAAATGCTCCTAGTACCTTTATAAGGTTTACAACTC
Source organism: Adiantum capillus-veneris (assembly GCF_014529385.1). Taxonomy (NCBI): domain Eukaryota; kingdom Viridiplantae; phylum Streptophyta; class Polypodiopsida; order Polypodiales; family Pteridaceae; genus Adiantum; species Adiantum capillus-veneris. The sequence continues at coordinate 102,075,350 of NC_140950.1, read as the reverse complement.
TTGTCTTTCAGCCCTTCTTTGGAAAGTCAATTAGGGTTTTTATGAATAACTTCTGTATCTATAGTAGCCAGAGACTTCATTGCAAAAAGTTGAGGAGGGGCTTAGGAGGCTTCATCAATTTGGGGGACAGCTTAATCCTGAGAAGTGTCACATTGCAGAGTCACAAGTGGTATTGCTAGGTCATGTGGTTTCTTTGCAAGGAATTCAACTAGATCCATCAAATTTAAATGCTCTCTTGTCACTACAACCACCAACGACAACCAAGGAGCTCATGACTTTCAACCACAAAGTAAGGTACATGTCTCGTTTCATTCACCTTCTAGCGGAAGCTATTGCACCTTTGCACAAGCTAGCAAACAAACCCACATTTGAATGGAGAGAGGAACACGAATTATGCTTTACTGAAGTAAAGGGTATTCTCAACTCTCTTTTAACAATAATTCCACCAAATCCAAAGGATACATATTACATCACGCCAAGTGTAGGAATGGAGTCCATCGGTGTAGTTCTCATGCAAAAAGACCCAAAAACATGGTACATGAGGCCAGTATACTTTGCAAGCAAAGTCATGACCGCTGCAAAAAAGGGCTACACCGATATGGAGAAGGTGGTATTCACAATTATGTTTGCGATAAGAAAGTTCCGATCATATCTCTTACCTGCACCATTTGTCATTCTCACCATGGAAAACAATTTACCATATGTTGTGCAACACATGAGCCTCTCATCTAGGATAGCCAAATGGGTTCTAGAACATCAAGAGTTCGAATACACTTTTCTTGTGGAAGATAGCACAAGGGCAGGTCTTGCAGACATTCTCACATACAAAGTGAGAGAAAGGAAAGAGTCACCAAAGGCAGGAGACAAAGCTACACCACAACTTAATGAGGAGGAGATGGACAATGCACACATTTTGTGCTTTGATGGACCTTACCGACGACAACACGATCAGGCAGCAGGGGGGGTTCTTATTCTAAGTCCACAAAGGGAAGTTCTTGTTAAGAAAGGTATCACCTTGGAAAATGTTCATTCTAATAATGAGGCTGAGTATGTCACCTTAAAGTTGGGGCTTGAAGAATGCAGAAAACTTGGCATCAAAAGACTTATAATAAGAGGTGATTCATTACTAGTTATTAGGCAAATCCAAGGGATATGGAAGTGCAAGAACCCTACTCTAGTGGAGTGGCTTCAACAGGTGAAGGCTTTGATAAAGAACTTTGAAGCTACACAGGTACAGCATGTCGTGAGAACCCTCAACAAGGAAGCAGATTATCTCGCCAGTGAGAAACTTCAGATCATGGTGGGAGGTGTGAAGCTCTACAAACCAAAGTACCAAGGCCAAGAGGAATTGAAGGACATCATATTTTTCCTCCAAACTGGTGAGTGCCCTAAACACTTGGATAAAGTGCAAAGGCATAGGTTGGTAAAAAAGGCAACTCCTTACCAACTCATAGGAGATGATCTGTATCATAAAGGGAAAGATTTGGTGCTAAGAAGGGTGCCCTCTGTTCAAGAAATAGAGAGAATCCTCTTTTCATGCCATGATGATGTCTGTGGGGGTCATTTTTCTCATGATATTGCAAACAGGAAGATTTTGCAAGTAGGGTTTGTTTGGCCAAGTCTACACCGTGATGTCCAGCATTGGTGTAAGTCATGCAAAGGTTGTCAAATTGCTGGAAATCGACGACTCACTTACGAACCTCGAGTTCCAATAATTTCGTATGGTCCTTTTGAGAAGTGGGGTGTGGATGGAATAGGCCCCTTACCTCGCACATCTCCCGGGAAGGTCTTCATCATTGTGGGAGTAGATTACATGACACGATGGGCGGAGGCAGCAAGTACAACACGAATTACAGCCGAGGAGGTATCAAAATTTATCTTTGATCACATATGCAGTAGATTCGGCACACCATTAGAGATTTTGTCAGATCGTGGTCCAAGGTTTAGAACAGAGCTCCTAGATAATCTTTTGACAAAGTTAAAAGTCAAACATTTGCATTCTACACCTTACTACCCTCAGTGCAATGGGTTGGTTGAAAAGGTGAATGGAATGACATGTAAGATCATTTCTAAGCAGGTTGGAGACCGACCAAACGACTGGGATCATCATTTGACCGCAACTCTATGGGCATACAGAACATCTTTCAAGGTATCCACTCAACTCACTCCTTTTCATTTGGTATATGGACAGGAGGCACTCCTTCCTATTGATGTGGAGATTGCAAGCCTACGCATTCTCTCACGGGGAGCAAAGAGGCCAAAAGAAGCTTTGCAAGAAATAATTTTAGATCTTCAACGACTTGAGCTTGATAGAGAAGAGTCCATCGACTATTACATTGCCCAAGCCACAAGCCAAAGGGACAAAATCAACAAGAAGCTCAAGGGGAAAGGATTGAAGGAAGGTATGTTGGCTCTTTGCTATGATAACTAACTTGATACTCGACTTGACAAAAAGTTTTTGCAAAGAAGGGAGGGACCTTTCATGATAAAAACAAAGTTTGGGAATGGTAGTTACAGATTAGCAGATTTATCAGGAAAACTCCACAAGACCAGAGTCAATGGATGGAGATTAAAGCCCTACTTTCAACGTATCAATCCGTTGATAGGAAGTCATCTACCTACATCGTCTAAGCTCCAAATTGGCATGGCTCCCTTTGGCTTGGCAAATGCTCCACCTATTTCTAAAGCTTTGATGTGCAAAGAAGAACCAACCTTGGAATCTCAACATACCCAAGGCAACCCTCCCATCTCCGATTTATGGGATTGAGGTAATGAAAAGCACGTCTAATGGAGTAAAAGAGTGTATATCGCTCCTCCTTTTTTCAGAACAATAAGAAAAAAAGAAAAAAAAAAGAAAAAAAAGAAAAAAAAAAGAGTGTATATCGCTCCTTTTTTCAGAACAATAAGAAAAAAAGAAAAAAAAAAGAAAAGAAAAGAAAAAAAAAACTCTTTTGTTTCATCTAGGAGCATGAATGATCCTAGATGAAGGGGGAGGGCTAATATGAGTAGCGTTAAATGGTTACCTTGCATTTGCACTACATTTCTACTTAAATGTATATATTTTTTATCAAAGTTTTAACTTGGTGTTCATTCTCTCTTTCCGTAATAGCCTTTTTCCATACAAACACCTTACCCTTATCAGATCTTTATGCATTTACATCATATTTCTCTCTTCATGCTAAATGTAAATAGTAAACTTAATTCTACTCTCCTAGTTTTTTTACTGCACATTCTTTTAACTAATTACCTTTACTAATTTAAATAGCTATCTACATCCCATAATTTGTAAATAAATAATTTATGGGCACTTATCTTACCCATCTTCTCTCAAGGGTAGGGTTAACCTTGTAGGCCTTCCCTTCCCCACCACTATGTGACCCAAGTCTTGGATCATTTACTTATGTTGGTGAAAAAATCATAAATAGAATGTATATCCCCAATAAATCAAACTTTATTGGAGCCTACCTCATTTGTTTAAGGTGGATTCTCTTTTGAAAAAGCATGCTACACCTTGGATGCATGCTAAAGGGCCCCCTACAAGGAGACTTGGTTCAAAAGGTGTTTTGGATGCATTGTGAACGCCTTATCTCATGGCTATACTTGAGGAACACTCCAAAATCAGCTTAAACACTTTGAGAAGGTCAACTTTTCCTTTTACAGCACCCAATTCTGAGTTACAGGCTGAAAGTTATGGTGAAAACAAGGTGCTGCGGACACAGTTACTGCAGGTCAAAGTTACAATCAGGTAAACCACAAAGGTGAAAAGTTTTTTTGAATTCTCCAACATTCTAAAATACCAATGGGGAGTTAAAAACCACTTGCATGTGGAGGGGTCGGCTCAAGATGCTTCCAGAGACACAACAAACAGGATGGGGACACTCTGCAGGAGCCACTGGAGGGACATCATGGTGGAGCCCACATACATTATCAACCCTTATGGAGCCTCCACGACCTAAAAGTCTATTTTTAATGAAAAAATAAGTCCCTTATTTGCATAATTGAAGGAATGGTCAAAAGGGAACCTAACTATGGTTAATTACCTACCCTAGTCAAGTTTAACCTAACCCAAGGTCTTGTACAGCTTTAAAAAGTCCCTTTGGCAAGCACAAAAATACACACACCTACTCCATTGCTGCAAATAAGCTCCTCTAAGGTTAGGGAAGCCCTAATCTCTCTCTCCTCTTGTCTCCCTATCCCTTTCCTAAGCTCGCTATCATAAGCGGCACCATAGAGAGAGCATCAATATGCTATTGCTACCATTCTCTTGTAAACATTTCTCTTATCATACTCATCCCTAAATAAGGATTGTAGATTCTATATGAGAGCAAGGATATCAAGTTCAATGATCTATCTCATGGTTTGATCAACAAATTGTTGCAATTGGGGTGTCGTCGTCACATTTTTGCTCTAAACGCATGCAAAATTGGTAAGCATGTCTTGGCAGCTTCTCATATTTTGTGCTCATTGGGTTGCTTGTTTGTTGAGAAAGTTTTTGTGTACCATGGTGTCTATTTGCTTGGCTTCTCTCCTTATGTTGTGTGTAAGTAAGTCTTGGGGATGCATAGATGGAGAAGAGCTCTCTATGCATGCCGCCTTATGTGTGTAAGTAGTCTCTTCTTTTGGGAAAGGAAAGGAGTTGTCAAGTATTTGTGCATTATGGTGTTTTGAGTTTTGAGGTTTTGTGCTTGCTTTTCTTAGAAGTATATGAGCACTAATATGGTGAAGGTCAATCTTTGCATGTGAGTTTGTGCAGTGTTCAAAGGGATTGCTTAAGGAGTGTGTTGAATGGTTGAAGGGCATTTTGTGTTGAAGCACATAAGGAAGGTGTGAGTGTGTGTGTGTGTGTGTGTGCTATATATGGTTTTTTTTGGTTTCCTTCTTTCTCCATAAAAGAGGGTGGTGCCCCTAAGAAATATGCGTGTGTAGGGTCTCACGGAGTGTTTGTCTGGTGGGAGCCTTTAGTTGAGCCCCATCTCAAAAAATCCGCTTTCAGTAGGTGTCATACCCGTAGGCGTCCCCCCCATAGGCGTCGGACCCTTGGGTGTGAATCCCGGACACGTAGTACCCATGCCTCTGGCTACCCAGTACTGAGACGCCTCTGCCATCTGACTGGGCGTCATCCGTGTTACAAATCCCATAAATGCATCTGCACTCATAGAAGTGGGATCTGGAAACTGGTCTTCCATACTAAAGTCCTGCACAAAGAAAGTAAAAGAAAGCATCATAACACCTTTGTTTAAATTAACTTTAAGCTTAATTTTAAGTCAACGTCTTCACACAAACACTTACAGGCCTAGGCCTCGACGAGTGAGGCATCATCGATAAGATCTTGCATCGTATCATCGTCTATCTCTAATTGCACACATAAATCTGTCCCAACTCGTTCTGGAAGATTGTCTTCATCCATTGCATCTTCATCTACAAGTGTCATATCTACCTCGTCTGTGTCATCCCTCGTATATCTATTAGCTTCCTCTGCCATACCTTCGCCCATCTCATCTAATGTCACAGTAGTATCTGTGTCGTCTGACCAACTTTCCTCCAGGAGCTCTTGCCCTTCAAATACTTGTTTATTTCTTGGAGCAACCTGAACCACAAACCACCATTGTCGCTCTCGAGGGTCCGGTACAAAGACCACTTTCTCACAATATTCGGGGAGAGAAAATGTGTTGCTCGCATCTATCCAAACCTTTGTATAATATATTTGCACAAGCTTGTTTCCATATCTGCGTATTGTTGCATTGCGACCAGAAGTAATCACCTTGAACCACTTCACATTATCCAACAAAAACATCTCAAACCTCCTGAAGATGACTTTCAAGATATCTGACACTAGACCACAGTAATACAAGTTGCTATTGCTCTCATTCGTGTCTCTGGCACTAGCCCTGCTCTTTTGCATGAAACTAACCATTATCCCACTGTCAAACGTGTTTCTTCTGCTATCAATTTATTGTGTTCTTTCATGAAATGCTTTCCATGCGACCACAGTGCCATGTATGTATCATACCGTTTAACCATGCCATTGTAGGTAATTCAGGTAGAGGAGCGAGATAGTCTGGCAAGGGTAAGCCTCTACTCGTTCGGTTTTGCTTGAAATCGTGTCGCTCCCTATTGTGTCTCTCTTTCTCTTCTTTGTACCTTTCAATCCCTTTTTGCATCGGCTCTGAATTTAGTATACAGAACTTCATGATCTTTTCTCACATGGCGTCGTTCATTTTCTTCAGCACCCCTTGGCCTTGCGGCTCCTCTCCCACCAGTCTTGCATCCTCCTCATCACTCCACAGTAGAGGCATTTTTGGGTCAAAAACGGATAGAAATTCGGTCGTCAAGACAAAAGACTCTTGCACCAGGCATCCTTCTACCATGCTCCCCTCTGGACGCGCTATTTGGCGAAAAAAACCCTTAAGTATTTTCATGAACCCCTCTAGAAAGAACATCCAACGGTTGTGGACTGTACTTGCCACTACAACCTCATCTACTACATGGACGAGCAAGTGCATTTGGATAGTTAGGCAGCTCGTGGGTAGATACTTCTCATTCATGCAAACTGCCTCAATGGAGTTAGCCCTTGCGACTACAATAGATTCCTCTTGCATCTCCTTGGAAGAGATCCACCACACTAGCTTTGAAATCTTGTATATGCAGGTCCGCACTTCCTCCGTTAAACACCCTTGATTGCAATTGGAAGAATGAATTGCAAGAACTTATGCCAGTCGTGCGATTTCAGTCTTGACAGTTGATCGTCACGGGTGAATGCTGTCTTGAGACATCGCATATATCCTGTTGGTGTCCTGAACTCTGACATCACCCTTTTAACTTGTTGCTCCTTGCTTTCTAGCAATACCCATGGCGCTCTTGGAAGCTTTGTTTGGCCAGCTGCATTGGTGAAAGGCCACAGCTGTGGCATCTTTCCAATTGACTGTAAATCATCTAGTGAATCTGGATTGTCTTTCATTCCCATGATTGTCTTCCAAAGGAGATCTCCCACATTCTTGAATATATGCATTGGATCTAGCAAATGGTTAATTAGTACACCCTATTACGGCAACGTATGGAGAATGGACAAACGTTTCATTCCTAGAATAGGTTGCCCCTCATGTTGCTCCCATCGGCAACGCCACTCTTGTACATGCATATGACGACATTCAACGCGACCAAGTTGACCTTCGTGCAAGGGATGTCCATCAGGAAGATAACGGTGGTGGACTTGATAATTTGTGTTTTGAAGAGAGTTAAAATAGCGCACATCCAAAGATGGCCCGCAAATTGGACATGCATTGTATCCCAAAGTTGTAAGCCCTGCATATATTAAAGCATGATTCAGGCCAAGACAAAGTGCTTGCATAGCGAGAATTTTGTAAATCAAGAACCATTACTAGAAGCTTCTCCGTATCTGGCCAATCATGCATAGTCCACATAAGAAGTCCATGGATCCTTGCATGCTTTTGTCCTACTGGTTCAACCACATCTGCTATGTCGATCCCATGCCATAACTCCTAGAGCTCGTCAACTATATCAAATGACCCTTCTTGATGGAAAGCCACAACGGGAGGTTGTAATTGATAAGGCACACATGCCAAGTGCTCCACGACGAGCTTCTCAAGCCAAATGGATTGACTCCATATATTGCCATGCCCAAACGCAAATTGTGTGGTTCACTCTTAAAATGTGGCCAAGTATCTTCAATGCGCCTCCAAGCCTTTGAATCAGCGGGCACCCTAAATGTTGCGTCAGTGGATCGATTCGTAGAATGCCACCGCATCAACTTTGCAATGGAACCACAACGAAATATGGTTTTTATCCTAGGAATAATAGGGAAATGCCGCAACACTTTAGTTGGCACAGTATCGCCAATCGCTGCATCTTTTTGTAGCGCATTACTCCGCACATAGGACACGACAGACAATCTGCGAATTCATTGCAAAAAATAATGCAATCATTTGGACATGCATGAATCTTGTTGTAGTACAAGCCAACTGAGGTCAATAGTTTCTTTGCGTCTGGCCTAGAGGGGGTATTTCATTGCCAGCCGGGAGAAGTTTCTCCCGCAACAACCTATTTAATCCACATTAAATAAAAAATATCCCCAAGCACGTCATCGTTGCAATCAGAAAATCTCTTTTGTAAATTACGTATCTAAACAAAGCAGTGACACTTTCATCTGACCACCCGTACACTAGACTGAAGATTCAAAAATGCAAGACAAGTACAAAGCACAAATATTTTGGTGCCTTCATAGATTGGTCGACGTGCCAACTTCCTCAACATTTCTTCTAGAGATAGGCACACGTCTTCCAGTGCTGCTTTGTTAGCGTTCTCCTCGCTTGTTTTGAAGAAGGCATCCAGCATCTCCTCCATGCCGTCGTCTTTTGTCTGTAAGCCCTTTTCTGCTTCCATCCTTGGCTCTATACTGGTCGGACCTTCACGCATAATCCTTTTTCTCTCTCTCTCAGATGTAGGTGTTATGTCGCAAAAATCAATGCCCGTTCCATAGGAGTCGTATCGTAGATTCTGTACGATTTCTCTAGCAAACTCTCCGTACTTGTGCACATGCTCATTACATATCTACGCATGCGCAGGATTTGATACTTGCAGAGCGTGCACGAGCATGCAATCTTTTCCTCCAAGTTACTTGATGATGTTTCCATCTACAATGATTATGAATGTTGTTTTAATATATATACTACTCACAATGTAAACTACCTCGCATTCTCTAGTCTTGACCGATCTCCGTACACCTCGGTCCAGAGGTGTACGGAGATCAGGACCACTGGGTCAAAATCTCGTCTTTATTGGTCAAATCTTATATGGGTAGACACAAACGTGCACTCCCAGGTGTACATGGCAATGCATGTAGAGGGCAAAACCCCTTTGCCTCTTTTAGTTCCATAGTTTATTCTAGAGGGAGAGAGAGAGAGATAGAGAGAGAGTTTGTGTCCTTTTCACAAAATTGGTCAGCCAACCTAACTCTTTCACGCCGACTTTCTCTATATACTATCTATCTCTCTCTCTCTCTACCTCTGTAGCTATCTCTAGTTAATTCTCTCTCTCTCTCTCTCTCTCTCTCTATATCTATATATATATATATATATATATATATATATATATATATATATATATATGTATATATATATATATATATATCACTCTTTATTTCTCTCTCTCTCTCTCTCTCTCTCTCTCTCTCTTTAATTTATACAAACATCTCTCTCTCTCTCCCTCTCTACCACAGCAGAGCTCGTTGCTTTAGACCAGAGGCATACTGATCGAACAAGCGACTGAGCTAGGGAGTCCAAACGCCCACGACAGCGGAGGACTACACAACATCAACACAGGCTACATCAGAGGATCTAGGTCACTTTGGCTCGACATGCACAATGCTCGGTCAGACTACTGACCATGGAGGAGATTGATGAGATCAGCCAGGGATCTCCTATGATCTACCTATCCCAGTTAGCTGTTTTAGTTGCTTACTCCACACCCAGCAGTTTAGGATTCCATAGTATTTTATTTTGTCATTTTGTCATCTTGTTACTCTAACTTTGTATCAGATCCACCACATTGTAACTTTCTGGTCTCATAGGTCACTTTGGCCTTTTGAAGACGTTAATATAACATTTCATTTTCATTTCTCTCTTTAATTTATCTTTCTTTAATTTTAATTTCCTACGCATACATTCTCTCTCTCTCTCTCTCTCTCTCTCTCTCTCTCTCTCTCTCTCTCTCTCTCTCTCTCTCTCTCTCTCTCTCTCTTTAATTTCCTACATGCACACACACATCTCTCGCTCTCTCTCTCTCTCTCTCTCTCTCTCTCTCTCTCTCTCTATCTATCTATCTATCTCTCTCTCTAGCTTTTTAATTTCTTATTTACACACACACACACACACACATTTCTCTCTCCTCTCTCTCTCTCTCTCTCTCTCTCTCTCTCTCTTTCCCACACACACACACACGATGTAGAGAGAGAGAGAGAGATGTTGGGGGTGGCGGGGGGGGGGGGGGGGGGGGGGGGGTTTCATAATACCTGCGCAACAGATTTCGGCCAAGAGATCTGAGCGCGTCGCAGGCAAAAATGGCCGCCTGCGCGCGGATTTCCTTTTTTCTCTCCCCCAATTTTTTGCGTCAAAATCTGAGTCGATATACTCGTGGTAATATCCGTCGATATACGCGTGGTAAAGTATGCCTTGCCATGCGTATTTCAACTTGCATATCGACGGATATTTCGACGCATATATCGACGGGCTGCAAGTACGCCGATAAACGCGTGGAAAAGTATGGCCGTCGATATATATTGCATCGATATCTTGATGTTATGTTGTAAATAATTGTGATTATTTACATCTGCTCAAAAAATTGACAATCTTGCATATTTGGGCATACCACAAGGTCAAGCATAGCAAGTAGACCTCACAAATCAATTTTGGTGAAATTTGGATCACAAAAGTGAGGCTTAAGCCAAATTCTTAAAATAAGAGTCTGCGAACACGAAACAGTTGATAAACTTGATGAATGTTGTTCAAATTAAGTTTTAACTTGACTAAGAGTCTCAAAATAGATCATAAAAAGACTATCCTTTGAAAAAGTTAAAAAAATTGTTCATTTTAGGTCAAAAGTTAATAATCGTAATTATTTACTTTTTGCTCAAAACTGATCATGGTTGTTACCAGAGACTCTATGCATGATTGCAAACATCTTTTGTGAAGGCTCATAGAGTTTGGATCACAAAATAGGCTAAAAACTTGGTAAAATTTGAAATCTGTACTAATTGTTGAGAAATTGAGTTTGACTTGATGAATCTTGTTCAAATTAAGTTTTAACTTGATTTATAGGCTCAAAATAGATCATGAAAAGACTATCTATTGAAAAAGTTGAAAAAATTATTCATTTTAGGTTAAAAGTTTATAATTGCGCTTATTTACTTTTGGCTCAAAATTGATCAAGGTTTATACCAAAGACTCTATGCATGATTGCAAACATCTTTTCTGGAGGCTCATGAAGTTTGGATCACAAAATAGATCAAAACCTTGATAAAAATTGAAATCTGTACTGAATGTCAAGAACTTGAGTGTGACTTGGTAAACCTTGTTCAAATTCAGTGAACCTTGACTCATAGGCTTATATTGATGTGTTAAACAAGTATACATGCTCACAAGACCAAAAATATGCAAAAATTTATCAAAAGTAAATAATCACGATTCTTTACTTTTGAAAGGGGGGGGGAACCTATAGTAAATAATCACGATTATTTACATTTTCTCCAAAAATGAGAAATTTGGCACAACTAAATATACCGCAGGGTCAAGCACATCAATTAGACACCACAAATCAAATTTAGTGAAATTGAGACTGAAGCCAGATTCTTGGAATCAAAGTCTTACATGTGGACACTAAACAATTGATAACTTGGACAAATCTTGATCAAACTCAACCAAATTTGTCCAAAGACCACAACAAGGTAATTACTTAGCAAAACAAACCTCAAAAGTGTAGAAACTGAGAAAAGTAAATAATCGAGATTATTTATTTTTGAGCCCAGAAACAAGATTTTAAACTTTTGAGATTGTACAGTGATAGAACAACATAATAGAAGCCACTTGTCAATTTTGGGTTCCATCAGATCCACATTGGTACCTGTTAACTCAATTTCAAGTTGCAGATTAGTCTTTTAGCTCCTTGCAAGGATAAAATTTGGAAATCTAATTTGCTGACTCACTTAGCTCAGATTGAAGAACCAGGTTGCAGACAAAGAATTGGGAGCTTGACAAGAGATGAATACAAGTCAAGTGGAAAAAATGGATGACAATCTAATCTGTAGGTTAGGTTATTCAAGGCCTAGATTTTCATCATTTCAAGGGCTCCAATCAATTCTGACACTTTCGAGCTAGAGTTAATCAACTCTTATGACTCTAAGAGAAATCAACTGCCAAAAGTACTTTGGCAAAATCAGTCTTATCAAACCCAAGCAGGAAATTTTTTTGCTAATCAATACCAAAATCTGCTAGGAGACAATTTTTACAGAACTTGTTGACATGGACTCATCTCGAGCTGAGAGTTCAAGTACAACAGAGCAAGCCAGTAGCAATGGCAACATCGCACAAGTGCAAAAGAGCGAATTTTACAGCTATATGGCTACATTGAAGATAAGTTTTTCTATACAAATCTGGAAGGCCATAGGTATCTTATGAGTAGTAAAAGCAGCTTACGAACTAAGATCCCATTGATCAAAGTGAAGCCAGATTCAGAGAACTCCTAGATGTTCACAGAATTTAGTGGAGCCACGTAGTGCAACTGTGCAATCATTCATAAGTCCGGCTAAGGGACACATCAAACATAATAATGTTAGCATTATATGGTACAGATAATTCATATGCACACTATGTGGACCAAAAAGGACAGCTGTACAAAAAGGATCGATCAGTGTTTGAACGGCCCACATACCAGCTCATAGAAGTCCAATGATAGATAAAAAAGGATGGTTCATTTCAGAGGAAAGAATCTATTATAGTCCATTCTCTCTAGAGTGAAGGATATTACCCAAGTGACTCCAAAAATCTGTTCAGAGCCAACTCTCCTCCATTGAAAATCAAGCTTCAATGTTGTGACCAAATAAGCATATACTTTGACCAAAACAATCGTAGATATAGAGGAGAGTCTAGCATCTATAATGCCTTGGGTTCTGAAACCACAGAAGCTCATATCATAAGAGACCCATGGGAGAGACAATAGCAAGGCAAAGATAATGCTATCTACAGCTTGACTTGGGGAATAATTTGTCATGTTTCACGGAGATACATAGGAAACTATGCAGAAGGTTTACAGATGCCAAACATCAATACTGCTACCCAAAGTGTACCTTACAATCCCAAAAGGTGAGACTCAACCAGAGCCAAACATTTTTGAGCTCTCACAATGAAGCAAGCTATAGTGATCACCCTAGGAAGGGGGAAGCTCCAAATTCCTCAAGCTCAGCTCTAGTACCAGAAAATCCTACACGAGTTAGAAGCCCAAGAACTTCTATCCAGCAGACCCCTTCAAAGCAAAAACCATTGGAAGCCCATATGGTTATTGGAAGTTTTCCATTGACCCAGAAACCATCAAAATCTACAGAAAAATTCTTCTTTGAAGATCATCGAGGACAAAAGTTTCAGTTAATCTCCACGAGTCAAAGTCAAAGGCCAAAAAATCCCATAGTGTTCAAACAGTTTGATGAGACCAAGCTTGAGTATGCATATCGAGATGAAAATGGCAATGATTCTCAGCAGGTTCATGACCTCGTACAAGCCCCTACAGATGCTAAACCTGAATTCAAGGACTATCTGAAAATGATGCAAAGCCTCAAGCTGCCAGAACAGGTGACAAAAAAGTCAAAGTCCATGAGACCTAAAGTCCAAAAGGCTACACAAAGGTCACCACCAAAATCTCCTCCAAAGAGACAGATTCTGCCAGAAAGTACAGTGGATCTTCTAAGATCAAAAGTTACTTAAATGTAGGCACATAATGCTCAACAATTACAAGAAAAAGCTGCAATATTACAACAAAACGAGTCAACATTAACGGAAGTAGGTGATCAAGACAAAGACAATGTAGAAATAGTTCAACCCACGGACACCGCCACCATAAAAGCACTCATTACAGAAAGAAATCCTGAGAAGATCAAGTGCAACATTGTTAATGAAAACAAAGAAAATCTATCAAGAGAAGTAAAGCTATATTTTTAGCTAGACAAAAACCTCATGTCTTTTTGCACATGGAAAAAATGTTGCCAACCATAGTTGGAAGATGCTCCTGAATTTATGAGCATATCAGGAAACAAATGAGCACAATGTTGGAGGATCATCTCCACCACCATTGAAGTAAGTTCACAAATCATCATAGCTCAATTCCACGTGATCATAGTAAAGGATGTGCCAAACGGCATCATAATGGGAATTCCAATGGCCCAAAAGATGTTAGAGATACAAAATTCAATGAAGATGCAGTCTTCAAAGGAAATAAAGAATAAAGACCAAGATTGGTCACCTGCGGATGACAGCACAAAATCCTCAAATACAATTCAAATGAAAGATCTTAATGAAGATAATTCATCTCCATCAAACAGAACTTTAGAAGAGCTAGAAGCAGATCAAGCAACAACAAGTGAAAACCAAACAGAGCAAAGAGTAATCACGATAGGTATTGAGAAAAGAATACCATCAAAGTCAAAAGTTGAAAAGAATAGGGTTGCAAAAGTCCATGAAGAAACAGGAAGTCCAAAGATCCAAACATTGCCAGCTGAATCAGCAGCTGTAAGTCAGATTGAAAAACAAAGCCACCCTCCATAGGGACACAGTTAGATCAAGATGAGATCATGGCAAAAGCTAGACAAAAATCTTCAATAGAACCAACAATGAGAATAGCTATAGTTCTTAGCAATACAAAAGGAGCAAGTGTTAGCGGGTACGCCGCAACGGACGATGGAGCATAGCGAGAACACAGACCAACAAACTACCAATCCGAGGACGTAGTTGACCCGACTAGGGCATGGAGGCAATCTCTAGGTTGTCAACCCTGAGCTAGACACGAACAACACTCTACAGTCACTAATCCTGCCACAACACTACCATAAAGCAAAGAAACAGACAACGCATCCTACGAAACACTACAAGCTCAAAACAGTCTCAAATCATATCGGAATGACTCAAAATCGGAGGGTAAGACTCACAAGGACATATCCTATGCGGCCAAACACCTGAACCCTGAAAACCATAACTGTAAGACCTCGAATCGCTATCGCGATAGACTCAAAACAACAATTTCCAAAGTGTCCGGAACTGATCTACAAAGACATCAACACGAAGAGCTTCTCGCCCTGATTCTAACGACTACTCGATCATTCAGAACGGATGTCGTTTGAGGTACTTACGACCAAATATAGCTCGTAGCAGGCGGGCTCGCGATGTGGTCCTCGGCTTGCATTGCTTGCGTCGACGCGGAGAGCTCCTCGATCCTAACACGCTCCTACTCTCATATCTGCAATGTGATTAGTGTGCACGATGGTGTGTGTGTGTGAAGCTCACTACTTTGTGCTGCAGAACCCACGACTGGATATTAATTGAGATAACGTAATGTGTCCCTTACAAAGCCTTAGGTTTTAGCTTATATACCAAGCCTTCAAACCTAATGTCCGGCCAAATGACCTCAATTGTCCCTAGTCTTCTACAGAGCTTAATTACAAGAAACTGAGTTGGCTTTACTCATTATACAAGCATCTGCGGCAAAAATACAAGTACCGATTTAAAATATGAGGTTCCCGTGAACATTACAAAAGTGGCCGTAATGTCTCAAAATAATAATAAGGGGATATTCGATGACGTCCATGAACTTGTATCTTCATGTTGCAGCATCCATCTTCATCTTCATTACTTCATCACCATCTTCATGTGGAATCTTTATAGAATATTTGAGGAATCTTTAATGGAATCTTTATGGAAACGTTTTTGAAAGGGCGTCCCTTCAACACTCTCCCCCTCTGAATTCTTGTCGTCCCCGACAAGACCCTATGCCTTTGCTGGCCTTGACGAGTTCTTGATGTCTTGGTGTTGGTTGAGGTTGTTGTGGCAGCCTCTTCTGCAGTTGGTTGCTTTGCGTGATATTAAAGCTGTCTTGAAGTTGTACCTGTAGTGTATCTAAATCTTGGAACTCTCCCCCTCCGATTGGTTGTTGTATCTTGAATTCCATGAGGTTGTATTGACTTGTTGGTGCAGCAGGTTGTTGTCATTGTAGCTCTAGTATTTGATTTTCCTGTGGTTGTTATCTCGCTGGTGGAACATCCGATTTATGCATACACAAAAATGCATGGAAAACAATATGTTGTGCAAGAAAGATTTTGAGGGGTTCTTAAAAAGATGGTGTAGCTATAAAAGCATATGTCATGGGTTTGCAAGCTGGCACCCCTTTAAGAATGGTTTTTGTTGTTGAGGATATGTGCTCTCATCTTACTGTGCACTGTGCTTGAGTGTTGGACTCTATGAAACTCCACCACTTGCAAGTTAATAGACTCGACTCTTATGCTCATCTCATCCAGCATGAGCAACATGAGTTTAGATATGCTCAACTCTTCCAGCTTGAGCGTAAGCCTGATAAATATGACTCTTAGCACAAAGTTTAGTATGACTTGAAGCTTTGGGACTAATGCTTTGCTCATTTTATAGCTCAATATCCTGACTTTGACTATGCCAAAGAGTGTTTGACTTTTCACATTCTTGTGCTTACTACAAACATTTCTTCAAGTAAAGCTAAGCTTGAATCGTGAAAAAGAGGATTAGTGAAGGACCAAGTTGGCATTGAAGGTTTCTTTTGCCCAATGTATTTATCCATCTTTGAATCTGCATTTTGTTGGTTGTTATGACTAGGAGCATTGGAAGACTTAGGAATCCAAATATCTTGATGACCTTATTTACATTGTTGACTTTGCTTAGCTTTAAGTCATGCTGAAATCTTGAGATCTTCATGTAGGTCTAGTGCAATTGCAGTTGGCTTATGGTTGACTTGTAGCCAAATCTTTGTATACCCTATGTAGAATCCTTGTCTAAGAGGAAGATTCTTAGAGATCTGTCTCTATTTTGTATCCTCTTGAGAGTTGTGGTAGACTTTAGCATCTTTCACTGTGGTTTTGTTGTATACATGCTTCTTAGGTATTTTAGGATATTGTAGAGGTTGATACCTTGTGGGCCTTCTTTCTTGGGAGGGACTTGAGTTACTTCATATGCCGTAACTTGCGGGTTTGGAACCCATATCTATCTGTTACCTCCATAGTACTCATGTTCCTTTATGCTCCAATGTGATGCTATCCATGCCATGTGCTTGTCTCTTTGTGTTGATTTCCTATCTTTAATCCAAACCGGACATTAATGGTACCTGTAATTGTTGCTTGCTACCTCTTGGAAAAGAGAATATTAGCATTTTATCTTCTTTGTAGGCCTTGTGTTAACCCAACCACTTATGTCCAAGGATGACATCTGTAAGCATTTTCTTTGAAGCCTTCACCTGAAATTTTACCTGCTCTTCAAGATTTTAGATGCTAAGGGTAGCAACCATTTCTTTTTGACTTGTATGCAAACGTCGCATTGTTTTTCTATCATGTTTGCATGGAGTGATCTGGAGGATGCTTTGGATGTTCTTTGCAAGTAAATTGTACTTTTTTTCTTTATCCAATAGAGCATTGCATCTGACACTTTCTCCTTTTGTACTACTAAGAACTATTGTAGAGGATTGAATTTGACACTTGCTGTTCAAAGGACGCCCTTTCAACAACGTTTCCATAAAGATTCCATTAAAGATTCCTCAAAGATTCTGTAAAGATTCCACATGAAGATGGTGATTAAGTAATGAAGATGAAGATGGATGCTGCAACATGAAGATACAAGTTCATGGACGTCATCGAATATCCCCTTATTATTATTTTGAGTCATTACGACCACTTTTGTAATGTTCACGGGAACCTCATACTTTAAATCGGCACTTGTATTTTGGCCGCACATGCTTGTATAATGAGTAAAGCCAACTCAGTTTCTTGTAATTAAGCTTTGTAGAAGCCTAGGGACAATTCAGGTCATTTGGCCGGACATTAGGTTTGAAGGCTTGATATATAAGCTAAAACCTAAGGCTTTGTAAGGGACACATTACGTTATCTCAAATAATATACAGTCGTGGGTTCTGCAGCACACACTAGTGAGCTTCACGCACACACACCGTCGCGCACACTAATCACATTGCAGATATGAGAGTAGGAGCGTGTTACCATCGAGGAGCTCTCCGCGTCCACGCAAGCAATGCAAGACGAGGACCACATCGCGAGCCCGCCTGCTATGAGCTATATTTGGTCGTAAGTACCTCAAACGACATCCGTTCTGAATGATTGAGTAGTTGTTAGAATCAGGGCGAGAAGCTCTTCGTGTTGATGTCTTTATAGATCAATTTCGGACACTTTGAAAATTGTTGTTTTGAGTCTATCGCGACAGCGATTAGAGGTCTTACAGTTATGATTTTCAGGGTTTAGGTGTTTGGCCATATAGGATATGTCCTTGTGAGTCTTGGCCTCCGATTTCGAGTCATTCTGATATGATTTGAGACTGTTTCGAGCTTGTAATGTTTCGTAGGATGCGTTGTCTGTTTCTTTGCTTTATGGTGGTGTTGTGGTAGGATTAGTGACTGTAGAGTGTTGTTCGTGTCTAGCTCAGGGTTGACAACCCATACATTGCCTCCATGCTCTAGTCGGGTCAGCTACGTCCTCGGATTGACAGTTTGTTGGTCTGTGTTCTCGCTGTGCTCCATCGTCCGTCGCGGCGTACCCGCTTACATTGGCGTCGTTGCCGGGGACGAAGCGCCTAAACTAGCGTAACCGCATCACTCGTGTTTGATAAGTATATACGTTTCTCTAGAGTTTTCTAGAGTGTTGTCACCATTTGCCTTCTTAGTGGGAAGTCAGAGAGCGGATCTTTTGACTGATACCAGGGAGCTTGCGTCTCGCCAAGGTGGTCCACCATGAATGAGGTATGTTTATATTATTTTTTTTTGTGTTTAGATTAGGTTTTATGGTTTGTGTGTTTTGTTGTGACTTATGGTTGTGAAGAACTTTTTAAAAAAAAACGCAAAGAAAAACGCAAAAGGTAAGCAGGAGGCTGTTTGCGTGCTTGAAAGCAAAAACAACCATTCAACCATCCAAAGTAAGACTTTAGGTAGTGTAGGACATCTGATGTTGATCTAGAGCAATTTTGACATGAAAATTTTCTTGAAAACTCAAAAGGCGGAATTGTGTTGATTATGGTAAAAGTACTCTAAAATGGTCGTTTGAAAGCCGATTTGAGTGCTTGTTTTTGCATTGGAGACCTTATGGTTGGGGGAAAACACAGATTTGGTCCAATCCAAAAAAAAAAAACCATAAAAAAAAAAACCCAAAAAAAAAAATCTGAAACCAAAAATCTGCAATTAAAAAAAAAAAAAGTTTGACCTCAAGACCTTGTTTTGCATATGCTCTAGAGCTTCTATGTGAAATTTCAAAGCATTTGCATCAGTGCTTGTGCATATAAGTGGGAATTTGCTTTTTCTGAGTGTAAGGAAGTGAACTGTGAAATGGTTGAATCCAAAGGAAAAGAAGTCCAAATTGAATGAAACTTTGGGGATAGGCTTCTAAGGACATTGGGAACCAAACTGTTCAAAAACAGAGAAAAAAAATACTTTCTAGTGGCTCTCTGCCCAGTCTATCGCGTTTCTGAGTGTAAGGAAGTGAACTGTGAAATGGTTGAATCCAAAGGAAAAGAAGTCCAAATTGAATGAAACTTTGGGGATAGGCTTCTAAGGACATTGGGAACCAAACTGTTCAAAAACAGAGAAAAAAAATACTTTCTAGTGGCTCTCTGCCCAGTCTATCGCGATAGACTATGAATTGGAGATAGACTCACAAACAGGAAAAATCCCTCATACCGCAGGTAAAACACATCAATACAAGGCTGCTTCCAAAAATTGAGTGTACTTGGACACCTGCTTGACCACTAAACCTCTAGTCTGGTGTTTAGAGTCAGACTTCAGAGACACAATGGTAAAAAGGCCTTGACCAATAGCCCAAACATTGCACAACTTTTTGTATCCACTATACAGAGTATAAGGAAACTAGTTGTGAAGAGAACTTTGTAAAAAGACCAAAACTGGGAAACTTTACGAGCCTATCGCGATAGGTTGGGGATATTTAGCTGTGGACCTTATTTTGCAAATCCCTCATAGGGATAGCTTAAGCAGATCCTACATAGCATACACACCAAATTTCAAGGTGTTTGGATCACTAGAAGTGAATCTCAAGCACAGATAGAGATTCAGGTTTTGACAAAAACACTAAAAATGGCCCAAAACACAAACCAAGTGTCCAAATTGCATGAAATTTGAGGGATAGACACAAGAGAGTAAGGGGAATCTAAAAGTGAAGTCACAATTTTGAGTTGACTTTTCCTGCACAATCTGCTGTGTCTATCGCGATAGACTCATGACATTTTGAGTGGGACAGTTTTTGGAAATTGTGACTGGATAGCTTGAATCCACTCCTCACCTAGACCTTAACCATCATTTCAAATTTGAAATTGGACATCAAGAAGACCACCAAAGCACTTGTCTGGTGTTTTGAGTCAGACTTCAGAGACAAATTGGGTAAAGGGACTTGACCAAATTTCCAAACCTTGTGAAACTTGGTATACATGATCTACAGAGGGTAGGGAGCACATCTGTGAAGAGAAAATTTGAAAAAAATGTCATTTTGGCATACTTGGTCAGTCTATCGCGATAGACTAAGAACCTAGTGATAGAAACTGAATTTTTCAAAAACCTCTGTGGCATAGCTTGGAAAGGTGCTATCAAAGACACATAAAAATTTTGAAGTCATTTGGACATCAGAAAGTGGGTCTAAGACCAATTGAGAGGATTCAGCTTGTAGAAAACACCAAATCTGGTCTAACTGACAAAGTAAAAGTCCAAGCCACTTGAAAATTGGTAGGACGACTAAGGAAAGGTGTTGGAACACAGTGGTATAGTCAAAGTTCAAGTTTGACCTATAAAAGGGGTACTTGCTGAGTCTATCGCGATAGACTCAAACTAGGGCCAAAGAAATTGAAATTTTCAAAACCCTCTTGAGCTTGTTTAGCCTCTCAGGAGGTTACACACAAAATTTGGTGGATTTTGGACATTGGGAAGTCATCCTAAGTCTATTTTCTAGTGATCAGATAGACTCAGAATTCTAGACTTGGAGTTAGAGACCTAAGAAAAAGTCCAAAACATGTGGAAATTTGTGAGCAAGATGTACAGAGCATAGGGAACACAGTGGTGAAGAGAAATCTGGAAAAGTTTCAAAAATAAAGAACTTGCTGAGTCTATCGGGATAGACTAGGGTTTTTTCACAACAATTGAAAAATTTTGAAAACTGGCCTTACGGCCTTGTTCTACATGTTGTGAGCCTATGGTTAACATTTCAGTAAATTTTGAGTATTGTAAGTTCATCTAAGAGGATTACTTCATAAGATCAGAAAAGAAACTGTTGTTTGATGCAAGTTACAAAGGAAAAGTATTCCAAACTGGTTGAAACTTGGTGAGTAGTATCTCAAGAGAAGGGAGAACTCAAATCTGTAAAAACAGTTGAAAAACTGTATCCCAGTAACACTCTAGTGAGTCTATCATGATAGACTCAGAAATTCATTGTAGAAAAATCAAAATTCAAATCTGACTTCATATTTGGGTTCAGAAGGCCCATTATACCTTGTACACAAAGTTTGAGTGCATTTGAACAGTTGCAAGGGGTACTTGGTGAGTCTATCGCGATAGACAACTGAGGAAAAAATTTTGAGAAAAGTTTTGAAACCAAGTATACCACTGGGTTTATCATTGCCTAAGGAGTGCACACACCAATTTTGAGCTCAAACTGACCACTTGCAAAAACATCAGATAGAGCAACTTTCCAAATTACATCTCACTTTTTTGGTCATAACTTTCACATACGGACTCCGATTCCAAAACTTATTTTATCAAAACGCTGTTTAGGGCCTCAAAATGCATCCGGAAGTCATGGGTGTCTAAAACCGACAATTTGAGAGAATTGTGAGAAAACGCTCACGGTTTTGGACAAAGTTTTGGATTTTCCCTGACCAAAACACTTGAACACAGTGAGAGAGGTATTACTACAGCAAGCTAGAGCTGTTAAGCCTAGAAGTCATGTCTACATCAGACTCAGACTCAGCTTATACAAGCACATGGATTGCAGGGATAGATGAGCACCCGCCTAGAATAGATCTTCCAAACCTACAGTACATAAAGACGAATTTTGTGGAGAGAGTTTGGACGTATAACCATGAAAGTGAAGGACTATATAGGTATATTAATGGAAATCAATTCAACCTTTACAGTTGCTTAGAGCCTTACCCAGATGAGCTGACAGAGTACAAGCTCTTATATGTCTATACATACAAGGTCGACCGACAATGGAAATATTTATTTGTTGACAAGAATGGACGAGAATATAGAGGTGTAGAAAGCACAAATCCGCGAACCAAATTAGAGATGAGTGGATATGTGGTCAATGAAGGACCTCAGATACATCCACCAAACACAGGAACCTCTAAGAGAATTCCAAAGAGGGGACCACCACCTGGATTTCCTCCTAGAGCAATAACGAGAGATGAAACGATACCAGAGAGGAGTATGGTTCTATACTTTTCACCCCAAAGTATAAGACCATCTCAGCTAAGAAAATGGGTAAATAGAAAGTACAATGGCATAGGAGACCCATACGCACATGTCTCGGCTTTCAAGCAAGTCCTACGAGCAGAACGAGTAGAGTACTTCCACACGCAGTATGAGGGTTTTGGACTTACATTGGAGGACAATGCACAAGCATGGTTTGAACTATTGAACCGGAGAGAGTTCACAATCATTGAGAAAATGTTGGATGAATTTGTTCAAAAATTCACCAAGAGAGGCATAAAACATAACACCCTTTCTAAGATTCAAGAATTTAAACAAGGCGAAACAGAAACATTGCGACATGCAATACTGCGTTTCAAGCAATATGTTGCTAGATGTACCCAAGAGTTACCCACGCCAGAACGTTAGATCCTATGCTTCATCAGAGGGCTTAGGAATGAGAATCTCCAAAAGGACCTATACATGAAAAGATACCAAACCTTGGAAGAGGTGACCAAAGCGGCAGTTGACTTAGTTGACAATTGCAAATTCTATGAAGATGGTCAGCAGAAGATGAATAATGCGAGTGAGAAAAAGAAAACTGCTGATCTTGAGGATCAAAGAGGGAATCTAGGACAAAACCAAGTAAATGTAGAGGAGCAAATCATAGAGAATGTGATGCAACGCATCAACCACTCTGGCAGAGTACCAGCCTATAGAGTTACTCAATGACGCAGGTGCATGACATGTGGAGAGGACCATCCGACACAACATTGTCCTGACTATAGACCTAAGACTCCACCAGGGTTTGAGCATGTTATGTCTCAACCGCCTAGATATCATCCTGTAGCGGAACAAGTGTTCTTAAGTGAAAGACCGATAGCTGCTAGAAATGCATATGTGAGTCATGAGCTTCAAATAGAAAGAAATGTGGTAGATCAAAGGCCACTTCAATGTCAATATCAAGTATTTCCACAACAACCAAGACGTCCATGTGACATATGTGGTAGTAGTGATCACTTGATTAAGGATTGCCCACACCATGATATCATGATAAATGTATATTGTAATGAGTGTGCAATCACACATATGATTTTAGATTGTCCTAAGAATCCAAGAAAGAAAGGTAAAATGCAACCACATGTTACCTTTCCTTCTACCAGCAAATCAGAGAAAGAACGAGCCGCAACAAAAGGAGAGACTACAACGACAACAGAGCAAGAAACAATTGCAAAAGAACAAGTGCTTAAACAACAAGAAGATGAAAGTAAGCAAGTTGCTCCAGTAAACGTTGTCACAAGAGCACAAGCAAAAGTGCAAGAGCAGAAGCCTATACATGGAGAGACTAGTAAGAGTTCCAAAAGCCGTAGAAACTCTAGACGAGCAAGAAGGACTAGAATGAAAGCAAGACTAGAAAGGGAAAAAGAGGAAGAAAAGGATGTTACAGCTAAGTTGGAAACAACTCAAGAGCAACAGACACAGCAAAGGGAAGTTGAAACCCTTAAACCAGCTGAAGCACCCAAGAGTGCTAGTTCAGGAGGATTTGTCCTAGTGGAAAAAGTGAATGAGCCTTTAGACGCGATTTTACAGGCTTATGATGCTAGATTGGCAAATAGACAGACCTTAGAACAAAGATGGATGACCCATCCTTATCCTAAACTAGAGATGCAGAGGATAGAAATGTGTAAGCAGCTCATTAAAACTTCTCAAGCATTGCTAGAACCACCTCCACCAAAAGTGAAGGATAGGATAGTCACCCCAGTGCACAAAGATGAGAGATTAAAGTAGACGAATTGCCTAGAGAAGAGGTAGATCATAGGGAAGAACCACTGCCAAGGTCGCAAGACTCAAGGGTAGTCCAAAATACAACAGATGAATCAATGAGGGACTTCCCACCTTATGTTCCTATAGTTGAGGAGCAGTGGCCAGAGGAGTTATGAAAGGCTGTCCGAGATGCCCAAAAAAGAGAAGAGGATGCTGGACCAGCACCATTTCCTGAAATCACATTAGATAGACCACAAATGAGTGTTGATGCGAGGTCATATCATGGTGACGTAGGATCGATAGCTTTCGAATACAGTGGACCTGCATCGTTAAGAACTTTGCCACAGTACATGGGAGATTTTGAGGCAAAGTCTGAGATTGTGAGAGTTCCATCACAGAGGCTAGGAGGGACAAAAGAATTGGACACAAAAATTTTGACTAACTTGCTATCCAAGCCAGTGAAGTGCACAATTACGTTGGCAGAACTTTTGAAAATCATGCCAAGTATGTGGACGGATATAGGAAAATGCTTGGAAAAAATTGGGATCAAAAGCTCGTTAAGGTTCTTGGAAAAAGAGCTAGATGAGATTGAGAAGCCTAGATCAAATGTAAGACCGGTACCTTTGAACAAAGTAGGAGAGTACTGTGAAGGAGAAGATGGTAATGCCGCTTTGCCTGTCGAGTACAATGGGATTGAAACGAAAGCTATACTTGACAGCGGAGCAGGAATTGCCATAGCAACAAAACGAATATGGGAGAAATGGGGTAGGCCCTCCTTTAGAACAACCAGAATAAAATTACAGTTATCGGATGGGCATGTGGAAAGACCCATGGGATTGCTAGAAGCGATAGTGGTGTCTTCTTGTGGTATAGAGTATGCGCATACTTTTGCCATAATTGACTTTGGCAAGAAAAATAACCATGAAATCATCCTTGGAAGACCATTCATGAGACAACTCAAGATGGTACAAGATTGGGGTTATGATTATCTATACTTGAGACATGCTGAAACCACAACACGTGTAAATATGAAAAATCATAGTTACCAAGATGTAACTAGAGCGCCCATGGAAGATTTTGATTCTGCAACACAAAGTGGATCAACAGACCATCCGTGGATGGGCAAAAAGAAAGAAATCTGGATGTGCGGAGCATCGGAGTGTAGTGACTTTGGGAGAAATAAGAATTCCTTAGAGAGGGTCTTAGAAGATGATGCTTACAATAGAGAACCTTTTCCAGAAGAGGCGTTAGAGCCGCTAGAGTGGACTCAAATATTGGCTACTTTGGATGTCTGTGTTAATAAGACCACACCAACAAAATTTTGCGATGAGAATGGGTATGACATAGTCCCCTACTACATGCTAAGGGTTATGTGTGAGACAGACAAAGAATATGAGTACGATGAACTCAAAGTCAAGATAAATGACTCTATGGGTGATCCTGCTTGTGATTCATATAATGAATGGTCAGATAGGCAAGAAGTGAATACCTCAATGATGTCTACAATATCATTGGGTGGTATTGATACACTTGCTACAATGGAGGGAGGTATGAAAGCTATCCAAAGTGCGAGATGCAAATCACCACCACATGATGCATCTCTCACCACTGGAACCTCAGACGACAAGGAGTCCAGGCCAAAGATTGCTCAAGTCACTCAAGAGAACACAGGAAATCTAGTACCAAAGAAGATCAACTTTTTGCTAAGTGCACAAGACGGAGTCAAGATGAATTTTATGGAAGAAATTGATACAAATTCCATGACTAATGTCATGTCATATGGCATGTGGTTACTTCTAGGTAAGCCAAAGCTTTATGATATTCAGATAAAGGTAAATCTCTCACCCGAAGTAGATGTTATAAGTATGGGGATTGCAGAAGCTACTCTCCAACTACACTCACAGAATGTCAAAGAAAAATTTTTGGTGGTAGATTCTCGACAAATGGGAACACACTTAATTTTGTCCAAGCCATGGGCACAAGTCTTTGAAGACGAGCCGCAATCTTCAACAATGGTCATCACGACAAGCTATCAAGTGGCAACAGAGGTCAAGCCTACAACATTTCAAAGATTCTTGGCTATTGAAAAAGGCAAAGCTAAAGTAAGCCCACAGTCTCTAGCCCAGCGAATGCAAGTGCAAGACAAAGCCTCTACATCAAAAGCCAAACCATCAACAAAACAATGGAAACCCAAGAAAAAATTCTATCAACCGAAGTTTCCATTGCCCAAAAGTCTCCAAAGGAAGTCAAAAAAGGTCAACCAAGTGCTAGTATCCAAGGCACAGATTAAAGTTAATGATCCAATTTGGATACAATCACATGAACAACCTCAACAAGCAAACGTAACAAGATGGATCACATCAAGCAAGTCAATTATTGCACAAGGCTACAAGAAAGGAAATTCGGATGTTTGGGTCAACAAGCCCAAGATAACAGCCTGGCGATATCCATCCCATGACAACCACTCAATTAGGAATCAACAAAGCCGTCAACGTCAATCACATAACTCAACCAAGAGAAAGGACAGGTATAAAAGTCAAAAGAGAAGGTCTTCCACTGGACAAACCATACGACAAGTCTGGGTAATGAAATTAGAAGAGCAAGGCAAAACAAAAGCAATAGCCATATTTGGAAATTAAAGACAAGGTACCATCAAGTCAAAGAAGAAACAAGGCAAGTGGCAAAGGACATCACACCAGGCCCAAGAACAATGTGGGTTCCAAAATCTGCGATTGAGGCTCAACAACAAGAAAGATACGCAACTCCTTTATAGCCTCTTAACAACAAAAAGAAAGCAACGGTAAATGCGGAGGTCAGAGTTTTGAAGAACACTATCTGGAAGAAGAAGACTTCATCAACCATTGCTTCAACATCAATACCTGTCTCATCAAGCAACCACAATTTTCTATCAAGGAATGAAGAGCAGATATATGCCAATGTATTGGACAACATGGCATCTTAAACAGAAACTAACAAGAAAGGCCTAAACATCAAAATCATATGCAATTGGATTTCAGGCCGCAATCAGGTAAGTCCAAGTCGCCATTGAACTTAAATGGCATAAGAGTCTAGAGTCGGGCAGCTAAGCCACTAAATGAGCAAAGTGTCAGAACCAAGCTTCAAGTTAATATTTTTCTGTGGTCTATGAGTCTAGCTAATAGGTATAAGCTTAAGCTGGAGAGTTGATCATACATAAAGTCATGTCGCTCATGCTGGAAGAGGTGAGCATAAGAGTCAAAGTCCATATAATATATATGGTGGAGAAGGCGGAGTAGTCAAAACAAAAAGCTCACGCACTTGACACAGTGAGGAAGAGTGAAAAATCTCGACAACGAAAACCCTTCTTGTGAGTAGTGAAAGCTTTTGAAGCACTCATGCTATATGTTTTGCTTGCTACACTAACTTCATGAAGAACCCATCAATACTCTTCTCTCGCACCGCATCTTGTTTAACATGCATAACTCTGTGCAAGCATATAGATGTCCCATCATTGGACATATGCATTAGGCACTCTTTTTTATTCTACCCATGCACTTACACAAACAAATGACGATGACCAAGCGGAAACAGGTTTTATAAGCCTTTGCTCAACAACAACAACTCTGACTTCAACCTACTAACACCTGTCCATGTATATCAAGCCCATACTAGTAGCCATATGGCCATATGTACTTTAACTCAGCATAACTCTATAACATCAGAACCTAAGTACATATAGCCTCGCATTTAATTATGACTAAAGACATTTTTTCCCACTGGGTTTTTCCATTTAGTCTTATCCAGGTATCCAAGACCTTCATTTTGTATATACGCTAAATTTTACTTTTACTCTTTTATTTTTTATAACAACAAAAACAAGAAGAACCACGATATCCCCACACTACTAATTGCAAATCTACTGACAAGTCAAAAGGGAGAGGCCAAAAAACTGCTTGACAAAGCTTCAAGTCAACTTACAGGTACTACATTAGACACTCTTTTTTGCTTCCAGCTATGCACCTTGAGTGGACTACAACCGGTAAACCAATGCTCCATCATGCTACCCTTTCATATTTGCTGACTTTTTAAATTCCATATCTATCAGCAAATAATCCCTTCAATACTTTATTAATATGTCCCATGCTAGTAAGTACTCCAATAATACGCATATATCAAAGGTACTTTTTTCCCACTGGGTTTTTTCCCTTTGGTCATCCAGGTATTAGACCCTAATTTAGAACCTCATCATTCTACTTCCCTTATACATACTTTTCATAAATAAACAGCAACCTCATCATGATGCTATTACAGCGGACAAATGCAACATCATCTCTCAAAATCCACTATTCAGACCAATGAAGATGCTGCAGCAAATTGAACCTCATCAACAAATCCAACGACAAAATGAAGTTCAGCCCATCAACAGCCAATCAAAACCTTCCACAGTCTTCACGGACACCTTTCAACAGTGCCTGACAATGGTCACTAAAATCGAAAGGGGAGAATGTTAACTGAGTCAATGTCAGTGAAACAGAAGCTGCTAAAGACCAAAGATGCACGGATGCACATCGAAGATCAAAGTGAAGAAGCAGTAAATATTGGAGTTACACATTTATCAAAGATTTTTCCAAAATGGTCACATATTGTAAGTTCCTGATTTATTTCAATCCATTTTAATATTGTAATGTGTTACGGGCTCAATAAGAGTTCCAAGATGTAAAGCATAGGAAAACTAGAGTACCTAGGTTGCAGATACAATAAGTGTGGAGCCTTAAATATTTTGGGCACTCGGCATTACACATTTTAGACCTTGGCTAAGGTATAAAATCCATCTTTCTAAAGATTTTATTAAGTCCTGGATAATGAAATACACAGCGTGAGCTAACGACGCTCACTCTTCTCCTTCTCATGCTTCCTACTCCCTCCCCATTTGTCACATTGCAGTCGTGTTTGTTGCATTGCAACCGTAGGTAAGATCTCTACACATTGACGGAAACACATCACAATATTTTGTAACTTTTGGCATTGTTGACCCGCGACCTGCGACCTGATTTCATCATAACTAGGAATTTATACTTTCAAATCAGAAACTAAGCATAGGCAGGGTATTAGGGCATCATTGCTAAGCATTTAGATACATTCTGGGTCCAAAATGACTACGTCAAAAATCCACTGCTGTTAATAATCACGATTTTGGAACTTGACCTAAAGTGGGGTTTGAGACCATAAACTTGTATGCTTAGGTCTTATAAACATTTCCTAGAAGTTTCATTACGTTTGGATGTGTTTGATTCTATAACGGATGTGATTTTTTTGCCGATGATTTGAGTCACTTGAGTGTAGCTTGAGTTAGATGCTAGCTGTTATTTGTTTTTTGAGAGATTGACAACCTCTTGTAGCCTCTATGTGTTGGAGCTATATATGGCTCACTCTACTCAACTTGGTCTCACCTATATATTTGTATCTTGTCCTCAATATGAATCAATCTTTGGGAGCGTATATGGTGTGTCTCTTGTCTCGTCTCTCTCTCTTTCTCTCTACATCTCAACATGGTATCAGAGCAGTAACGATCACGCGCCGATTCAATTCATGGTGACAAAACAGTATGTGTATGCGATTTGCATGTAAGATTCAAAAATTGCTACAAAGTTTATTTTTGAGCATTGATTCTTGTTAACTGTGGTTGTTTTGTGTTAAGAAGAATATGATTAGTGTTTTGTGTGGAGTTTATTGCTAATCAATCTTATCGTTGATTACGTTTTCTTGTTGATGACACCCTGAACTTCATCTCAATTTTTCTTGCTGTTCTGCTCAAAATTTGGAGAAACGGGAAAAGCGCTATGGAGCATAGCACAATGGCACTTTTCATCCAAAACTTGTTCGTCTCCTCGAGCTCTTCGATTTGAGTTCTAGGTTTGCGTCAATCGGAGTTCGCAGCAAAAAGTTATGTTGTTTTTACTGCAATTGATCTTGACGCAGCTTTCTTTGTCCTACTTCTTCGTGAAGCGTCCGCGATCGTTTTTATTATTTTGGCATTAACTTTTTCCAGAAGATTTAGCTTTTTGCTATTCATATTCTGGCAGTCAATCTTGCGTCTCACACCACTCTATTTTGAGGACTCTTTTATTATTAACGTCTCCTTTACCCTGCCTTTTTTTGGGTGACGTCTCTCACATCTTTGGACGTTCCTTGAGCATCCTTCTTACGTTTATCGTTGACAGAATGCAGTCCTCATATCTCTCTCATTCTCAATTGCGGCCTTCACTATATATAATGTGCAAATTCTGCAATCTTATCTTATACGTTTTCTCGCAACAAGATATGGCTATGAATATTCTCGTCAACGGCTTTCCTTCTCGCCAGCGTTCTGTTCCTCCTTTCCAAGGTCAAGGTTTTCCAGGCTGGAAAGCAAAGATGTTGTTAATTCTTGAAGGCGATGAACTCTCCGATGTTTTTCTTGGAAATCGTGTTTGTCCGCCTCAGCCTGTTGATACGGATAATGATAACGTGCTTATCACTGAAGGACCTATATTTGAAGATTGGAATCTTGCCTATACGGAATGACAAAGATGTGATAAAGCAGCTCGTCGATATATTCTTTCTGCTCTTACTGATTTCCTTTTGCTTGATATGTATGAATTGCCTACTTTCCACGACGTATGGAAGGACCTTATTGCAAACATTCATAAGAAATCTGTCACAGAAATACTTTATTTGAGAGGGTTGCTTAACAAGTTACAATATGAAGTTGGTACTGCCATGACAGGACATATTGAATCTTTCAAATCTATTATTAATCAACTTGCTGTTGCCAATGATCCTGTTCCACAAAAGCAACTGATTACACTTCTCCTTGATATGGTGAAGGACTCTTCTTATGATAACATTGTTACTATTCTATCTAATAAAGATGGTCTTGATTTTGACCAAGCATGCATGTCTTTAATTGAATACTCTCAACGTGAAGATCGTCGTAATGCTGGTCATGATATAGCTATGATTTCACAAGAGGAGACTAAGTCACAACAGATGGAACGGGCTTTTTATGCTCGAAGGCATCCATTTCAACGAGGAAACCGCAGAGGTGGCCGTCGCGGTAATATTTTCTCTCGTCTCAAATTTCCTAATAAGCAATGTTCTTACTGCAACAGAAATGGCCATACTGAAGATGATTGTTGGGCACCTCAATATGATTAAGAACACAATATTACCACAAAACAACCACGTTTATCTAAAGACTCTTCTTCTTCTTCTTGTGAATATTGTGGACGATCTGATCATCCCACTCATATGTGCTATAAGCGTCGATTCGACACAGATCAAAATAGAGCATATGCTACTGAACATTGAAACAACATTGTACCAGAAACAAGCTGCGTCCTATGTTCAGTTGCTCCAGACAGAATACTTCATGTACGCGATGGATCGCTTTTTATTGTCGATTCTGGTGCTATAGGAAATATGACATATCAGTCTAAGTGGCTCCATAACTATCATCCACTGCCAGTTCAACGTGTTGTTTATCTTGCTGATGATACTACTTGTCAAGTAAAGGGTATTGGAGACTTATATCTTGGTACCTTATCTTCTTCCACTTGAATTTTGCGAGGAGTATTACATGTACCAGATCTTCAACGTAATCTTCTCTCAGTTGCTAGACTTGTTGATCTTGGTCTGTTTGTTGGATTTGATCATACCAAATGCCAAATTGAGAAAGATGGACAGACTATAACCACTGCTCCTTGAAATGGTAATTTGTTTGAACTCTCTCTCAACGATGCTGTAGCAAATGTTGTCACTGCTCCAGGTGATCATGATTGCAAAGTATGGCATCACCATTTTGTTCATGCTGATTTCTCAAAACTCCTTGATCTTCAACGTCGTGATCTTGTTCATGGCATGGATCTTAAATCCCATCCCCATATGGGAATTTGTGAATTTTGTGCTCTTGGGAAACACAATCGCAAACCCTTTCTTCTTTCAAATACAACTCATTCTCATGACATATTGGATCTTGTTCATACTGATATATGTGGACCTCTACCTTCTTCGAGATCACAATATCGCTACTTCATTACTTTCATTGATGATTTCCCAAGGTATACGACTGTATTTCTACTTAGACAAAAATCTGAAGCCTTATCTGTTTTCAAACAATTCCACAAGGCTGCGGAACTTCAAACTAGTCGTCGCCTTAAGAAGCTTCGTAGTGACAATGGAGGCGAATATGTTTCTCAAGAGTTTGTGAGTTACTGTGCTGACAGTGGAATTCATCATGAACACACTATTCCATATTCGCCTCAACAGAACGGTGTTGCTGAACGAAAGAATCGCACTATTCTCAATGTTGTAAGATGTATGTTGATTCATTCTGACTTATCTCGTGTTTTTTGGGCTGAAGCTACTTTGACAGCAGTATTTATTCAGAATCATCTTCCTACTACTGCACCCTCTGGTAAGATACCCATCACAGCATGGATAGGTGACATTCCTTCTGTATCTCATTTTCGAACCTTTGGATGTATTTCTTATATTCATGTTCCCAAAGAAACACGAACAAAGCTTGATGCTCTTGGTCTCAAAGTTATTTTTATTGGATATTCTCACACTTCCAAAGGCTCCAAGTTCTATGACCCTTCCTCCAAGAAAGTAATTGTGAATCGTGATGCTACTTTTAACCAACAGCTTATGGGAGGCTCATGATCCATGGATGATTCTGATGATACTAAATCATTGCTTCAGGCTTTTCCATTTCTTTCAAAAGATGAAACTCTTCCTATAGAGCAACTTTCCTCTTCACGACCATCCATTCCGAATGTAGCCAATGATGATATTGATAATTTTGTTGATCTGCCTATTGATTTTGAACATGGCTCATGTCATGTTTATGATGACGATATTGCTGATAATGCTTTTTCTACTTCCGAAGATCCCATTACTTATGATGAAGCTATCTCTTCACCACAAAAGGATCAATGGCAAGAGGCTATGGAAGCAGAGTACGATTCTCTTATCTCTAAAGGTACATGGATACGAACTGAATTACCTCCTGGTCGTACAGCTATTAAATGTAAGTGGGTGTATAAGACAAAAGTGAAAATAGATGGATCTTTTGACAAGTTCAAGGCGCGTTTAGTTGCAAAAGGTTACTCCCAAGTCGCTGGTGTTGATTATCAAGAGACTTTTTCACCAGTTGTTCACATTACAAGTGTTCGAGTTTTATTGGCATTTGCTATTCAATTTGATTTAGAAGCTCATCAAATGGATGTGCGAACTGCTTTTCTTAATGGTGACTTGGAAGAGGAAATTTATATGGAACAACCAGAAGGGTTTGTTATTCCAGGTAAAGAAGACCTTGTTGCTCAACTCCATAAGGCACTATATGGTCTCAAATAAGCTTCGCGAGCCTGGTATAAAAAATTTGATCTTTTTCTCACCTCTAAAGAATTCATCTCTTGCTCGTCAGACCCCAACTTATACATAAAATGCCAAGGTAGCAATTTTGTGATTCTTGCTCTTTATGTGGATGATACCATCCTTGTTTCCAATGATTTGGGATTTCTTCAGCAAGTGAAAAGGTTATTGTCTTCTGCATTTGATATGGTGGATCTTGGAGAGATTCACTCGTGTCTTGGCATTCAAATCCAACGGAACCGTACAAAAGGTATTTTATTCCTTCGACATTCAAATTTTATTGCAGATACTATTCAAAAATTTGGTATGGAATCTGCACATTCAGCCAACACACCTTGTCTTGCGAGCTCTACGAAGAACACTTTTGACAATGGTGGTCAACTTGTCACAAATCAACCTTATGCTAACTTGATTGGATGTCTTCATTTTGTCGGCATGAACACTCGTCTTGATATTCTATTTGCTGCTAATTATCTTGGACAACATCTTGCATGTCCTTCTCTTAAGCATTGGTCTACTGCAAAGCATGTGTTGAAATAATTGAAAGGCACTACAGATTTTGGTTAAGTATATCAACGACAACTCACATCGGATTCTATGCAATCTCTTTCTATTTTGGGTTACACAGAGGCAGACTGGCCAAGATCACATTTATCTATGCGATATACTAGTGGAAATTGTTTCTTTATAAATGGTTGTCTTGTTTCTTGGACCAGCAAGAAACAACATTGTGTTGCAGTTTCTACGACTGAGTCAGAATATTCCTAGGAAACAAAATGAAGATGTTGATTTACTTGCACAACAAGCCGTTGCATGTGTAAAGAAAGAAGTGCAGGTCATCATGGTGGCGGCTGCTGTGAAGCAACCGAGGTACCAGGGATTGGAGTCATTGGCTCCCATCATTGGCTACATTTTGGAGGGTGAGTTTCCACCAGACTTCACAAAAGCTCAGAAGAGGAGACTCATGAAGAAGGCAAGCATGTATCTCTTCCTAGAAGGCTCCCTCTATCAAAGAGGGAAGGATCAAGTGTGCAGACGAGTACCAACTATCGAGGAAATTCCAGCCATTCTAAAAGCTTTGCATGAAGAGGCATGTGGTGGTCATTTTGCCCAAGAATTAACTGTGAAGAAGATTTAACTTTCGGGGTATGTTTGGCCAAGTTTGCATGTGGATGTTCAACATTGGTGTAAAAGCTGTAATACTTGTCAGATAAATGGAAATAGAGGGTTGGTGCATGGCCCGAGGCAAATAGTGTTTGCAAATGGACCCTTTGAAAAGTGGGGCATTGATGCTATGGGTCCTCTGCCTAGGACAAAAAATGGTAAACTCTACATTCTAGTGGCTGTAGACTATATGACTAGGTGGGTGGAAGCACAAAGTGTGGCAAAGGTAAATGAGAGGACAGTGAGCAAATTCGTCTACACTCACATTTGTTGTAGATTTGGCACACCTTTGGAGATTGTTTCTGATAATGGTCCAGGATTTAGAAAGGGATTTCTCACAGAAGTATGTGAAGAACTTCGCATTCTACATCGTCACAGTACACCCTACTATCCCCAATCAAATGGTTTGGTAGAAAAAGCTAATGGTGTCATTGCAGGCATCATTAGAAAGATGGTGAAAAACAAGACAAAGTTGTGGGATGACTTCTTGGATGGTGCCTTGTGGGCGTATCGAACCACATATAGGGAAGCCACGGAGTTCACACCATTTCACTTGGTCTATGGTCAAGAGGCTTTACAGCCAATTAAACTAAACATTCCAACAATGCGACTTCATGGCAAATCAGCACAAGATGATCAAGAAGCATGGATGGATCGACTTCTTACCTTAGCTGAGCTTGAGTGGAAAAGAGAAGCAGCATACGAGTGCTACAAGAGGAAAGCCACACAGACAAAGGAGAAGCTTGACAAGAAACTGAAGGACAAAGGCATCAATGAAGGAGATCTTGTGCTAAGGTATGACAATCGACTCGATAATCGTTTTGATGCCAAATTTGAAACAAGATGGCAGGGGCCATACATAGTCAAGAAGGCTTTCAATTCAAGTTACTATGAACTTATGGACTTGAATGGGAAAGAGCACTCCAGGAAGGTAAACGGCTATCGCTTGAAGCCTTACTTGAGTCGCCTTCTACCAAAGGATCTACCAGAGCAAAAAGCAACTATCTCATGTAAGTATTGTTCCATGAAGCATGAGTGTAACACAAACCAAAATTCCAAGGGGCCAAACAATGAAGATCTTGTCAAGGACTCTGAAGCTCTCTTTGGAAAAGATTCTTTATGATGGTACATGAATATACCATCATGCTGGGGGAGGGCTAATGATAGCCGTTTTTCAGCTCTCTATAATTGCCATATTGAGTTATCTCACCCTATCAAATCACTCAAACATTGTGGTTTCCCTCACCCTTTCACTGTATATAGGTACGTGTGAGTTAGGGAACTTTTCCCATATCTCCTTACTGAAATAAAAAACCCTCAATTAGCTAGTCATTGGGCTGGTTGAGCCAAAAAAATAAAAATATAAAAAATATAAGTATATTATGGCCCAGGCGTATGTAAATATTTCTTTGTATATGGGGCCTAAATAAAATATTTTTTCATAATTATTTTGGTATTTATTTAAATATTTCTACCTAGGTGTGTGTTATTTATGCTCGGTACATTGCCTTACCATTACCACAATTTTTCTTACCATTTTTCATACTCTTTATTCCATATAGAAATATTTTCATGTAAGCTTCTCTTATATTTGGTGTAACTCCACCCCAACAAAAATCCAAAAAAACTAGTTTTATTTATGTGTATATTTTTTCACTATTGTGATTTTTCCCTTCCTACATCTATTTTGTTTTTTTTTCTAAAAAATTAGAACACCAAAAATATTTATCTTTTTATGGTAGCCTCATAATGAGAGAGATTTCTTTTCACCCCTTTATATTTTTTTCACTTATATTATTTATATTTGACATGTACATATTTTTTAGACCCCTCAATATTTGATTTTCTTAGTTGTACTATTCACTTATATCATGATCTCAACAATATCTTCAATTATAGACCTACCAAATAAGGTCAAGGGTAGGTGGCATGCATAGATGCACTATGGAGGGCTCACTCTTGGAGGTATTCAAAAGAATCATCCAAAGAAGGACCCCACAAGGACCTTGTGCAGTGGAAAAAAACGATCGGTTTCGCTGAATTTTTAAAGTTCACTTGCTCTCCGAGTTTGAAAAGGTGATACAAACAAAAGTTGTACCTCGTGGGCTGAACTTTTGCCTCAAATTTTTTCATATTTTTTTGAGCTACGAGCTGTGAGCTATGATTTTATTAGTGGACCCCAGTTTTCCCATGATATGCAGCCACACTCTCTCTTCCACTTTATCATTTTCCTCTTTCACACACACTTTTCCACTCATCATCCCCACCTCTCTCACCACTCCTCTCTGCACCCTACTCACCTTCTCCTCAACCTTGAAGAATAAGAGAAACCATGGTGAACTCATACCTCCCACACACAATTCCATTCCAAAATTGACCACCTAGTCTCATTTTTCCTTCTCCAAATTACCCATATCTATCAAAAAAACCACAAAATTCAGCCTCTTCTCTTAAAAGACAGCATCATGGTGGTTGATTACTGAGCTTCAATTACCTTGTCTCTCAAGGAAGGTGAAGGGTGGAGAAAAAATGTACCGTCAAAGCTAGTGGACCGTCAACAAGCGTCAAAATTGGCCCTATTCAAGACACTTGGAGCATCAACCTTGTAAGAAATCCACCTTTTCTTACCTCTTAAGAGTTTTTCTTCCTTATTTGTATCCTACATGGATGCTCCCATTGTAAATATCCAATTCCATTTGTAAATTAATACTAACTCTACTAACACTAACCCACTATGAAAAGTCCTATCACCTCCATTTCTCTCCTCTCTCTTTCCCCACCAACTTCTTGATAATTCCAAGCAAAAGAAATTAGATAAATTGCTGAAAATCTAACCCAACCATGGTTAGAGGAGTAACCCTAGCCTTCAAAATTGCTATAAAAGGAGGGTGTAGCTAGCACAAAAAAGGGGGAGCCATAAGCAAGAGCACTATGCTATAGCTTGAGAAGCCAAGCTCAACCTCTCTAGAAGGAGCTCTTGAGTGGAAGCTCATTGTCTTATGCATGTTCATGTGTTGTAATAGGGGATTAGCAAAGGAACTCTATGCCATTGTAAGAGAGAGAGTGATCATTCAATTGAGAGTAGGAAATCTATCATTTCTCCTACTAGTGTAAGCCCAACATTTGCTGAATCAAGGAGGGTGGATTTGGACTAAGCTTGGATACTTTGTCTCCCTTCCAACGTGAAGTAATCGACAACAATGATGCGTAAGTGTCTTGGTGTTTTTTGTTAAGTTCTTGATAGCTTGTCTCTGGTGTTGTCATCAATCTAGCCATAAATCCCACATACTGTAAGAGGGCGACAGGGTGGAGAGGACTCCCCTGGCCTTAAGACAGTGATTGGCGTGGCTTTTCTTGTGATGTGTTGTGGTGAAATTTACGCAAGCTATGTTGAACAAATACTAATCTCACTTTGATTTGTCATGACAGATTTGTAAGAAGATATTAATGCAACAAGCACCCCCTCCCCCTTTCTCTCTCTTTCTTAAATATATAGTTGTGTTTGCTTGATCATTGTCGATACGTTTCAAAGCAGCCCGAGCACTATCTCTCTCTCTCTCTCTCTCTCTCTCTCTCTCTCTCTCTCTCTCTCTCTCTCTCTACGCGTCCTAGTTCGCATCCAAAACTAGGTGGTGCCCCAAATTTGTGTAGGGTTAGGTTGCGGGTTTGTGTGTGTGTTTGTTGTTTTTTTCCAACCCCAACCCGATTGAGCAGCATGGGAGCCTAGAAGAGTGCTTGGAGGCCACTCTTCTTGTTGCCCACCCCAGACCGCCTCAATAGATGCACAATTCACTTTCACATCATCATCGCTGGTTCATATTTTCACATTGTATAGGGGCTTGGGTTTTTCCCTTGAACTCCCCAAGGGTTTTTTCATCCAAAGCTAGAGACCTTTGTTTGAGTGGGGGTGTTGGAGCTATATATGGCTCACTCTACTCAACTTGGTCTCACCTATATATTTGTATCTTGTCCTCAATATGAATTAGTCTTTGAGAGCGTATATGGTGTGTCTCTTGTCTCGTCTCTGTCTCTTTCTCTCTACATCTCAACACTATGTAGTAGTCGAGTCAGCTTTGTCACATGGACTAACAATTTAATTGTGGTTCTCGCTAATACTACAATAAGATAGGATGGTGAGGTTATACACGCATCCCTCAGTACTAAGAACTAAAGATGCCAGATTGAGAGATTTGATAATTATTGGAAAACAAAGCTGAAACTGGACTGGAAAACAAGATAACCAAAAGGTGAAATACTCGAACTGAAAGCCAAGACATTGTTAAGGAAACTAAAACTGGAAATGGAATTGTATTTCAAATATACAGAGTACACTGGAGCATTTGATATTCTAGAAGTTGGCTTTGTCATAAAAGAAGAGAGAGAGTGCACCAAAATGATTACAAGAGCACAAGTAGCTCTGGACAGAGACTAGTGTAGATTCTAAAGAGTCAAAAGATATACAAAACATTAGGGAAAATTTGGACTCACAAAGAGGCCTTATAAGGAGTTTGACTTCCTCTCTCATGTCCAAAACGGGCGTGCGATAAATTTTTTGTAATTCAACTCTAAACTTGGCAGAGATTTGGTAGTTAGAATGTGCTCTTCAAGCTCTTTCTATTGATATATAGCACGCCACGAGATTCCTCATATTTTGAAAGATTCTATTTTTGATTCTCTAGATTCTAGACGGAGTTGTCACATCACAAGAGAATCAAAGATAGCATCTTTCAAAATATGAGGAATCTCATGGCGTGTTATATATCAATAGAAAGAGCTTGAGAGTAGACTCTAACTGTCAAATCTCTGCCACGTTTAGAGTTTATTTGCAAAAACTTTACCGCACGCCCGTCTTGGACATGAGAGTGGAAGTCAAACTCCTTATAAGGCCCCTTTGTGCGTCCAAATTTTTCCTAATGTGGGTAATGGGGTCAATTTATAGGGTGTTGGACTGAGTGAATGTGTGTTGTCAATTACTCTGGTAACTCACTGGTTACTACTTCTAGGAACTTTCTTCGCTCGCCAGTCCAACTTGGGGTTAGTTTCAACCTTCTATAGTCTTTTAGAGCGCCTTTATCCTAACTTTTTCTTTCCGTTGGTGGATTTATTTCTCTCTTCCTTGATATCTCTATCTAGAGCACTCTCAATAAAGGGTTGGTCTTCTCCATTCTCTTCCATTGGTCATTCGTTGGTTTCATCACATTCATCTTTGGATGGTTGAACCGGCTTCCTCTTTTATGTTTTGTGATGAGCGGGGCTACAATCTGCTCCTTCCCATCTTTCTCTTCATTTCGTATGTCAGCTACTATCAACCATGCATTTTGGTCAAGAGAAGGTGCTAAATTGTCTACCATCCCCACAACATGATAGGCTATTCTGGTCAGCACT
The DNA here is from genome assembly GCF_014529385.1 of Adiantum capillus-veneris. Classification (NCBI taxonomy): domain Eukaryota; kingdom Viridiplantae; phylum Streptophyta; class Polypodiopsida; order Polypodiales; family Pteridaceae; genus Adiantum; species Adiantum capillus-veneris. The sequence continues at coordinate 102,035,447 of NC_140950.1, read as the reverse complement.
TCTAAGGATCCCAAATAGCTTATGACATTGGAATTCTTTATGCTCTTTAGGGTGTTCAACACATAGGTGACTTGGTTAATAGGCTTTTGTAGTTTTGTCTTTAGACCCATGGTAAATGCTCATGCTACTTCATGGTTGGGGTGTCTGTAGTGGAGTGGTCTATTTGAACAAAAATAAAAATGTTGGTGGAAGAGGCAAGTGAGTTCTTCATTTGGATTTCTTGAAATGCATTATTTTTGGTAAAACATTTTGTCCTCTTATTCTATTTGGATCTCATTGACTCGCGTTTTGTAGTCAGCTTTAAAGGTTTTTCCACTATCTCTTTAGTGATTCTCACCTCTATGGTTTGACCTGTAGAAACAAAGATTCTAGTAGATCGATCTTCATCAGTTCAGCTTAGCAGCTCATAGGTCTACTTTGCATCGCTCCGTTTGATAGAATGGTTGTAAGTCAATCTTGTGCTGTGGTGCTCATACTTTTGGAGGTTGGGCTACATCATAGATTTCCTTGGGTTTTGCATCTACAGGTTGATTATCTGCGCTCTTGAATTGGCAGTAGAATATGGACACATGATGCCTCCTTAGCAATGACTTGCCAATAAAAGTCTTCATAGCCTCTCATATTGACTTCTCTTCAAGCTGATAGGGTGAAAATTGTTTGGATGTTTTTCTTCATTGTATTTTTCTTTGTGTTGCTAGCAAAATTTGCGCTGATCCCGTAAATAATATACAAGAATTTATCATTAGATTCACTTTAGAGTTGAAATTCATTGTGATGTCCCATTTGGATTATAATATATCAAATTCAATTTTGAAGCCAAATAATAATTACTAAAAGCCATTTAAGTAAAATGCAATCAACAAAAAGTTTACGTATGGGCCCCAGAATTGATATGTTGGCTTGTGATGACATAATAAAGCTGATGGTGAAAACATTTTGCAAAGTTGGGCTGATTATAGCATCAAAGATAATAAGCGTACTTATTATTCATATGAATTACCATTTTGCAACTTTTCTTCATGGCATGGCTAACTCAAATTCCTAAATGTGATTCTGCAAAGTTTTGGGTTTGTGAGCGGGAACTAAATTCTGAATCTAGAAGCACAAGTGCACTTTATGATGTTGAGAGCAAAGTAAAAATGATTATTTTTTTGTTTTTGTGGATCTAGAGATGTGATGCAACATGTAAAAGAGATCTGTGAGGATGAAAAAATTCAAGTTGGGATGAATTGTAGGTTTGGAGATAATAAATGCTCTTATTATCTACCCCTGCTAATATTTGACCAAATTGACTTTTAGTGATCCACACTTTTTCTATGGACCTAGTAAGTAGCTTTTATCCCTTTAAGTCTACTTGGTCTTCTGACTCCAGCGGTTTTGTTCCCGACACTTAGTACCACTTGGTCATTTTTTTCAATCCAAACTTATGAACATATTCCATAGGTTGTATGCTGCCCTGCCAAGGTTTTTTCCCAATCAGATTAGATTTGTGGTCATGGGTCCAAAACAAAGCTTTGTAGCCCTCCAGGACAATCTCTAACGTCATAGGCCCCATTGGTATTTTCTTTCATTCCCACCTAAGTACATTGTTTATAGCACTTATAGAGAAGCCTTCTATGAAGCTAAAACTCAATTTCAACACCGGTGGAAATTTGGGCTTATTATCTATAAACCCGTTTGGATCCCAATGGAATCACCATCTACACTTGTGGGAATGTTCTATATGCCTATGCTATGGACCCCTTCAAGATGGGTTGAATTTGGTGTAGTAGACCAATCACTACAATCATTTTTTTAAGCATTATTTCTCATGAAGGTTTTGCTAACCTAGGGGTTTTCTTGACTACTCAAACCTCAAGCACGCATTTAAACAATCTTGTAGGTAGGTGTAAGATTGTGCAAGCTTGTCTCGTAGGCTTCTTTGTGCTAGGAGATGTTGAATGTACGCACAAAGAAGCCTCCAAGAATTCGTAATGAGAATGAGATTATTTTTAGCCTACTTGGAGTATACATATCTAACTCACTTCTCTCAAACCCCGCAATTATTCTTAATATCACGTGGTGTGGTGCCTCCTGTTGTTGTGTCCCTTGCACACACAAGCAGCTCCTTTTCCTCATGCACCCCAAGGGGCTAAAAATTGCAAGCATTGTTGGACTCTCAACCACTTTCCCACCTTTGAAACAAAGTAGAGAGAGTGAAAGAGAGGCAGGTCATGGGATTTGGTATCAATGTAAGAACTTAAGGGTGTTGGCATGTGTCTAGCCACCAAAACTTGCATATTTATATGATGCCCCTTAACATTACAAACCATATGCTTGGCAAGGCCTTTCCCAATGGTCCTTACTCATGCAACCCATTGGGCAAGGCCTTGCCCAATGGTCCTTACTCATTACAAAACATATGCTTGGCAAGGCCTTGCCCAATGGTCATGACACTTTCGCTCTCATTGATGAGTGATTCTATGGTGAATCTAGTTTAAAACAATCTCTTAGCCAAAGGACACCCAATGGGCCCTTTTTGGGTTGTTTGAGCATCCCATGTGTGACACATGCCTTAATTTTACATGCCTCCATGCAAAGTTTCTTTTGCACCCTTTTTCTATTTTTTATACCCAATGAAATAATGCCAAGTAACCAATCCCCATTGCCGTCTTATCCATTAATTTTTTATTCTAAATGAAGAAACACACTCATCTATATAGGGTCTATATAGCCTTGACTCGCCCACGTTAATTGTGTATAGTGGTTGTGCACAGAACTTGAGAGCGTAAAACCTTGTTTTTCTTGATTGATTAGATGTGGAAATTATGTGAATTTCAAAAGCATAGTAGTGTACCTTTTACCTCACATAACGCCTTGCTCTTGAGGCCTTGTAGGATCTCTCCTCAAATATTTTCCCAAAAACTCTAAAACCTCATGAGACGATTGCAATTTGAAGCTAGCCGATGCATGATGGAGAAGAGTTTTTAGGTTATCTATATATTATATTGAAGATATTTGAAGGAGCTCAAGTCACGTACTTGAGTTGCCTTGGGAGCCTCATAAAGAGAAGTTAAAGCCTCCCTTTATGTGTTCAAAATGAAAACATGTGGCATCATGCGCCAACATATGCATACTTCACAAGAGTACTAAATTGCAAAGAGATGAAGGGAGCGGAACACAATGAGGAGAAGGAGAACAAGGTGACATGAGTAGGAGCATGAAGAAGAGAAAGGGGGTGAAGGCACTCCCCGTTTTTGGTGCCTCCGTTGTGCATCAAGCAACTTCTCTTCATCGCAAACCCTTTGACTTGCATGCAAACCATTGCAAACCCTTAGCATGTAGACAAAGGAATGCGAATCCATAGGGATTCCCCTTCAAGGGCACAAAGCCACATACAGACACACATACACAGATAAAATTATATATTAACACCTTCTTGAAGACGCTAGACACCATTCTAGTGTCTTCCAAAAGGAGAGCGAGGAAGGCGGGAAAGAGAGAGAGAGAGAGAGAGAGAGAGAGAGATGAAATGATATATTAACGTCTTCAAATTACCAAAGTGAATTATGAGACCAAAAGAATTACAAAGTAATGTATCTGATAAAATGCATGAGTATCAAAAAGGACTTAGAGGTAGTAAAAAGAAAAACAAGGTGAGGGATCACGAGGGCTTGCCAATGGAGGATTTGTGGAGGTGGTTTGAGGAAGTAGGAAGAGGGGAGCATTGGGATGTGTTTTTGGATTTTAGTGGGAGAAGCAAGTAAATAATGGAATGGTCTGACAAGAATGAGAAGTTGGTGCCTGCTGTTGTGTTAGTGAAGGAATTTGTAGTCCAAATGTGATCCAAATTTGAATCGTACATTGTTGTGGCTTGGGTTATATGTTGTGTCATGTTGTGTGTGGAGATAAGGTTAAAAAGTGCAAGGTATTCAGGTGTTTGGTGTTTAGCATTGATGTTGAAGTCATCGAGTAAAATGGTAGGGGTGTGTTGGAGGTGAGGTGTGAGTAGTGTGGTCAATGTTTGTAGGAGTAAGGGAAGTGTAGCTGAGGGTCTGCTGTACAATTTTATTAGGGTTATTGGTGGATTATGTGGCGTCTTAAGGAGCGCTTCAATGCATTCTATTTCATTCGTGGAAATGATGTTGTGGTGTTGTAGATGTATGTTTTTGTTTGATGTGAAGAGGGATACTCCCATGGGGCCATTTGTTTGAGTGTGTGTGTAACTATTTATGGCCACTGTGCTAAGATGTTGTAGTTTTGTCTCTTGGAGACAAAGAATGTGGGAGGCCATTAAGCTATTATCATGAATAAGGTTTTTGTGGTGTTTCTTTAGGGACACAATGTTAAGAGATTGCATTATCAAGTGATTTTCTGGCAAAGAGTGGGGGTCAAGCTGTGTTGGTTGCCAAGTGGCATTTTTTTTGAGGCTGTCTAACTCAGTTAGAACTGTTTGGTCTACTTTAATATGGTAGGGAGTTAATTCTACTAGGAGGTAAAGATTGTTGGGATCTCTTACGCGAGAGAGGGCAGTGTACACAAGGCCGTGACTTCGAATGCTGGTCGGATCGAAAGCCAAGGTGTCTAGTTTCAAGCCTTGTTCACGGTGTATGGTTCTAGCAGCTGCAGGTTGAATTGGGAATTGTTTTCTAGTAATAGTGTTTAGGAAGTTTTTTCCTATTTGAAACTCACGTGTTATTTTTTGGATTGGTGTCCATTGTCTATCTATTGATGTAATGTATAGTTGTTGGTTTTCATACCTAGTTTTTTGGCCTACATTAGTGGTCTGAAAGTGAATCGAGATTGTTTGTGTTGTGGAGTGTTGTGTTATCGCTTTGAATATACCGTCCGCTCCATTGAGTAGGCCATCTAGAATGTCAATATTTCCAGCACAAAGTTCTACAATTAGGCCTGGTTTCAAGTAAAGTTTTTTGTGAAGACCTGCTGTCAATTTTGGATCTATTGGTATTTGAATAGTTTTGCTGTAATTTTTTGCCCTTGTGTCTTGTGCTTTAATAAATAGTAGTGTCCCTATGGTAGTGTTGAAAATATGTTGGTTGTGTAGGTCTTTATCTTTCTTTGCATAGTAAAGGTGGTAGACGATGGCTGGATGAGGTACTGTGCGCATGTAATGTGTATTGAGGTACAAAATGTCTTCATTGGTGTTTTTTGAAATGCATATCCTATTGAGTATGTCGATGAATGTCTTGTTAGTTTGTCTCATGGTTCTTGTTAACTCATAACACTTTATGCGGTCATGCCAAAAAGAGGGTGAGATAGCTTCGAGCAACTGATGTTTCTTGGAGAAAATCCAAGAGTCGCGCACAGGATTTGCTTGACAAAGATCACCGCACAAGACAACATCAATACCACCAAATGGAAGTTCGTAGTTGTTTTTTATTGCACGCAGGTGAGAGTCTGCCATAGCGAAGACGTTGGTTCCAGTCAAGGAGACTTCATCGAAAACGGCTAGCTGCAGGTCGCGATAAAGCAATCGTAGTTCATTTAGTCTCTTAGGTGATAGGGAAGTGTTAGATGATGTGAGCAGTGACAAGTGGAGGGATGAGTGGATAGTGTTCCACCAATGTTAAAGGCAGCTTTGCCCGTGTATGCCATTAGCAAAGATTTTGTCGATGTAGGGTTCGAATGTGATCTGTGGTTATAGAAACGTAGAAGTCCTTGGACAATCAAAAGGAGGGTGAAAGTTTTCCCTGTGCCTACGCCTCCAGTCAGGAAAATATAGATTGGTTCTGTAGGAAATATACATTTTCTTAGCATAATATCATCAAATATTAGCCTTTGTTGTGTGTTAAGTAGTAGAATGCTCTTGTAATACATATCGTTTGGCTGCAGTAGTATTTTTATGGTTGGTATGGTGTGTGTATGCAGTTGGTGGTGTTGGATATTTAGGTTTTGTGTGATGTCGACACGAATATGGGAGGAAATATTAGATAGTGTTGTACATGTCAAAGGTATATTGGTGGCTACTGAGTTGGTGTTAAGGTTGTCCTTTAGTATTGTGGTTTTGTTATATTTGGATTCCTTTGTATCGATGGTAGGTTTGTTTTGATTGTTTACATCTTTCCATGTGAGTCCATCTATTAGATGTTGAGTTTCATTATTTATCCATGGTAGAAATAAAATACATTGTTCTCTACTATAATAATTATCTAGATTTTTTGCGGCATTATATTTGACATATCGTATAATCTTTGGTTTGGTACGTTTTTTGTATGTGTTGTTTGTTGTATTGTATGTGGAGGCAAATTCTGCCACGAAATGGCATTGAGATGGACATGACGTGTAAAATATTTGTCTATGCTTGTCTCATAAAATATGTTTGTGCTAGTTGGGTCTATGTTTTGTAGGAGGTGTTTTCGCTTGAGAAGCATTGTTCTCTTGTGGGGAGGGTTTGTGTTTATGAACATAAATTCTCGAGTTGCGCTGTAGAGAGGTAGGGAGAGTGCAATATGTACTGCTTGTTGTGAGCTTATTTGTTGTGTGTTTAGTATTGTGTTTCCTATTTTTTGAAGTCTATCGTATGTAGTTGCATTGTTTTCAATGCAAGAGTCAAATTGTTCTTTGATTGCTTTGATGAGTGTGTTATCAAATTTTGTTATATATGAGGTGCAATAGGTAGTTGCTCCGTGTTCATTTAAAATGTATTGTATATCTAAATTTGCATCCCATAGCTTTGAAATGGTTGGATTGAAGTTATTTATGTAAATATCTTTGATATTTCTTTTCAACAAAAGTGTTGGGCATGAGATTGTGGATGATATAGCTTAAATGTAATCATTAAATCGAAGGTCCATAGATAGGAGCCAGTGTTCGAATGTAATATTTGCTTTATAATCTAGTGAGGCGGTGCGGGGCTGGCAACAAGAAGAGAGGCCTCTAAACACCCTTCGAGGCTCTCGTGCTGCTCAATTGGGGCTGGGGCAAGCACAATCAGAGACAACAACAACCCACAGCCAGAAACCAAACAAGAAAAGGGGCACCACCTAGTTGTAGATGCGAAGTAGGACGCACGTGATATCTCCTTGTACTCAAATGCACAAAGAGAGGGGAATGCAAGATAGCCACACACACCCAACACAAACATTCACCATGCTAGAGAGAGGTAAATTGCACAAATCAACTTGAGCAACTCAGTCTTAGCCTTAAAAACTAGATGCACACAAAGCTTGATGAGAAATAGAGAGACGACACAAAACTTGACCTTGTTGCCAATACACAAATTGTCTTAGGGTCACGGGAGCCCTCTCACCAAGCACCCTCTTACAATTGACCTTTTAGGCAAACAATTCAACAAGCCCTCAAACCACCAAGCATGAAATGGCACAATAAATTTCAAGGACAATATACCTTCAACCACCTGATGAGCCAACTTATCAAGTCAATTTGGAGAGGAGTCGTAGTCGTAGCATACAATTGCACCCAAAACTATGAATCTTATTTATCGACAAGAGTAGGCTACAAGTGTGATTACAGAGTATAGTATCACTCCACTCCTCTAGATGGCATAACTAACTTCAAGCTTCTCCATGCACCTATGTGTAGTGATGGAAAAGAGCACTCGCAATGCACACACTCTACACAACTAGGCTTGAATAGTGGTGTATTATGTGTTGAGAATGGTGTGGTGTGCTGTAGTGTGATTATGTGATGATTTACAAGGGAGAGAAGGGCTCTATTTATAGGTTTTAGAAGCCCGATTTGGATTAGGCCTAATCAAGTTTATTTGAAGGAATAAAAGATTATGCATATTTTTATTTTTTTTAATGATGGTGGGTCTCTCTTGTCCTTTGAGTCACATGGATGTGGGCTCAAGGGAAGAGATTTATTGAGGATGAAAGGAGAGAGGGATTGAGTGAATAATTTGGGAGGGCCTACTCTAGTACATGGTGCATTTCACAATAAGGTTAGTGGTTAGTAGTTAGTAATTATCACTAAAAAATATTTGCAAAATCATTCACCAAATGGTGAGATATATGATGAGAAAATTTAGAGAAGGGATAAGCTTGTAAAGCAAGGTTGAAGCTTGGAGAAGTTGACATTCACCTCTTTACAACAGCGGTAGAAGAAGCGGTCAGCATGGCGAAGTAGCGCTTGTCGATGAAGCTATGTTATCTTCAAACCTTGGAAAATTCATGATAAAAGCCTTCATTTGCAGAGGTTATCTTTGGATTTTTGCTGATTTTTTGAAGTTCTTTACAAAGTTGAAGAGAGTATGGTAATATGGACATATATGTAGAGAGAAAGGGGGACACATAGGGTGTAGAAATGGAGGATGAAGGCTATGGAGGTGTGAGAGATGTGGCAATGGTGAAGAGGGTGAATTAGGAAATGGGAGTTGCAGGTTTGGGAGTGGAAAGGAGAGGGAGGAGTGTGTGTGAAAGAGGAAAATGATAAAGTGGAAGAGGGAGTGTGGCCGCATAGCATAGGCAAACTGGGGTCCACCAATAAAATCATAGCTCACAGCTCGTAGCTCAAAAAAATATGAAAGCATTTGAGGTGAAAGTTCAGTTCACGAGCTACAACTTTTGTTTGTATCACCTCTTCAAATTCGGGGAGCATGTGATCTTTAAAAATTCAGCAAAACCGACTGTTTTTTCCACTGCACAAGGTCCTTGTGAGGTCCTTCTTTGGATGATTCTTTTGAATACCTCCAAGAGTGAGCTCCCCATGGTGCATGCATGCATTCCACATACCCTTGACCTTATTTGGTAAGTCTATAATTGAAGATATTATTGAGATCATGATATAAATGAATAGTACAACTAAGAAAATCAAATATTGAGGGGTCTAAAAATATGTACATGTCAAATATAAATAATATAGGTGGAAAAATATAAAGGGGTCAAAATAAATCCTCTCATTATAAGTCTACCATAAAAAGATGAATATTTTTTGTGGTCTAATTTATGAGAGTAATAGAGAATAGATGTAGGAAGAAAAAAATCACAATAGTGAAAAAATATACACATAAATAAAACTAGTTTTTTTGGATTTTTATTGGGATGGAGTTACACCAAAAATAAGAGAAGCTTGCATGAAATAGTTTTTATATGGAATAAAGAGTATGCAAAATGGTAAGAAAAAATATGGTAATGGTGAGTCAATGTACATAGCATAAATAACACACCATAGGTAGAAATATTTAATAAATACCAAAATAATTATGAAAAATCCTTTTATTTAGGCCCTATATAAAATGAAATATTTACACACAAATGGGCCATAATATAATTATATTTTTTATTCTTTTTATTTTTTTGGCTCAACTAGCCCAGTGACTAGCTAATTGAGGGTTTTTAAAGAAAATATGGGAAAAGTCCCCTAACTCACACACACCTATATACAGTGAAATGGTAGGGATAGCCACAGTGTTTGAGTGATTTGATAGGGTGAAGTAGCTTACTATGGAAATTATGGAAAGCCGAAAAACGGCTATCATTAGCCCCCCCCCCCCCCCCCCTAGATAATGGTACATTCATGTACCATTTATCCGACCATACAACATGTAGATTGTGTAACGTCTGTCTTTGTCTGCTCTCATCTTTGAAGAACCTTTGTTGTATAATTAAAAATCCTTGTATGATATGAAAGGTTCTCAGAGCCAATAGCAGGATGTAATGAAGTGACTGAGTAAACCTCCTCCATTGAGAAAGTTTTCATAAGCACCCCCCAGGATCAAAGATCTTGAAATATCTTTCCCAAAGAGAGATGTATGGTATGGAATCACTTACTGATTTCGTTTGAAGAAACTTGTTGATTTTCTTGTTGTCCATCATTGAATCTATCACTATGAATGTGATATAAAATATTGGTTGCTCTTCCTCCTGTGTAAAGTTGATGTATCTACTACGATCTTCAAGAGATTGTATGAGCAAATTTCTGAACTGTAGCTCATAAAATTCGTTCAACTTGGGTAGGCTCATCAAGTCAAAAATTCTATGACCTTCATGATTTATGAAAGCTTGATCCATTCTTCCAACCGCTATTGGAAGATATTGCAAATAGTTTACCACATAAGTAGATAATAGACGAAGGTTTCTATTGCTTCCAACACATTGGAAGAGAATAGATTTTGGTACTGATTGATGAAATATCCACATGTAGCAATCAACAAGTTTGTCATCTATGATGAAGACTAGAAGCATCACAATGTGTGACCTCCATACACCAAAGAACCAAATGTAGAAGGTTTGGAAACATCTGTTCATCACCAAGTATTCATGTCCTCTTCCACTTAAGAAGGTATGGTGCCCCGGATGAAAGGTATATGTGAAGAGAGGAGAAGTTGACTTTGAAGAGGTGAAACCCAATGTGAAGATGATCTGGGCTTCAAAAGATTGGACTTTCTTGCTAAGAGATTGTCCCATGAATGAAGAGCCACCCACTAAAACACCATTGGAGAGAATGATACCCCTCTGACAGTTTCCTTTTACGATTTCATTTTTTTCTACTCTCCCATGTTCTTCATCCCCTTCTAAGCCCCCCCTTTGGCAAGGTTGTAACTCCTCACATTGTACCACCTCAAAGGTTGATGGATTACTGTTTGATTTTGTGAAAACTTTGGCTTTTTGCATGATAGGTTCCTCCATGCTTAATATACATGAGTCATACCAATGCTTTTCAACATCCTCAAACACTTCTTGAAGATCATCCTCACATGGATTCAACTCACACTCTTCTAATTTGTTTTGGAGTTGGCATTCCATGTACACAATCATCTCTTTATGATCAATGTGGTCCATGATCTCCCCACCTATGATTTCATCTTCTTCTTCACTCTCATCTTTTAGACAAGATACACTCTCAAAACATTCCATAAGATCAAGGTTACCTTCAAGGTCTTCATTCTTTGTAGAGTCATATTGCACCAAAGCTTCGTCTGCTCGGACTAGAAATTGATCCTCCGCCAAAAGGCTGGATGTATCCATTATTGAATCATCAATGCCATTTGAGATATCTTGTGTCGATTTTTGCATGCTTGTGATAAAGGTAGAAGAAAGAGATTCCACATTTTAATCTTGGCCACACACTTTAGAACTTGAATAATCAGTTGTCATGTAAGTAACTTCTTCAACATTTGTCGGAGTAGAAGGAGACAAGTATGGCAAAGGAGATGACTCCTTGATAGAAACACTTTCATGATGGTTGGTTATTCCAGCATAATGGAAACCATTTTTGATGTAGAAGTACTTGTGAAACTTCCTTCGGGAAATAGTGACCGCTTCTACAAAGGTAGAGGGTCCACTACAAGTAACCTTAGTCTTTAGGAAAGGAGACAAACCCGAAATAAATTGCTCCATTTTTACATAATCTGGAAATGTAGAACTAAACCCATATCCTCCCCATTGACAAGAAAAAATATCCTCATAAGCATAGTAGTCTTCACCATGTTGTTGAATTCTCCCTAACGAAGCCCATGCTTTCTCCGTTGTTGGAAATTTAGAGAATCTTCTCTTCAAAGCTTTGGAAATTTGGGTATACCCATCTTCAATCTGAGAAGACAGACTCCAAAACCATTGCTCAGCGTTGCCTCTAAGGCATAGAAATAGAAAATCCCATTTTTCAATGTCATCCCTTTTACCAAGGATACGACAAACCATTCTAAAATCAGCAAGAAAATCATCAACATCTTCTTCTAGATTTTTGAAGAAGATTGGGATATCATCAAAGGTATAGCGTGTCATAGTCTCTCAATGCTAGAACCACACAAAGATTAGTTCCAAACAATCATTTTCTCTCATGATATCAACTAACTACACAAAGTTTTGAAAGGTCTTTCAACATGAATTCTAGATTCTTATGTGAAAATGTTTTTTTCCTTTCTTATGTTATGCTAATCCAAACGATATTCTAGATCAATTTTTGGCATTGAAATTAAACTCGGTCATACAAGTTTTCATGATTCATATAATCTTCTTGATTATGCTAAAATCCAAGCATTCATGCAATACAACAACAATAAGCACAAAGACGTTCCTCAGTGGGGGCACCAATTTGAGGCGGTCCGGGGCGGGCAACAAGAAGAGCGGCCTCTAAACACCCTTCGAGGCTCCCGTGCTACTCAATTGGGGCTGGGGCAAGCACAATGGAAGACAACAACAACCCACAGCCAGAAACCAAACAAGAAAAGGGGCACCACCTAGTTGTAGATGCAAACTAGGACGCACGTGATATCTCCTTGTACTCAAACGCACAAAGAGAGGGGAATGCAAGATAGCCACACACACCCAACACAAAAAATCACCATGCCAGAGAGACGTAAAGTGCACAAATCATCTTAAGAAACTCACTCTTAGCCTTAAAGACTAGATGCACACAAAGCTTGATGAGAAATAGAGAGACGGCACAAAACTTGACTTTGTTGCCAATACACAAATTGTCTTAGGGTCACAGGAGCCCTCTCACCGAGCACCCTCTTACAATTGACCTTTTAGGCAAACAATTCAACAAGCCCTCAAACCACCAAGCATGAAATGGCACAACAAACTTCAAGGACAATATACCTTCAACCACCTGATGAGCCAACTTATCAAGTCAATTTGGAGAGGAGTCGTAGTTGCAGCATACAATTGCACCCAAAACTATGAATCTTATTTATCGACAAGAGTAGGCTACAAGTGTGATTACAGAGTATAGTATCACTCCACTCCTCTATATGGCATAACTAACTTCAAGCTTCTCCATGCACCTATGTGTAGTGATGGAATAGAGCACTCGCAATGCACACATTCTACACAACTAGGCTTCAAGAGTGGTGTGTTATGTGTTGAGAATGGTGTGGTGTGGTGTAGTGTGATTATGTGATGATTTACAAGGGAGAGAAGAGCTCTATTTATAGGTTTTAGAAGCCCGATTTGGATTAGGCCTAATCAAGTTTATTTGAAGGAATAAAAGATTATGCATATTTTTATTTTTTTTAATGATGGTGGGTCTCTCTTGTCCTTTGAGTCACATGGATGTGGGCTCAAGGGAAGAGAATTATTGAGGATGAAAGGAGAGAGGGATTGAGTGAATAATTTGGGAGGGCCTACTCTAGTACATGGTGCATTTCACAATAAGGTTAGTGGTTAGTAGTTAGTAATTATCACTAAACAATATTTACAAAATCATTCACGAAATGGTGAGATATATGTTGAGAAAAGTTAGAGAAGAGATAAGCTTGTAAAGCAAGGTTGAAGCTTCGAAAAGTTGACATATTCACCTCTTTACAGCACCGGTAGAAGAAGCGGTCAGCATGGCGAAGTAGCGCGTCTTGATGAAGCTATGTTATCTTCAAACCTTGGAAAATTCATGATAAAAGCCTTCATTTGCAGAGGTTATCTTTGGATTTTTGCTGATTTTTTGAACTTCTTTACAAAGTTGAAGAGAGTATGGTAATATGGACATATATGTAGAGAGAAAGGGGGACACATAGGGTGTAGAAATGGAGGATGAAGGCTATGGAGGTGTGAGAGATGTGGCAATGGTGAAGAGGGTGAATTAGGAAATGGGAGTTGCAGGTTTGGGAGTGGAAAGGAGAGGGAGGAGTGTGTGTGAAAGAGGAAAATGATAAAGTGGAAGAGGGAGTGTGGCCGCATAGCATAGGCAAACTGGGGTCCACCAATAAAATCATAGCTCACAGCTCGTAGCTCAAAAAAATATGAAAGCATTTGAGGTGAAAGTTCAGTTCACGAGCTAAAACTTTTGTTTGTATCACCTCTTCAAATTCTGGGAGCATGTGATCTTTAAAAATTCAGCAAAACCGACTGTTTTTTCCACTGCACAAGGTCCTTGTGAGGTCCTTATTTGGATGATTCTTTTGAATACCTCCAAGAGTGAGCTCCCCATGGTGCATGCATGCATTCCACATACCCTTGAACTTATTTGGTAGGTCTATAATTGAAGATATTGTTGAGATCATGATATAAATGAATAGTACAACTAAGAAAATCAAATATTGAGGGGTCTAAAAATATGTACATGTCAAATATAAATAATATAGGTGGAAAAATATAAAGGGGTCAAAATAAATCCTCTCATTACAAGTCTACCATAAAAAGATGAATATTTTTTGTGGTCTAATTTATGAGAGTAATAGAGAATAGATGTAGGAAGAAAAAAATCACAATAGTGAAAAAATATACACATAAATAAAACTTGTTTTTTTGGATTTTTATTAGGATGGAGTTACACCAAAAATAAGAGAAGCTTGCATGAAATTGTTTTTATATGGAATAAAGAGTATGCAAAATGGTAAGAAAAAATATGGTAATGGTGAGTCAATGTACATAGCATAAGTAACACACCATAGGTAGAAATATTTAAATAAATACCAAAATAATTATGAAAAATCCTTTTATTTAGGCCCTATATACAATGAAATTTTTACACACAAATGGGCCATAATATACTTATATTTTTTATTTTTTTGGCTCAACTAGCCCAGTGACTAGCTAATTGAGGGTTTTTTAAGAAAATATGAGAAAAGTCCCCTAACTCACACACACCTATATACAGTGAAATGGTAGGGATATCCACAGTGTTTGAGTGATTTGATAGGGTGAGGTAGCTTACTATGGCAATTATGGAAAGCCAAAAAACGGCTATCACTAGTAGTAGCAGATTATCTTTGATTTGTTTGTGTTTCTTTATTTTGTATTGGATATTGTTATCTGGAGAACGACAGGGTTCTAAAATCATACTAAAAGGCATTGGGTAGCGAGGAATGTCAAAGCAGCATCCCTTGCGTTTTCTGAAGCAAGTCTTTCTATGCTTGTGTGTTTGAATTTCTTGTAAATCTATAGGAAGGAGCCTGGAGTCAGTTGTTATGTACTTATCAATGAAATCCACAACATCTTCATTGGGATCTTTTCCATATATAGGAGCATTTTCTATTCATAGGAGCCCATGATCATGTTGGCTACCTCGGCTTTGAAACTTGGTCACAAAAAAGTAATCTTTGAGTTTTTCCAATATGGTTATATCTTTGGTTAGCAATTTCTTCATCCCATTAAATCGGTTCAAGTAAAAGCGGGCTGTTGTTACAGGGTCGGCTCGTACCAAATCTTGTATGTATGATGCTTCTGTCTGTGTGCTTGCATGCGTGATGGGGTTGAGCTTAGCAAGTGCTCTAATCAAGGGTTCCCAGCGTTTCTCTGCTGTGTAGAAAATGAGATGAAGAATGTTAATGGTCCAAGTTGTCTAATCATAGCGAAGGCGTCTTTTTTTAGTTTCTCTTTGTAGTCAGGTGATGTTCCCAATGCCTCAAAGTCACGATATACAAGTTGGGAAGACAAGAACTTCTCAATGTTAGTATCTCCAATAACTTGTGCGGCCACTAGTGTATTGTGGTTTAGCTTGCCTTTGTGCATATAGATCCAAATGGATCCCTGGATTTTTTGAGTCATGACTTTGACTGTTTTAAAAAAAAGATTTTCTAAATTTAGCAAGAACCTTCTATCACTATGCATAAGCTCCCATTGAGCCACGTGCTGATATTTATAGTTAGCAAGTGTATGGTATTTACGGGGATCACCATAGATAATAGTAGGGAAACTAAGTTCTTCACTGTATTCATCTTTGAAAATACTCAAAGGATTATTTCCCTCGGCAGGAGCTACAAAGAAGATTTTGTCGTTGTGATCTACTACTTGCTGTGATGACTCAATTCCATGGAGCATGAAATCTGTGGCTAGATCATCTTCTTCTGATGGTTGATTGTTGTCGACAAAATCATTAGGCAAAGGAAAATGAAGACTATGGAAGTGTCTTACCCACTCGTTGTTCAGAGAAATATTTTTGTTCTTGTATAAAGATGTTTGCAATAGTTGAACAATGGCTTTCATTGTAAGCAATGCTCGAACAACTTCCAGAAAGGTAGCAATGATTATACTGTAGACGACGCTTAATACCCACTATTATCAATTCTTCATCATGAATAAACCTTGGCAATATTTGTTGTGTTTTCCCCAAGGATGCCAAAACATTAACAATGCTACCTTGCAAGCCAAATTGACCATCGTATGTAAGCTCCCTAATTTTGGTGAAAGGTAGCCTACGGCTTACAAGGAGGATTTCTAAATGATTTAGATTCTCTACTGTAGCCAAGGGAAGGTTAAATCCTATGGAATTCAATTGGGCGAGCAGTGCACCATGTTTTTGCCTTCTACGACTGCATGAAGTGCAAACATAGTTTTCGTGTATTTTATTGTTTCTAGACCTCCCAAGTGTTGACCTACGCCCTTTTCGAGCTAATTGTGAAAAAAACATTAAACGTCCATATTTATAACATCGATATATAAGAACATCGTTTGTTGTTTCTATGTACTGCTGTATAGCTTTTTTTGATGGGGAGGCTTGTTCAATGTTTATGTTGGACGAAGCTGTGGGGTGTATTTTTTTCTTAAGTTTTTTTAATTTTTGATGTTATTGCACATATTTCTCGAATTGTTCCGTCACCCAAGCAAGCAGATGGAGATAGGGAGTTCATTCGGTTGTTGGATGATCAAAGTTGTCAATGACTCTGTCTCATTTTTGTCCCAGGTACGAGGCTTCCATTTGTGTGAGGATCGGTTGTCCCCCAAGTAAAAAAATAGGTTACCACTTCTATCAACAATTATGATTTTTTGAAATGTCGCGGGGTTGGCTCCACTATTGAATGTTGTGTTTTTGAGTGAAGTTATTGGCACGCCATAAATATAAATATCACATGTAATACTAAATCTCAAGGAGAACACATGGATAATATCAAGTGCAATACTAATAGATGATGTGTGACTATGTAATACTTGGGTCAAAATGGAGGAATGATGTTTACTGGAAGCCAAATGTGCTAGAGAAGGTGTGGTCATTGGTGTTTGCTCTAATGATAGTCTCACTGCCTCTATCATAATGTTGGTGATTTTTTGTAATGACGAGCGTCACTTTATTATTATATTGAGCACGAGGAAAACATTATTATTCCATGGGTGATCAGCAAGGAAAGCACTATCAATCTCATTTTGAATGAGTTGTTCAAAAGATGCATTATGTTTGGTTGAGGAAGCCATGTACATGCAGTTTGTCATCGCCTTATGCTATGCGGTGGAAGGAAGATAAGTACATGAAACACGCACACACTAAGAGAGAGAGAGAGAGAGAGAGAGAGAGAGAGATTGGAATTTACAAGATGAGCAATGGATGAAAGAAATATAATATAAAGGGTGTTCTTCGGCATGGAGGTGATAGAGCTTTAATGTTGTAGAGGAGCACTACTTTGTTTCTTCGACAAAAGATGTGATGTGGGCTAATTTGTTGACAGTGAATTTGCTAGTGTGAACAAGGGAGGCTAGTAGGTCATGTGCATCTAGCACATCAGAAGCATATAACTCAACAAAGTTTGACAAGGTGCAATACTTTGTCGACTATGTCACTCGTTAAGGAAACATCAATTGGGGAAGCTTTGTTGGCCAAAATTTTTCCCTTCAAACTTGGACACCAAAACAATAGTTGTACATTTTGAGCAAATAGAGCAAAATTCCACCTCTTGTTGGTGGTGAAACTTAGTAGATTTATATTGATCGCGAAAACGCTCCACCAAAATTGACTTCACATTCACAAAGTGCAGTGTGCCAGTTACCTATGTATAGGCACCTGACGAGTTGGAGATTTCTTGAGTTATTGCGATGAAACAGGAAAAGCAAGATCAATACTTATTTCTTGATTGTGACCAACATCAAGAATATGGGCCTTATATGCTTCCTCGACGATGCTTGAGCGACGACTTGTGGCGTGTGCTAGTATAGTAATATCCAAGATTAAGAGTGTATTGCTTCGACCTGTGAAGGAACCTATGTTTTGTGCAACAAACGTAAGATGCACATCGGTTTCCAGAGCACGAAAAATAGTGTGGTAATCTTCTTTACGTGCATCCACGAAGCTAAGCTGTGATGGTAAGGGAGAGAAAATACTAGAAAGCTGGAAATCAATAGAAGGGTGAATATAAGTAAGCCTTTCAGTGGTACGGTCCTCAGCTGTTGCCCGATCTACAACAACAAGATCACCTTGGGAAAGACTAGCTTTTGAAGTGTTAGCATGGCCCTGTATAACAACAAAATCTACACTTCCAAAGTGTGTACGGGTGCCTTGTGTATGGAAGAACTATGTGTCATCCAAAAATTGATGCACTTTGCTCTTTGGGTAGAAACTAAGGCTGACTTCAAAAGGCTTTGTCTTTTCTACAACCGTTGAAGCATTGAAAAATACTAAATAGAGATGTGCAGCTATCTGACTTAGTTTGTGTTAATTTCGTGCCGTTTCCAATTTAAAAAATGCCGATTGAGGACATAGGAAAAGAGGAAATGACTCTCCAAAATAGTGTAAAAATTTAAAAAAACAACGTTATTTTTTGAACTTTTTCTTTGAAATATTGAGATGGGAATTTACAAGATGAGCATGGATGAAAGCAATATAATACAAAGGGTGTTCTTTGGCATGGAGGTGATGGAGCTTCAATGTTGTAGAGGAGCACTATTTTGTCTCTTCGACAAAAGATATGATGAGGCCTAATTTGTTGACAGTGAATTTACCAGTGCGAACAAGGGAGGCTAGTAGCTCACGTGCATCTAGAACATCAGAAGCATATAAGTCAAAAAAGTTTTTGTCAAGGTGCAATACTTTGTCGACTATGTCACCCGCTAAGGAAACATGAATTGGGGAAGCTTTGTTGGCCAAAATCTTTCCTTCAAGCTTGGGCATCAAAAAAATAGTTGTAGATTTTGAGCAAATAGAGAAAAAATCCACCTCTTGTTGGTGGTGAATCTTAGTAGATTTGCATTGACCGTAGAAACGTTCCACCAAAATTGAGTTCACATTCACAAAGTGTAGTGTGCCAGTTACCTATGCAGAGGCACCTGACGAGTTAGAGTTTTCTTGAGTTAGTACAATGAAAAAGGGAAAGCAAGATCAATACTTACTTCTTGGTTGTGACCAACATCAAGAATATGGGCCTTATATGCTCCCTCCAAACGGTGCTTGAGAGGAGGACTTTTGACATGTGCTAGGATAGTAATATCCAAGACTGAGAGTGTATTGCTTCGACCTGTGAAGGAACCTATGTTTTGTGCAACAAACATAGGATGCACATCGGTCTCTAGAGCACGAAAAATAGCGTGGTAATCATCTTTACGTGCATTCACAAAGCTAGGCTGTGATAGCAAGAGAGAAAAAATATTAGAAAGTTGTAAATCTATAGGAGGGTGAAGATAAGTAAGCCTTACAGTGCATTAGGAGATTTCGGAGGTCTTTTGGAGGGCCTTTTGGAAGAGAGAGGAAAATAAGCTCCTCCAATGAGAGAAGAGCCTACGTTACGTAGAAAAATAGATTGATATTAACCAAAATATAAAAGGTGTCCCTCTCCTCATTTAATAATCTAGTGGTCCTTGAAGACGATCACTCTCTTTCATTTAATGCGAGCACCTTTTTTAGAAGGTAGATGGGGTGCATTTGATATGGCCTACGTCATCACTAGAATTCAAAAAGTTACAAAACTATCAAGTGGTGGAAGATTTTGAAACTTTTGATACTGTCAATGCGTTCGAAATGCCCAAATATCCTAGAAATGAATGTCCAATTGCCTAGCTCCGACATCCAAAGAGGCAAAGAATGTCAAAAACCCCTAAAATAACATTTTACTAACGGCGCGCGAGGGGGCATTCCAAAATTTTGGAATGCCTCATCGCGCGCCGTTTGTAAAAAGCCCCTTTTTTCCTCTTTTAGAAATCTTTTTGAGAGGAAAATGTCCAAAAATCTCTAAAATGGCCTCCATCTATCACATAGGTTTTTTCTTCATCATCTTAGCCTTAGAGATCATAATTTCGGGTCTATAAGAGTGAGCACGCACACCCATTGTTACAATTCTACAAAGTGCATTTTGATCACACACACACACACACACACACACTCACAAACACACAGACACACAAATATAACATACACACACACACACAAACACAAAGAGCCTCTCTCTCTCTCTCTCTCTCTCTCTCTCTCTGTCCTCTCTCTCTCTCTCTCTCTCTCTATACTATAGGCGCGCGTACAGAGGCACAACCGGTGTGCCTGTCTCTATGCGCGCCTTTAGTACTGTGCATCCACCAGTGTATGTGTGAGTGTTATAGAGAGAGGAAGTAAGGCGGGGGAAAGAGAGAGAGAGAGTCTTTTTGTTACCTTATACTAACGGCGCGAGGAGGTGTTTTTTGAGGTCAAAACATGCTCCATGCGCGCCGTTAGTAATGGGAGTCTCTCACTCTCTCTCTCTTTAAATATGCTAAGCTATAGAAAGGAGAGAGAGAGAGAGAGAGAGAGAGAGAGAGAGAGAGAGAGAGAGAGAGAGAGCATGGTGCAAAAGTGCAATAGAGAAACATGGGTAGGCTTTCTTGAAAGATAATTGTCCAAAAATCACTAAAAGGAGCTTTGTACTAACGGCGCGTAGAGGGGCATTCTAACATTTTAGAATGCCTCCGCGCGCGCCTTAAGGAAAAAGCCCATTTTTTTGGGTTTTTTGACATTTTTTGCCTCTCCGGATGTCGGAATGAGACAAGTAGACATTCGTTTTTAGGGTATTTTGGCATTCCAGACACATTGGTGGTGTCAAAAGCCTCAAAATCTATCACTATTTGACAGTTTGTGACTTTTCAACTTTCAGTGATGACGTAAGCTGCCTTGAATGCGCCGCACCTGCCTCCTGAAAAAGACGCTTACATTAAATAAAAAAGTGACCGTTTTCAAGGACGATTGGGAATATAAATCTACTTTTTAAAGTGTGTGGTTGTCCTTTTGGACGTACTCACAAGGTGCAAGTGCATTTTAAAAAAAGTTTCTAGAGAGAGAAATACAATTTCTTACAAGGCCCTCCAAATGACCTCCGAAATTTTCTAATGGCACGGTCCTCAGCCCCGCTGGCCCATCTGTAACAACAAGATCACCTTGGGAAAGACAAGCTTTTGAAGTGTTGGCATGCCCTTGTATAACAACAAAATCTACAGTTTCAAAGTGTGTACGGGTGCCTTGTGCATGCAACGATTGTGCCTCATCCAAAAATTGACGCACTTTGCTCTCTGGGTAGAAACTAAGGTTGACTTCAAAAGGCTTTGTTTTTTCAACAATTGTGGAAGCATTGAAAGATAGTACATGAGTAGATGTGCAACCATCTGACTTAGTTTTTTTTTTATAGTTACATTCTCAATGTGGACAAAGTCTCCTATAGTAAGATTGTCAATGAATTGATCGCTAAAAACACAAGTGATGGTGTAAGTGTTGAGTGGATCAACAAGGTCTGCCTTAAGGTAACGCATATATTTAGCGACTTCCGGGCTTTGTTTGTAGGTTCCATAACGGTTAAGTATGCACCCCTCGAATGCGAAACGAGGACTAGTTTCAGTGATCTCAACAATGCGCAATAGAGGGATGAACAAGCGGGAATTACATTCTCATGGCAACACTCAGTATCAATATGTGCTTCTAGTTTGGCACCCTCCACAACGCTCTCTTTTTTTGCAACTACAGATGGTGGTCCCCTCAATAAAGGTTTGGCTGCCACAACAAAAAACAAAACTGGTAAGGGTTCGATACAATAGTAGAATGTCTATGTGGTGCAAGCCAGTCTAACTTAGTTCTGTTATCACCTCGCATGTCTTGGAAAGTGTACGTGCTATTGCACTACTTTGTTCCACACGCTTGAGGGATTTGGGTCCAACGCCAAGAGAAGAAGAAACATCAACCTTAGGTAGGCTCGAAGCGCTCCTTGTGTGGAGTGGAGACACACAATCAAGAACGAGGGCACTATCGGGGCCCAAAAAAGATGCAGCTGTATCACGGTGCACTATCTTGTGTAACTCTGTAAAAACAAAAAGGAAAGTCACATTATTGTCAAGCATATATCAATCATTTTCTATAAGTTAGCAAGGTATTGAGTCACCATTTTCAAACTCCATCGAGCGAACATCACTAGATTCATCGCACATGGGCTCAACGTTGTCATCTTGGCCATCGTATTGTCCATCGAGTAGATTTCGCGAGGAAGAAGAGGCAGCCATACTAAGAGAGGATGGTAAATAATGTTCATGGAATTATTACTTGATGTGTTCAAAAGAAGCAAAGGGTAAAGAACATGCTTTAGCTAAAGGATGAACAAGTTCATAGAAATAATACTTCACACATTCACACCATCTTAGGATCAATAAGGGAGAGGGATATTTTTGAACTAATTTTTGAAGTAGCAAGACCCTTTATATACTACAAGCTTCCTTGCCTTTGTCAACGGTTCACTATGTCTTGAAGCTAACCTACTATCACATCTACCAAATGGATTTGACACATTTAGAAACATGCAACAAGTGACATCAAATTCAAAGGAATTAATGAACTAGTGGACAAGTGTGTGTTGATGGTCTAGAGTTCCCACCATGCTCATGTGTTGAACACCATAGAAATAGTGAATGAACGAGCCTAAAATTTTCTCTTGACCAACTTAGCAAAAAGAAATTTGCATGCTCGAGAAAATGTTTTTTTCGGAGGACTTGGTGGGAAAAGAATATTTCGAATGCCGAGAAATTTTAAAAATCAGGCTAATTTTTTGATGGGTTTTTACACTATTTTTCTCTCTTTTGGGGTTGAGAGCATTTTCAAAATTGAATACGGTATGGTATTAGGTCGAGACACATTTATTCCCGACAAAATTTTATTGAGCTTATATGTGAAGCTACTCAATATATGGCACCCAGGTCCCCTCTATATATACATCATCTCATTTGTGTATTCTACACACTTTGGGGTTCTATTTCTGTGCTCTCTCTTTCTCTCTCAACATGGTATTAGAGCAGTACGTTTTTGTTTTCGATTTTTCTCCTGATCAAAAACGATTCTGCACTAGGATCGATGTGGTCTACAAGTTTGCAGAAGGAAGTTTTTTCAGATTCTCCACCGATTTTGAGTTATCGTTCGCGGACTGTGTACATGTCCGAAAAGCAAGTTTCGTTTTATGTTTTTGACTTTTTTGCTAATTGAAAATGATTTTGCAGAAACTATCTATGAGAAGTACCGGAATCAATGTGGTCTACAACTTTGCAGTAGGAAGTTTTTTCAAATTCTGCAGCGATTTTGAGTTATCGCTCGCGGACTGCGTACATGTCCGAAAAGCAAGTTTTGTTTTTTGTTTTTTATTTTTCTGCTAATTGAAAACGAATTTGCAGAAACTACTCGCTAAAGGGACTGGAATTGATGTGGTCTACAGCTTTACAGAAGGAAGTTTTTTTAAATTCTGCACCGATTTTGAGTTATCGTTCGCGGACTGCGTACATACCTGAAAAACAAGTTTCGTTTTATGTTTTTGACTTTTCTACTAATTGAAAACGATTTTGCAGAAACTACTCGCAAGAGGAATCGGAAACAATGTGGTCTACAACTTTGCAGAAGAAATATTTTTTGAAATTTTGCACCGATTCAGAGTTATCGTTCGCGGACTGCGTACATGCCTAAAAAGAAACTTCGCTTTTTGTTTTTGATTTTTCTCCTGATTGAAAATGATTTTGCAGAAACTAGCCGCTGCAGACATCGGAATCGATGAGAAAATATTTGCTTAAGCCATCGGAATCGATGTGGTCTATAACTTTGCAGAAGAAAGTTTCTCTAAATTCTGCACCGATTTTGGGTTATCGTTTGAAAAGCAAAATTTTACTTTTTGCTTTTGGTTTTTCTCATAATTGAAAACTTCTCAATTATATTTTTTCTTCATCAATCATATTTGTTACTGTCGTAGCTTTGTTGCAAAAGCCCTAGTTACGTATCATTCCGATTCAGTCATCGTCCAAATTCTATCGAGCTACTATGGGTACATGATATTTTGTTATATGATATATTCGTTCATTGATTCTCGTATAATTATTCTTTTAGAGATATAGTTTACGTCGTTTTATTGATAATTTCTCATTGATACCATAGTGATTTTGATGGTACCATGATGATGTTTTGTTAGTACTTTGGTCATGGTGATTTTTGTTGATACCATGATGATATTTCGTTGATACCATGGTTATTCTCGGTGATTCCATGATGATATTTCGTTGATTCCATGGTGATTTTTGTTGATACCATGATGATGTTTCGTTGATACCATGGTTAATCTCGGTGATACCATGATGTTGTTTCGTTGATACCATGGTTATTCTCGGTGATACCATGATGTTGTTTCGTTGATACAATGGTTATTCTCGGTGATTTCATGATGTTGTTTCGTTGATACAATGATTATTCTCGGTGATATTATGATGCTTTTCGTTGATACCATGATGATTTATTCATTTTATTGATACAATGATGATGTTTTGTTAATACTTTGATGATATTCATTGATCACTACGTTGATAAATGTTGTTTTATGTAGTATATACACATATCATTTGCATCACGTAATCACACATCTTGTACTTTTACGTTCATATTTATGTACCATATGTTCTCGTGCGCATATATGTCGTCAAAAGAGTGGTGTCACGAACCATCTCTTATGGCATTGTGAACGTAATTATTTCACTAACGATGCTAATAATTTCATGAGTATGTTTGTTTGAGTCTATGATCTATGTAGGATTGATCAAAGAATTGATTTTATGAAGACAAACTTTGTGACGATAAAAGATTTATGAAGATATGTTTGG
Source organism: Adiantum capillus-veneris (assembly GCF_014529385.1). Lineage (NCBI taxonomy): Eukaryota > Viridiplantae > Streptophyta > Polypodiopsida > Polypodiales > Pteridaceae > Adiantum > Adiantum capillus-veneris. The sequence goes on along the minus strand of NC_140950.1, from coordinate 102,010,779 downwards.
TGATGCCATATTGATGAAAACATGAAGACATGTTTGGTGATGTGATATTGATGACAAGCTACACAACAGATTCACAGAAACAATTTCACGGGAACACTTTTGATTACAAGCTAATCGATAGCCTTTACACCTCTTTATTGAACCTTTGTATTCATTATTGTATTCGATAGGATAGAAGTAATGTAACTCCTCATAAAACATTCATTGTAAAAGGAGTGATGTAGCTTCTCATAAAATATTCATTGTAAAAGGAGTGATGTAGCTCTTCGTGAACATTTGTATATTCAATGATTTTTATAATATAACGGTGGCTGTATATAGAGCTGTGGGTTTTTCCCTTGATCCCCCAAGGGTTTTTTCATCCACAGTTAGGGACCCTTATTTAAGCGGGGGTGTTGAGCTTATATGTGAAGCTACTCAATATATGGCTTCTCTATATATGGCACCCAGGTCCCCTCTATATATACATCCTCTGATGTGTGTATTCTACACACTTTGGGGTTCTATTTCTTTGCTCAGTCTTTCTCTCTCAACAATTTTTTCAAGAGGAAATTTTGGAAAAGTTGTTACTTTCTTTTGCGTTTTTACACTTTTCATCTCTCTTTAGAGGTTGACAACATTTTCGAAATAAAAAACGGCATCGTATTCAGTTGAGACACATTTTTTCGTAAGATTTCCTACAGCGAAACACTTTCTCCCTTTTGAGCTTCACAGCATTTTCGAAATAAAAAACGGCATGCAGTCCTCGGGAAAAACCTTTTTCCCAAACATGCAAAATGCCTTTCCTTATTTTTGCCAAGAGGAAAAATTAGAAAATTTACTTTTTAAGGTTTTTACACTATGTTTCTCTATTTTGGGGCGGAATTTCTCCTTTTCCCCTTGCGCTCAAGCGGCATTTTGGAAATTGTAAAGGTTGACAACATTTTCGAAATCAAAAACAGCATGCAATGTTCAAGAAAAAACATTTTCTCATACATACAAAATGTCTTTCCTTATTTTGCCAAGACGAAAATTTAGAAAATTAGGTTACGTTTCTAGCTTTTTACACTATTTTTCTCTAGTTTGGGGCGGAGTTTCTCCTCTTTCCCTTGCGCTCAACCGGCATTTTGGGAATTGAAGACGACACGATATTAAACTGTGACACATTTTCTCGGGACACTGATGGCATGTTATCAAATCGAGAGAAAGGAGATCATGCTTATTTTTTTTTTACATTGGGAATGATGTGCACATAATCCATTTCACCTTGAGTTCTGTAGTTCACCACGAGCCACTGACACAAAGAGTCGTGAAAGGTCTAAGCTAGTGCTCGAAAAAAAAAATCCAAAAACTTGGCGAACCTACATAAGCGAAACAACAAGGTAAATTATTTGTTTTTGGTAGGTCTTCCCACGTCAAATATAAAATTTAGAGGTAAATTTTGAAATTTGTACGTGGCATTACACTAAACATAGTTTTTTTTTTCAAGCACTGGCCTAAGCTTTAAATAGGCTAGAAGTATATTTTCTCAAAACTCTAAGATTGCCAGATTTTGAAAACGCCATAGTTTTAACACAACCATTATCATCCAACCCTCTACAGCCTTACTGAGCACCTCCCTCGCCCTCCGCAACCTCGAAAAGACTAGTTTGCCGACTGCAGTGGACTGCGTTTAAGGCTCTACAAACATCGAGGTGGCAGCTCCGCATGCGTGTCAACTGCACGCAACAGAGATGGTACGCCGACTGCAGTTAAGCCTCTACAAACATCGAGGCTGCTATGCATGCGTGTCATTTACACGCAACGGGTGATACGATGGTGGTCTGCCACAGCTAAGCACGGGCATAGATTTATACACGGGGTTGGACCCGGCAAGACAAAGCGCTGGTGGCGGGTGGCAGGCTACAACCCCTGGGCATTGCTCAAGCGAGCGCTTGACTTTCTTGGATTCCGGTAAGCCTTTAAGGCTCGCCAAAATTTCACACGGCTCGAGCCTCCACGTGGACGCCATAGAGTGAAGGCCCCCTAAACGAGCCCAACACTAAGGCCTATGCTTTAGCAAGCCAAAAAGCTACTCTAATAGCCTAAACTATTGGAAGTGAACTAAGAATCTGTTTAGACTGCACTCACTACTCGTCGTACTCACGCATCCTCTAGAACAATTTTCACACTTGTGTAGAGAGGGTTATAATCTTAAACTCAGATAATCAATAAATGAGGGAAGGCATCATGGTTAAAACGTGTGGATGTTGTGAGTGTGGCCGTGAGAAAAGTGCACGTATGTTACGAGTTTTGAGGGGTGGATGTCGTGCAAAGGTTTGTGGGATCGGTCAAGTAGGCTTCACCTTTTGCACGAATTAGCTTAGGGTCTAGGCCTGCCACAATGGAGGCAAGTCCCTATTTGTAAGCCAATTCCGCGTAGTCTGAACCATCCCTAAGCATCCAAATGGCATTGTGGAGGGTATGAGTAAGAGTTGATACAATGAATGCGAGAGAGTTTTGGGGGGGGGGGGGGGGGGGGGGGGGGGGGAAATCATTGATGAGAGAGAAAGAGAGAGTAGAGTAAGGTGTAGTTTATTATAGTCCACTAGGAGCACTCATAGTTGGGGGCATTAGACACAAAAAAGAGAGAGAGAGAGAGAGAGAGAGAGAGAGAGAGAGAGGGGGGGGGGGCGCGGGGGTGGGGGGCTTTTTGAAACAATGGGCTTTAATTCACTAAAAAATGAGCCAATTCTCAGCAACTTTGAGAAAAAAAATTAAAATAAAATATGTGAAAACTTTAGGCCACCGATGGGGTGAAGAAAGACTTTAAAAAATATGTGTCAAGTTTCACTAAGCCTCTTTCAATACTGATATTGATTGTACTTGCTCCTCAATAGGTTCTTCTTTTTTTTCGTTGAAGGCAGCCACTCCATCGGAGACGGAGGGAGTCTCATTCATAATCATTAACACTGCAAAGACATATATTTGTGTCCAAGGATGCTTTTGTGTTGCTTTCTCAATTTCAAAGTTTCTTGTGTATGTTACAGGAAACATTGTGGCCCTTAGGTATAGTGAGGGTATATATGTTGGCAGAGTTGCGAAAACGAGAAATCTATACACCGATAGTACTTGGTTGAAGTGATTGCACAAAATTGGTCCAACTGCCATGGCAATTGTGCTAGTTTTCATGGCACTAAATGACATAGGCAAATAGAGAGGGGATCAATGACTATTTTTGAGGATACTATCCAAAGCACTTGGGTGAAAGATGTCAATTCAAGTCAAAATGCCACCCTCTCCCCACTGCAAGGTTTAAAGCCACTATGTCATCATAGATAGCCCAATGCCCTAACCACTTCACCCATGAGTAGTGCTTCAAAATTACCTTAGTTGCAAACCAATGTAAATTGGGAAAATTTTGGTAAATTTGGGCTTGGATGGAGCACCTATTAGGCGAGTATGTCTTCAGTGATAGGGAAATTTTTAGGCAAGCACTTTTGGAATCAAACGAGAAGATTCCAAAAATATTCCCTCTCTGTGTCTCTCTCTATGCTCACTCACTCTTATGGATACTTCTTCTCTTGAACTCTTCATATGGGATTCCATGTCTCATCCTCTATTGAAATTTTATAATCTCCTACTCACTTGTTCCCATTTACCAACGCAGCCAACAAATGCACCATCCCGTGAGGCAACCTAAAAAACAAGATTGAGACTCCATAAGGATAAGTGGTCCTCCTATCTTTCCCTTATGGATTTGCTCTCTCTCTCTCTCTCTCTCTCTCTCTCTCTCTCTCTCTCTATTCCATTCAATGCTTACTCTCTTCTTCTTATATACAGGCACACAATTTTACGTGGGCTGGCACATACACCATGCATCACGATAGCCCGGATAACAGGATTGAGTCTTTATGAGAGTAAGTGACCCTTTTATATTTCCCTTATGGTCTCTCTCTCTCTCTCTCTCCCTCTCTAACATATATTTAGGAATTTTGGGAATTATTCAAGTCCCATTTTCTAGAACGAGACTTAAAAAAGTAGTGTTTTTTGTTTATTTTGACCTTATGGTTGTTTGTGGGGACCCTTAGTGCCATATAAAAATGAGGCACTAGTCCATGAGCATGGGGCTTGTTGTCATGTGAGATATTAAGAAGATGATTGAAGTTAAGTTGGAGCCTCACATGTCTCAATATAGGACTTAAAATCTCAATATTTTCGGAATGTTTTTTTGTCGTATAGCCTTTAGATTCTGCATGGGTATTGCTTGTCACCGATAAGAATAAGGCACTAGCATGTGGTTGGGATATACGGCTTACATTTTTTCCTCATTCACCTCACTTTCTTCATGTGACTCAATAAGCAATGGGGACACTATTGGGAACATGGGTTTTAGGTTTTATAACTGAATTGGGAAATTTGATACTTATTCAAGTGACTCTTTGTATGTCCCCATGAGAAAACAAAAAGAAACGTTTTGTATGCTTTTTAATCAATGAGTATTATTTTTTAATTCATAAGAATTGTACGTTACTGTATATATTTTCCTAGTCTAGATTCCCTTTCTTAGGTACTACATGTTACAAATTGAGAACAAAATTTTCACTTAAATAGATACTAATTGTTGAAAGATTAGCCGAAAAAGACAAATTTCAAGTGGATAATACAAATTGTCTATCTTTTAATTTAAGAAAAAATCACCAAATTACACATGAATTGATTATGTATGAGATGTGGGAGCCGATATAGTGGTGGTCCCCAATTGTAAGACATATAGACCCCAATTGTATTACATTAAATTGTAGATGTCGTGAAAGACTACTCATCATAGGATGACACACAACACTTTCTAAACAAAAGTTCATGAGGTTGCATCTATACATATTCTTTACGTGAGGTGTCTTACGACTATGTTTATGTTTGCTTTGTTTTCCATTGCAGCTTCCTCCCTCCTCCAAGTACATTGCAAGTTTTTCCTTTTATTGTAAACCTTGTCTTAAGTAGTAGATTGCATGTGAAATGTTAAACTCCACCAAGAAAAAAAAAATCATCTCTCTATTTTCCTACCATATGTCTGGTGCGCTTACTTTGAAATGATGTACTTTTTGTGTAGAGAATTGGGAGCTTGCTCTAGGAGTCTCTCTCTACTAAATTGTATCCTCCAAATTTTTGCATTGCTGAAGGTGAAAACTTAAGGCTCAAACTTAAGTCTAAGCCTCCACCCAATTGGAGACTTAAACTAAGTTTTAGCCTTCTCCTAGGTAGAGGTTTAAGTTTAAGATTATGATCGATTGTTATTTGGTAGAGTCTTACATTATTCTATGATTATTCTTGGGTGGAGGCTAGAACTTAAGTATGAACCTCCACCCTCCCTCCACCCAAGAACAGTTCACTAGCTCTTAGTCCTCAAGAAGTTGAGGCTCAAACTTAAGTTCAAGCCTCCACCCATTGAAATTCTCAAAGTTAAGTTTGAGCCTTCACCCAAGAGTCACAAGGAGGTTGGATCTTAAGTATATACCCATGTCATTACATGTTATCATAGATTTGTATATAGCTCCAACAACCTTGATGAATACATCCCTACTTTAGAGGACAAAGAGGCTTAAGCTATCTTGTGATTTTTCTTGGGTAGAGGTTCTAACTTAAGTTCAAGCCTCCACCCAAGAACAATAAGTTTGAGCCTCCACCCAAGAAGAATCGATCACTCGCTCGATCTTAGTCCTCAAGCACCCAAGGTCCTCAAGAACCCAAGGCTCAAACTTAAGTTGATCCTCCACCCAAGGATAATCAGAGGGTGTCACTTAAGCAACCTCCATTCACCCGAAGGCTTGAACTTAAGTTTGAGCCTTCACCCAAGAATCACTAGGAAGTTGGATCTTAAGTATACATTCATGTCATTACATGTTATCATAGACTTGTATATAGCTCCAACAACCTTGATGAATACATCCCTACTCTAGAGGACAAAGACCTTAGGAATACAAAGGAAAATCACAAAGCACTATATACTTAACTGCTATATTTGTAATTTCTCAATTTACATAAGTAGTTTTGAAGTACATCATTACATAATTCACAATAACGGTGGCCATAAAGGATCTCATAAAATATAATGTCATTCTACTCAGGACCTTTGACTACTACATGCTAGAGAGCATGTTGTCCACTGGCATACTGTTCACCATGCTATCGAGCTAGAGACTATCCAGATGTTGTTTCTACCTTGGGATCAATATGTCCAGCGAAGGCTCCAAAGCTCTACATGTGAATGATTGATGTGTTGTGCCACTTAAGAGGTAATGGTTCTAGAAGCTCTCATTTTTGCATGTTAGATGCACACCGCCTCCCCCTTGTCTTGGTGAGCCTCGAGCCACGTTGCTCCTTGGCTACCACCTCCTGCACTACCCACGTTAAACTCTGTCTGGTGCCTATTTTAGCCTGAGCACAATAGCTGCTCAAGATGGCCTAGAAAAATTTTTCATAGCCCTATTATTGCCACCCCTTGCACCATCACACGCACCCTCCTTGAGTAGGGCTACGCTGCTTCTTGACTACCAGCTCCTGAGCTGCCCACATCAACTCTAGCCATTTTCTTTTTCCTGATCCCAATACCTATCCGTATGGCCTAACGACATCTCCCATTGCCTCCTTGTGCTGATTGCACCATCAAACAGGCTGACCTTTAGTAGAGCAAGTACCCATGCAGAGCTGCACCATCACTGGCCTGTAGATAGTAAACGTGAAGGCACTAGACTTAAGCCACAGAGTGGGCACCCAACTTCCATCAGCAAGAAGCATGGGGGGTGGATTGTTGGGACTTCCGAGGGCAATCAGGATGCCATTGGATGAAGGGGCTTGAGGCACCTCTAGTTGCATCTCCTGTGTTGCATATGAAGGCAAAATCCATGAGCAGAAATTCTCGTCTATTGGGAGGATGTCAAGCTTCTTGAGGCAAGCTTCCTAGATCTAAGGATATGGAGGCAAATTAAGATCAGGCATTGCAGAACAAAGTAGCAAGAAAAACTTGCCTATGATTTGTGTTTCGAGGTCGGAATTAGCAGTTATTCCCTCAAAGCCCGGATCCACGTTGCACCTTCCACAAGCCCTGGTTGTCTGCCCTAAATCGACCAAGGGGATACAATATACAATAGCTTCCATGCCCCACCTTAGTAGCCTAGCGTACAACTATCCTCATCTCCATCACTAATGTGCCGATGGCTAGAATTGATGACAACAGTCAGAGCTGACGTCAATTTTGACCTCGCCGCCGTCAAGTTTAAATTTTGAACGTGATGATTTCAGCTTTTAAAGTGTTTTTTGTATTTTTCCTACCATGTCTCTGTTATTTTTCCTACCTAGTACCATGTCTCATTAATCAAAAGTTTTGCATGACTGTGCAAGTAGAATCAACCTTGAAGTGCCATGGAGTTGAATCCCACGTTTGAGCCACCACATGAAGTGCAAACACAACCAATCTCAAGTTCAAGCTACCATGCAAAGTGCAAAGGTATTCGATCTCAAGTGTACCATGTGTATCCCAACTCAAGCAGGACATTACAGATTAAGGAAGTGAGCTTTTACAAAGTCAAGGTTAAGGCTCCCTTTTGACTTGCTCGTGGCTACATTTTCTTGTATACTTCAAGGTAGTGTTTCATCTTGTACGTTAGTCTGCAAAAGTGTTGTAACAGAGTCTTAAAAACAATGTAAGCCTACTATAGTGTGATTATTATGTTCATACAAGCTCTTGTAATGGAGTTTCTCAAACGCAAGATTATATATTTACCACAAGGATGATAAACTACAAATCCTTAAAAACGCCTTCAGAAATTTCCTTTAGAAACAAGTCACTTTCTTTCCATCTCAATTTCTATAGCAAGAGTTGATAGTCCACGTAGTAGATTATAATTAACAAGATACCGATAGTACTTTTGTTTACATGTACAATTTTCTAGCATCATGAGTAGTGCAAGTTTGTGGTCTTCTCACAACTAATGTTTGTCAATTGGTTTTCCAAACCAAACCTTTAACATGTGTATGCCTTTTGAAATCCCCATGCGAGAGTAGAAACCCTCCTCTTTACACATAGATGGACTAGTTGAATTATACTTCTTGCCTACATTACATTGTTGGAATTCTCTTCTATCTTTCATCAATTCTACATAGTTTTGCATTGCAAAGTCTTACATTGTGGTGCTTTTCATGATGTAGAATGTAAGTGTGAGATCTAATCATACTCCCCTTTAGGTATTCATGGGCTATTTGAATGTGTTCTTGCTTAATGAAAATAGTTAATCATGTATTTCTTTGTGGTGTTTTTTATTAGATAGAATGTAAGCTAACATCTAAGATTTGTTCAAGATTTTGCAATGAAATATGGGAGTTTGCATGTAGACTTTGATCCGTCTCATATTTGCAACCTAGCACAATGCAAGCACAACTTATGCACTAGTATGAGAAGGAACCTGACACTCCCTAATACTTGATAACAATGCAACATTGACAGCAAATACTTGAAAACAAATACAACCCAACAAAACATTGTTAGACTTTCTTAAAAAAGCAACCACTACCTGTGACAACAACTCAACCTAGCATAATAAGAACTCAAGAGACTATGTCGCAAAGAATTCTCCCAAAGTTATGAAATTTTCCCAGAATTCCTAAATATGTGTTCTTTATAGATTTGAATGCTTACTCTCTTCTTCCCATCTACCAACACACACACACACACACACACACACACACACACACACACACACACACACACACACACAGAAGATGAGAGTTAGAGAAAGGACACAGATCGTAAGACATAGGCAATGATATTCTAACTTTCAAGATGTTTCAAAGACAGCAAAAGCTAAGCTACTTAAAAGATGAAAATCCATTAATAATAGAAAACATTGCATTCCATATTACTTGCAGTACATAAGGCATCATTCTATGGTGCAGTCTCAACATTTTATTCCATATTACTTGTTGTAAATAAGGTATCATTTTATATTGTGCAGCCACAACATTACATTTCAAATTACTTGTAGTACATAAGGCAACACTTTATACGGTGCAACGACATTCTTTTTCTAGAAGGCTCGGTGTTTGTAGGGGTGATGTCCTCTATAGGAAAGAGAGAGTTCACCAAGAACCCTAGTTGCTCCTTCAGTCTCCCCTCGTCTTCCTTTGTATTAATTTTAACTTTCTTCCAACAAGTGATAGAAAATTGGCCCCTCTTGTTCAAGCTTAGCAACAAGTGCATGTTGATTTTTGTGCGACATCGATACAAGCGATACACATCCATTGTTGCCTTAAGAGTCTCTAAAAACCATTTTTTTCCATATGTTTCCCGTCCATTGGGGATGGTTTCCATTGCATCCTAAGCTAACTTAATGATATTCTCAAGATCATTGACATAGTGGGAATAGTATAGAAGTTCTCTATGATATCTTTTGGGAGATTACACAAAAAAATTTAAGTAAATTCCAATTTTATAGAATTTGGGAGACCATTAATTTTATATTCACTACTTTATTACTAATGTGACACCTTGATAGCAAGTTACCCTTTCACACAATCAACAAAATAATTGCAAAACAATGCACCATAACGTGTTAATTATACGGTCATATCCAAAACTAGTAGTAGGGTCTACTTCTTAATTTTTCTTACAAAAAATTGAAAACAACAAATGCTACACATTGATGGCTAGATACGTTCGGCCTTGACTAAGTGCATTAAATATATCAGCATCAGATAGAACAAGCTAATGGATAAACATGTTCTCATTTTGGTTGAGCCCTAGTATACGCAAAAAAATAAAAGAGATGTGTTTGCATGCAAGATTTGGTTTTTTCTATGTCACTCGATCCATGAAGTTTGGGCATGTGCACGATGGCTCCTTGAAAATACAAACATTGTACAACCCAACATGGCCTTATTTGCTATGGGAATTTACTTTGAAGACCTCATGGATACCATCTACCCCACATATCTACTCTGCCACATTTGCCCTCAACACTAGCGTACAAATGATGTTGCATGCATCATCTCCAAAAAAGGAATACCAATATCGTGTGCACACACCATCCTATATTATGTCTCATGCACTACCTTGAGGAGTGGCTGTATCATCTAACCTGATGAGCGTGTTCCTTTGGGTTTGAGAAATATCCATTGGTGTATGAGGATAGCTCCCTTCATTGCTAAAATCTACTTGATACTCCCCTTCAAACAATACTTGCACCTCCTCACTCGTTAGGTTGGTGCCCACATGCACAGGCCAAATGTGTGATGGATATTGAGGTTGCTGATCTATGTTTTGGTCTACTATGTAGAAATGTATCACATGATTTGGAGAAAACCAAAATCAATGGTGCAACACCCCTTTGGGATGATTTTGGTATCCTTCAAAAGATGGGGTCGGTACACCAAGGTTTGAAGCTACAATCTTCTGCCCACACCTTCGTCCTCCTCTTGGTGTGCCACTGCACGTGACTCTACTACCTTGTGGAATTTGGTGTATAGCCCACATTGCTTCATTTACATTGCATTTCATGATATACTTTCCACCTACATTTTTCCTGCATTCTGGGGTTTGTGATGTGCTTTCTTGCTCAAAGTCAATCTTACGGAGCCTTCCACACTTCTTACAATCTTTGCTATCGGAGTTGTACTCTAGCTTGTGTGATGCATTATCCTCCATATTATTAACTTCACTTGGTATTCAATTTCATTGTGGTGCTTTCTTTGTACATTTGAGTGCCCTTAGTAGCCTCGTTCACCGTCCTTATTACTTGACTAGGATGAATTTCATGGCATTCGGAAAGCTTTTGTATTGATGCACCCTTCCTGATGTGTTTTTCACTGCTATACAAAATGGTCTTGGTACTTTGTAGAATAGATATTTCTAGGTTTTGTATTGATGCGCCCTTCCTGATGTGTTTTGCAATGCTATACAAAATGGTCTTGGTAATTTGTAAAATAGATATTTCTAGGTCGACTATACATGCATTGTACAAGGAGACGCGTCTACAAAAAACCTCCTCTACTAGCCATCTACCATGCTTTCTCTTCATGAGGTTTGTGTGTTGAGTGTCTAGTCCATCAGAGCTTCTTTATACGCTTATCATAAATCCACCCGAGTGTAAATTACAAATTTTACACCAAGGGAGCCATGCATCCATGTATGGAATGTTGCAGTCTACACAATGGCTGTTGTGCCACCGTTGGCGTATGAGGTGAGCCTCTGCTACTACAGCCTCCTTTGTTAGTTCTTGTCCCCACTTTTCACACATATCTTTGTGTATGTGTTGAGAAGCTTGCACCACATACTTTTTTGTATGCTGATTCAAGATTCACTTCCAATGGAAAAGGCAAGATCGCTTTCATATCTTGTTTGGTCATTGCGTTATTCTTGTTGCCACCATTGAAGACAATTTGGATTGCATTCCAATTTTCATGATTCTACATTTAGTGCAGACCGTGAGGGCTTTCTGGAGTTAATGTGCTTCCACCCACATTCCCTACAAGCATCCCCACATTTAGATTGTGCCCTCACCCATACAGAGCAGTTTCTCCTCCATTTGGAGCACCTACTATTGCTTTTGAGGCTCCCTCTATCCCATTTGTTGGAGCTTCCTAAGTCGCAGATCCAGATTTTAGACGGCCACGAGCCACCATTTGCACGACCTCCTGTTTCCTCCTCTTTACCCGAGCTCCTTTTCCTTCTCCTTTATCTTGTTTCCACTTATCTCCTCCTTTTTTAAAATGACCCTTCTCACTTAAGAAACAACGGCATTGGCGTTGATAAGGGCATGTGAAAAAAAGCTAATGAGGTGGCATGACAATGATTCGACCTCCATCAAACTACCTCAGGATGGCACCAAAATGGACGCCCCACGTACTGGTCAATTTTTCCTTCTTGCTTGGTGTTGTCTGATGCCCGTCATGGTCACCATGAACCTCGCCAGCTCCTTTTCTCTCCCTGCTCACAGCCTGCACCATCGCTTCACCTCTCTTTCTTCCTTCTCGATCTTCACACTCGTTTTTCCTATTTTAACGAATGGGCGGCCAAATCTCTTGTGTTCATGGGTGGGTGGCCCTCAAAGGGCACCACAATTGGCATGCACTTTGACCAAGGCATTCCATAGCACCACATATTTTTTCGATAGCGGATCGGGCAAGATGCAAGCACAGGCAAATGCATTTGGAGAAAGGCCTTCCCTTTGCATTCTATAAAAGAAGCTCAAAGATTCCATGCCATGGCTATGTTGAATTTACCGCAAGAGACGACATTCTAAAAAATCTACTAGAGCACTTTTTGTGCTCTCTGAAGCTCATCACATCCGGCATACATATCAGCTAAGGCATTGCTCCAGGCATATTCCGCACTCACGGCATTTTGAGTGATGAAATTTTTGATGGGAAGTCCCTTCACCATTCTATTTTTCCTTTGCGAGGGCACCACATTTTATTAATTACAAACCAAAACATTACCAACCATAACACATTTGCCATACATCCTGACCAAAGCATCAATGACCGTCACATTAGGCTTACGTGTCAACCACTATACCGTTGAGCATAATTCGAGAAGCATACCCTCCTTTTGATGCACTACATGAGATGACATTCTGGACAAAATGCTCCTTGACCGCTTATTGCCCTATTAATGCATCGCAATCCAGAACCCGATTGATACACTAAAATTCCTAGTTAGCACACTCTCTAAGGCGACCAAATTGGTAAAAAACCCGGCAAAACTTAACCTGCTATAATATCTTGGTAACCAGAGCTCCAATTGCCAATCTCAAAGACTCATGTGCTCAACAAGATGGGCATTTCAGGCCCATGCATTCACTTCATCCTTGATCCTTGATCTACAGTTGCCCAATCTGGTACAAATCTACAATCAAACCCAACTTCAAACTCACATAACTTCCTCACCCCGTAACTCTAATTGACAAGCCATAAAGACCGGCCCGTAGAGCACCTTGAGCAATGCACTTCTAGTTCGTAAATTTCCATTTTTAATTACCTCAGACATATCTACTTTTAGCATTAAAAACATAGGTTATGTCCATTTAAAGCCACATCTCGCATACATTTATCATCGAACCTTGCTTGCTATCAAGCCCTGGTCACTGCTCAATAAATGTATAGACTTCAAAGAAGCTAGACTTGCATCTATTGGCCCTTTTTTCCATCATGGAAGAGGAGTTGCACGATGTACACCCCCTCTAAACCTGCACATCCTCCAGCATGTGCCAACCATCTTCCCTTTTAATTTGCATCATCCAAAGCTTCAGAAAACACATTGTCTGATGCATACATATCATCATCATCCCTTGGCTGTAGATCTAAGAATTGATCCTCAAAGTTAAACTCACCTTCCCATTTCTTGAATAGTTTGATCCTTCTCCCACAAGAACTCTAAGCTCAGTACCATCGATCTCACATAATTTATATGTTGCATTTTTATAAACAGATTGTTTGATGCATACATATCATCATCATCCCTTGGCTGGACATGTAAGAATTGATCCTCAAAGTTAAACTCACCTTCCCGTTTCTTGAATAGTTTGATCCTTTTCCCACAGGAACTCTAAGCTCAGTACCATCGATCTCACATAATTTATATGTTGCATTTTTATAAACATGAAGTACAACATATGGTCCAAACAACCACTTTATCATATTTGAGTATTCGTTCTCAAAGCTATTGTCATAAACAAGTACCCAATCTCCATCTTTGATAGCATAAGGCCGTAGCCTATGCTTCTCATCAAGTTCTTCTTTATTCTTCAACCTTGCCTAGCTCCTCTATAGGTGTAATGGGTCTCAAGTTTGTGAATATGTAAAGAAAGTAAATATTTTGTAGGTTAATCTACTTCCCATAAAATTATAGTCCAAGACATAACTACCTCCTCTATAGGCATAACGGGTTTCTATCCATGCATCAATTCAAATGGCATATAACTTGTAATAGAAATATGCGTAGTATGATCAGCCCCCAAAGAGAAATGTAGCATCTTATGCCAATACCAATACGTCCTTGGTATGCCTTTGCTAAATCCTTAACACTAGTTTTGTAATTGGACACTTAAGTGTCCTGTTTTTCTATCAAGTTTTGGAAATTTTTGTCAAGCTAGAAAGACGTTTTTTACTCGTTGCTAAGGGAAAGAAAACACTAGATTTTTCTCCATATCAAAATACAATGTATATGGAGAGAATTTTGGTAAGTTCTAAGACATATATTTTAGTAAAATTTCAATCTGTTTTGCCAAAAAATCATAAATTCATTATATCTTTTTGTAGAGATGGCCTTTTTTATGTTTATAAAAGCCATGTGTGAGCACTTAGCATTGCAAAATAATGGAATCTATAGACATAATTTTGTACTTGAGCATGAGTCGTCTTCCAAAGGTCCCCTCATGAAATTGGTACTATTCTAGTGCAATTTGACAGCTACAAATGACTTTATATGTTTAAACCAAGAAACTATGTATTTTTTGGCTAACTCAATTGAGTCTTGTTGCTTGAACTCTATCTTGAGTTTTTTATGTACCATGTACTTTGATACATTTAGTTGATCCACATGGAAAGTTTGATATTATTTAACGTTTTGAATGCTTATGTCTCAAGAATGAAAATATGAAAGTTTTCTCTCATGCAGTTTTGAATATTTAAAATGATCCAATAATTTCATCATACCAAAGCCCTTCTACTTTCCACCTTGAGTAATCAATGGAAAGGGCAAGCAAAGTATCATTTTCTAAACCTCACAAATACATCAAAAACATATTTTTCTTCGTATACAACGATATGCTTGAAATGACCTTATCAAACACATGGAGCTTTCCATTGTTTTATATACTCCAAAGTCAACTTTTTGCACGTGCAACTTTCAACTATCTATAGAAAAATTGTGGAAGATTCACCTAAAATTTTCTACAAGGTCGCTTCATTTTTTCTTGAGCTTATAAAGGCTATTTTTTCAAATCGTCAATTGCAGTCTTACGAGGTTCAACTTGATGAGTATAGTTCTTGATCATGATACATTCTAAAATACAAGGTTATATTTTTTAAAGACCCTCTAGCTAACATATTTAAGCATATCAAGAGGTTTTTGTTAAATAAACCGTCTAATGCAAGTAGCATTTAATTTAAATTTGCTAAAAATGAACACTTAAAGTGTCCTATTTTGGAACCAAACTAGTGTTAACACTAGGCGACTGCCCTCTTTCACTTTACCCATTACCTTTTGGATTGTATGAGGATGTAGTAAGATCCAATTGGATGCCCAAACGAGCAAAGAACACACAAGATTCATTTGCATAATTCTCCTCTATCAGTAGTAGTGATTTTACAAACACAGCCATACCTAGAAATCACATCTTCAAAAAATATCTCAAAACTCCTTGATCTTCAACGTCGTGATCTTGTTCATTGCATGGATCTTAAAGCCCATCCTCATATGGGAATTTGTGAATTTTGTGCTCTTGGGAAACAATCGCAAACCCTTTCCTCTTTCAAAT
Organism: Adiantum capillus-veneris; assembly: GCF_014529385.1. Lineage (NCBI taxonomy): Eukaryota > Viridiplantae > Streptophyta > Polypodiopsida > Polypodiales > Pteridaceae > Adiantum > Adiantum capillus-veneris. The sequence continues at coordinate 101,995,288 of NC_140950.1, read as the reverse complement.
ACAACTCATTCTCATGACATATTGGATCTTGTTCATACTGACATATGTGGACCTCTATCTTCTTCGAGATCACAATATCGCTACTTCATTACTTTCATTGATGATTTCTCAAGGTATACAACTGTTTTTCTTCTTAGACAAAAATTTGAAGCCTTATCTGTTTTCAAACAATTCCACAAGGCTGCGGAACTTCAAACTGGTCGTCGCCTGAAGAAGCTTCGTAGTGACAATGGAGGCGAATATGTTTCTCGAGAGTTTGTGAGTTACTGTGCTGACAGTGGAATTCATCATGAACACACTATTCCATATTCGACTCAATAGAACGGTGTTGCTGAACGAAAGAATCGCACTATTCTCAATGCCGTAAGATGATTGCTGATTCATTCTGGCTTATCTCGTGTTTTTTGGGCTGAAGCTACTTTGACAGCAGTATTTATTTAGAATCATCTTCCTACTACTGCACCCTCTGGTAAGATACCCATCATAGCATGGACAGGTGACATTCCTTCTGTATCTCATTTTCAAACCTTTGGATGTATTACTTATATTCAGGTTCCCAAAGAAACACGAACAAAGCTTGATGCTCCTGGTCTTAAAGTTATTTTTATTGGATATTCTGACACTTCCAAAGGCTACAAATTCTATGACCCTTCCTCCAAGAAAGTAGTTGTGAATCGTGATGCTACTTTTAACGAACAGCTTATGGGAGGCTCATGGTCCATGGATGATTCTGATGATACTAAATCATTGCTTTCAGATTTTCCATTTCTTTCAGAAGATGAAACTCTTCCTATAGAGAAACTTTCCTCTTCACAACCATCCATTCCGAATGTTGCCAATGATGATATTGATATTTTTGTTGATCTGCCTATTGATTTTGAACATGGCTCATGTCATATTTATGATGACGATATTGCTGATAATGCTTTTTCTACTTCCGAAGATCCCATTACTTATGATGAAGCTATCTCTTCACCACAAAAGGATCAATGGCAAGAGGATATGGAAGCACAGTACGATTCTCTTATCTCTAAAGGTAAATGGATACTAACTGAATTACCTCCTGGTCGTACAGCTATTAAATGTAAGTGGGTGTATAAGACAAAAGTATAAGCAGATGGATCTTTTGACAAGTTCAAGGCGCGTTTAGTTGCAAAAGGTTACTCCCAAGTAGCTGGTGTTGATTATCAAGAGACTTTTTCACCAGTTGTTCGCATTACAAGTGTTCGAGTTTTATTGGCATTTGCTGTTCAATTTGATTTAGAAGCTCATCAAATGGATGTGCGAACTGCTTTTCTTAATGGTGACTTGGAAGAGGAAATTTATATGGAACAACCAGAAGGGTTTGTTATTCCAGGTAAAGAAGACCTTGTTGGTCAACTGCATAAGGCACTATATGGTCTCAAACAAGCTTCGCGAGCCTGGTATACAAAATTTGATCTTTTTCTCACCTCTAAAGGATTCATCTCTTGCTTGCCAGACCCCAACTTATACATAAAACGCCAAGGTAGAAGTTTTGTGATTCTTGCTCTTTATGTGGATGATACCATCCTTGTTTCCAATGATTTGGGATTTCTTCAGCAAGTGAAAAAGTTATTGTCTTCTGCATTTGATATGATGGATCTTGGAGAGATTCACTCGTTTCTTGGCATTCAAATCCAACGGAACCGTACAAAAGGTATTTTATTCCTTCGACAGTCAAAGTTTATTGCAGATACTATTCAAAAATTTGGCATGGAATCTGCACATTTAGCCAACACACCTTGTCTTGCAAGCTCTACGAAGAACACTTCTGACAATGGCGGTCAACTTGTCACAAATCAACCTTATGCTAACTTGATTGGATGTCTTCAGTTTGTTGGCATGAACACTCGTCCTGATATTCTGTTTGCTGCTAATTATCTTGGACAACATCTTGCATGTCCTTCTCTTAAGCATTGGTCTTCTGCAAAGCGTGTGTTGAAATACTTGAAAGGCACTACAGATTTTGGTTTATTCTATCGATGACAACTCACATCAGATTCTATGCAATCTCTTTCTCTTTTGGGTTACACAGATGCAAACTGGGCAAGCTCACATTTATCTATGCGATCTACTAGTGGAAATTGCTTCTTTATAAATGGTTGTCTTGTTTCTTGGACTAGTGAGAGCGGATTTTTTGAGATAGGGCTCAACTCAAGGCTCCCACCAGACAACCACTCCGTGAGACCCTACACACGCATATTTCTTAGGGACACCACCCTCTTTTATGGAGAAAGAAGGAAACCAAAACAAACCATATACAACACACACACACACTCACACCTTCCTTATGTGCTTCAACACAAAATGCCCTTCAACCATTCAACACACACTCCTTAAGCAATCCCTTTGAACACTGCACAAACTCACATGCAAAGAATGACCTTCACCATTTTAGTGCTCATATACTTCAAAGAAAAGAAAGCACAAAACCTCAAAACTCAAAACACCATAATGCACAAATACTTGACAACTCCTTTCCTTTCCCAAAAGAAGAGACTACTTATACACATAAGGTGGCATGCATAGAGAGCTCTTCTCCATCTATGCAGCCCCAAGACTTACTTACACACAACATAAGGAGAGAAGCCAAGCAAATAGACACCATGGTGCACAAAAAACTTTCTCAACAAACAAGCAACCCAATGAGCACAAAATATGAGAAGCTGCCAAGATATGCTTACCAATTTTACATGCGTTTAGAGCAAAAGTGTGACGACGACACCCCAATTGCAACAATTTGTTGATCAAACCATGAGATAGATCATTGAACTTGATATCCTTGCTCTCATATAGAATCTACAATCCTTATTTAGGGATGAGTATGGTAAGAGAAATGTTTGCAAGAGAATGGTAGCAATAGCATATTGATGCTCTCTCTATGGTGCCGCTTATGATAGCGAGCTTAGGAAATGGATAGGGAGACAAGAGGAGAGAGATATTAGGGCTTCCCTAACCTTAGAGGAGCTTATTTGCAGCAATGGAGTAGGTGTGTGTATTTTTGTGCTTGCCAAAGGGCCTTTTTATAGCTGTACAAGACCTTGGGTTAGGTTAAACTTGACTAGGGTAGGTAATTAACCATAGTTAGGTTCCCTTTTGACCATTCCTTCAATTATGCAAATAAGGGACTTATTTTTTCATTAAAAATAGCCTTTTAAGTCGTGGAGGCTCCATAAGGGTTGATAATGTATGTGGGCCCCTCCATGATGTCCCTCCAGTGGCTCCTGCAGAGTGTCCCCATCCTGTTTGTTGTGTCTCTGGAAGCATCTTGAGCCGACCCCTCCACATGCAAGTGGTTTTTAACTCCCCATTGGTGTTTTAGAATGTTGGAGAAGTCAAGAAAACTTTTCACCTTTGTGGTTTACCTGATTGTAACTTTGACTTGCAGTAACAGTGTCCGCAGCCCCTTATTTTCACCATAACTTTCAGCCTGTAACTCAGAATTGGGTGTTGTAAAAGGCAAAGTTGACCTTCTCAAAGTGTTTAAGCTGATTTTGGAGTGTTCCTCAAGTATACCCACGAGCTAAGGAATTCAAGATGCATCCAAAACACCTTTTGAACCAAGTCTCCTTGTAGGGGGCCCTTTAGCATGCATCCAAGGTGTAGCATGCTTCTGAAAAGAGAATCCACCTTAAACAAATGAGATAGGTTCCAATAAAGTTTGATTTATTGGGGATATACATTATATTTAAGATTTGTTGACCAAAACAAGTAAAGGATCCAAGAGTTGGGTCACATAGTTGTGGGGAAGGGAAGGCCTACAAGGTTAGCCCTACCCTTGAGAGAAGATGGGTAAGATAAGTGCCCATAAATTATTTATTTACAAATCATGGGATGTAGATAGCTATTTAAATTAGTAAAGGTAATTAGTTAAAAGAATATGCAGTAAAAACTAGGAGAGTAGAATTAAGTTTACTATTTACATTTAGCATGAAGAGAGAAATTTGATGTAAATGCATAAAGATCTAAGAAGGGTAAGGTGTTTGTATGGAAAAAGGGTATTACGTACGAAAAGAGAGAATGAACACTAGGTTACCATTTAACTCTACTCATATTAGCCCTCCCCCTTCATCTAGGATCATTCATGCTCCTAGATGAAACAAAAGAGTTTTTTCCTTTTTCTTTTCTTTCTTTCTTTTTTCTTCTTTTTTTTATTTTTTTTATTTTTTTTATTTTATTTTATTTTTTTTAAAAAAAATGAGGAGTGATATACACTCTTTTACTCCATTAGACCTTCTTATCATTACCTCAATCCCATAAATCAGAGATGGGAGGGTTTCCTTGGGTATATTGAGATTCCAAGGCTGGTTCTTCTTTGCACATCAAAGCTTTAAAAATAGGTGGAGCATTTGCCAAGCCGAAGGGAGCCATGCCAATTTGGAGCTTAGACGATGTAGGTAGATGAATTCCTAACAACGGATTGATACGTTGAAAGTAGGGCTTTAATCTCCATCCATTGACTCTGGTCTTGTGGAGTTTTCCTGATAAATATGCTAATCTGTAACTACCATTCCCAAAATTTATTTTGATCATGAAAGGTACCTCCCATCTTTGCAAAAACTTTTTGTCAAGTCGATTATCAAGTCGGTTATCATAGCGAAGAACCAACATACCTTCCTTCAATCCTTTCCCCTTGAGCTTCTTGTTGATTTTGTCCCTTTGGCTTGTGGCTTGGGCAATGTAATAGTCGATGGACTCTTCTCTATCAATCTCAAGTCATTGAAGATCTAAAATTATTTCCTGCAAAGCTTATTTTGGCCTCTTTGCTCCCCGTGAGAGAATGCGTAGGCTTGCAATCTCCACCTCAATAGGAAGGAGTGCCTCCTGTCCATATACCAAATGAAAAGGAGTGAATTGAGTGGATACCTTGAAAGATGTTCTGTATGCCCATAGAGCTGCGGTCAAATGACGATCCCAGTCGTTTGGTCGATCTGCAACCTGCTTAGAAATGATCTTACATATCATTCCATTCACCTTTTCAACCAACCCATTGCACTGAGGGTAGTAAGGTGTAGAATGCAAATGTTTGACTTTTAACTTTGTCAAAAGATTATCTAGGAGCTCTGCTCTAAACCCTGGACCACGATCTGACAAAATCTCTAATGGTGTGCCGAATCTACTGCATATGTGATCAAAGATAAATTTTGATACCTCCTCGGCTGTAATTCGTGTTGTACTTGCTGCCTCCGCCCATCGTGTCATGTAATCTACTCCCACAATGATGAAGACCTTCCCGGTAGAAGTGCGAGGTAAGGGGCCTATTGCATCCACACCCCACTTCTCAAAAGGACCATACGAAATTATTGGAACTTGAGGTTCGTAAGTGAGTCGTTGATTTCCAGCAATCTCACAACCTTTGCATGACTTATACCAATGCTGGACATCACGGTGTAGACTTGGCCAAACAAACCCTTCTTGAAAAATCATCCTGTTTGTAATATCATGAGAAAAATGACCCCCACAGACATCATCATGGCATGAAAAGAGGATTTTCTCTATTTCTTGAACAGAGGGCACCCTTCTTAGCACCAAATCTTTCCCTTTATGATACAGATCATCTCCTATGAGTTGGTAAGGAGTTGCCTTTTTTACCAACCTATGCCTTTTCACTTTATCCAAGTGTTTAGGGCACTCACCAGTTTGGAGGAAAAATATGATGTCCTTCAATTCCTTTTGGCCTTGGTACTTTGGTTCGTAGAGCTTCACACCTCCCACCATGATCTGAAGTTTCTCATTGGTGAGATAATCTGCTTCCTTGTTGAGGGTTCTCACAACATGCTGTACCTGTGTAGCTTCAAAGTTCTTTATCAAATCCTTCATCTGTCTAAGCCACTCCACTAGAGTAGGGTTCTTGCACTTCCATATCCCTTGGATTTGCCTAATAACTAGTAAGGAATCACCTCTTATTATAAGTCTTTCGATGCCAAGTTTTCTGCATTCTTCAAGCCCCAACTTTAAGGTGACATACTCAGCCTCATTATTAGAATGAACATTTTCCAAGGTGATACCTTTCTTAACAAGAACTTCCCTTTGTGGACTTAGAATAAGAACTCCCCCTGCTGCCTGATCGTGTTGTCGTCGATAAGCTCCATCAAAGCACAAAATGTGTGCATTGTCCATCTCCTCCTCGTTATTTTGTGGTGTAGCTTTGTCTCCTGCCTTTGGCGACTCTTTCCTTTCTCTCACTTTGTATGTGAGAATGTCTGCAATACCTGCCCTTGTGCTATCTTCCACAAGAAAAGTGTATTCAAACTCTTGAAGTTCTAGAACCCATTTGGCTATCCTAGATGAGAGGCTCATGTGTTGCACAACATATGGTAAATTGTTTTCCATGGTGAGAATGACAAATGGTGCAGGTAAGAGATATGATCGGAACTTTCTTACCGCAAACATAATTGTGAATACCACCTTCTCCATATCGGTGTAGCCCTTCTCTGCAGCAGTCGTGACTTTGCTTGCAAAGTATACTGGCCTCATGTAGCATGTTTTTGGGTCTTTTTGCATGAGAACTATACCGATGGCCTCCATTCCTACACTTGGCGTGATGTAATATGTATCCTTTGGATTTGGTGGCATTATTGTTGGAAGAGAGTTGAGAATACCCTTTACTTCAGTAAAGCATAATTCGTGTTCCTCTCTCCATTCAAATGTGGGTTTGTTTGCTAGCTTGTGCAAGGGTGCAATAGCTTCTGCTAGAAGGTGAATGAAACGAGACATGTACCCTACTTTGTGGTTGAAAGTCATGAGCTCCTTGGTTGTCGTTGGTGGTTGTAGTGACAAGAGAGCATTTACTTTTGATGGATCCACTTGAATTCCTTGCAAAGAAACCACATGACCTAGCAATACCACTTGTGACTCTGCAATGTGACAGTTCTCAGGATTAAGCTGTCCCCCAAATTGATGAAGCATCCTAAGCCCCTCCTCAACTTTTTGGCAATGAATTCTTTGGCTACTATAGATACAGAAGTCATCCATAAAAACCCTAATTGACTTTCCAAAGAAGGGCTGAAAGACAAGAGTTGTAAACCTTATAAAGGTACTAGGAGCATTTGTGAGCCCAAATGGCATCACTCTATAGGCAAAGCAACCCCAAGGGGTGATGAAAGTGGTTTTTAACTGATCTTCTTCTGCTATTCTGATTTGAAAATACCCTGAATACCCATCACACACTGTGTAACATTCATAGCCGGCTACTTCGTTTAAGATTTCATCTTGGAAAGGAAGAGGAAAATGATCCCTCTTTGTTGCAGCATTGAGCGGTTTGTAGTCAACACAGACCCTCCATTTTCCGTTCTTTTTAGGGGTTACTACAATTGGGGACACCCACTCAGAGTTAGACACAGGGTAAATGAAACCAGCTTTGAGGAGTCGGTTAACCTCTGTCAAAAGTGCCTCTTGTTGTATTTTTCCTAGGTGCCTTAGCTTTTGAGCCACAGGTTCAGTACCTAGTTTTAATTCTATGCCATGCTCTATAACATCCACACCTCTAATTTGTGAGTAATCAGTGATAAACAAATTGGGATACCTCTTGAGCATATCGATGTAGTCACATCCTCTCAAAGTCTTCAAAGTGCTTGTGGTCACCTTTGTCATCCTTTGTTTGCTCCTTTGTTGGTTCAACCTCTATTGATGGAGTTTTTGATGTGTTGAAGATGAATCCCATTACCTCCAAAGATGATTCTTCTTCGCTATTGGATGTAGTGGTTGAACTTTCCTCGTCGCTTGAGCCAAAACTCTCTTCACTTTCTTCATCAGCCGTGGTCTCATAGTTGATGTCGAGCTGCTTTCCTTCATGCCAATCGTATACTACATGTTGCCCCTTTTTGAGAATCAATTGTCCTTGTCCCCATTTTTGATCTGCATTCACAACAATGAGCAAAGGCCTCCCTAGGATGATGGGATAGCCCTCCCCCATGGCTGGCATAATATACATGTCCACACGTCCATCTATATTACATACAGAAACTTTTACATTCTCGATGATCCCTAGGCACTTCACACTTGCATTGTTGGCCAGCCTAGCTTGACAATTAGAGGATTTAGTGATTTCAAGCCCTAGTCTATTCATGGCTCTTTCCGTGATCACACACATTTGTGCTCCACCATCAACATACACATTGGATACCTTCCTACCCCTTACATAAGCATCTACAATAGGTTCCACATCTTGTTGTGGCTTTGAAGTCAATGCCTTTACTGTCACCTTTTCTTTCTTTCTTGGGAGTCTTGTGCTTACAAGTTTGGACCAGTGCTTTCTCACCTTGGGTGATAGATGTAGGAGTTGAGGCCAAGAAATATTGGGCTTTTGAGTTTGCAGATCTTCTAAGATGTTGTAGGGTTCCATATTCTTTCCTAATGGAAAATCGTTGATGCCGATCTCCCTTCGCCTTGACCTCTGCTTCTTGCCTCCTTCCTCCTTCTTTGACTTTTTCTTCCTCTCCTTCCTTGCAGGTTCTGACTCTTCATTCCTTGTGTCTTCATTCTTGTTGTGTGCTCTTGTGCTCTTTTCTGCTAGCATAACATCAAAATGTATAGGGCTCACCTCTATCTCCTCTTCCAGCTTTATGACGTTTACTCCTCTCTCTTCCTCCACTGGTGGGACAGGAGGGATGTTTGCCACTGGAGGTGGTGGTGGTCAATGAAGAATTTGCGGGGCTTGAGCATGCTCTTGATGCACCATGAGCGGAGGGGGTCTAGGAGGGTATATGTCCCCTGCAAGCCTTCAAGGGTGAGGGAAATTATACATGCCATGACCAACTTCGTTGCAATTCCAGCATCTCAACTCTTGTGCTTGACGTCGTTGATTGCGATTCCCTTCTCTTGGTTGTCGTTGTTGGGGTATGCCCTGCACTAGATTCAAGGTGAGACTCTCTAGTTGTTGAGTTAATCTTTGCAAGATCTCTTGTTGTGATCCTTCCCCTATTTGTGAATTTTGGGCAAGAGAGCCCCTAACTTGTGCTCCCATGCTTGGTGAAGAACCCTCTCAATGACTTCATTTAGGTCCCTTGTTCTATGTGCTAGAAAATTTAATTTCTTGAATTTGACCATGGCCACCTCACGTGCTTCCTCAAATGTTGATGGGGATTTTAACTCTACCTTGGTCTTCAAAATTGGATACAAGCCAGCCATGAACCTATCTTTCTTTAGAAAGTTTGGTGCACCACCTTGGTTTTGTAAGGTAGCCTCCCATCTATACCATAGGTTAAGGAAAACGGCCTCATAAGATGGGTAGTCTTAAAGGAATACCTATTTATGTTGAAGTAGACACTTCCAAAGACCCTCTGGAGTATCTCCTTGCCCAAATTTGGCAAGAAAAATTGCATGTAGCCTCTCCCAATTGGTTTTGTTTTGAGGTTGCAAGGCCTCGTACCATGCCTTAGCCTCCCCTTTGAGAACGAGTGGAAAAGCACGCAGCTTTACCTCTTCTTGATCTCTCCCAGAGATGAGGTGTGCCATCTCCAAATTATCCAGAAATTCTTGTGCATCCTCACCATTTTTAGAATGAAAGGTAGGAAAAGTGCTTGACATTTTTACAATACAAGGAGGCTTGTGTACCACAAAGTTTTGACTACGATGAGTGATCACATCAAAATGAAAATATATACATCAAGTGTTAGTTCATAATTTATCATAGGCAAAATAAAAGGGTTGATTGAGGCATTAATTTCATTAAGGTGAGTGGGTCCAAAAATTCTCCTAATGGTTTCTTGAAATCTAAATTTTGTAGCAATTATGATGTGCATAGATTGACGAGCTATGGGTGTAAAAGGAGAAGCAGCTCCAGGTTGGTTCATGTGACAATGTGTTCCCCTTTTTCTTTCTCTTGGAGAAAGTTTCCTTTGAGTGGATCGCTATCTAAGTGCCTCTTGTCCCAATTTTGCAAAATAAAAACATGGACATCAAATGAAACATCATAATTAATGAATGGAAGAATGATGGGATTTGGAGATGCCAAGATTTCACCAAGTCTTTCTGCTCCAAACATAAAAACAATGCGTTGTTGGTAAAAAAATTTGCCATCTACACAAATGTTAATTCTAATGCGTTGTGAAAAATGAAAATCATATGGTGCAACTCTATTGTTCATGAGGAGAATAGAAGGCAATTAGGAAAGTTCCTCAGTGGGGGGCACCACTTTTATGAGAGCGGATTTTTTGAGATGGGGCTCAAAAAATCAAGGCTCCCACCAGACAACCACTCCGTGAGACCCTACACACGCATATTTCCTAGGGACACCACCCTCTTTTATGGAGAAAGAAGGAAACCAAAACAAACCATATACAACACACACACACACTCACACCTTCCTTATGTGCTTCAACACAAAATGCCCTTCAACCATTCAACACACACTCCTTAAGCAATCCCTTTGAACACTGCACAAACTCACATGCAAAGATTGACCTTCACCATTTTAGTGCTCATATACTTTTAAGAAAATCAAGCACAAAACCTCAAAACTCAAAACACCATAATGCACAAATACTTGACAACTCCTTTCCTTTCCCAAAAGAAGAGACTACTTATACACATAAGGCGCCATGCATAGAGAGCTCTTCTCCATCTATGCAGCCCCAAGACTTACTTACACACAACATAAGGAGAGAAGCCAAGCAAATAGACACCATGGTGCACAAAAAACTTTCTCAACAAACAAGCAACCCAATGAGAACAAAATATGAGAAGCTGCCAAGATATGCTTACCAATTTTACATGCGTTTAGAGCAAAAGTGTGACGACGACACCCCAATTGCAACAATTTGTTGATCAAACCATGAGATAGATCATTGAACCTGATATCCTTGCTCTCATATAGAAGCTACAATCCTTATTTAGGGATGAGTATGGTAAGAGAAATGTTTGCAAGAGAATGGTAGCAATAGCATATTGATGCTCTCTCTATGGTGCCGCTTATGATAGCGAGCTTAGGAAATGGATAGGGAGACAAGAGGAGAGAGAGATTAGGTCTTACCTAACCTTAGAGGAGCTTATTTGCAGCAATGGAGTAGGTGTGTGTATTTTTGTGCTTGCCAAAGGGCCTTTTTATAGCTGTACAAGACCTTGGGTTAGGTTAAACTTGACTAGGGTAGGTAATGAACCATAGTTAGGTTCCCTTTTGACCATTCCTTCAATTATGCAAATAAGGGACTTATTTTTTCATTAAAAATAGCCTTTTAAGTCTTGGAGTATCCATAAGGGTTGATAATGTATGTGGGCCCCACCATGATGTCCCTCCAGTGTCTCCTGCAGAGTGTCCCCATCCTGTTTGTTGTGTCTCTGGAAGCATCTTGAGCCGACCCCTCCACATTCAAGTGGTTTTTAACTCCCCATTGGTGTTTTAGAATGTTGGAGAAGTCAAGAAAACTTTTCACCTTTGTGGTTTACCTGATTGTAACTTTGACTTGCAGGAACAGTGTCCGCAGTCCCTTATTTTCACCATAACTTTCAGCCTGTAACTCAGAATTGGGTGTTGTAAAAGGCAAAGTTGACCTTCTCAAAGTGTTTAAGCTGATTTTGGAGTGTTCCTCAAGTATACCCACGAGCTAAGGCATTCAAGATGCATCCAAAACACCTTTTGAACCAAGTCTCCTTGTAGGGGCCCCTTTAGCATGCATCCAAGGTGTAGCATGCTTCTCAAAAGAGAATCCACCTTAAACAAATGAGGTAGGCTCCAATAAAGTTTGATTTATTGGGGATATACATTATATTTAAGATTTGTTGACCAACACAAGGAAATGATCCAAGAGTTGGGTCACATAGTGGTGGGGAAGGGAAGGCCTACAAGGTTAGCCCTACCCTTGAGAGAAGATGGGTAAGATAAGTGCCCATAAATTATTTATTTATAAATTATGGGATGTAGATAGCTATTTAAATTAGTAAAGGTAATTAGTTAAAAGAATATGTAGTAAAAGCTAGGAGAGTATAATTAAGTTTACTATTTACATTTAGCATGAAGAGAGAAATATGATGTAAATGCATAAAGATCTAGGAAAAGGCTATTACGGAAAGAGAGAATGAACACTAGGTTAAAACTTTGATAAAAAAGATATACATTTGAGTAGAAATGTAGTTCAAATGCAAGTTACCATTTAACGCTACTCACTAGCAAGAAACAACATTGTGTTACAGTTTCTATGACTGAGTCAGAATATGTTGCGGCATCACTTGCAGCTCGTGAGTTGATTTGGCTTCGACAAATGCTGGTTGATATTGTTCAATCTCCTCTTTCTATCACACCCTTGCGGTGTGACAACCAAAGTGCTATTAGTCTTGCAAACGACTATGTTCAACATAATTAGTCAAAGCACATTGTTGTCCATTATCATTATGTCAGGTATGAAGTACGCAAAGGAACCATTATGGTTGAACACTGTCCAAGTGACCAGATGATTGCAGACATTTTGACCAAAGGCCTCAACGAGTCACGTTTCATCCTCTTGCGCTTGGAGCTTGGAGTTGCTTCGACCTCACTCTTTCTAGATTAGCTTCTTTGCTATTGTAATAGCTTTGTACATATGACATTGTAATCTTTTAGGTACCATGCACTATGCACACTCCACCTTTGCACATTGTGATCTCTAAGTCACTTGAATATTTGTACATAGATGCATAATTCACTTTCACATCATCATCGCTGGTTCATATTTTCACATTGTATAGGGGCTTGGGTTTTTCCCTTGAACTCCCCAAGGGTTTTTTCATCCAAAGCTAGAGACCTTTGTTTGAGTGGGGGTGTTGGAGCTAAACATGGCTCACTCTACTCAACTTGTTCTCACCTATATATTTGTATCTTGTCCTCAATATGAATCAGTCTTTGGGAGCGTATATGGTGTGTCGATCTCTTGTCTCGTCTCTCTCTCTCTTTCTCTCTACACCTCAACACTATTATACAATATTAAACTGTAATTAAAACTTGATAATGTTGCAAAGTTAAGACATTTTATTTCTATAAGTGTCTCATGTTACATTATAGGACACAAAATATATCAAATGGCACTATAAGTGCCATATGTGGCATCTTATGGTCTTAGGGCCATAGGGTACTGTATAGTATTGTTAAGCTTTTCCAATTGCTAAATGTTAGTTATGGTATAATTGGTATTTGATAGCGATGCAAAGTAAAGACTTAGTACTTTGCTTTACAAGCAAATTAAGGTCATTGATATTATAAGAACAATTGATATTGGTGCAATAAACCTATATAGCTTAGTAGCCATCTTATTGGGTGTTGTTGGATACCTCTTCTTTTAAGATGCCATCTCTAAAAGCCTTGATTAAAGTTTTAAAAGCATTTATTGATTGCAAATCATTTTGCTGTAACTTACATTAGTGGTTTTATTATAGATTATTAAGTATGAAAATAAAAATAATAGGTAGAATGTTGACATCACATCTAGACTAACGACAAATTGAGCCTTAAAAGAGTTAAATAACACAATCTTGACATCCCAATTACCATTTGGGAAACGGGATTTTCCCAAATTATCTAAAATGGTGTTCTTACCCTTTTCCTATTGGACCAACAAGCCCGGCCCATGACTACTAGAAGTGGACATTGGTGGTTAAGATGCCCCCATTCCTGATGTAGATTCCATCCTCGGAAGCTATTGTTTTCAAGCCCTCTTTCGTCGAGGTGGAAGAGCGCGCAGTTGAGATTAATGTCCTTAGCCTTCTTCAGTCATTGCAAAATCAAACAAAATTCGCACAATGATTGCATTCTTATATACAATTCAAAATCATATGCAATTGTAGGCAGACAAATTGATTGGTAACAAAATATTAAACAATTTGTCAGCAAAATAAATATTAAATTATAATATAATCAAATGCATAAACAGTTGTAAAGGTCAAAAACTAAACAAGTCTAGGGTCGCTAATTTAACGATTTAAAGGCACTAGAGACCAGCTATTAATACCATGGGCAAGCTTCTCAATTTTATCTTGGTCAATCAAGTTGTTTAATTGCGAGAGCCAAGTATTTCATGTATGAGGGCTGACTAGAGGCTATACCTATAAGACCTCGTAGTTAAGCTACGATAAAAGGAATTTCTCATGAAATCATCGCCTGACTTATTTCCTTTTCTTTTACCCCCCAAAGTCTTTTAACATTGATTCAATTTTTATGTGTGCGCTTATTTTGTATGCCTTGGGTTTTTTTCTTTTCAAGGAAAAGCGCCCACACTGGGAACCTCTAGGGCTCGAGTACCATAGGCGATACATGTGAGTGAAGTACCAAATCAAGCTGAGATTTCTCTTCCTGCTTAAGATTTTACATTGTGGCATTTGGTTTTTTTTTTGTTCGTTTTCAGCATTTTAGTTTTGTAATATTAGGGGGTCATATAACATTGTTACCCTCTTGAGGTTCATCACATTAGTAAACTCCCTTTATAATACTTAAGCTAAAGGTCAATATGGACTAAGCCCACTAGAAAGCCCTAGTACATTTCACACAATGCTGTCTAAATTGGATTAAGAACCTAAGTAACCATTGATTATTAGGAAGGCATTCCCCATGGTATTAAGAGACGATCTCTAACACCTAGCTCGGGCAAACTAGGTTAGTCGGACTGCTTGATTATTACATGGAATTTAATGTTTGATAAGGTACAATGCTAATGGACAAGAAACACATGTTTGTGATGATTGCACTTGATTTGAAGAGTGAATGAGAGAAAGACTCCATGAAGGTCCAAAGCCTAACAATAGCAACACATTATTATACACACTAGGAAACACAAAGAAGACCTCTAGGAGGTACATCAGTGGGAGGAGGCCCCAACCCTTATTGAACACAATTAAAAAACGTAAGGAACTCTAATCTAATTATTCGCACTCCCCCTTGAGAGTCAAGGAAATAGGATATTATAGAGATTGGGGGGGAACCCTAAGCCTAAACCCCTATCCTCATCATTGCGAAAAACAAAGTCGTCATCTGTGAGACCATATGTGCCATCTGTGTAATCATGTAAATCCTCTTCATCATTAGAGGCACCAATGTTTACCAAGAAGGTCACTAGATGCCTATAGTCATCTTGGTCAAGAGGGTAGTCTTGTGCAATCGGGGTGACGTACTCTACTAAGTATGGATCACTTGTGGTCAAGAGATGTATTAGTCATTCTAATTCCTCGAAATTCCTCTCACATGCTAGACTACCTACCAAATCCCATTCACATGCAAACACCAGGTAGACTAAATGAAACACTTGTACAAAGTAAGGAGGGTACCTCTTACACAAGGTAGGAGTGGGTGACTCTTGCGTACTAGCCATATCTATACACACAGATAGATGATAGTTAGGATGCAAATATTACAAGGGTTGTGTCAAAAGATCGTGTCCTTGAGCATCATGTGTTTTTATGATTTTGTGTTATGTATAGAACTCGTAGGTTTTCAGATTTGTGTTTGGTGGCTCTTGCTCTTGTACTTTCTTATTTTTTGTTTTTTGTGAGTATAAGGATTTATATATACATTCCTCAAGATTGAGAGATTGAGAGGTAAGGGAGGAAGGTTGATATGGAAGAAAGTGAATGATGGATGTCAGCAAACACTCCCCCCTTCCTTGGGTAGATCATAATTTTTGGAATGATGTCGTGACCTTTTGAAACAAATTTTTCCAAGTTGTTATGGGTGGAGGCTTTAACCAATAGTTTTTGACCACCCTATGTGTTTCATCTACTTGAAAGGGTAGTAAGGTACTCTCCCATGATTTTATTTACAACTTTGTTGTAGGTGGTGAAATTACAATGGGAGGTGCAAACTCTTCCTTATTTGTATGGATATGTACAATGGTAGATGGAGGTTGTGTGGAAGCTTCTATTTTTGTATATGAACTACGTGAAGAGCAAGAAGCTTCATTTGACTTGCATGTTCCTGATCTAGGTGGAACAAATCTTTTTTCTTTGGTACCCAAACTAGCTATGGAGCGGGTGTGTAGCATTTGGTGTTTTTTTTCTTTGTGCAATCATCAATTCATTTTGGAGCTACACGATTGGGCTCACATGGGTCAGGTGACAGGTAAGAGCACAATTTACATTTTGGCACCCAAATTTGATCACTTCCAACATCAGAGGTGTTGCCACCTTGCAAAAAATGCTGGAGATTAGTAAACTAGAGCACGTATTCAACCCTTTGCAAGTTGATTGCAACTTCAAGGGAAGAGTCTACCAAGACCTGCCTTTGTTCTTCGAGCATGATGAGGGATGTTTCACAATAAGCGAGGAAAAATCACACAACAACACACTGTGAGAAAGAAAAGAAAGAGAACGTGCATGTGTAGAAGTGTTAATAGTAGCAGAGTCTAGTGTTCAATTGTCTCATGGGGAGCATTCATCCAAAGCTAGAGACCTTTGTTTGAGTGGGGGTGTTGGAGCTATATATGGCTCACTCTACTCATCATTAGTCTCACCTATATATTTGTATCTTGTCCTCAATATGAATCAGTCTTTGGGAGCTTACATGGTGTGTCTCTTGTCTCGTCTCTCTCTTTCTCTCCACATCTCAACACCAAGAGGGTCAGTTGATTTGAGTGTACGGCAAGTGAAACGTAGAAGCACTACAAGAGATCAATTCATTACTAACACCAAATTATCGACGTCATTAGAAGGAGTCGATATATGCATTGTTAAAACTTGACTGAGACCCATTTTTTTTAAAAATCAACTTTTTAAATAATGACAGTTATATCGATGTCCATACCAAATTTTTCCGATATTTTGAACCCTCTCTTGCCCTCCTCTTGCTCCCTTGCTTCAAATTTGCTACTGTGGGGCTTACTCAGTCTAACATATCCACTCATACACTCCTCTGTAATAAGAAGGTAAGATTGTCTTTGATATTTATGGTAGATTTTTTCATTTTTGTTTGTGTGTATGACGTAGTGTATGTGTGCAGTTTTTTGCAGGCTTGGTAACATTCTCTCAAGCGTTTTGTGCTCACATGGGCCACTTGAAAGTGCACTGTCCTTTTCTTTTCTTACATACACACATGTACATAAACACATGTACATAAACACATAAATAAATAAATATGCATATAAATTTACATATAATTAAACAAACTACGCACGCACACACATTTTAAAATAAAAGAATTTGTATTTATCATTTTTAATTAATCTTGATTGTGTCATTCACAAACAAACATTTTGAAACTTGATAATAAAAGAATAATAATAATAAAATTACTGATTTATTTCAATTTAGATCAATTTATAATTAAATTTTTTATTTTTATGTAGTTTTATTTAAAAATTAAGCTGTACTTTTAAATTTTATTCAAAATTTATGTTGTACTTTTAGATTGTGGCATGTCGTAGATGTTGTAAATGTTAGTGTTAAAAAAATTTAGGTTTTAGGTTTTAGTGTTATGTTTTAATTATATTTGACCATCTTAATATATTTGGCCCTCTTAATACATTTAGGTTAAATTACTAGGATAAGCGATGATTTAGGTTTGGGTTATAGTGCTAGATTTAGGTTTCATTATTAGGATTTGATTATAAGGGTTTGGTTATATTAATACTTTTAATTTAAATTATTAGGTTTGATTATCAGGGTTTGTTCATATTAATACTTTTAAGTTAAACTATTAGGGCAGGCAGCTTTTGGTTTGCACTACAAGAGGCTATTCATATTAGCGACGCTCACACAGCGACGCTCAAAAAAAAAAAATCCCGGCGTCGCTATGAGCGTCGCAAATTTCTTTGTAAATTTGCGACGTTCATAGCGACGCCGGCTGGGCTAAAAAAATAACCGAGCGCGCCCAAAAACTCAGATCTCAGATCTGAGTTTTTCGATGCCCTGAAGCAAGGAGCAGGTAATGCTCTCCCTCACTCTCTCTCTCTCTCTCTCTCTCTCTCTCTCTCTCTCTTTTTCTTCTCCACACACACACACACACACACACGAGGAGCGGAAGGAGAGCCAGGTATGCTCCTTCCCTCTCCTCATTCTCAACTTCCCTTCCCCTCTTTCTCTCTCCCTCTCTCTCTCTCTCTCTCTTTTTCTTCTCCACACACACACACACACACACACACGAGGAGAGGAAGGAGAGTCAGGTATGCTCCTTCCCTCTCCTCATTCTCATGTTCCCTTCCCCTCTTTCTCTCTCCCTCTCTCTCTCTCTCACACACACACATACACACACACACATAGTGTTTTTGAGAGAGAGAGAGAGAGAGAGAGAGAGAGAGAGAGAGAGTACAAACAAAAACAAAAACGCACACACACATACATAAACAAAGAATGCACACACACATTGAGAGAGAGAGCATGCATAAACAAAAAACGCACGCATTGAGAGAGGAAAAGAGAGAGAGAACATGCATAAACAAAAAACGCACACATTGAGAGAGGAAAAGAGAGAGAAAACATGCATACGATCCAAAAAAACGCACACACATTGAGAGAGAAAGAGAGAGAAACTAATTTAACATCGTAGGAAACTAATTAAAATTAAAAGAATTAAAGATCTAGCCGACGAGGAGTTGAACTCAAGACCTATTATTTAAGAGGGAAATGGCGTAATCAATCTATCATACTTGGCATGGGTGATAGAAAGGTTATACCATTTATCTCTTTTTATTGGCACACACATTCACACACACGCATACACACAAGAAGAAGAGAGTTATAACGTCGTAGGAAACTATCTTAAAAGACGTTAAAGATTAGGTTATATGTAGACTTACATTAAATTAGATTTAGGTTTATTTTTAACTAGATTTACGTTTATTTACGCTAGATTTAGATTTACGTTATATTAGATTAGATTTAGGTCTCCATAGACTGCGATGCCTGCATGAAGCGGGTGAAGAAAGCCCTCAATGGAATATAGGGTATTGTTGCCTTCACTCATGGTGGGCTCCGTCGATCCAAAAGTACTGGTGAAATGTCTTCAGAAGATAGGGAAGAAGGTGGATCTTCAGGGCGGCAAGAGTCACTACATCCCCGACACAATGACCATCTAGACAACCTCTAGTCATTCAACAGCAACTTCAAAGTTAGTAGCAAGAGCAAGAACGGTCTAAAGGGCCAATGGCTGTCGTCAGATGTGGATGGAGATGAGGCAGCGTCACCGCCGAAAGTTAACTCTCACATCTTTAGTGATGAGAATGCCAACTCTTGCCGAGTTATGTGAAAAATTATGTGTTAAATCAGTTTTAAGGTTCTTATAATCCTTGTTAGTTTGGTTCTTTGTTTTTAATATAACATAATTTACGTTAGATTTAGATTTATGTTATATTAGATTAGACTTAGGTTTATTTAGGTTTACCCACACACACACACACACACAAGAAGAAGAGAGTTTTAACGTGGTAGGAAACTATCCCAAAAGACGTTAAAGATTAGGTTAGATGTAGACTTACGTTAAATTAGATTTAGGTTTATTTTTAGTTAGATTTATGTTTATTTAGATTTACGCTTATTTACGTTAGATCAAGTCCACGCAAGAATTACTTACGGTTTAGGGTTTAGAGTTAGACGAACAGTGAAAAGATCTACTGTGAAAAGATGTTAAGATGCTGTGAAGTGCTACAGCTAGAGAAGAGGCAAAGGGGTTTTGTCCACTACATGCAGTATCATGTAGACGTGGGTGTGTAGATTTCTTGTACCCACAAATATAGGTATTGACCAATAAAGACGAGATTATAACCCGGTGGTTCTGATCTCCGTGCACCTCTAGACCGAGGTGTGCGGGGATTGGACATGACTAGAGAATGTGAGGTAAAGAGAGAGAGAGAGAGAGAGAGAGAGAGATAAGACGAAGAATGCCAATAGAATATTAAATTTTTTGTCCAGGTTATAAGTTTTTTATCCTCATTATGAGTAGTGACGAGGATGTGGGACCGTCCAACCGAAACACCTATCTCTCAACGAGGGTCTTATGTCCTTGTAATCAATGCAAGCATGCCGTGCGACGGACAAGACGTGTTTCTTTGCAGCACGTTCACGAATTTGGCGAGTTCGATCCATCTATTATAGATCGAGTTGTTGCCAATTATAACTCGTCGGACTCTGACGCTGGCCAACAAGCAACAATCTTGCAACCCAATAGACGTGTTCGCAGGCGCTTTGGTCAAGCAGCATATGTGAGGCCACAAGATGTAGCCTCTGACAGCTCGGGGGATGATCATGCAGAGCACATTCCCAACGAGGCAATGTTTGAGCCCGAGATTGATGAAATGATCGAGACGATCATGGGTTCAGAAAGGCTTATCTATGATGATATGAAAAGTGGAGCCGATACGCCATTGTATAATGGAGCACGTATGTCTAGATTGAAAGCACTCCTGGTTCTTCTCAACATGCAGGCAAAGTTTGGATGGAGTGACACTAGCGTCACAGCGCTTTTCAGGTGATCTATTACAATTAGTTTACTTTAATAAAACTCTAAATGTATAATGATCTGATAGATTTTTACACGACTGTATCATATTTTTATGTTGTGTAGATTGCTGAAAGAGCACATACTACCAGCTGACAATGTGATGCCAGATTCCCGAGATGAAGCAAGAAAGATTTTGCAAAACTTGGGGATGGATTACAATTCTATCCACACTTGTCCTAATGACTGCATTCTCTTCATAGGGGAATACATAGACATGGAGAAGTGTCCGAAATGTGATTCCGAAAGATATCGAGTAGATCTCCACGCGACAAAAATTCCACAAAAGGTTTTGCGACATTTCCCTCTGCTTCCTCGCATCAAGCATTTCTTCGAATGTAAGTCCATGGCCGCCCTAGCATCATGGCATGAGGAGAATAAATCTTCGGATGGTGTGCTACGAATTCCTACAGATTGCGTAGCGTGGAAACATATAGATGGAACATGGTCGGATTTTGCCAGGGAAGCTCGAAATTTGCGCTTAGGCCTGGCTATGGATGGCGTAAATCCATTTGGTCAAAGATCAACATCTTACAGTGTATGGCCCGTTGTCATCGTCAACTACAACATTCCCCCGTGGTTGACTACGAAGAAGGGGCACCTATGGCTAAGCTTGATTGTGCCAGGGCGATATAAAGTGGGGAATATGGATGTGTATCTTCGTCCACTATTGGAAGAGCTACAACAATTGTGGATTGGCATAGAGGTGGTGGATATGAGCCGACACACAGGACGACGGAATGCTTTGATCAGAGGCATTCTAATGTGGACCATGCATGACTATCCTGGGCTAACAGAATGCTCAGGTGATCTATTGACACTCCTCACTCAGACACTGTAAATCTTGTTTTTTCCCATAGTTGATCTATTATCATGTGTATACATGCAGGGCTTCAAACAAGCGGATACAGAGCATGTGTCACATGTGGACCTAGACTGAATGCACGTAGGGCACCCTCACTGAAGAAGCAAATCTACGAAGGTCATCAAGCGTATCTTCCAGAGAATCATGTGTTACGCGACGGCTTTTGGGAAGAGAGCCACCAAGGATGTGTGCACAAGCATGGTTAGAGCAGAAGGAGATGTGCGATGACGGATTGCCTCCAGGGATGAAGAGACTATCTCTATGGTACGAGTTACCATACTGGCCCCGACTCATGATCAATCACTTGCTCGATCCAATGCACATATTCAAGAATGTGGGTAATCTACTATGGGACCATCTGACCGGCAAGAAAGATACTTTGGGAGCCAGAGTTGACCTTAGAAATGTGGATCGTATGGAGCAATATTGGCCGCAAACAGCGTTTGATGGATCGATAAAACTCCCTAAAGCACCATGGATTTTCACAGGAGCCCAAGAACGCAAAGTAAAAGAGACCATTTGATCTTTGCGGACCCCCACTGGCGTAATGCACTCGCTCCGAACGTGTTTTACTAAAGAAGGAAAGCTTACCGGTTTGAAGTCACACGATTGGCATAAAATGTGTCAGGTACGTTCATAGTGGACTTTAATATCATTGCATAAAATTTGGACTTTAATATCATTGCTGCACATACTTTACAGTTTATTTTACCGGTTGCCATTGAGGGATGTTTGTCTCTCGACATCCGTAACACAATCTACAAACTTGCAAAGCTGGTGCAATGGATCTCACAAAAGGAGATCAACGTAGACTCCATACCATTCGCCAAACTAAATGCTGCGGAGCTTGTGTGCATGTTTGAGAAACATTTTCCTACTACAATGCTAACCATTCAGGTGCATCTTCTTGTTCACATAGTTGATGAGGTGGAAATAGCTAGCACAGTTCATTCCAGATGGATGTTCTTCTTAGAGCGTTTCATGAAAACGCTTAAGGGATATGTGCGTCAAAAGGCACGTCCGGAGGGTAGCATGGCAGAAGGTTGGTTGGTATCAGAGTCCCTAGTGTACATTGGAGAGTGGCTAGACGGATTTGATAAATCCCGGGACACGCTATGGCGAACCATAGATGATGAGCGCATATCTGGGATTGTCATGTGCAATCTCGGTGTTGAGAAGAAGATGACGGAAGATCTAGAGGCTAAAATCAACCGATTTTGCATGCTTCACAATCCAGTGATGCAAAAGTGGATTTCACAATATGAGGATGCAAAGCAAGAGCGACAAAGGGCACGAATCGAGTGGAGACGGGGAAGACGACCACCGATGCACTATCCAGTGGTTCTGGAGAGCCTACCAACCTTCATGAGCTTAAGATGCTTGCACAACCAATTGAAAAGCGCACAACAATGTCGTGACGAAGTGACTGAAGAAGAGTGGGAGTACTCTCGGGGTTGCGCGACCAAGGTAAGTTTGCAATGCCGTGACGAAGTGACTGAAGAAGAGTGGGAGTACTCTCGGGGTTGCGCGACCAAGGTAAGTTTGTAATGTACGACTAGCAAGTGACTTTATTTATAAACGTTTGAACGGCCACTCATAATCTTTGTTCGTTGTAGTATAAGTCATACACAGCAGCATGGTGTAAAGGTCGACATTTTAGGGTGGAACGAATCGACAAAAAGCGTTTTACTCAAGATTGTGGAATCATGGCAAAATTTGAACAGTCTAGTCGACGACGTTCCTCTGATGCAGATCCTGTGGTGGCGGAACTCACTTACTTCGGCACGCTGCAAGATATTTTGAGGATCGATTACAGAGGATTTTTTGTCGACTTGTTCGACGTGCAATGGTTCAAGATAATCATGGAGGGTCGCAACGCTACTGTGCGTAGAGGAGAGTCTGGTTTTCTTGAGGTGGATTCTACTAAGAAATGGACTGACCTAAGAGACACTTTCGTACTACCCGAGCATTGTGAACAAGTAAGTATGTACATAGTTAACATCCCCCTTTTACAAGTTATGTGCTTGAAAGCTCTCATGTAAGTTATGTGGCTCTGGCAGGTAATATTTCATCCTACAAAGTCTACATCAAACTGGTGGTACGTCATAGAGGTAGCCCCTCGTAGTGCAAGGACGTATGAAGGCTACCATGTGCCAATCACAACGACATCAATGGAGGAGATCAGAGAAGATGCTCAATCAGAAGCCGCTGCGGTGGTGCCAGACGAGCATCAAGATGCTACTACTCTATATGGGGTGCATGCAGAGGAGCTACAAAATGAAACAGAGGATATGTGTTTAAACGGAGAGCTCTATATAGATATAGGAAGTTATGCTGAGTTATGCGAGGATGAGAGAGAGATCTCTTAAAGCCACAAATATTGTATTTGAACAATTTTGCTCCGTGTTGTAAAAGCTCTGGCTCTCTAAGTACCTTCCATGGTGTATAACGCTCTTTTCTACTCACGCTCACATCTTTTGATTGAAAATTCTGAGTTTTCGACTTGCCTCTTCTATCACTCAATTCATTGCGTCATTGTATTTAATGGTCTTTGCGTCATTGTCTACTCTATTCATTCAATATTAAGTTTAAATATTCGTGTGTTTAATGCAGGTATGGATGATGAGGAGTTTCTTTCTTCTTTGTCACCGCAGCAGAGACAGTGGTACGTGGAGCGTCATCGCTCTGGCGCATCATCGCGCGTTCCTACTCCATCCGCATCTCCCTCTCTTTCGGAGCATTCGGCGCGCTCCGAAGCTTCGGCGTCGACGAGATGAGCTTCACACTCGTCTAGACACCGGCGCTCTAGTGGTGGCGGTGGCGGTTGTTGTGGGGATTCCGCCATTGATGCCTCCACACCGCCTCGTGTTCGACGAGGCTCTTTACCCTCCCCTTCTTTGCCCGCCCGCACACCAGCCACAGCATCGCCATCTACGCCAGGTTTTGCACGGCTGACTGTTCCTAGAAGCTACACACCTCTACCTACTCCGCCAGGAGCCACCCCACTCGACACTCCTCGCTTCGGGGCCCAGACGCCGGTGGAGACACCTGACGTCTGTACCCCCATCGACACGCCGCTAGAGACCCTTGCCGGGACACCCAGGTTCACGCGTCACCGGCCAGAGGGCTTGCCTTACTCCGTCGACATCAGCGGCGGCATCATCATGGATGATGACGGCAAGAAGGTGATCTCGCACATGCGTGGTCTTTGCTCTCAGCTGTTTAGACACTACATACTAAACAAATGGAGTGAAGTACCAAGTGATTTAAAAAACAGAGTCATCAGCATACTTCATGATGAGTTTCCCATTCCAACACGGGATCAGCGCTTCAATGAAGACTTGATGAAGATTCGAATGCGCGAATACTGCAAACACAAGCGTTCTGAAGTGCAAAAAGCAATCAAGAATGGGTGGAACAGGCCAGATTGGCTGGCCAAAGAAGATTGGAAGAATGCAAAGAAAGCAGCGCACGAGAATCCCGACAAGTGGAAGCAACAAAAGGATGCAGCCAGAGCGCGAGTAGAGGCAGGGAGCTCGCACCACTTGGGGAGCGGTGGATGGCATGATTTGAGGCCGATTTTGTAAGTGTTTTCACATTGCTCTTTATGTTTGATAGTTTAGGGTTTATGAGTTTTTTAATTCTAACATAATGAAATCTTTGTATGTTTTGACAGTGGTCGATGACAGGACGTGATCCCACACCGTACGAGCGCGAGTACACAGGCAGGAAGGGCTTAAACGCCCTGATGGACATTCTCAGTTCTCGCGGCGGCATGGTTAGTATTAGGGTTTACTCTTTTTTATTTTTTGTATTGTTTTATAAATGTCGTTATATGTTTATACTTACTCAAAGCTGTCTTATTGTCTTTTTTTGCAGAATCCGACAGATACGCCGCTTGGACGTGATGAGACGTCTGACTAAACGACGTCAGTTTAGCCGTAGCTAGATAGCATTAGTTTAGGGTTTCTCATAGCTTATGTATCATGAGACGGATTTTATACGTCTTTTTGAACCATGTATATTATTACATTTGTCACCGCAGTTCCTTTTGCCAATCAATTCTTTATGCCTATGATGTTGTACAATTGTCATTATTACATTTGCCAATCAATTCATTTTGCCTATGATGTGTACAATTGTCAATTTTGCAAACAATGCGTCTTGTGGGTGACTATTTTGGGTCTATTATCTACCCTTGCACTTTTTTAAAAAAGTGAATCAAGTACAATATGGTTGATGGGTGGCAGGGCATTCAAGGCCCTGCCACCAAAAAAAACTTCTCTCGGGCGTCGCTATAACCGTCGCTATTTATGGCTCTGTAGCGTCGCTATGAGCGTTGCTATAGTCTGTAGTGTAAACGTCGCTATAGTCGTCTCTATGAGCGTCGCTATGAGCGTCGCTATATAGCGACGCATATAGCGACGCCTATAGCGACGCTCTTGTAGCGACGGTTTTAGCGACGCCGGGGGTTATAAAAACCCAGTGTATTTTCGTCGCTAACAGCGTCACAAGAGCACACAACCTCTTGTAGTGTTGGCTGCTAATAGTTGGTAGTCCGTGTTAGATTGCTTACGATAAAGAGGTTGTTGGTTTGGCTGCTAGTAGTTAGCGATGCATATAATATCACTTAGGGTAAAGTGATGCTTGATTCCTCAATAGGCAGCTCGAAGTTGGCTTTAGTTTGATCATTTCAGACACAATGTTTGGTTGCTTAGGATTGACTGTGTTTGACCAATTATGGCTAGTCGCTTAAGTTTTAGTTCTTTGCAATTTGGCTATTTCAGGCTGCTTAGGCCTAGTCGATCAGGGTTAATGGCTTTTGATTTAGATTCTCTAAATTGGCTTGGTGCAACCCATTTCAATAATTCGGTCAGGGTTATCCGTTTAGGGTAAGCGGTTGGGCTATTTCAATTTTCTTAGGGCTAGCTACGTTGGGTAAGTGATGTTTGCTTTGCCCGCTCAAAGTTGGCCTTGTAAGGGCGCTTAGGCTTGGCCATATATAGATGCTCTAGACCAATTTAGGAAATCTTTAGCTCGACCGATTCACTCTACACTATTTAGTCGCTTAGGGCTGGGCATGTTTGGCCACTAGGGCTAGCTGCTTAGGTTTTAGTTCTTTGCAATTTGTCAATTTCAAACAACTTAGGTCTAGCTACCCAAGATATTTGTGACTTTTGATTTGGCCACTCTAGATCAGCTTAGTGTCACATTAGTTTACTCATTTCAATAATTTGCTTATGGTTAGCTACGTAAGGTAAGCACTTCGCCTGTTTTTGTCCGCTTAGGGTTAGATTCTTACTCATTGCTTATGGTTAGCCATGTTTTCTTTGCCCGCTTGGAGTTGGATTTTAAAGGTGCTTAGGGATGGCCATATAAAGATTCTCTAAACAGATATAGGAAAATTTTAGTGCGGCCATTTCGGATTGCAGTGTTTGTTTTCTTAGAATTAGCCGTGTTGACTACTTTGGGATAGGTGCTTAAGTTTTGGTTCATTTCAATTTGGATGGTTTAGTTTGCTTAGGACTAACTGCTTAGCAACATCGATCACTATGATTTGAGATGAGAGCAAGGACTTTCTAAGGGAGGGAAAGCTAGTAGCTTCTGGTCACGACCTAGCTTCGCAGTATTGGCACAATACCTTTTCAACACATCCACGGATTGTGGACGATCAAGATGAGGATCTTGAGCTTGAAGTTGATTCTCTTGGCGAGTAGATGCCAAAACCTGACAAAGAGGGATCAGATACTAAATAGATGTAGAGATGGATGGAGCCATTGTTGGAGACCATGATTCTCTAGGGTCGATCGAGAATGCATTGGGCTTCTAGCTGTAGTAGACACGAGCTTAGTAGACATTTAAACTAAGATAAATGAGTGCAAATAGACTCAATTAAGGTTTCATATAAGTATTACTTGTGATTAGAGAGAGTTTAAGAGGAATGACTGCAAATTAGAACACTATTAATTGCTAAAGTGGTAAGAAACTTATAATCATGACATAAAAGATATTTTCAACACACAAGTGCTTCAACTTTTGATCTTTTATATCTCTTTCACAATCCAAATGAGTACGCTTTCTTTGGTATGCCCTTTGGATTGCAACCCTTTGATGATAAAAACCTCAAAATTAAGTCACCTATCACTCCCTTGATACCCTTCATACCCTTCCTTGATACTTACGAACTCTCCTCCTTCAAATTCACAAGCTTCCCACAAAAAAAACAGCTTCACACAATGTACACTGCCTCTATAAATCCAATCAAGCTCTAGAAACACCTAATGTCACATCTCCCAAAGTGATCAAACCGGCTCAAAATCGACCTTTGACAAGCATTCAACTGGCCATATCTCTCTCATGTGGCTTCGATTGATAAGCCGTAAAGACAAGCATGATTGTCTCTAATTGACGATCCATAAAGACAGGCATGGAGGGCATGTGGATCATTGTAGTTTGGGCATTTAAAACCACATTTTGGGAGCATCCCTATAGCTCTAATTGCAAGCATCAAACTTCATTTACAGGCCCCAAAACTCACATTTAGCATATATTTCAGTCAACTTGATGACATAAGAAATTCTAACATAGATCATATCTTTTTCAAGGTTAAAAAATGCATGCAAAACTTAAAATTTCATCCAGTTCCCGCAAAGAAACATCACACCCACACACAAAGAATTTCAAGGGGTATGTGTTTGAAAAGGTGAGCCGAGAAGGCATGGGGCCTCAAGCTATGAGAGATGGCAGAGAGAGAGAGAGAGAGAGAGAAACAAATGCATCTAGCCTCAACAATCACCGTAAACATAAGTAAACTTTGAGTAAAAATTTATTATTAACCAAAGGGGGCGTTAAAAGCACCATCACTTGGATTAACTGAAACCTAAGGAGTTTAAGCTCCTCACAAAAATTAAGTGGGACATTAATGGCACCATAACTTATCAACATGATTAAAAACGTTTAAGCTGATGATGATAATGGAGATTGGATTAACTGAGAAAAAGAGAGTCGATGATGGAAACGAGCGTGATTTATCCCTCTGTTCTCCCCTGCTGCTCTTCACTCTGCCTTAATTGTAAAAAAACTATCCTCTTCATGCCTTCTTAATGTCCGCCCAATGTCGAGAGAGAATAAGGACAAAGTTTAGCCCTTCTTCCGCTTTCATTCTTGCTTTTTATATCCTCCTTGATGCCCCCAATGTAAAGAGTTTAACTTATTATGGCTTGAATATGGAACTTAGGCCCAAAAAGGTGTGTGTGAGTAAGATTGTGACATGAGACTAATTAAGGTGAAGCTATGGTTGTTTAGAGCGTGAAGGATAGCAGAGCGAGATAGCATACGCTTAATAGCTACTTAAGTTTTGGGAGTGATAATTGTGGAGATTGACCATGAGGGAGAGATATGGGGGTATAGGTATGAGGGCTAGCTATGGAGCATGAGGCTTAACACTAGACTTGTAATGAGCCACAAAACTGGATGAAGCCACAAAAAGGGCTCACATCAGGATTCTAGTAAATGAAACATAACTTTTGTATATGACATCAAAATTTCATGAAACTTCTTAATTATGGGTTGAAGATATGAAAAAGGTTTCTAAATACACAATTTACATGAAAAACGCAACAATAAAAAATTTTACTTTTCTAAAATTAGTTAATTTTACGTAAAACTGCACTTCAACACTTAACTTGGAGAAGTGAAAAATATCAGCAATCTTTGTATATGGGTTAAAAAAGCTTGGTACATCTATCACATACCGATTGAAGGATTTTTCAAAGAAGTTTGGGCCTGCTTAACAATGATTTGATTTACTTTCATTTTTTTTTTATTTTTTTTTTGTCTATTCGCATAAATTAGTTGTAGAAGATGGCAATGGAAAGACACCTTTAGACCTTCATTTAGCTCTGTACTATTTTTTATCAGCTCATATTGAGTGTTGATCATAATTTCCTAAAACCATTTTCTGTTTGGATAACTAAGATAGTGTTGAGAAGTTTTTTACAAAAGTCTCAAAAAGCCACAAAAGTGGTTGATTTTTTACAAGACTAGTGTTAAGGGAGATATGGAGCCTAGTTGCCCCTTGATGAGAATCAAAGAGAGTCAAATAATGAGTTGCCTCTCATCATTAAGGGAGATATGGAGCCTAGTTGCCTCTCTTTGATGAGAATCAAAGAGAGTCAAATAGTGAGTTTATCCTTCTTTTTAAAGGCTTTTCTCCTCCCTTTTGGCATGCTAACTAAACCTTCTAAGTATAGCCAAAAATATCTTGCCCCCCTCAACCAGTAGCACTAGCACTAGTGGGCACAAGCTCTTGATGAGATGGAAAGTTGGGGTGTAGAGTTGCAAAAAATCCATTGCTACTAATGACAAATGGGGCTGCCATGCCAAGATTAGTCATTTTTGCTTCATCAACCTGTTCGCTCGAGCTCTCTTATTCCCTCTAGGAGCCCTTCTTCTCCTATATGTGCCTCCTTCACTCCCTTGATGCTATTTCCTCCTATTTTCTTCCTCTTTTAGAACTAAACCCTCTTTTATTAAATGGCCAACCACCCCTTTGCTTTGGATGTCCTTACCCCCTTTCCTTGGGCAGCCTTTAGCCCTTATAATACACCATATCTTGCATGCACATCGACCAAGGAATAGCCTAGCACCACATTCGAGACACAAAGCTCATCAGGAACTCAATGTGATTTTATAAAGGCACCACAAAGCTAGCATACTTATCTTCAAAAGAATTTTTAAGCATGGAATATCAACAAAATCATTACCTATCACATCCTAAATGCCTTCCCACTGCCATATTGGGAATTCTCCACATTTCTCAAGCATTTACTTCAACCATTCAGCATATTTATTAACCAAGGCACTGTCACGCACATTATTTATGTCTCCATTAGCCATCTGACATACAACTCATCAAAGAACTACCAAGCTTCACATCTTTTTCCGACATTCCCCTGATCATACCCTCCATCAATGCATTCCAATTGATTTCTTCTCAGATGGAAGCCCTTCAAGAACTGTCCGTGCTTTAATAAAATCATTACACTTAGCATACAGATCAATCTCAAACACGAATAAAGCTCACCAATAACCTTATGTGCGTCTGTAAGGGCACTGCATTTGATTACATATCACCCAGTGCATCACACTTGGCAGACATATAACATTAAGCTTGCATTTTATCAAGCCTTAATCATTGTTCAATAATCATGTAGAATTCAATTAGGCTCAATCTACATTCTTCTACTCTTTTTTCCATCATGGAAGCAAAGCGGCACACATCCATCCCCTCTGAACTTGCACAAACCTTCAGTCTGTGCCAACTTGTCTTCAATCTGCATTTTCTAGAAGTACTTCCTAAGGATTCCACTATGTAAAAATTGCATATAGCACGTGCAAACAAGAGGTATTTAAATGATCCCTTACTTGTATATTTTCAAGCATTATATGTACCCCTTATATATGCATTTTCGTTAAAAAAACTAGTACTTATGTATGAAATTTTTCACTTTATCAATAAAAAAACCCTTTATGTAATTAAATTTTTCTATAAATCTATACTAATACATAAAGGGGGAGGGAATTCCGGGTTCCCACCTGCCATGCATCAGATCCTCCTTCAACCGACGGGTGTGGCCTGCAGCGTTCGGGAGCACAGTGACGTAGAGAGAGAGAGAGAGAGAGAGAGAGAGAGAGAGAGAGAGAGAGAGAGAGAGAGAGAGAGAGAGAGAGAGAGAGGCGGCGAAGCCACCGGCTATACTAGTGTACCTAATAAATCCCTTATTTTGTTCACACGTGTTATCTTAGATATTTCCTAGTGGACGCCCTGGGAAGTACCTTAAGATCTTTTCCATCAAGCTCACATAACTGGTAAGTACATGAAAAAGAATATAAGGTCTAACTCTTGTCACCAATGGTCTAGATTATTATTTGGTAGCTGCCCATCACAAATCTTTGAACCCTATTCTCCATATTGCCAACACACTCAATTATGGAAAACCTTGTAGAAAACCCTACCAAAGTCAAGTATGCTCTACTTAGTTGTGCACACGTCTTGACCAAGATTGACTCAGGGAATTTCGTCAACAAGCTCAAATATGCCTTAGCCTGTGGTCTTCAAGTTCTTGACTTCAAGTTTTTGGCAATGAAACCAACCCTAAAAGGTGTGAAGATACTTCATCAATTGTCCAAGAAATCAAATGGAAGCGAACTATGTTAACTTATTGACCACAAAACCAAAAACTCTTTCTTCATAGCATAAATCCAAAAACAAAACCTACTACCAAATAACGTGCTACAATAAATAACTAATATCCTTAAAGTTTGCAGCCTGCACTTGAGTAGACCCCATGATCAAATGGGATAATAAGGAATTTCCCTAGCACTAGAGCAGCATAAACCCCTTCTTGCATATGTGGTTGCAAAAACCCATAATGTGTGCACATTATGTAAGCTTTTCACAGCATAATATCATAACTCGGGCCCAACTCCATGCAACCATGTTGAATCTACTTTAATAAATTTATTGATCCACCTACTTTAAGCTTCATGTTGAACACATAGCACTTGTATTCTTTGCAAAACTTAGAAACATGTCCAGGTTCAAGATAAAAAATCCAGACCCTATTGGTAATTGGGAGAAAAATTCCTATTTTGGTATGCACACAAGAGAAACTTCTCCCTTCTGCTGGCAAACATAAGATCCCTATCACAATCATTAATAAAAGGAATACAATAAAAAGTTCATATTGCACATATCCTCTGAAAAAGATAGCAAACATTCTTTGAAAAAATTGGTTGTTTTGCCACCTCGAATGATGATCTAGCTCACTGTCTTTACCCTCTTTAGCTTTAAGATTTTGATATGTCTGCTAGTGTCCCATTCCCACATCACCCACTTCACACATGGAAGCTCAACATTATTCCTTGTATGTCTAAAATTTGGCCCATTTCTCACACATATAGACTTGTCTATGAGATCCTCTACCTAATCTTCTTCAAAGATTTCATGGTCTACTGGAAACCCCTCCATGGTATTTTCTGTAGTTTTTGCATCATGACAAGCATCTTCTTTTAGAATCACGGAATCGTGGAACAATCGACATTTTCATCAACTTCACTTGGATTACTAATGGCATAGTCATTAGCTTTAGGTAATTTTGAAAAAACATCACCCGCTTTTACTTCAAATCGGGATGAAGCTGATCCTCAAATCAGCTTCATCCTGAGCTTCAAATAACCAAGTTAAATGATGCTCACACAATTTGCCCCTAGGAATTGTGCTAGGTTCCTTGAAAGAATTATGATCACTACTTTGACAATTCTCAAGCTCACTTTTTCCATCATACAATTTGAAACTAGCATACCCACTTTCAACTATCTCCATATCTTCAATGTCCATTAGTAATTCTTTGTCTCTCAAATCACTCAAATCTAGATAAGTTTATAGCTAGGTCCATACCACTTTAGAAGCATTCAATTTATTTATTAAATCATCTTCACTTTGTCTTTATTTGTTGTATGTAAATGGATCAATCTCAAGATCTAGCACCGCAAAGCTTGCATGGGTAAAAGATTTTCCAAATTCACGCCACTATTGGAAAGAACACTCTGTTATCTCTTGGTACACTTCTTTGAAATTTGAATCCACAAAATGTGTAAATGACAAAATCATTTGTTCCTTGAGTAAATCTCGGCCTATCATCTCTGTTTTGTAGCATGCAAGGTAACCTTCAAGATTAGACCCTGAAAAAACATCCCGTTCTTCATACACATCATTTAATGCTACGTCAAACACTTCTTCTATCCTCTTTTGCTGTGTTTTCTTGGTTTTCATCTTTTGCAGATACCCTTGTACGAGCTCTAGCATCTTTGCATTTTCTAGAGTCACAATCATCCCATCCTTTTGATTATCCATGTTCATTGCTATCACCTAGTTCTAGTTCTTCTCATATTTTTAATCTCTCAACCCTGTTCGTTTCGCATCCGAGTTACCAAGAATTTGGGGGGTATCTGTTCAAAAAGGTGAGCTAGGACGATGCGGGGACTTAGGCTGTGAGGTGTGTGTGTGTGTGTGTGTGTGTGTGTGAGAGAGAGAGAGAGAGAGAGAGAGAGAGAGAGAGAGAGAGAGAGAGAGAGAGAGAGAGAGAGAGAGAGAGAGAGAGAGAGAGAGTGAGAACAGCAGATGTAGATAGCTCCAACAATCATCGTAAAGTTAAGTAAAGCTTGAGTACAACTTAATTAATAACCAAAGCGGGCGGTTAACGGTACCATCACTTGGATTGACTCAAACCTAAGGAGTACGTTGTTTGTTAATGGAACCATGACTCATCAACAAGATTAACAAAGTTTAAGCTGATGATGATAGCAAGCAGGATCCCTTCTTTTGTTGTCCCTCTTCGCTCTATCTTAATTGCCAAAAAACTCTCCTCTTGTTGTCTTCTTAATGTCCCTCCAACACCAAGAGATAATGAGAACAAAGTTTAGCCCTTATTTCGCTTTCCTTCTTTCTTTTTATATCCTCCTTGATGCCCCACAAATCAGAGAGTTTAACTTATCACGGCTTGAATATGGAGGTTTAGGCCTACAAAGGTATGTGTGAGTGAGATTGTGATATGGGATTAATTGAGATGAGCAAGGGTTGTTTAGAGTGTAAAGGATAGTGGAGCGAGATAGCATAGGCTTAATAGTTACAAAAGCTTAGGGAGAGAGAATTATGGAGTTTGACTATGAGGGAGAGCTATGGAGGTATTGGTATGAGGACGCAAGAGCTAGTTATGGAGGATGAGGCTTAAGGGAGCTATGGAGCCTAGTTGCCCCTTAATGAAGATCCCAGAGATCCAAATAATGAGCTTATCCTTATTTTAAAAAGGTTTTTCTCCTCCCTTTTTGCATGCTAACAAAACCTTCTAAGTATAGCTGAAAATATCTTGCCCCCCTCAACCACTAGTGCTAGCACAAGTTGGCATGGGCTCCTTATGATGTGGCAAGTTGGGGTGTCGAGATGCATGAAATTCGTTGCTTTTGATGATAATGGGGTTGCCATGCCAAGTTGAGGGATTTTTGCTTCATCAACCTGCTTGCCCAAGCTCTCTACTACCCGCTACAAGCCCTTTTTCTCCTCTCTACACCTCTCTTCATTGCCTGCATGCTACTTCCTCCTACTTTTACTCCATTTCAAAACTAAAACCTCCTTTATTAAATGGCCAGCCACCCCTTTTCTTTGGGTGGCCCTACCCCCTTCCATTGGGAAGACTTTAGCCCTCAGAATACACCATATTTGGCATGCACATTGACCAAGGCATTGCCTAGCACCACATTCAAAATACAAAGCTCATCAAAAACTCAATGTGATTTTTTAAAGGTACCACATTTTTCATATGTATCATCCAAAGTATTGTTAAGCACGACATATCAACCAAAGCATTGCCTATCACATCCTAACCGGCTTCCCATTGCCATATTGGGCATTTTCCAATTTTCTCAAGCATTTAATGCTTCTTGAAGTTCAACCATTGAGCATATTTATCGAGCAAGGCACTATCAAGCACATTATTTCTATCTACATTAGGTGTCTGGCATAAAAATAAACTAAAGCACTACTAAGCTTCACATCTTTTTTTGACATTCCCTCGGGCCGATCATACCCTCCATCAATGCATTCCAAGTGATCTCTTCTTGGATCGAAGCCCTTCAAGAATTGTTTATGCTTTCATAAAAGCATCACACTTAGCATACATATCAATTCCAAACACTTGAATAGAGCTCATCAATAACCTTATGTGCTTCCGTAAGGGCACGCCATTTGATTATATTTTAGCCAAAGCATCACATTTGGCAAACATATAGCAATAAACTTGCTTGTTATATTAAGCCCTAATCATTGTTCAATTAACTATGTGGAATTCAATTAGGTTCAATGTACATCCTTATGCTCTTTTTCTCATCACGGAAGCAGAGTGGCACGACATCATGGAGTTTGATGATGAAGATGAAAAAGTTCAAATAGAGATCTAAGTAGCATTATTTTTAATTTGAGAAACGTATAATTTGCAATATTGGGAATATTATACGATTCTTTTATACAGTTCCACGTCATCAAAATTAGCCTTCCGTATAATTTTTTTGCTTTTTGAAGGAAAAACTTCGTTTAAAATTTGTTTGCAATCTAGTGAATAGTTTAAAATACATTTGTTCAAAATCTAGTGAATAGTTTAAAATACATTTGTTCAAAATCAAATTTTTTTTTTTATTTAAATTGAATTTTTTTTATAGGGTCAAATTGTGTAGCCTTTGTATGTTGTGTAGAGCTCAGACTCTCAATCATACAAGGTGTTTATTTTATAGGAGTCACTTGCTATGTGCTCGCTTTTACTGACATGCGAAAGTGAATTAGTGATATAATGTAGAGGTTGTGGTTGTGTGTAGAGTGTACTCTCACATGAGTTAATTTGTCTCCAAAATATAATAGAATAGAGGTCAGTTTTATTTAGGTATGCCTTCCACTTTGACGTGCATATATTTTCTCACCTCAAAGTGAACATAGGTAGAAATGTTTTTGTCCTATGTAGATCCATCACTCTATGCTTTCACTCAAATTAGTATTTAGGAATCTTATGTCCAGATACACTGATATTTAATTATATTTATTTGGATTGCTACATCTATTGTATTGTGTGACATACACATGCATTAATTGCAGATAGATACGCGCTCAAAGATCTATCGAGAAGTGTGAAAACTTCATGTTTGCACTTCAAGTAGATATGGAAATCATCAAGGTTTGCAACTAACCATCATGTTACAGAGTATCAATTTAAGACTTGATTTATCGATTATCATAATGTGTGAAATTTGTAAGATTGCACTTTAGACAAATCGATATAGTGCAACGTCAAATGATGGGATTCATTTGTGTCTTTTTTAATAAGTGATCAAGATCATCAATTATCATAATGTGTGAAAGCCAAAAGCTTGCACTTTAGATAAATTGATGTAGTACAATGTGAGCATTGCGATTGAAATGGTTTGTTTTAAGCGATGAAGCTATTTTGTGTTGGAAAGATAATTTGATTGACATGAGTTTATACATGGAAAACGAGAAGACTATCATTGCTTATTATTAAAATAAAAATTTATCATGAGTTTAACTGAAAATGTGTACATATTTTGATCATTAGATTGATTGATAGAGCATTGCTTGTGTAGTTTGTTGCTTCAAAAAAAAATTGACCTCAAAATTGATAGAGCTGAATTTGTTGTTGTTAGCATATGATGTTCATCTTCCAAGCAGATTATCCTTTTGCATCATGGAAAGGAGACAAGTGGACTTATGTCCACAAGCTGCGTGTAGAAAAGAATACATCTTGGCTGAAATGCAAGACCTGCAGCCACAAGTTCAGTGGCAATGCGACTAGAATCAAAGAGCTTATGTTTAAAGTCACTGGCAATGTGTCGGAGTGTACAACTGTGCCAAGAGATATTCATGCTAGATTGCCAAAGTACGCTTGCATATAGAAGATCAAGTTCTTACATTTGTTTCTTCTAAATAGATTGCAATGGATGTTGAAATATATGCTACCAATGAGGGGATAGAGAATGTACCTACGCAAGCAAAAGGTCATACTCCCGAGTCAACTCCTCTTCATGATGGCAATGCTTTAACGTCAGCAACAACTGATCCTAGCACAACTAAAGCTAGTAAAGCATCATATAATGGATAGATTCTATACAAAGAGTTAAATAAGCAATGGTTGCTTGAGTTGCACTTGAAATGGATGTAATATTTTGTGGCATGCGGTATACCATTCAATGTTACATGCACAACCCCATATTGCAAGATTCTTTAATGAGCACAACCAAAAAAGGGTTTGTGCTTCCTGATTATAATAAGATGCACACAGACTAACTAGATAAAATGAAGGATAGTATAGAATCCATCCTCAAGCACATGGCGGTAGAATTTGTTCCTGCATATGGTTTCACTATACCGCTGGATGGATGGACCAGTTTTCAGAAGAAGCCGTTAATCAATGTGAGGTTTATCAAACCTATAGGGTCCATGTTCATAGAAGCCATTGACACCTCTTTGAAAGAGAAAACGAATGATTAGCTGGCAATTTACAAGGCTGCAAGGAGGGATATCCAAGTTAAGTACACAAAGATTACTTAAATTCCATGTGCAGTGCATACTCTTAATTTTCCGTTAAAAGACATTGGTAAAATGGCTGGTTTGAAACAAACACAAGTGTGCCTCTCAAGGAGTCACCTAAGAAAAATGTAATCTATCATGTGAATTCAAAAGAAGGGTATTTAAAGCTCTTAAAACTTATAGAGATATATATACAAAGGAATACTTGTTTTAAAATTTGAAAAAAAAATTATATATTTTTAAAGAAAAAGGTACAATATATTCTTATAAATATTCAGAGATAAGGGATTCTACATACATGTCTTGAACGCACGTTATATGGTAGTTTTACACATAGTGAACCCCCCCGAGGTGTGCCTTTATGGTGGAAGGACTATGGTGGAGAGAACGTGGAGTTGCAACACATTGCAGTAAGGGTTTTATCTGTTGCAAAATCAAGTGGAGGTAGAGAGAGAAATTGGTTGGCATTTGACTTTATGCATACCAAAAAATGAAACCGGCTTCACCTTAAACGGGTTTGTGCACGTATGTCGCACGTGTCAATGCAAGGAACTTGCCGATACATTGTGTGCGAGCCACAAATGGCTCCAAGCACACAACAAGCCTAAACTAGTAAGCTCAAAGATGGTGATGGTGTGTCACTCACCGCTCTATGCTTACTGTCGTGGAGGATTCTTCGTTTTGTAAAGAAGAAGGAGCCGTCGCCGCGCCGTGCTCAACCGCCTCGTCGCCGCCGTCACAATGCTCGATCGCACTCTCTCCCTCTCTTTCTCTCTCTCTCTCTCTCTCTCTCTCTCTCTCTCTCTCTCTCTCTTTCACACACGCACACACACACACAAAAGGTGAAGAAGAAGAAGATGGAGATGGAGCAAGAGCACTCTTCAATTGCACAAATGAAAGAATAAGTGAATTTTAGGTTTAATTTACTTTTATATGAGCTCGCCCCATTCACACTTGGATGCCCATGCTTAGCCAACTAATCCCTTGAATGTTCTAGTTTAAGTGCGCCTCTCATCGGTGATCACTCTTATCCTTTTCCTATTGGATCGACAAGCTCCGTACCTGACTCTACCAAGTAAATAATACAACATATTTCATAGATGATAGGGTGTCCATGAGCCGTGAGGGTTAACATGCCCCCTTCTTGATGTAGATTCCATCCTCGGAAGCTATTGAGTTGAAGGTCGTTCGGCGGTTGAAGAGCCTTTGCGATGAGTGTCCTTAGCCTTCTTCAGTCACTGAAAAATCAAACAACATTGGAACAATAATTGCATTCTTATATACAATTAAAAAGCATATGCAGTTGCAGACAGAAAATTTGATTGGTAACAACAATTTTAAACCATTTGTCAACCATAAACATTAAATTGCAATATAATCAAACGCATAAACATTTGTAAAGGTAAAAAAGACAACAAGTCAGGGGTCGCTAATTTAACGGTCGAAAGGTAGTAAAGATGGACTATTAATACCATGGGTAAGCTTCTTAATTTTCTCTGGTCAATTAAGTTGTTTAATCGCGAAAGCCCAAGTATTTCATGTTTGAGGGCTGACTAGAGGCTATACCTAGGGGTCACTAATTTAACGGCGGTCGAAAGGTAGTAAAGATCGACTATTAATACCATGGGTAAGCTTCTTAATTTTCTATGGTCAATTAAGTTGTTTAATCGCAAAATCCCAAGTATTTCATGTTTGAGAGCTGACTAGAGGCTATACCTGGCAGACCTTGTAGTTAAGTTGCGATAAAAGGAATTTCTCATGAAATCATCGCCTGACTGATTACCTTTTCTTTGACCCCCGAAAGTCTTTTCACAGTGATTCAATTTTGATGTGTGTGCTTATTTTCTATGCCTTGGTTTTTTTGCTTTTCAAGGAAAAGCGCCCACACTGGGAACCTCTAGGGCTCTAGTACCATAGGTGATACATGTGAGTGAAGTACCAAATCAAGCTGAGATTTCTCTTTCTGCTTTAGATTTTACATTGTGGCACTTTGATTTTGGTTTTTTCGTTTTCAACATTTTAATTTTGTAACATTTGGGGGTCATATAACACTGTTACCCTCCCCATGCTCATCACACTAGTAAACTCCCTTTATAATACTTAAGCTAAAGATCAATAGGGACTAAGACCACTAGAAACCCCTAGTACACCTAAATCGGATTAAGAACCTAAGTAACCATTGATTATTAGGAAGCCATTCCCCATGGTATTAAGAGAAGATCTCTAACGCCTAGCTTGGTCAAACTAGTTTAGTCGGACTGCTTGATTTTTAAACCTAGACAAGTGATTATGACAAAAGTTACATTGAATTTAATATTTGATACTAAACAAAGGCACTGAACATTATGCTACCAATCACAATCAAAGCAGACAAACATGGATGCAAAAAAGATAAGGAGCAATGCTAATGGACAAGAAACACATGTTTGCATTGATAATTGCACTTGATTTGAAGAGTGAGTTGAGATAAAGATTCTTTGAAGGTCCAAATCCTAACAATAGCAACACGCTTCTGTACACACTAGGAGACACAAAGAATACCTCTAGGAGGCACATCAGTGGAAAAAGGTACCAACACTTATTGAAAACAATTAAAAAACATAAGGAACCCTAACCTAATTCTTTGCACTCCCCTTAGAGAGTCAGGGGAATAGGATATTGTAGAGATTGGGGGAAACCCTAAGGCTAAACCCCTATCTTCGTTGCCCGTCGAGATAAACAAAGTCATCATCCATGAGACCATATGTGCCATCTGTGTAGTCATGTAGATCTTCTTCTTCATCATAGGTACCCGTGTTTACTAAGAAGGTCACAAGATGCCTAGAGTCATCTTGGTCAAAAGGGTAGGCTTGTGCAATGGGAGAAATTCTCTCTACTGAGTATGGATCAGTGGTGGTCAAGAGACGTATCAGCCATTCAACTCCTCGAAAATCCTCTCACATGCTAGCATACCTACAAAATCCCATTCACATGCAAGCACCAGAAAGACCATGTGAAACATTTGTGAAAAGTAACTAGGGTACCTCTCACCCAAGGCTAGAGTGGATGACTCTAGCATATATGATTTTGTATTATGGATCTTGCTCTTTTACTTTTTTATCTTTTTTTGTGAGTATAAGGCTTTATATATACATTCCCTAAGATTGAGATATTGAAAGGTCAGGGAGGAAGGTTGAGAGGGAAGCAAGTGAATGATGGATGTCAGCAAACACTCCCCCCTTCCTTGGGTAGATCATATCATTTGAAATGTGATCGTCACCCTTTGAAACCAATTGTTCCAGTTTTGGTAATAGGTGATGATTTTTTCCAGTGGTTTTCTATTACCTTAGGTGCCTCGTCAAGTTGCAAGGGTGGTAAGGTACTCTCCCAGGATCGAACTTGAAGTGGTTCATCAGGTGATTCTTAAACACTAAGAGGTGTGGATTCCTTTGTAGCTTCACGGAGGTCCACTATTGCAGGTGGAGGCTGTGGAGAAGCTTTTACCTCTATGAATGTATTACATGAGGAGCTAGAATCGTCATGGGACTCTCCCCTTCCTGAGCTAGGTGGAACAAATCGTTCTTTCTTCGGTACCCAAACTAGCTCTGGAGCGGGTGTGTAGCATTCTGTGATTTTTTTCTTTCCACGATCTTCAATTTGTTTTGGAGCCATAGGATTAGGCTCATATGGTCCTGGTGACAAGTAAGAACACAATCTGGATTTTGTCACTTAGATTTGATCATTTCCTTGATAGTAGCCTTGGGCTTCCGATAGTTGTTTAGGAATCCAACGCCACGTTTCCTTACATTTCTTGGAGCGAGTGGGACGTCTCTAACAGGCTCATGTCTTTTAGCACTAGCTATGGTTGCTAAAGAAGCTTTAGGGACCCATTTGTATGTTTTCTTTGCTATATTGGGATGGGTCTTGTGTGTCTCAAGCTTTAATTCAACTACATCAGTTGAAGCTCTAGAGAATTGTCCTATGGGGACATGTGTTCAACCTCTTGGACATGCAATGTTTTGGGTTTTATTTCCTTAAGAGGCAATATCTCAGGGACTATGGCTTGAGTGGCAGGGATAAGAGTTGGTTTCTGTGTTATGACACCCCCTATCCCCCAATCAATAGTGCATTTGGTCGCTATCATCCACGTGCGTCCATAGTTCCAACGGCATGACCAAAAAGTCTTGAGCTACAATCCCATTGTCATAACTGACAGAAGTGTGACAGATTCCAAAAACCAATTTTTTTTTCTTGTTGACACCCTTGACCTGTATAATACTCTTTGATAGAGGTGGCCTTCCCGATTGACACCATACTCCATATGACAACATATTATATTTAGCACCCGTGTCCAATAAGGCGATGTCGTGCTGTGACACGTACATAGTGGGAACGCATGCTACAAGATCTATCTTGTATTTTTTTAGATACATAATTATATTTCCTATAGTGTACATATACATATTTAAGTATAATAATAAGCCTTCTATCTCATCCTATCCTTACTTTACCATTAGAAAATACTATGGGAAAAGCATTAATAGCTCCGCCTCTTTAACTTCGGGCAAAAAGCATTGATTCTTTATTTCTACTATTTCATTATCATCTCACACCCTAGCTAGATCCTATATCTAGGGTAAAGTCCAATATATATATATTCTATGTATTTTTTATACTTTTCTTATATTTCTTTTTAAATAGCTACTACGAGAGAATCAAATCCTAGTGGGACACTAGGTGGCATGATTTCAAAGATACACTTATTTTAATGCATTATTGCAAGCATGATTACAAAACTTTGTCAAGGAGCAATGTCATGCTTTCATATGGCATGAGGTGTCCTTTGGAATTAAATGAAAGTCTAGGCTAAGGAGACCACATGAAGACTTTTGCTGCCATAACTGGACCCTATTTTGATGAATTTTTTACACAA
Organism: Adiantum capillus-veneris; assembly: GCF_014529385.1. Taxonomy (NCBI): domain Eukaryota; kingdom Viridiplantae; phylum Streptophyta; class Polypodiopsida; order Polypodiales; family Pteridaceae; genus Adiantum; species Adiantum capillus-veneris. Next base: position 101,952,957 of record NC_140950.1, on the reverse strand, counting down.
CGTTCCAATCCGAATTGGAAAACGATTTTAAAATTAAAATCGTAGCTAATGAGCTGAAGTTTTTGCCCATATTTTTACTTTTTTATTTGGAGACACGGTTGAGGAGATATGATCAAAGTACTGGACCCCAGTTTGCCCACATCATGCAGGGGCAGCTCATTTCCAACTTTTCCAATTCCTGTTCACACTGGCTCCTCTCTTCTTGTGTAAACGCTTGGGGATTCCCTTCACCTATAAAAGGGGACCTCTTCTTCCTTGGAAGGAACTCAAGCATTCAAGCCATTGATGAGAGAAATTCTCGAGGGAGTGAGTAGTAATGCCTAATTGTACTTAGCCATTAACGTAAGCCCAAGCCTACACTTTCTCCTAGAGGGAGACTAGCCATTCTTGCAACAAGCTAACCTTGGAAGATCAACTATAATAAAATAAGGTCTTGCACTTGGTGTATCAATCAAAGTGGAATTATCCACTCTTCTTCTCTCTCCATCAATAATGGTGCCGAAGGGTTTGTCAAGTAAGATGTGTTCTACATTGATGTTTTCTTGATTTCTTGTTGTTTTCATTTTCATCTCTAATTCAAAAAATATATATATATATATATGTATCTAATCTCATCTTCTTAACCAAACCTATCTCTCTCACTCTTAATAATTCATCCTCTCTACGAATTTTAGGTTCTCCTTGCTACAGGTACATCTCTCCCCGCAGTATCCTTATTGCCTACGGGCAAGAATAGGGCTTGGGAGTGAAACTTCTCATCTCTTCACTTCTCTCATATCTACATTTCTCACATACTATCCTAGATGAATAACCCAAATGATGATCATTTCTATCGCTTTCACTCTGTACAATCTATTAGAATTAACGTATGGATTAGCCGTAAAATACACTTTCAACAACGTATAGTGTTTCTCTTCGGCCCTGAAAGGCTCAATGAAATACTTCTATCACCGGATCCCATCATACTACCTCTCATAGACTATAAGTTTTCTTTTGATGTAAGCGTAGTTATCTAGCTATGAACCAAGAGGATTTGTACACACAATTAATCCCAATCACTAGACAAAATATATATATTATGGTAAGCACAAAACTACAATTCCAAAGAACAATTCGTAGCCTATTTGGTCAGCCAAGATTGAATGCCATTAACTCATCCATTAACTCTTTCATATTACCCATGATACGATATGACCATAGCCTTGATGTTTTCATCTTCGTATTGTTTTGACATTCTCTTTTGTGTTCTTTCTTTGTGTGTGTGAGTGCAAGAGAGAAAGAGTGAGTCTTCTTTGATTGCACTTCTTTCCAAACCCTAGTCTTCATGGAATCTATGGTTTAACTCCTTCATATAGTTTTTGTTGAGTTCTCTCACAAACTCTCAGAGCCATAAGCCCGGTGCTTTCCTGGCAAGACCGCAAATTTCTCGCCATATTTTTGGTGAACCCGACGCGAATCTGCTAGGGTGAGAGTTTGTGGGTAACCATGGGTGATCATGTTGAGCAACAGGGTATGCATTTTGACCCAGCAACAATGCAAATGTTTCAAGCATTTGCAATGTTCATGCAACAACAACATGCTACTGAAAGAAGGGAGATTTCAGCAACGAAGGCCATACAAGCGGTCGTCAACAGAATGGATCAGTTCAATGGCAAAGATGTAACCAAGTACTTACGCGAGTATGTGAAGGAGATGGAGCTGCATCGCGTGTCAGAAGGTGAGATGATTCAAAGCTTTGAGCTAGTTGTTGCTCCAGAAATTAGGGAGCATGTTAGGGCAATTAAAGATGGGCATGGGAGAAATTGGGAAGAACTCAAAGTAGCTTTAAAGGAGGAATATTTCATGGAGGACTCGGAGAGAGTGACCAAAAGGACATTGTTAGAATGGGTAGTCAAGCTAAAGCAAGGACTATCAATAACAGAACTACTTAGGGAATTTGAGCGGCGCTATGCACAACTCACAAGGATAGAAAGGGCCACACTAGATGCAAAGAAGACAGATCTTTTCTTACAAGCTGCAGGTAAAGAGTTTCAAGAAAATTTGGAGCTTCTTCTTGAAGATAATGATGCTGAGCAAGGACTAAAGACCGACTGGAATGAGGTTGAAGGTGCTGTCTCACTGCTTGCCAAACGACAAAGAAGAAGGGACAAGATGGTAGTAAACACTACAAGTCCTTCCACCTCAACTTCTGACAAAATGGTAAAGCCTACTTTTATCGCTCCTAAGTTTGATGAGTCCATGCTAGATGAGCTTGTGAAGGGAATGCGTGACTTGAAGGTGAAGTTTGCAAAGCTTGAAGAAAAATGCCAACCATCAGGGCCACTTCCTAGGCAAAGACAACAGCCCAAAGAAGGGTTTGTTAATAGATGTATTTGGTGTGATAGTACAGACCATGTAAGAAGGGATTGTGATGATTTTAGTGATGCTTTGTCAAAAGATGTTGTCTTTTTTAAGGATGGTAAAATCCACTTAAGAGAGACAGGCCTACCCTTGAGAACTAACTTTGGGAAGGGGAGAATGCAAACCTTAGTTGAAGATATGGCAACCAAGCCTGCCACCTCTTGAGTTGAGGCAGCTACTTATGGAGTAAAAATTGAACATTTTTGTGATGAAGAGGTGAGTGACCATCATGGTCAAATTTGGCCAAATGTCTGCAATTAGCTAAAAAGGGAAAGCTTACAAAAGAGATTCTACATGAAGCAGGTGATTGTATACGTTTAGAAACAGGATGGAATGATCCAATGGACTCATTGTCAGTGCATGCGTACATTACAAGATACCAACAAAATGAGGCAATTGTATAAGAGAAGCGTAGACGTGAGAATGCTGATGAAGGACCATCAAAAAGAGCTTCTAGAAGTGGGCGAAGAAGCGACTCAATGCCTTCTCAAACACCCTCAACACAAGGAGCATCTCCACCTGAAGTACTCATGGAGGAGTCTACAACAGGAAAGAAGAAAGAGCCAACGAAAGGTAAGACAAAAGGCCCAACTTATAAACTACAATCTGATATTCAGGTTGCTACAGATTTAAAGAAAGTCTTGGAGGAAAGGATCTTGAATAGCAAGATTGAGTTTACTCTGGGAGAAGTTCTTGGCATTGCAAAGCGTGAATTCCACGAGGAGATCATTGACATCATCAAGAGGAAGAGGCAAACCCTTGCTGAAGTTTCTTGTCCACAGGTTGAAGGGGAAACCTCGAAGACACAAGGGATGCAACTGCAAAATAAGGAGAATGATGGAGTTATGGTAGGATGCTACCAATCTAGTGGGAGAGTGAAGCAAGTACATTTCTCAAATGATGATGAAGAAGTTGAAGATATTCCTAGGAGTTACTATTCACGAAGTCATTGGGCAAGGGCTACTACAGAAACTTTGGTTAAGGTATGTGATCTTGAAGAGCCATTTGTTGCCTTGATTGACCATGGTTCAGAAATAAACATAATGTCGAAGAGTCTCTACAACAAGTGCAAATGGCCGATGGACACAGATCATGGCTGGATGGTAAAAGTGGCAAACAATTCATCCGGTGAATTGTATGCAGCATGTCCAGGTGTGAAGGTAACAATAGGTGATGTAAAGATTGACCAAAACTTCTTTGTACAGGATACATCTTCATATCATCTCATCCTTGGACAACCCTACATTGTGGGAGTTTGAATGGAAACAAAGGTAATGGACGATGGTTCAGCATATGCTAGAATACGTAGCAAAGATGGTAAACGAGCTGTCCAATTTCTCACAGTCTGTGTAAACCATGAAAGAAATCGTGACAACCTCAGAGAACATCCTCTACCAAAGGTAAGCAAAGAGTTTCATGATCATAGAGAAATGATGGGTTTTGGCCAAGTACCATTGTAAAGCGGGATTGCAGTGGTATAGAAAGATAGGTGAAACTTTCTCGATGAGCTCCTTGGTAACAAGGAATGGATCAGTATGTTTTACAAAACTTGAAGATTTGAAGAGATATGAGAGGCAATATGTGCATAATGTACAAATAGGCATGAAAAAGAGTGGGTTGCTAAAGCCTAATGAAAATGTTTTGGGTTTGTGTGAACAAGTTTCTTTTGTAGATACTATGGGTGAGCTTGATGCTATAATGAGGTCTAGTTTGCATCTTGAAAATGAAGTTGTGGAAGTTTTCTCTATGGAAATGTATCAAGTAATAGAAGCCTTTAAAGAAAGCCAAACAGTTGGCCCAGAAGTCCATGTTGAAACTAAATACAAGAGTGTAGCAAAGAAGGTGAAACCAGTAGCTTCACCCTTACCACCCAACAACAGGGAAAAGATTGAACAGGCTTCTTTACAACCAAGTTTGCGGAATCCTAAAAAGATCGGGCATACCTTCACAAAGGAGTCCTTTCAAGAGTTGCAGATTGGTTGCGAGGAGTTTCTAACACAGGAGGAGACAAAGTGCTTCAAAGAAATTCTTTCAAAGCATGGTAAGGCTTTTGCATTTGAGCCACATGAGATAGGATGTGTTGATCCTTATATTGTAGCTCCTATGGTAATTTTCACAATACCTCATGTGCCTTGGAATCTGCGGCCTATTCCGGCTCCAAAGGCTCATTTGCCAAAGTTAGTAGAGCTACTGAATGAGAAAATCAAAATGGGAATCTTGGAGCCTTCTTGTGCTCCATACTCAAACAGGTGGTTCACAGTTCCAAAGAAGAATGGTTCTCTACGCTTCATCCAAGATATGCAACAAGTGAACAAGGTGACAATTAGAAATGTAGGTACAGGTCCAATTGTGGATGAATTTGCAGAGGCGTTTGCAGGGAGGGAAATCTACTCAATGGGGGATCTCTACTCAGGGTATGATCAATTTCAGCTTGCAATCGAAAGCAGAGACTTGACAACCATGAGGACACCTTTGGGTTTGGTAAGGATGTGTACCTTGCCACAGGGAGCAACCAACTCGGTTGCACATATGATGAATGGGATGAATAAGGTCTTACGTGACTTTATTCCTCAAATCACAATGCCTTTCATTGATGATTTGCCTATCAAAGGATGTGAAGAAAGTGACAAAGATGAAGCTTTGGATCTCAAGGGATGTCGCAGGTTTGTGGTAAATCACATAAATGATTGTGATAAAATTTTGTTTAGGTTGGAAGAAGTGAATCTTACATTGTCAGGGAAAAATTCTATGTTTGGTGTCAAAGAAGTGCTCATTGTGGGGCACATGTGCGGGCCATATGGTAGGAAACCTTGTCCATCAAAGGTAAATGCCATCCAAAGAATGAAAGAAACATGCACTAGCATCACTGAGGTTAGAAGGTTTCTGGGAGCATGTGTCTTCTATGTTATTTGGATTCCACATTATGCACATGTAGCTGATCCTCTTTATCAACTGCTTAGAAAGAATCAAAAGTTTAAATGGATAGAAGCACGTGTAAAATCCATGAAAAAGATAAAGGAGTTACTCCAGTCAGCAACGACTTTGAGAAAGGTAGACTATGAGTGTCAAAGGCTAGTGATTGTGACAGTAGATACCAGTCCTACAGGGATTGGATGGGCAATAGGGCAAGATGACAAAGAAGGACACATGTATGCGGTAAGATTTGGAGCAAAGGTACTAAGTGCTCGCCAAAGAAACTATCCACAGATAAAGAGAGAGTTATGGGGTATGGTTACAGCCTTGAAAAGTGGGAAAGAGTACCTAATTGGTGCATGTGTGGTTGTAGAAACAAATTGTCTACCACTTCTTGGGATGATTACAAGCTGCTCAACACCAGACATTGCTATGTTGCGGTGGATTGCCTACATTAAGTCCTTAAATCCCGAGTTTAAGCACATTGCAGGTAAAGACAGTACAGTGGCAGATATGCTATCAAGGGCAAGGTATGAAGATGAGTCACAAATGATTGATGAGGGAGATGATGTAGACACAAAATTCTATTCTATCTCTCATGTCAAAGGTAACAATGTCTGCATGACTAATTCACTTGAATTGTTCTTGAAAGATCTTTATGAAGGTGATTGGCTTTCTATTGGAAGGTACTTGAGTACTCTAACAAAACAGGATGATTGGTCTGAACAAGAATTCAAGAGGATAGGCAGGAAGGCATATGGGTACTTTTTAAGGGATGGTTACTTGTGGAAGCATCCTAAACAAAAGGGTGCTACACCACAACGGGTTATATGTAAAAAAGAGACTCAAGTAAAGCCCATGCAAGAGTTTCATGAGAGTCTATGGGCTGGACACAGGGGTGTGTGGGCAACCTTCTCCAAGTTGAAAGAAAAATACTGGTGGAAGGGTATGTATAAAGATGTATCTCAGTTTGTAGATTCATGTGTAACTTGTCAAATGTATTCAAATGTTCGACATCGTGATGGATTGCACCCTACATATCCACTAGCCATGCACTATAAATGGGTTGTGGATCTAGTCACGATGCCTTTAGGACTCTGGCAGATGAGATACTTGGTTCTTGCACGAGAGGACCTAGCTAACCAAGTTGAAGGAAGAGCATTAAGAGCTAAGACCACAGAAGCTGTGTGAAAATTCCTTCTTGATGAGGTGATTTGCCGTTATGGTTGTGTGGGAAAAATCACTGCAGATCGAAGTGAGTTGGATGCCGAAGAAGCAAGGGAGTTCTTTTCTAGATTAGGGATCAATCTTTCTCTTACTACAGCTTACAACCCTGAAGGCAATGGAAAGAGTGAAAGAGGGCATCCTCCTATCATCAAAGCTTTGGCCAAGGCTTGCGAAGGAAGAGTTGGTGAGTGGCCAAAATTGTTACCATATGCTTTATGGGCTGATCGTACAACACATAGCTCAGTAACTGGCTACATGCCTTCGGAGCTAATGCATGGTCAAAAGCCAGTGATGCCGATTGAGGATACAATTCCCACATGGAATGTACTACCTTGGCAAGAGGGGCTTAGTAGGGAAGATCTCCTTGCACTGCGTATAAGGCAGCTAGAGAGAAGACCTCGAGACATTGAAGCTGCAAAAGAACGACTCAAAATGCAAGGTTGAAAAACAAGGACTATTTTGATAAGCGACATCGACTCAGGAGCAAAGCAATCGACAAAGGTGACTGGGTTTTAGTGTATGATAGTAGCCTTGATAACCAGCACACAGTCATGCGTAAGTTCTCAAAAAGATGGTTTGGACCGTATGTTGTAAAGCATGTGCATGAAAATGCTACTTACAGCTTGTCTGAACTAGATGGTACAGAAGTAAAGATTCCCATTGCAGGAAAAAGGATTAAAATGTTTAAGAGAAGAGGAGACAATGATCTAGAAGATATGGATGAGGAAGAAGATAAAAACACAGGGGAAGATCAAGGTGAACATGAAGCTCTGGAATCATCCAGTGAAGAAGAAGACAAGGAAGATGTACAAGAGGTCTAATCTTACAAAAAGACCATGTGGCACATACCGGAGGATGTGCAGGTTTAGAGGGGGTGGATGTCGTGCTGTGACACGTACATAGTAGGAACGCATGCTACAAGATCTATCTTGTATTTTTTTAGATACATAATTATATTTCCTATAGTGTACATATGCATATTTAAGTATAATAATAAGCCTTCTATCTCATCCTATTATTTTTCTCAAGGGTAACATATCCTTACTTTACCATCAGAAAATACTATGGGAAAAGCATCAATAGCTCCGCCTCTTTAACTTGGGGCAAAAAGCATTGATTCTTTATTTCTACTATTTCATTATCATCTCACACCCTAGCTAGATCCTTTATCTAGGGTAAACTCCAATATATATATATATTCTATGTATTTTTTATACTTTTCTTATATTTCTTTTTAAATAGCTACTAGGAGAGAATCAAATCCTGGTGGGACACTAGGTGGCATGATTTCAAAGATACACTTATTTTAATGCATTATTGCAAGCATGATTACAAAACATTGTCAAGGAGCAATGTCATGCTTTCATATGGCATGAGGTGTCCTTTGGAATTAAATGAAAGTCTAGGCTAAGGAGACCACATGAAGACTTTTGCTGCCATAAATGGACCCTATTTTGATGAATTTTTTACACAACGTTCCAATCCGAATTTGAAAACGATTTTAAAATTAAAATCGTAGCTAATGAGCTGAAGTTTTTGCCCATATTTTTTATTTTTTTATTTGGAGCCACGGTTGAGGAGATATGATCAAAGTACTGGACCCCATTTTGCCCACATCATGCAGGGGCAGCTCATTTCCAACTTTTCCAATTCCTGTTCACACTGGCTCCTCTCTTCTTGTGTAAACGCTTGGGGGTTCCCTTCACCTATAAAAGGGGACCTCTTCTTCCTTGGAAGGAACTCAAGTATTCAAGACATTGATGAGAGGAATTCTCGAGGGAGTGAGTAGTAATGCCTAATTGTACTTAGCCATTAACATAAGCCCAAGCCTACACTTTCTCCTAGAGGGAGACTAGCCATTCTTGCAACAAGCTAACCTTGGAAGATCAAATCTAATCAAATAAGATCTTGCACTTGGTGTATCAATCAAAGTGGAATTATCCACTCTTCTTCTCTCTCCATCAATAATGGTGCCGAAGGGTTTGTCAAGTAAGATGTGTTCTACATTGATGTTTTCTTGATTTCTTGTTGTTTTCATTTTCATATTTAATTCAAAATATATATATATATGTATCTAATCTCATCTTCTTAACCAAACCTATCTCTCTCACTCTTAGTAATTCATCCTCTCTACGAATTTTAGGTTCTCCTTGCTACAGGTACATCTCTCCCCGCAGTATCCTTATTGCGTACGGGCAAGAATAGGGCTTGGGAGTGAAACTTCCAATCTCTTTACTTCTCCCATATCTACATTTCTCACATACTATCCTAGATGAATAACCCACATGATGATCATTTCTATCGCTTTCACTCTGTACGATCTATTAGAATTAACGTATGGATTAGCCGTAAAATACACTTTCAACAACGTATAGTGTTTCTCTTCGGCCCTGAAAGGCTCAATGAAATACTTCTATCACCGGATCCCATCATACTACCTCTCATAGACTATAAGTTTTCTTTTGATGTAAGCGTAGTTATCTTGCTATGAACCAAGAGGATTTGTACACACAATTAATCCCAATCACTAGACAAAATATATATATTATGGTAAGCACAAAACTACAATTCCAAAGAACAATTCGTAGCCTATTTGGTCAGCCAAGATTGAATGCCATTAACTCATCCAGTAACCCTTTCATATTACCCATGATACGATATGACCATAGCCTTGATGTTTTCATCTTCGTATTGTTTTGACATTCTCTTTTGTGTTCTTTCTTTGTGTGTGTGAGTGCAAGAGAGAAAGAGTGAGTCTTCTTTGATTGCACTTCTTTTCAAACCCTAGTCTTCATGGCATCTATGGTTTAACTCCTTCATATAGTTTTTGTTGAGTTCTCTCACAAACTCTCAGAGCCATAAGCCCGGTGCTTTCCTGGCAAGACCGCAAATTTCTCGACAGCGTTATATAGCACTTTTCCATAGATGCTATTTAGCTCAATAGGGTATCCTAGAGGTGTATCAGAGTTTGACCAATCATCCTTTATTTCAATGTGGAATGCATTTGTAACTCCAAGGTTAGCCTCTCGTTGGCGTCTTATACATTGTTGTCGCTCTTTAGCCTCAGCTTGAGCTTGTATCTTCTTCAATTCTATTTGTGCCTTGGCTGCTGTTTTTGTATGGATGGCACGTAGCTCCTCTTGGCTTGAAGGATCATAATATCTTTTAAATTTGCTCCCATTGAGGAATCCGATGGTTTCAACTCCATCAAGAGTCTCCACACGAATGGTTCCTTGTGGGGTGATCTCACATACTCTATACAGTCCTTTTCCCGCATATTTCAACTTTTTCTTTTCATTATGCACTCCATACATAAGGACTTTATCACCAACATTGATATCTTTGTTCTTTAGATGACGGTCAAACCATTTCTTCCTCCTATCTTTCTCCACAAGTGCATTTTGCACAGTTAATTGCCTCTCTTCATCTAACCTTTCAAGGATATATAATCGCTCAACTAAGGGGTTAGCATCCCAACCTTCTAGAGAAGCTACTTGAAGACTAGGAACGAGAAACTCCCATGGCATAACCGCTTCTTGGCCATACACCATCTTAAAAGGTGTGCAGTTAATGGCAGCTTTGTACGTAGTACGATAAGCCCATAACGTTGAAATCAGCTTTAAATCCCAATCTGTGCGATGAGCCTCAACTGTCTTTGTCAAAATGGAAATGAGAGTTTTGTTGGTACTCTCAGCTTGGCCATTTGCTTGGGGATAGTAATGTGTGGACTTATGGTGAGCTATCATGAAGGTAGTAGTAAGTTCTTTTATCACTCCATTTATAAAATGAGTACCATTGTCACTCACAATCTCAAAAGGACAACCAAATCTTGTAACAATGTTCTCCAAGAGAAACTTGGCAGTTAACCTTACATCAGCCTTACGTGTCACCCTGGATTCTTCGCCCTGGATTCTGCCCACTTTGTTACATAGTCAGTGGCAACGATAATATATCGAGATTGAGTGCTACGAGCTACAGGACTAATTGGGCCTACAAAGTCCAAATCCCAGTTTTCAAATGATTGAGTCACTTTAACAGGATGTAAGGGCATATTATCGTTTCGTTGTGTGACCTTGTAACGTTGGAATTCATCACATCCTTTTGCAAAAAGTGATGCATCCTTGAATAAGGTAGGCCACCAATAGCCTAGTTGCAACACCCTTGTAACAGTTAGTTCCCATGAGAAATTTCCTCCGGCTATACCCATGTGGGCTTCCTGTAGTATGTATAGATACTCATCCTCATGGGCATAACGTCTAAGAATATCATCCTTACCTAGCCTGTAGATAGTTCCTGTGAGATGAGAGAATAAGGTTCACACTCTTTTAACAGTTTTCAAGCTATGTCCTTACGAAGCTCTTTGGGTGGAAAACCGTTAACTAAAAAGTTCACAATCTTCTCACTTCATTTAGGTATGGTTTCGACTAGGAATAGAGAAGTATTAGGCAACTCATCATCGGCTCCAGTAGGGGCTTCACCATTGGGTATGTGAGACAAATGATCCGCCATGACATGTCTTTAACCAGGTCTCACTACAATGGAAAAATCAAACTCAAGGAGAATGAACAACCATCGTGTAATTCTTCCCGTGGAACAAATTTTATTTACTTGATACAACAAGGCTTGATGATCAACATAGAACACAAACTTGTTGGCTAGAAGGTAGTATTGAAATTTCTTCACTGCATAAATCATACCTAAACCTTATCTCTTTGTAGTGGTGTAGTTTCTCTCGGCATCATTCAATTGATGACTTGCAAAGCTAATAGGGTAGTCCACTTTATGTTCTCCTGGTTGAGCTAGAACACACCCAATAGCAAAGTTTGATGCATCAATATGCACATGGAAAATTACATTCCAATCAGGCACTCGTAGAATAGGAGTCCTAGTCAAGGTCGTTTTCAATGACTCATAAGCATGGTCACACTCCGCAGTCCATTAGAACTCAATAAGAAGCTTGTACAAAGGACGAGCTATCTCGGCAAAGTTTAAAACAAACCGTTGGTAATAACAAACATGGCCCATGAACCTTTGAACTCCTTTATAGTTTGTAGGTGGTGGAAATTCAACAATGGCTTTAATTTTTCTCTCATCTGTGGAGATCCCATTTTTGGACACTATATGCCCTAAAATGACTCCATGCTTAAACCCAAAATTGGCATTTGAAAGGGTTTAAGGAGATGTGATACAATCTACACTTTAAAAAAAAAATCGTAAGCATGAAAGATGTTCTTTCCAAGAGGAATGAACACAAAGGTCATCTAAGAAATCTTTACAAAACTCTCTCAAATATTCTCTAAAAGCAGCGTTTATTAATCTTTGAAAGGTAGTAAGGGCATTGGTTAAGCCAAAAGCCATAACACGAAATGCGAACACTCCAAATTTGGTTATATTGTTTTAGCTTGGTCCTCTAGCACAATTGTGATTTGATTGTAGCCAGAGTACCCATCTAAAAAGCTATAAGCCTCCTTCCCTGCAACTCTTTCAAGCACATGTTCTGAATATGTCAAGGGGTAATGGTCTCTCCTAGTGGCGGCATTGACCTTCTTGAGATCCATGCACACTCTCAGTTTCCCATTCTTTTTGGCACAATCCGCATTCCACAAGCTTTTCAATCCCTTCTTGAACGATTTTTGCATATTTAGGATTCATTGGGTAGGGTCATTGTTGAACTCGTTTAGCCATGCTATTCATAGCGATTGTGTGTTGCACCACTGAAGGTGGAAAACCTTTCATATCATGATATGTCCATGAAAATATATCCCTGAATTCCTTGAGAAATTCTTTAAGTACACACTGCTCAGTCTCTCTCAGATCTTGGGCAATGAAAACAGGTTTGGACTCTTCTCTTGATTCTACTAACTCTATCTCCTTAACTATCGCTGGACCGTCATAGACTCCACTACTTCCATCGATAAGTTTTCTTTGAGCCTTTGTATACACAACCTTATGTTCCTCTGTGGTATAGGATTTGAAATGTTCAAGTGCAGGGTGTAAGTCTGTGGGGTCCTGTTGTTCTGTGGACTGTGATTTCACTTATGATTCCTTTTGTTGTTGACCTAGCTCTCGATTTTGTCGTCTCCTTATGGTATGGCTGAACTTTGGCTTCTTTGTAGACTCTAGTTGTGTGATTTCAATGGGTTGTGGACTACACCACATAATACTTTGAAGGTATTCACCCCAATTGTCTACCAACTTCCGATGAGCATCACATGCCCCTATATAATTAAGCCATTCTATAGTAGATTTCTTTTCATTTATTCTAGCACGCACATTTTCTCGATATCGTCGCCTCTTATATTTCTTACTTTTCTTGTCCAATTTTTTATTACGACCAATCTCTAGTGAAGAGTCACTAGATGAATCACTACTGGTGTCTTCTGCTCCCGTGGATACATTGTCATCTGGGGTACCACTGGGCCCTGAATGGTTTGTCCCGACATTTGCACTAAGATTTAACTCAGATTCTTTGTCCTCAGAGTCAATTTCAATTGATGATTTTGACCCCAAATTTCTGTGGGCTATAGTCTTGTGAGACGCTACTGGTTTTAATGCTAGTCAAATTTTCATCTTGTAGGTCATTAGAAGCTATATGCATTGCTTCTAGCATATTTAGGGATATGAGTGGTGGCATTTCATCCCCCTCAGGTGTTACCTAGGTCATCCCCGTGTTTTCCCAAGTATCTATGGTTTCCGCTAGGTGAAACCAATCCACATTTTTTGACTCAGTCATCCCAGGTAGTACATCCATATAAGGAGAATCTTCCCCAACATTAGTGTCCGATTTACATGTATAACACTGCAATGGGGCCGAGTGAACTGTGGTGTCAGATCTATGATCAATTATAAACCTATTTCCTAGAGGATGTGCTTGAACCGTTACAAGATCCACTTGAATGATAGAATCTTGGAATTGCAAGTAGACATGGTTTTTAGACCAGTCATGCACCATTTTTTCTTCCCTCATGAAAGGACGTCCTAGGATCATCTCAGATGCCATAGTGTGCTTGGAGAAATCCATAACAATGAAGGTAATTCTTATTTTTATGTCCAAAGACCTTGATCTTGAGATCTTCTAGCATCCCAATAGGTTTAACAATAGACCCATTGGCCATCTTTACTACTATGGTTGTGGTCGCAAGGTGAGGTCTTCCCATAGTTTCCCAGCAATTGTTAGTCACAATGCTAACCCCAGCGCCACCATCAAGGATTCCCTTCACAGTTAATTCCTTAGTAGTGATTGTTATGGTCACATTGGATTCATCACCCTCAAAGTATTTTCCCAACTTGTTAACAGGTATTTCTACAACAAGGTTCTCATCTAGGTTGGGTTGTGGATCTAAGTGTTCCTCCTCTATTGGTATCTCCTTGGCTCCATCCATCTGTGAAAATTGTGGTAGCCCGACCTTCAGTTCTCCATTAAGAAAAGCTCGAAGAGCTAAGAATAGCTCAGGGTCTCCATATAGTTTGGACAAGATGGTGGTTCTAACCTCTGAAGCCATGAAATCCATCAATTTAGCAATAGTTAATGGCACCTTTTGGGCTTCAGCCCCTTGAGGTGGGGAAGATGGGATCTTCATTTCTTCAATAGGGTCAGGTAGTCCCTCCGTAAACATTATTTCCATCAAGAAGTGAGTATGCCTACTTTCCCATGCCTTTAAGTCACTTTCTTTTCGGAGACACTAGGTATGGCTAAGGGTCTATGGACTTGGTGAGGTTGTTGTTGCGTAGGGAGCACTATGCATGTAATCTGGATCTACCTAGGTGCTGGCTCTAGATCCCTTTGGGTATCTTCTACCAAACTCCTTAATTGTTTGACTCGCTTGATCTCCTCGACAGGGTTTGGGTAAGTTCCTATCTTCTTCTTGGATCCTAGCCATTGTGGCTCATGATGATCTTCCTTGTTGGTTTCTTTCCTAGTGGTCGTTTTGGTGTCCATGGTTTCACCTGAATCAGAATCCTCTTCAGCATCGTTCATATATACGGGGTTGTCACTAGTGCCTATATTGGTCTTTGAACTGGGGTCTGATTGTGTTGCTTTTTGCAATCTCTTCCTTAGAGTTTTCTTCTTCTTCTGAGATAGGGCAATTGATGTTGTGTCTCTTTCTTCAAGAATATAATTTTTTTTTGAAGCATCGATCGTGTGAGTACGTTTCCTGGTACCACAGGTGTACTTTGTGATGGATCCTTGATAACCTCAATCAAGTTTAATGGTGTGATCTTTGGCGCAATTGGATTATTCGGACATTGGGAAATCAAATGATCTATGCCACATCGATTACACATGAGTATCGCCATTGCATACGTGCTCGCTTGATTGGTTGCATGAGTGTGGCATTCTTTTGTAGACTAATAGGACACTCGTCCACACGATGTGGACCTCCACACTCGTAGCATTGAAGAGGTGGTCTCTTGGCAGTGTAATTAATATTTTGGCCTCTTGCAGCAAGAGCAGCTACTTGATAGACAGGTTTGACTTGTCCCCAATAGTCCTCCATGTAGTATTGTGGACTTTATTCAAGCACATGCATCCCATAGTCAATATTAGGGTCTATATCTTCCTCACAGCCTTCCAAACAAACAATGGATGACTCACAACCCACTTGATTCACATAAGTGATTCTCGGATGCGGTTGTTGCGGTCCTAGCACTCGGGGTGGTAAGGGTGTTGTTTGAAAAACATTTTGGGCCCTAGGGACCATGTGTTGTGCTGTTTGTTCAAGAGGTGGGGCCGCCATCAATGCAGGCACTCGAGGTGTGTCTGTCCATGCTAAGGTTGGTCTATTGACCATCGTGCGCTTAAATACTATGCAATCCTTAGCTTGATGACCATACCTCCCATAGGCATTGCAATTCCCATTGAATTTTACTCTAAAAGTAGGGAATTCGCTAGTACTATGCGGTCCATAGCATACTGAGCACCATTGTTGCTCCCTTCTTGGATACATATGATTGTTTTGCAGAGCACAATTGTCTCTAAGACTCTCTTGAATAGCCTTGGTGAGATCTGCTAAAGTCATCTCAGATATCTTTGGCTCCTTAGCAATAGGCTTTCGGATCATTGGCTGATGTCTGATGCTTGCGAGCTAATAGATTTAGGCTCAACAGACACTCTTTCTCCTTGAATCATTAAATTATCCTCCAATTGGATCGCATTGGTGGTCACTGCTTCCCAAGTGGTGATACCTCTAATGACCAGTCCATTGTAGATATCCTCATGTCGTAATCCCCTAATGACTCTATCAAGCAATTGATTATTATTGAAGTGCTCATTTGGATTACAACGAGAATTCAAATGCTTTAAGCGACTAATAAAGTCTCTCACCGACTCTCCTTCCTCTCGTTGGGCTTTCTGGAGCTGAGAGGCTAAACCCAAAAGTACTCCCTCTTGTATGTATTCTTTCAAGAACAGTTCTCCTAGAGAATCGCATATTTGTTCAAACACTTCGATATGCTTTCTCACATCCCCATCTCCACTAAATTTTTGTGTGAGCTTGGCTATTTGTACTGCCTTACATCTAGGCTCTCTATCATGCGTGTTACGCATATTCTCAGAAATAGATCTACCAATAGCTTGAGAAAATGTTGCCAAGTCACCTAAGTCAGTAGGCACCGTGGGTGAAGGCGCTCCAGAGACTACATGTGGAGTAGGTATTGGCATTGGGCTTGGCGCATAGGAATACCTTGGGTTCCATGTTTGGTATGGTGTTGTGCCATGTGGAGGTCCAAAGATCATATGGGTGGCCCTAGGCATAGCAGACGTCGGATGCGACATGCTAATGCTAGCCGGTATAGTCCCATGGAAATAAGAACTTGGGTGTTGTGGTTGTGGAGCATAGGTTTTTGAAACAATGGGAGGGGTAGGGACTACATGAGTACGAGGACCCATGGGTGTATACGATTCGTACACACTTGTAGGTACTGTTGCAGGCATTGAGCTACCATGTAGTGGTGCTTTACTAACAAATGAGGTCCATGGTGTGTTTCTTGGCATGCCCATCATTGGGGGTAGGCATGGTAGCCATGTTATCATCAAGGGAAAGATGAGCTAGACTTGGAAAGATAAAGCTATCACTTGTGGGCTCAGATTGCACTGAGACCCCTGGCGAAACAACATATGGGGGATCCATCGAACTTACCGAGGGAGTCTCCATTTGCGATAAGGTCGGTTGTTTAGACTTTCTTGTATCCAAGAATCTCATGATACCCGTTGAAGGCAGGTCGATCCCCTTGTTCTGTCTCTCTAACTCAATGACCCTATGGATGACCTCACAAACTCTTTGTTGTTGATCCTCCACACTAGTAGCACCCATTGTGGATTGTAGGACATCTAACCAACCCAGGTGATAGGTGTGACATGTGTATAGGTCGGTTAGAGTTTCCGTTTGTAGTTCGTACTCCCAGTTCTCATTTAAGAAGGCTCCATCTAAGCTTGAGGTTCTAGGGGTGTCCTTTGAACTAGATGCAATGTTGCTTTCTAGGGGTTGGCCCTTACCGGTTGTTAAGTCAGGAGCACTCGATTGCTCTCTTAGCAAGGATATTGACATAGGGGCTTTGGCTTTTAAAAATCTTTGTTTTTCCGCCTTGCGTAAGCTCTCGACTTTCTTTTCCCTAGCCGTGATGATATATCGCTCAACCTCTTGCACTTTGGCAAGGCTTCTACCATCGGGTAATATGACCTCGGATGGAAATAGCTCTGAAGAGTCAAGAGGTGCAGCGTATGAAGTATTCATGAGCACATTCTCTAAGCGCATAGGGTTTATGTTGGCCATGAATGGAGAATTTACTTCCCCACCCCCCTCATTCACATCGTTAGCTCCATGTCCAGAGCGAGTGGCTCTACTAAAGGTTTCCTTCAAACGGTTAAGCACGCTCCGTCCGGACAGTGGATCCATGGCATGCATGTCTTGGCTTCAGCTATCAGGTTTAGGCATTGGGTAACCCTCCATGATGTCGTAGTCAGAGGAAGAGTCAATAGCCTCTATGTTTGGGTCTTGGTTTGTACTACCTTGGGTCCCCGCCGAGGGCCTGGAACCTAAGGTAGATGGATATTGGGAACTCGTGTAAGTCAAAATTCTCTCTAGTTGCTTCGTCTCTAGCACACAACCAGAGCGCAGATGCATGTGCTTTTGGCACCCTACACGCGTCTGCGAATAAACTCGAAGGTAAACCGCTTACTTTTTTAAGCGTCCGTTTTCACTTGTTTTTTAATGTTTTTTAATTGATCGGTTTTTTTATTAAAGTGTGTGATACCTCGAAACGAGCGTATCACTCAGAGGGTCATGGTGTGCTTTAGAGCACAACGTTCCGTCACCTGAAGCTCCGTTGGGAGATATTCCCGGCCCCAGTCCTACCTTTTTTTTTTAAATCTATTTTTTTATTATTTTTTATTTTTTAGCTTTATTTTTAATAGGATAAGGTCGTTGCGGCCTGCGCACGAGCACACACACACTCTACCTACGTACTTACAACTAATACACCTACTATTACACACTAACACACTTCATTAGCTCTCACAGATCTACTTCCTACTTACTATACTTTGCATTACACAGAACTAACAACCTTAATACTAAGACTTTATCACAGAGAAAACATAGTAACCTTTCAAAACTTCATTAACAAAGAGATACAAAGTAGCAACACAAAATCCTTATTCTAAACACACACACCTTCCTTCCCTACCTTTCCTACGATTGAAATTGCATCACAACAAAACACAGAGTGCTACAACTCGAGCTTAGTGTATGGCATTTCCCCTAAAGCCAAAAATGGTGTTGTTTTGGGGCTGATCTCTTCCTATTTTGGGGCAAAGAAAGGATTGATCCCTTGTGGTTTTGGGACCCAAAACGCTTTTGTGTTTTGGGGCTGATCCGGAGTGTAATTTTGAGATCTTGAATTCCCAAAACAAGCTTCAAAGGGGTTGCTACCTTGCCGATGCCACTTCTCGTGTGTTTCTACGAGCTCACAAGATCATGTAAGCCCTTGTGTGCTGATCCAGAAAAGCTCCCGATTAAGCCATCTCCCTCCGAGCTTGCCCTTTAACTAGGTACACCATTGAGGTCACACTTGTGCCGCTGCTTCCATGGAAGCCATCGTAACAACAATCCAGAAATCAACCCATTGTAAGAGATCAGCTTTTGGACCAAAGATGGTCTAGGGACAACCTTGAGCTTCCTTGCCGCTTGTAGATGTCTACCTACGAACTCACAAGCTCTCAACTAAGCCATATTACCTTCTAGCTTTCCATTGAGTTAGGCACATCGCCGAGCTGTCACGTGTGTTGCCGCTCTTAGCATGCAAACGAGAACGAAAATGAATGCCTCTATAGCCTTGCACGAGCCACACCGTCGGAAGGATGAACTATTGCACTACCGAAAACACTTGCGTGGTAAGCACCTATAGAGATTTATGAAAGACCCTCGAAGCATGGAACACACTCGAAATTAGGAGAAACAAAGGATATTATGAAAAATTTTGTTTTGTGGACATGTCCATAGAGTATCCATAGACAAAAAACAAAGAAGAAATGAAGAAGTTATGGCCGCTCGAACATGCAGGTGTCCTTTCTCTTGCTAAAAAATGAGCTCTCTAGAAGTTGTGCAGATGTTGCAGCTAATTAAAATGGGGGCTTTCTTATCTTTTATCCCCAAGATTTTTTTCTATCTTCTTAGCCAACAAGGCTCTCTCCTCTCAGGCATCTGTCGATTGGCTCCTTTTAGGCCTTTTTTGGGAAAAAAAAATGAGCTATCGGTGACCCTTTGATCAAGGAATGGGGTGGCCACGCGCCTATCCAAGCTGGTGGAAACTTAAAAATGTGTCATTTCCTTCCCCATGATCCCACGAGCCCCCATAGCCAAGCCTTGAGAGAGCTCCTCTCACCTTTGATACACCTATAGTGGGCTCCCAATGTGCCCTATGTACCCTCCCCTTTCCCCTTTCCTCTTCCCATGTGGGATAATCCAAGTGCCACATGGCACACTCTCCCAATTTCCCATTAGTTATCAGCTTCTCCCCTCAGCAAAAGGACTTCTCGGACAAGGTCTTGGCAAGCTTAGAACTTCATAAAAACTAGTTGGACCCCATTAAGATCCTTTAAATTTAATTACAATTGTTTTATGTTTGTGGATAGGATGTTTTCCAATAAGGTCTAAAGCCCAATTTGGGAGAAGGATTTACAAATGTTTCAAATACAGTCTTTCAAAAGATAGACGTCACCTAGCAAAAGCACCAATTTTGTGTAGGATTACCTAAATAAATGGTCAATATGTCAACTCACAATGGCCTGGTTCTATCACCAAAGTCATCCACCACACTATGGTTTCTTCTCGTATTAATTTACAACAAGGGGCTAAAAGAAATTCCAAGCCCATGGAAAACAAAGATCGAAACGATTTAAGGGGGACTTCCCAAGGCAATTCCAACAACAACAATAAGACCAAGGAGAAAGGTGTTTAAAAAGGTAAACATAAACTCTCTCCTAAAGAGCTAGAGGCTTTTTTCAAAGATCACAATTTCTTTAAGTGTGGGAGCATGGCTATCATTGTTGCTCCATAAGAAATGCCCGCAATGAGACTCCTAGAGATTCTATAGTCAAAACTCTAAAAGGGGATGCTCATTGCAAAGGGTCATCCCTTTCCTATGCTTGGGGGAAGGTGAGGGAGCATTTCTTTCATCCTATTTTATCCTAGCTCT
This sequence comes from Adiantum capillus-veneris, assembly GCF_014529385.1. Taxonomy (NCBI): domain Eukaryota; kingdom Viridiplantae; phylum Streptophyta; class Polypodiopsida; order Polypodiales; family Pteridaceae; genus Adiantum; species Adiantum capillus-veneris. The sequence goes on along the minus strand of NC_140950.1, from coordinate 101,932,722 downwards.
ACTCACAACTTCATATCAACGGAGTTGGCCACAAAATTGGACATACAAGATTTCGAGATGGAGATACTATAACTACGTATGGAGCTTTCAAGGGACAACAAGCCTCCATTACTCCCTTCATTGGGAATTTGAGGCTTCATGCACAAAAATATGTCAACAAAGAAGACTTTTTCATCTCCCCTCTCCAACATGATCCTAGGGGCAACATGGTTCAACTGCATGGCTGCCAATATGAAGTTCCCTGAAAGGAGAGTTTATTTCACTTATAGGGAAAAGAACATGTATATAGATGCTAATGAGTCGGATTGTTCTATACCTCTTGTAAATTCACCTACTTTTAATAAGTCAATGAAATCTCTATTTCATCATTTATGATTTTTGTCAAAGAGTCTCTAAATGATGCTAATGTTTTACAAAAACAAAGTGGTAGAAGTTAAGAGGAAGTAGACTTATCTAATTTCCTAAATGGATTCCAAGATTTTTTTATCGATGATATCCCTATGCAGTTACCTCCAAAATGAGAAAATGATGACCATACAATAGAGCTTCTACCTGAGATCTCATCTCCTAATAAGTGTGTTTATCGAGTTTTTCAAGCTCAACAAGAGGAGATTATGAGGCAAGTACAAGAGCTAGTAGACAAAGCGATGGTGAGGTCTAGTTCCTCCCCCATTTGTTCATCAATCCTACTAGTGAAAAAGAAAGATGGCACATATTTTATGTGTGTCGCCTATAGAGCACTAAATTGGATCACTATCAAAAAGAAATTCCCCGTACCGTAGGTAGAAGATCTGTTTAATAGCTACAAGGCTCTATCTACTTCAGTAGCATTTTCCTTGAAAGTGGCTATCATCAAGTAAGGATAGTGAATGAAGAGATTGTAAAGCCTTCTTTTCGCACAACCTTTGGTCTTTATGAATATCTTGTCATGTATTTTGGCTTGACAAATGCTCCGGCCACATTCAACCACCTAATGAAGGAAAATTTTATGCCCTACCGTAAGTTTACCGTGGAGTGTTCTTTGATGATATCATCATCCACTCTAGTTCTCTCAATGAGCATAAGAAACATCACTAGGTAATCTTTCAAGATTTGAAGGAGAATAAACTTTTCATTAACCAAAAGAAGAGTGAATGTTTTCTTCAAGAGATTAAGTACTTAGGTCACATTATCTCTCAAGATGGTATCCAAACGGGTCCATCAAAGTTAGAGGTAATAAATGGATGTCCTAACCCAAGGAATCTACATGAGCTACAAAGATTTATTGGTATGTCTGCATACTATAAACGCTTCATAGAAAAGTTCTCTCAACTAGAAATACCATTACATGACTTAACAAAGAAAAATGTTAAGTATTCATGGACTTCTAAAGAGAATAATTCTTTTGACAATATTAAAAAAAATCTTACCTCCCAACTAGTGCTTACACTATTGGATCTCTCAAAGCCATTTGAGGTCCAATGTGATGCTTGTGAATATTTCCTTGGGGCTTTTGTTCCAAGAAGGGCATGCCATAGCATATGAAAGTTAAAGACTCAATACCGATGAACGAGTGTTGGGCATACATGAAAAAAATATACTAGCTATTCTACATGCCCTAGACACATGGAAGCACTAACTTTTGGGGACTCCATTAATCTTATCACCAAAGTCTCAAGTACTTCATGATGCAAACCAAGCTTTTCAACAAAAAGATGACGTGAACAAATTTCCTTCCGCAATTAAATTTTTATATTGCTCATATTGCTGGTAAGCAAATCAGTGGCCAATGCACTATCACAACAACCAAGGACAAATGTTGTGTCTATAGAAACTCACAATGATCTATATTCCATGATAGATGAACAAGCTATGTGTTACTCACTCATTTCGTAAGAAAGTGATGTATGAATCATATGATCCTTCCTATGGGGGGTATAGAAGGATTCAACCTACTCTTTGAGGGAGTAGAGATTTATTTTTATTGGCCAACCATGAAAAGAAAGATGGAAAATATCGTATGTGTGTCGACTATACAACACTAAATAGGATCACTATCAAGAATAAGTTTTATGGTATGCCAAAAGACAAAATATGATAGAGGGAAGCAATTTGGATTACTCCACTCATTGCCAATCCCTAACTCACCATGGGAGAGTATATCCATGGATTTCATTTTTGGATTACCCAAGTCTATCCATGGGAATACAGGAATATGGACAATAGCCGACCGGTTAAGCAAGCAAGAACACTTTATTCCTATCAAAAATACTATTAAGACACACCAAATGGAAATCCTCTTCATATCTCATATTTTCAAACACCATGGATTTCCAGCATCCATCGAGTCAAATAGAGATCCTATAATGATCAGTAATTTCTGGAAAGGCCTCTTTGAAAATCTAGGTACAAGGTTGAATTTCTCTTTGGCCTATCACGCACAAACGGATGGACAAAGTGAGATAGCTAACCTTACGATTATCAACCTAATAAAGACCTATGTCACAGAAGTAGATCAACACTCACAACGGGAGAAGTACTTACCACTTGTAGAGTATGCGTATAATAATATTGTCCATACGACTATAGGAAAGGCACCTTTTGAAACAATTGAGAGAAGACCTAAAAGTCTCTTGCTACTTAAAGTACATGGAAAGATGTTCATTGCTGTTAATGAGTATAGCCGAGGCCTACAAGAATCTTTCCAAAAGATTAAGGAGGCTATATCCATCTCTATCTTAAAAAACGAAAAAGGCTGCAACTGACAAGCACAAAAGAGACTTAACGTTCAAAGAAAATGATCGGTTCTTACTTAAGTTTCCCAAGGCCAGATTGATGCAAACTACAAGCAAAAACTCTACTAGCCACCAAAACTATTATGCTAATTTAGCAAAAAGGTACTGTGGTCCTTTTCACATTTAAAACCAATCAATGAGATGGCCTACAAACTCAAGTTTCCCAGCCATTGTCTCATTCACAATGCTTTTCATGTGAGCCTACCGAATCCTTACAAAGGAGAGCCACCAAGAGAACCAATTATTGAAGACCCCCTAAAAATCAAAGATCAAGAAGAGGTGCTACAATCTAAAGCTGTCCTTCAACATGAAGACAAAATACTACGCCATGGTAACATTATCCTCTGGTATCTTATTAAGTTCAAATTTATCCTTTTGATTCAGATGCTAGATGGATGTCGAAAGGAACACAACTTAAGGATAGTATGAACCTTGTCAATTCTTACAATGCTAGATGGACAAAAGAACACTCCCACCTCCCCACTAGGGATGTGGCTAGTGCTCAAGGAGAGAGGAAGAGTCCCATGGAGACGAAAGAGAGAGGGATAGAGCAACCAGACAATAAACTTGCCCATCCAAGTGGGAGTTCTCATACATGGAAAGTTTCTAAATGAAAGTCAAACAATTGTTTGCCAATAGACCAACAATTACTTAAAACTTTTATAAATAGCCTAGAGCTTTCCATTTTGGGGGCTTTTTCGGGTGCTTGAGAGGAGAGAAGCTTGTTTGGTGCACAAAGAATAAAATTTATGGGCATGTTTTGTGAGCAAAGATCAATTGAAACCCACCAATTTGAAGTGTCTCCCCCTTTCCCCTTCTTCTTTATGTTGCTCTTGTGCTCCCCGAAGACGGTAGTGGGTGTGTGTCTCCCTAGACCGTTTGTGTTTTGCAAAGAGAGAGAGAGAGAGAGAGAGAGAGAGAGAGAGAGAGAGAGAGAGAGAGAGAGAGAGAGAGAGAGAGAGAGGTAGGTTTAATGTGCAGGGAAGTGTTGGAAAGCAACCGGTGTCATTGTGTGTTTGATTTTTATCTAGCTGAGGCTGTGTGCAAATGAGAGTGTGCTATCAAAATAATGTGTTTATGAGAAGATAGGGGTGTTGTGGATACCTTGGGCTATAGAGTGGCAACTATGTGTGTTCTAGGTGTGTTCCCAATCCTCCTCTCCAATAGCGTGAAGAATCCAAAAAACATAGAGAACCTTTCACTCTACAGGGCGTGTACAATATACACATAGGGTATATGACCATAGGTGGACTGCTTGGATCTGCGAGAAAATACAACAAAGTCTTCTTGCTCCATCTTCTAGAAGTAGCAAAGTGATTCCGCATAATTCCCACAGCCAGCACAACCTCTAATCAAGGCAGTCCAAGCAATCAGATCTCAAAATTGTAATCTCTTTGTGTACTTTAGTTGCTTCTTCAATATCATCATGCTTGGCATGCAAAAAAACCAAAGCATCTAGAGAAACTAAAACACTTTGTTCAAGAACCCGTGCTTAATAATGAAAATGTGTATATTTCCTTGCCGTATCGTAGAGCTGCTATGATGCTGTTGACATTCAAGATGCAAATGTTTTTGAGCATTTAGCTAGTGCTTGGTTGCTTTCCTTTTGTTCAGCATAACCTGCAATAAGCTCACACCAAAGGACAATGTTGCATGACCCAAACATATCAAGCACTCTGTATGCTTTTGATAAGAGCCCTGCACTTGGCATACATTCCCATCAGTATAGTACAAAGCACAATGGTATTGCAGAGCAAGTCTTCCTCAGTAATCTCACCACGGATTCTCTCTGCATTATTGGTTGCATCTAGGTTGCCTCGTGCTTTCAAAGTGCAAATAAAAGTTCTCTCTTGCTACAATTGATCGTAATAAAGGAGTGCATTCTCATACTGCCCATGCTCGTAGTATCCTTATATTAACACCCACAAGAAGTTTCGGACAAAATCTCACAATAATTCCCGCATTGTGACTTACCTCAACATCATGAGCTTCTGTGAGGGAGGCATCGCATACCTAGCTAGGTATGGGGTGCCTCTTGAGAAGAAGCTCATGATGTTTTTCATTGTATGAAAAACACTAGAAAAGACTCCGTTTTCCTACATGAGAAAATTTATAAATCTTCTTGTGACCGTCCAAGCTACAACTCCTTGTTGTGGAAGCCTCTCAAACACCTCGTGTGTTTGTCAAAGATCACATTGGACATACATATCAAGCACGACATTGCCAGTAATAATGTCTTTTTCTAGTAATGCTTTTCGCTAAACCTCGGCATGTATTTCTGGCTCCTTAAGTAATACCCTAGAAATGCCACAAGCTTTCAAACTAGACAAGTATGAGGCAGAATCTGGTGTGATGCTTACCAACTAAATTTAAAAAATTCAATGCTTGTTTGCCTTTTCCATATGGAACACATCCTTTTCTAATGTCAAATATGTTTCCGCAAGCTCGCAAACTATAACCAGGTAAAACAGAATCATGTGGAGCACCCTCATGCATATAGCCAATTGTGCAATCATCAAATCTCTACATTCATCTGCTCTCAAATGTTTGCTCAAATTGTTGATTATGCACACGCAAACTTGGTGTATGCCTCCTCCGGACAAGTTCCTTGAAAGACTCATTAATTATATCCTTTAAGTCATTGATCTCATACCTACCACAAATATCAAGAGCCTGCACAAGGTCTCTATAAATGACATTATAATTCAAATTAGAATCATCAGAAAACACATCCTCATCACTATCATTGAGGCTCTCCTCGTCATCTTCACCATTGAAGCTTATGTCACTATCATAACCATCACAAACATCTGCATATCTTGATCATGTTCAACCTTAAGTGAACATACCTGAGATGATGAGGTTTCTAAGTTCTCCCAAAATTTCATTTAAAGCTCTCTCCAAGACTTTGTAAGTATCTAGCCACTTTCAATCATTCCTGCCCCCTTCGACAGTGACAATATGCCAAGAAAAGTGCTTGTTTCATGTATGTCCAGCTCCATTCCTCTTGTGAGAGCATGGATTAGACACTCGAATAGAGATACGCCACATCACCAAGAAGGCCCTCCCTTGCATAATCGGCACGAACCTCATCCTTAAAGATCTTTAGCTGGTCGATTTCACATTCTATGAGATGAAACCACAAATGCCTAGACATCCTTTCTAGGAGCATTGCTAAAAAATCTGCTTGCCATATCCAAATTAGTTTGCAAACACCGTACAAAAGGATATCTGAAGGCTCCCTTGAGTGCTACATAACAAAGCCAATGTCGTTGCTTAGTGCGGAGCAAATATTGGGAATACATTTCTTTCAGTCTCACCTAATTGCCTCTTAATAACTCTGAGCACTTAATCATTTTTCCCATTTATTGAAACCTCGCTTTTCAATGCCTCTGTCTTCTCTCACCACTCTGAAGACATCACGAGATACGACTTAATATCAACAGAAAATTCATTTATCAAGATCCCTTGCATAGGCAAAGAGAGTCTCTGTGTAGTTTGCATAGGCTATAAGCCATCACTTCTTTGGCATCAACAAACTGAGGAACCCATTTAGATGATACCAAGTTGGTTGCTTCAACATCCTTCAAGCATGAATCGGCTAATCTCTCGATGATTTCATCTTGCACATGAGTAGCAGCCGCAACGTCGTTATCGGTTTCTAAACCATCCCCTGGTCCAACCTCCACAATCTTCACAAATTTGAGAACTCCTATAATGATCTATCCACTGTTTTCGGCAGATGGCTTTCACCCCCCTGGCTAATGCTCTCACGACCGTCAGCTACCTCTCGATAGGCCTTCACCTACCAAGCATGGCCGGCCTGCAACACCCCTTCTTCGGCTTTTTATCCAGCAGTCTCAGAGCATCCCATTAGCTGACTCTCTCTTCGGCATCATCAGAGCCCCCCTTTTCAAGTGGCTGTCGTCATCTCTCTTCCCCTGGCAGGCTGGCTATCTTACAGATTTCAATGCACCAGAGCACTTTTGTTTCTCTTTCTCCCCCGCAGCCAATAGACATGTGCTTACAGATCTATCTCAACAAGGGGCCAATAGTAAAGGGGTCCAAATGAGAGATGGTCTGTCAAAGAGGAAGGCTAACCATTGGTGCTGAAAAGAACTTAGGGTTAGTTGCATTGAAGACCTCAAAGGTTAGTGTTAAAAGTCCTTTGAACTTAGGTAAGCTAGGGCTGTGCTTGAGGTGGGAACCGAGCCCAAGCTTGAGGTGCTTGTTGTGCCTGATGATTGAGATGCTTGATGATTTAGATGCTCAAGGTGCTTGTCATGCTTCAGATACTAGGGTTGTACTTGAGGTGGGAACCCAGCCCAAGCTTGAGGGGCTTAAGGGCCGAGCTTGTCATGCTTGAAGTGCTTGATGATTGAGATGCTCAAGGTGCTTGTCATGCTTGAGATGCTAGGGTTGTACTTGAGGTGCGAACCCAGACCAAGATTGAGAGGCTTAAGGGCCGATCTTGTGGTGAGAATTGGGCCCAAGGTTGAGGGGCTTGAGGTGTCACAAAAGTCAATTCATATCCGTACAAGGAGGGGGCGATCCATGCAAGTAGGGGGGGTGGTTTCTTCACCAATGTCTCTCCCAAAGGGCACCCCTTTCTCAAGAGGCAAGTAGGACACATGCCAATCCGCTAGCTCGATTACCCTCAAGGAGTGTCCAAAGACTATTGGTTGCTAGAGAGAATCCTAGATAATGTTGCGAGTGATCTAGCAAGTTTTCCCATGCCACGTGTGTGTGTGTGTGTGTGTGTGTGTGTGTGTGTGTGTGTGTGTGTGTGCGTGTTTAGAGAGGAGGTTGAGAATGCGCCAGTGGAGTTCTATACTCAGCCTATTCCACAAGACTATGTGTGTGAGTGTGTGTGCAAACTCCCATTTTGGGTGTTGCGTGTGTAGTAGCTCTATATGCAGAAAGCCTTTAATGAGCTCTAGCCGTGAATGAGCTAGAGGGAGATAAGGCTTTGATCATATAGTTTGAGAGAGAGTGCCAGCTCGATATAATCAATCTTAGCATGTGCCTATTATTAAGAGGCAATTATGTGGGCCAACATCCATGTTGGACATATCACTAGGGACTTAACATCCCTTGGCAAGAGGGAGAGGAACCGAAACTACCCTTCTAAGTGTAGGTACTATTTTCAAGGCACCATCATCTTGGTAAGCATATGTGTATATAGTGTTAGCAAGAGTAAGTCACGCAAGAAAACGAGGGATAGTATTTGATGACGAGCTTAGCAAGTTTAGGATCTTCAAACTCGAGAAAAGAGAAGAAAAAAAATTCAGCATGTTGACGATAGTCTAAAGTTTAGTTGGATACGCTTGTGTTGGTATTAGTGAAAGGGAGTTTTACCAAACACCGAGCGAAGTTTTCCGAGCAACCTATAGTCCAAGCGAGTCTCTTAATTGGTGAGCCTCCTATGTATTACCATTTTGCTTTTATGCTTCCAATAGCCTATGTAAACATTTTGTTGGTAAGGTCACACAATGCCTCCCTCTATGTCCCAGCCTCTTGCAACATTTGTAGTTCATGACGGCTTACCTTTGGAAGATTGTGAGCTACAAATAGTTCTACACAACAAAAATTTGAGATGTAGTGTATTTCTAATGAGCTAAACTTGAGAAATCCAAAGGCTAGATTTGGGCTTTCGATTAAGAAAACAATCAAATTTTACAAGTGTTAGTGTAAAAGTCAACTAATGCTTCAAATTTAACCTTAAATTGGGAGGATTTCAAACAGTATTCATAAAAGCTAGTGGTGTACTCTATTTTCAATGGCCTCAATTGAGAAATATCAGTTGGGAGGTTGCCCTTGAGAAAAGTGTTAAAAATTACGAGTTTTGGTGTAAAAATGAGAAAATGCTTCAAATTTTAACTTAAAACTCGGAGCTTTTCAAGTGTGCCTTTTCTATATCAATGGGGAACGTGCCTTCTTTTGAACCTGGTTGACTTTTCTTTTGGGAAAATTATAGAACTGCCATGATATTTTTAATGAAAACTATCTTTAGGAGCATGCATGGCCACGCTCTGCTAGAGTGAGAGCACGTGATAGAGAGAGAGAGAGAGAGAGAGAGAGAGAGAGAGAGAGAGAGAGAGGGAGGGAGAGGGAGGTAGAAAGAGTGTGTGTGTGTGTGTGTGTGTGTGTGTGATCATTTCAACATGACTGGAGAAAAGAGCTAGGTTCAGTTTATCCAAAGCCTCCTCAAGCGTGCTTTGGGGGGGGTCTCAAAAATAAGGGATCATAGGTTAGTGAAACCTTCTCAAATTTTTTCCCATAAGGCTTTAAGCGTGTTCACTTCAATTGCAAAAGGAAACAAATAAGCTCTATTGACCTTGAGCACCATTTTATATAAGAAGTACAGGACTCAGTGAGACTCCATATTCATTTTTTCAAAGTAAGTGTCCAATGCCAAGAGGCTGGACACATTAGAATGCTTTAGAATCATTCAATCTAGATAACATACACTATGTGTGTGCATGTGTGTTTTCTCATGTGCCTCAAGAGGTGTTCAAAAGATGCAGTGACAACAAATCTGCACACACTAGCAAGTTATGGTAGAACGTGAGGCAATGTCCCCCTCACAAAAAAACCAACTCTTCCAAGTTCCATCCTCTAGTTTGAATAAACTTTCTTGTGTCAACTTGTGTGGATTTACCTCTATTGGTTTTCGTCCTTAAACCTTAATTCAAACAGGTTCTTTTATTCTTTTATGCTAGGCGTATTGAGTTACTACGGTCCTTGTGTGAACAGGAGATCAAACCTTTATTCAAATAGGTTCTTTTATTCTTTTATGCTAGGAGTATTGAGTTACTACGGCCCTTGTACTGTGAATAGGAGGGTGGAATGTAGTGTTCGAGAAAAGTGTGCCTTAGCTTAGCCTTATAATAGAGAAGGAAAAAATCCACTTGAAAAGTTTAAGAAAATAGAGTTAAGTTGCAAAACATGTAGGTTAAATTTCCTCAATGGATTTACTCAAACAATGTTGGAATGTAAGGATAATTAGGAACCTCGTCTAAAACTGGCTCTCCTTGCACTCAGTGTTGGAAGCCTCCACATGTGTTGCCAACTTCCCAACACATCTGTGTTGCAACTCATCTTCCCCAGCTCTTTGTATTCAGCAGCGTTTCTGTCGTGACCCATGTCTGCCATTTAAACTGCCTTCAAGGGTGCATGCGGGCGAGTGGAGAGAGAGAGAGAGAGAGAGAGAGAGAGAGAGAGAGAGAGAGAGAGAGAGAGAGAGAGAGAGAGAGAGAGAGAAAGAGAGAGAGAGAGAGAGAGTCTCTTGTCCCCAACGGTTTGTATTCGGTAACGTTTCTATTGCGACACCTACCTGCCATCTAATTGCTTGCAAGGGTGCACACCGATGTGTGTGTGTGTGTGTGTGTGTGTGTGTGTGTGTGTGAGAGAGAGAGAGAGAGAGAGAGAGAGAGAGAGAGAGAGAGAGAGAGAGAGAGAGAGAGAGAGAGAGAGAGAGAGGCTCTCGTGGCGGTTTGTATTCGGCAACCTTTTTGCCACGAAACATGACTGCCATCTAAACTGCACTATCTAAAGTACCTTCAAGGGTGCACGTCGGCGCGCAGTGGCGTAGAGAGAGAAAGAACGGAGGAGGAAGCATTGGGAAAGCAGAAGCGAAGGAATGGAGGAAAAAAAGCAAAAGGAGGTCATAATATTATGGTTTTGTTTGATGAGGTTACTGATGATAAGCTTCTTTCTGAGGTTCCAAAGTACAACCTTATTACCCCATCCATCCTATCAGATCGATCAAGGATGAATGGGTCACTTTCTCGCAAAGCTATTAGGGACTTGATGGCTATAGGCACCATATTTAGGCTTGTAGCTGCTCATCAGTGTTCATGAAAAATCAATCTTACAAACACACAGAATTCCTTTCCTTGAATTTGCCAAGAGGAAATTCTAGCAAATTAGGTTATCTTTTTGGGTTTTTGCACTATTTTTCTCTATTTTGGTGCGGAATTTCTCCTTTTCCTCTTGCTCTCAACCAACATATTTAAAATTGAAAATGGCACGATAGTAAGTTGAGACAAAGGTTACTAGCAGTAAGAAACTATCCCAAGAGACCTTTAATATCTATTATCTATTACTGGTGGGGCATAAGAAACTATCCCAAGAGACTTTAAATATCTATCAATGTAAGAAACTATCCCAAGAGTCTATGAGATGAGGAGAGTTGAACTCAAGACCTGTCATTCAAGAGGGAAATGGCATAACCAATCTACCACATTTGGGTGATTGAAAAGCTATACCATTTTACTCATTCTATTATTGCACACACACCCCGGAAACTATCCCAAGAGACCTTAAAGATCCCGACTAGCCTTGAACGAGAGAGAGAGAGAGAGAGAGAGAGAGAGAGAGAGAGAGAGAGAGAGAGAGAGAGAGAGAGAAATTCTGCGATATTGCACGGCGCGACAAGTGAGAATAGAGAGACAGGTTCGTGCTTGAAGCGATGATGGCGGTCGGGGGCATGGGAGCGCAGAAGAACAAGTTCATCGAGCAATTATGCGCTACCAATCGAGAGAATCTAGAGCTATATTTTAAATTCGATCGTCGCAACGCCGCCCTCATATTCTCGTTCCCATCGTCGTCTATAAGAGCATTGTTGTAGAGCAGCACAAACATTAGGAAATTTCGGAGGTCATTTGGAGGGCCTTCTAAGAAAATGTATTTTTTGCACTCTCTCTCTAGAAAAAATGACAAATAAAAGAGCTGGGTCTTTCATAGTAAAACTTCAAAAAGTGTACTTTAAGTAGATTCCTTACCCCTCTGAACATTCTTTCGTAGTGATTGAGGGATAATCCTCTTTTTAGTTGTATTGAATGAACAACGTCAATACGGAGGGAATGAGGCTAACATGGAGGGACGAATCCGCAGCCGCTATTCACTTTCCATTAAACCTGCACATTTGGCTAATGGCGCACTCCTCAAATGGCACAAATGTTACCCACAAACGAGCCAAATATCACCTTCACATTGATTTGGACAATGAGTACCAACCATTGATTAAGCGCAGTAAAACAAACACACATATACTTCCCACCTCCATAGACACGCTCAGAGCTCAAGGAGCTAAACACATAGATATCTGGACGAGAGGCTCTCTCTACCCTAAGAATCCAATAACTAATGCGTCTCCACCGTTTGTCAATCCTACAAGCTTATTGACCTTTGCTGGTGATGGAGAAAACGGCCTTCTGGGTTATTGTAAATCACTTACAAGAGAAGCTGGAACTTACAAGAGCATTCTCCAAGCTCAACAATGTGAGATTGTTCGCCTTTCACATTTACATTCTACAGATCAGGTTACCATTTTTCAACATAAAACAGAGGTACAAGAACTGAAAGGAAAGGTGCGAAGTTGTCAAATGAAGGACACCATCTTGGGTGGTCGTATCCGAAAGAAGAAATTGCGCAGTCTTGAAACATTGCAGGTTGCATCAGGAGGTCTCAAGAAAAGAATCCAAGCATTAAGGTGATGCTTCTTGGTTGGCTACATTGTCTTAGTTAAGTAATCTCTTTGTTTTTTCTTGTTATGCATTGTTTTCATGTGCCTAAATAGTGTTAGTGAAGCAAATTTTCTGTTATTTACTTATGCATTGTCTTCATGTAGAGACTCAATCTATCCTGACAAGGAAAACATTGACCCCAAAGCCAATATAGGAAAGAGATTGAAGCCACTTATAAGTAGAAGCCTGGCAGCAGATATAGTACATGACAAGAAGTTTAAGGTTCTACAAAGAAATGTAGTGGACCGCTTTATTTCAGAGAACTCAGTGCCTGCAAAAGAGATACAAGGCACACTTGATTCACTTGGTGTAAGCAAAAGAGGATATTCGGCTATCCAAAAGTCTGTCTCATCCATCTTTGTTAGGAAGGGTATAAAATCCAAACTTCTACCATCAGCCTCAAGTGTTTGGAAAGAGAGGCTTCAGCTTAACGAGGCACAGGGAGACTATCTTGGACAGCCCTTTCATATTAAAGCAACTTACAGTGGCCATGGAGCCAGCATGGCATATGATGAGTTCAACAATATTTTTATGGACCTGCGGATACTACAGAAGAGAATGGTGGAGTTTTACAACATCACATTTGAAGAGTCACGTGGACTATTACATTTTGTGTTAAAACTGGATGAGTGTGAGCTTGTTAAAGAGAAAAAGCTAGAGCGTGTTACTATTACTTTAATGAATAGAGCCCTCTCAAAGTGTCCCAGTGATGATCCTTTATATTTTAGTGTTCAATCAGAATCTAACATATGGTGGCTTGGTGCGTTTGAGGTAAGCGATATTCTCAAGTAAGCTCAAATGTTCAGATCTACTTAAGTCTCATTTATTTTGTGTTGCAGGTAAAGAAAGAAGATCATGAGATTCTATATTGGGTGTTCCATCGAACTAATATTCCGGAGCTGATTGATCGACAGACTAACCAGGGAGAGGTACTACGTCTAGATGGAAGGGGAGACTTTCAAGTTCAATGGCATCTTGCAGGTGACCTTAAAACATTAAAGTGCATGTATAATTGTGGAATGGGTGCAATGGCAAAGTCACCGTGTTTGTTCTGCATGGAGCCTGCAAAGGTCATGGACCCAAAGTGGTGGAGAAAAGCTCCAACACGTCACATTGAGGATCCTGCTTTTCGACCAGTTTTGAAAATACCACTTGTGAATGTCCACATTTGTACAATGCATGCCCTTTGTAGAATTGTAGAGAAATTGGTCTACTTATACATCGGGTTTGCTTGGAAGATTAAGAACTCTGCAGAACGACAAGTAGCCTTGCAGTGCTTAGAAATGGTACTGTCGGATATGGGGCTTCATGGTGGCAATGTGAAAATCCAGCGGGATGAAAAGAGATCAACTGCTGAGAAGGATGTCCCATGCAAACCATCCATCGGTGGGGTGAAGGCACGGAGGTTTTTATCTAAGCCCCAAGGTACAAGAGATCCAAAGCTAACAAAACATGGAAAAATATATAACACATCTTATGTTAGCAAGGTAGAGTATCAGAGCTGGAAAAAGCTACATATTGCAGTCAAAGACCACGAACCAACTACTCGTAACGCGAAGGCTGAGGTTTGGCGATCAATAGACATCCTATTTTTGATGTGCGACAAAGATGACTGGTCACAAGGTGATATGAACAAGTTCAAGGAAAATCTCAACCTTCTGAAAAAATCATTCAAGACAGCATGGACAGACACCCAGATTACTCACTACATGGTATTATCATGTATTTCTTTCTCTCTTATGTGCAAATGTGTGAGTGTAAAACATTCTAACTAATCTGTTTTCATATCCAGCACATCATCTTCAATCATTTGCCATATTTTATACAGAAGTATGGGAACCGGGCAATATGGAATACCCAAGGGATGGAGAAGTCTCATTACATGGTGAGAAATGCTTATTTCAGGCACACACGACATGGTGGCTCTCGAATCAAGGCTAACAGTTTGAGAGAACTATTTGAATGGTTCTATCGTAGAATCATTCATCGAATGCAGGCAAAAGAAGTCTTGGCAAATTCAACAATAGCACAAGCCATCAAACATTTACAACAACAAAAAGCTAAAAGATCAATGGCATACAACAACTCCGGAGCTCGTGAAAGTCAACGAAGGTGGAGAGAGACAATGGTGTATGTGAATCACAAGTGGAGAAAGATACTCTGAGTGGATGGCATTGTACAAAATTTATGTAATACATGATCTTATACAATTGGTACTTGAAGTGTATCAAGATTTTGCAGGTTCAATTTTGTTTTTTGGCACGTCACCCTTGTAACGAATCATGAGATGTTTGCCATACTCTAAAAGTTCATCTGGGTTTTGTCTACCAAGAGCTAGTGCCATTGCTGTGTAGGTGTAGTAATACGCTGCCCGACCACCTGTATAGCCTGGGCAGTAACCAAAACAATCTCTAGCAAACACTTTGTCAACAAGAATGACTCTATCTGCACTTTTGGGCAGCACCGGTCCACCCAAGAAGCGTGATAGTGTCTTGAATGTGTAAGTTGCTATTGAACCCTCTTGTGACATGGAATTGTGAAAAACTACTATCGGCGACTCGCAGAGCTTTGAAAGGTACTGTGCTAGGGCCGCATCCCTTCCTCGATACTCTCTTGTCCGGCGCCGAAGGAAGTCATCCTTGTCAGCAATCCAAGACTGCACATACAATGTCAGAAATGACACAAACAGAGAGAGAGAGAGAGAGAGAGAGAGAGAGAGAGAGAGAGAGAGAGAGAGAGAGAGAGAGAGAGAGAGTTACCATGAAGCTCTCATCCTGCAGAAAGAGGTTTTCTTGCCACAGGTCTACAGATGTAGTTGACCCCTGACCTGAATGGTTAAACCAATCCTCCACTTCTTTGTTACTTTTCGATGGTCTTAGGCTTTGTCTTATTGCTTGAAAGGTGGCTTCATCAGGTAGTGTCTCCTTGTATTTTTCAGCTTTCTCAAAGCATCTTCGAAGGCATTCCATTGGATTGCTGGATGTTTCCATTGCCTCATCATCACTACTATCCTCTGAAACAAATCCACTCCTCTCCTCTTGGACTCTGGAAATAATAGCTAGGGAGAAATCCTCCCTTAAATAAAACACACTTTGCACATCATGTAAGAAGATATAGGTCCTGTCTCCAATCCTGAACTCAGGCACAGCTGGCAACATCATCTGATCATGCTTCTCAGTGAAGTTACTGACATCCAATGGAAGTTTGATTTCTGTGGTTTTCACAGAGAGCATCTTACTTCTTTGTACTTCAATTGCCTCAACCTCAAGGTCGACCGTGTCTTCAACCTCCTCGACTTCTTGCATATGAGTTGTCTCCTCGCATTCCTCTTCTGGTGCTGCATCCTGCTCCTCTAACACCTCATCAGGAATCTGCATGAGGAATCCAAACAGGCTGTTGAGGTAAATCATAAAGCCAAAGGCTTCCTGAATGAGTTTGCATTCTTTTTGGTGCAAAGGGCAGACTCAATGTCGGCAAGAGGGTGGTAATTCCCTATACTTCTTCACTCCCTATCCCTTTCCACCACAGTCATTTAAATGCACAAGAGTCATAGTAGGCAGAACAACCCTTCCTACCTGCACCATCACCTCAAACTTATCTCTGTAGGACTGCAAGAAATTACTGTGCTGAGCTAATAGGTCTTCAATGTCAAACTTTGGATTAAACATAGAATGAATTAGATCATACTTGTCCCCAGCACCACAAGATGCTGCAAAATCAAACAGCCTCTCATCAGTTGCAGCTGGGTCTTCCAGAGAAGACACGTCCTCCTTTTCTTTACATTTTGTACTTTCTAGCACATCTACATCATCTGAGAAGTCTATATTTCTCTTTCTGGTATTTTTCTTGAGATGTACCTTACAGGGCACCACACCCTTGCCGGGTGAGGGATCTTCTTGCCCTGGTGACCTCTCTGATTGATCTTCACCAAGAAACTTTTCCTCAGATATGTCCTGACAAAAGTCAACAGTTCTTTTGGCAGATACATTAAGCAACTGAGCCTGCAAGGTTTGAAATCCTGGCACAAGCCCTGGATCTGGTTTCAGCCTCTTCTGCCTACTGGACCTTAATCCTAATCATCAAGAAACATAACAAGTCAAAACCATGAGCAAACATGACAATTCTGCCAAAACCAAACCATCATGATCTCTCTCTCTCCCCTTATAGATATAAATATATCTATAAATATAAATAAATAAATAAATAAATAAATATATCTGTCTCTCACCAAAACAGAAACAGAAACACACCTAGTCTCTCTCTCTCTATCTCTCTCTCTCTCTCTCTCTCTCTCTCTCTCTCTCTCTCTCTCTCTCTCTCTCTCTCTCTCTCTTTGCATTTGTCTATAGGACTAAAGGCGCGCGAGGAAGGAAATGTGCCTTTTGCAAACCTCTCCGCGCGCCTTAAGTACAACTGCGAGAGCAATAACAATACTAACGGCGCGCGGAGAGAGTTGCAAAAGGAACTTTCCCTTCCTCGCGCGCCTTTAGTCCAATGGACAAATGCAAAGAGAGAGAGAGAGAGAGAGAGAGAGAGAGAGAGAGAGAGAGAGAGAGAGAGAGGATGTGTCTGTGTCTCTGTCTATGGAACTATGGGTATTGAGGTGTGTGTGTGTTGAAGAACACACACACACACACACACACACACACACACACAATTTGTACCAACTGCTAGAAATACAGAGAGAAAGAGTGAGAGATCACCTTTTTTTGGTGGGGTTTGCAGGAACTCAAAGGGAGGTGTCTCCTCCATTGCTTTTCTCTGTGTCAAGCGGAGTCTGTCTTTCTCCTTCCCTCTCTCTCTCTCTCTCTCTCTCCCTCTCTCTCTGAGAGTAAGGACTCCCTCTTTCTCTATCTCTCTCAATCTGTGTCTCTCCCTCTCCCTATCTCTGTGACAAGCTGATCACGCTTTCTCTCTCTCTGAGACTCTCTCTCTCTCTCTCTCTCTCTCTCTTTGTGACAATCTGCTCTCTCTCTCTCTCTCTGTCTCTCTAAGACTCTCTCTCTCTCTCTCTCTCTCTCTCTCTCTCTCTCTCTCTCTCTCTCTCTCTCTCTCTCTATTGTTCTCTCTCTTTCTCTCTCTCAAAATCACACTTATAACGGATACACACGGCGGCGCCCCACGTGTCACAATAAATTAAAATATATTTGCATGCGGTCGCACGTGTGGTCATTATTATTTCCGTATACTTTTTGTACGCCATATAAAGCGGTCAAGAGAGAGAAAAACTACACCTCGTGAAAGAGAGTGAGTGAGTGAGAGAGTGAGAGAGAGAGTGTGCAAGAGCATAGCCTGCGTCTCCGACAGCAACGCCACGCAGCGAGATAACGAAGGTCTGCTTCTCCCTCTGGCTTTGCCTAAATCTCTCTATCTCTGTTTCTGTCACCCACACACAAACACACACACACACATACACACCCACCCACACACACACACACACACACACACAGACACTCACAAACACACACACACACACACACACACACACACACTCACAAACACACACACTTACACACAGACACACATCTTAAAAATACACACACACACACACACACATTCTCTCTCTCTCTCTCTCTCTCTCTCTCTCTCTCTCTCTCTCTCTCTCTCTCTCTCTCTCTCTCTCTCTCTCTCTCTCTCTCCCCCTCTCTCTCTATACCAACGGCGCGCGTAGAGAGTCATACCCGTAGTGCATGTGTCTATGCGCGCCGTTAGTACTGTCTATTGAGCAGAGAGAGAGAGAGAGAGAGAGAGAGAGAGAGTATCGGTGTGTTATTTTAACCTATACTAACGGCGCGCGGACGTGCTTGTTGAGGTTAAAAAGTGGTCTGTGCGCGCCTTTAGTAATGTGGCTTCTCTCTCTCTCTCTCTAGTTATATATGCTAAGCTATAGAGAGAGAGAGAGAGAGAGAGAGAGAGAGAGAGAGAGAGAGAGAGAGAGAGAGTCAGAGAGAGAGAGAGAGAGTCAGAGAGAGAGAGAGAGGGAGAGAGAGAGAGAGAGAGAGAGAGAGAGAGAGAGAGAGAGATTCATAGAAAGAGAGAAGGGGATTGAGACTCTTCTTTTGGTGTACGGATTTTTGAACTATTTTTTATATATTTTATCAATTTTTATGCCCTTTTCAAATGTTTGTAGTCCGATAATCTTTACATGATGTTGCCATACTTCACAATGTGGAGATAATAGAGGGAGGAATGATGGCTTCTTGTGACAAAATTACTCACCCTATTAGTAGAGGCAACAAGCTTGCACCCACACCAAACCTAGTTGTGTCAATCCAGTAGAATGTTATGATGTTGAAAAAAAAAACCAAGAGAATAAGGAGCTCTTTTTGAAAAGATATTTTGTCAAAACTATTTTGTTTTTGTTAGCGTGGATCTACCCTTGTGTTCTAATACTAATATTTTTTCTTTTTAGTTATTTTCCATGGGCCCTATATTTGTAACTACAGCTAAAATAGGAAAAGTTATTCTTTTTTATGGGAGCGTTCTACCAATGCTGTAAGAAAGGGGTTTCTAGCTTTACACAATTCAAATTGGTCTAAAATTGAGAAAGAGGTTCCTAGAATAGACACAATAAAAGTGTTTGTAGAACTCATGCTTGTGAAAAATTGCTAGTATCTTTATAATTGTTTATTACATTCCTTATGCTATTATAGTCCATAGCAAAGATTTCTATTTTACAGCCATCACTAGCTCATTAGACTTGCATATTAGAGGATTTTCAACTCATGGAGAGTCGTCTTGAAGTTGCATACATAGTAATAGCAGTATATCTTTCTATTGACATGTCACAAAATCTAAATTTTGGGCATTTCCAGCTTAGTGTCTACGTATAAGTGATTCTATATGTATAAGCTACAGTAGAACATTGAAATCAGATGAAAAATAGCACCTCTACCCACTCCCTTGGTTTGTGTACTAAAAATTAAGAGATCTCCTTGCTATTTTGTTATTGTAGCTTACTCTTTTGCTCGGTTTAGAGATTGCTCGGAAAATCTTGCTCGGAGTTAGGGATCCTTCGTGAAAGGACAAGGGAGCTGACATGCTAATCTCCACCCAGCCACAACACTGCGACTGTAGCAATCAACTTCCCCTCCCAAAATTGATGCGCTTTGTGTTGCTTGTCTAAGCCGGAATGAAAAAAGGGATGTGTCCAGTGGGGACCCTTCCTTAACTGGTTAAAAACCCTAAGGCCCTTGGCCTTCGGGTGCCCATCATTTGAAGAGGGGGGGGGGACGAAGTACCTAACTGCAGCAGCCATGGCGGCCGAATAGCGTAGCGATAGAGAAAAGAAACCAAGCGCCGCAAGGCCTTCCTCTCGGGCTTCGACACTATGTCGACTTCGCACTTGGGCCCACAGAGATTCCGATGAGAGCCTGCATGCCTAATGTGGTGAAGGTTCGGGTCTTCGCGGGCCTCTCTTGGGGTGCTTTCCCACGGTGAAGGTTCCATCGATACCCGCCAAGCAAGAGGCTGATTCCACTCCCTGCCTCTCAGTTCCTCTTGTCGGCTTGCTTGCCTCCTTCGCCATGCAAATAATCACGAATGAGAGAGAGAGACAGAGAGAGAGAGAGAGAGAGAGAGAGAGAGAGAGAGAGAGAGAGAGAGAGAGAGAGAGAGAGAGAGAGAGAGAGAGAGAGAGAGAGAGAGAGAGAGAGAGAGAGAGAGAGAGAGAGAGAGAGAGAGGATGAGAGAGAAAGAGCATGCAAACTCCATGCGAGACCTCCATCTCCCCTCTTCCATAGCTCCCTTCTTCCTCCTCCCACCTTGCTCTAATACCAGTGAAAGGACAAGGGAACTGACATGCTAATCTCCACCCAGCCATGCCCTATATAGGCCCTTGGCCTTCAAAATATAGGGACACCCTTGACTGCATGTTCGTCTTGGCCCTTGGCCCGGACTGGTCCTACCCTTGTCCTAAAAATTAGGTAGTCCAAAGTGTTTGAATGCACAAGGATGGGATAGAGTGTTATAGTTGTTTAAGGGCAACAGAAAGAGACCTTCTCTTATCTATATAATTGTCTATTAGCAAACTTGGAGGTGGAGTTGAAGGCACTCTATATTTAGAGGGCCACTAGTTTGTATGATAATCCGGCTACTTCCTGTTACCTAGAAAATGTGTGTGTGTGTGTGTGTGTGTGTGTGTGTGGCCCTCTCGCAACCCTAGGAAAGGTACACTTGGAAGAGGATAGGCCACCAAGTGGGCCTATCCTCTACCAATTATGTATTTTAGAGTATTGATGTTAAATATAATGCCAGGAAAATTGTTTGTTTCAATGAATTTCTTAAAACATGTAGCAATACGTTCCTTTGTGAGAACATTTTCTACAAACATACAAATGAGTTTATTTACATATGTAATAGTGTAATAATGCTTCTTGCGAGGCATTATATAGAATAGGAAGTACTTGTGATATGCACATATTATATGCCAATGGCCATTTTTTTTGCTGATTACTAACTACATGATTAAACGAGACATTGGAACAACGTAATTTGTCTTTTCTCCAAGATGTGCTCGTAACATACTTTCCATCAAAGGGTTCACATAATTGGATACATGTATTCAAATATTTAGTCGTGTATTTCTTGTGTGTTGCTTTGATCCCAATGATGTTTAGCGGATAAATTGTAGAGGGGTCATCATGGGACAAGGGTTTATGGTGGTCCAGCATTGCAAAATAAAGGGATTATTGGCAAATAATAAGTCATCCATATATCGCCATGCAAAAAGGCTTTCACTATATCATAGTGCTTAAGTCAAGATAGTTTCTTGATGTACTCAATATCAAACAAACCATGCCAGATACAAATTATACCATAATGGAGAACAATTATACCACATTGGTATGCCTTTTACTTGGCAATAAATATCTTTCCCTAGTTTGGTAAAACAATTTTCAAGAACACACTCGTTAATAGTCTGAAAGTACTCAAATGTCCAAATGACATCCCTTTTTTTCTTTGCAAGCACAATATGTTTGTGGCATTTTTTAAAATCTTGATATCTCATAGTTTTAATGAGCTTAACTATGTTATATAATACCTCAAGTAGGCCATGTGTGACTTTATGTAGGAATAGCCTCATAACAAGCTGTTATGTCAAAGGAATGGATGTTTGTGATCTATTTTAGTAGATTAACCAAGAAACCATTGATTATTGATCATCCAATATCCATTAGTTTGTATCCTAGAAAAGGTGTATATTTTGTGATGTATGTTTTCAGTGTATTCAATGAGTCTCTGTAGTAACCCCTTAAGCAGTTTGGTGATGAAGGTTATAGTAGGAGTAAATACACACTTGTGTGCATTGGTGATCCATCTAAAGTCCATCTTGTGTATTTTAAAGTTTCCCATAAGATACGGGAGAGAGATGTCTATTGGTGCTTCTATATATCCCAATTTCTTGAGTATAAGAACTTATGGCTTGACAAATCCCCACTTCATTTGAGGAGAGGAGATCGAACTCAAGAGACTCCAATCTTCTTCTTGCTGCTAGCCAAATAAGTTTTTTACATATAAAAACCAAAGTTTGTGACAATTTATCCAAACCACAAATAAACAAATACTTTAAAAATGAATTTCATCCCTCAAATATGTGTTTTTAAACTAATGAATGTATTTTTAATCTAAGGACTGGGATATTTTTTACCATCCACATTAGATAATTTGATTTTATTGAGCTCAAAGAGAACGTCCTGGGATAAGAGATGCTTAGAATGTAGGGCTAGGGTTTTACATCGTTCCACTATATCTGTGCGGATGCTGCATAATAATCCCAATAAAGAGATAGTAAATGGTGCACAATGGTTCAAAAATTCATAATCCCAGAGTTTTTGTTCAAGTCGAATTGCATCTAATTCAACTTGTCTAGGTGGCAAAAGGGGGATCACTTTTGAAAATAGCTTAAAAATTGCTCTTTCTCGGGGCAGATTATTAGAATCATACAAAAAGTTGAGGGCTTACTTTTCTTCTTCTTCGAGAAGGTCCAGATCTAAAAGTGGATTAGTTAACCCGTTTGGGGTGTTTCTATAGGGATAGCAAGGATGTTAATGGTGAAATACAACTTGTTGACAATGGTGGGAAAAGAGGTGAAATAGACATCAAGGTTCGCACTATCTTGTGCATCGATAATGATTAA
The DNA here is from genome assembly GCF_014529385.1 of Adiantum capillus-veneris. Taxonomy (NCBI): domain Eukaryota; kingdom Viridiplantae; phylum Streptophyta; class Polypodiopsida; order Polypodiales; family Pteridaceae; genus Adiantum; species Adiantum capillus-veneris. The sequence goes on along the minus strand of NC_140950.1, from coordinate 101,910,280 downwards.
TTTAGAAAGGAAGGAGTTAAACACTTCCAAAATCTTATCCTTCTCTTTCCTAGAAAAAATAATCAAGGAGAGATAGTCATTAATAGAAGTCGTGTTCAAAAATGAGAGAGATTGAGTAATTATAGCTTGTTTCTCAAAATCTAGAAGCTTTTTGTGGAATTCCACTCATTTGAAATAAGAAATTATACACTGCATACCAATCGGTGGGATAGGAATGTCTTTTTCTACTCCATACCCCAAACGAGTGAGGGATGGAATCCAAAATTCCTGAAGCAACACCACACGATGAATGTTTTTTTAAAAAAAAATTGCATAGTAGTATTAATTTTACCTCCTAGCGTTACTATTTTATCCTCCTAACAGTACTAAGTTTTCTCAGTATATGACGGATACCCAACCAATAGTATCCTGGGAAAAAATGTGTGTGTTTGAATTTAGAATCCCATCATTCATAATCATATACTGAGAGACTTACAAACTGCTTCATAAATGAATAATGAAAAATACACAATGTATATCCAATTACAATATTCCAAAAATTTTGAAAACTGGTTAACTCCTTATATATTGATACATCACAAAACATTACATGATAACTTGATACATGACAAAGTAGGAGGTTAAGCCTGAACTCCTACCAGATGAAAGTGGGGATCTATACCTGCCAATCAACTACTAGTATGAGTAATTAGAACTAATTTGTACTTAATGGGTGACAGGTATCCAAGCAATCCCGACTGCTTGTTATCATTGTCACATTCCAGAAACTCCACTACCCTCCTATATATATTATGTTTTCTTTAGCTCGCCTATGCAAATAAGGTCAATTGTGGTTTTTGAAAACTTTGAGAGGTTTGCAAGGTTTGAAGATAAGGTCTCTGATTGCTAACTTGGTCTGGTTTTCTTCTCCCTACTATGTGCAGCCATAAGCTTGTCAAGAATTTGTTGTAGTTTAAGTGGGACCTAGGTAATGCTCATCCGAGCCTCTATCTATACCCCTCTTAGCAGGAGAGTTAGAACCATTTTGGTTAACTTTCTGTGCATGAGCCATCTATCTTACTCCTTTACCCATAATGATGATTTCTTTTTCAAAGTATTATGGTTATCCATTTATCCCCAACTAGCACATATGGTTAATAATATTATGTATCTTGATGCTTATTTGAGAGATGTATTCTTTATCTTAAGTTTTTACGTCAGTGCCATTACCAAAAACTCCAAAGTATCTCAAAAAAAATTATTCTCCCAAAGACAACCTCATAGGAGGATTTCAACCTTTCTTTTTATTTATAGTCTACAGTGGGTTACACATATTATGGTCTATACACACAATTGACTATAAATACCCTGATTGTAATTAAATTGTGTGTTTTTTGAGAAATTATGTTTCCTATTTGTGACCTCCTTTCTACACTTCTCTGTGTTAAAGATAGGATTTATAAATTCTATAAATTAACACTATATTAGTGAATTTGGGAATCTCTCAATTCCACTTTCAAACTAAGCTTAAGATTTGACCACGTGGCATGATCTTAGCCAAATTTTTGAGAGCATGGCTCAAAAGATCTTTTCATATACCACCATGTGGAGACTTTGGCCTTAAAAAATAGTTTGAGATTTGTCCATATGGCCAAATCTTCAAGACATTGGTGATTCCCAAATTTTCTCTAAAGTCTCAAACTCTCTAATATGGTGTTAATTTTGATAGAATCTTCTTTGTACCTTACCAATTTTTTCAAAAAAGTCAAAAATTATCACTGTATTTTATTCGCACAAGAGTTTGACTTAAAAAAAAGAACCGATTTATAGCACGAAGAGCCTTTTTTATGACATACATTGCAAAAAAGTCACCTAATATCTCCTTTTTCCCTTACAGGAGCTTGACCATACCAGAAAAAATCAAATTATATAACAAAGAGCCATTTTCTACTCTATTTATTATTATCTCTCATATATTTACCCAAATTTTATGAAAGAATGAGTTTACAACCAGATCTTTCAAACTACCATTAATTGGTATATGATTAGTACTTGTCATCGACATTTGTGTAAGAGCTACATCCTTTGTCAAACACTATGACATTTGGAGCACATTACCGCTTAGATAGACGCACAAAAACAAAGGAAAAGTTCAAGTCAAAAAATCTTAGAGGCGGTAATGCTTGAGTCAATGCTCGCAGTAATGGTCCTTCAGCAATGCACGCGGTAATCGGCCCAGCTATATTTTTGCGCTTATTTCTGTGAGCGTTACAGCAAGAATTATCGCAAGCATTACCACACACGCGAGTATTTTAAAAAAAAAGCAGATGACCATTTGGATGGTCCTTGGTAGGACCCATCCAAATGGTCATTTGCCTTTTTTTCCTATACATTTAATAAATAAAAAAACAACAATTTCATTGCACAAAAACTTTGGGCCAAAATCAAATGTTTAATTATATTGGAGAGATTGTTCATTACAAAATTGCCCAAATAGGCGATGCATGGCGGCTATACAACTGTGGTTGGGCCAAAATCAAGTGTTTAATTATATTGAATATTACAAAATTTCCCAAATAGGCGATACATGGGGGCTATACAACTATGGCCAAAAGAAGATAGGCCCAAAAACACTCAGAGGATTGAGCTACTCAGATCCTAGGACCTCTCGAGGGACTCCCTGATTCTGGAAAAGAAAAAAACAACAAAACCTTTAATTAATACAAATGGAAACATAATTCTGCATGCACTCATTTTAAAAAAAAGTTCACACTTACAGGCTGTAGTGTACGACATGCATTTTCAAATTCTTCGCGATTGATTTTGTTGTTTTCATACAGCCAGCACCATGTATGATATTCAGAGTGGCTCTCTCTATATCTCTAGATCTCTCGGCTTGGGTGGGTCATAGTAATATTTTGCTATATATCAATTAAAAAATATCACAAACCTAACCTTATTACCACAAATTAAATCAATTCAAATGAAAATATGCGCACTCACAAATTTATCTTTCCATGCTGCTTTTCCGCCCGAGCCGTAATGTGTGGGCGTTTGCTGCGCCCTCGCCTCCACCTGCCGAGTGTGCGTCCTAGCACCTGCCGCTCTCTCGTCCTCCAGATTGCCTTGGGCTTTCTCCCACTCCTCGTCGTGAACATTTCTAGGGCGATAGTTGTGACCCTCAGATTCAAATGTTTTCTTTGCCGTCCTCGGCACACTGGACTTCTTATTTTTCAAGAAATTCTTGACGTACTCCTTGAGCCACTTCCTGGAGAACTCTTCTACTTCCGGATTAGGGGACCGCATGAGCAATGTCGTGTGATGGTACGTCAAGTCGGCTGGGTCCCGATCTTTGAAAGATTTAAAGTAATCTTGGTATGTCGAGTGGATCATCCGTTTAAAGTGCCCCAAAAATTTCCTCCCCAAAGAGGAACCTAGATCCACCTCCCCCGCTCGATGTATATAATAGTAGTAGCCACGAGCGTCCGGGGCGGACGCATCGCGGTCCTCTTCCTCATGTGGAGCTCCAAGGGGTGAGCGAGGAGGTCGGGATGTAAGAGGAGGTGAATCTGTAGCACTACCCCCTCCACCACCAAAGTAGCACGAGCCTCTACCTCGACGAGAGCGTGAGCCACCACTACGGGAAGAGCATTGGCCACCCAAAGAGCGCTAGCCCGAGCCTGAACTGCTGGGTGGTGTAGGTGATGGATAACTCGACGGTACGGGCGTGGATCGCTGCAAATGCAAGGTGGAGGGAGGTGCGGGTGACGGGAAAGTCGAGGGTAAGGTGGAGGGAGACGCTGTGGGAGGCACACTCTGCAAGATCGGAGTGCCGGCGCCCGGTGTCGCAAGCGGTGAGAGCCCCTAGGCAGCCAACTATGCGGGTATGTACCGCCCTAGAAGACTCTGCTACAAGGATAGCCACTCTGCCTTGGCACGGTACGCCCTCTCGAGGTCGGGGTCGTGTACTGCATCTCGGAACCATCGAAAGCCAAAGGACGATTGTGGCTGGTGGGAGGAAGACTGCGAGTAGTAAGCATCACAAGCGTCCTCATAAGCGTTAATTAGGGTCCTCTATGGTTTGATAGTCGGGTGTGGAAGAGGATGCCATATCCTACAATTTCAGAGAACAAAGGGACCCTAATTAACATTGGATTGTAATCAAAGTGAGATTATTTATTGCATAGGATTCCTCCCTGCATAGGATTCCTTTTATCTCCTATTTAAGAAATAGTTTGTGTGCTTATGTTTTTTGCATCCATTAAGAGTGTGTGTGTGTGTTCATCTATTGTGTGTGTGCGTTAGTGTGTGGCAAAGAAATTAATCTAGTGTGTGTGTGTTGGACCTTAATCTACTGTTGGGCTTCTCTCGGTGACCATTGGGGTCTCAATCACCATCATCGCACACCCACATGGAGGTATGTTTTGGTATGCTTGTAACACATGCACACTAATGCTTTCATTAGTGTGTGCTTGGGCAAGAATTAGTGTGAAAACTTATGCACAAATTAGTGTGAGAAAACACACTAATTCGTGCACACTCATGCTTCCATTAGTGTGTGCAATCTTTTCACACACCAATGCTCACAATAGTGTGTGCTTGTGCATGCATTAGTGTGTAGACACACTAACTTGTGCAAAAGAACACACTATTGCAATCATTAGTGTGTACTAGAGAGGTATGCACACACTAACGCTTGCATTAGTGTGTGCTTGGGTACAAATTAGTGTGTGGAAACACACTAATGCATTCTACACACAGACACTAATTCTTGTGATGCATGCACACACTAATGCGGGCATTAGTGTGTGCTTGTGCACAAAATAGTGTGTGAAAAAACATTAATTTGTGCACAATCACACACTAATGCAAGCATTAGTGTGTGTATAATGCATGCACACACTAATGCTCACATTAGCATGTGCTTGTGCATGCATTAGTGCGTAAACACACTAATGCAAGCATTAGTGTGTGCTTGTAACGCATGCACGCACTAATACAGACATTAGTGTGTGATTGTGCACAAAATAGTGTCTGAAAACACACTGCACAATCACACTCTAATGCAAGCATTAGTGTGTGTATAAATTAGTGTATAATGCATGCACACACTAATGCAAGCTAATGCATGCACACACTAATGCTTGGTGTGTGCTTGGGCACAAATTAGTGTGTGAAAACACACTAATGCATGCACATACTAATGCTTGCATTAGTGTGTGACTGTGCACAATTACTGTGTGAAACAATCACACACTAATGCAATCATTAGTGTGTGCTTGTCCATGCATTAGTGTGTTAACAGACTAATTTGTGCCCAAGCACACACTAATGCAAGCATTAGTGTGTGATTGTGCACAAAATAGTGTGTGAAAATACATTAATTTGTGCACAATCACACACTAATGCAAGGATTAATGTGTGTGTATAATGCATGCACACACTAATGCTCACATTAGGGTGTGCTTGTGCATGCATTAGTGTGTGATTGTTCACAAAATAGTGTGTGAAAACACACTAATTTGTGCACAATCACACACTAATGCAACCATTAGCATGTGTATAATGCATGCACACACTAATGCTTGCATTATACACACACTAATACATGCACAAGCACACACTAATGCAAGCATTAGTGTGTGCTTGTAACGCATGCCCGCACTAATGCGGGCATTAGTGTGTGATTGTGCACAAAATAGTGTGTGAAAACACACTAATTTGTGCACAATCACACACTAATGCAAGCATTAGTATGTGTATAATGCATGCACACACTAATGCTTGTATTAGTGTGTGATTGTACACAAAATAGTGTGTGTGTGTGTATGTGTGTGTGTGTGTGTGTGTATAATGTTTGTGTGAATGTGTGTGCATGTGTGTGTGTGTGTGTGTGTATGTGTGTGTGTAGAAGAACGAGAAGAAAGAGAGAGAGAGTTCGAGAACTTACAGTCGTGACCTGGATCGCTTGGATATGGTGGGGATGGAGATAAAGAGAGTAATAGAGCTTGGAGATGGAGAGGGAGAAGGAGAGAGAGCTTGGAGATGGAGAGGGAAACAGGCCCGCGCAGAGAAGGAGATCGTTTTTGAATTTTTGGCATTCAATTTCGCGGGGGCACGTAGGTGCCCCCTTTATATAAAAAGGTTTGCTATAAATTTTATCGCGTCGATTACTGCGTCTTTTCCCGCACGTATTACCGCGTTTATTACTGCAAAAAGCTCTGATGAGACATTAAGGTTATGCCGACTGGATGACCTCTTGTACCCACCTCTTTACCTTACAGTCCCCTATATCTTTAATGAGTGTCAGTCATGTCAGTACCAAATTTCTTGATTCTTCTTTTTGTTATTTAGTGTGTGGTCGTGTGTGCAGGTCGATTGGGATGACGTGGGTCCGCCAGTTGGCACGGAACGAGCTCGATGGTTGAGCGAGCGACTACCATGTCCATGTACGCAATGTAAGCGTGCAACTGCACGGCTTTGGCGTATATTCTTGGCTCACGTGGATGATTATGGACTATGGGACGATCCGAGAAAATGCGCTCGAATGGAAACTAGTAATCCGAGGGTTTTGGCATCCAATGGTGTCGCTCCCCATTGCAGTGTGATCGGGGGCGGAGGCGGTAGGAGGAAGGAAGAGCGATTGTGCCAGGAAGCAATCATGGGAGGGGGGTCACACCCGCCGTCCGATGTGGGTGGGTCCACACGAGCGAATGCGCATCCGACATCCACCACATATGGGGATCTCCCCACCACCTCGCCCCACATGGAGGTGGAGGAAGATCATTTGCACAATATGGTTGAGGATCTTCTTGCACGTGAGGCGACGAATGACTGTGAGCCTTAGTGTGCATGTGAAGAAGCCGCCCAAAAAACCAAAGATTCATTGCTGGAGGCAGCACACACTGCTCTTTACGAGGGATGCTCCTACTCCATATTACGAGCGTCTCTTGAGATCTTGAATATTCAAGAAATGTTTGGATGGAGCAATGCAGGGGTTGATGCACTATTGAGGTATGTTTAAGTGTAATAAGTGTTAGTTGTGATTTTTTTTCATGGTTATATGCAATAACGAGTGTTCTTTAATTATGTCATAGGCTATTAGGCAAGATGATTCCTAAAGGCAATCATCTTCCAGAAAATCGAAGGAAGGTAGGACAGGTGGTGATAGGGCTTGGGATGGACTATTATCGCATACATACATGTGTCAATGATTGCGTGCTATTCCGCAATGAACATGCAGGGCTTGATGCTTGCCTCGAGTGTGGAGAATCAAGGTACAAAGAGGGAATGCAAGGAACCACAATACCTCGCAAGGTTCTTCGTCATTTCCCCCTCATTCCCCGCGTTGTCGAGAAATTTGCGGTCTTGCCAGGAAAGCACCGGGCTTATGGCTGTGAGAGTTTGTGAGAGAACTCAACAAAACCTATATGAAGGATTTAAACCATAGATGCCATGAAAACTAGGGTTTGGAAAGAAGTGCAATCAAAGAAGACTCACTCTTTCTCTCTTGCACTGACACACACACAAAGAAAGAACGCAAAAGAGAATGTCAAAACAATACGAAGATTACCATAATATAGATATTTTGTCTAGTGATTGGGATTAATTGTGTGTACAAATCCTCTTGGTTCATAGCAAGCTAACTACGCTTACATCAAAAGAAAAATTATAGTCTATGAGAGGTAGTATGATGGGATCCGGTGATAGAAATATTTCATTGAGCCTTTCAAGGCCGAAGAGAAACACTATACGTTGTTGAAAGTGTATTTTACGGCTAATCCATACGTTAATTCTAATAGATCGTACAGAGTGAAAGCGATAGAAATGATCATCATGTGGGTTATTCATCTAGGATAGTATGTGAGAAATGTAGATATGAGAGAAGTGAAGAGATGAGAAGTTTCCCTCCCAAGCCCTATTCTTGCCCGTAGGCAATAAGGATACTGCGGGGAGAGATGTACCTGTAGCAAGAGAACCTAGAGAGGATGAATTACTAAGAATGAGAGAGATAGGTTTGGTTAAGGAGATGAGATTAGATACATATATATATATATATATATATATATATATATATATATATATATATATATATATATGTTGGATTAGAAATGAAAATGAAAACAACAAGAAATCAAGAAAACATGAATGTAGAACACATCTTACTTGAAACCCTTCGGCACCATTATTGATGGGAGAGAGAAGAAGAGTGGATAATTCCACTTTGATTGATACACCAAGTGCAAGAACTTCTTTGATTAGAGTTGATCTTCCAAGGTTAGCTTGTTGCAAGAATGGCTAGTCTCCCTCTAGGAGAAAGTGTAGACTTGGGCTTATGTTAATGGCTAAGTACAATTACTACTCACTTCCTCATGAATTCCTCTCATCAATGGCTTAAATGCTTGAGTTCCTTCCAAGGAAGAAGAGGTCCCCTTTTATAGGTGAAGGGAACCCCCAAGGGTTTACACAAGAAGAGAGGAGCCAGTGTGAACAGGAATTGGAAAAGTTGGAAATGAGCTGCCCCTGCATGATGTGGGCAGACTGGGGTCCAGTACTTTGATCATATCTCCTCAACCGTGGCTCCAAATAAAAAAGTAAAAATATGAGCAAAAACTTCAGCTCATTAGCTACGATTTTCATTTTAAAATCGTTTTCCAATTTGGATTGGAACCTTGTGTAAAAAATTCATCAAAATAGGGTCCATTTATGGCAACAAAAGTCTTCATGTGGTCTCCTTAGCCTAGACTTTCATTTAATTCCAAAGGACACCTCATGCCATATGAAAGCATGACATTGCTCCTTGACAAAGTTTTGTAATCATGCTTGCAATAATGCATTAAAATAAGTGTATCTTTGAAATCATGCCACTTAGTGTCCCACTAGGATTTGATTCTCTCCTAGTAGCTATTTAAAAAGAAATATAAGAAAAGTATTAGAAATACATAGAATATATATGTATTGGAGTTTAACCTAGATATAGGATCTAGCTAGGGTGTGAGATGATAATGAAATAGTAGAAATAAAGAATCAATGCTTTTTGCCCCAAGTTAAAGAGGCGGAGCTATTGATGCTTTTCCCATAGTATTTTCTGATGGTAAAGTAAGGATATGTTACCCTTGAGAAAAATAATAGGATGAGATAGAAGGCTTATTATTATACTTAAATATGCATATGTACACTATAGGAAATATAATTATGTATCTAAAAAAATACAAGATAGATCTTGTAGCATGCGTTCCTGTTGAGAGAGAAGGAGAGAACACAGAAGTAGAACCCCAAAGTGTGTAGAATACACACATGAGATGATGTATATATAGAGGGGACCTGGGTGCCATATATTGAGTAGCTTCACATATAAGCTCAACACCCCCGCTCAAATAAGGGTCCCTAACTGTGGATGAAAAAACCCTTGGGGGATCAAGGGAAAAACCCACAGCTCTATATACACCCACCGTTATATTATAAAAATCATTGAATATACAAATGTTTACAAGGAGCTACATCACTCCTTTTACAATGAATGTTTTATGAGGAGTTACATTACTCCTATCCTATCAAATACAATAATGAATACAAAGGTTCAATAAAGAGGTGTAAAAGCTATCGATTAGCTTGTAATCAAAAGTGTCTCCGTGAATTTGCTGTGTAGCTTGTCATCAATATCGCATCACCAAACATGTCTTCATAAATCTTTTATTGTCATCAATATGGCATCACCAAACATATCTTCATAAATCTTTTATTGTCACCAAGTTTGTCTTCATAAAATCAATTCTTTGATCAATCCTACATAGATCATAGACTCCAAAAAAAAACATGTCATGAAAATTATTAGCATCGTTAATGAAATAATTACGTTCACAATGCCATAAGAGATGGTTCGCGACGCCACTCTTTTGACGACATATATACGCACGACAACATATGGTACATAAAGTATAAACGTAAAAGTACAAAATGTGTGATTACGTGATACAAATGATATGTGTATATACTACATAAAACAACATTTATCAATGTAGTGATCAATGAATACCATCAAAGTATTAACAAAATATCATCATTATATCAATAAAAATGAATAAATGATCATGGTATCAACGAATTGAAAAGCATCATGATATCACCGAGAATAATTATTGTATCAACGAAAGAACATCATGGCATCATCGAGAATAACCATGGTATCAACGAAACATCATCATGGCATCACCGAGAATAACCATGGTATCAACGAAACAACATCATGGTATCACCGAGAATAACCATGGTATCAAAAAAACATCATCATGGTATCAACAAAAATCACCATGGAATCAACGAAATATCATCATGGAATCACCGAGAATAACCATGGTATCAACGAAATATCATCATGGCACCACCGAGAATAACCATGGTATCAATGACATATCATCATGGTATCAACGAAAATCACCATGACCAAAGTATTAACAAAACATCATCATGGTACCATCAAAATCACTATGGTATCAATGAGAAATTATCAATAAAACGACGTAAACTATATCTCTAAAAGAATAATTATACAAGAATCAATGAACGAGTATATCATATAACAAAAGATCATGTACCAACAGTAGCTCGATAGAATTTGGACGATCATCAACGGCTCGACTGAATCGGAACGATGTGTAACTGGCTTCTGCAGCAAAGTTACGTCAGTAACAAATATATGATTGATGAAGAAAAATATAATTCAGAAGTTTTCAATTATGAGAAACATCAAAAGCAAAAAGTAAAATTTTGATTTTCAAACATATTCGCAGTCCGAGACGATAACCCAAAATCGGTGCAGAATTTAGAGAAACTTCCTTCTGCAAAGTTATAGACCACATCGATTTCGGTCTCCCGTAGCGGGTAGTTTCTTCTGCAAAGTTGTAGAACACATCGATTCCGGTCTCTCACGTGGGTAGTTTCTGCAAAATCGTTTTCAATAAGCAGAAAAATAAAAAACAAAAAACGGAAATTGCTTTTTATGTATGTACGCAGTCCGCGAACGATAACTCAAAATCGGTGCAGAATTTGAAAACACTTCCTTCTGCAAAGTTATAGACCACATCCATTCCGGTCTCCCAAGCGGGTAGTTTCTGCAAAATCGTTTTCAATTAGCAAAAAAATCAAAAACAAAAAGCGAAAGTTGCTTTTCAGATATGTACGCAGTCCGCGAACAATAACTCAAAATCGGTGCAGAATTTGAAAACACTTCCTTCTGCAAAGATGTAGACCACATCGATTCCGGTCTCTCTCACGGGTAGTTTCTGCAAAATCGTTTTAAATTAGCAGAAAAATCAAAAACAAAAAGCGGAAGTTGCTTTTTAGGTATGTACGCAGTCCGCGAACGATAACTCAAAATCGGTGCAGAATTTGAAAACACTTCCTTCTGCAAAGTTGTAGACCACATCGATTCCGATCTCCCGCGAGTAGTTTCTGCAAAATCGTTTCGAATTAGCAGAAAAATCAAAAACAAAAAGCGGAAGTTGCTTTTTAGGTATGTACGCAGTCCGCGAACGATAACTCAAAATCGGTGCAGAATTTGAAAAAACTTCCTTCTGCAAAGTTGTAGACCAGATCGATTCCGGTCTCTATAGCGGGTAGTTTCTGCAAAATCGTTTCCAATTAGCGGAAAAATCAAAAACAAAACGCGGAAGCTGTTTTTCAGGTATGTACGTAGTCCGTGACCGATAACTCAAAATCGGTGCAAAATTTGAAGAAACTTCCTTTTGCGAAGTTGTAGACCACATCGATTCCGGTCTCCCATGCGAGTAGTTTCTGCAAAATCGTTTTGAATTAGCAGAAAAATCAAAAACAAAAAGCGGAAGTTGCTTTTTAGGTATGTACGCAGTCCGCGAACGATAACTCAAAATCGGTGCAGAATTTGAAAACACTTCCTTCTGCAAAGTTGTAGACCACATCGATTCCGGTCTCTCGTGAGTAGTTTCTGCAAAATTGTTTCGAATTAGCAGAAAAATCAAAAACAAAAAGCGGAAGTTGCTTTTTAGGTATGTACGCAGTCCGCGAACGATAACTCAAAATCGGTGCAGAATTTGAAAAAACTTCCTTCTGCAAAGTTGTAGACCAGATCGATTCCGGTCTCTTTAGAGGGTAGTTTCTGCAAAATTGTTTCCAATTAGCGGAAAAATCAAAAACAAAACGCGGAAGCTGTTTTTCAGATATGTACGTAGTCCGTGACCGATAACTCAAAATCGGTGCAGAATTTGAAGAAACTAGCAAAATCATTTCGAATTAGCAGAAAAATCAAAAACAAAAAGCGGAAGTTGCTTTTTAGGTATGTACGCAGCACGACATCCACCCCCTCTAAACCTGCACATCCTCCGGTATGTGCCACATGGTCTCTTTGTAAGATTAGACCTCTTGTACATCTTCCTTGTCTTCTTCTTCACTGGATGATTCCAGAGCTTCATGTTCACCTTGATCTTCCCCTGTGTTTTTATCTTCTTCCTCATCCATATCTTCTAGATCATTGTCTCCTCTTCTCTTAAACATTTTAATCCTTTTTCCTGCAATGGGAATCTTTACTTCTGTACCATCTAGTTCAGACAAGCTGTAAGTAGCATTTTCATGCACATGCTTTACAACATACGGTCCAAACCATCTTTTTGAGAACTTACGCATGACTGTGTGCTGGTTATCAAGGCTACTATCATACACTAAAACCCAGTCACCTTTGTCGATTGCTTTGCTCCTGAGTCGATGTCGCTTATCAAAATAGTCCTTGTTTTTCAACCTTGCATTTTGAGTCGTTCTTTTGCAGCTTCAATGTCTCGAGGTCTTCTCTCTAGCTGCCTTATACGCAGTGCAAGGAGATCTTCCCTACTAAGCCCCTCTTGCCAAGGTAGTACATTCCATGTGGGAATTGTATCCTCAATCGGCATCACTGGCTTTTGACCATGCATTAGCTCCGCAGGCATGTAGCCAGTTACTGAGCTATGTGTTCTACGATCAGCCCATAAAGCATATGGTAACAATTTTGGCCACTCACCAACTCTTCCTTCGCAAGCCTTGGCCAAAGCTTTGATGATAGGAGGATTCCCTCTTTCACTCTTTCCATTGCCTTCAGGGTTTTAAGCTGTAGTAAGAGAAAGCTTGATCCCTAATCTAGAAAAGAACTCCCTTGCTTCTTCGGCATCTAGTTCACCTCGATCTGCAGTGATTTTTCCCACACAACCATAACGGCAAATCACCTCATCAAGAAGGAATTTGCACATAGCTTCTGTGGTCTTAGCTCTTAATGCTCTTCCTTCAACCTGGTTAGTTAGGTCCTCTCATGCAAGAACGAAGTATCTCATCTGCCAGAGTCCTAAAGGCATCGTGACTAGATCCACAACCCATCTATAGTGCATGGCTAGTGGATATGTAGGGTGCAATCCATCACGATGTCCAACATTTGAATACATTTGACAAGTTACACACGACTCTACAAACTGAGATACATCTTCATACATACCCTTCCACCAGTATTTTTCTTTCAACTTGGAGAAGGTTGCCCACACACCCCTGTGTCCAGCCCATAGACTCTCATGAAACTCTTGCATGAGCTTTACTTGAGTCTCTTTTTTACATATAACCCGTTGTGGTGTAGCACCCTTTTGTTTAGGATGCTTCCACAAGTAACCATCCCTTAAATAGTACCCATATGCTTTCCTGCGTATCCTCTTGAATTCTTGTTCAGACCAATCATCCTGTTTTGTTAGAGTACTCAAGTACCTTCCAATAGAAATCCAATCACCTTCATAAAGATCTTTCAAGAACAATTCAAGTGAATTAGTCATGCAGACATTGTTACCTTTGACATGAGAGATAGAATAGAATTTTGTGCCTACATCATCTCCCTCATCAATCATTTGTGACTCATCTTCATACCTTGCCCTTGATAGCATATCTGCCACTATGTTGTCTTTACCTGCAATGTGCTTAAACTCGGGATTTAAGGACTTAATGTAGGCAATCCACCGCAACATAGCAATGTCTGGTGTTGAGCAGCTTGTAATCATCCCAAGAAGTGGTAGACAATCTGTTTCTACAACCACACATGCACCAATTAGGTACTCTTTTCCACTTTTCAAGGCTGTAACCATACCCCATAACTCTCTCTTTATCTGTGGATAGTTTCTTTGGCGAGCACTTAGTACCTTTGCTCCAAATCTTACCACATACCTGTGTCCTTCTTTGTCATCTTGCCCTATTGTCCATCCAATCCCTGTAGGACTGGTATCTACTGTCACAATCACTGGCCTTTGACACTCATAGTCTACCTTTCTCAAAGTCGTTGCTGACTGGAGTAACTCCTTTATCTTTTTCATGGATTTTACATGTGCTTCTGTCCATTTAAACTTTTGATTCTTTCTAAGCAGCTCATAAAGAGGATCAGCTACATGTGCATAATGTGGAATCCAAATAACATAGAAGACACATGCTCCCAGAAACCTTCTAACCTCAGTGATGCTAGTGCATGTTTCTTTCATTCTTTGGATGACATCTACCTTTGATGGACAAGGTTTCCTACCATATGGCCCGCACATGTGCCCCACAATGAGCACTTCTTTGACACCAAACATAGACTTTTTCCCTGACAATGTAAGATTCACTTCTTCCAACCTAGACAAAATTTTATCACAATCATTTATGTGATTTACCACAAACCTGCCACATCCCTTGAGATCCAAAGCTTCATCTTTGTCACTTTCTTCACATCCTTTGATAGGCAAATCATCAATGAAAGGCATTGTGATTGGAGGAATAAAGTCACGTAAGACCTTATTCATCCCATTCATCATATGTGCAACCGAGTTGGTTGCTCCCTATGGCAAGGTACACATCCTTACCAAACCCAAAGGTGTCCTCATGGTTGTCAAGTCTCTGCTTTCGATTGCAAGCTGAAATTGATCATACCGTGAGTAGAGATCCCCCATTGAGTAGATTGCCCTCCCTGCAAACGCCCCTGCAAACTTGGTTGTAAAGAAGCATGTTCAATCTTTTCCCTGTTGTTGGGTGGTAAGGGTGAAGCTACTGGTTTCACCTTCTTTGCTACACTCTTGTATTTAGTTTCAACATGGACTTCTGGGCCAACTGTTTGGCTTTCTTTAAAGGCTTCTATTACTTGATACATTTACATAGAGAAAACTTCCACAACTTCATTTTCAAGATGCAAACTAGACCTCATTATAGCATCAAGCTCACCCATAGTATCTACAAAAGAAACTTGTTCACACAAACCCAAAACATTTTCATTAGACTTTAGCAACCCACTCTTTTTCATGCCTATTTGTACATTATGCACATATTGCCTCTCATATCTCTTCAAATCTTCAAGTTTTGTAAAACATACTGATCCATTTCTTGTTACCAAGGAGCTCATCGAGAAAGTTTCACCTATTTTTGGATCAGGCGAGACCCTTTTTCTTTCTATACCACTGCAATCCCGCTTTACAATGGTACTTGGCCAAAACCCATCATTTCTCTATGATCATGAAACTCTTTGCTTACCTTTGGTAGAGGATGTTCTCTGAGGTTGTCACGATTTCTTTCATGGTTTACACAGACTGTGAGAAATTGGACAGCTCGTTTACCATCTTTGCTACGTATTCTAGCATATGCTGAACCATCGTCCATTACCTTTGTTTCCATTCAAACTCCCACAATGTAGGGTTGTCCAAGGATGAGATGATATGAAGATGTATCCTGTACAAAGAAGTTTTGGTCAATCTTTACATCACCTATTGTTACCTTCACACCTGGACATGCTGCATACAATTCACCGGATGAATTGTTTGCCACTTTTACCATCCAGCCATGATCTGTGTCCATCGGCCATTTGTGTAAAGAATGAAGATGCAAGAGAGCTACACAAGACAAGCACAAAGCACACAGAGATGGAAAGCTTCTTCTTCTTCTTCACAGAAAAGAGAGTACAAAATAGCACATATGTACATGCGGTCACTAAGTGTGAACTCGCTAGAAGCGTACTAGGCTGGCACTATAAGTGTAGTCCAGCTGTAGAATCACTGGCAGAGATCCTCCGTGTCGGTCACCTAACGCGCCAGTGAGTAAATGCCGTAAGCGGCCAAGACCCGTAGTGGATGCCAACTCAAGGTGTAGAGCTCGACATCTCAATAATTTGCACTTGTTGTAGAGACTCTTTGACATTATGTTTATTTCTGAACCATGGTCAATCAAGGCAACAAATGGCTCTTCAAGATCACCTACCTTAACCAAAGTTTCTGTAGTAGCCCTTGCCCAATGACTTCGTGAATAGTAACTCCTAGGAATATCTTCAACTTCTTCATCATCATTTGAGAAATGCACTTGCTTCACTCTCCCACTAGATTGGTAGCATCCTACCATAGCTCCATCATTCTCCTTATTTTGCAGTTGCATCCCTTGTGTCTTCGAGGTTTCCCCTTCAACCTGTGGACGAGAAACTTCAGCAAGGGTTTGCCTCTTCCTCTTGATGATGTCAATGATCTCCTCGTGGAATTCACGCTTTGCAATGCCAAGAACTTCTCCCAGAGTGAACTCAATCTTGCTATTCAAGATCCTTTCCTCCAAGACTTTCTTTAAATCTGTAGCAACGTCAATACCAGATTGTAGTTTATAAGTGGGGCCTTTTGTCTTACCTTTCGTTGGCTCTTTCTTCTTTCCTGTTGTAGACTCCTCCATGAGTACTTCAGGTGGAGATGCTCCTTGTTTTGAGGGTGTTTGAGAAGGCATTGCGAAGCTTCTTCCCCCACTTCTAGAAGCTCTTTTTGATGGTCCTTCATCATCATTCTCACGTCTGCGCTTCTCTTCTACAATTGCCTCATTTTGTTGGCATTTTGTAATGTAGGCATGCACTGACAATGAGTCCACTGGATCATTCCATCCTGTTTCTAGACGTATACAATCACCTGCTTCATGTAGAATCTCTTTTGTAAGCTTTCCCTTTTTAGCTAATTGCATGACATTTGGTCAAATTTGACCATGATGGTCACTCACCTCTTCATCACAAGAATGTTCAATTTTTACTCAATAAGTAGCTCCCTCAACTGAAGAGGTGGCATGCTTGGTTGCCATATCTTCAACTAAGGTTTGCATTCCCCCCTTCCCAAAGTTAGTTCTCAAGGGTAGACCTGTCTCTCTTAAGTGGATTTTACCATCCTTAAAAAAGACAACATCTTTTGACAAAGCATCACTAAAATCATCACAATCCCTTCTTACATGGTCTGTACTATCACACCAAATACATCTATTAACAAACCCTTCTTTGGGCTGTTGTCTTTGCCTAGGAAGTGGCCCTGATGGTTGGCCTTTTTCTTCAAGCTTTGCAAACTTCACCTTCAAGTCACGCATTCCCTTCACAAGCTCATCTAGCATGGACTCATCAAACTTAGGAGCGATAAAAGTAGGCTTTACCATTTTGTCAGAAGTTGAGGTGGAAGGACTTGTAGTGTTTACTACCATCTTGTCCCTTCTTCTTTGTCGTTTGGCAAGCAGTGAGACAGCACCTTCAACCTCATTCTAGTCGGTCTTTAGTCCTTGCTCAGCATCTTTATCTTCAAGAAGAAGCTCCAAATTTTCTTGAAACTCTTTACCTGCAGCTTGTAAGAAAAGATCTGTCTTCTTTGTATCTAGTGTGGCCCTTTCTGTCCTAGTGAGTTGTGCATAGCGCCGCTCAAATTCCCTAAGTAGCTCTGTTATTGATAGTCCTTGCTTTGGCTTGACTACCCATTCTAAGAATGTCCTTTTGGTCACTCTCTCCGAGTCCTCCATGAAATATTCCTCCTTTAAAGCTACTTTGAGTTCTTCCCAATTTCTCCCATGCCCATCTTTAATTGCCTTAACATGCTCCCTAATTTCTGGAGCAACAACTAGCTCAAAGCTTTGAATCATCTCACCTTCTGACACGCGATGCAGCTCCATCTCCTTCACATACTCGCGTAAGTACTTGGTTACATCTTTGCCATTGAATTGATCCATTCTGTTGACGACCGCTTGTATGGCCTTCGTTGCTGAAATCTCCCTTCTTTCAGTGGCATGTTGTTGTTGCATGAACATTGCAAATGCTTGAAACATTTGCATTGTTGCTGGGTCAAAATGCATACCCTGCTGCTCAACATGATCACCCATGGTTACCCACAAACTCTCACCCTAGCAGATTTCGCGTCGGGTTCACCAAAAATATATCGAGAAATTTGCAGTCTTGCCAGGAAAGCACCGGGCTTATGGCTGTGAGAGTTTGTGAGAGAACTCAACAAAAACTATATGAAGGATTTAAACCATAGATGCCATGAAAACTAGGGTTTGGAAAGAAGTGCAATCAAAGAAGACTCACTCTTTCTCTCTTGCACTGACACACACACAAAGAAAGAACGCAAAAGAGAATGTCAAAACAATACGAGGATGAAAACATCAAGGCTATGGTCATATCGTATCATGGGTAATATGAAATGGTTAATGGATGAGTTAATGGCATTCAATCTTGGCTGACCAAATAGGCTACGAATTGTTCTTTGGAATTGTAGTTTTGTGCTTACCATAATATAGATATTTTGTCTAGTGATTGGGATTAACTGTGTGTACAAATCCTCTTGGTTCATAGCAAGATAACTACGCTTAAATCAAAAGAAAAATTATAGTCTATGAGAGGTAGTATGATGGGATCCGGTGATAGAAGTATTTCATTGAGCCTTTCAGGGCCGAGCAGAAACACTATACGTTGTTGAAAGTGTATTTTACGGCTAATCCATACGTTAATTCTAATAGATCGTATAGAGTGAAAGCGATAGAAATGATCATCATGTGGGTTATTCATCTAGGATAGTATGTGAGAAATGTAGATATGAGAGAAGTAAAGAGATGAGAAGTTTCCCTCCCAAGCCCTATTCTTGTCCGTAGGCAATAAGGATACTGCGGGGAGAGATGTACCTGTAGCAAGAGAACCTAGAGAGGATGAATTACTAAGAATGAGAGAGATAGGTTTGGTTAAGGAGATGAGATTAGATACATATATATATATATATATATATATATATATATATATATATATATGTTGGATTAGAAATGAAAATGAAAACAACAAGAAATCAAGAAAACATCAATGTAGAACACATCTTACTTGAAACCCTTCGGCACCATTATTGATGGGAGAGAGAAGAAGAGTGGATAATTCCACTTTGGTTGATACACCAAGTGCAAGACCTTCTTTGATTAGAGTTGATCTTCCAAGGTTAGCTTGTTGCAAGAATGGCTAGTCTCCCTCTAGGAGAAAGTGTAGACTTGGGCTTATGTTAATGGCTAAGTACAATTACTACTCACTTCCTCATGAATTCCTCTCATCAATGGCTTAAATGCTTGAGTTCCTTCCAAGGAAGAAGAGGTCCCCTTTTATAGGTGAAGGGAACCCCCAAGGGTTTACACAAGAAGAGAGGAGCCAGTGTGAACAGGAATTGGAAAAGTTGGAAATGAGCTGCCCCTGCATGATGTGGGCAGACTGGGGTCCAGTACTTTGATCATATCTCCTCAACCGTGGCTCCAAATAAAAAAGTAAAAATATGAGCAAAAACTTCAGCTCATTAGCTACGATTTTCATTTTAAAATCGTTTTCCAATTCGGATTGGAACCTTGTGTAAAAAATTCATCAAAATAGGGTCCATTTATGGCAACAAAAGTCTTCATGTGGTCTCCTCAGCCTAGACATTCATTTAATTCCAAAGGACACCTCATGCCATATGAAAGCATGACATTGCTCCTTGATAAAGTTTTGTAATCATGCTTGCAATAATGCATTAAAATAAGTGTATCTTTGAAATCATGCCACCTAGTGTCCCACTAGGATTTGATTCTCTCCTAGTAGCTATTTAAAAAGAAATATAAGAAAAGTATAAAAAATACATAGAATATATATATATTAGAGTTTACCCTAGATATAGGATCTAGCTAGGGTGTGAGATGATAATGAAATAGTAGAAATAAAGAATCAATGCTTTTTGCCCCAAGTTAAAGAGGCGGAGCTATTGATGCTTTTCCCATAGTATTTTCTGATGGTAAAGTAAGGATATGTTACCCTTGAGAAAAATAATAGGATGAGATAGAAGGCTTATTATTATACTTAAATATGCATATGTACACTATAGAAAATATAATTATGTATCTAAAAAAATACAAGATAGATCTTGTAGCATGCGTTCCCACTATGTACGTGTCACAGCACGACAGCGTCAAGCACATGTTCAACACCAAAGTAACAAGCGAGCTTCTTACATGTCATATGACAAATCGCTCCACCGATGGGGTATGAGAGTGCCGGCTAACTAGCCGGCATGGCAACACATCAAGCAGACATGGCCGGAGTTTAGAGAAGAGCCTCCTCACTTGAGGCTCGGTCTGGCTAGTGATGGGGTAAACCCATTTGGGAATCGGTCTACCTCATGGAGTACTTGGCCAGTGGTTGTTGTGAACTACAACATTCCACCATGGGAGTCAACCAGGAAGGGGAACATTTTTCTCTCTCTTCTAGTCCCACGAAAACACAAGGTGAAGAACATGGATGTATATTTAGCACCTTTGATTGAAGAGATTCAAGAGCTATGGAACGGCATAGATGTTTTTGATGTGTCAAGACCACTTTGTGATCAGTGTACAATGATCAAGTGCATTCTCATGTGGACCATGCATGATTACCCCGGTCTTGGAGAGATTTCTAGTAAGCTTATACTTTGTGACACTCTTTAATGTCTTTGCATTGGTCACTTATATGCGGTTATGTCTTTTGTTTTTGTAGGACTATCGACATTTGGACATAGTGCATGCCCAACTTGTGGACCCTCACTCGTGACAGAGAGACCCGCTCTACTTGGTAGGGTGATCTACCCCAATAACCATCGCTTCTTGTCGCCCACACATAGATCTTATGCTCCACCATGCAATGGGATGGAGCCAATCCATTGGACCATGGCCGATTGGTCAAGACATTGGAAAGAGCATCACAACACATTGCCTCCTCCCAATGATCCACTTAGGGGTATGTCTAGGTACTCTATTTTCTTATCACTACCCTATTGGGCTTCATTAAAAATCCAACACCTATTGGATCCAATGCATGTGTTCAAAAATGTTGGGCAAGCTATATGGGATCACATAGTAGGCAAGAAAGATTCATTGGGGGCTAGAGAGGATATGAGGGCCATAAGGAGGCTCCCTCCTTTGGCCACACCTCGCATGGGGCCTCGGGGGAAGATGGTTCTTCCAAATTCTATCAAGGGTGAATCAAGAGCGGATGAAACAAGTCATTGCATCCATCCGTACTCCAACAGGTTATATGCGTTCGCTCAAGGATGCCTTCACTAAAACTAAGAAAGGAGGATCCACACAACTGTATGGGCTCAAATCCCACGATTTGCACAAGATTCTTCAAGTAATGTGTGTGTGTTTATGTGAGTGTGTGTGTATGTGGTTTAGGGTTCTGGATACTAATAAGTCTCTTTGTTTGTGCTTCCAATTAGCATTAGTGGATTTGCGGACACGAAGGTAAAGGCTGCAATATTCAAGGTGAGAGAAGGCTGCAATATTCAAGGTGGGAGAAGTTGTCAGGTATAGCACAATTGATCCTCCCTCCTAAACTTCACTTTGAAGACTGACTTTACTATGAAGATTATGAAGGGTTTTTTGGTTACAGGTTTGTGAGTTCCAAAGAAATCGAAGTTTCAGCCATTCCAATAGCTCGACTTCTAGCGATTGAATCAACTTGTGCTATTGAGGATGCATTCCCACGTTCTATCCTTGTTAGCCAAGTTCACCTATTGCTCCATTTTGTTGAGGAGATAGACATTTGTGGTGTGGTTCACTCTAGGTGGATGTTCTTTCTTAAGAGGTTCCTAAAGACCTTGAAAGACTTTGTAAGGCTACGATCACAACCAGAGGTATTCATCGATCTTAAGCCTTAAACCTTATTAGGATTGGATTGTATTCACAACACTTTTTATTGGTTACTTTAATCACTAATGGTTTCATGTGTTCAGGCAAGCATGGCAGAGGGTTGGATTGTACAAGAGGCTTTTGTGTATGTCTCTCAATATCTTTTCACAATAGACCCATCATTGCCTCGTTTAAAGACGGAGGAAGAGGATCCAAAAAAACACGCAAACATTCCAAGTGGGAAAGGTTCTCTCATGATTTTGGATAGAGAATTTCAAGTCATAATCAACAACCATTGTCTACTTAATGCTCCCATCATGGGAAAATGGGTGGATATGTATATGGAGGTGCATACAATGAGAGAAAGGGAGAGGGAAGCATGGATGAGGTCGCATGGCCGTAGGCGAGAACCTCCCTTTCCTAAAGAGCTTTCCAAATACCGTGATCTAATTTCAGTTGGGTGGATACACAATGCCATGACCAAGGCCAAGGCACAAGGAGAAAAAATAAGCCCTAAAGAATGGGAGTACGTGCGAGGATGTCTACCAAGGGTAATATACTCAATGTGTTTAGTGTGTGTGTGCGAGTGTGTGTGTGTGTGGGTGTGTGTGTGTGTCATCTTTCTCTCTCTCTCTCTCTCTCTCTCTCTCTCTCTCTCTCTCTCTCTCTCTCTCTCTCTCTCTCTCTCTCTCTCATCTATCCTGATTGGTTTTTGCAGGCCTTCACATTCAACTCTATGTGGTCCTAAGTACGTCATTTTTGAACCCGCAAGATAGATGAGCGTCGAACCACTCACGATAGTGGAGTTATGGGCAACTTTGTCACCAAAACACAAGAGGTGAGGGAATGTGGAACAATAGAGAGGATAATCAAAGTGGATTTCAGAACATTTCACAAATATCTCTTTCACTGCCGATGGTTTGCGGGTGAGGTTAAGAGACATGAGAATGGGCTCTATATGGTAGACTCCGGGAAATTTCATCGCGGAAAGACCGACAACTTGGTGCAACCTAGTAGTTGTGAGCAGGTAAAGTCAATGTGCAACTCACTAAAACATTATATGATACATATAAAACTACATTTATGTTGTTGTTTTCTCTATGACCTATAGGTGTTTTATGTGCCTTGTATATATCAAAGACGACTTTGGTATGTTATTCTAGTCACACCACAGACCAGATCTATCTTTGCAAATACGAACATAGAGAATTTGGCAGATCCCACCATACCATCTCAAGAAGACGCCAATGACGATGATGCAGTTGAGGTCGAGGAGAACCAACCATTCCCAATAACCAACCATAGTGAGGAGGAGGACGAAGATGGAGAGGATGATGATGATTCAATAGGAGAGGCTGTAGAGGATGAATCAATAGATTTATTTGTTGATTTAGCTACCATGGGGTTGGACATGGATGTAAGCACTTGTAGAGATCTCTTGGAGGATGAAAATTAACAATATCTTGTGGATTTTGTCTTCTTTCTCTACTTATGCTGTACAAAAGGGCTATTTGTTTATGAACGCAAGACAATACAGTTTTGATCATCGTTCGCTTGCCATTTCCATATGAATGCATAGTTGACGTAAGATTTTGAGGTGGAAACAAAATATTTTTTGATATAGAATCTCATGGAGTACAAATGAGTAGAGTAGGAGAATCATACCAATAGACGAGGCAAGCAAAGAGAAGAGAGGCACTAAAAATCCCAATGAGAATGGGATTTCTTACACTCCATGCAAAAAGGGGGTACCAATTTCTGAAAAGTAACAAAATAGAATAGAATTTATAGAAAGGGAAAAGTGGGAGAGAAATGGGGGAGGCCGGCCAAGTGGATTCTTCATGCGGTAATCTGCACGGCTATATGCACGGTAATACATGAGGTAATAACCTGCTACTATATACAATTACAAATGGTTACATTATGCCTATCCATATTGATGTTGTTGTGCATAGATGAATTTCTTATCTATGTAGTGTTTTCATAAGCTTGGACCACATGGTCTTATTGGTGCCCAAACGAGGGTTTTCAATATAATTATATCGCACATCAAATAGCATTTGAATACTTGTGTGTGAACATTAGTCGCAGCTTGCCATCCAAAGGTATATATTTTACCTTGTGGATCCGTACTTAGTATGTTACCGATGCCATATGTGTGTGCATGTGTGCTAACTAAGTTGCATTATATGTTATTGATAAATGCATAATACGTCATATACAGGTGTATTTTACATGACCTCATATTATACAGGCGTATTATATGTTGCCATATCAGCAAAAATGGGCAATCAATTTTTATCCTAGTTTTTTGATCAAAAAAATTTCGATCAAAAAATACTTTGCACAAAGAGTTTATCAATTGAAGAATATATTGATTAAAAAAAAAAGTATATATAGCAGCATCGCACCTTGTTGAGACTAGTATTCATCACAAAAGGTACTACATGTCAATAGTAGAGTTAAAAAATAATTTTTTTTATAATTCAAAAGTTATTGAAATTTAAAATAGTTTTAAAATATTTTGATTAAAATAAATTTAAGGTTTTTTAAATTTTGATTGATTTTTTTTTAAGGTTCAAATTATGTAAGCTTTGTATGTTGTGTACAGCTCAAACTCTCACTCATACAAGGTGTTTATTTTGTAGGAGTCACTTGCTACGTGCTCAGTTTACTGACATGTGGAAGTGAATTAGTGATATAATTTAGAGATTTTCATGGTGTGCAGAGTGTACTCTTAAATGACGTTATCAGTCTCCGCAAAATATAATAGAATAGAGGTCAATTTTATTTAGGTAGGTTCACTTTTGACATGCAGATATTTTCTCACCTTGAGGTGAACATAGATAGAAATTTGTTTGCCTTGTGTAAAGCCATCACACTATGCTCTCCCTAGAATCAACATTTAGGAATCTAATGTCCAAATACAATGATATTACATTATCTTTATTTGGATTCCTACGTCTATCATACTGTGTGATCGTACACGTGCAGCAATTGAAGATAGATAAGATTTCAAAGATCTACCGTGGAGTGTAATAACTTCATGTTTGCACTTCAGATAGATATGACAATCGTCAAGGTTTGCAATTAATCCTCATGTTCCAATGAGAATCACTTGCAAGATTTCATTAATATTATCGATTATCGTAATGTGTGAAAGCCGGAAGCTTGCACTTTAAATAAATCGATATAGTGCAATGTGATGATGAAATTTATTTGTATTGTTTAAATAAGCGATTAAGATTATTAATTATCATAATGTGTGAACGCCAAAAGCTTGCACTTTAGATGAATCGATACAGTGCAATGTGAGCATTGTGATTAAAATGCTTTGTTTGAAGTGATGAAGTTATTTAGTGCATGAAAATATAATTTGATTGACATGAGTTTATTGAACAATGACAAGACTATCATTGTTTATTGTTAATTGATAATGTAGCACGAGTCTCATTGATAATGTGGACAGATTTTGATCACTATATTGATCGACAGAGCATTGCTTGTGTAGTTTGTTGCTTTGAATTGATTTGACCTCAAAATTGACAAGTGGATTTGTTGATCTGGCAGTTTAAATTTATCTATCAGCATGGTGAAAGGACATGAGTGGAGTTACGTCCACGAGCTGCGTGCTGAAAGAATACATCTAGATTAAAATGCAAGATGTGCGGCCACAACTTTTGTGGTAATCCGATCAGAATCAAAGAGCGTTTTTTTAAAGTCCCCTGTAATGTGTCCGAGTGTACGGCTCCACCAGGAGATATTCATGCTATATTTCCAAAGTATGCTTGCATAGCAGAGCAGATTCTTGTAGTAGCTAAAAAGAAAAGTGCTAATGCCAAACAAGTTGCAACGGATGTTGATGTTAGGAAATATGACGTAGCTAAATAGATATTTGAGTAGATTACTTAATGGAGAGAGATAGATTTCACACACAAGAGATTATAGAGTAGAGAGAGAGAGAGAGTACACATGATATATGTGGTTCACCCAATGTGGGCTACGTCCACAGGAAAACAGCCACTCAATGGCTTTAGTACTTCAAAACAAGAAGTAGTTTACAAAGCGAATATACCCTTAATAGAGCTCCCACCTTGCTTCACTTTCACTACCTCACACCCACCTTGTTGCATCAACTCCACACTATGAAATGTGTGTAGCAATGGCCTCCTTTTATAGGCCAAAAGGGCTGCCCTCTCTCATGAGAGGTAGCCATGTGTAGTCGCCCTTGTGTAGATAAGTCCAAATCGGACCCTCCAATCCGCCCATGTGTGGTCTCCCTTGTCCACTTTTGAATTCGGCCACCAACCACCGGCCATTGACTTTCGATCACCGGCCACTGGCCATTGACTACCAGCCACCAATCAACCGACCAACCGACCGGTCGTTTTTTGACCACTTTCTGGCCGCCGTCCAACCATAATATTCCGGCAAAAAGGAATATTCCGGCGAGACTGGGCATTAAAATTTTGGTTTCCGGCAAGTGATTTTATTTTTGGCGAGTTATTTTTCTTCACGCATGATGGATTCTCCTGGTAATGGGGGCCTTACAAATGTGCGTTTTTAACACAAAAAATTACAAGGGGTAAATCAGGCTCCATACTTAATAGTTGAAATGTCTGCTGTCAATAAGAGGATAGAGCATGTGTCTACGCAAGCAAATGATCACACTTCCTAGTATACTCCTTTTCATGGACATGCTTCAACGTCAGCAGCAAAAAATTCTAGCTCAACTAAAGTTAGTAAAGCACCATCCAATGGCCAAACATTGTATGAAGTGTTAGATAAGCAATGGTTGCTTGAGTTGCACTTGAAATGGACGCAAGCTTTTGTGGCATACGGTATACCATTCAATGCTATTTGCAACCCCATATTTCAAGATTATTTAATGAGCACAGCCAAAAAAGGGTTTGTGCTTCCCGATTATAATAAGGTGCACACAGAGTATCTAGATAAAGTGAAAGACAATACTGAAGCCATCCTCAAGTGCATGGTGATGGACTTTGTTCCTGCATGTGGTTGATACATAGCGTTGGATGGATGGACCAACTATCAGAAGAAGTTGTTCATCAATGTGATGCTTATCAACCCTAGAGGATCTATGTTTGTAGAAGCCATTGACACCTCTTTAAAAGAGAATACCAATGCTTATCTAGCAAGGATATGAGAGTGTGTCATAGCAAAGGCAGGTGGGCCAAAGAATGTGATTGCAATTGCCACAGATAATGCATCCAATGTCAAGGTTGCAGGAAGGGCTATCCAAATTAAGTACTCAAAGATTACTTGGGTGCCATGTGCCACGCATACTCTTACTCTGCTACTAAAAAACATTGGTAAAATGGTGGTCATAAATGCTACTAGATGCAAATTATGTGATGAAATTTATTTGAGAGCATCAACTTTCATATGATCTTTTTTGAATAAAATCACCCAGCAAAACTTGGAATTTAAATTCAAACTTCCACCACTTAAAAGAGGCAACAAAGTGTCATAAATGTCCTATGAGCTTACATCTATTGTCTCTAGTACATAACAGCAAGGGCTAAATAGAATCTTCCACAAACAAAACATCCAGTGAAACTAGAATACACTTTGTTTGTGGATGATACAATGTGTAATCTTTGCTTTCAACACTATAACTAGAAAAAATAAATTTGACAGCCTTATCATCCAATTTTTTTGCACTGTGTTTGTGGCACCAAAGCATATGCCAAACAGCCAAAAACATGCATGTGCTCAATAGAAGGTTTTCTAACATGCCATGCTTCATATGGAGTCATAGACTGCAAAGCTTTCTTAGGACACCTATTAAGTACATAAGTGGCACACATGATGGCGTCAAGCCAAAACAAATGATGCAAAGCTTGACTTTTGAACGTACATCATGCCATTTTTGTAAGTGACCTATTCTTCCTCTCAGCAACACCATTTTGTTGAGTTGTATAAGGCATTTTAAATTGGTGTTTTACCCCACGACTATCCAGAAATGCTTAAAATTCATGAGACATATACTCCACCCTCGATCAAAACGGAGGATGCCCATAGTACATTTTGAGACATTTTTAGCCATAGACAGACATTTTTTGAAGCACATAAATACTTTGGACTTATCTTCAAGCAGATCTACCCATGCATGCTTGGAGTAATCATCAATAAAAGTCACTAAGTAAAGGTAATTTCCCAAGGATCGAGTTTGCATGGGCCCACAAACATCACTATGCACAATCTATAACCTGCATGTGGTCCTAACTAAACCATCCTTTGGAAACTTAGAATGTTGCATCTTACCCAAACTACAACCTTCACACACATGTTTGACAGGTGCTTCAAGAGGCATCAAAGAAGCAACCATCAAAGTAGCAACTTGGTAAAAATAATATGATCAAAACATATATACATGCCAAAGTTATGCATCTAAAATAGCCTTTGAATCCACAACTACATTTGAAAAATTTTGCCCACACTTGTCATACAAAGTGATCTTATACAGCCCATGGCATAAAATTCTAGATACAATAATTTCATCACCAAAACTGAGATCATGTACTGTACATCTCTCATCCAAAAATTTTACTACAAGACCAAGTCTAGCAAGTACGGATACAGAAAAAAGATTCTTCTTGATCCCAGGTACATAGAGTGCATCAAGTGTGAAAGAACTACCATTTTCCGCAAGAAGCACAAACTTTCCAACTCCGTGAAATCGATAAGAGGCACTGTTGGCACAAGTAAATGAACTCCCATGAGGGACAAACTCAAGAGAGGTGAGAAAATCACGATGTGAGGTAATGTGCTTTGTAGCACCACTGTCAGTGAATCTCTAGCAACAACTGACATGCATGTATCATGGACAGTAGGATTATAGGTACACTCTGGACTAAAAGCCCATTTTGCATCAACATCAACATCACAATCTCCTTTCACAGAAGACTCAACAATAGGTGCATTTGTAGTGGAACCAGCATTTGCAGTGGAACCACCCTCTTTCTTCTTAGCCTCTTTGGTTTTCAGCTTAGGACATTGCTTAAGTGATCAAGCTTTACAATAATAGAAACACATCTTCTTTTTTCCTTTATCACCAAAATTTCCAGACATATTTCTGCTAGCAGAAGCATTAGGAATAGGTGATTTTCCACTCGCAAAAAAACCATGAGAAGTGGCTGCATTATTGTTACCAACTTTTCTTTGAGCAGCAATAAAAGCATGTTCAACTGCACGCTGCCTTGTCTTGTTTTTTTTGGAAAGTGACTCTTGCAATAGTAATGTGCATAATGTATCAAAATTGACAGCTTCAGGATTTCCCTAGGTCATAAGTCTCCAAGTACTAGCAAATGTATGGTAAGAATCTATGAAGGCATCAAGAACAATCTGCACAAGGAAACTGTCTATAAATACTTCACCTACTACAGAAATAAGTTTGATAACCTTGACACCAACAAGGAAAGTATGCATGTGATCTTCCTCATGCATAATCTTTGATTCCAGCTCTTTACGTAGCAATGCAATTTTAGCCTCATGGCGACTTGCATAAAGACCAGTTAGAATATCCCAAGCCTGTTTTGTAGATTTTAGTGAGCGAATGTGAGGAGTAATAGTGGACTTCATAGAAAATGCAATCAATGCATGGGCCTACGCACCTTTAACATCCCCAAAAGGCTTTTTCTGCCATAGGCAAAACAACTCTAATAGCAGCAAGACCTGCAACATCCTCAACATCGCCTACATCCTCAGAACCAGGGTGTACATCAATTCTTAGCACAATATCCTAGACACCCTTTGACACAAGAACATGTTGCATCATGTAAGCCCACATAGGGTAATTGTCTCCATCCAATCTATACTCAGCAGAAGCAAACATCTTGAACAAATCTATGTTGTTGGCAGCCATGACAACTGTCTGTACCTGATGTGAATTGCCCGAAAAGAGGAGAAATGAAACGGGAACAACACGTGCTAAATAGCAAAAACCATAAAAGACTATAAGGGACCTATTATGCAAAAAACGGCACTCAAAATGTTTTAGGACTAACTTATCTTTCCATTGCACACTAAGTAATGCACACTCTGTTGTGTGCCTTGAACTTCCAAGACCATATTAGGTATTTTGGTAAAAATCCCGCATTATGGGAATCTCCAAATTGACCAAATTCTTGTAATTTGGGAATTTCCAACTTAAAGTGAGAAAAAAGGAGACAAACTTGTTGATAAGATAGAGTGAAAATCTTATTGGATTGTGGTGTTGATAAACACCAAAAGTCAAGAGGATGAACAAAGCATGAATTTAAAGAAACAATCTTAATTAAATAAGAGAAAGAAATATTGATACAACTAGAGATCTTGTTTACAAAATTGACTCTTATAGTCACAATAAAAGCTCCGCATAATCTACTCCAAATTTGATGCCATATCCAAATTTTGATCCAAGCGTGGTTGATGTGCACGAGCAAGACTTGCTTTAGGTTTTAGAGCATGCCTTTTTGGAATCTTAATTCTAGAAAATGGTCCTTTATTTTTGGGTCACCATGACCAAACAATTGCATCTACCATTTTCCACACTTGTGGGCCCTTGCAGTTGAGAGCCCAAAAACCCTTCAAGAAATTAGTGTAAGCTTGAGTATCCATCATCCCACTCTTTCTTGCACAAGGTTCCCAATATTATATTGAATCACTTTTTTGGTGGTTTGGTGATGTAGACTCGTTATCAATGTCTGATAAATCCATTGCAAGTCAAACTAGATAGATTTCCATGTCATTTGGAACTAGCATAACAAAGTCACCTTGGTGAACATCAGACGTAGGGTCAAACTCTTCCCATGATCTATCTTGTTGAGGACCACGAAAATGATCATTCAACTCTTCAAGGCCTAGAAATCTTTTTGCTCCTTGTTGTAAGCTCATTGTAGTGGATTGTAGGTGAGAAGAGTCTTGAATTGTTGGCCAAAAATTTCATACAAACCTCCCTCTGATATGGTTGCTTCTCCAAGCTCCTCAATCACCTTACTCGAGTAATCTATCACAGATCTATAATACCGTGGCACATTTGAACCATTCCCTAGATTTTGCCAAAACTTAATATAATTCTTCAACCCTAAAATCACTTCTTCATGAGCCTTGACATATTTAGCCATTGGCACCAAAAGTGGATCTCCATGTGGCAACATTGGATTGTCTTGTATGTCTATTTTCCAAAGGCAAATACTTCCACTCCAACTTGATACACCTACACGTGCCTTATACTACATCATTAGTGTGCGCATCTGTCGCACGTGTCAATGCAAGGAACTTTCTGATACACTGTGTGCGAGCCACAAATGGCTCCAAGCACGCAACTAGCATAAACTAGTAAGCTCAAAGATGGCGATGGTGTGTCACTCACCGCTCTACGCTTGCTATTGTGGAGGATTCCTCGCCGCGAAGAAGAAGGAGCCGCCACTGCACCACGCTCAACCACCTTCGCCGCCACCGTGCCATCGTTGCAATGCTCGATTGTGCACTCTCTTTCTCTCTCTCTCTCTCTCTCTCTCTCTCTCTCATGCATGCACACACACACACACACACAAAGAGATGAAGAAGAAGAATATGGAGATGGAACAAGAGCACTCTTCAATTGCACAAATGAGAGATTGAGTGAATTTTAGGTTTAGTTGACTTTTATATGAGCTCGTCCCATTCACACTTGGGCACCCATGCTTAACCAACTAATCCCTTGAATGTTCCAGTTAGAGTGCGCCTCTCATCGGAGATCACTCTTACCCTTTTCCTATTGGACCGACAAGCCCGGTACCTGACTCTACCAAATAAATAATATGGCATCCATTGTAGGTGATAGGAATGTGCGTGAGGGTTAACATGCCCCCCTTTCTGATGTAGATTCCATCCTCGGAAGCTATTGAGTTGAACCTTGTTCGTCGAGGTGGAAGAGCATTTGAGATGAATGTCCTTAGCCTTCTTTAGTCACTGCAAAATCAAACAACATTAGCATAGTAATTGCATTCTCATATACAATTAAAATGCATAGGCAGTTGTAGGCAAACAATTTGGTTGGTAATAAAATTTTAAACCATTTGTCAGCAGTAAGCATTAAATTGCAATGTAATCAAACGCATAAACAATTGTAAAGATAAAAAATTAAACAAATCCAGGATCGCTAATTTAACGGTTGAAAGGCACTAAAGATTGACTATTAATACCATGGGTAAGCTTCTCAATTTTCTCTGGTCAATTAAGTTGTTTAATCGCGAGAGCCAAGTATTGCATGTCCGAGGGCTAACTAGAGGCTATACCTAGAAGACCTTGTAGTTAAGCTACCATAAAAAGAATTGCTCATGATATCATCACCTTACTTATTTCCTTTTCTTTGACCCCCCAAAGTATTTTCACATTGTTTCAATTTTGATGTGTGTGCTTATTTTGTATGCCTTGGGTTTTTTTCTTTTCAAGGAAAATCACCCACACTGGGAACCTCTAAGGCTCTAGTACCATAGGTGATACATGTGAGTGGAGTACGAAATCAAGATAAGATTTCTCTTCCAACTTAAAATTTTACATTGTGGCACTTTGGATTTTTTGTTTGTTTGTTTTCAACATTTTAATTTTGTAGATTTGGGGGGTCATATAACACTATTACCCTCCCCAGGCTCATCACACTAGTAAACTCCCTTTATAATACTTAAGCTAAAGGTCAATAGGGACTAAGCCCACTAGAAAGCGCTAGTACATTGCACACAATGATGCCTAAATCGGATTAAGAACCTAAGTAACCATAGATTATTAGGAAGGCATTCCCCATGGTATTAAGAGAAGATCTCTAATTCCTAAATTGGTCAAACTAGCTTAGTCAGACTGCTTGAGTTTTAAACCGAAACAAGTGATTATGAGAAAACATTACATTGAATTTAATGTTTGGTAATAAGAAAATGCACTGAATATTATGCTACCAATCACAATTAAAACAGATAAACATGGATGCAAAAAGATAAGGGGCAATGCTAATGGACAAGAAACACATGTTTGTGTTGATGGTCGTGCTTGATTTGAAGTGTGAACGAGAGAAAGATTCCATGCAGGTCCAAATCCTAACAACAGCAACACGTTCCTGTACACACTAGGAAACACAAAGAATACCTCTAGGAGGTACATCAATGGGAAGAAAGAACTTTGATGATCATAATTCTAAAACAGAAACACTCCTATTGTACTAATCCTACCTACCCTCCATCACTCGAGTGATGAGGATCAAAGATGTTTTATGACATAGGTTTTTGTTCAGTGTACCGGATGTGAATGAGTAGGTCTGGGCCAATGTTTTGACTTTTATTGTGCATACTCGTTTGCTAATTTCTCTTGCTCTTTATTATTTTTGTTTTTTGTGAGTGTAAGTCTTAATATATACATTCCCTAAGATTGGAGATTGAGAGGTCAAAGAGGAAGGTAGAGAGGGGAGTGAGTGAATGATGACTACCAGAAAACACTTTTTAATCTTTTTTTGTGAGTATAAGGCTTTATATATACATTCCCTAAGATTGAGATATTGAAAGGTCAGGGAGGAAGGTTAAGAGGGAAGCAAGTGAATGATGGATGTCAGCAAACACTCCCCCCTTCCTTGGGTAGATCATACCGTTTGAAATGTGCTCGTCACCCTTTGAAACCAGTTGTTCCACTTGGTACTAGGTGAGGATTTTTGCTAGTAGTTTTATATTACCTTAGGTGCCTCCTCGAGTTGAAAGGGTGGTAAGGTACTCTCCGAGGATCGAACTTGAAGTGGTTCATCAGGTGATTCTTGAACACTGGGAGGTGTGGATTCCTTTGTAGCTTCATGGAGGTCCACTATTGTAGGTGGAGGATGTGGAGAAGCTTTTACCTCTATGTATGCATTACATGAGGAGCTAGAAGCTTCATGGGACCCCCCCTTCCTGAGCTAGGTGGAACAAATCGTTCTTTCTTTGGTACCCAAACTAGCTCTAGAGAGGGTGTGTAGCATTCTATGATTTTTTTCTTTCCACGATTGCCAATGCGTTTTGGAGCTACATGATTGGGCTCACATGGGTCAAGTGACAAGTAAGAACACAATTTACATTTTGGCACTTAGATTTGATCATTTTCTTGATAGTAGCCTTGGGTTTCCAATAGTCGTTTAGGAATCCACCGCCATGTTTCCTTACATTTCTTGGGGCGAGTGGGAAGTTTCTTACAAGGCTTCTGTTTTTTAGCACTAGCTATGGTCGCTAAAGAAGCTTTAGGGACCCACTTGTATGTTTTCTTCGTTATATTAGGATGAGTCTTGTCATAAGCTATATGCATTGCTTCTAGAATATTTAAGGGTACGGGCATTTCATCCCCCTCAGATAATACCCAGGTCATCGTTCCTTTTTCCTAAGTGTATATGGTTGCTGCTAGGTGGACCCAATCCACATTGTCCAACTCAGACATCCCAAGTAGTACATCCAGATAAGGAGAATCTTCCCCAGCATCAGTGTCCGCTTTACACGTGTAAGAATACTACAATGGGGCCGAGTGAACTGTGGTGTCAGATTTATGATCAATTATAAACCTGTTTCCTAGAGGATGTTCTCGACCAGTTACAAGATCCACTCGAATGACAGAATCTTGGAACTGTAAGTAGACATGGGTTTTACACCAGTCATGCACCATTTTGGCTTCCCTCATGAAAGGACGTCCTAAAATCATCTCAGATGACATAGTGTTCTCGAATAAATCCATAACAATGAAGGTAACTCTTATTTTATGTCCAAAGACCTTGATCTTGAGATCTTCTAGCATCCCAATAGGTTTAACAATAGACCCATTGGCGATCTTCACTACTATGGTTGTGGTTGCAAGGTGAGGTCTTCCGATAATTTCCTAGAAATTTTTAGTCACAATCCTAGCCCCAGCGCCACCATCAAGGATTCCCTTCATAGTTAATCTCTTAGTAGTGTTTGGTATGGTCGCATTGGATTCATCACCCTCAAATTATTGTCCCAACTTGTTAACAGGTATTTCTATAACAAGGTTCTCATCTAGGTTGGGTTGTGGATCTAAGTGTTCCTACTCTATTGGAATCTCCCCAGCTCCATCCATCTGTGCAAATTGTGGTAGCCCAAACTTTAGTTCTCCATGAGGAGGGCTCGAAGAGCTGAGACTAGCTCAGGGTCTTTATATAGTTTGGACGTGATGGTGGTTCTAACTTCTGAAGATAGGAAATTCATCAATTTGGCAATGTTTAGCGGCACCTTTTGGGCTTCAGTCCCTTGACGTGGGGAAGATGGGATCTCCATTTCTTCTATAGAATCAGGTAGTCCCTCTATAAACATTCTTTCCATCAAGAAGTGAGTACGCCCACTTTCCCGTGACTTTAAGTCACTTTCTTCTTGGATGACACTAGGTATGGCTAAGGGTCTATGGACTTGGTGAGCTTGTTGTTGTGTAGGGAAAACTATGTCTAAAATCAGGATCTGCCTAGGTGCTGGTTCTAGATCCCTTTGGGTATCTTCTACCAAACTCCTTAATTGCTTGACTCACTGGTACCATAGGTGTTGGCTCCTCGGTAACCTCAATCAAGTTTAATGGCGTGAACTTTGGTGCATTTGGATTATTTGGACATTGGGCAATCAAATGATCTATGCCACATCGATTAACATGAGTATCAACATTGTAGACGTGCTCGCTTGATTGGTTTGCATCAGTGTGGCGTTCTTTTGTAGCCTAATAGGACACCCGGCTACACGATGTGGACCTCCACACTCATAGCATTGAAGAGGTGGTCTCTTAGCAGTGTAATTGATATTTTGGCCTCTTGCCGCAAGAGCAGCTACTTGATAGATAGGTTTCACTTGTCCCCAATAGTTCTCCATGTAGTATTGAGGACTTTCTTCAAGTACATCCATGCCATAGGCAACATTAGGATCTATATCTTCCTCACAGCCTTCCAAAAAAACAGTAGATGACTCACAACCCACTTTATTCACAGAAGTGATTCTTGGATGTGGTGGTTGTGGTCCTAGCATTGGAGTGGTAAGGGTGTTGTTTGAACAACATTTTGGGCCCTAGGGACCATATTTTGTGCTGTTTGTTCAAGAGATGGGGCCGGCATCAATGCAGGCACTCGAGGTGTGTCTGTCCATGCTAAGGTTGGTCTATTGGCCATCACGTGCTTAAATACTATGCAATCCTTAGCTTGATGACCATACCTTACACATGCATTGCAATTCCCATTGAATTTTACTCTAAAAGTAGGGCATTCACTGGTATTATGCGGTTCATAGCATATTCCCTTCTTAGATACATATGATTGTTTTGCGGAGCATGATTGTCTCTAAGACTCTCTTGAATAGCCTTCGTGAGATCTGCTAAAGTCATCTCATATATCTTTGGCTCCTTAGCAATAGGCTTTAGGGTCATTGGCTGATGCCCCGATGCTTGCGAGCTAATAGATTTAGGCTCAACAGACACTCTTTATCCTTGAATCATTAAATTATCCTCCAATTGGATCGCATTGGTGGTGACTGCTTCCCAAGTGGTGATACCTCTACACTACAAGAGGTTGTGTGCTCTTGTGACGCTGTTAGCGACGGAAATACACTGGGTTTTTATAACCCCCGGCGTCGCTAATAGCGTCGCTGCGAGAGCGTCGCTATAACCGTCGCTATGAGCGTCTCTATATAGCGACGGTCATAGTGACGGTTATAGTGACGTTTACACAGAAGTCTATAGCGACGCTACAGAGCCTTAAATAGCAACGGTTATAGCGATGCCCGAGATAATTTTTTTTTGGTGACAGGGCATTGAATGCCCTACCACCCATCAACCATATTATACTTGATTCACTTTTTAAAAAAAGTGCAAGGGTAGATAATAGACCCAAAATAGTCACCCACAAGACGCTGAAGCGGTCCGGGGCGGGCAACAAGAAGAGCAACCTCTAGACACCCTTCAAGGCTCCCGTGCTGCTCAATGGGGCTGGGGCACAACACAACACAAACCAAAACAACAAACCCCCAGCCAAATCCCAACTACACAAGGGGCACCACCTAGTTTAAGAGCGAACTAGGACGCAAAAGAGGAGAATCGTTAGAGCAACCCACAAACAAGCAAGGAATTTACACTAACCCTAACACCAATGGAACACTCTCACACAGTAAAACACGAGAGAGAGAGATGGTGTACAACTTAGCTTCAACTTTATATTTTGCACAAAAAGGAACTTAGAGCTTGCATTAGGAGATTTCGGAGGTCTTTTGGAGGGCCTTTTGGTAGAGAGAGGAAAATAAGCTCCTCCAATGAGAGAAGAGCCTACGTTACGTAGAAAAATAGATTGATATTAACAAAAATATAAAAGGTGTCCCTCTCCTCATTTAATAATCTAGTGGTCCTTGAAGACGAGCACTCTCTTTTATTTAATGCGAGCACCTTTTTTAGAAGGTAGATGCGGTGCATTTGATACGGGATACGTCATCACTAGAACTCAAAAAGTCACAAAACTATCAAGTGGTGGAAGATTTTGAAACTTTTGATACTGCCAATGCGGCCGGAACGCACATATCTCCTAGAAATGAATGTCCAATTGCCTCGCTTAGACATCCAAAGAGGCCAAAAATGTCAAACACCCCTAAAAGAACATTTTACTAACGGCGCGCGAGGGGGCATTCCAAAATTTTGGAATGCCTCCTCGCGCGCCGTTAGTAAAAAGGCCCTTTTTCCCTCTTTTTAGGGAGCTTTTTGAGAGGAAAATGTCCAAAAACCTCTAAAAAGGGGCTTTTTGGAAAGATAAGTGTCCAAAAATCACTAAAAGGAGCTTTGACCTACGGCGCGCGAGGAGGCATTCCAAAATTTTGGAATGCCTCTTCGCGCGCTGTTAGTAAAAAGGCACTTTTTTCCTCTTTTTAGGGAGCTTTTTGAGAGGAAAATGTCCAAAAACCTATAAAAAGGGGCTTTTTGGAAAGATAAGTGTCCAAAAATCACTAAAAGGAGCTTTGTACTAACGACGCGCGAGGGTGCATTCCAAAATTTTGGAATGCCTCCTCGCGCGTCGTTAGTAAAAAGGCCCTTTTTTCTTTTTTTTAGGGAGCTTTTTGAGAGGAAAATGTCCAAAAACCTCTAAAAAGGGGCTTTTTGGAAAGATAAGTGTCCAAAAATCACTAAAAAGAGCTTTGTACTAACGGCACGCAGAGGGGCATTCTAAAATTTTAGAATGCCTCCTCGCGCGCCTTAAGTAAAAAGCCCATTTTTGGAGGTTTTTTGACATTTTTTGCCTCTCCGGAAGTCAGAATGAGACAAGTAGACATTCGTTTTTAAGGTATTTTGGCGTTCCGGATGCATTGGTGGTGTCAAAATCCTCAAAATCTATCACTATTTTACAGTTTGTGACTTTTCAACTTTCAGTGATGACGTAAGCTGCATTGAATGCGTCGCACCTACCTCCTGAAAAAGACGCTCGCATTAAATAAAAAAGTGACCGTTTTCAAGGACGATTGGGAATATAAATCTACTTTTTAGAGTGTCTAGTTGTCCTTTTGGACGTACTCACAAGGTGCAAGTGCATTTTAAAAAAAGTTTCTAGAGAGAGAAATACAATTTCTTACAAGGCCCTCCAAATGACCTCCGAAATTTTCTAATGCGGAATCAAGTGACAAGATTTGGTTATAGCATCACTAGCACATTGTCTTAGGGTTATGGGAGCCCTCTCACCATCCACCCTCGTACAATGGTAGCCAAACAATAGCCAATGAATCACAAGCAACAAAACCACAACCTTCAATGAAACAAGTCACCTTATGAAGCTGAATGAGTTTGCCAAGCTAAATTGGAGGAGAAGCGTGAGCCTTTGGACATGAATTGCACCCAAAACTACCAATTCATTGATGTTGGGGTAGATACAACAATGGTAGGAATAATATCTTCTACTCGCACTCACTCAAACTAGCTCAAGCTTTTCTATGCACCAAGGTGATGGTGTATAGAAAGCTTACTCTCTCTTTACAACCCAGATAGAACTGTGTGTGGTACGCTCAATCTAGTGTGCAATGGTATAGTGATGTCTTTTACAAGGAGGAATGGATTATATTTATAGGTTTTAGAAGCCTTGATTAGGATTAAGCCTAATCAATTTTATTAGGAAGATCAAGGATTATGAATTTTTATGAATTTCAAATGAGAATGGGGTCTCTCTTTTCTCTTGAGTCACATGGATGTGGGCTCAAGCAAGAGAATTATTGATGTGGTGAAAGGAGAGAAACTTCCATCGGAGTGAGTGAATTTGGTTTATTTGTGCGGTTTCCTACTCCATATGTTGATAGTGTGGGTGCATTTTTACAAGAGAAGTTAGTTGTTAGTGGTAATAATCACTAGAATTGTTAGTGATACATTTACAACGGGTAGGATGAGTTGATTTGATGAAGGAAGAGGGGTGAATTAAAAGAGAATCATTGAGATAGTGAAGCTTTGAAGAAGCTTGAACTCACCCTTGTGTAGATTGTGGAAAAAATGACCGCTAGTCTTCTTCTTCTTCTTCGCTTCTTTACACCGCCGCCACGGTTGACCACCACGATGAAAAGAGGATTTGTTGATGAAAAATCCTCAATTTGCAGAAGTTATCATGGTTAAGATGTTGAATTTTAGATATTTTTAGGAGAGGTAAATGAAATTGTAACATAGAAGCAATAGGGAGACATGGAGAGGGTGTATGTATGTAGAGGTTCATAAAAGAGCTATAGGGATGAGAGAGAAGGGTAATGGTGAAGAGGGTGGGAGAAGCCATGGAAATTGCAGGTTTGAGTGAGGGAAGGAGAGGGAGGGATGTGTAAGAGTGAGTAGGTGTGTGGAAGGGTGAGAGAAGACTATGGGCTACTTGTGAGAAAAGTGGGCAGATTGGGGTCCACTCAAAAAATCATATCTCACCGCTGGTAGCTCCAAAAATCATGAAAACATTTGAGGTGATTATTTAGAGCATGGGCTACATTTTCTCTTTTGACCACTGATCCAAATTCGGAGTGGAGATAGGTGCCAAAATTCTCACCAAAAAGCCTTTTTTTATGCCTACAAAAGTCTTTTAGTGGCCCCCTCCTTTGTTGAATTTGTACAATGCATCCAAGAGTGAGTCCCTCCTTTGTCATATCATAATACAAAGCATCCAAGTTGCCCTTGACACATGCATGGAGGAGGATTATTGGTGGATAAAGAAATATATATATGGTGGGACCAGTGTATGGGCTATTCATGGACGTTAGCTCAATGAGCACATGGTGTTAGAATAATGAGTAAAAATAATAATAAAAATATGGAGGAGTTATGGATATGGAAAGATATTGGAATCATATGATATGGTCCCTCTTTGAATTATTTTGGGTGAAAGAGGAAAAGGTATGCAAGTAAATAATATAATAAATGTGACCAATGAGTAGAAATCAATTTTTTGTTTTCACGAGGGTGAGGGTGAAAATGTGGGGGTGATTTAAATGTGGAGAGAGAGAGAGAGAGAGAGAGGGAGAGAGAAAGAGGGGAAGGGAACATGAGAGTGAGGAGAGGGAAGGAGCATACCTGGCTCTCCTTCCTCTCCTCGTGTGTGTGTGTGTGTGTGTGGAGAAGAAAGAGAGAGAGAGAGAGAGAGAGAGAGAGAGAGAGGGAGAGCGTTACCTGCTCCTTGCTTGAGGGCGTCGAAAAACTCAGATCTGAGATCTGAGTTTTTGGGCGCTCTCTGTTTTTTTTTTTTTTGCCCATCCGGCGTCGTAAATTTGCGACGCTCATAGCGACGCCGGGATTTTTTTTTTTTGAGCGTCGCTGTGTGAGCGTCGCTAATATGACTAGCCTCTTGTAGTGCTAATGGCTAGGCCATTGTAGATATCCTCATGTCATAATTCCCTAATCAATCTATCAAGAAATTGATTATTATTGAAGTGATCATTTGGATTACAACGAGAATTCAAATGCTTCAAGAGACTAATAAACTCTCTCACCGACTCTCCTTCCTCTCGTTGGGCTTTCTGGAGCTGAGAGGCTACACCCCAAAGCACTCCCTCTCGTATGTATTCTTTCAAGAACAATCTCCTAAGAGTAGGGTAAATTGTTTTTTCTTCCACCCTTAGGGTTCTATACCAATCCCCTGCCTTCCCACTTAAGGTTAGGCTTAAAGCATTACTCTTATGCATGTCATTGTGTTCTCCTAGAGAATCGCAATTTGTTCAAACAATTTGATATGATTTCTCATATCCCCATCTCCACTAAGTTTTTGTGTGAGCTTGTGTATTTGTAATGCCTTACTTCTAGGTTCTCTATCAGGCGTGTTACGCATATTCTCAGCAATAGATCGACCGATAGCTTGAGCAAATGTTGCCAAGTCACCTAAGTGAGCACGCACAGTGGGTGAAGGCGCTCCAGAGACTACATGTGGAGTAGGTATTGGCATTGGGCTTGGCACATAGGAATCCCTTGGGTTCCATGTTGGGTATACGATGTTGTGCCATGTGGTGGCCCAAGGTTCATGTGGGTGGCCCTAGGCATAGCAGATGTCGGATGTGACATGCTAATGCTAGCCGGTATATCCCATGGAAATAAGAGCTTGGGTGTTGTGGTTGTGGAGCATAGGTAGTTGAAACAATGGGATGGGTAGGGACTACATGAGTGCGATGACCCATAGGTGCATACGATTGGTACACACTTGTAGGTACTGTTGCACGCATTGAGCTACCATGTAGTGGTGCTTTACTAACAAATGAAGTCCATGGAATGTTTCTCGGCATGCCCATCATTGGGGTAAGCATGGTAGCCATGGTGTCATCGAGGGAAAGATGAGCTAGACTTGGAAAGGTAAAGCTATCACTTGTGGGCTCAGATTGCACCGAGACCACTGGCAAAACAATATATGGGGGATCCATCGGACTTATCGAGGGAGTCTCCATTTGTGATAAGGTTGGTTGTTTAGCCTTTTCTATATCCAAGAATCTCATGAGACCCATTGAAGGCATGTTTATCCCCTTGTTCTATCTCTCTAACTCAATGACCCTATGGATGACCTCACAAACTCTTTGTTGTTGATCCTCCACACTAGTGATAGCCGTTTTTCGGCTCTCCATTTCCATAGTAAGTTACTCCACCCTACCAAATTCACCCAAACGCTATGGCTATCCCTACCATTTCACTGTACATAGGCATGTGTGAGTTAGGGGGCTTTTCCCATATCTTCTTAAAAACCCTCAGCTAGCTAGTCACTGGGCTAGTTGAGCCAAAAAAATAAAAAAAATAAAAAAATAAAAGTATATTATGGCCTTTTTGTGTGTACATATATCATTCTATATATGGCCTAAATATAGGGATTTTTTATAATTATTTTGGTATTTTATTTAAATATTTCTACTTAAGTGTGTGTTTTATTAAACCTATGTACACCTTCATTCATCCTCTTACACCATAATTATATTTTTTGCCAATATGTACATACTCTAACCTTATATTTTTTCTTTTATATAAATCACCCTCACATTTTCACCCTCACCCTCGTGAAAACAAAAAATTGATTTCTACTCATTGGTCACATTTATTATATTATTTACTTGCATACCTTTTCCTCTTTCACCCAAAATAATTCAAAGAGGGACCATATCATATGACTCCAATATCTTTCCATATCCATAACTCCTCCATATTTTTATTATTATTTTTACTCATTA
Organism: Adiantum capillus-veneris; assembly: GCF_014529385.1. Taxonomy (NCBI): domain Eukaryota; kingdom Viridiplantae; phylum Streptophyta; class Polypodiopsida; order Polypodiales; family Pteridaceae; genus Adiantum; species Adiantum capillus-veneris. The sequence continues at coordinate 101,867,708 of NC_140950.1, read as the reverse complement.
TTCTAACACCATGTGCTCATTGAGCTAAAGTCCATGAATAGCTCATACACTAGTCCCACCATGTATATATTTCTTTATCCACCAATAATCCTCCTCCATGCATGTGTCAAGGAATTGGATGCTTTGTATTATGATATGAAAAAGGAGGGGCTCACTCTTGGATGCATTGTACAAATTCAACAAAGGAGAGGGCCACTAAAAAACTTTTGCATGCATAAAAAAAGGCTTTTTGGTGAGAATTTTGGCACCTATCTCCACTCCGAATTTGGAGCAGTGATCAAAAGAGAAAATGTAGCCCACGCTCTGAACAATAACCTCAAATATTTTCATAAGTTTTGGAGCTACCAGCGGTGAGATATGATTTTTTGAGTGGACCCCAATCTGCCCACTTTTCTCACAAGTAGCCCATAGTCTTCTCTCACCCTTCCACACACCTACTCACTCTTACACATCCCTCCCTCTCCTTCCCTCACTCAAACCTGCAATTTCCATGGCTTCTCCTACCCTCTTCACCATTATCCTTGTCTCTCATCCCTATTGTTCTTTTATGAACCTCTACATACATACACCCTCTCCATGTCTCTCTCTCTATTGCTTCTATGTTACAATTTCATTTACCTCTCCTAAAAATATCTAAAATTCAACATCTTAACCATGATAACTTCTGCAAATTGAGGGTTTTTCATCAACAAATCCTCTTTTCATCGTGGTGGTCAACCGTGGCGGCGGCGTAAAGAAGCAAAGAAGAAGAAGAAGACCAGCGGTCATTTTTTCCACAATCTACACAAGGGTGAGTTCAAGCTTCTTCAAAGCTTCACCATCTCAATGATTCTCTTTTAATTCACCCCTCTTCCTTCATCAAATCAACTCATCCTACCCATTGTAAATGTATCACTAACAATTCTAGTGATTACTACCACTAACAACTAACTTCTCTTGTAAAAATGCACCCACACTATCAACATATGGAGTAGGCAACCGCACAAGTAAACCAAATTCACTCACTCCCATGGAAGTTTCTCTCCTTTCACCACATCAATAATTCTCTTACTTGAGCCCACATCCATGTGACTCAAGAGAAAAGAGAGACCTCATTCTCATTTGAAAATCATAAAAATTCATAATCCTTGATCTTCCTAATAAAATTGATTAGGCTTAATCCTAATCAAGGCTTCTAAAACCTATAAATAGAACCCATTCCTCCTTGTAAAAGACATCACTATACCATTGCACACTAGATTGAGCGTACCACACGCAGTTCTATCTTGGTTGTAAAGAGAGAGTAAGCTTTCTATACACCATGACCTTGGTGCATAGAAAAGCTTGAGCTAGTTTGAGTGAGTGCGAGTAGAAGATATTCTTCCTACCATTGTTGTATCTATCCTAACATCAATGAATTGGTAGTTTTGGGTGCAATTCATGTCCAAAGTCTCATGCTTCTCCCCCAATTTGGCTTGGCAAACTCATTCAGCTTCATAAGGTGACTTGTTTCATTGAAGGTTGTTGTTTTGTTGCTTGTGATTCATTGGCTATTGTTTGGCTACCATTGTAAGAGGGTGGATGGTGAGAGGGCTCCCATAACCCTAAGACAATGTGCTAGTGATGCTATAACCAAATCTTGTCACTTGATTCCGCAAGCTGTAAGTTCCTTTTTGTGCAAAATATAAAGTTGAAGCTAAGTTGTACACCATCTCTCTCTCTCTCTCTCTCTCTCTCTCTCTCTCTCTCTCTCTCTCTCTCTCTCTCGTGTTTTAGTGTGTGAGAGTGTTCCATTGGTGTTAGGGTTAGTGTAAATTCCTTGCTTGTTTGTGGGTTGCTCTAACGATTCTCCTCTTTTGTGTCCTAGTTCTCTCTTAAACTAGGTGGTGCCCCTTGTGTAGCTGGGATTTGGCAGTGGGTTTGTTGTTTTGGTTTGTGTTGTGTTGTGCCCCAGCCCCATTGAGCAGCACGGGAGACTTGAAGGGTGTCTACAGGTTGCTCTTCTTGTTGCCCACCCCAGACCGCCTCACTAGTAGCACCCATTGTGGATTGTAGGACATCTAACCAATCCACGTGATAGGTGTGACCTATGTATAGGTCGATTAGAGTTTCCGTTTGTAGTTTGTACTCCTAGTTCGCATTTAGGAATGCTCCATCTAAGCTTGAGGTGCTAGGGTGTCCTTTGAACTAGATGCAATGTTGCTTTCTGGGGGTTGGCCCTTAGCGGTTGCTAAGTCAAGAGCACTCGATTGCTCTCCTAGCAAGGATATTGACATAAGGGCATTCTCTTTTAACTCTCTTCATTGATACACCTTGCGTAAGCTCTTGGTTTCCTTTTCCCTTGTTGCAAGGATATACCACTCAACCTCTTGCACTTCGGCAAGGCTTCTACCATCAGGTAATATAGCCTCAGAGGGGAATAGTTCTGAAGAGTTAGGGGGTGCAGTGAACGGAGTATTCATGTACACATTCTCTAAGAGCATAGAGTCTACGTTGGTCATGAATGGAGAATTTACTTCACCACCCCCTCATTTACATCATTAGCTCCATGTTCGGAGAAAGTGGCTCTACTAAAGGTTTCCTTCAAGCGGCTAAGCACGCTTGGACCGGACCGTGGGCCCATGGCATGCATGTCTTGGCTTGAGCAATCGAGATTAGGCATTAGGAAACCCTCCATGACGTCGTAGTCAGAGGAAGAGTCACTAGCTGCTATGTTCGGGTCTTGGTTTGTACTACCTTGGGTCCCCACTGAGGGCCCGGGACCTAAGGTAGGTGGATATTGAGAACTCGTGTAAGTCAAAATTCTCTCTAGTTTCTTCGTCTCTAGCACACGACCAGAGCGCAGATGCACGTGCCTTTGGCACCCTACCAACATCGGCGAATAACCTCGAAGGTTAATCGCTTCTATTTTTTTTTTAGGCCTCCGTTTTCACTCATTTTTTTATGTTTTTTAATAATCGGTTTTTTTATTAAAGTGTGTGATAGCTCACAACGAGCGTATCACTCAGAGGGTTGCGGTGTGCTTTACAGCACAACGTTCGGTCACCTGAAGCTCCGTTGGTCCTCAAAAAAGTTGATTTTTAGCTACGTGTGAAGCTAAAATACGTAATTTTAAAAGGCGATTGAGGCTTGAGCCTGAGCGTGAGCTTGGGCTTGGGTCTGGGCTTGGGTCAAGGAGATATTCCCGATCCCAATCCTACCTTTAAATTTTTTTATTTTTTTTTTTGGGATAGGGTCGCCATGGCTTGCGCGCGAGCATACACACACTCTACCTACCTACTTACAACTAATACACCTACTGTTACACACTAACACACTTCATTAGCTGCTAACACATCTACTTCCTACTTACTATACTTTATATTACACATAACTAACAACATTAATACTAACACCTTATCACAGAGAAAACACACTACCTTTCAAAACCTCATTAACAAAGAAATACACAGTAGCAAAACAAAATCCTTCTTCTCAACATACACACCTTCCTTCCCTACCTTTCCTACAATTGAAATTACACCACAAAGAAGCATAGAGTGCCACTCAAGCTTAGTGTATGGATTTCCCATCAGCGGCGCCAAAAATGTGCACGTCTATCCCATGTGTCAATGCAAGGAACTTGCCGATACACTGAGTGCCTGCTCTATGCTTGTCTCATGGAGGATTCCTCACCGCGAAGAATAAGGAGCCACCACTGCTCCGCGCTCAACCACTTTTCCGCCATCATGCCGTCATCGCAATGCTTGATCGCACTCGCTCTCTCTCTCTCTCTCTCTCTCTCTCTCACGCATACACACAGACACAGAGAGATGAAGAAGAAGAAGATGGAGATGGAGCAAGAGCACTCTTCAATTGCACAAATGAGAGATGAGTAAATTTTAGGTTTAGTTGACTTTTATATGAGCTCACCCCATTCACACTTGGGCGCCCATACTTAGCCAACTAATCCCTTGAATGTTCTAGTTAGAATGTGCCTCTCATCGACGATCACTCTTACCCTTTTCCTATTGGACCGATAAGCCCGGTACCTAACTCTACCAAGTAAATAATACAGCATCCGTTGTAGGTGATAGGAATGTGCGTGAGGGTTAACAAGTAGTGTCTCATCTTGCATAAATAACCTAAACTGAAGTGGTTTGAAATGGACAACAAGTATGTCGTGTCCATCACAATATTGCTTGAAATCGGGGACCTTTTTAAGAAAAAATGGGGCTGGCGATAAAGACGAGCTATTTTGTAATGTATCCATCAAGTGTGGCAAAGTATATGTTTGTGTAACTCTCAATTTCTCTGAAAATTTACTGAACATGGCCATGTCCTCATGTGTATGCCCAACCATAAAAGATCCGAATTGGATGGTTTTGAAAACACCCCTTGCAATAAGCATTGACAAATAGGCAAATAAGTATCAAATTTTTTTCCCTGCACAATTGTCCAATTGCAGTAACAAGTTCTCTAGAAAGAGCACTTACTTGTGTGATTTATTAATGACTCTTTCTGAAAGTGGTGGATCGTGTTGGGTTGACTTTCATCTAGCTTGTCTATAAATTTAATTATAACTTTTGCTTCTCAACAAAAGTAATATAGTCTTATGATATGCCATATCACTACAACACGTAACACAAAAATCGACGTAGATACATGCGAGACAAGCTTTCTTTTAAAAGTAAAATACGTTGGAATAAGCATTGTAATAAACGTATGTATCGTAGTGCTGGTATACATATCGATATATGACCATTGGAATATATTCAATTATAATCACCGAAATTTACACAGTTATTAATGCATGTATACACGTAGCTATACGCGTCAAAAATTCAATGAGATACCGATGGTTCTTTTGAGGCCTATACCGGTGTATATACCGAATTCTGTTCCGACGACCAAACCTGCAGAACAAAATTGGGCAGAGAGGGTTGCGAATTGATGATGCATGTACTGCAGCAACAGAAAACAACCATCTCTACCCAAAGGAAGAGTGCACAAGCAACCGCACTCCACCTACAAGTTGACGCTAAAGAGCGAGTGTATACAGATTAGCAATATTGTATAAAGAACAAAACCACAAAATCAAAAGCTTAATCATGACAAGTTATCAAAAGCATAACCGTAACTTCGACTCCTTAAACCATAGGCACAATGGCATAACCATAACCATAACCATAATCAGATTTCCAAACCATAACTATCACATGATTCCCATACCATCACTGAAAACCATAACCATAACTTGATTGTCAAACCCTAACCATACCATCATTGAGTAAGACTGTATCAAGAATATTGTCATGATAATGCCTCCTAGTCGACGTCCTCTCCCTCCTCCTACTGGGTCAAAAGGGCCACAAGTCTATGCTTGTACCGATACTTCTCCTCTCGGCGTGTAGGAAGGCGCTTTACGGCAACTTTCCACAGAATTATGGTTTAATCATGAGATAAATTTGCAAACTTTATATATATTTTCAATAATGCAAAGCATACATATCATACTTACAAACTCATGTCAAAGTGTGTCGTAGCCTGCACTCCCAAGATGTGACGCTCCAACAAACTCCAAACGTGCTCTGGCTACATCTCTCTGTTTGTTCAAATTTTTCTGGATTGCCTTGTGTCTCTTGTGCAATCCCCATTGGTTTTGGACTTCCAAAATTGTACCTCTCTGTCACCTCTAACCAACGGTGTGGCGTTGTGGCCTTCGCCATGCCCAAAATCCAGCCATTCGAGACATGATCGTACCCCTCCATCGGCCTGTACTCTCTTTGAATGGCCTTGAGGATGTAACTCTTTCTTTCATTGTCGAGATTATCCCAAACCTCCATCACATAGTGACCAAATTGAACTATAAAGAGCTATCGAATCCTCTATCGCATGGCCTTTCCGACCCTATCCACCACAACAACCCCATCCCTGCACTTGTACACCTTGCTAGGATCATGCTTGTGTGATTCCCAAGGTGTATGTGGTGTGCCAATCAATGAACTATCCACTGAAGAGAGTGGGGGACTCTCTCTCGATGGTGTGGACGCATTGGTAGAACCGCTACCACAGCAAACCACCTACTCCAAAACGATGTCTACCTCATCTTGAGGATGAACCACCCGTCGATGTAGGAGGCACAATAGTCCTAGGTGTAGGGGGCACACTTGATTGAGGTGTGGGGCCGGTCGTTGTGTGGACCACACTAGTCCTAGGCATAGGGTCGATCGTAGTAGGTCTAGAGGAACCTGCTGCCCAAAGGTTCTGTGCCATCACGATCTGCTCAGGTGTGAACTATGTCAAGAAGAGATCCATCTGCTTAGGTGACGTGCCTGCTGCCGGAGTGATAGAAAAACTAAAACTAGGAGAGTATGGCTCATCGTCATCGGCCATGGCTACAGATACACAAATAACACCCACAAATACATTAGTTTACAGAAGAAATGCTTAATCAATACAAATAACAAATAAAGGAATCGCCAACACAAATGAATGAATCTAAAGTGTATTGTAGACTAATAAAAATATTTTTTCAAAAGAGTTCCCAGCAAAAATCATTAGTTAATCTCTTGTCTTCTATGAGATCTGATGCACCAAAGATGTCTATCTCAATCTGTACTTCTGCATCTTTGTCATCAAACCCTACTTCTTCGTCGCTCTTCGCATCAGCTTCAGTATGTGACACTTCATCTCTAAATTCAGGCATATGCTCACCACTGACCTCCAGCTCAGAATCCAAAATTATATCATATGTTGGCCCTGCACTTTGTTCATGAATCACCTCTTTGAGCTCAACGTCCAATCCTTCACACGCTTGCTCCGTGGAGCAACTTGAACAACATAGAGCGAGCGCGGTTTAGACAGATCGTTTTCATCATTCTCTCTCCACAGTGGATCTAGTGTGAACACAACTTGTTCACAATGCTCTAGAAGTACGAATGTATCCCGCGCATTTGTCCACACCTGCCTAGAGTTCACTTGAATCAATCCACTCTTGTCTTTGCGCATAGCTGCATTAGAGCCACTGGTAATAACTCTGAACCACTTGACATCAAAGATAAAAATATTAAACTTTCTAAAGATGATCTTCAAGATGTCTTGGATGTAGCCAAAGTATTCAAGTTGGCTAGTCTCTGCGTTCTCATCCCTGGCACTACTCCTACTTTCTTGGACGAAGCTTGCCCTAACACCACTGGCAAAAGTGACCCTTTGTTCGTCGATTCTTTGCACTATGAAGTGTTTCCCATGCGACCTCAAAGCTCCATATTTGTGATATTTCAGCCACAAAATTGAAACAGACTTAAAGTTATTAAATTAATGTTATCATGTGGAGCTCGAAAAGGAAGTTGTGAAAATATACATGCCAATCGCAGCCCCTTCACATCTCTTCTTCCTCTTCAGTAATCAACACTCCATTCCTCTTTGCCTCTGAGATTGTCACATCTAACCACCACCCAAGTTGGAAAGTTAAGCAATTTTTGAAGATTATCTGGAAAAGGAAGGTTTCTAGTGGCACATTGCGCTAGAATTGCAGGTGATCTGTCAACCGTTGTTGATTTTCCCCTTTGTACCTCTCTAGCCACTTTTTCATGATGTCTGAGTTGAGAAGGAAAAATCTCATAACCTTTTCTCGCATTGTGATTTCCATCTTCCTAACAATGCCTTGTCCCTGCGGCTTGGCCCCTGTCACCTTTGCGTTGACCTCATTAGCCCACATTCGGGGCATCTCTGGATCAATTGAGACCAAAAATTCACTAATGAGGACAAGAGACTCCCGAGCTCTTTGACAAATGAACCCCTTTAAAGTCTTCATAAATCTCTCCAAGAAGAACATACATCTGCTATGGAATACCGCAACAAGTGAAGCTTCTCAACCACATGCACAAGTACATACATTTGGATGGTAAGAATGTTTGTTGGAATTAAGTACTTCTCCACCATGCGCACTACTTCAATAGCATTTAAGCATGCTTCATCGATGATGTCTTCTCTTATCTCTTTTGAATTGATCCATCGTACCAACTCACTAATTTTGTAGATTGTTTTTCTAATGTCATCCGCCATACAAATCCTTTATGGCAATTGGTAAGATAAACTATAAAAATTTGTGCCAATTGTGGGACTTAAGATCACTGATATTATCATCTATAGTAAAAGCCGTTTCAAACATCGCATGCACCCAGTGGGAGTCTTGAATGAAGATACAGTCTTCTTCACTTGTTGTGTTTTTGGATGACTCAAAACCCATGGTCTTTTTGGTATAGCAAACTTCCCATTGGGTTTAAGTCGAGGCCACATCTTTGGCATTCGACCCACAGCCTGCAGGTCATCTCTTTGAGCCTTGCTTTCCCTTTTTCCTATGATGGTTTTCCATATGATCTCCCCCACATTCTTGAAGATGTGCATTGGGTCGAGCAGATGATTCATAAGTAGGTTACTCCAGTACGGGAGTTCATGAAAAATAGAAAGTCTTTTCATTCCAAGTGGCATGAAATCTCCCCTCTCCAGCCACATGTTTTTCCAATCACATGCTTTCAGTGGATGCATGTCATGTTTGCATATGTTTGGTCCAAGTAGCTCATGTCCTTCAGGAAAAAATATACCATGCTCCTCGTAAACTGTCTTGCTCAAATGCTCAGAGCGGCGGAAGCCAAGTCGAGGACCACATTTCGGACATGCATGATTGTTTGAGTAACTCAAGCCTAAAACATCACAAAATTAAAATATAAAAGCGTTGGCATAGCCACGAATAACATGACGTGTGTTGAGGGTTTCAAAGGCACTTACCTGAGCACTCACCGAAGTCTGACCAATTGTTCATGTCCACATGAGAATGCCTTGCACATGTTCATTCCATCTTCTGATTGGTTGGGACATATCAACCACATCGATTTTTATCCAACAAGATTTGGAGCTCCTCTATAAGTGGTGCTAGATAGACGTCCATGTTCTTTGCTTTGTACTTTCCTGGGATGATCAGTGACAACAACAGATGGCCCTTCTTAATAGCTAGCCATGGTGGAAGATTTAAACAGACAAATAGGCCATGTGCTCCATGACAAACTCCGTAATCCAAATGGGTTTACTCCATCCATTGCCAAACCAAAGTGGATACATTGAGGCTCGTTCTTAAATGTAGGCCAACATTCCTCTATGTGCTTCCATGCACGAGAGTCAGCAGGTACCCACATCATATCATCTCTCGATCTTGTATTTGAGTATCATGTCATTAAAGCGGCTATGGACTGTTGAGATGTAGAGAGAAAGAGAGAGAGACGAGACAAGAGACACACCATATACGCTCCCAAAGACTGATTCATATTGAGGACAAGATACAAATATATAGGTGAGACTAAGTTGAGTAGAGTGAGCCATATATAGCTCCAACACCCCCACTCAAACAAAGGTCTCTAGCTTTGGATGAAAAAACCCTTGGGGAGTTCAAGGGAAAAACCCAAGCCCCTATACAATGTGAAAATATGAACCAGCGATGATGATGTGAAAGTGAATTGTGCATCTATGTACAAATATTCAAGTGACTTAGAGATCACAATGTGCAAATCTGGAGTGTGCATAGTGCATGGTACCTAAAAGATTACAATGTCATATGTACAAAGCTATTACAATAGCAAAGAAGCTAATCTAGAAAGAGTGAGGTCGAAGCAACTCCAAGCTCCGAGCGCAAGAGGATGAAACGTGACTCGTTGAGACCTTTGGTCAAAATGTCTGCAATCATCTGGTCACTTGGACAGTGTTCAACCATAATGGTTCCTTTGCGTACTTCATACCTGACATAATGATAATGGACAGCAATGTGCTTTGACTTATTATGTTGAACATAGTCTTTTGCAAGACTAATAGCACTTTGGTTGTCACACCGCAAGGGTGTGCTAGAAAGAGGAGAGTGACCAATATCAACCAGCATTTGTCGAAGCCAAATCAACTCACGAGTTGCAAGTGATGCCGCAACATATTCCGACTCAGTCGTAGAAACTGCAACACAACGTTGTTTCTTGCTAGTCCAAGAAACAAGACAACCATTTATAAAGAAGCAATTTCCACTAGTAGATCGCATAGATAAATGTGAGCTTGCCCAGTCTGCATCTGTGTAACCCAAAAGAGAAAGAGATTACATAGAATCCGATGTGAGTTGTCATCGATAGACTAAACCAAAATCTGTAGTGCCTTTCAAGTATTTCAACACACGCTTTACAGCAGACCAATGCTTAAGAGAAGGACATGCAAGATGTTGTCCAAGATAATTAGCAGCAAACAGAATATCAGGACGAGTGCTCATGCCAATAAACTGAACACATCCAATCAAGTTAGCATAAGGTTGATTTGTGACAAGTTGACCGCCGTTGTCAGAAGTGTTCTTCGTAGAGCTTGCAAGACAAGGTGTGTTGGCTGAATGTGCAGATTCCATACCAAATTTTTGAATAGTATCTGCAATAAACTTTGACTGTCGAAGGAATAAAATACCTTTTGTACGGTTCCGTTGGATTTGAATGCCCAGACACGAGTGAATCTCTCCAAGATCCACCATATCAAATGCAGAAGACAATAACTTTTTCACTTGCTGAAGAAATCCCAAATCATTGGAAACAAGGATGGTATCATCCACATAAAGAGCAAGAATCACAAAACTGCTACCTTGGCGTTTTATGTATAAGTTGGGGTCTGACGAGCAAGAGATGAATCCTTTAGAGGTGAGAAAAAGATCAAATTTTGTATACCAGGCTCGCGAAGCTTGTTTGAGACCATATAGTGCCTTATGGAGTTGAGCAACAAGGTCTTCTTTACCTGGAATAACAAACCCTTTTGGTTGTTCCATATAAATTTCCTCTTCCAAGTCACCATTAAGAAAAGCATTTCGCACATCCATTTGATGAGCTTCTAAATCAAATTGAACAGCAAATGCCAATAAAACTCGAACACTTGTAATGCAAACCACTGGTGAAAAAGACTCTTGATAATCAACACCAGCTACTTGGGAATAACCTTCTGCAACTAAACGCACCTTGAACTTGTCAAAAGATCCATCTGCTTTTACTTTTGTCTTATACACCCACTTACATTTAATAGCTGTACGACCAGGAGGTAATTCAGTTAGTATCCATGTATCTTTAGAGATAAGAGAATCGTACTCTGCTTCCATAGCCTCTTGCCATTGATCCTTTTGTGGTGAAGAGATAGCTTCATCATAAGTAATTGGATCTTCGGAAGTAGAAAAAGCATTATCAGCAATATCGTCATCATAAACATGACATGAGCCATGTTCAAAATCAATAGGCAGATCAACAAAAATATCAATATCATCATTGGCGACATTCGGAATGGATGGTTGTGAAGAGGAAAGTTGCTCTACAGGAAGAGTTTCATCTTCTGAAAGAAATGGAAAAGCTTGAAGCAATGATTTAGTATCATCAGAATCATCCATGGACCATGAGCCTCCCATAAGCCGTTCGTTAAAAGTAGCATCACGATTCACAATTACTTTCTTGGAGGAAGGGTCATAGAATTTGTAGCCTTTGGAAGTGTTAGAATATCCAATAAAAATAACTTTAAGACCAGGAGCATCAAGCTTTGTTCGTGTTTCTTTGGGAACATGAATATAAGCAATACATCCAAAGGTTCGAAAATGAGATACAGAAGGAATGTCACATGTCCATGCTGTGATGGGTATCTTACCAGAGGGTGCAGTAGTAGGAAGATGATTCTGAATAAATACTGCTGTCAAAGTAGCTTCAGCCCAAAAAACACGAGATAAGCCAGAATGAATCAGCATACATCTTACAGCATTGAGAATAGTGCGATTCTTTCGTTCAACAACACCGTTCTGTTGAGGCGAATATGGAATAGTATGTTCATGATGAATTCCACTATCAGCACAGTAACTCACAAACTCTCGAGAAACATATTCGCCTCCATTGTCACTACGAAGCTTCTTAAGGCGACGACCAGTTTGAAGTTCCACAGCCTTGTGGAATTGTTTGAAAACAGATAAGGCTTCAGATTTTTGTCTAAGTAGAAATACTGTCGTATACCTTGAGAAATCAGCAATAAAAGTAATGAAGTAGCGATATTGTGATCTCGAAGAAGGTAGAGGTCCACATATATCAGTATGAACAAGATCCAATATGTCATGAGAATGAGTTGTATTTGAAAGAGGAAAGGGTTTGCGATTGTGTTTCCCAAGAGCACAAAATTCACAAATTCCCTTATGAGGATGGGCTTTAAGATCCATGCCATGAACAAGATCACGACGTTGAAGATCAAGGAGTTTTGAGAAATCAGCATGAACAAAACGGTGATGCCATACTTTGCAATCATGATCACCTGGAGCAGTGACAACATTTGCTACAGCATCGTTGAGAGAAAGTTCAAACAAATTACCATTTCGAGGAGCAGTGGCTATAGTATGTCCATCTTTCTCAATTCGGCATTTGGTATGATCAAATCCAACAAACAGACCAAGATCAACAAGTCTAGCAACTGAAAGAAGATTACGTTGAAGATTTGGTACATGTAATACTCCTCGCAAAATTGGAGTGGAAGAAGATAAGGTACCAAGATATAAGTCTCCAATACCCTTTACTTGACAAGTAGTATCATCAGCAAGATAAACAACACGTTGAACTGGCAATGGATGATAGTTATGGAGCCACTTAGACTGATATGTCATATTTCCTGTAGCACCAGAATCGACAATAAAAAGTGATCCATCGTGTACATGAAGTATTCTGTCTGGAGCAACTGAACATAGGACGCAGCTTGTTTCTGGTACAATGTTGTTTCGATGTTCAGTAGCATATGCTCTATTCCGATCTGTGTCGAATCGACGCTTATAGCACATATGAGTGGGATGATCAGATCGTCCACAATATTCCCAAGAAGAAGAAGAAGAGTCTCTAGATAAACGTGGTTGTTTTGTGGTAATATTGTGTTCTTCATCATATTGACGTGCCCGACAATCATCTTCAGTATGGCCATTTCTGTTGCAGTAAGAACATTGCTTATTAGGAAATTTGAGACGAGAGAAAGTATTACCACGATGGCCACCTCTGCGGTTTCCTCGTTGAAATGGACGCCTTCGAGCATAAAAAGCCCGTTCCATCTGTTGTGACTTAGTCTCCTCGTGTGAAATCATAGCTGTATCGTGACTAGCATTACGACGTTCTTGACGTTGAGAGTATTCAATTAAAGACATGTAGGCTTGGTCGAAATCAAGACCATCTTTATTAGAGAGAATAGTAACAATGTTATCATAAGAAGAGTCCTTCACCGTATCAAGGAGAAGTGTAATCAGTTGCTTTTGTGGAGCAGGATCACCGGCAGCAGCAAGTTGATTAATAATAGATTTGAAAGATTCAATATGTCCTGTCATGGCAGTACCAACTTCATATTGTAACTTGTTAAGCAACCCTCTCAAATAAAGTATTTCTGTGACAGATTTCTTCTGAAAGTTTGCAATAAGGTACTTCCATACGTGGTGGGAAGTAGGCAGTTCGTATATATCAAGCAAAAGGGAATCAGTAAGAGCAGAAAGAATATACCGACGAGCTGCTTTATCACGTCGTTGCCAATCTGTATAGGCAACATTCCAATCTTCAAATATAGGTCCTTCAGTGATAAGCATGTTATCATTATCCGTATCAACAGGCTGAGGCGAACAAACACGATTTCCAAGAACAACATCGGAGAGTTCATCACCTTCAAGAATTAACAACATCTTTGCTTTCCAGCCTGGAAAACCTTGACCTTGAAAAGGAGGAACAGAACACTGGCCAAAAGGAAAACCGTTGACGAGAATATTCATAGCCATATCTTGTTGCGAGAAGACGTATAAGATAAGATCGCAGAATTTGCACACCATATATGGTGAAGGCCGCAATTGAGAATGAGAGAGATATGAGGACTGCGTTCTGTCAACGATAAACGTAATAAGGATGCTCAAGGAACTTCCAAAGATGTGAGAGACGTCACCCAAAAAGGGCAGGGTAAAGGAGACGTTAATAATAAAAGAGTCCTCAAAATAGAGTGGCGTGAGACGCAAGATTGACGGCCACAATATGAATAGCAAAAAGCTAAATCTTCTCGAAAAAGTTAACGCCAAAATAAGAAAAACGATCGCGGACGCTTCATGAAGAAGTAGGACGAAGAAAGCTGCGTCAAGCTCAATTGCAGTAAAAATAGCATAACTTTCTACTGCGAACTCCGATTGACGCAAACCTAGAACTCAAATCGAAGAGCCCGTTTCTCCAAATTTTGAGCAGAACAGCAAGAAAAATTGAGATGAAGTTCAGGGTGTCATCAACAAGAAAACGTAATCAATGATTAGATTGATTAGCAATAAACGTCACACAAAACACTAATCATATTCTTCTTAACACAAACCAACCACAATTAACAAGAATCAATGCTCAAAAATAAAATTTGAAGCAATTTTTGAATCTTACATGCAAATCGCATACACATACTGTTTTGTCACCATGAATTGAATCGGCGCATGATCGCTACTGCTCTGATACCATGTTGAGATGTAGAGAGAAAGAGAGAGAGACGAGACAAGAGACACACCATATACGCTCCCAAAGACTGATTCATATTGAGGACAAGATACAAATATATAGGTGAGACCAAGTTGAGTAGAGTGAGCCATATATAGCTCCAACATGGACTTGCATCTGAACATGCTCTTTATTCTTGGAATGATAGGAAAGTGTCGAAGGACCTTTCCTTGTGTGTCCTCTCTATACCTGTTTAATCCACAATTGGACATTGTTCCAAATTTGCATACTCATTGCAAAAAAGTATACAATCACTAGGACATACATGTATTTTGTGATAATCCAGGCCCAAATTAGTAAGAAGCTTTTTAGTAGCTGGACGAGTAGGGGGGCATGTGATTCCCTTCTGGCAAGATTTTCTCATTGAGAAATCTTTCATTACATGAACAAATCAGTTCCTTGATCACAGTATTGAACTGTAATTTTCACTTTATCTAATTGAGGATACAATGTATTTACCTGAAAAGCTCTATGACTGAGGCGTAGGACCACTCGTAGACAGACTGAGAATTAAACATTGCCAACGCGGTATGGAGAACTGAGATTTTTGCACCATTTTAAAGCGGCATGCGTGCAAGAGTTTTCATCATCTCGCCCTCTTTATCATTGCTATCATGTTGTTGATATGGACGGGATGGCTGAGGTAATTGGGTCGCAGTATTGTGTTGAATGTTGTCGTCTTCTATGTTTTCAATGATGGGATCCATGTCAAAGAACGCGTCTAACATCTGCTCCATCTCTACTTCTTGAAATGTCACATTAGGTATTGGTTGGGAGGACTCGGTCAATGGCTGTTCATTTGAAAATCGTCTTCTCTGGGATGAAGTTGGAGCCATATCTACTTGCAAAGTTTGATCTATTGTCTCTGGACCATGAGATCGATAACGTAGGTTTTTTAGTTGCTCTATCAAAAAGAGACCATGATTGCGTATGTGCTGGTCGTAAATTTTTTGTTTTTTAAAGATCTGATACTTGCAATGCGCACAAGGAAACGCCATCCTATTGCCCATACTTTATCTATCAATGATGCAATAAATAATTAAAACACTCTAGTTGTTATAACTACATGACAACCCCACATTCTCTAGCCAAGTTCGATCCCCACACACCTCGGTCTAGAGGTGCACGGAGATTAGGACCACAGGGTAATCATCTCGTCTTTATTGGTCAATGACTATATATTAAGGCTGTTGAAGTGTGCGTGTGCTTTTGAAGTCTGATTGCATTATTTTACTTCATTTATCAATTTTCGTTTGCATTTTGAAGTACACAAGGCACTTTTGAAGTTTGATTGCGTTTTTTCAACTATTTTTTGCTAGCTTTAACACCTCACATTCTCTATCCATGCTTGATCTCCGCACACCTCCAGCTAGAGGTGCACGGAGTTTAGGACCACAGGGTCAATGACTATATATTAATGTTTTTGAAGTCTGTGTATGATTTTGAAGTCCAATTGCGCTAGCGCTTTTCAAACATATAACCTAAACCTAACCTATAACCCATAACCTAACCAAAGTCCGTTTGCGTTTTTAGAAGTACTCGAGTCATCTTCGAAGTCCGTTTGCATTTTTTCTACTATTAATTTTCCGCTAGCTCTAACCTAACCTATAATCTAACTTAAACCTAACCTAATGTAGCATAACCCTAAACCTAAACCTAACCTATAGGCTAACCTAACCAAAGTCCGTTGATGTTTTTTGAAGTACACGAGTCATCTTCGAACTCCGTTTGCATTTTTTCTACTATTAATTTATTGCTAGCTCTAATCTAACCTAGCATATAACCTAAACCTGACGTAACCTAGCATAATCCTAAACCTAAACTACAACTTAAACCAAACCTATAATCTAACCTAATTGAAGTCCCTTTGTGGTTTTTGAAGTATACTAGTCATTTTCGAAGTCTGTTTACGCTTTTTCTACTATTAATTTGTCGCTAGCTGTAGCCTAACTTGTAACCTAAACCTAAATCTAACCTATAACCTAACCTAATCGAAGTCCGTTTACACTTTTTGAAGTACACGATCAAGTCATCGTTGAACTCCATTTGCGTACGTTATTTCTACTATTAAATTACTGCTAGCTCTGACCTAGCATAACGTATAACCTAAACCTAGCCTATAACCTATAACCTACCTAACCTATAACTTAAACCTAACTTAGAACCTAATCTTTAAGTTAATCTATAAGCTAATCTAACTTAATTAACATCCTATAACCTAACCTAACCTATAACCTAACTTAACCTATAAGCTAACTTAACATATAACCTAACCTATCCTATAACCTAAACCTAATCTAACATAACCTATGATCTAACCTAGCTTAACGTATAATTAACCTAGCTTATAATCTATAACTTAACATATAACATATACCCTAACCTAACATATAACTTAAACTAAACCTAACCAAAACTTCATCAATCGCATAATTTCGAAAACGACATAATTCACAACGATATTTCTTCAAAACATAATTTCAAAAAAAGATTTTTTCATAGCATAATTTCAAAACAACATGACAAGATGGTAGCATAATTCCAAAGCATAATTTTGAAACAAAATTACCCCAAACCATAGTTTCACAACACAAACCATAATTTCAAAAAAAAAATCCAAAGCATTATTTCTAAACAAAATGGCATAAAAACTTAAAGCATTGAAAGCCTAAAGCATGAAATTTTATTTTAGTAGTATAGATATTTATTTAAGTCAAATTATACTAATTCTAGCTGAAAATTAAAGATGGAAATTATATAGTTAAGTTGGAAAATAATAAGATAATTACCAGAGATCATAACCATCCTTATCTACTTGTGATAATTATAACATAGTTAATTAGTGAGTTTAAAAAATTATAATTGACCAAAAGTCCTATCTCTAGCAAAAGATTAATTAAAATAAATAGACTTTGCGGTCAAGAGATTTTAGGAAAATTATAGTAAGTGTAAACCTATGATAACCTATGATATAAAGTTGAGGAAATGAAACCTTTAAGAGAAAATAAATAGAAATAATATTAAGCTCAAAATAAGTAGATTCCAAGCTTAAAATTTGATGGGAAAATTAGGAAAAAGATATACAAAATTATAAGGAAATTAGGATAGCTTAGAAAACTCTTAGGAAAGCTGTGGAAAAAGTTATCATGCCTATATAGGAAAATAAGAAACTACTAGGTCAAGAATTTACCAATTAAGACTAAAAATTTAACTTAGATTTGGGTAAAATTGGATACAAAGGTTAAGTTTAGCTTTCGGATAATTTACCTAATGATTAGACGTCCTTTTTATAGGAAATAAGAAGTTATGGCACCTAAAAGGACCCGAGCCAATCCTACATCTGATGATGAGGGTAGAGATCTAAAAAGAGCTAGAGTGTCACGATGAAGTTGGGCATAGTAGTAGGCCTACGGAGGAGAGACTTCAGGCGCTAGCGCGGCAGCAGATGGCCGATCAGTCCGAGGTGGATTTTCCCTTATTCAATTACCCAAACGGAGCCAAAACAGCCCAAGTCCGTCTCATACAATCTTGTTGCCCTCGCTGCGCTCTTCGACGGCTATGTGATGGAAAATTTCGATAGCCTGCTCCGATTTGCTGAAAATCAACCTGCAAAACAGCATTTTCTACAAAAACGATGCAAAAAGAGCAAATCCAACTTTTTTCTTAATCTTTGGCCTTCAACGAGCATCAAAACATCAAAATCTCTAAAGACTCAAAGAACCAAAGTTGTTCCTTATAACGTAGGCTTCAATCGCTTCATACATCACTTTTTCAAAATCCCACGTTAACGCCTTCAAAAATGCCCCAGAAAGTGCCTTCCGGATCAAAAAATTTTATCGGACGAAAACAATCCACACATCCTTCTACACAGTGGACCAACTTTAAAATGACAAAAACTTCCTAGAAAACAAAATTTATTACTAAAACACCTCGAAATCAAGTCTTGTTACAATAAGTTAGGATATTGTTTTTATCATAGGGGAGCCGCCCAGTTGTATGGGCAACTAGTTTGGTGTATGGGCAACCAGAACCTTGGGTGGGGGTTAATCCACTCCGAATTATGAATAAGGAATGGGTGCCATTTTGTTTTCACCCTTAGGTGATCTGGAGACAAGAAGAGTACTGATCATGGTTATTATGGACAATATTTTGATTGACAGTACTCCGTCTTAAGTTTCATTGGGCAAAATTTTCACCTATGATGTGACAACTCTATCGGAATCTAAGTGAATCAAAAAAAGAATCTTCTAAAATATGAG
Source organism: Adiantum capillus-veneris (assembly GCF_014529385.1). Taxonomy (NCBI): domain Eukaryota; kingdom Viridiplantae; phylum Streptophyta; class Polypodiopsida; order Polypodiales; family Pteridaceae; genus Adiantum; species Adiantum capillus-veneris. The sequence continues at coordinate 101,848,918 of NC_140950.1, read as the reverse complement.
GAATCTCATGGCGTGCTATATATCAGTAGATAGAGCTTGAAGAGGACATTCTAACTGTCAAACCTCTGCCAACTTTGGAGTTTATTTGCAAAAAATTATCCATGTGCCTGTTTTGGTAGAGAGAGGTAAAGTCAAACTCTTTAAAGGGCCCCTTTGTGAGTCCAAATTTTGCCTAGTGAAAGATGTCTATTTTCTAGAAGAGTGCTTTCAATGCTATCTTTAATGATTGATTGAAGGAATTACTGTGACGAAAAGTTAAAAGAAACTTAAGTGTTAGAACAATGTGATAGCAATTAGAAAACAAAAAAATCATGTGTTGAGTGCGGGGTGGTAAGTGGGGATTGACTAAGGTTGTCAATCATGGACGGGTGGACCTGATTAGTCAGGTAACTATCCATCCCTGTGCACTTAAAACGTTTGGAAAACATCTTCACTTGGAAGAGGAGTCCACCAGCCGGCTGTGCCGTCACATATGTTAGGGGGAGAAAAGCTTTGGTTGAGGATACCTTAGCCAAATTTGTGGAATTCATAGGGCCAAAATAGTTTTTGGACTTTTAATACATTGTCTCGTTTCCATTGCGAGACAGGACTAGGTCTCCTTCTAGGGCTATAAACCTAAACCATTATTAATGGTAAGGGTTAATTCCCTGGATTTTTCTTGTTTAGAAACTCTGATTTTTATCATACCTAGAGACCTGTCAAGGATCCCATCCCGATCTTGGTATTGGTGGGTTGGGGATCTCACAAAAACAAACCAAAGCTCCTCCTCAAACCCTAACCGGAAATGTGTGTGTGTGTGTGCGCGCATTGTTGTGTTTGTGTGAGGGAGAAGGTGGAGAGAGATGTCCAAGGAAGAGAGATAGTGAGGGTGTGGCAGGAAGAGGAGGGATCTTGAAGCAGGTGTGATGGTGGAGTGGAACAAGGCAGAGTATTCCGCAGAAACACGGCATACTCTTCCCTTCATCCATGCATTACCACCGCTATTACCGCGTCCATTATCACGAGTATTGTCATGCAACGTCATTTCAAATGGATATCAATAATGTCATTTTTAGCCTTTTGAATTCTTTTATGAGTACTTTTAGATGTTTTTTAAGTGTATTTTTTAAACACTTATAGATATTTGTGATTAAAAAATTAACCCATGTAGTGAGCACACCGATTGTACTTTACTTTAAAAGAATTTTAGCACTCATTGCACTTTATTCTCTTTGCATTTATAATCATTTTTTTAAATTTAAATATACACTTTTTTCTAATTAACTATTTCTTGTTTAGGACACATATGACTAAATAAAAAATTGTCGCATGTGCACGATGTCGACTAGGACGATCGTGGCCCTCCTGTAGACCCTGAACGCGGTCAGTGGCTCAAGGAAAAACTTCCTTGTCCTTGGGCCAAGTGCAAAAGGAAAATCCCTCGCTTGAGGTGCATTGCATTGGAGCACGTGGAGAACAAACAGCTTTGCCATCCTCAAAAAAGCACTCGGAGAGATGAGAGCACCCCTCACTTGAGGAGGTGCCCCATTGGTCTGTGTTCGATGGTGTGAGCCAACACACAAGGCCGAACAGTAGAAGCAAGAGCTATTGAACAAATTGGGCGCACCGCATGGTGATCCTCCCATCAGCTCTACTTCGACAGCTATTGTGGCATCTCAGTCGCACTTTGAGGCAGAGGATGAGCACATGTTCAACATGTGTGATGAGTTACTGGCTCATGAACATGACATGTGTGAGGAGGATTTCCAGCCATGCACTCAACGGGTAGTGGCTACAGATGAGAGGTTTATGGTGAGTGCCCAAACACCTCTTTGGTCGGTGCACAAAACCTGGTGCTCCGGGCATCATTGGAAGTCCTCAACTTACAAGCAAAATTTGGTTGGATCAATGCAAGTGTCGATACACTCCTTGGGTAAGTTTGAAATATGGATTTTTATACATCTTTCTTGCTTTATGGTGCCGCCTCCTTGCAAGTCTATTAATGCGTCTGTTTATTATATTTTGATGGGCAAAATGTTGCCAAAAGATCACCACATGTCTCCAAATCATGGATAAGCTAGCTTGTATGTCACTGCACTTGGAATGGATTATAAGTGCATCCATTCTTTCATCAACGATTGCATTCTATACCACAATGAGAAGCACATGCTACCTCATGTCCCATGTGCGGGGAAGCACGATACAAGACCGGAGTGAACGGGGTGCACCTACCCCGCAAGATATTGAGACATTTTCCATTAATTCCTCGTATTCAACACATATCTAAAAGTAGGTCTATCGTGGAGCTTCTTGCGTGGCACGCCAACCACCGCTCAAATGATGGAATGATGTGTGTCCCTACCGATTCACCTGCATGGAGGCACATCGAAACTCAATGTCCAGAGTTTGGGTTGGAGCCTTGACACTTGAGGCTTGGGTTAGCAAGTGATGGTGTCAACCCCTTCGGCACTAATTCTACTTCATGGAGCACTTGGCCTGTGGTGATCGTCAACTATAATATTCCACCATGGGAGACAACCAAGAAAGGAAATATACTTATTTCCTTGCTTGTGCCAAGGAAGTACAAAATGTCAAATATTGATGTCTACCTTGAGCCCCTCATTGAGGAGTTGGAGGAGTTATTGTAGATGTCTCACTTACAAAGGGGGGGAGAGAAGACATTGTGAGGAGAATCCTTATGTGGACTATGCACGACTATCCTGGACTTGGAGATATTTTTGGTATCTCCCTTCTCCTCTCTCTCTATCTCTCACTCCTTTTAGTTTTCTCTCTCTAACGATATGATATGTATACAAGGTTGTCCACATTGTGTCACAATGCATGTCCTGCTTGTAGTCCATCATTGGTGAAAAAGAGGCATGATGCCTTGTGCAAGGTAATCTATCCAAACAACCATCATTTCTTACCCCAAGGTCATAGCAAGCACAAGGCTCCAACAAATGGGAAGACACCTCTAAAGCTCACGATGACAAATTGGGAGACCATTTTTGAAGAGCACTACAACAGCAGTCCGGCTCCGTGTCCTCCACCAAAACGTATGTCAAGGCATTCCATATTCTTAAGGCTTCCATATTTAGAGTACTTAAAATTACAATACCTCTTGGATCCCATGCACATATTCAAGAATGTAGCCCAAACACTGTGAGACTTAAAATTACAATACCTCTTGGATCCCATGCACATATTCAAGAATGTAGCCCAAACACTGTGGGACCACATTAATGGCAAGAAGGACTCATTGGATGCGAGGGAGGATTTGAGGGTCTTGAAACATCTCCCGGCCTCTGCTACTCCTCGTTGTGTCCCCAACAAAAAGATTGTCCTTCCTAAAGCACCATGGATGCTAGCCAAAGAGGAATTAGAAAAAGTGAAGTGTAACATTGCTTCTATTTGCACACCAACAGGATACATGGGGTCGCTAAAGGGATCTTTCACAAAAGCAAAGAAGGGTGGAAGCGTTCAATTGTATGGGTTGAAGTCCCATGATTGGCACAAGATGCTTGAGGTAATATTCCTCTCCCTACTTTATCTATAGTTTGTGTGTATGACTTTCTCCCACTTTCCCTTCCCCTACTTTATCTATAGTTTGTGTGTATGACTTTCTCCCACTTTCCCTTCCCCTAATTTACATTGTACGGTGAGTATGTATATATGTCAGGACAAGAAAGTCAGGGATTCTATTTTCAAACTTGGAGAGATAGTAAGGTACACCAGAAGACTCCACTCAACTACACTTTTTTCATGTACACAAAAATCTCAACTAGCACGTAGTGTATCCTTGTGTGTTTTCTTGCAGATTTGTGAGCTCCAAGGAAATTGAATAGATGCTATCCCTGCTGCTTAAAAACGTGCAACAAAAACTGTGTGTGCCATTGAGGATGCATTTCCTCGATCGGTCCTTCTTAGTCAAATCCACCTCTTGGTTCACGTGGTGGAGGAGATTGCTATATGTGGAGTAGTGCACACATGATGAATGTTATTCTTAGAAAGTTTTTTAAAAACTCTCAAAGATTTTGTGTGGCTACAGTCTCAACCAGAGGCATGTATGACAAAAGCATGGATTGTGCAAGAGGCATTTGTTTACATCTCAGAGTATTTGGCACAAGTTGATACTTCAATGCCTCGCATGTGGTCAGACAAGGAAGATACTAGGATGACTTCACACTTGCCAAGTGGAAAGGGAAAACTATTTAACATGGATATGAATCTATCTCGAGTGGTGAATAACTGCTGTATTTTTAATGCAAAGGCTATGACCAAGTGGGTGGTCTTGTGAATAATGGCAAAGGCAAGGTGTTTGCTCGAGGAGTTCACTATGTGTAAAACTACCATATCACGTGCGTTCAAAACATGTTTGTAAAACCCCTATCTGTGATTTTTCATAGGAATATAATATACCCTTTTCTTTTAAAATCTGTAAGTTTTTTTTAAATTTGAAAAAATAATGCCCTTTTGTATATATATTTTTGTAAGTTTCAAGAACTTTAAATACCTTTCTATTGAACTCACGTGATAGGTTACATTTTTATTAGGTGACCTCCCCGGGGCCGTTTGCAAGAGAGAGAAACATGGAAACAAGCACATGGAGGAAGGAGGGCACCCCACCTTGCATGTTTCTCAAATCTCATTAGTATGGAGTGGATTCATGAGAGAATGACCAAAGCAAAAGCACACAGAGAAGACATCACCAAAGAATGGGAGTATGCACGAGACTATGTACCAAATATAGAGTACTCATATACCTAAACTATATTGTAAAGTTTTTCCTTGATTTTATCTTTGCATTTTATAAAAAATATTTTTCTATTTTGTAGTGTCTTTCCTTTAACTCTATGTGGTCAAAGGGTCGTCACTTTCGTACGTGCCACATTGACGAGCGTAGAACCACCATGGATTGTGGAATTATGGGAAACTTTGACATAGATGGTGATGAATCAGCGTACTGAGGAACTATTGAAAGGATACTAAAGGTTAATTTTTATAACCTTTCAAACCTTCATCTTTGACTGCGAGTGTTTTGCAAATGTGTCTAGACGACATGAGAATGGCCTCTACATGGTGGACTCTAGCGTGCATCACACAAAGTGGTATGACAATTTAGTTTTACCACATAATTCTAAGCAAGTGAGTGACTATCTTTTTAATTCTTACTCATTTTGAGCTTCTCTTCTTTAGGTCATCTATATCCCAACAATCCACCAACCAAACTTTGGTTTGTAAGTCCCGTAACACCTCGCGGGAGAACCATGTTTTCCACTAATGAAGTGGAGACCATCTTTGACCCTCTTCCAACTCCTACTTTGGATGAGATGGAGACAGAGTAGAGGGAGGTCAATGAATCAAGTCTAGTGGTGACAAGTCTTAGCAAGGATGATTTTCATGATGATGAAGATGATGAGATGGAGGATGTTTAAGCGAGAATTTGGAAGTTTAGGTGTTTATTCTTGCCATGAGAATAAACAAGTAATAGTAGTAGAAATAATTGAGGTAAATACCATGGTAATAATCACAAAAATATTCACGATAATAGTTTAAATACAAATTGCCCCTCTCTCTTCCCTCTCCATCTGATTTTGGACCTTCTCTTTACAAAACACAATAAAAAACCGAGGTAAACAATTAAAGATCTTCATAGTGATGGAACAACTCCATGGAATAATAACCATATCAATATCAATAAAATGAATGATTAGAGAACTTCTTATCATCATGGCATCATGGAATTAATTCATGAAATAATAAACATATCAATAATGAAACGATCAATATGAACAACTTATGATTATTATGGAAACACATGATGGCATCATGGAACAACTCAATGGAAGAATAACCATCTCCATAATAAACAATCAATACAAACGATCTAATCATCATGAAAATGCATCATGACATCATCGAAAACCTTCATGGAATAATAACCATATCAATAATAGAACAATCAGTATACATTAGGAGAAATATGGACTTTGCATGGGCCTTGTAAGAAATCCTAATTTTTAAGGAGTAAGGCTAATGTTGTGTAGGGTTAAGGGGACAAGGGCATTGAAGAAGGTAGTTTTGAGTAGGCTTTTCTAACCTTTTTTTTAGACAAATGTAGGATGTGAACCTAAGAGGTTACTTTCTCTCTTTAGCGTTTTCAAAGTGAAGGAAGTGTAGGGGTGTGGCCACATCAACAAAAACGTGGATCACTAAGAGCCAAAATTTGATTTTTTCTCAAAAAGCTTATTTTTTACTTTAAACTCCCTCTCAGCATATATACATATTTAAAAATCATCTTTTGACCCTTTTTTTACCTACAAGCTTTGAAAGTCCCTTTTTTCAAAATCTTTTCCCCCAAAAAGTAAAAAACACTTTGTTCTCTCTTCCTCCTCCCTCCTCTCTCCCTCTCCTCTCCCTCCATGTCCCTACCTTCCTCCTCCTCCCCAATCTCTCCCTCCGCCCCTTCCCCCCTTCTCTCCTCCCATCTTCCTCTCTCTCTCTCTCTCTCTCTCTCTCTCTCTCTCTCTCTCTCTCCCCCCCCCCACTCTATCTTTTTCATCCTTTGCTCACTCATGTGGCAACAACTACCATGGTGCTTACGAACATCACAAATCATTTGCTTCCACCACCACATACTCTGCACACCAAAAGCGTGCATATTTGCTTGCCCACGGTGTTTGCACCGAAGACCGAATGTGAGGGTGATCAAAGGTCATCACAAGAACGTCGCGCCACCGGTGAGACGAATGTTGACATTTGGGTGGACAACCATTGTACCCTTACGATCCTATAAACTACTTCCATCCATTCTTTAATAGCCTTTCAATAATTCTTCAATATCTTGGGAGAGGAGAAGGAGGCTTGTTAGGCTATTGCAAGCAGTTTTGTATGGTGCAAGTGCTTCTTTGTATATGTGGATGCACGAATGTCGAGCTCTACAACTCAAGATGGCGGCATTACAAGATAGTATTTCCTCTTTGGAGAGGAAGGTTGAAACTCTTCAACAACAAATGCAAGAAAAGGATTCCCACATTATGAAGCTTGCCAACACCATCAAATATTTGAAAGTAACACCCCTTGGTGCAAGGGAACGCAAGCGCACGTATTCATCCGTTGAAACACTTGCACATTCGGGTGGAGCACGCAAACGATGAGTGATAGCCACAAGGTGATTTTGTATTTACTTGAATGATACATTCTTACTTCACACTATTTTCTAACATTTATCTTATTGGGGTTCCTAGAAACTTCATCCGGGAAGCATGCGGTGTAACAAGCGAAGATGATTGATTCAACCTTATCACTAGTTGTTTCAATACCCATGATGTGATTTCTATCTTATAATCACTTGGAGGTAAGCACATTAAGGATGCAGTCACTAAGGACCTTATGCGCAAATTGAGACATGTGGTTAGTGAAGATGACATGCAACAAGCTTGTGACGAGGCACGGATCAACACCAAATCCTATCATGCTATTTCCTGACTCCTAAAGGATGCCCTCAAAGAGCGTGGCATTGTGGAAAACCTATTTCTCGTTCCGCACAAGGTCAACCTTGCAACAAAGAAGGCCACAAACGAAGATGTGTTCTCCGGCATTGGGGCATACCTACACATTGAGGACACAATGCCAACTTCGCTTTATGTTTCGTGCACAACAAAGGCAAGGGAAAAAAGTAAGAAGAACTCCATAAGACCTACTGAAAAGGGCTTCCCTTACACAATGTGGAATAATATTATTGATGACCTTAGAAGGCTTCAGCAAGCCATGCTTAGATTTTATAAGTTACCTGAAGAAGGTGACACACTAAAACTATTTCTTTTGGTTGTGTTCTTATCATAGACTTTGAAGTATAAGGTCTTGCCACTATTTATTTTGCAGTGCTTGGCACAAAGGTTGCTTTTGTGCTAAAACTCAATGACTGTCAAATAGTGAAAGGCCAAAGGTTAGAGAGGCTAAGTGTCACTCTAATGAATGAGGCCCTTTTGTAAACCAAGTGAAGAGGTTCAGTCAAGCCATCTCCCACCCTGTCTTTTAGTGTGCAATCAAAGAAAGAAATTTGGTGGTTGGGTGCTATTGAGGTGCCAAAGAGACCAATGGAGTACTTTCATGGATTTTTGAGAGAACTCCATGGATCACAGAAGTAAAATTGCAAGTGAGAAGTTGGAGGTTGAGGGTTTTGGTAGCTATGATGTGGAGTGGCACTTAGGTGGGGACTTAAAGAACACAAAGTGTTTGCTTGGCTTCAAACAAGGGGCTTCTTCTCTCATGCCTTGTCCATTTTGCACTCAAGGGTACAAACCTAGAAGACAAAAATCACACAAGAGCTCTACAAAGGTCGGTTCAATGCTTCCATGGCAAGGGGATGGAGAACAAGGGCTAGACCATCGTGATGTCAGAGATGAAGGCAAAGAATGGGAAGCATCTATTTTAATATTTCCTATGCTCAATGCCCTGGATCGTGCACAAAAGGACCAGGCTTGGAATCCAATCTCTATGTTTCCTCTGTCGAATGTACATTTTTGTACATTACACGCATTCATGCGTATTTTTTATAGGCTATTGAAGATCCACATTGACTATGCTTTCACAATGAAGCCATTGGAAAAATCTTAGGAAGCGATCAAAAGGGTGGAGGCACTCTTGAATTCCATTGGCTGTCACGGTGGAAATGTGTCTATCGTTGCTACAAAGAACACAAGGGAGGCCCATGAAATTGTTCAACAAGTATCAATGAGTGGACAAAAAGCCAAACACTTTTTGAAGAAAGTAACCCAAGGAAAGCCAGATCAATATGATGCTCAAAACAGCTCCAACCAGCAGGCAAATAACCTTTGGGAACTTTGGAAAGAGTTATGCAAAGCTACTACTGACAATGATTCAAATGGCGAGCTTGCAAACAAGAAAAACAAGTTTGGGCACATTGTTAAAAAATGGTCAAGCTTATGGGCCTTAATAGCACAGCAAAAGAACAACGCCAAACATTTCAAGAAGCCTTGGCGGATTTTACCAAGGTCTTCACCCTTTCTTCGGGTGAAAATAACATCACACATTACATGGTAAACCATGTACATGGTGACCTTCCCTATTGTGACTTTGTTGGCAGGCTGCATGCCTTGAATGAAGTATAGAGCTCCATTTTTCTTGAGTACAGTGAACCATTTGCTTGAGTAGGGGACACATGAAGGTTCCAAAATCACCATCTTTATCTTTTCATAGAGTAAATCTATAATCTTTGACAAGAGTGCTTTTGGCACATGAGGTACACTACAAGAGGTTGTGTGCACTTGTGATGATTTTAGCGATGGAAATATTTTTATACTCCCCGGCCGACGTCGCTAAGATCTTCGCTAATAACGTCGATACGAGAATGTTTCTATGAGCATCGCTATATGCATTGTTATGGCCGTCACTATATAGCAACGCATATAGAAACGACCATTGCGACACTTAGAGGCTACCTATAGCGACGTTCATAGCGACACTGCAGAGACTTATATAGCGACGCTTATAGCAACGCCCGAGAGTAAAAAAATTTGGCAAGACAGGGCATTCAACCCATCAACCATATTGAATGTTTCAATAATAGAGTAAACCTAAATGAATCCAAGATAAGCCCAGATTCACCTTTGAAAGGAAGTGCAAGCTTAGATATAGACCCAAAGTAGTCACCCACAAGACAATATAACTATCAACTCCATCATTCATAGTATTGTTTGCAGAATAAAGATACAAAACTCTCAAAAGTAAATTGATGAAAGTAAATCAATGACAACTGTACACGTCATAGGCAAAATCACTCGATTGTTAAACTTTGCAAATATAATAGTTACAACACCATTGTCATTATCGAGAAAATAAACATGGTTTTCCAATAGTTACAAAAAGACTTATACACGTCATCTCATGATACATATGCTATGACAAAAGGAAACTAATGCTATCTAGCTATACGGGTAGACTGACGTCCTCTAATCAGACGTCTCATCGCGTCCAAGTGGCATATCTGTCAGATTTTGGAAAAAAATATAAGACAGCTTTCTGTAAGTATAATTATATAATTTACAAAACAATACAACAAATAGAAAAGAGTAAACCCTAATACTAACCATTCCACCGCGAGAAATCAGAATGTCCATCAAGGCGTTTTAGCCCTTCCTGCCTGCGTACTCGTGCTCGTACGGTGTGAGGTCACGTCCTATCATCGACCACTGTCAAAACATACAAAGAATCCATTATGTTAGAATTTAAAAACCCCTAAACCCTAAATTATCAAACCTAAAGAGCAATGCAAAAATACTTACAAAATTGGCCTCAAATGATGCCCACCCGCCGCTCCCCAAGTGGTGCAAGCTCCCTGCCTCTACTCGCGCTTTGGATGCTCCTTTTCTTGCTTCCACTTGTCAGGATTCTTGCGCGCTGCTTTCTTTGCATTCTTCCAATCTTCTTTGGCTAGCCAATCTTGTCTGTTCCACCCATGCTTTATTGCTTTTTGCACTTTAGAACGCTTGTGCTTGCAGTATTCGCGCATTCAAACCTTCATCAAGTCTTCATTGAAGTGGTCATCCCGTGTTGAAATGGGAAACTCGTCATACAGAATGCTGATGACTATGTCTTTTAAATCACTTGGTACTTCACTCGAGGTGTTTAGCATGTAGTGTCTAAACACCTGAGAGAACAGACCGCGCATGCACCAGATCACCTTCTTGCCTTCATCATCCAAGATGATGCCACTGCTGAAGTCGACGAAGTAAGGCGAGCCCTCTCGCCGGTGACGCGTGAACCTGGGTGTCCCGATAGGGGTCTCTAGCGCCGTGTCGATGGGGGTAAAAACTTCAGGCATCTCCACTGGAGTCTGGGCCCCGAAGCGAGGAGTGTCGACTATGGTGACTCCCGGAGGAGTAGGTAGTGGTGTGTAGCTACTAGGAACGGGCGTTGGGCGTGCAAAACCTGGCCTAGATGGCAATGTCGTGGGCTGGTGTGGGGGCAGGCAAAGAAGGGGAAGGTAAAGAGCCTCGTCGAACACGAGGTGGTGTCAACGCATTGGCGGCAACATCCCCACAACAACCGATGCCGCCACCATTAGAGCGTTGGTGCCTAGACGAGTGTGAAGATTGTCTCGTCAACACCGAAGCTTCGTGTAAAGTGTGAGGTTTGTCCTAAAGTGTGAGTCAAGGAGAGAAGAGTGGAATTATCCCACATGCTGTGGAGCAAGGCTGTAGAGCTACTTAAAGCTCACTTCATGAATGAATAAACACACCTCTATTTTGCACTACATGCTTGTCTATGGTGAGCCTGTGCTAAGCTAAGTCAATACTCAAGATCGTGTTTATGAGTCTAAGCTAATTTTTATCTTGGAACCTAATTCACTTGAGTGATAATCTTGCTTACAAACATGCTTGCACTATGTTTCCCTTTTATCCACCCTAGCTAGCATGATCCAATTCCTAACAATTGGTATCAGAGCTAATGGTTATGCTAACTAGGTTTTCTATTATGCACTTGCATGTTTGTACGATTAGCATTCATTAGTAATCATTATCCACCCTAGCTAGCATGATCCAATTCCTAACAATTGGTATCAGAGCTAATGGTTATGCTAACTAGGTTTTATATTATGCACTTGCATGTTTGTACGATAAGCATTCATTAGTAATCATTAGCTAGGTCCATTAGGTCTGCTCTTCTATTCCATTCTCATGCCTAATTAGTATTACATTGGCTAGCATGAACATGTTCTTGAGTTAAAGACTCTTGGACCACTACTCACTGGCCAATTGGAAGCCAAATTTGTTATAGAATGGATATTTTATTATTTATTGCAGCTCATAGGTGGAAAAGACTAGACCCAGCTAGGCCTATGCGAATGAAAATATATACATTGTACATTTTATTATTCAAGTGCTCTTTTTTGAGCTTTGGCCATTTATAACCGGCCGGCCAGTTTGTAATCAATTTGACCATTCAAGAATCTATAAATTAGATACGTGCAAGAGGAAAATGGTCACTCTTGCACGGGGGGAGATTGTACCCAGTGCTTGTGTCTTGTTCTCTCCTCTCTTCTCTTCTCTCCCGCCGTGCCGGTGTAGCACTCCGCTCTAGGAGGTGCGCTTGCACGTGTTCTTTCTCTCTCTCCCGCTCTCTATCTCTCTATGTTCTTGTAAGACTTGATTATATGCTCACAGGATTTGTCATGTATACGTATTTGCGGTGTTTTGTTGTTTCCATCATGCTATTCAAGGTATTTTGCAAGGACGCTACGTCTTCCATCTGTAGCAATGGTATCATTATTATAGATATTCTCACAACTCTATAACCCGAATTGTCAGTTTTAAAATCAATAGCCTCAAGATATTCCGCCTTTTGGCCATGTAAATTTATGATTAGATTGTCGTTGAATTTAACACAAAATCGTTTTTAGTGCTGTTTTTTTTTTTAGACAAGTTTTGCAGATAAAATCTAAATACAATGTTCTCATATCAACCTCCAGGTATGTCATTTCTTAATGCATTCTGATAATACCCCTCTTGAAACATCATTTCAATTATTCTTGATAAGTAAGATCTATCTATGTATCTTTAGGCCTCAAAGTAATATTCTCTAATTCAACACAAGCTAGTACCTATCCCATCTCCTCTCTTACCTTGACCCCTCCAAATTCCCCACCCTTCACCACATCTCCTTATGTGCAAATCCTCTAGTTTAATAGTGGTTTGATAAATTAATGTTTATTATATTTGATCTCTTTTAAGTGCGTCTTCTTGCAGATATTTTCACACCGCTATAAATACCCAAGCATCTTTGCAACAGAAAAGAACTTTTCCAGATGCTTTTAAGAAGACATAACTCCCTTACTTGTTTACATTATGTTGCAAAATCCATTGTTTCTCATGTCATGGATTCTACTTTATTTGATTGGACTCTTCCGGAGATAACTTGTCATACCACTACTTACATGAGCTTAGCTGATGTGTGATGATTGCTAACATTCAGTATATGTTTCCACATTGTAGTCTCTTCCAATTTCATATCAAACGGGTCATTTATTTTTTCACTTTTTTCTATGCCTAGCCTAGTCCATTGGTCACGAACACACAGATTCGCCAATTTAGGCAGTGTGTAGATACTCATCTTGGTGTAGATTCGCCAATTTAGGCAACACTGATCACAAAATCATGCTGCAGTGGCTGGCCACCACTGTAACTGGTATGATTTTGTTACCCGGGTACATAATGACAGTGATTTGGATTTGGATTTGGATTTGGCACCCCTGCAAAATATAGAAATACTATGCTATATACAATGAAATACACGAATCTGCATACCTGATGCATCCACTAGCACATAATATGCGATGTACGCGAGCAGAGAGAGACAGCAAGCGAGAGAGAGGAAAAGAACATGCGCAGATGCACCTCCTCGAGCGGAGTGCTACGCCTGGCACGGCGAGAGAGGAGAGAAGAGAGGAAGAAGAATGAGACGGACACTAGGTGCAATCTCCCCCCGTGCAAGAGTGACCATTTCCTCCTTGCACGTTGTCGAGAAATTTGCGGTCTTGCCAGGAAAGCACCAGGCTTATGGCTGTGAGAGTTTGTGAGAGAACTCAACAAAAACTATATGAAGGAGCTAAACCATAGATGCCATGAAGACTAGGGTTTGGAAAGAAGTGCAATCAAAGAAGACTCACTCTTTCTCTCTTGCACTCACACACACAAAGAAAGAACGCAAAAGAGAATGTCAAAACAATACGAAGATGAAAACATCAAGGCTATGGTCATATCGTATCATGGGTAATATGAAAGGGTTAATGGATGAGTTAATGGCATTCAATCTTGGCTGACCAAATAGGCTACGAATTGTTCTTTGGAATTGTAGTTTGGTGCTTACCATAATATATATATTTTGTCTAGTGATTGGGATTAATTGTGTGTACAAATCCTCTTGGTTCATTGCAAGATAACTACGCTTACATCAAAAGAAAAATTATAGTCTATGAGAGGTAGTATGATGAGATCCGGTGATAGAAGTATTTCATTGAGCCTTTCAGGGCCGAAGAGAAACACTATACGTTGTTGAAAGTGTATTTTACGGCTAATCCATACGTTAATTCTAATAGATCGTACAGAGTGAAAGAGATAGAAATGATCATCATGTGGGTTATTCATCTAGGATAGTATGTGAGAAATGTAGATATGAGGGAAGTGAAGAGATGAGAAGTTTCCCTCCCAAGCCCTATTCTTGCCCGTAGGCAATAAGGATACTACGGGGAGAGATGTACCTGTAGCAAGAGAACCTAGAGAGGATGAATTACTAAGAATGAGAGAGATAGGTTTGGTTAATGAGATGAGATTGGATACATATATATATATATATATATGTTGGATTAGAGATGAAAATGAAAACAACAAGAAATCAAGAAAACATCAATGTAGAACACATCTTACTTGAACCCCTTCGGCACCATTATTGATGGGAGAGAGAAGAAGAGTGGATAATTCCACTTTGATTGATACACCAAGTGCAAGACCTTCTTTGATTAGAGTTGATCTTCCAAGGTTAGCTTGTTGCAAGAATGGCTAGTCTCCCTCTAGGAGAAAGTGTAGGCTTGGGCTTATGTTAATGGCTAAGTACAATTAGGCATTACTACTCACTCCCTCGAGAATTCCTCTCATCAATGGCTTGAATGCTTGAGTTCTTTACAAGGAAGAAGAGGTCCCCTTTTATAGGTGAAGGGAACCCACAACGGTTTACACAAGAAGAGAGGAGCCAGTGTGAACAGGAATTGGAAAAGCTGGAAATGAGCTGTCCCTGCATGATGTGGGCAGACTGGGGTTCAGTATTTTGATCATATCTTCTCAACCGTGGCTCCAAATAAAAAAGTAAAAATATAGGCAAAAACTTCAGCTCATTAGCTACGATTTTCATTTTAAAATTGTTTTCCAATTCGGATTGGAACCTTGTGTAAAAAATTCATCAAAATAGGGTCCATTTATGGCAGCAAAAGTCTTCATGTGGTCTCCTTAGCCTAGACTTTCATTTAATTCCAAATGACACCTCATGCCATATGAAAGCATGACATTGCTCCTTGAAAAAGTTTTGTAATCATGCTTGCAATAATGAATTAAAATAAGTGTATCTTTGAAATCATGCCACCTAGTGTCCCACTAGGATTTGATTCTCTCCTAGTAGCTATTTAAAAAGAAATATTAGAAAAGTATAAAAAATACATAGAATATATATATATTGGAGTTTACCCTAGGTTTAGGATCTAGCTAGGGTGTGAGATGATAATGAAATAGTAGAAATAAAGAATCAATGCTTTTTGCCCCAAGTTAAAGAGGCGGAGCTATTGATGCTTTTCCCATAGTATTTTCTGATGGTAAAGTAAGGATATGTTACGCCTGAGAAAAATAATAGGATGAGATAGAAGGCTTATTATTATACTTAAATATGCATATGTACATTATAGGAAATATAATTATGTATCTAAAAAAATACAAGATAGATCTTGTAGCATGCGTTCCCACTATGTACGTGTCACAGCACGACATCCACCTCCTCTAAACCTGCACATCCTCCGGTATGTGCCACATTGTCTCTTTGTAAGATTAGACCTCTAGTACATCTTCCTTGTCTTCTTCTTCACTGGATGATTCCAGAGCTTCATGTTCACTTTTATCTTCACCTGTGTTTTTCTCTTCTTCCTCATCCATATCTTCTAGATCATTGTCTCCTCTTCTCTTAAACATTTTAATCCTTTTTCCTGCAATGGGAATCTTTACTTTTGTACCATCTAGTTCAGACAAGCTGTAAGTAGCATTTTCATGCACATGCTTTACAACATACGTTCCAAACCATCTTTTTGAGAACTTTCGCATGATTGTGTGCTGGTTATCAAGGCTACTATCATACACTAAAACCCAGTCACCTTTGTCAATTGCTTTGCTCCTGAGTCGATGTCGCTTATCAAAATAGTCCTTGTTTTTCAACCTTGCATTTTTGAGTCGTTCATTTGCATCTTCAATGTCTCCAGGTCTTCTCTCTAGCTGCCTTATACGCAGTGCAAGGAGATCTTCCCTACTAAGTCCCTCTTGCCAAGGTAGTACATTCCATGTGGGAATTGTATCCTCAATCGGCATCACCGGCTTTTGACCATGCATTAGCTTCGCAAGCATGTAGCCAGTTACTGAGCTATGTGTTGTACGATCAGCCCATAAAGCATATGGTAACAATTTTGGCCACTCACCAACTCTTCCTTCGCAAGCCTTGGCCAAAGCTTTGATGATAGGAGGATGCCCTCTTTCACTCTTTCCATTGCCTTCAGGGTTGTAAGCTGTAGTAAGAGAAAGCTTGATCCCTAATCTAGAAAAGAACTCCCTTGCTTCTTCGGCATCCAGTTCACCTCGATCTATAGTGATTTTTCCCACACAACCATAACGGCAAATCATCTCATCAAGAAGGAATTTTCACACAGCTTCTGTGGTCTTAGCTCTTAATGCTCTTCCTTCAACATGGTTAGTTAGGTCCTCTCGTGCAAGAACCAAGTATCTCATCTGCCAGAGTTCTAAAGGCATCGTGACTAGATCCACAACCCATTTATAGTGCATGGCTAGTGGATATGTAGGGTGCAATCCATCACGATGTCGAACATTTGAATACATTTGACAAGCTACACATGACTCTACAAACTGAGATACATCTTTATACATACCCTTCCACCAGTATTTTTCTTTCAACTTGGAGAAGGTTGCCCACACACCCCTGTGTCCAGCCCATAGACTCTCATGAAACTCTTGCATGAGCTTTACTTGAGTCTCTTTTTTACATATAACCCGTTGTGGTGTAGCACCCTTTTGTTTAGGATGCTTCCACAAGTAACCATCCCTTAAAAGTACCCATATGCTTTCCTGCGTATCCTCTTGAATTCTTGTTCAGACCAATCATCCTGTTTTGTTAGAGTACTCAAGTACCTTCCAATAGAAAGCCAATCACCTTCATAAAGATCTTTCAAGAACAATTCAAGTGAATTAGTCATGCAGACATTGTTACCTTTGACATGAGAGATAGAATAGAATTTTGTGCCTACATCATCTCCCTCATCAATCATTTGTGACTCATCTTCATACCTTGCCCTTGATAGCATATCTGCCACTGTATTGTCTTTACCTGCAATGTGCTTAAACTCGGGATTTAAGGACTTAATGTAGGCAATCCACCGCAACATAGCAATGTCTGGTGTTGAGCAACTTGTAATCATCCCAAGAAGTGCTAGACAATCTGTTTCTACAACCACACATGCACCAATTAGGTACTCTTTCCCACTTTTCAAGGCTGTAACCATACCCCATAACTCTCTCTTTATCTGTGGATAGTTTCTTTGGCGAGCACTTAGTACCTTTGCTCCAAATCTTACCACATACCTGTGTCCTTCTTTGTCATCTTGCCCTATTGCCCATCCAATCCCTGTAGGACTGGTATCTACTGTCACAATCACTAGCCTTTGACACTCATAGTCTACCTTTCTCAAAGTCGTTGCTAACTGGAGTAACTCCTTTAGCTTTTTCATGGATTTTACATGTGCTTCTGTCCATTTAAACTTTTGATTCTTTCTAAGCAGCTGATAAAGAGGATCAGCTACATGTGCATAATGTGGAATCCAAATAACATAGAAGACACATGCTCCCAGAAACCTTCTAACCTCAGTGATGCTAGTGCATATTTCTTTCATTCTTTGGATGGCATCTACCTTTGATGGACAAGGTTTCCTACCATATGGCCCGCACATGTGCCCCACAATGAGCACTTCTTTGACACCAAACATAGACTTTTTCCTTGACAATGTAAGATTCACTTCTTTCAACCTAGAAAAATTTTTATCACAATCATTTATGTGATTTACCACAAACCTGCGACATCCCTTGAGATCCAAAGCTTCATCTTTGTCACTTTCTTCACATCCTTTGATAGGCAAATCATCAATGAAAGGCATTGTGATTTGAGGAATAAAGTCACGTAAGACCTTATTCATCCCATTCATCATATGTGCAACCGATTTGGTTGCTCCCTGTGGCAAGGTACACATCCTTACCAAACCCAAAGGTGTCCTCATGGTTGTCAAGTCTCTACTTTCCATTGCAATCTGAAATTGATCATACCCTGAGTAGAGATCCCCCATTGAGTAGATTGCCCTCCCTGCAAACGCCCCTGCAAATTCATCCACAATTGGACCTGTACCTACATTTCTAATTGTCACCTTGTTCACTGGTTGCATATCTTGGATAAAGCGTAGAGAACCATTCTTCTTTGGAACTGTGAACAACCTGTTTGAGTATGGAGCACAAGAAGGCTCCAAGATTCCCATTTTGATTTTCTCATTCAGTAGCTCTACTAACTTTGGCAAATGAGCCTTTGGAACCGGAATAGGCCGCAGATTCCAAGGCACATGAGGTATTGTGAAAATTACCATAGGAGCTACTATATAAGGATCAACCCATCCTATCTCATGTGGCTCAAATGCAAAAGCCTTACCATGCTTTGAAAGCATTTCTTTGAAGCACTTTGTCTCCTCCTATGCTAGAAACTCCTCGCAACCAATCTGCAACTCTTGAAAAGACTCCTTTGTGAAGGTATGCCCGATCTTTTTAGGATTCCGCAAACTTGGTTGTAAAGAAGACTGTTCAATCTTTTCCCTGTTGTTGGGTGGTAAGGGTGAAGCTACTGGTTTCACCTTCTTTGCTACACTCTTGTATTTAGTTTCAACATGGACTTCTGGGCCAACTGTTTGGCTTTCTTTAAAGGCTTCTATTACTTGATACATTTCCATAGAGAAAACTTCCACAACTTCATTTTCAAGATGCAAACTAGACCTCATTATAGCATCAAGCTCACCCATAGTATCTACAAAAGAAACTTGTTCACACAAACCCAAAACATTTTCAGTAGGCTTTAGCAACCCACTCTTTTTCATGCCTATTTGTACATTATGCACATATTGCCTCTCATATCTCTTCAAATCTTCAAGTTTTGTAAAACATACTGATCCATTCCTTGTTACCAAGGAGCTCATCAAGAAAGTTTCACCTATTTTTGGATCAGGCGAGACCCTTTTTCTTTCTGTACCACTGCAATCCCGCTTTACAATGGTACTTGGCCAAAACCCATCATTTCTCTATGATCATGAAACTCTTTGCTTACTTTTGGTAGAGGATGTTCTCTGAGAATTTCACGATTTCTTTCATGGTTTACATAGACTGTGAGAAATTGAACAGCTCGTTTACCATCTTTGCTACGTATTCTAGCATATGTTGAACCATCGTCCATTACCTTTGTTTCCATTCGAACTCCCACAATGTAGGGTTGTCCAAGGATGAGATGATATGAAGATGTATCCTGTACAAAGAAGTTTTGGTCAATCTTTACATCACCTATTGTTACCTTCACACCTGGACATGCTGCATACAATTCACCGGATGAATTGTTTGCCACTTTTACCATCCAGCCATGATCTGTGTCCATCGGCCATTTGCACTTGTTGTAGAGACTCTTTGACATTATGTTTATTTCTGAACCATGGTCAATCAAGGCAACAAATGGCTCTTCAAGATCACCTACCTTGACTAAAGTTTCTGTAGTAGCCCTTGCCCAATGACTTCGTGAATAGTAACTCCTAGGAATATCTTCAACTTCTTCATCATCATTTGAGAAATACACTTGCTTCACTCTCCCACTAGATTGGTAGCATCCTACCACAGCTCCATCATTCTCCTTATTTTGCAGCTGCATCCCTTGTGTCTTTGAGGTTTCCCCTTCAACCTGTGGACGAGAAACTTCAGCAAGGGTTTGCCTCTTCCTCTTGATTATGTCAATGATCTCCTCATGGAATTCACGCTTTGCAATGCCAAGAACTTCTCCCAGAGTAAACTCAATCTTGCTATTCAAGATCCTTTCCTCCAAGACTTTCTTTAAATCTGTAGCAACCTCAATATCAGATTGTATTTTATAAGTTGGGCCTTTTGTCTTACCTTTCGTTGGCTCTTTCTTCTTTCCTGTTGTAGACTCCTCCATGAGTACTTCAGGTGGAGATGCTCCTTGTGTTGATGGTGTTTGAGAAGGCATTGAGTCGCTTCTTCCCCCACTTCTAGAAGCTCTTTTTGATGGTCCTTCATCAGCATTCTCACGTCTGCGCTTCTCTTCTACAATTGCCTCATTTTGTTGGCATTTTGTAATGTAGGCATGCACTGACAATGAGTCCACTGGATCATTCCATCCTGCTTCTAGACGTATGCAATCACCTGCTTCATGTAGAATCTCTTTTGTAAGCTTTCCCTTTTTAGCTAATTGCATGACATTTGGCCAAATTTGACCATGATGGTCACTCACCTCTTCATCACAAAAATTCTCAATTTTTACTCCATAAGTAGCTGCCTCAACTGAAGAGGTGGCATGCTTGGTTGCCATATCTTCAACTAAGGTTTGCATTCCCCCCTTCCCAAAGTTAGTTCTCAAGGGTAGACCTGTCTCTCTTAAGTGGATTTTACCATCCTTAAAAAAGACAACATCTTTTGACAAAGCATCACTAAAATCATCACAATCCCTTCTTACATGGTCTGTAATATCACACCAAATACATCTATTAACAAACCCTTCTTTGGGCTGTTGTCTTTGCCTAGGAAGTGGCCCTGATGGTTGGCTTTTTTCTTCAAGCTTTGAAAACTTCACCTTCAAGTCACGCATTCCCTTCACAAGCTCATCTAGCATGGACTCATCAAACTTAGGAGCGATAAAAGTAGGCTTTACCATTTTGTCAGAAGTTGAGGTGGAAGGACTTGTAGTGTTTACTACCATATTGTCCCTTCTTCTTTGTCGTTTGGCAAGCAGTGAGACAGCACCTTCAACCTCATTCCAGTCGGTCTTTAGTCCTTGCTCAGCATCTTTATCTTCAACATTAGGAGAAATATGAACCTTGCATGGGCCTTGTAAGGAATCCTAATTTTTAGGGATTAAGGCTAATGTTGTGTGGGGTTTAGGGGGCAAGGGCATTGAAGAAGGTGGTTTTGAGTAGGCTTTTCTAGCCTTTTTTTAAGACAAATGTAGGATGTGGACCTAAAAGGTTGCTTTCTCTCTCTAGCTTTTTTTAAAGTGAAGGAAGCATAGGGGTGTGTCCACATCAGCAATTCCGTGGGTCAAAAAGAGTCAAAATTTGACTTTTTAAAAAAAATTTCATTTTTATTTGTTTTTTACTTAAAACTCTCTCCCAACATATATACATATCCAAAAATCATTTTTTGACCCATTTTTTAACCCACAAGCTTAGAAATTCCATTTTTTCAAAAATCTTTTCCCCCAAAAAGTAATAAACATTTTGTTCTCTCATCCTCCTCCCTCCTCCCTCCTCTCTCCCTCTCCCTCTCCTCTCCCTCTCTGCCCCTACCTTCCTCCTCCTCCCCAATCTCTCCCTCCCCTCCCTCCCTCCTTCTCTCCTCCCATCCTGCTCGGCCTCTCTACCCTTCCCCCTCTATCTTTTCATCATTTGCTTCCTCACGCAACAGCTTCCATGGTGCTCACGGACATCACAAATGGTTTGCTTCCACCACCACGTACTCCGCACACCAAAAGCATACATATTCGCTTACCCACGGCATTTGCACCGAAGACCACTAGTGAAGGTGATCAAAGGTCATCACAGGAACGCCGCACCGCTTGTGAGACCAATGTTGACATTTGGGTGGATGACCATTTGTACCCTTACGATCCTATAAGCCGCTTCCATCCACCGTTTAATAGCCTTTCCACATTTCTTCAATTTCTTGGGAGGGGAGAAGCAGGCTTGTTAGGCTATTGCAAGCGGCTGTGTATGGGTGCAGGTGCTTCTTTGCATATGTGGATGCACGAATGTCAAGCTCTTCACCTCAAGACGACGACATTACAAGAGAGTGTTGCCTCTTCGGAGAGGGTAGTTAAAAGTCTTGAACAACAAATGCAAGAAAAGGAGTCCCACATCCAGAAGCTTACCAACACCGTCACATACTTGAAAGAAACACCCCTTGGTGCAAGGGAACGCAAACGCCCGTATTCATCCATTGAAACTCTTGCACATTCCGGAGGAGCACGCAAACGACGAGTTACAGCCACAAGGTGATTTGGTCTTTACTTGCATGCTGCATTCTTACTTCACACTATTTTCTAACATTTATGTTTATTTGTTGCTAGAAACTTCATCCAGGAGGCATGCGGTGGAACAAGCCAAGATAATCGAGTCAACCTTCTCACTAGTTGTCTCAATACCGAGGACGTTATTTCTATCTTACAATCACCTGGAGGTAAGCACATTAAGGATGCAGTCACCAAGGACCTTATGCGTAAATTAAGAAATGTGGTTAATGATGATGACGTTCAACAAGCTTGTGATGAGGCTGGAATCAGCACCAAAGCCTATCAGGCTATTTTCAACTCCTAAAGGATGCCCTCAAAGAACATGGCATTGTGGAAAACCTATTTCCCGTTCCTCACAAGGTCAAGCTCGCAAAGAAGGCCACAAACGAAGATGTGTTCTCCCGCATTGGGACATACCTACACATTGAGGACACAATGCCAACTTCCCTTTATGCTTCGTGCGCAACAAAGATAAGGGGAAAAGGTAAGAAACAATCCATAAGACCTTCGAATAAGGGCTTTCCTTACACAATGTGGAATTTTCGTGGATCTTAGAAGGCTTCAAGAAGCCATGCTTAGATTTTACGAGTTACCTGAAGAAGGTGACACACTTTACTTTTTTCTTTGGTATTATTCTTTTCATAGAAGCTGAAGTTTAAGGTCTTAGCACTATTTATTTTGTAGTGCTTGGCACAAAAGTCGCTTTTGTGCTTAAACTCTATGAGTGTCAAATAGTGAAAGGCCGAAGGTTAGAGAGGCTAAGTGTCACTCTAATGAACAAGGCCCTTCTGCAAACCAAGCGAAGGGATTTAGTCGAGCCATATCCCACCCTATCTTTTAGCGTGCAATCAGAGAAAGACATTTGGTGGTTGGGTACTATTGAGGTGCCCAAAGAGACCAATGGAGTTCTTTCGTGGATTTTTGAGAGAACTACATGGATCACAGAAGTAATACACTCCCAAATTGCAGGTTAGAAGTTGGAGATTGAGGGCTTTGGTAGTTATGATGTGGAGTGGCACTTAGGTGGGGATTTGAAGACCATAAAGTGTTTGCTTGGCTGCAAACAAGGGGCTTCTTCTCTCATTCCTTGTCCATTTTGCACTCGAGGGTACAAACCTAATGGACAAAAATCACATAAGAGCACTGCAAAGGCCAGTTACATGCTTCCATGGCAAGGGCATGGAGAACAAGGGTTAGATTGTCATGATGTCGGAGATGAAGGTAGAGAATGGGAAGTGTCTATTCTGAGATGTCCCATGCTCAATGCCCCAGACCGTGATCAAAAGGACCACACTTGAAATCCAATCTTTCGATTTCCTCTATCGAATGTACATTTTTGTACATTACACGCATTCATGCGTATTCTTGATAGGCTATTAAAGCTCCACATTGACTATGCTTTCACAATGAAACCGTTGGAAAAGTCCCAGGAAGCGATCGAAAGAGTGGAGGTACTCTTGAATTCCATTGGCTGTCATGGTGGAAATGTGTCTATAGTTGCTGCAAAGAACACAGGGGAGGCCCATGGAATTCCTCAACAAGTGTCAATGAGTGGACAAAAAGCTAGACACTTTTTGAAGAAAGTTTCCCAAGGAAAGCCAAGTCGATATGATGCTCAAAGCAGCTCCAACCAGCAGGCAGGTAACCTTTGGGAGCTTTGGAAGGAGTTATGCAAAGCTACTACTGACAATGATTCAAATGGCGAGCTTGCAAACAAGCGCAAGCAAGTTTGAGCCCATTTTGATAAAATGGTCAAGCTTATGAGCCTTAACAGCACAACAGAAGAACAACGGAAATCATTTCAAGATTCTTTGGCGGATTTTACCAAGGTCTTCACCCTTTCTTGGGGTGAAAATAACATCACACATTACATGGTAAGCCATTCATGGTGTATTCATTACAAGGGATTGTTTTTATTTACTAATGTGGATCGTTTGCTCATGTGAACAGCATATCTTGTTTGCGCATGGTGCATTTTTTATGCACAAGTATGGATCGCTTGAAATTTTTAGCACTCAAAGCATGGAGAAGTCCCATTATCGAGCAAGGGGAGTGTACTTCAAAAAAACTCGACATGGTGGTGGAATGGTGCAATCCAATTATTTGGAGGAGATGTTCAACTGGTTTTTTCGCACAACATTTGCTCGTAAGCTCACAATGGAGCGTGCATGACAATCCAAGATTGCTATTGAATTGTGCAAATGGAGTCGTCAAGAGCATAGCAACAAGTGGCAAATGTCGCAAGGTCCCACCAAGCATGCTGCATGGCGGCGATGCAGAGTGCGGCAAGGATCAAAGTGGATACTACGCGAGTCACTAAACGTGAACGCAGGGTCCAACTCTTAGCGACATGTTTATTTAAAAAATAATACTTCTTTTAAAAAAATTAGTGTGAACAGGGCCCTTTTTAAATGGGCCCTTATAAATATTGCATGCTCTCATAAATCACTCATTTCTTAAGAACAGGTGAGCTCTTACCAACGAAATGGCGCGCACCAAACAAACCGCGAAAGAGCATCCGCGTGCCAACAAAAACACCCTCCAAGGATGTGAGAAGCCTGTTGGAGCTATATATGGCTCACTCTACTCAACTTGTTCTCACCTATATATTTGTATCTTGTCCTCAATATGAATCAATCTTTGGGAGCGTATAAGGTGTGTCTCTTGTCTCGTCTCTCTCTCTTTCTCTCTACATCTCAACATGGTATCAGAGCAGTAACGATCATGCGCCGATTCAATTCATGGTGACAAAAAAGTATGTGTATGTGATTTGCATGTAAGATTCAAAAATTGCTACAAATTTTATTTTTGAGCATTGATTCTTGTTAATTGTGGTTGTTCTGTGTTAAGAAGAATATGATTAGTGTTTTGTGTGACGTTTATTGCTAATCAATCTAATCGTTGATTACATTTTCTTGTTGATGACACCCTGAACTTCATCTCAATTTTTCTTGCTATTCTGCTCAAAATTTGAAGAAACAGTTCTGCTCGTCGGTATATTCTTTCTGCTCTTACTGCTTCCCTTTTGCTTGATATGTACGAACTACCTACTTCCCACGACGTATGGAAGTACCTTATTGCAAACTTTCAGAAGAAATCTGTCACAGAAATACTTTATTTGAGAGGGTTGCTTAACAAGTTACAATATGAAGTTGGTACTGCCATGACGGGACATATTGAATCTTTCAAATCTATTATTAATCAACTTGCTGCTGCCGGTGATCCTGTTCCACAAAAGCAACTGATTACACTTCTCCTTGATACGGTGAAGGACTCTTCTTATGATAACATTGTTACTATTCTCTCTAATAAAGATGGTCTTGATTTCGACCAAGCCTGCATGTCTTTAATTGAATACTCTCAACGTCAAGAACGTCGTAATGCTAGTCATGATACAGCTATGATTTCACATGAGGAGACTGAGTCACAACAGATGGAACGGGCTTTTTATGCTCGAAGGCGTCCATTTCAACGAGGAAACCGCAGAGGTGGCCGTCGCGGTAATATTTTCTCTCGTCTCAAATTTCCTAATAAGCAATGTTCTTACTGCAACAGAAATGGCCATACTGAAGATGATTGTTGGGCACGTCAATATGATGAAGAACACAATATTACCACAAAACAACCACGTTTATCTAGAGACTCTTCTTCTTCTTCTTGTGAATATTGTGGACGATCTGATCATCCCACTCATATGTGCTATAAGCGTCGATTCGACACAGATCGGAATAGAGCATATGCTACTAAACATCGAAACAACATTGTACCAGAAACAAGCTGCGTCCTATGTTAAGTTGCTCCAGACAGAATACTTCATGTACGCGATGGATCACTTTTTATTGTCGATTCTGGTGCTACAGGAAATATGACATATCAGTCTAAGTGGCTCCATAACTATCATCCACTGCCAGTTCAACGTGTTGTTTATCTTGCTGATGATACTACTTGTCAAGTAAAGGGTATTGGAGACTTATATCTTGGTACCTTATCTTCTTCCACTCGAATTTTGCGAGGAGTATTACATGTACCAGATCTTCAACGTAATCTTCTTTCAGTTGCTAGACTTGTTGATCTTGGTCTGTTTGTTGGATTTGATCATACCAAATGCCGAATTGAGAAAGATGGACAGACTATAGCCACTGCTTCTCGAAATGGTAATTTGTTTGAACTCTCTCTCAACGATGCTGTAGCAAATGTTGTCACTGCTCCAGGTGATCATGATTGCAAAGTATGGCATCACCGTTTTGTTCATGCTCATTTCTCAAAACTCCTTGATCTTCAACGTCGTGATCTTGTTCATGGCATGGATCTTAAAGCCCATCCTCATATGGGAATTTGTGAATTTTGTGCTCTTGGGAAACACAATCGCAAACCCTTTCCTCTTTCAAATACAACTCATTCTCATGACATATTGGATCTTGTTCATACTGATATATGTGGACCTCTACCTTCTTCGAGATCACAATATCGCTACTTCATTACTTTCATTGATGATTTCTCAAGGTATACGACTGTATTTCTACTTAGACAAAAATCTGAAGCCTTATCTGTTTTCAAACAATTCCACAAGGCTGCGGAACTTCAAACTGGTCGTCGCCTTAAGAAGCTTCGTAGTGACAATGGAGGCGAATATGTTTCTCGAGAGTTTGTGAGTTACTGTGCTGACAGTGGAATTCATCATGAGCACACTATTCCATATTCGCCTCAACAGAACGGAGTTGCTGAACGAAAGAATCGCACTATTCTCAATGCTGTAAGATGTATGCTGATTCATTCTGGCTTATCTCGTGTTTTTTGGGCTGAAGCTACTTTGACAACAGTATTTATTCAGAATCATCTTCCTACTACTGCACCCTCTGGTAAGATACCCATCACAGCATGGACAGGTGACATTCCTTCTGTATCTCATTTTCGAACCTTTGGATGTATTGCTTATATTCATGTTCCCAAAGAAACACGAACAAAGCTTGATGCTCCTGGTCTTAAAGTTATTTTTATTGGATATTCTGACACTTCCAAAGGCTACAAATTCTATGACCCTTCCTCCAAGAAAGTAATTGTGAATCGTGATGCTACTTTTAACAAACAACTTATGGGAGGCTCATGGTCCATGGATGATTCTGATGATACTAAATCATTGCTTCAAGCTTTTCCATTTCTTTCAGAAGATGAAACTCTTCCTATAGAAAAACTTTCCTCTTCACAACCATCCATTCCGAATGTCGCCAATGATGATATTGATATTTTTGTTGATCTGCCTATTGATTTTGAACATGGCTCATGTCATGTTTATGATGACGATATTGCTGATAATGGTTTTTGTACTTCCGAAGATCCCATTACTTATGATGAAGCTATCTCTTCACCACAAAAGGATCAATGGCAAGAGGCTATGGAAGCAGAGTACGATTCTCTTATCTCTAAAGGTACATGGATACTAACTGAATTACCTCCTGGTCGTACAGCTATTAAATGTAAGTGGGTGTATAAGACAAAAGTAAAAGAAGATGGATCTTTTGACAAGTTCAAGGCGCGTTTAGTTGCAAAAGGTTATTCCCAAGTAGCTGGTGTTGATTATCAAGAGACCTTTTCACCAGTTGTTCGCATTACAAGTGTTCGAGTTTTATTGGCATTTGCTGTTCAATTTGACTTAGAAGCTCATCAAATGGATGTGCGAACTGCTTTTCTTAATGGTGACTTGGAAGAGGAAATTTATATGGAACAACCAGAAGGGTTTGTTATTCCAGGTAAAGAAGACCTTGTTGCTCAACTCCATAAGGCACTATATGGTCTCAAACAAGCTTCGCGAGCCTGGTATACAAAATTTGATCTTTTTCTCACCTCTAAAGGATTCATCTCTTGCTCGTCAGACCCCAACTTATACATAAAACGCCAAGGTAGCAGTTTTGTGATTCTTGCTCTTTATGTGGATGATAGCATCCTTGTTTCCAATGATTTGGGATTTCTTCAGCAAGTGAAAAAGTTATTGTCTTCTGCATTTGATATGGTGGATCTTGGAGAGATTCACTTGTGTCTTGGGATTCAAATCCAACGGAACCGTACAAAAGGTATTTTATTCCTTCGACAGTCAAAGTTTATTGCAGATACTATTCAAAAATTTGGTATGGAATCTGTACATTCAGCCAACACACCTTGTCTTGCAAGCTCTACGAAGAACACTTCTGACAATGGCGGTCAACTTGTCACAAATCAACCTTATGCTAACTTGATTGGATGTCTTCAGTTTGTTGGCATGAACACTCGTCCTGATATTCTGTTTGCTGCTAATTATCTTGGACAACATCTTGCATGTCCTTCTCTTAAGCATTGGTCTGCTGCAAAGCGTGTGTTGAAATACTTGAAAGGCACTACAGATTTTGGTTTAGTCTATCGACGACAACTCACATCAGATTCTATGCAATCTCTTTCTCTTTTGGGTTACACAGATGCAGACTGGGCAAGCTCACATTTATCTATGCGATCTACTAGTGGAAATTTCTTCTTTATAAATGGTTGTCTTGTTTCTTGGACTAGCAAGAAACAACGTTGTGTTGCAGTTTCTACGACTGAGTCAGAATATGTTGCGGCATCACTTGCAGCTGGTGAGTTGATTTGGCTTCGACAAATGCTGGTTGATATTGGTCACCCTCCTCTTTCTAGCACACCCTTGCGGTGTGACAACCAAAGTGCTATTAGTCTTGCAAAAGACTATGTTCAACATAATAAGTCAAAGCACATTGCTGTCCATTATCATTATGTCAGGTATGAAGTACGCAAAGGAACCATTATGGTTGAACACTGTCCAAGTGACCAGATGATTGCAGACATTTTGACCAAAGGCCTCAACGAGTCACGTTTCATCCTCTTGCGCTCGGAGCTTGGAGTTGCTTCGACCTCACTCTTTCCAGATTAGCTTCTTTGCTATTGTAATAGCTTTGTACATATGACATTGTAATCTTTTAGGTACCATGCACTATGCACACTCCACATTTGCACATTGTGATCTCTAAGTCACTTGAATATTTGTACATAGATGCACAATTCACCTTCACATCATCATCGCTGGTTCATATTTTCACATTGTATAGGGGCTTGGGTTTTTCCCTTGAACTCCCCAAGGGTTTTTTCATCCAAAGCTAGAGACCTTTGTTTGAGTGGGGGTGTTGGAGCTATATATGGCTCACTCTACTCAACTTGGTCTCACCTATATATTTGTATCTTGTCCTCAATATGAATCAATCTTTGGGAGCGTATATGGTGTGTCTCTTGTCTCGTCTCTCTCTCTTTCTCTCTACATCTCAACAAAGCCGTCATGGCTTAAAGGCACAAGAAAACGGCCACGAACACCTGGCCGTTCCAGGAACTCTTCTGGTAGTGGGCATGGTGGTAGGGCACGAGAGTCATCAAGGACTGTTGAATCTCCACCTCCTCAAGATATAACACCTAGAAAGAGAATGAAGCAACGTGCCCAGCGTTGGAGAGAAGCAGAGGGCCAACAAACATCAGAGTCCGATAGGGAGCAGCCATCGCGCCCCCAATCACAAGCAGGACCATCCAAGACTCGGGTGGTCAATACAAACACCGAATCAGAGAGTGAGCCACCATGGCTGTGAGAAAACATACCGCGCACACACCGGGTGGCCGTTGGGGGGAAGACATTGCCTCAAGGCAAGGGAGCTCTCCCCACACGACAAGATCGGCAACCAAGGGAAGAGGAAGAATAAGAACAGGCTGCAGAATCAGCCCCTAAGCATGCAAACAGACGCAAGTCTAAGTTTTTCAAGAAGCCTTCACGCCGCCCGCCAGCAAATGTGCAAGTGCCCCCAAGACAACCGCAGCGGCGCCGAAAAATAGCAAGGGCATTTGCAGAAATCCGCCACTACCAGAAGAGGACGGAGCTCTTGATTCGACGTGCCCCCTTTGCTCGCACTGTGAAGGAAGTGCTTCAAAGCTATGGAAATCAGTATAGAATGCAAGCAATAGCGCTAGAGGCTATTCAAGAAGCTGCAGAGGCCCACATCATTTCAGTGTTGGAAGTTACCAACCTATGTGCCATTCATGCAAAGCGAGTGACAATACAGCCAAAAGATATGCAGCTTGCACGACGATTGCGACGAGACTTCGAGCATTAGCCGAAGTTACCCCTCTTTTTGTATTGCACACCCTTATCTTTGTAATGATTTGACTTTCCAATGACAATATGATCAACAGTTGTGTCTACTCTGTCTATTATCTTTGTAATTTCAAGTTCTGTATGTAATTGTAGTCAATTTCAGTAAATTTGTGCATTTTAAGTAACCTTAGGGGTAGATAAGCCTACAAGGGGCAGAAAAAGGCCTGGCCACAAGGGCGCGCAAATGGCCCATCCAAAACTGATGGATGGGCCATTTGCGCGCCCTTGTGGCCAGGCCTTTTTTTGCCCCTTGTAGGCTTATCTACCCCCAAGGGTACTTAAAATAACCAAATTTACTAAAACCTATTGGTTTTGCATCAATATTTTATATGGATCCTTATGGACACCTTTTTTTGGTCATTTCAAGCTTTGAATTCCTTATAGGATCCAATGTAATTTGACTTTCTGGTGCAAGGGTGTAGTAGGTAGAGCTAAAGCAAGTGATAGTTTGCTGGAAACTTCATTTCATAATTGATTTGAGCTTTTCAAGTGTCCTTGAGTGTGAACATATACTGGAATTGCCATAAAAAGGTTGCATTTAAATGAATGATGCAAAACCAATCCATTGCAATAAATTTGTGCTTTTTAAGTATCCTAGGGGGTAGATTGGCCTATAAGGGGCAAAAAAATGCCTGGCCACAAGGGCGCGCAAATGGCCCATCCAAAACAGATGGATGGGCCATTTGCGCGCCCTTGTGGCCAGGCCTTTTTTTGCCCCTTATAGGCCAATCTACCCCCTAGGGTACTTAAAAAGCACAAATTTATTGCAATGGATTGGTTTTGCATCAATATTTTATATGGATCCTTATGGACACCTTTTTTTTGGTCATTTCAAGCTTTGAATTCCTTATAGGATATCAAAACAAATAACATATTGGGAAACCAAGTGTCCAATGTAATTTGACTTTTTGGTGCAAGGGTGTAGTAGGTAGAACTAAAGCAAGTGATAGTTTGCTGGAAACTTCATTTCATAATTGATTTGAGCTTTTCTAGTGTCCTTGAGTGTGAACATATACTGGAATTGCCATAAAAAGGTTGCATTTAAATGAATGCTGCAAAACCAATCTATTGCAATAAATTTGTGCTTTTTAAGTACCCTAGGGGGTAGATTGGCCTATAAGGGGCAAAAAAATGCCTGGCCACAAGGGCGCGCAAATGGCCCATCCAAAACTGATGGATGGGCCATTTCACTACAAGAGGTTGTGTGCTCTTGTGACGCTGTTAGCGACGGAAATAAATTGGGTTTTTATAACCCCCGGCGTCGCTAAAACCGTCGCTACGAGCGTCGCTACGAGAGCGTCGCTATAGGCATCGCTATGAGCGTCGCTATATAGCGACGCCTATAGCGACGTTTACATAGAAGACTATAGCGACGCTCATAGCGATGCTACAGAGCCATAAATAGCGACGCTTATAGCGACGCCCGAGAGAAAATTGTTTTGGTGGCAGGGCATTGAATGCCCTACCACCCATCAACCATATTGTACTTGATTCACTTTTAAAAAAAAGTGCAAAGGTAGATAATAGACCCAAAATAGTCACCCACAAGACGCATTGTTTGCAAAATTGACAATTGTACACATCATAGGCAAAATGAATTGATTGGCAAATGTAATAATGACAATTGTACAACATCATAGGCATAAAGAATTGATTGGCAAAAGGAACTCCGGTGACAAATGTAATAATATACATGGTTCAAAAAGACGTATAAAATCCGTCTCATGATACATAAGCTATGAGAAACCCTAAACTAATGCTATCTAGCTACAGCTAAACTGACGTCGTCTAGTCAGACGTCTCATCGCGTCCAAGCGGCGTATCTGTCAGATTCTGCAAAAAAAGACAATAAGATAGCTTTCAGTAAGTATAAACATATAACGACATTTACAAAACAATACAAAAAATAAAAAAGAGTAAACCCTAATACTAACCATGCCGCCGCGAGAACTGAGAATGTCCATCAGGGCGTTTAAGCCCTTCCTCCCTGCGTACTCGCGCTCGTACGGTGTGGGATCACGTCCTGTCATCGACCACTGTCAAAACATACAAAGATTTCATTATGTTAGAACTAAGAAACTCATAAACCCTAAACTATCGAACATGCATAAAGAGCAATGTGAAAAGACTTACAAAATCAGCCTCAAATGATGCCCATCCACCGCTCCCCAAGTGGTGCGAGCTCCTTGCCTCTACTCGCGCTCTGGCTGCATCCTTTTGTTGCTTCCACTTGTCGGGATTCTCGCGCGCTGCTTTCTTCGCATTCTTCCAATCTTCTTTGGCCAGCCAATCTGGCCTGTTCCACCCATTCTTGATTGCTTTTTGCACTTCGGAACGCTTGTGTTTGCAGTATTCGCGCATTCGAATCTTCATCAGGTCTTCATTGAAGCGCTGATCCCGTGTTGGAACGGGAAACTCATCATGAAGTATGCTGATGACTCTGTTTTTTAAATCACTTGGTACTTCACTCCATTTGTTTAGTATGTAGTGTCTAAATAGCTGAGAGCAAAGACCACGCATGCGCGAGATCACCTTCTTGCCGTCATCATCCATGATGATGCTGTCGCTGATGTCGACGGAGTAAGGCAAGCCCTCTGGCCGGTGACACGTGAACCTAGGTGTCCCGGTAGGGGTCTCTAGCGGCGTGTCGATGGGGGTACGGACGTCAGGTGTCTCCACCGGCGTCTGGGCCCCGAAGCGAGGAGTGTCGAGTGGGGTGGCTCCTGGCGGAGTAGGTAGAGGTGTGTAGCTTCTAGGAACAGTCAGCCGTGCAAAACCTGGCGTAGATGGCGATGCTGTGGCTGGTGTGGGGGCGGGCAAAGAAGGGGAGGGTAAAGAGCCTCGTCGAACACGAGGCGGTGTGGAGGCATCGGTGGCGGAATCCCCACAACAACTGCCACCGCCACCAGTAGAGCGCCGGTGTCTAGATGAGTGTGAAGCTCGTCTCGTCAACGCCGAAGCTTCGGAGCGCGCCGAATGCTCCGAAAGAGAGGGAGATGCGGATGGTGTAGGAACGCGCGATGATGCGCCAGAGCGATGACGCTCCACGTACCAGTGTCTCTGCTGCGGTGACAAAGAAGAAAGAAACTCCTCATTATCCATACTTGCATTAAACACACGAATATTTAAACTTAATATTGAATGAATAGAGTAGACAATGACGCAAAGACCATTAAATACAATGACGTAATGACGCATATAAATACAATGACGCAATGAATTGAGTGATAGAAGAGGCAAGTCGAAAACTCAGAATTTTCAATCAAAAGATGTGAGCGCGAGTAGAAAAGAGCGTTATACACCATGGAAGGTACTTAGAGAGCCAGAGCTTTTACAACACGGAGCAAAATTGTTCAAATACAATATTTGTGGCTTTAAGAGATCTCTCTCTCATCCTCGCATAACTCAGCATAACTTCCTATATCTATATAGAGCTCTCCGTTTAAACACATATCCTCTGTTTCATTTTGTAGCTCCTCTGCATGCACCCCATATAGAGTAGTAGCATCTTGATGCTCGTCTGGCACCACCGCAGCGGCTTCTGATTGAGCATCTTCTCTGATCTCCTCCATTGATGTCGTTGTGATTGGCACATGGTAGCCTTCATACGTCCTTGCACTACGAGGGGCTACCTCTATGACATACCACCAGTTTGATGTAGACTTTGTAGGATGAAATATTACCTGCCAGAGCCACATAACTTACATGAGAGCTTTCAAGCACATAACTTGTAAAAGGGGGATGTTAACTATTTATATACTTACTTGTTCACAATGCTCGGGTAGTAAGAAAGTGTCTCTTAGGTCAGTCCATTTCTTAGTAGAATCCACCTCAAGAAAACCAGACTCTCCTCTACGCACAGTAGCGTTGCGACCCTCCATGATTATCTTGAACCATTGCACGTCGAACAAGTCGACAAAAAATCCTCTGTAATCGATCCTCAAAATCTCTTGCAGCGTGCCGAAGTAAGTGAGTTCCGCCACCACAGGATCTGCATCAGAGGAACGTCGTCGACTAGACTGTTCAAATTTTGCCGTGATTCCACAATCTTGAGTAAAACGCTTTTTGTCAATTCGTTTCACCCTAAAATGTCGACCTTTACACCATGCTGCTGTGTATGACTTATACTACAACGAACAAAGATTATGAGTGGCCGTTCAAACGTTTATAAATAAAGTCACTTGCTAGTCGTACATTGCAAACTTACCTTGGTCGCGCAACCCCGAGAGTACTCCCACTCTTCTTCAGTCACTTTGTCACCGCATTGTTGTGCGCTTTTCAATTGGTTGTGCAACCATCTTAAGCTCATGAAGGTTGGTAGGCTCTCCAGAACCGCTGGATAGTGCATCGGTGGTCGTCTTCCCCGTCTCCACTCGATTCGTGCCCTTTGTCGCTCTTGCTTTGCATCCTCATATTGTGAAATCCACTTTTGCATCACTGGATTGTGAAGCATGCAAAATCGGTTGATTTTAGCCTCTAGATCTTCCGTCATCTTCTTCTCAACACCGAGATTGCACATGAAAATCCCAGATATGCGCTCATCATCTATGGTTCGCCATAGCGTGTCCCGGGATTTATCAAATCCGTCTAGCCACTCTCCAATGTACACTAGGGACTCTGATACCAACCAACCTTCTGCCATGCTACCCTCCGGACGTGCCTTTTGACGCACATATCCCTTAAGCGTTTTCATGAAACGCTCTAAGAAGAACATCCATCTGGAATGAACTGTGCCAACTATTTCCACCTCATCAACTATGTGAACAAGAAGATGCACCTGAATGGTTAGCATGGTAGTAGGAAAATGTTTCTCAAACATGCACACAAGCTCCGCAGCATTTAGTTTGGCGAATGGTATGGAGTCTACGTTGATCTCCTTTTGTGAGATCCATTGCACCAGCTTTTCAAGTTTGTAGATTGTGTTACGGATGTCGAGAGACAAACATCCCTCAATGGCAACCGGTAAAATAAACTGTAAAGTATGTGCAGCAATGATATTAAAGTCCACATTTTATGCAATGATATTAAAGACCACTATGAACGTACCTGACACATTTTATGCCAATCGTGTGACTTCAAACCGGTAAGCTTTCCTTCTTTAGTAAAACACGTTCGGAGCGAGTGCATTACGCCAGTGGGGGTCCGCAAAGATCGAATGGCCTCTTTTACTTTGCGTTCTTGGGCTCCTGTGAAAATCCATGGTGCTTTAGGGAGTTTTATCGATCCATCAGACGCTGTTTGCGGCCAATATTGCTCCATACGATCCACATTTCTAAGGTCAACTCTGGCTCCCAAAGTATCTTTCTTGCCGGTCAAATGGTCCCATAGTAGATTACCCCCATTCTTGAATATGTGCATTGGATCAAGCAAGTGATTGATCATGAGTCGGGGCCAGTATGGTAACTCGTACCATACAGATGGTCTCTTCATCCCTGGAGGCAATCCGTCATCGCACATCTCCTTCTGCTCTAACCATGCTTGTGCAGACATCCTTGGTGGCTCTCTTCCCAAAAAGCCGTCGCGTAACACATGATTATCTGGAAGATACGCTTGATGAGCTTCGTAGATTTGCTTCTGCAGTGAGGGTGCCCTACGTGCATTCAATCTAGGTCCACATGTGACACATGCTCTATATCCGCTTGTTTGAAGCCCTGCATGTATACACATGATAATAGATCAACTATGGGAAAAAACAATATTTACAGTGTCTGAGTGAGGAGTGTCAATAGATCACCTGAGCATTCTGTTAGCCCGGGATAGTCATGCATGGTCCACATTAGAATGCCTCTGATCAAAGCATTCCGTCGTCCTGTGTGTCGGCTCATATCCACCACCTCTATGCCAATCCACAATTGTTGTAGCTCTTCCAATAGTGGACGAAGATACACATCCATATTCCCCACTTTATATTGCCCTGGCACAATCAAGCTTAGCCATAGGTGCCCCTTCTTCGTAGTCAACCACGGGGGAATGTTGTAGTTGACGATGACAACGGGCCATACACTGTAAGATGTTGATCTTTGACCAAATGGATTTACGCCATCCATAGCCAGGCCTAAGCGCAAATTTTGAGCTTCCCTGGCAAAATCCGACCATATTCCATCTATATGTTTCCAGGCTGCGCAATCTGCAGGAATTCGTAGCACACCATCCGAAGATTTATTCTCCTCATGCCATGATGCTAGGGCGGCCATGGACTTACATTCGAAGAAATGCTTAATGCGAGGAAGCAGAGGAAAATGTCGCAAAACCTTTTGTGGAATTTTTGTCCCGTAGAGATCTACTCGATATCTTTCGGAATCACATTTCGGACACTTCTCCATGTCTGTGTATTCCCCTCTGAAAAGAATGCAGTCATTAGGACAAGCGTGGATAGAATTGTAATCCATCCCCAAGTTTCGCAAAATCTTTCTTGCTTCATCTCGGGAATCTGGCATCACATTGTCAGCTGGTAGTATGTGCTCTTTCAGCAATCTACACAACATAAAAATATGATACAGTCATGTAAAAATCTATCACATCATTGTACATTTAGAGTTCTATTAAAGTAAACTAATTGTAATAGATCACCTAAAAAGCGCTGTGACGCTAGTGTCACTCCATCCAAACTTTGCCTGCATGTTGAGAAGAACCATGAGTGCTTTCAATCTAGACATACGTGCTCCATTATACAATGGCGTATCGGCTGCACTTTTCATATCATCATAGATAAGCCTTTCTGAATCCATGATCGTCTCGATCATTTCATCAATCTCGGGCTCAAACATTGCCTCGTTGGGAATGTGCTCTGCATGATCATCCCCCGAGCTGTCAGAGGCTACATCTTGTGGCCTCACATATGCTGCTTGACCAAAGCGCCTGCGAACACGTCTATTAGGTTGCAAGATTGCTGCTTGTTGGCCAGCGTCAGAGTCCGACGAGTTATAATTGGCAACAACTCGATCTATAATAGATGGATCGAACTCGCCAAATTCGCGAACGTGCTGCAAAGAAACACGTCTTGTCCGTCACACAGCATGCTTGCATTGATTACAAGGACATAAGACCCTCGTTGAGAGATAGGTGTTTCGGTTGGACGGTCCCACATCCTCGTCGCTACTCATAATCAGGATAAAAAACTTATTACCTGGACAACAAATTTAATATTCTATTGGCATTCTTCGTCTTATCTCTCTCTCTCTCTCTCTCTCTCTCTCTCTCTCTCTCTCTCTCTCTCTCTCTTTACCTCACATTCTCTAGTCATGTCCAATCCCCGCACACCTCGGTCTAGAGGTGCACGGAGATCAGAACCACCGAGTTATAATCTCGTCTTTATTGGTCAATACCTATATTTGTGGGTACAAGAAATCTACACACCCACGTCTACATGATACTGCATGTAGTGGACAAAACCCCTTTGCCTCTTCTCTAGCTGCAGCACTTCACTTCATCTTAACATCTTTTCACAATAGATCTTCTCACTGTTCGTCTAACTCTAAACCCTAAACCGTAAGTAATTCTTGCGTGGACTCGATCTAACGTAAATAAGCGTAAATCTAAATAAACGTAAATCTAACTAAAAATAAAGCTAAATCTAATTTAACGTAAGTCTAATGACTAGAGGTTGTCTAGATGGTCATTGTGTCGGGGATGTAGTGACTCTTGCCGCCCTGAAGATCCACCTTCTTCCCTATCTTCTGAAGACATTTCACCAGTACTTTTGGATCGACGGAGCCCACCATGAGTGAAGGCAGCAATACCCTATATTCCATTGAGGCCTTTCTTCACCCGCTTCATGCAGGCATCGCAGTCTATGGAGACCTAAATCTAATCTAATATAACGTAAATCTAAATCTAGCTTAAATAAACGTAAATCTAGTTAGAAATAAACCTAAATCTAATTTAATGTAAGTCTACATATAACCTAATCTTTAACGTCTTTTAAGATAGTTTCCTACGACGTTATAACTCTCTTCTTCTTGTGTGTGTGCGCGTGTGCCAATAAAAAGAGATAAATGGTATAACCTTTCTATCACCCATGCCAAGTATGATTGATTGATTATGCCATTTCCCTCTTGAATAATAGGTCTTGAGTTCAACTCCTCGTCGGCTAGATCTTTAGGTCTTTTAATTTTAATTAGTTTCCTACGACGTTAAATTAGTTTCTCTCTCTTTCTCTCTCAATGTGTGTGCGTTTTTTTGGATCGTATGCATGTTTTCTCTCTCTTTTCCTCTCTCAATGTGTGCGTTTTTTGTTTATGCATGTTCTCTCTCTCTTTTCCTCTCTCAATGCGTGCGTTTTTTGTTTATGCATGCTCTCTCTCTCTTTTTCTCTCTCAATGTGTGTGTGCATTCTTTGTTTATGTATGTGTGTGTGCGTTTTTGTTTTTGTTTGTACTCTCTCTCTCTCTCTCTCAAAAACACTATGTGTGTGTGTGTATGTGTGTGTGTGAGAGAGAGAGAGAGGGAGAGAGAAAGAGGGGAAGGGAACATGAGAATGAGGAGAGGGAAGGAGCATACCTGGCTCTCCTTCCTCTCCTCGTGTGTGTGTGTGTGTGTGTGTGTGGAGAAGAAAAAGAGAGAGAGAGAGAGAGAGAGAGAGAGAGAGGGAGAGCGTTACCTGCTCCTTGCTTGAGGGTGCCGAAAAACTCAGATCTGAGATCTGAGTTTTTGGGCGCGCTCGGTTATTTTTTTAGCCCAGCCGGCGTCGCTATGAGCGTCGCTATAAGCGTCGCTATGAGCGTCGCAAATTTACAAAGAAATTTGCGACGCTCATAGCGACGCCGGGAAATGTTTTTTTGAGCGTCGCTGTGTGAGCGTCGCTAATATGAAGAGCCTCTTGTAGTGTTTGCGCGCCCTTGTGGCCAGGCATTTTTTGCAGCTTATAGGCTAATCTAACCCCCTAGGGTACTTAAAAATCACAATTATACTCAAATTGACTGCAATTACATACCTTGAAATAACAAAGTCAAAAAACAATTCATATCACCAATTGAAACAATTTTCAAGATTGAAAAGAATTTGCAATATAGAGAGACAATTTCAAATATTTTTTATTCCTTCTAGCACGGTGATTTTTCATCATGTATCTGAGGAGTTCAAAATTTTTTTGACCATTTCCTGGCGCCTATTTTGCGCGTAAGGAAACTCCCCAGTCAAGAGGGATTGCGCTATGGCATTTGGGTCAATTGAGCCAATGGAAGCATGTATCCCTATCTGGGCAAGCACTTTACCACGAAAGCCAGTGCCAAACGCTGTGCATACAAGGGATCTACGCACTAGGAACACTTGATGCGCAGTTTGAGCAATGGTACTCAAACACAAAAACTTGCTCAAAGCTTTTAACGACCAAGTCATAAAATGGGCTTGGGGAGTAAATTCATTATGGATAATGGCCACATCGCCAGGGGGGAGTTGTCCGAGGTAATGCACAAGGGAAGCTTGAGGTCCAAAGCCCGTCCGCTTGCCACCCGTCCTTGCAGCAAAATCATCAACCTCCACAACATCCTGTCATAAACCGATGAAGGTTGAGAAAAAAGACAACGAAGGATAAAATAGTAACATGAAAATTAGGATACAGTTTACCTCCTGCTCCTTGTCATCCTCCTCCCTGTTGCCCTTTGCATCCAAGTCAATGGTCCCATGCACCACAGATACAAGCTTTGGATCATCAGATGGGAGGTTGCATAATGGCATAGGCATCCTAGCAGCCTCAACCTTGGCTTGCGTGGCTTGGAAATCTTCATCAGCCACGTGCAACTGTTCTGCTTCCAGGACCTCCGCACATACAACTGCAATAGTGTCAGCAACAGAGTCCCCATCTAGCAAGAGCTTGCTTTCTAGGGCATCTAGCGTATTGTCTAAGGGACATTTGCTGCTGTTGCATAGCACGCTCAAGCATTCATCCATGCGTAGGCCAAATGCTTTTTCCAAATCATGCAGGAACACAAACTCCTCCCCATCCACTAACACTAAGGAGAAGTGGCTAATTTCTACCTCTGGGATAGCCACATCCGCCAGTGGTAGTGGCACTGGAGTGTCACTAGGGCCAGCCGCAACTATGGATTTCTCAACCACTTCCTCAAGACCCCTAGGGTACTCCAGCTGGTGTGCTTTTCCTTCCGCTGCAGGGTTCATGGGGATAACCTGTTGCTCCTTGCTGTCCTTGATAAAGGACCCAACTTGAAGGTGTGGTAAGCGAAGCTCCTCCAAATCAGGTTCCTCGCTCACCAAGAAGATAAATGTTGTGAGCCGAGAAAGGTACTCCACCCCCAACTTGCGCTTCTTGAGCGCTGACACCCCAGGGGCTTGCTCGTCCAAGTAATGGCCTGCATTGGTTGCAATTTCTTGGAATCGTTGCAACCGCTTGGCGAATGGGCGATCACCTTTGTGTATATAGCGCAAAAGATCGCAAGGCACCCAGATCCCTGCATGTGGGGGGATAGATACAGAATATTTTATGATGTGCTCCTCCATGAACGCAGAAATCTCCTCAAATGCATCCATGTGAAGGGCAACTGTGGCGTCAAGGTCAGGGAGACGAGTAAAAAAGGTGTGGAGGTCCAACTTCCCTTTGTATTTGGTGTCCTCGAGGAAGAGGATGAAGCGTGGCAAAGGGGTGGATGTGGGTACAGATGCAGAGGCTGTGGTAGCATCCATGTTTAGCCTGGGGTGCGGATAGAGAGTGGAGGAGATCACGAGTTGCAAAAGTGAAAATAGTGAATGAGTTAGGTGCCCCCCCTTTTATAATGTACCCTTTTTTTAAGACATTAAAAAAAAAGGCACTTTCACCAAAAAATGATTTCTCATCCCAATGCAAAAAATTATATTCAAGGGCATGATTTGCCGAAGCAAATCATGTTGATTACAGCGGGGATCAATATGAAAATTGCAAGAGTTACAAAGTTATAAGATCGATAGCATAGTTCCATCTATCCCTCAGTCCTCCTCGGCCTTCAATTTGTCTTCCATTCTCTTCCCAATCTGCAGACATTCATTACAATAAGCATCTAATGATCGACAAACCATGATGTATTGAAAATGTGGTGGAAGGATTCTCACCTTGTGACCTTGTAAAAAAAATTGTGCTTGTTGAAGGGCCTCAAAACCCATAATAACCAAATGTTCTCGAACATTACTGAGAGTCCAATGCTTGTTCACTTGGACTGCCTCCAAAGCATCGTTGGGCATCTTCACTGCAATGTCAAAGCTTGCAATAGCGCCATCTACACTCTGTAAGGGAGTCCACACTCCAAGCTTGCACATCCAACGATCATAGTGAAATCGTATGTACAAGGAGGTGCGGGATTTCAAATAGCGCATTCCAATACCTG
Source organism: Adiantum capillus-veneris (assembly GCF_014529385.1). Classification (NCBI taxonomy): domain Eukaryota; kingdom Viridiplantae; phylum Streptophyta; class Polypodiopsida; order Polypodiales; family Pteridaceae; genus Adiantum; species Adiantum capillus-veneris. Next base: position 101,807,299 of record NC_140950.1, on the reverse strand, counting down.
AAGCTCCAACCTTACAATGGTACCGATCCCAGTTGTGCATGCCCTCCACAAAACCCCAGTCCTCTTCTAAAAGCCTTCCTAATTCCTCGTAATGCGCATCTTTACATACAAGCATTGTGGTAGTCTCCACAAATCCAAACTCTTTAAAAATGTGCACAAAACAATGAATAGGCAAACACCAGCTCAAGCCCACAGACCTAGAAACTTTAGAGTATTTCAAAGAGTTTTGGACATCCATTATCATCTTTTGCTTGAAAGATGCTACTGACCACAAATCTGGGACCGGCCACTCCATACTTAATAAGGAAGTTACTTTGATGGGTTCAAGCGTTCCAAATGCTTGTGTAGAAGTAGGGACAATATAGGAGTGAGAATAGAAGAAAATCCTTCTTTGAACCAGTTTGGTTGGGCAAAGATGCGGGAACATTATTGCTCCAATATCCGCATGTATAGCATTGAATGTGCCGGAGAGACTATGTAGTGGTTGCTCCTCCACCAACGTGGATGGAAATATGACTATAAATGCATGACAAATGTTAAGTATGAATCCATAATAACATTACACTGTGATTTCACACCTAACTTTGTATTCTCAAAACATGTACTTACAATGTGTTGGAAATCGAGGTGGTTGTTGCAAGTGCATGGTTGACATTGAGAAAACATGTTTCACAATGGCTATGGTCCCCTTGTCTTTGCGGTTCTTGAAGCCAAGGAGCTTTCCTTTCCAATGAAGATCCAAGTTTGCACGATTCCGCACACAATGAGGGCCAACAGCAGATGGTTGCATGTATACCCAAGCACCTTTGGTGAACTCTTGTGGCACCCACTCATCATCTACACCTCTAGTGTTGTGGCATGCAAGTGTTGTGACCTCATCCTTTGGTCGCCTTGGCGAAGTAGAGTTGGCCATGGTTGAGCAAAGCAAACTAGGAGGAGGAGAAGAACCTTGCTTGTTGCTACAATGTAGGTGTGATAAAGTGATATGAGAAAATGGTCAACCCTTGTAGCAATGGGAGGAGAAGGTGGACAACCCTTCCTTGGTGTGGCACTGGGAGGAGAAGGTGGATAAGCCTTGCTTGGTGTGGCAACGGAAGGTGGTAGGGGAGGAGAGAGGAGCTTCCTTGCTGCAGCAATGGAGATGGTGTAAAGAGAGAGAGTGTTGGAGTAGAGGAGGAGTGTGATGGTTGCAACCAAGGAGGGGTTGGAAAAGGGGTTCTCGAGAGAGAAAATCCCTTTTTACCTAATAACTAATTCTGGGGGAGCTCTGGATAGCAAAAAAAGATTTTTTTAAAATTTTGAATTTTAGGGTATTTGGATGCACGTTTTGACTTTTTGAGATCAAAAAATGCTTTTTTGACCGTAAAATAGTTTTAGGGGGGTTTTCAGAAGATGAAATTTGAGTTTTGAAATTTTCGAAAAATTTCAAAATTTTGGGATTTTTTCATAACCGGATCAAAAAGGAGGGAAATTGGAGGTTCCATATGGCCCACCCCCCCCCCCCCCCCCCCCACCTTCTCACTAGGTAAGAGCCCATTTAAAAAGTGTAAGACTACTTTGTCCCCCTACATTTTTGAGGACATAGAGTGTGTCCACCACCCTCTTCTCATTGGCTGGCCTCTAATTAACCTTAATCCCAAAGGGCCCCTAGAGGGTTCATATTTTTCCTAATGAGAAGAAGCTCCAAATTTTCTTGAAACTCTTTACCTGCAGCTTCTAAGAAAAGATCTGCCTTCTCTGCATCTAGTGTGGCCCTTTCTGTCCTAGTGAGTTGTGCATAGCGCCGCTCAAATTCCCTAAGTAGCTCTGTTATTGATAGTCCTTGCTTTGGCTTGACTACCCATTCTAAGAATGTCCTTTTGGTCACTCTCTCCGAGTCCTCCATGAAATATTCCTCCTTTAAAGCTACTTTGAGTTCTTCCCAATTTCTCCCATGCCCATCTTTAATTGCCCTAACATGCTCCCTAATTTCTGGAGCAACAACTAGCTCAAAGCTTTGAATCATCTCAAAACATGGATTAGGCGTCGTGTGATTCGAGGTATGCAGATTCAGACGTTTATGTCTCGCTATGTGCTATTTTCGAGTATATTGTAGGGCAGCCAGGCTTCCGACTGTAGCAGATGTTATAGAATGGATATTTTATTATTAATTGCAGCTGACACATGGAAAAGACTAGACCTAGCTAGGCCTATGCAAATGAAAATATATACATTGTACATTTTATTATTCAAGTGCTCTTTTTTGAGCTTTGGCCATTTATAACCGGCCGGCCAGTTTGTAATCAATTTGACCATTCAAGAATCTATAAATTAAATACGTGCAAGAGGGAAATGGTCACTCTTGCACGGGGGAAGATTGTACCCAGTTCTTGTGTCTTGTTCTCTCCTCTCCTCTCTTCTCTCTCGCCGTGCCGGCGTAGCACTCCGCTCTAGGAGGTGCGCCTGCACGTGTTCTTTCGCTCTCTCCCGCTCTCTATCTCTCTCTATTCGTGTACGACTTGATTATATGCTCACAGGCTTTGTCAGGTATGCGTATTTGTGGTGTTTTGTTGTTTCCATCATGCTATTCGAGGTATTTTCAGCGATGCTACATCTTCCGTCTGTAGCAGTGATATCAGAGCTTAGATCGACGTCCTTGGTATACAAATGGTTGCTATGAAGGAATTTTGATTCACAATATTGATGAAGCTAAGTTATCCTTAAATTTTATCTACTTCTTTGATCTCCTTATGTTTGTTGACATTGTTTTTGTTGTCTTCACCAATCGAAGCTCTCGATGTATGTATGATGTATGTATTAAAGAAACTTATGGCTTTTGCATGTTTTCAATAGAGGGGACGTATAAGCTAACAAGAGACATACCTGATAATAAAGCGATTTTGATTAAACGCATAAAAGAGAATAACATAGATATGTGGAAACATCTTCGTAAGTAGCTAGATTAATTAATATTATATACAATGTTTGATAGAAGAAGAGAGGGAGGGAATCCCTCATCCCACGGGAAGGAAGGATATTCGAAGAAGATGATTGTTCAATCATCAAAACCATGTCACCATCTGCCTAAGATCAAAGTGTGAAAGTTAGGGGATAACTCTACCACACTCCCAAGAAACAAATAGCCGCTAGGACACTATGTTGAGAGACCACATCTTGCAAGGGACAATGTCCTTATGACGATTACGAGCAGAGCCATGAGAGTGCAACTTTTGAACTATCGGAGCAATAGCGATGGCGCATAAGCACTTAACAATGGAGAAAGGGGGAAAAAAAAAGGTGAAGCAATAGACGGTATCAACAAAAATTTCACCACGACGAACCCTTGGGTCTGCACCATCACAACAGTGGCGACAATCATTTGACAAGGACCAGCACACCAACTCGACAGATCCATACAACATGCATGCAGCTAACCACCCGTGAAACCCTTCTGATCACTCCCTCGCTTAAGTTAGCACGTACTATTGTACGCAGCCACTGTTCTTCAATGGCCCACATCTACACTAACTTATTTGCAAGAGAAGCGGCTACTCCAGTGCATGGCCGGCTACTCCAGTTGCGACTGCACTCACTCCTAGCCCCACGCAATCTCTCTCACTTTCTCTCTCTCTCCCCTCCCAGTCAGCCTACCTACTTAACCACCCCGTATCTATCTCTTTCTCTCTCTCTAGAATTTTTTGAGCCGCCACCTCTCTCTCTCTCATAAGGTGACAAACTCTCTCTCTCTCTCCCTCTCTCATTGTCGCCCACACCATGCAAAGGGTGGCTGCCTACTCTTTCTTTCTCTCAGTTGTGCTGCCATCCGCCTAGACGCCTCATGCAAATGACTCTCTCTCTCTCTCTCTCTCTCTCTCTCTCTCTCTCTCTCTCTCTCTCTCTCTCTCTCTCTCTCTCTCTCTCTCTCTCTCTCTCTCTCTCTCTCTCTCTCTCTCTCTCTCTCTCTCTCTCTCTCTCTCTCTCTCTCTCTCAGTTTCCTGCATGTCATCACCTACCCAGGAACCACTGGGGCGCACTCACTCGACATGCAGCTCGCTCGCATCTGGTGGCTGTCAATTACCTGCCCCGCCAGTATCCTACCTCGTACGGCTCGTTCTCATAGTGGCTGCAGGTGACGCGACAGACCTCACCTCATCGACCTAAGTATGCGTCGTGAAAATACGTCTACCATACCTCTCTCAACATCAACCAATGGCCAATAACGGTTTGTTGCATGGCTGCAGCACACAACCAACCTATCCTAAGCATGGCAGCTATGGGTCGAAGCATCTCCAACACACGCACACACGAGCGAAAGAGTGTGGCGGACAGTTTTGTAACCAGTATCGAAAAGCTACTGACCTTTTTTGCTAACTCCATGCCTGTTTCTTCTCATCGACTAGCCCCATCTCTATTTCCTGCTAAGGTTGCAGCTCATGATGGCGGAAGCTTTTGAAGTGGCAGCTTGGCTCAAGTCACTGCCATATGCGCGGGGGGTTTCAACCCATAGTGGCCAAGTTCGCGGACCCCATAACCCACATTTCAAAAATTGAAGCAGAAGTTCGAAGACAACGATAATGGCTGACCTCAGTCGCTCTCTTCTTCTTAACACTTCTAACTCGGGCTCCACCCATGGTTCCTCCGCATGTGAGTTTGAGGTGCGACGTAGTATGGGCGGTTGCATGCCCCCACACAGGTAGGTCATCACAGTATGAGTGGTTGATGTCCTCTTTTTGTAGTATCCCCTCTTCTTGCTTCATTGAAGGAGACGAGGAGCTTAAACCCTTGCCGAGAAGCTCGTCTAGCAGAGTGAGGAGAGCTACACCTTGGCGCAAAGCCAACAATTTTCTCATGCCCGTTTGAAAACTTCCAGAGATATTTCCCTCTTGTAAACATGCCGCGAGATACCGCTCTTGGTTTATCTAGTCTTTTAGCATTGCCCCCCCCCCCCCCCCCCCCCCCTCGCTCTCTCCCCCTCGTTTGCCGCATCCGACACCCACACAACAGTGGTGTCCCCCCGACTACTTAGAGAGACAGACATTAGCAAAGCTCCTCGGTGTCCGATGCAATACTTTCTCGGATACTGCATGACACGGAATTCCCGGGACATTGGTGATAGGGATCTTGCTTTCAACCGGGTCGATTTTAGTCTCTCTTTACCTCATTTGATTTTGTATTTAGACATTGTGTTCGATTCACACCGATTGTGTCAATTTGGCCTAATATGTAAATTTGGCCTTTTTGAAGACGAGTAATATAACATTTCGTTTCATTTTGCTCTCTCTGTTTTCCCCCACTACTTAAAGATCCGGACATTAATGAAGTTCTTCAATAATCTCTGTAATACTTTCTCCGACAATGTGTTGTGGGGCATTGCTGATGATGATGCTGGCTTTTAATTTCGTCAAGTCTTTCACTTTATTTTTGTACCCCGACATTGGAGATAAATTCCCAAGGATTGTATCTGATTGTTCTCATAGGAAATTTTGTCATTTTGAAGACTGTTAATATAACATTTCATTTCATTTCTTTCTCTCTCTCTCTCCCCACCTCGTCTGCGATTCGTGCACACATACCTACAACCAATTCCGTCTATCAGTTCGCAATGAGTTATTACTAGGGTGACATCTCTTTTGATTAGCATGGAGTATTATTGCAATTGTTCTAATTAAATTGAGTTATATATGTTGGCAATGAGAACACTTTAACTAAAAATGCTTCTCAAATTTTTCTTGAATTTTTAATTTTATTTTTGTGGCTTTCTACACACACTCACTTGTCAATTCCGATGATATACATACATGCACACACACACACACACACACACATTCTATTTGAATATCTTGATAATATGGCATTCCCTACTTGATGCATCTTTATTCTTCTATTCAAACTAATTAGACCTTTACTTTGCCAATTTTGAATGACAAAGGTATACCTTGTATTGTCCGTGTTATCTGACTATCAAGGAATTATTTAGCCTGCTTTAAGTAATTTGTACAAGGGGTAGAATCCCATCATACCCACTACAAGCTTAACCAAAAAATTTAATTATGTGGTTTTGCAAGGCATTTTTTTTTATGCACAAGAAACCTCCATTCTCTTACATCATTTTATGTCTAACTAGAAATGCATGTCGTAAATGAAGGCTTCTAGGACAGAGCAGCTAAGACTGTATTAATTTTGTGTTGTTTATAATTCCCCCTCACTTTTTAATAGATCCAAGGCTAATCATAATAAAGGATTGTAAGTAATTAGTGTAAATTTGTCTCTTAAATTGCATTATACAATCAAATAGGATCTAGTTCCTATATTTATGTATATTTGTAACTCTAGTGGATCTAAGCTATTAAAATTAAAATTGTAGATTTTTTTTCTTCCTACTCACTTGTCATCCTCTCCCTATCTAGACTATAAACTAATAAGGCGGAATATGCTTTTATTTTCTGGCCAATTATTAACACCAAATTAACACATTTTTAATTTGTTAACTATACTTTGGTATTAGTTTGCTAGTTACAGTTGTCTCCTACTTGTACCTCTCTCCGCACCCACAAACTGATACATATTTTCAGATGCAGTACATCATCGAGAGTCTAATGATTTACGGAAAGCACACAAGTAAGTTCTCTCCACAGTTTCAATTTTTGGTTTTGAAAAATCTTCTCATAAACACAAGAAATCATACAAAATTGTACGATTTTCAAAGTCCTACACATATACCATTCCACAGAGAACAACATAGTTACATAAATTCAACGCACATGGCTTACTTATCAACTCGATCACCATCTATTTTTTAACAGACAGTATGGCTCCTTTTTACCTGCATTCTATAACATTGTGTCAATACTCGTATTAAATGAGATTGCTATTGCGATCATTTCACATTGCGCTATGCATCTACTTACATGAACCGAGGTGCTTCTACCAATGCATTAAAAAAAATGTCAATACTTTGTTACTCAACCTTATTCCAATGTGGTGTGAGCGAGGTAGTACATTTTTAATGTTTTTATGCCTGGTCTAGTCCATTGGTCACATGCACACAGATTCGCCGATTTAGGCAGTGTGGAGATATTCATCTTGGGGCAGATCCGCTGATTTAGGCAGCACATTGATAAATTGCAGATTCATGATTTTTAAAAAGTATTAAATGCAGATTCACCGATTTAGGCAGCATTAGTGCAGATTCGCCGATTTAGGTAGCACATCTTAGTGGTGTAGATTCGCCGATTTAGGCAGCACCTATCACAAAATCATGCTACAGTGGCTGGCCACCACTGCAACTGGTATGATTTTGTTACTCGGGTACATAATGAAAGTGATTTGAATTTGGATCTATATTGTGGAATTGGAATTGGATTGGGATTTGGTATCTTGTGATTATTACGGCAGTGCTTATGAGATGAAACTTGACATTATGAAATTGATGATGAGCATGACCAGTGATATCCTGATTCATCACGGTATGACATATACTGCTTATTCTAGTGGTATGGGACACTAGAATAGGTAGTATGTGCATGACGACAGGCATAAGCAATATTGTCTAATTTAATGTATTTTTTTCTTTTACTATTTGATACAGATTTCTAATCATTGTTTTTGACAAGTATTGTCTGCAGATTCTTTTTCTTCGCAACTCAGGACAGTTGCTTTCCAACGGAGAGGTATGTTATAGAATGGATATTTGATTATTTATTGCAGCTCACAAGTGGAAAAGACTACACCCAGCTAGGCCTATGCGAATGAAAATATATACATTGTACATTTTATTATTCAAGTGCTCTTTTTTGAGCTTTGGCCATTTATAACCGGCCGGCCAATTTGTAATCAATTTCACCATTCAAGAATCTATAAATTAAATACATGCAAGAGGGAAATGGTCACTCTTGCACGGGGGGAGATTGTACCCAGTGCTTGTGTCTTGTTCTCTCCTCTCCTCTCTTCTCTCTCACCGTGCCGGCGTAGCAGTCTGCTCTACGAGGTGCGCCTGCACGCGTTCTTTCTCTCTTTCCCGCTCTATATCTCTCTCTGTTCGTGTACGACTTGATTATATGCTCACAGGATTTGTCAGGTATGCGTATTTGCGGTGTTTTGTTGTTTCCATCATGCTATTCGAGGTATTTTGCAGGGACGCTACGTTTTCCGTCTGTAGTAGTGGTATCAGAGCTTAGATCGACGTCCTTGGGATACAAATGGTTGCTATGGAGGAATTTCGATTCACAATATTTATGAAGCTAAGTTATCCTTAAATTTTATCTACTTCTTTGCTCCCCTTATGTTTGTTGACATTGTTTTTGTTGTCTTCACCAATTGAAGCTCTCGATGTATGTATGATGTATGTATTAAAGAAACTTATGGCTTTTCCATGTTTTCAATAGAGGGGACGTATAAGCTAACAATAGACATACCTGATAACAACGGGATTTTGATTAAACGCATAAAAGAGAATAACATAGATATGTGGAAACATCTTCGTAAGTAGGTAGATGAATTAATATTATATAGCACAGTTTGATAGAAGAAGAGAGGGAGGGAATCCCTCATCCCACGGGAAGGAAGGATATTCCAAGAAGATGATTGTTTGATCATCAAAACCATGTCACCATCTGCCTAAGTTCAAAGTGTGGAAGTTAGGGGATAACTCTACCACACTCCCAAGAAGCAAATAGCCGCCAGGAAACTATGCTGAGAGACCACATCTTGCAAGGGACAATGGTCTCATGACGGTTACGAGCAGATCCATGAGAGTGCAACTTTTGAACTATCGGAGCAATAGCGATGGTGCATAAGCACTTAACAATGGAGAAAGGAAAAAAAAACAAAATATCTGAAGCAATAGATGGTATCAACAAAAATTTCACCACGACGAACCCTTGGGTCTGCACCATCACAACAGTGGCGACAATCATTTGACAAGGACCATCACACCAACTCGACAGATCCATACAACATGCATGCAGTTAACCACCCGTGAACCCCTTCTGATCACTCCCTCACTTAAGTTAGCGCGTACTATTGTACGCAGCCGCTGTTCTTCAATGGCCCACATCTACACTAACTTATTTGCAAGAGAAGCGGCTACTCCAGTGCATGGCCGGCTACTCCAGTTGCGACTCCACTCACTCCTAGCCCCACGCAATCTCTCTCACTTTCTTTCTCTCTCCCCTCCCAGTCAGCCTACCTACTGAACCACCCCGTATCTATCTCTTTCTCTCTCTCTAGAATTTTTTGAGCCACCACCTCTCTCTCTCTCTCTCCCTGTCTCGTTGTCGCCCACCTGGACGCCTCATCCAAACGACGCTCTCTCTCTCTCTCTCTCTCTCTCTCTCTCTCTCTCTCTCTCTCTCTCTCTCTCTCTCTCTCTCTCTCTCTCTCTCTCTCTCTCTCTCTCTCTCTCTCTCTCTCTCTCTCTCTCTCTCTCTCTCTCTCTCTCTCTCTCTCTCTCAGTTTCCTGCATGTCATCACCTACCGAGGAACCAGTAGCGCGCATTCACTCAACATGAAGCCCGCTCGCAACTGGTGGCTCTGAATTACCTGCCCCGCCAGTATCCTACCTCATACGGCTCGTTCTCATAGTGGCTGCAGGTGACACGACGGACTCACCTCAGTGACCTAAGTATGCGTCATGAAAATACGTCTACCATACCTCTCTCAACTTCAACCAATGGCCAATAACGGTTTGGTGCATGGCTGCAGCACACAACCAACCTATCCTAAGCATGGCAGCTGTGCGTCCAAGCATCTCCAACACACGCACATAGGAGAGAAAGACTGTGCCGGACAGTTTCGTAAGCAGTATAACTCCATGCCTGTTTCTTCTCATCGACTAGCCCCATCGTTATTGCGTGCTAAGGTTGCAGCTCATGATGGCGGAAGCTTTGGAAGTGGCAGCTTGGCTCAAGTCACTACCATATGCGCGGGGGGTTTCAACCCACAGTGACCGAGTTCACGGACCCCATAGCCCACATTTCAAAAATTGAAGCAGAAGTTCGAAAACAAGGATAAGTGCGACGTAGTATGGGCGCTTGCATGCCCCCGCACAGGTAGGTCATCACAGTATGAGTGGTTGATGTCCTCTTTTGTAGTATCCCCTCTTATTGCTTCATTGAAGGAGACGAGGAGCTTAAACCCTTGCTCAGAAGCTCGTCTAGCAGAGTGGGGACAGCTACACCTTGGCGCAAAGCCAAAAATTTTCTCGTGCCCATTTGAACACTTCCAGAGATCTTTCCCGCCTGTAAACATGCAGTCAGATACCGCTTCTAGTTTATCTAGTCTTTTAGCATTGCCCCTCCCCCCCCCTTTCTCGCTCTCTCTCCCCCTCGTTTGCCGCATCCGACACCCACACAACAGTGGCGTCCCCCCGACTACTTAGAGAGACAGACATTAGCAAAGCTCTTCGGTGTCCGATGCAATACTTTCTCGGATACTGCATGACACGGCATTCTCGGGACATTGGTGATAGGGATCTTGCTTTCAACCGGGTTGATTTTAGTCTCTCTTTACCTCATTTGATTTTGTATTTAGACATTGTGTTCGATTCACACCGATTGTGTCAATTTGGCCTAATATGTAAATTTGGCCTTTTTGAAGACGAGTAATATAACGTTTCGTTTCATTTTGCTCTCTTTGTTTTCCCCCCACTACTTAAAGATCCGCACATTGATAAAGTTCTTCAATAATCTCTATAATACTTTCTCCGACAATGTGTTGTGGGCCATTGCTGATGATGATGCTAGCTTTTAATTTCGTTAAGTCTTTCACTTTATTTTTGTACCCCGACATTGGAGATAAATTCCCAAGGATTGTATCTGATTGTTCTCATAGGAAATTTTGTCATTTTGAAGACTTGTGCACACATTGTATCTTATGTCTGCGATTTGTGCACACATACCTACAACCAATTCCGTCTATCAGTTCGAAATGAGTTATTACTAGGGTGACATCTCTTTTGATTAGCATGGAGTATTATTGCAATTGTTCTAATTAAATTGAGTTATATATATTGGCAATGAGAACACTTTAACTAAAAATGCTTCTCAAATTTTTCTTAAATTTCGTGCGCTCCTTGCCGCACTGTCGAAGCAAGGGACTTGCCGATACACCGTGTGCGAGCCACAAACGGCTCCAAGCACACAACAAGCCTAAACTAGCAAGCTCAAGAGAGCAAAGGGTGTGTCACTCACCGCTCTACGCTCGCCTTCGTGGTGGATTCCTCGCCGCGATGAAGAAGAAGCTGCAGTCGTGCCGCGCTCAACCGCTTCGCCGCCGTCGTGCCGTATATAGATCATAGGGTGTCCGTGTGCCGTGAGGGTTAACATGCCCCCCTTCCTGATGTAGATTCTGTCCTCGGAAGCTATTGAGTTGAATCTGGTTCGTCGAGGTGGAAGAGCATTTGAGATGAATGTCCTTAGCCTTCTTCAGTCACTGCAAAATCAAACAACATTGGCACAGTAATTGCATTCTCTTAAAAAGCATATGCAGTTTTAGGTAGACAAATTGATTGGTCAAAGAATTTCAAACAATTTGTTAGCAATGAACATTAAATTGCAATGTAATCAAATGCATAAACAGATGTAAAGGTAGAAAATTAAACAAGTCTTAGGTCGCTAATTTGACGGTCAAAAGGCACTAGAGATCCAATATTAATACCATGGGTAAGCTTCTTAATTTTCTGTGGTCAATTAAGTTGTTTAATCGCGAGAGCCAAGTATTCATGTTCGAGGGCTGACTAGAGGCTATATCTAGAAAACCTTGTAGTTAAGCTACCATAAAAGGAATTTCTCATGAAATCATCGCCTGACTGATTACTTTTTCTTTGATCCCCCAAAGTCTTTTCACATTGATTCAATTATGATGTGTGTGCTTATTTTGTATGCCTTGGGTTTTTTGCTTCTCAAGGAAAAGCGCCCACACTGGGAACCTCTAGGGCTCAAGTACCATAGGCGATACATGTGAGTGAAGTACCAAATCAAGCTGAGATTTCTCTTCCAGCTTAAAATTTTACATTGTGGCACTTTGATTTTTTGTTTGTTCATTTTCAACATTTTAATTTTGTAACTTTGGGGGGTCATATAACATTGTTACCCTCCCCAGGCTCATCACATTAGTAAACTCCCTTTATAATACTGAAGCTAAAGGTCAATAGGGTTAAGCCCACTGGAAAGCCCTAGTACATTTCATACAATGCTGCCTAAATCGGATTAAGAACCTAAGTAACCATTGATTATTAGGAAGGCATTCCCCATGGTATTAAGAGAAGATTTCTAATACCTAGCTTGGTCAAACTAGCTTAGTCGGACTGCTTGATTTTTAAACCTAGACAAGTGATTATGACAAAACATTACATTGAATTAAATGTTTGATACTAAGCAAATGCGTTGAATATTATGCTACCAATCACAATCAAAGCAGACAAACATGGATGCAAAAAGATAAGGGCAATGCTAATGGACAAGAAACACGTGTTTGTGTTGATGGTCGCGCTTGATTTGAAGTGTGAATGAGAGAAAGATTCCATGAAGGTCCAAATCCTAACCACAGCAACGCGCTCCTGTACACACTAGGAAACAAAAGGAATACCTCCAGGAGGCGCATCAGTGGGAAAAGAGAACTTTGCTAATCTCTCAACTCTAAAACAGAAACACTCCTATCGTACTAATCTTACCTACCCTCCATCACTCAAGTGATGAGGATCAAAGGTGTTTCATGGCATAGGTTTCTGTTTCACTGTACCAGATGTGACATGTGTAGGTCTGAGTCAATGTTTTGACTTTAATGTGCATACTCCTTTGCTAATTGCTCTTGCTCTTTATTTTTATTTTTTTGTGAGTATAAAGCTTTATATGTACATTCCCTAAGATTGGTGATTGAGAGGTCAGGGAGAAAGGTTGAGAGGGAAACAAATGAATAATGGATGTCCACAAACACTCCCCCCTTCCTTGGGTAGATCATACCGTTTGAAATGAGCTTGTCACCCTTTGAAACCAATTGTTCCAGTTGGTAATAGGTGAGGATTTTTGCCAGTAGTTTTCTATTACCCTAGGTGCCTCGTCAAGTTGCAAGGGTGGTAAGGTACTCTCCCAGGATCGAACTTGAAGTGGTTCATTAGGTGATTCTTGAACACTGGGAGGTGTGGATTCTTTTGTAGCTTCATGGAGGTCCACTACTATAGATGGAGGCTGTGTAGAAGCTTTTACCTCTATGGATGTATTACATGATGAGCTAGAATCTTCATGGGACTCCCCCCTTCCTGAGCTAGGTGGAACAAATCGTTCTTTCTTTGGTACCCAAACTAGCTCGGGAGCGGGTGTGTAGCATTCTGTGATTTTTTTCTTTCCACGATCATTGATTCGTTTTGGAGCTACGGGATTGGGCTCACTTGGGTCAGGTGTTAGGTAAGAGCACACTTTACGTTTGGGCACCCAGATTTGATCATTTCCTTGATAGTATCCTTGGGCTTCCAATAGTCGTTTAGGGATCCATCGCAACATTTTCTTACTTTTCTTGGAGCGAGTGGTACGTTTCTTACAAGGCTTCTGTTTTTTAGCACTAGCTATGGTCACTAAAGAAGCTTTAGGGACCCACTTGTATGTTTTCTTCGTTACATTAGGATGAGTCTTGTCAGAAGCGATATGCATTGCTTGTAGCATATTTAAGGGTATAGGCATTTCATCCCCCTCAGGTGTTACCCAGGTCGTCCCCCTATTTCCCCAAGTGTCTATGGTTGATGCTAGGTGGACCCAATCCACATTGTCCGACTCAGTCATCCCAGGTAAGATATCCATATAAGGAGAATCTTTGCCAATGTCTGTATCCTTCTTACAAGTGTAACAATATTGTAGTGGGGCCGAGTGAACTGTGGTGTCAGAGCGATGATCAATAATGGTTTTACTCCCTAAGGGGTGTACCTTACCAGTCACCAAATCCACTCTAAGGACAGAGTCTTGGAATTGCAAATAGACATGATTTTTAGACCAATCATGAACCATTTGTGCTTCCCTCATGAATGGTCGTCCTAAAATCATTTCATATGACATAAGGTGTTTAGAGAAATCCATTACAATGAACGTATGTCGTACCTTGTGTCCTAGAACTTTGATCTTAAGATCCTTGAGCATCCCCATAGGTTTGGCTATGGTACCATTTTCCATCTTTACCACAATGTTAGTAACACTGAGGCGGGGTTTTCCCATGGATTCCCAACAATCTTTTGTAACGATGCTAACTCCCGCACCACCATCAAGAATTCCCTTTATAGTTAATCCCTTGGTAGTGATGGGTAGGGTCGCATTAGACTCGTCGCCTTCAAAATACTGCCCTAATTCGTTAATGGGTACCTCGATCACAGACTCGTGTCCATCTAAGTCAAGTGATTGCACATGATTTTCCTCATCAATCATAATCGAGTCAGGCCTATTTGGTTGCGTAAACTGCGGTAATCCCGTTCGTAGCTCTCCGTTAAGGAATGCTCGAAGTGCAAGGAATAACTCAGGATCTCCATACAGCTTTTCTATGATCGTGGTTCGGACCTCAGAAGACATGAAGTCCACTAGTTTGGCAACATTCATTGGTGTTTTGCAGGGTGTAGGTCCTTGACTAAGAATTGGTGAGGATGGAATCTCATATTCCTCAATGGGATCAGGTATTCCTTCGTTAAACATCCTTTCCAACAAGAAAGGTGTATGCTCACTTTCTGATGTCCCGTCCTCACTCCCTTCTTGGATGATACTAGATATGGCTAACGGTCTATGGTTCATGTGGGGTGGATGAACTTGCGTGGGAAACACTGTGTCAAGAATTTTGACATGCATGGGTTTTGGTTCTAGTTTCCTTTGAGTCTCCTCCACTAAACCTCTTAGATGTTTCACCTGCTTAATCTCGTCTACTGGGTTTGGGTATGTCCCAATCTTCTTCTTACGATTCTTCCCTTTTTGCCCCTGCGGTTTATCTTGGGGGTCTTGGATTGGATTTGGAAACACTTGTGGTGTTTTCAGAGGCTCTTTATGATTTTCTCTTATTCGGTTTTCATTTGGTTCCATGTTACGGTTTTCTTTGTTGGTCTTTCTCTTTGTGGTATTGGTTCTAGTCTCCATTGTCTCGACTGAATCTGAATCATCCTCGAGGTCATTCATATACACGGGGTCATCTCCTGTTCCTATGTTTGTTTTGGAACTTGGCTTTGAATTTTCCGTATTCTGCGACTTCTTCCTTCGTGTCTTCTTTTTCTTTGCTTGGATAACTGACGCGGTATCTCTCTCTTCGAGGATATGGCCTGGCCCTTGAAGCATGGACCGTGTAATCGCATAAGCGGGTGCGACTGGTGGTATTGGCGATGTCACACTAGCAATTTCGACCAAATTGAGGGGTGTGATTTTAGGCGCATTTGGGTTATAGGGGCATTGGGCAATCAAGTGATCTATGCCACAACGATTACATGTGAGTATTGGCATTGCAGACGTGCTCCCTTGATTCATTTGCATCTGTGAAGAATTCTTTTGTAGCCTAATAGGGCACTCCGCTGCTCGATGTGGTCCACCACACTCGTAGCATTGAAGAGGTGACCTCCTAGCCTGGGTGTTGATATTTTGACCTCTGGATGCGAGAGCAGCAGCTTGATAAACCGGCTTGACTTGCCCCCAACAATCTTCCATGTAGTATATAGGACACTCTTCCAATGTATCAAGTCCGTAGGCAATACTAGTGTCTATTTCCTCCTCACAACCATCTGCATAAGCATTAGATGGCTCGCAACCCACTTGGTTCATAGGGGCGACCCTTGGATGCGGGGGCTGCGGTCCTAGCACAAGAGGTGGTACCGGTGTAGCTTGTACAACAGTTTGAGATCTAGGGACCATGTGTTGCGGTAGTTTCTCAACGGGTGGAGTAGGCATCAATACAGGAGCTCGAGGCGCATCCGTCCAGGCTATAGGTGGTCTATTTGCCATCATACGTTTGATCATTAAACAATCCTTAGCTTGGTGACCATACCTACCACATGCGTTGCAAGTTCCATTAAATTTTACTCTAAACGTAGGGCACTCACTAGTGCTATGTGGACCTAAGCAAATGGAACACCATTGTTGCTCCCTTCTTGGATACATGTGACTATTTTGAGGGGGTTGATTATCCTTAAGAGACTCTTGGATTGCCTTGGTGAGGTCTGTCAAGAAGGTCTCAAATACCTTTGGCTCATTGGCAATGGGCTTTGCAGTCATGGGTTCATACTCAATGGCTTGTGAGCCAGTGGATCTCGTGTCAGTAGACACCCTCATGCCTGCTATCATCAAGTTGTCCTCTAATTGGATTGCATTGGCAGTGACATCTTCCCAGGTTGTGATACCTCTAATCACTAGTCCATTATAGATTCCTTCATTCCTCAACCCTTGAATGAATCGATCAAGAAGTTGGTTATTGTTGAAGCGCTCATTTACAAGGCAGCGAGAGTTTAAGTGCTTTAGACGACTAATGAAGTCCCTTACTGACTCTCCTTCCTTACGTTCGGCCTTCTGTAGCTGAGATGCTACACCCCAAAGCACACCTTCTCGTATGTACTCCTTTAGAAACAACCTTCGAAGGGTAGGGTAGATTGTTTTCTCGTCCACCCTTAGGGTCCTATACCAATCTCCAGCCTTCCCACTTAATGTCAAGCTTAAGGCATTGCACTTATGTAGTTCGTTGCGTTCCCCTAAGGAATCACATACTTGTTCAAACACTTCAATGTGTTTCCTAGCATCTTTGTCCCCATTGAATTTTTGCGTGAGTTTGGCAATTTGTATTGCCTTACTTCTAGGCTCTCTATCAGATGCATGAAGCATATTTTCCGCGATAGATCGACCTATGGTTTGAGCAAACGCTGCCAAGTCACCTATGTGAGGAGGCAGGGCCGGTGGAGGTACTCTTGGAATCATATGTGGGAGAGGAACGGGTACCGGTCTTGGCATATGTGTGGATGATGCAGGATATGGAACATAACCGGGCATAGGTCCACTTGGATAAGAGCTAGGGAGCGGCACTCGAGGAGCATAAGCAAGTGGTACAATTGGAGGTGTGGGGGCCATGTGTGCATAAGGGGCTAGAGGCACATACGGTCGAGGCCCCATATTAGGTACTACGACACTAGGTAGTGGCACTGCGCTAACCGTAGATGTCATCGGTACATTCTCTGTCAGGCTTATCCCTGGAGTGAGCACTGTGTTTTCCTTGATAGAGGGTTGAGCCAAGTTAGGGAAGCTAAAGTTGTCGCTCGGAGGCTCAGATTGCATAGAGGCCCCAGGTGAAATGACGTAAGATGGGTCCATGGGGCTCATTACAGGAGTCTCCATTTGTGATAGAGTAGGCTGTTGAGCCTTGCTCGTATCCAGAAATCTCATGGGGCCAGTTGAGAGTATATTTACCCCTCGGTTTTGCCTTTCTGATTGAATAATGCCATGGATAACATTACAGATCATTTTCTGTTGATCTTCGATGGTCGTGGCACTAGAGGTGGATTGTACAATCTCTATCCATCCTACATGGTAGGCGTGGCCAGAGTGTAGATCCGTCAACACCTCAGTGTGGAGGTCGTATGTCCAATGATCATTAATGAACAATCCTTCTAGAGTCGACGTGTTAATGGTTTCTTGTCAGGTAGAAGCAATGTTGCTCCCCGTGGTTTTACTTGTCACCAACGGTACTCTAGAGGGAACTTCTGAAGGAGGCAGCTCAACAGGGCCTTCTTGGTAAGAAGTTGGTAGGATATCCACATGGACACTCTTTGGGGGTGTGGGGTCCACGTGCGATGTGAAAGGAGAGTCCACTTCCCCACCCCCTTCGTGTGCTTCATTTGCATCAGGTTCCGAGCGAGTAGCTCTACCTAATGTTTCCATGAAACGGCTAAACATACTAGTACTAGACTGCGGAGCTTCGGGAGGTGCATGGCCTTCTCTCTCAGTGTTTTGGGTAGGGTATGCTTCCATGATTTCTGAGTCGGAGGAGGAATCACTAGCGGCTATTTTAGGGTCTTGGGTGGTGCTACCTTGTGTCCCCGCTGAGGGTCTAGAGCTTATCGTGGATGGGTAATGGGTGTCCGTATGAACAGAGGCACCCTCAATATGCTCGTGTTCTAGCACCCGCCCAGAGCGTAAGTGCATGTGCTTTTGATACCCTAAGGTGTCAAAAAGCTGCTCTAGGAGGCCTTGTGACTAGTTTTTAGTGTGTTTTTTGTTTATTTTTTTGCTAGATTTTTTAGAGCGTGTCGTGGAATGGGCCGTGTGATAGCTCGAAACGAGCGTATCGGTCAGAGGGTCGTGCCGTGCTTTACAGCCCTCCGTTTGGTCACTCTATGCCCTCAGAATCCCTAAAACTATCAATTTCCAGTAGGGAACTAGGCCCAAACTAGAAAGTCTAAGGGTGCAAGTGGGAAGAGAAAGGAGGAGAGTGGAGGACTTGTCCCACATGCTCTCATTCTCTCTTGAGGGAGTAGGGTATATATATAAGAGTGAGTCTAGTATATATCATAAGATTGAGGACTGGGGCTTGGGCTTGGGCTTGGGCTTGGGGAAATGATCCCGATCTATCTTTTATACAAACCAGCCCGTCCGTTTTAAGAGTCACGTTTTTTATTTTCGAAAAATTTCACCGCCCGCTCACTCGCGTTTTTATTTTCCGATTTTTTTATTAAAAAATTCAGATTTTTTTTTTCCAATTTTTTTTTTTAATAAATATATAATGCAGAAAACGCAAAAATTGCTGAAAATTAAAAACGCACAGAAATTGCAGAAATTGAAAATTAAAAACGCAGAAATTGCAGAAATTGAAATGCAAGAAATGCAGAAAATTGAAAACGCACAGAAATTGCAGAAATTGAAAAAACGCAAGAAATGCAGAAAATTGAAAAAACACAGAAAATGCAGAAATTGCAGAAATTGGAACTTGACAGAAAATTTAACACAGAGAACGCAGAAAATTGCAAAAATTGAAACTTGACAGAAAATGTAGAAAATGCAGAAACGCAAGAAATGCTAACTGTGCAGTGCAAACCAGAAAACGTAGAAAACGCAAAAAACAGAAATCTCCACACAACTACACACCCTCATTCCCTGCCTTTCCTATGATAGAGATTGCACCACAAAAAAGCGTAAAGTGCTAACCGAGCTTAGTGTAGGGCATATCCCCGGCAGCGGCGCCAAAAATGTGCGCTCCTTGCCGCACTGTCGAAGCAAGGGACTTGCCGATACACCGTGTACGAGCCACAAACGGCTCCAAGCACACAACAAGCCTAAACTAGCAAGCTCAAGAGAGCAAAGGGTGTGTCACTCACCGCTCTAAGCTCGCCTTCGTGGTGGATTCCTCGCTGCGATGAAGAAGAAGCTTTAGTCGTGCCGCGCTCAACCGCTTCCCCGCCGTCGTGCCTTTGTAATGCTCGATCGCACACACACTCTCCCTCTCTCTCTCTCTCTCTCTCACACACACACACAAGGAGGTGAAGAAGAAGAAGATGGAGATGGAGATGGAGCAAGAGCACTCTTCTATTGCACAAATGAGAGAATGAGTAAAAATTAGGTTTAGTTGGCTTTTTTAGGAGCTCACCCCATTCACACTTGGGCGCCCATGCTTAGCCAACTAATCCCTTGAATGTCCCAGTTAGAGTGCGCCTCTCATCGGCGATCACTCCTACCCTTTCCCTATTGGACCGACAAGCCCGGTACCTGACTCTAAATAATACAACGTTTATAGATCATAGGGTGTCCGTGTGCTGTGAGGGTTAACAAATTTTTAATTTTATTTTTGTGGCTTTCTACACACACTCACTTGTCAATTCCGATGATATACATACATACACACACACACACACACACACACACACATTCTATTTGAATATCTTGATAATATGGCATTCCCTACTTGATGCATCTTTATTCTTCTATTTAAGCTAATTAGACCTTTACTTTGCCAATTTTGAATGACAAAGGTATACCTCGTATTGTCCGTGTTATCTGACTATCAAGGAATTATTTAGCCTGCTTTAAGTAATTTGTACAAGGGGTAGAATCCCATCATACCCACTACAAGCTTAACCAAAAAATTTAATTATGTGGTTTTGCAAGGCATTTTTTTTTATGCACAAGAAACCTCCATTCTCTTACATCATTTTATGTCTAACTAGAAATGCATGTCGTAAATGAAGGCTTCTAGGACACTGCAGCTAAGACTGTATTAATTTTGTGTTGTTTATAATTCCCCCTCACTTTTTAATAGATCCAAGGCTAATAATAATAAAGGATTGTAAGTAATCAGTGTAAATTTGTCTCTTAAATTGCATTATACAATCAAATAGGATCTAGTTCCTATAGTTATGTATGTTTGTAACTCTAGTGGATCTAAGCTATTAAAATTAAAACTGTAGAGGTTTTTTCTTCCTACTCAGTTGTCATCCTCTCCCTATCTAGACTATAAACTAATAAGGCGGAATATGCTTTTATTTTCTGGCCAATTATTAACACCAAATTAACACATTTTTGATTTGTTAACTATACTTTGGTATTAGTTTACTAGTTACAGTTGTCTCCTACTTGTACCTCTCTCCCCACCCACAAACTGATACATATTTTCAGATGCAGTACATCATCGAGAGTCTAATGATTTACGGAAAGCACACAAGTAAGTTCTCTCCACAATTTCAATTTTTGGTTTTGAAAAATCTTCTCATAAACACAAGAAATCATACAAAATTGTACGATTTTCAAAGTCCTACACATATACCATTCCACAGAGAACAACATAGTTACATAAATTCAACGCACATGGCTTACTTATCAACTCAATTACCATCTATTTTTTAACAGACAGTATGGCTCCTTTTTACCTGCATTCTATAACATTGTGTCAATACTCGTATTAAATGAGATTGCTATTGCGATCATTTCACATTGCGCTATGCATCTACTTACATGAACCGAGGTGCTTCTACCAATGCATTAAAAAAAATGTCAATACTTTGTTACTCAACCTTATTCCAATGTGGTGTGAGCGAGGTAGTACATTTTTAATGTTTTTATGCCTGGTCTAGTCCATTGGTCACATGCACACAGATTCGCCGATTTGGGCAGTGTGTAGATACTCATCTTGGTGCAGATCCGCAGATTTAGGCAGCACATTGATAAATTGCAGATTCATGATTTTTAAATAGTATCAAATTGTAATAGGACTAATCTTTGAAGTTCTTAAAGTCGAAAAGAATGTAGCAGGGCATTTCTTTCGTTAGCACGATTTGAAAGATTGTTGAATAGTCTATTAAATAGAGCTTATACGAATGAGTTGAGATATTAAGAGAGAACATATATTATTTTTTTTAAATAATACACTAAAGACGGATTTGATAAAGATTAATGAATAACAGATAGTCTCTCTATGAACAGTAAAATTGAGATTTTTATTAATATCAATGTTTTATATTTATGTGTTTTAGCTTAAAATGCATGGGTAGGCTTAAAATAAGTTATAAAAGTAGTGGAGAGCCAAAAATAGAGGTTTTATGCGTCGCGACCTAAAAGTTGCGTTTTTAGCCAAGCAGAGACGTTTTTTGCAATTCTGTCCATGCTACTTTGTAGACCAGACCTATTCCCGTCGTTTTGAGAACCTGGATTGCTCTGTTTTGAGTTCATTTGAAGAAGTTATGATGAAAACAAACAGAAGGAAGCAACAGTGTAGTATACACAGGAACACGCAGACATACAACATCATATAGCTCTCCCTGCTATCAACCAAGAAGTGGATTGTTTCTTCATGGTAGAGTATGGCAATTGAGATTATGAAGGTATATAATTATGTTTTTTTACTTTGATTATCATGTTGAATTGGTTGCACGAGTATGTTCTTTTTGCTATTTTGTAGGCGATGCAGAAATCAATGTGTGAAACAGGATTTGTGCAAAGTGTCATGATAGAAATCTAACCTTCACGGATCGCTTAGCGATCACGTTCTTATCTTATTCTCGCAAGTATACTTGGTGCGAAAATCGAGTTGATTGAACGCCTAAAAAGCGACTATTTTGAGAAGCCGCATGCTTTTTGATCAAAAGAAGGATTAAAGAACGACGGATGGTGGGTTTGGGGATCATTCACCTATCTCTCTTTTGCGAGTGCAAGTGCGAGTGAGATGCTGCATGCAAGCGAATTGAAGCTCGGGGGTGGTCGGGAGGTTCAAGCTCCGTACAACGGAGTGCGCCCATATATTTTTCTCCTCTGTTGTGTCAAACACTATCAATACAAAGATTTCTTCCTCTGTTTTGCTGTCTATCTCTATTTTTCGGTTCCCGTGACACAAATGCAGATTCGCCGATTTAGGCAGCATTAGTACAGATTCACCGATTTAGGTAGCACATCTTAGTGGTGTGGATTCGCCAATTTAGGCAACACCTATGACAAAATCATGTTGCAGTGACTAGCCATGATGAGCGTGACCAATGATATCCTGATTCATCAGGGTATGACATATACTGCTTATTCTAGTGGTATGGGACACTAGAATAGGTAGTATGTGGATGACGACAAGCATAAGCAATATTTTCTAATTTAATGTATTTTTTTCTTTTACTATTTGATACACATTTCTAATCATTGTTTTTGACAAGTATTGTCTGCAGATTTTTTTTCTTCGCAACTGAGGACAGTTGCTTTCCAACGGAGAGGTATGTTATAGAATGGATATTTTATTATTTATTGCAACTGATAGGTGGAAAATACTAGACCCAACTAGGCCTATGCGAATGAAAATATATACATTGTACATTTTATTATTCAAGTGCTCTTTTTTGAGCTTTGGCCATTTATAACCGACCGGCCAGTTTGTAATCAATTTGACCATTCAAGAATCTATAAATTAAATACGTGCAAGAGGGAAATGGTCACTCTTGCATGGGGGGAGATTGTACCCAGTGCTTGTGTCTTGTTCTCTCCTCTTCTCTCTTCTCTCTCGCCGTGCCGGCATAGCACTCCGCTCTAGGAGGTGCACCTACACGTGTTCTTTCTCTCTCCCGCTCTCTATCTCTCTCTGTTCGTGTACGACTTGATTATATGCTCACAGACTTTGTCAGGTATGCATATTTGCGGTGTTTTGTTGTTTCCATTATGCTATTCGAGGTATTTTGCAGGGACGCTACGTCTTCCGTCTGTAGCATAATTGGCATTAGAATGCATTAATTTTCCATCAAGAACTTGCATTTTGCAGTCATAGCTACTCGTTATTTAGCAAATTGGCATTTGCAATTTGGTGTGTGTGTGTAGCCCCATTCAAGTGCTTTCCATCAAGCCGATCCATGCTCAAATTGCCCTTCATTTTCACATTCTAGATCTTGATTTTTTTTTCTCTTGCACACTCCCACTCTCTGGATTTTCTGCAGAACAATTTTTAGAAGCTTTAGTGTGTGTGGTGCATTTAATGCCAAAGCGGAAATTCTTCTCCCTTTTTTCATCTTGGGAAAGCAAATCTACCAACAACACCGTGTGAACCTCCTATTTTTAGGAGTTGACCATTTTTTTGAGGGGTCATACCACAAAAGGAAAGGGAGCCTACTGGCGGATCTCAACCATGCGGTAAATTGCATTCAGGTGAGATTTCGGGTCCGCCACCCGCCGGTTGCAAGTAGAAATCAACGTCCGGTGGCCCTTGTTGTTGCACACCCACTGGCGAACGGCCTTGCACGCGTCCGTTGTTGTCCGCCTGCCCGAAAACCTGCCCTACTTCCCGCGCCTACCTGGATTGCCCAACCTGGTTGCCCACTTGCCCAATCTGCCCGACCCACAAAAGAGGCTTTTCCCGCTTCAAACCCTTAACATCTCTGCAGAGGGCCCATTCCCGCGTACAAAGAATTCCACTCCTTGGCCACCTTTCCCAAGCCTCGGATTAATTGGTGCCCCCCACAAAGGCAACCATTCTCTTTGACATTCAAAGGCAGCCTCAAGCACTAAAGAGAAAGGTAGAAGACCTTCATCAACGGCTTCTTTGAGCATAAAAAAACAAAGTGTCCAAGGAGTTCTTTCAAACTTCCTTAAGGCCTCTAGCTTTGAGTTCCTTCTCACGGGAAATACCAAGTGAACACTCCACAAGCAAGGATTGCTCCCACCAAGCTGTAGCAAAGAATCTTCAAGCATTTAAGAAGGAGCTCCAAGGGTATCCAAAGTCAACTTCAAAGGCTCATTCCAGTCATCAAAGAAGAACTCTGTTGGAGCTATATATGGCTCACTCTACTCAACTTGGTCTCACCTATATATTTGTATCTTGTCCTCAATATGAATCAATCTTTGGGAGCGTATATGGTGTGTCTCTTGTCTCGTCTCTCTCTCTTTCTCTCTACATCTCAACATGGTATCAGAGCAGTAACGATCATGCGCCGATTCAATTCATGGTGACAAAACAGTATGTGTATGCGATTTGCATGTAAGATTCAAAAATTGCTACAAATTTTATTTTTGAGCATTGATTCTTGTTAATTGTGGTTGTTTTGTGTTAAGAAGAATATGATTAGTGTTTTGTGTGACGTTTATTGCTAATCAATCTAATCGTTGATTACATTTTCTTGTTGATGACACCCTGAACTTCATCTCAATTTTTCTTGCTGTTCTGCTCAAAATTTGGAGAAACGGGAAAAGCGCAATGGAGCGTAGGGCAATGGCACTTTTCATCCAAAACTTGTTCGTCTCCTCGAGCTCTT
This sequence comes from Adiantum capillus-veneris, assembly GCF_014529385.1. Classification (NCBI taxonomy): domain Eukaryota; kingdom Viridiplantae; phylum Streptophyta; class Polypodiopsida; order Polypodiales; family Pteridaceae; genus Adiantum; species Adiantum capillus-veneris. The sequence goes on along the minus strand of NC_140950.1, from coordinate 101,782,626 downwards.
CGATTTGAGTTCTAGGTTTGCGTCAATCGGAGTTCGCAGCAGAAAGTTATGCTGTTTTTACTGCAATTGAGCTTGACGCAGCTTTCTTCGTCCTACTTCTTCGTGAAGCGTCCGCGATCGTTTTTCTTATTTTGGCGTTAACTTTTTTGAGAAGATTTAGCTTTTTGCTATTCACATTGTGGGCGTCAATCTTGCGTCTCACGCCACTCTATTTTGAGGACTCTTTTATTATTAACGTCTCCTTTACCCTTCCCTTTTTGGGTGACGTCTCTCACATCTTTGGAAGTTCCTTGAGCGTCCTTCTTACGTTTATCGTTGACAGAACGCAGTCCTCATATCTCTCTCATTCTCAATTGCGGCCTTCACCATATATGGTGTGCAAATTCTGCGATCTTATCTTATATGTCTTCTCGCAACAAGATATGGCTATGAATATTCTCGTCAACGGCTTTCCTTTTGGCCAGCGTTCTGTTCCTCCTTTCCAAGGTCAAGGTTTTCCAGGCTGGAAAGCAAAGATGTTGTTAATTCTTGAAGGCGATGAACTCTCCTATGTTGTTCTTGGAAATCGTGTTTGTCCGCCTCAGCCTGTTGATACTGATAATGATAACGTGCTTATCACTGAAGGACCTATATTTGAAGATTGGAATGTTGCCTATACGGATTGGCAACGACGTGATAAAGCAGCTCGTCGGTATATTCTTTCTGCTCTTACTGATTCCCTTTTGCTTGATATGTACGAACTGCCTACTTCCCACGACGTATGGAAGTACCTTATTGCAAACTTTCAGAAGAAATCTGTCACAGAAATACTTTATTTGAGAGGGTTGCTTAACAAGTTACAATATGAAGTTGGTACTGCCATGACGGGACATATTGAATCTTTCAAATCTATTATTAATCAACTTGCTGCTGCCGGTGATCCTGTTCCACAAAAGCAACTGATTACACTTCTCCTTGGTACGGTGAAGGACTCTTCTTATGATAACATTGTTACTATTCTCTCTAATAAAGATGGTCTTGATTTCGACCAAGCCTGCATGTCTTTAATTGAATACTCTCAACGTCAAGAACGTCGTAATGCTAGTCATGATACAGCTATGATTTCACACGAGGAGACTGAGTCACAACAGATGGAACGGGCTTTTTATGCTCGAAGGCGTCCATTTCAACGAGGAAACTGCAGAGGTGGCCGTCGCGGTAATATTTTCTCTCGTCTCAAATTTCCTAATAAGCAATGTTCTTACTGCAACAGAAATGGCCATACTGAAGATGATTGTTGGGCACGTCAATATGATGAAGAACACAATATTACCACAAAACAACCACGTTTATCTAGAGACTCTTCTTCTTCTTCTTGTGAATATTGTGGACGATCTGATCATCCCACTCATATGTGCTATAAGCGTCGATTCGACACAGATCGGAATAGAGCATATGCTACTGAACATCGAAACAACATTGTACCAGAAACAAGCTGCGTCCTATGTTTAGTTGCTCCAGACAGAATACTTCATGTACGCGATGGATAACTTTTTATTGTCGATTCTGGTGCTACAGGAAATATGACATATCAGTCTAAGTGGCTCCATAACTATCATCCACTGCCAGTTCAACGTGTTGTTTATCTTGCTGATGATACTACTTGTCAAGTAAAGGGTATTGGAGACTTATATCTTGGTACCTTATCTTCTTCCACTCGAATTTTGCGAGGAGTATTACATGTACCAGATCTTCAACGTAATCTTCTTTCAGTTGCTAGACTTGTTGATCTTGGTCTGTTTGTTGGATTTGATCATACCAAATGCCGAATTGAGAAAGATGGACAGACTATAGCCACTGCTCCTCGAAATGGTAATTTGTTTGAACTCTCTCTCAACGATGCTGTAGCAAATGTTGTCACTGCTCCAGGTGATCATGATTGCAAAGTATGGCATCACCGTTTTGTTCATGCTGATTTCTCAAAACTCCTTGATCTTCAACGTCGTGATCTTGTTCATGGCATGGATCTTAAAGCCCATCCTCATATGGGAATTTGTGAATTTTGTGCTCTTGGGAAACACAATCGCAAACCCTTTCCTCTTTCAAATACAACTCATTCTCATGACATATTGGATCTTGTTCATACTGATATATGTGGACCTCTACCTTCTTCGAGATCACAATATCGCTACTTCATTACTTTCATTGATGATTTCTCAAGGTACACGACTGTATTTCTACTTAGACAAAAATCTGAAGCCTTATCTGTTTTCAAACAATTCCACAAGGCTGCGGAACTTCAAACTGGTCGTCGCCTTAAGAAGCTTCGTAGTGACAATGGAGGCGAATATGTTTCTCGAGAGTTTGTGAGTTACTGTGCTGACAGTGGAATTCATCATGAGCACACTATTCCATATTCGCCTCAACAGAACGGAGTTGCTGAACGAAAGAATCGCACTATTCTCAATGCTGTAAGATGTATGCTGATTCATTCTGGCTTATCTCGTGTTTTTTGGGCTGAAGCTACTTTGACAGCAGTATTTATTCAGAATCATCTTCCTACTACTGCACCCTCTGGTAAGATACCCATCACAGCATGGACAGGTGACATTCCTTCTGTATCTCATTTTCGAACCTTTGGATGTATTGCTTATATTCATGTTCCCAAAGAAACACGAACAAAGCTTGATGCTCCTGGTCTTAAAGTTATTTTTATTGGATATTCTGACACTTCCAAAGGCTAAAAATTCTATGACCCTTCCTCCAAGAAAGTAATTGTGAATCGTGATGCTACTTTTAACGAACAGCTTATGGGAGGCTCATGGTCCATGGATGATTCTGACGATACTAAATCATTGCTTCAAGATTTTCCATTTCTTTCAGAAGATGAAACTATTCCTATAGAGAAACTTTCCTCTTCACATCCATCCATTCCGAATGTCGCCAATGATGATATTGATATTTTTGTTGATCTGCCTATTGATTTTGAACATGGCTCATGTCATGTTTATGATGACGATATTGCTGATAATGGTTTTTGTACTTTCGAAGATCCCATTACTTATGATGAAGCTATCTCTTCACCACAAAAGGATCAATGGCAAGAGGCTATGGAAGCAGAGTACTATTCTCTTATCTCTAAAGGTACATGGATACTAACTGAATTACCTCCTGGTCGTACAGCTATTAAATGTAAGTGGGTGTATAAGACAAAAGTAAAAGCAGATGGATCTTTTGACAAGTTCAAGGCGCGTTTAGTTGCAAAAGGTTATTCCCAAGTAGCTGGTGTTGATTATCAAGAGACCTTTTCACCAGTTGTTCGCATTACAAGTGTTCGAGTTTTATTGGCATTTGCTGTTCAATTTGATTTAGAAGCTCATCAAATGGATGTGCGAACTGCTTTTCTTAATGGTGACTTGGAAGAGGAAATTTATATGGAACAACCAGAAGGGTTTGTTATTCCAGGTAAAGAAGACCTTGTTGCTCAACTCCATAAGGCACTATATGGTCTCAAACAAGCTTCGCGAGCCTGGTATACAAAATTTGATCTTTTTCTCACCTCTAAAGGATTCATCTCTTCCTCGTCAGACCCCAACTTATACATAAAACGCCAAGGTAGCAGTTTTGTGATTCTTGCTCTTTATGTGGATGATACCATCCTTGTTTCCAATGATTTGGGATTTCTTCAGCAAGTGAAAAAGTTATTGTCTTCTGCATTTGATATGGTGGATCTTGGAGAGATTCACTCGTGTCTTGGGATTCAAATCCAACGGAACAGTACAAAAGGTATTTTATTCCTTCGACAGTCAAAGTTTATTGCAGATACTATTCAAAAATTTGGTATGGAATCTGCACATTCAGCCAACACACCTTGTCTTGCAAGCTCTACGAAGAACACTTCTGATAATGGCGGTCAACTTGTCACAAATCAACCTTATGCTAACTTGATTGGATGTCTTCAGTTTGTTGGCATGAACACTCGTCCTGATATTCTGTTTGCTGCTAATTATCTTGGACAACATCTTGCATGTCCTTCTCTTAAGCATTGGTCTACTGCAAAGCGTGTGTTGAAATACTTGAAAGGCACTACAGATTTTGGTTTAGTCTATTGACGACAACTCACATCGGATTCTATGCAATCTCTTTCTCTTTTGGGTTACACAGATGCAGACTGGGCAAGCTCACATTTATCTATGCGATCTACTAGTGGAAATTGCTTCTTTATAAATGGTTGTCTTGTTTCTTGGACTAGCAAGAAACAACGTTGTGTTGCAGTTTCTACGACTGAGTCAGAATATGTTGCGGCATCACTTGCAGCTCGTGAGTTGATTTAGCTTCGACAAATGCTGGTTGATATTGGTCACTCTCCTCTTTCTAGCACACCCTTGCGGTGTGACAACCAAAGTGCTATTAGTCTTGCAAAAGACTATATTCAACATAATAAGTCAAAGCACACTGCTGTCCATTATCATTATGTCAGGTATGAAGTACGCAAAGGAACCATTATGGTTGAACACTGTCCAAGTGACCAGATGATTGCAGACATTTTGACCAAAGGCCTCAACGAGTCACGTTTCATCCTCTTGCGCTCGGAGCTTGGAGTTGCTTCGACCTCACTCTTTCCAGACTAGCTTCTTTGCTATTGTAATAGCTTTGTACATATGACATTGTAATCTTTTAGGTACCATGCACTATGCACACTCCACATTTGCACATTGTGATCTCTAAGTCACTTGAATATTTGTACATAGATGCACAATTCACCTTCACATCATCATCGCTGGTTCATATTTTCACATTGTATAGGGGCTTGGGTTTTTCCCTTGAACTCCCCAAGGGTTTTCTCATCCAAAGCTAGAGACCTTTGTTTGAGTGGGGGTGTTGGAGCTATATATGGCTCACTCTACTCAACTTGGTCTCACCTATATATTTGTATCTTGTCCTCAATATGAATCAATCTTTGGGAGCGTATATGGTGTGTCTCTTGTCTCGTCTCTCTCTCTTTGTCTCTACATCTCAACAAACTCAAGGCTGTAAAGGGTGACTTCACCCAAAAGGTGAAGAGGTACTTCACAAAGGAATATTCAAAATAATTATCTCTCTCTCTCTCAACTTGCAATGAAATGAAACCATCCAAGCACAATGAACTTCAAATAATTAATTTTTTAAGGGACATTTGTGCTCATGTAAAGAGGTAGACACTAGCTAGGAGAGTCTCCTGAGCTAAGACCCCTCTATTAGCACAAATGGGGAACAAGGGAATAGAAAAATTCAATGGGGAAGGGTTTCACACCTGGAAAACAAAATTAAAAGGTTACTTTATGAAAAAATGTTTGTGTTCTATCATCAGCACTGCCTTAGAGCAACAAGCGGAACCCGATGGAGTGCACATTAGGGCATCTACACTCATAGAAAGTGCACAGAATTTGGCCAAAGACAAACAAGCGTTAGGAATCATCATCACCTCCTTGCATGACAATTATGTGCATTTCATAGACGAATGTACGCATGCACATGATGCCTCGCATGTTTTAGAAAGCAATTTTGGCTCCACCTTTTCAAGATGTCATCAACAACTCAGTCCAAGCAGAAGAAAGAAAACAAAAAGGTTCACTAACCTCATCAAGAGGGGCCTTTGTCACAACATCCTCAAGGGGAAGACATTCGCCATCAACATCATCAACCGGAAGAAAGCGCTATGAATGTGGAAGAATGGGACACGTAGCAAAAGACTGCTACATAAACAATCCTTGCAACAAATGTGGTAAGAAGGGACACCCACCTTCTCGATGATACTCAAATGCAGGGAGTAGCAGTGGTGAAAGCAGCAACAGTAGAAGATACAAAGGCAAGAGACCTAACAAAGGATAATCTCACATGGTAGAAGACGAAGAAGACAAAGGAGAGACCAACCTTGTCTTTTATGAAGACGTACTTTGAAGATGCAGCCTCTCTACTTGTAGGGGAGGACTTTTATTTTCATGTGTGCATATTATCATCCTATGTGTATTTTGTCAGCCTGTGTGGATTTTACCATCCTATGTGGATACCAGCTTATCATCCTGTGTGGATCATGCATCTTCAGTATTTTGTCATAGTCCAAACCTCAAGGGGAGGATTGTAAAGTGTGAGCTTTGTACTAAAGCGTGAGTCAAGGAGAGAAGAGTGTAATTATCCCACTTGCTGTGGAGCAAGGCTGTAGAGCTACGTAAAGCTCACTTCATGAATGAATAAACACAACTCTATTTTGCACTACATGCTTGTCTATGGTGATCATGTGCTAAGCTAAGTCAATACTCAAGATTGTGTTTATGAGTCCAAGCTAATTCTATCTTGGAACCTAATTCACTTGAGTGATAGTCTTGCTTACACACATGCTTGCACTATGTTTCCCTTTCATCCACCCTAGCTAGCATGATCAAATTCCTAACACTTCAGAGAACGCTGAATGCTCCAAAACAGAGGGAGATGCTAAAGGAGTAGGAATGCGTGATGGTGCTTCACAGCTATGACGATCCTCGTACCACTATCTCTGCTGGGGTGACAAATAAGAAAGAAACTCATCATCATCCATACCTGCATTAAACACACGAACATTTAATCTTAATATTGAATGAATGGAGAAGAAAACATGGACAAGTAGAGGGAGAGAGAGAGAGAGAGAGGACTCATAAAGGGGGAGGGATTCCTGTGTAGAGAGATTTCATTCAAGTTCTTGTGAATTTGTAAAAGCACTGCGCTCCGGGTGCGATGGAGACTGAAGTTGTAATCACGAAGGTGATCCGTCTTTGCTCATAGATGCTGCTTGCCCCACCACTAGATCTAGTTGATTGGGTGAAAGAGATGCTATGAAGTAGTAGTAGTGCTTCTTAGCGTCTCTTTCACCCAATCAACTAGATTTAGCGGTGGGATGAGAAGCATCTATGATCAGATACAGATCACTTCCTTTGAAATTGTAGCTTCAGTCTCCATCGCACTCGGAGCGCAGTGCTCATCGCCCCTATTTGTGAGAACATACCTAGAGCATACGTACCTGAAGTGGATGCAAAGACGATTAAACACAATGATGCATATAGACAAGAATGGACAAAAAGCCATGTGAATACAATATATATTATAAAACGGAGAAAAATTGTTCAAATACAATATTTATGGCTTTAAGAGGTCTCTCTCTCATCCTTGCATAGCTCAACATAACTTCATATATCTATATAGAGCTCTCCGTTTAGACAGATGTCCTCTGTTTCATTTTGTAGATCCTCTGCATGCACCCCATAGAGAGTAGCAGCTTGATGCTCATCTGGCACCACCTTAGCGGCTTCTGACTAAGCACTTCTCCGATCTCCTCCATTGATGCCGCTGTGATTGCTACATGGTAGCCCTCATACGTCCGTGCACTATGAGGGACTACCTCTATGACATACCACCAGCTTGATGCGGACTTTGTAGGATGAAATATCACGTGCCAGAGCCACATAACTTACATGAGATCTTCCAAGCATATAGCTTCTAAAATTGGATGTTAACTATTTACATACTTACTTGTTCACAATGCTCGGGTAGTACGAAAGTGTCTCTTAGTTCAGTCCATTTCTTAGTTGAATCCACCTCAAGAAAACCAGACTCTCCTCTACGCATAGTAGTGTTGCGACCCTCCATGATTATCTTGAACCATTTCACTTCGAACAAGTCGACAAAAAATCCTCTATAATCGATTCTCAAAATCTGTTATAGCGTGCCGAAGTAAGTGAGTTCCGTCACCACAGGATCTGCATCAGAGGACCGTCGTTGACTAGACTATTCAAATTTTGTCATGATTCCACAATCTTGAGTAAAATGCTTTTTGTCGATCCGTTCCATCCTAAAATGTCAACCATCTTAAGCTCATGAATGTTGGTAGGCTCTCCAGACCCGCCGGATAATGCATCTGTGGTTGTCTTCCCCGTATCCACTCGATTTGTGCCCTTTTTCGCTCTTGCTTTGCATCCTCATATTGTGAAATCCACTTTCGCATCACTCTATTGTGAAGCATGCAAAATCAGTTGATTTTAGCCTCTAGATCTTCCATTATCTTCTTCTCAACACCGAGATTGCACATGACAATCCCAAATATGTTCTCATCATCTATGGTTCGCCATAGCATATCCCGAGATTTATCAAATCCGTCTAGCCACTCTCCAATGTAAACTAGGGACTCTGATACCAGCCAACCTTTTGCCATGCTACCCTCCGAACGTGCCTTTTGATGCACATATCCCTTGAGCGTTTTCATGAGACGTTCTAAAAATAACATCCATCTAGAATGTATTGTGCCAGCTATTTCCACCTCATCAACTATGTGAACAAGAAGATGCACCTGAATGGTTAGCATGGTATTAGGAGAGTGTTTCTCAAACATGCACACAACCTCCGCAGTGTTTAGTTTGGTGAATGGTATGGAGTCACATTGATCTCCTTTTGTGAGATCCATTGCACCAACTTCCAAGTTTGTAGATTTTGTTACGGACTTCAAGAGACAAACATCCCTCAATGGCCACCGATAAAATAAACTGCAAAACACATCTAGCAAAATGATATTAAAGTCCACACACCAATTTGTTACACAATTCCCACTATGATAAATTCCACTTCAAAAATACCTGACACATTTTATGCCAGTCGTGTGACTTCAAATCGGTAAGCTTTCCTTCTTTATTAAAACACATTTGGAGCGAGTGCATTACGCCAGTGGGGGTCCGCACAAATCAAATGGTCTCTTTTCCTTTGCGTTCTTGGGCTCCTGTGAGAATCCATGGTTCTTTAGGGAGTTTATCGATCCATCGGATGCTATCTGCAGCCAATATTGCTCCATACGATCCACATTTCTAAGGTCAACCCTGGCTTCCAAAGTATCTTTCTTACCGGTCAGATGGTCCCATAGGCTCCATGGATGTCATTAACGTAATCACGATCGGGTGATTGACTTTGATGATGACTTGCAAAAACCTATAGAGCCGGTTAGCCCTCCGGGCTTTCACAATTTCCCTATGGGCACCGTCGGGCATCTGCATTATCCCGACGGGCCCGCCGAGAAAACGAAAAAGCACGGCGGGCTTAATTATATATAGTAAATAGTGTGCTAACCCCAGTCTTTTAGCTAGGAAAATACTTGGGGAGTGTATACGAGTACCGGGTATTGTCATCTCCTTGTGATTTGACCTAAGGTTATAGAGTCATAGGTCCTTTTTTGGGCCGGACCTGATTCTTAATTCGGTAACCACTTCTAAAAAAATTTAATGCGTTTACCGACATAAAGGTACAAAACCAAAACAACTGAAAACTTGGGGAATCATGCTCATTGCAAAGAAACCATTGGTCCAAATGAGGGCTGTAATTGGTTTTGGAAGGTGAGCATATGTAAATGTCTAGTCGATAGTCAAGGGTTGGATGTCCTGTACTAGTGTACCGGGCATATAAATATCCTTAAAGTCTTATATTTGAGTTGATTTACAATATAAGATCTATAATCCTTGATTGGGTTAAAATAGCTTTTATATATTGAATTGGTTGCATGGGTGGGCTACAATCCTTCACTGGGTACAAGTAGTCGCCAATTGGGTGATTATATTGAAGATTTATTTGCGTTAGTTCATGCATTGGTTTATACAGAGATTGCATTTTTTATTACGATAGATTATTAGTGCATGAAATGACCAATTATATATTTTATTGCTTTCGTTTGTTTTTGTAGAAAATGAAATTAGATGTGTCTTATTGTTTGCAAATCAAAGTGGACATATAAATAATCATTATAATAATAATTGCATAGAGAGATTCATAGCATTGTTATGGTTATTACGCCATGTATAGATTACATTGCAATGTGTATGGTTGCTCACAATATAGGTGATCGATATGTGGATTGACTAGCGTGCATTGAAAATCTCATATTGTGCATCATGGTTATTATCATATTGAATGGTTTTTAAATTATAATATATATTGAAAATAAAAAATTTGTTTTCAGTTTGTAACATCTTGTTCTTTTCTCTTCAGTTTTAATTTAAAAGAAATGGAGCAAAATGTGGGCACAAGTGGTACAAAGAAGCCAAAGAATAAAAAAGCTCATGGCACAGGTGGGATTATGCTGACAACATATGCGGCCGATATATGGAGTGGCAATGTAAATTTTGTCACACAACAAAATCTTGCGGTGCACCACATATTAGGGATCATTTTCTGGGTAGCGCTAAAAACAATTGTAGAAAATGTGAAGGCACCTACAGTTGCAAAGCGTTTGAGAGAAGAGATCGCCAAAAAGGGTGGCAAGAAACGATAGATATATAGCTATTGGCCTTCTAATCAAGAGTTCCCAGAGCCAAATATTAACTCTGCAAATCCTATAGTGACGCCAACTAACCTTGGAGAGCAACCTGTGCAAGGAGAGGAAATTCCAGGCAGTATTCCTTTTAAACGTCACAATGAAGGTGGACTTTGTCAAATGCGTCAAAAATCATAACATCAAAGCTTTTGAGTGCAGTCTCTAGAAGAGGCACAAACAGCACTCGCCAAAGCAATATTCTTTACTGGAAGTGCTTTGGTCATGGTAGACAGCAATCATTGGAAGGCTACTTGGAAGAAAATCGGTGAGTTTGGTCCAGGATTTTTAGCTCTTTCTTATCACACGATAAGAAATTTTTTCTTGGACAAATGTTACAACGAAGTCAAAGAGCGTGTTGGCAAAATAATACTTGGGAATATTTCACTTTCAGGATGTATGTTGTGAGTGATGGATGGTCAAATGTTCAGAGAAGACCGTTGATCAACGTAATGCTGGTTTGTCCAAGGGCAGTTGTCCAAGGGCAGAAATGTTTATAAAGGTGGTTGCTAGTTCTGGTGCAATTAAAAGTGGCAAATACATTTCTGAGATCTTGATTGATGTAATTAAATAAATTGGTGCTGAACATGTCGTTCACGTTGTGATGGACAACACAAAGAATTGTAAAAACGCCAATAAATTAATAAAGAAGTGCTTTCCATACATTTTTGCCAATGGTTGTAATACGCACAGCTTGAACTTGGTGCTGAAAGATTGGTACACTAGCGAAGAAACCACATGGTTCACCAAAATAATTGGTAGTGCACGTCAGGTTGTGAAATTTATCTTGAAACGACAGAGAGTGCTCAATTTGTATAGGATGTGCATGTCAGTGGTGCTCAAACTTCCTGCTGAAACTCGGTTCTACACACACTTTTATACCTTGGAATCACTTCTTCGTAATAAATGTGCTGTGATTGACACATTCAGTTGCGCGTCCTTTGATGAATGGCAACTTGAGCAGAAAGAAACAGTGAAGGATAAAATTACATGTCTACGTGGCAATGTAAACAAGGTTGCTTGGTGGAGGAGTGTAATGGATGCATACCATGTAATGATGTCCGTTATGTTCGCGATCCGCAATCTTTATCAAAGGGAGCCAAACTTGGGCAAAGTGTGGATGACATGGTGGTCAGTCCAACAGAGTCTTGAAAATCTTGAAGAGCTCAAAGAGTCTGTAGTAGATAAGGAGTGGCGATTACCATTCTCTGGAAAACAGCGGAAAATTTTGGCTAAGTATTTTCATGCAAGGTGGAAGAGTGCTCATAGTCCACTACATAGTGTGGCTTACATGCTCGATCCAGAGTATTGGAATTTAGATCTGATGTCCAATACAGAGGTGGTAAGCGATTTCTATCACGTGGTCAACACGTTCTACTCCAACGTTCAGGACCAAATTGATTGCATCAAAGAAATGAGTGCATTTAGATTAAAAGAAGGTCCTTCTGCGAATGATTTTTTACAAGTAATGGCAAAAGAGAAACCTGCATGGAAGTGGTGGATGATGAATGGTGGAGAGCATTACTCTAGCTTACGTCCTCTTGCATTGAAAGTACTTGCACAATGTGCAGCAAATTCAAGTTCAGAGAGAAACTAAAATATGTACAAGTTTGTTCACAGAACTATTCGCAACAGACTCTTAGCAGACAAAGCAGAGAAATTAGTGTATATGTATTGCAATGAAAAGATATTGAATCACATCGAAAGTGTTGGCTATGAGGAGGAAATGCCAACCGGATTGTATGATTGTCAAAATGAAAAAGGGGACCAACTCCGGATGCAATACAAGGTGGATGATGTGTGTCCCTTATACAGGTGTTGGATTCACTCGCTGTGTTAGGGTTTGAACGTCCTGACTTAAGCAGTGAATGATTTTCTCCATCCGGATTGGTGAGGGTTGTGGTGTCTGGGTGGCTATAGAAAGACATGTTATTTCTGCATCTTTCTCTGCCAACTGTGTCATGTAAATATTTTTCTCTTTCTTTAACTGTAGGTTGGCGCCTTCCACTATCAATGCCAGCTCATCTCGGGTGAAAGTGACACAACTCTTCCTTAAATCATGAGTGGCAACAGTTGTCTCCTTTGAAGAGAAGTCTACTGGTAGCTGTTGTTGCACAAAGTGAACATATAACATCTTGGCAAAATATAGCGCACAATTTGCATTGTGCAGGGGATGGCCATAAACCTCCAAATAACTCCTCTCATCGTTATCTTTGATACCATCATGCGTGCACTTCAAAACCTTCCATCTTCCTTTCTTGATCTCTGCATCCTCACATGGCCATACTGTCTTGATCATGTCCTTTGTCACTTCTTTATTGATCTCTTTCCGCTGCATATGGTTTGGATTTGTCCACTTTGAGAGTCGGTGAGCAGTACACATCGCTTGTTGTGCCGACATGCCATGTGCCAGAGACTTTATGCGCTAAAATGCATTAACAGCCGCTTGTTGTTGATCATCAGGTAGTGATTGGGTGCCAATATCATTTTCTTGATCGGCCATTTTCTGCTAGAGCTATAGTCAACAGAGTGGCAAATATTCAATATCATTGGCAAACCTATATTCTCACTCATTGGGACACTGCGCGGAATCCACTAAAAATCACCACTTCAATGCGACTAATTGAACCACAAGGATATTGACAGTTAAATGAAAAATTTGAGATGATTAAAGATAATTGACTCAATTAGGTGAACCACTTCAAACCAGATAATACACTTCAAAAAAAATTTGAATACACTTGACAAGACATGTATATCATAAAAATATTTAAATTGGATAAAATGATGGTGCAAGTTCAACAAGTGGACGTTGCACACGATTAGGGTCTGTCTTTAAATGTTCTTTGAAAAACATCGACACATCAGAAGCATTCCTTCTTTGGTCCCAATCTTTTAACTTCATCCAACAATCTACTTTAATTCGAATAGCAGCTAGAAAATTGTGCAGGTCATTGTGCACTATACCGGCTTCGTGGACAGCCGCAACGCCGTCGATTAAGGCATGAAAAATTATCGGCATCTGCTCGACCAATGCTTTGATTTGCACAGTGTCTATCTCTCTTACAGGGTTGTTTGCTACAGGCAATGATCTCCAGCCGTGTTGAAGCCTGTACATGTGTCGTTTGAACAATCAGTGAGCGAACGGTAAGTGGCACATCATGTCGCCCACGGTACCCCCATTGTAGTATGGGAATATCATGTGCTGCACATGATGAGATTGCCAAAATACATTCTTTACAAATGGCACGCATAATACATTTCTTCTGATCTGGCGTCATATTTGCACTGGACAATACAAAAACAACATATCAAATACAAATTCATGGTTGCGAATGACACTACCACTCTCACACTATCCCAGGTAAACTCTTAACCACCACTTGAAGACTTTAACAAATGTTATGGAAATATTGATAAAAATTGAATATAATCTTCACTTTAAAATTGCAATCTGTTACACGTGTAAAAAGAAGTTCAAACAAATGGTTTATAAGAACTTAATTCAAATCAAACAATACATGTTAACGGTCTTTAACATTTCAGCATATATTGCATTTTGTAACTTATATTTTTCTCCGTGCGCACATACTTATTCAAACAAAGTACACACCGACTTAAAATCTTCAAAACATTTAAAACATTGGAAGCATACAAATTGGACTAGCAAATTGTGTTCACACCCTTTTTTACATAGCATTTATGTAAATGTAGCAATCAAAAAGCGACGATAATTGATGCTCTTTAAAAAGATATAAAAGAATATTTACCATGCAAATTGTATGTATTTAGATTTTTGCAGAGAATTTATGTAAATGAAGCATTAAAACTAGTGATAATTCTTGAGAGTCCTTTAAAAAGATTAAAAACGAATATCAAACATGCAATTTGTGTGCAAATATTTTTTTACATGTAATTTATATAAATGGAACATTTAAAATAGCGATGATTGATAAATAAAGTATTCTATATAAATGACATATTTAAAATAGCTATGATTGATGAATAAAGTATTCTATATAAATGGAACATTTAAAATAGTGATGATTGATGAATAAAGTATTCTATATAAATATAACATTTAAACTAGCGATGATTGATGAATAAAGTATTCTTTTGAATATGATTAGCTAGTATATAATTTCAAATGGACAACTAAAAACAACAAAATCACACAATTTTGTATATGAAATACTCTTCACAGCCGCGTTACCGACCAAGTATTTCATATACTTAATACTTAAAAAAATAACTGCACATGCACATACAAATTATATGACGTTCGTACGGACGAGTTAACGACCTGAACACCACATTTATGCAAAAAAATATGCTTCTAGCAAGCAACACTCTATTAGCCGCGTTACCGACCGAGTGCCGCCTGACTCTAAGAAAAAACAATGGCCTACATACGAACATCTCTTAGCCGCGTTACCGACCGATTTCCATATGTTTTCTGGGAAAGGGGAAGGGAAGTTGACTTACCATAAGGATACTAGATTCGCCGCCTTACCGACGTAGTACCCAGAGAGTAAGCCAATACTTACCACAAGGACACCATCTTCCCCGCGTCACCGAGGTGATGACCCCGTGATAAGCATTGTTCCGGAGAACAGCTTAAACACACACTCCCATTGTGTGGTAAGGTACCTTATTACTGCCACGCACTACGACAAAAGGCACGCTACCACACAACGTATACACACACACACAACACATACCCGAATCGTGTGGTCAGGTACTCTGCTACTGCCGTGCACTGCGACGCAGAGCACGCTCCCACACGACCCTCTCTCTCTCTCTCTCCTCTCTCCTCTCGATGTACCTGCAAAGGTGGCGCAAGCGCTCTCTCTCTCTCTCTCTCTCTCTCTCTCTCTCTCTCTCTCTCTCTCTCTCTCTCTCTCTCTCTCTCTCTCTCTCTCTCTCTCTCTCTCTCTCTCTCTCTCTCTCTCTCTCTCTCTCTCTCTCAGAAGGCGAAAGCGATAATACACCCAGCGGGCTCGATCGGGCCCGCGTATATATAACGCAAATAGCCCGCCGGGATTTTCTGCTTCCCCGACGGGCCCGCCGAGACAACCGGAAAGCCCGGCGGGAGTTTTGTGGGTTTGCAAGTCACCCTGAACCGGTTTTTGTGTGATCATGTTTACTGTGATCATGTAAATGTGTCAATAAGACCTTGTGATCACAAAAAAATTGACATAATTATGTAAATATTAAATCCTTGCCCATAGCAGATTACCCACATTCTTGAATATGTGCATTGGATTGATCAAGTGATTGATCATGAGTCGGGGCCAATATGGTAACTCGTACCATAGAGAGAGTCTCTTCATCCCTGGGGGCAAACCGTCATCACACATCTCCTTCTGCTCTAGCCATGCTTGTGAAGACATCCTTGGTGGATCTCTTCTCAAAAAGCCGTTGCGTAATAGATGATTCTTTGGAAGGTACACTTGATGGCCTTCGTAGATTTTCCTCTTCAATGAGGACGCTCGATGTGCATTCAGTCTAGGTCCACATGTGGCACATGCTCTGTATCCGCTTGTTTGATCCCTGCATGTATACACATGATAGTAGATAAGCTTGAGAAAAACCAAGATTTACAGTGTTTGAGTTTGACTGTAAATCACGTGAGCATTCTATTAGTCCGGGATAGTCATGCATGGTCCACATTAGAATGCCTCTGATCAAAGCATTCCATCGACCTGTGTGTCGGCTCATATCCACCACTTCTATGCCAATCCACAATTGTTGTAGCTCTTCCAATAGTGGATGAAGATACACATCCATATTCTGCGCTTTATACTGCCCAGTCACAATCAAGCTTAGCCGTAGGTGCCCCTTCTTGGTAGTCAACCACAGGGGAATGTTGTAGTTGACGATGACAATGGGCTATAAACTGTAAGATGTTGATCTTTGACCAAATGGATTTACGCCATCCATAGCCAGGAATAGGCGCAACTATCGAGGTTCCCTGGAAAAATCCGACCATGTTTCGTCTAGCAAGATCTTTCTTGCTTCCTCTCTGGAATCTGGCATCACATTATCAGCTGGTAGTATGTGCTCTTTGAGCAATCTACACAGCAAAAAAAATACAGTACAATTGTGTAAGTAATCTATCAAATCATCATACATCTAGAGTTTTTTATTAAAGTAAACACATTGTAATAGATCACCTGAAAAGCGTTGTGACGCTAGTGTCACTTCATCCAAACTTTGCCTGCATGTTGAGAAGAACCAGGAGCACCTTCAATCTAGACACACGTGCTCCATCATACATCATAGATAAGCCTTTCTGAATCCATGATCTTCTCTATCATTTCATCGATCTCAGGCTCAAACATTGCCTCGTTGGGAATGTGGTATGCATGATCATCCTTCGAGTGGTCAGAGGCTACATCTAGTGGCCTCACGTATGCTGCTTGAATGAACCGCCTGCGAACACGTCTATTGGGTTGCAAGATTGCTGCCTGTTGGCCAGTGTCAGAGTCCAACAAGTTATAATTGGCAACAACTCGATCTATAAGAGATGGATCGAACTCGCCAAATTCACGAACGTGCTGCAAAGAAATGTGTCTTGTCGGTCACACAGCATGCTTGCATTGACTACAAGGACATAAGATCCTTGTTGAGAGATAGGTGTTTTGATTGGACAGCCCCACATCCTCGTCAGTACTCACAATGAGGGTGAAAATATTATAACCTGGACATAAATTTAATCTTTTGTTGGTATCTTCCGTCTTTTATCTCTCTCTCTCTCTCTCTCTCTCTCTCTCTCTTTGTTCACACTGTAAACTACCTCACATTCTCTAGTCATGTACAATCCCGAGACACCTTGGTCTAGAGGTGCACGGAGATCAAAACCACCGGGTTATAATCTTGTCCTTATTGAACAATGCCTATATTTGTGGGTATGAGAAATCTACACACCCACGTCTACATGATAGTGCATGTAGTGGACAAAACCCCTTTGCCTCTTCTCTAGTGGTAGCATTTCACAGCATCTTAACATCTCTTCATAGTAGATCTTTGTTCAAGGGATTACTTAGCACATTACATGTTGGCCTCCAATCTGAGTATCATGCCGTTTAAAGATTTCCAACTTAAGGTCGCATCCATGGAGAGGAAGAGAGGGATCACCGTTCGTCTAACTCTAATTTTTTTCCGCAATCCCGAAGGTAGACTCTAATATAAAAACTCAATCCAAAATCTAATCTTAAATCTAACCTAATTGAACATGTGGTGATTTGCGGCTCATTGAATATGGTTAGTGTGTGAGTTAATAGGTGTTATATTCTGATGGGAATATACATATTGTTATGTAACTAGTGTTTGCTCTTTGGGCAAAGCGCACCTTCATTGACATGCACTAAAATCTAGCCTAAACCTAATCTAATCTTAAATCAAGCATAAATCTAGATCTAATGTAGTCTTAAACTCAAAATAAACCTAAATCTAATCTAATCTTAAATCTAACCTAAACCTAATTGTAATCTAACTTAAATCTAAATTTAATCTAGTTAATTTTAAATCTTGTTTTAATCTTAAATCTAAAGCTAATTTAATATTAAACTCAACATAAACTTAAATCTAATCCAATCTTAAATCCTAAACCTAAATGTAATCTAACTTAAATCTAACATAGCTAGCTAATTATTAATACTTTCCTAATTTTAAATCTAACCTAATCTTAATCTAACGTAAATCTAAATCTAACCTAATATTAAACTCAACATAAACATAAATCTAAATGTAATTTAACCTAATCTAATTTAAATCTTAACCTAATCTCTCTCTCTTTGTTTTCTCCCCTTACCTCTCTCTTTTATCTTCTCCCCTCTCTCTCTTTGGGTTTTTATTTCTCTCTCTTTCTCTTTGTTTTCTCCTCTCTCTCTCTCTCTCTCTCTCTCTCTCTCTCTCTCTCTCTCTCTCTCTCTTTTCCTCTCTCAATGTGTGTGTATGCATTCTTTGTTTATGCATGTGTGTGTGTGTGTGTGTGTGTGTGTTTTGTTTATGCATGTGCTCGCTCTCTCTCTCTCTCTCTCTCTCTCTCTCTCTCTCTCTCTCTCACACACACACACACACACACACACATTGTGTCTTTGAAAGAAATAAAGAGAGATCTCTCTTACACACACACACATTGTGTCTTTGAAAGAAATGAAGAGAGAGAGAGAGAGAGAGAGGGGGGGGGGGGGGGGGGGGGGGGGGGGGGGGGGGCGGAGGTAACATGAGAGAGAGGAGAGGGAAGGAGCATACCTGGCTCTCCTTCCTCTCCTTGTGTATGTGTGTGTGTGTGTGTGTGTGTGTGTGTGTGTGTGGGGGGGGGGGGGGGGGGGGGGGGGGGGGAGAGAGAGAGAGAGAGAGAGAGAGAGAGTGCAGGTTACTTCTTTGCTTGAGCCCCAAAAACTCAGATCTTCAAGCGCTCTTGCTTTATTTTTTACCCCTGTCGGCGTCTCTATGTAACAAATAAAATAGCGATGCATATAGCGTCGCTATATGCGTCGCTATGTAACAAATAAAATAGCGACGCCCATAGTGATGCTGATAGTGACGCCGTGGATTTTCACTTTTGAGCGTCACATTGTGAGCGTCGCTAATGTGAAGTACCTCTTGTAGTGGTACATTGAATATTACCATTGGTTCGACTATAGATGGATCCACATATTTATCTCATGCGGATCAAGTGCAAAAGATTTTCCATGTTTGGTGAGTGTCTATTCAAAGCATTTCTTTCAATCTCTGTCAAACAGTCATTGCTTCCAACTTTTAACATCTTCAATGAATCTTGCATAAACTTGTGTCCAATTCTTTTTGGGTCTCGGAGATTAGGTTGCAAAGAAGCTAGATCCATATTTTCCTTGCAATCTAAAGGCAAAGGCAATGCCATTGGTTTCACCTTCTTTGCCATAGTCTTGTACTTTGTCTCCACTCGCACTTCTAGATCGTTTTGCACATTGAAGCACTCCTCATCTTTGAAAGACTCAATGATCCTATACATGTCCATAGAAGCTACTTTTACCAGGTCATTTTCTCGTTGAAAACTAGAACCTGTTATAGCATTGAGATCACCCATAGTATCTACAAAAGAAACCTCTTCAAAAACACCTGAAATGTACTCGTTTTCATATAGCAAATCATGGTTTTTGTATTTTTCTGTACACTATTTACATCTTTTTTTTGTCCTTTCTTGAAATCTCCAAGAATTGTAAAAGACACTAATCCATCCTTTGCTACTAGTGCACCTGAAGAAAAAGCTTCATCTCCCTTTGGATCAGGCAAGAACCTTTTTCTTCCTGTACCACTGCACTCCTGCTTTACAATGGTACTTGGCCAAAACCCCTCATCTCCCTTTGATCTCGAAGCTCTTTGCTTGGTTTTGATAGAGAATGTCCCTTAAGCTGTCATGATTTTTCTCATGGTGAGCGCAAACTATCAAGAATTTAACAACTCCTTTTCCATTTTTTCTTTTGACCCTCGCATAGGCAGATCCATCCTCCAATAATTTTGTCTCCATTCGCACCTCGGTGATGTATGGATGTCCAAGGATTAGAGGATAGCTTGACATCTCTTGAACAAAGAAATTTTGCTCACCTTTCACATCTCGTGTGGTTATATTAACATTTGGACAAGCACCATAGAGACCCCCAAATGAGCTGTTTGCAGCCTTAATCGTCCACCCATGGTCAGTATCAATTGGCCACTTTCCCTTCATAGAGATCCCCAAATGAATTGTTTGCAGCCTTAATCGTCCACCCATGGTCAGTATCAATTGGCCACTTTCCCTTCATATAGAGACTCTTGGACATGAGGTTAATCTCTGAACCATGGTCTATCAAGACCACGTAAGGCTCCTCAAGATCTCCCACCTTAACCAAGGTTTTTGTTGTAGCCCTTGTCTAATGATTTCTAGAATAGTGGCTCTTATGAGTGGCTTTGTCTTCATCTTCATCTTCAAATTTAACATGCCTATTTCTGCCACCCAAAGACTGGTAGCAGCTTGCAACATTCTCATCTTCATCTCTTTGTTTTATTTGTATCACATCATGTGTTTTTGAAGCACTCTCTTCAGCCTCTGATTGGATAGACTCCATTGAAGCTTGTCACTTTCTTCTTATGATATCAATGATTTCCTCATGGAGCCGTCTCTTTGCAATGCCAAGGACTTTCTATTTAATATCCTTTCCTCTAAAACTTTCTTTAAATCTGTGGCAGCTTCAATATCTAATGTAGCTTGTATGATGGGATTTTCCCCTTGCTCTTTTCTTTATCTTGTGATGGAGGCTTTTCACAAGCCAAGCTCCCATACCCCTCTTCTCTCGTCCCCACCCCATGAAAACCCCCTCTTAGGGAGGGAGTGATAAAAGGCATTGGAAAAAGTAAGAAAAAATAAAGTATGATTATGTAAATATATAAGAAAGGTAAAATAGGCCACCTCATGCCTGCGGGGTAGCCCATATTCCCCACCTTGCCTCCTTTTTCTTCATTGTTGCCCCGCCGTGTGTCCCTTTTCCTCTCCTCCACTCAAAAGGTGAACCCCCTCTCTCTTTCCCTTGTCCTTTCTCTTTTCTCTCTCCCCTCAAGCTACCCCACCTCTCACCAATAATGCATTCTAACTCACCAATAATGCACCCTAACTCACATGCAACTTACCCTATCTTCCAAAATAGTATACCCCACCCCCTCTTTCTCTCTCCTATCATATCCCATGACCTAAATACCCCCCTCTCTCTCTAAAGGGTGCCATGTCTCTTGTCTTGTAGCTAAATAACCTCCCCCACACTCACACACACTCAGTTTCACTAAAAAGGTGCCCACAGACCCATCCCCACCCGATGGTTATCTGATTTTTCTTCTGTTCACACACATCTGCACACAGATTCACCTCTGAACACACTCCCCTCTCTCCCCTCTTGTAATTACTTTATTCTCCATGTCACCTCTCACTTTTTTTCATCAACCCATCTCTCTCTCTTAGTCTCTCTCTCATCAGACTGCTATTTTGGCATATATACACACAGCCAGACAAGTGGGGCCCACAGTCACATGGCCTATGTAGATAATGATTTCTTCATTTCTAAATCCTAGAATTTCTCCCCCCTCCTCCCCTATATAAAGAGGGGTCACCATCACACTACACACACACAACATCACCAAAGAACACACTATGCACTGTGTGTGCCTAGTGCACACACACTATGCACTGTGTGTGCCTAGTGCACACACACACACACCCACACCATCACCATCACCGCAATCACCATGCTTGTCTTGAGCATGACCTCTACACCCTTGGCTATGGAAGATGAAGGGCAACTAAATGAAGGATGATGGCCATAATCCTCGTGCGAGTCTTCGCCATCAACTCCCACCTATCCGCCATGTGCTCTACCACTCTCTCCCTTCTCATTCCCCTACCCTATGCTCCCCATTTCATCGCCTAATTGTCTAAATAAAGCTTGAGGTTTTGTGAGTATGTTTTCTTGCAATGTTTTTCCCATGTGAGGTGTGTGGAATCGCCACCTAGTCTTGTGTTTTGGAGTGAGCTTGTGTATGTGTGAAGGGTGTGCGGATTCGCCATCCTTTTGTGATGCCTAAGTACTAAGCCGCTATACCCCCTCCCTCACTCTCTCTCTCTCTCTCTCTCTCTCTCACTTGATCTCATTCCCTTTCCTTTTCATCATTACTCCCAAGCATCCATCTCTCTTGGATGAAAACTTTGTTATGGTGGTGTGTTGTTTGCCTCCTAGCCGCTGAAGCTAGGTGGTGCCCCCTGTTTGCTTTACCATGACAGGCTCGAGGCGCGCCATTCGGTCCCCGGTGTTTTAGAGGCCGTCGGGGGTTCGGGGTTCGCTTTGCTCCCGTCATTTGGTGCCCCCATGGAGGATCTTTTCATGAAACCCTTCAATTTACAAGACTGAAACCCTTAAACTATTGTGAATGGATGAATGGCTAGCAGGATTTTCTAATTGGATGACAGAAGAAGAAGAGCTCCAAGCACAACTAGACAAACTCCGCATCTGCATCGAAGCTCGAGTGCCAGGCGTAACGGTAATCGATTTGCAGCGGGAGAGTCAACCAACATGCCAAACCCAGTGGATATACATAGGCCAAGTGCCAAGAAGAAGAAGGAGAAGGTCGAAACCATGTCCGCAACCTACAACCAATCCACAACAACAAAATGGAAGGAGCTCTACACAATAGAGAATGAACACTATTCTACTTTGAGAATCGGGTAACTCAAGTCACCGAGGTAATTATCACAGTCAGTTTTCAAGTCGCACCTGATGCTGCAGCACAGATAACGGAAGCATTGGCTCACACTCTCGCTAGAGAAACTAGGGATCTACTGAGTTTGTTTCAGGAAAGAACACCACCCTCTCCCACAAGCTTGGACAGTGACTAAGCACCTCTAAGCTTCACATGAATCAGTACAACCTACCTCAAGACAGATCACACATACCAACACGTGTACGCTCAATCAAGGTAATACTGGATTTGAAGGCTCACTACCAGCACGTCATTGACACCATGCCGGGTGGGAAGCAGTTTTTGGAGGTTCTGGCATCAGATCAACCATTTGTCTTACCTTTGGTACAAGGCAATGTACCGTTTGAAGTTTTAATCTATGTCCTAGTATAAGAGGGTATACACGCCTCCTTGTAAAGAAGAAAAAAACTTTTGCAAGTTAAGCAGTGTGTCTTTCTAGCTCTCTCTCAGTAATCATGGCAAGTGTAGCATTTCCAACATTTAAAGGAAAGAAGGGGGAGGATTTGGTAACAGACTTCCTAGATGACTTTGAAGTTCCTAGATGACTTTGAAGTAGCATGTGTAGTGAGCAACAAAGATACGGATGAATCCCGGGTTAGAATCTTTAAGCATCTCATGAAGCTAGAAGATAGATCATGGTACAATGCACTTCCACAAGCAACCAAGGATGACTGGGAACCCTTAACACTAGGTTGGTAACCTAACAGGACATAAAAGTGTCCTTTCAGGGTTTTGAAAAAAACCTCCAAAACCATAGTAGATCCACTCATTTTGTAAATTCCTTTCATGAGGTTATAGTTCAAGGCCTACTACACATGGAAAAAATTAAGAAACTTGTAAAATTTCTCATCTTTTGGTCACACCAAGCCTCCAAAGTTGATGAACCATTACATTTTCATCAAAACAGTCATTTCTTACGTTTTGTTGCATAAAAATAAGATTAGGGATTTTTGTAGGACTTGAGATAAATTCCCTAGTTAACTTCAATGGTTTGGTGATCTAAAAATATGATTTCTTTTCACTCACTATTTTTTGTTTTGCCAAAAGAAATAGGTACAAAAAAGTTGAATTTTTACCATTCTGCGAACCTATCATCAAAGTTTCTATAGCTACGCTCAATACAAATAATATATGCATGTTTTGTTAGTTCCCTATTGGCCTTTAGGTTCATAAGGATCCATGGAACATATCAAAAGCATGATACATCTTTTACCAAGGGGAATCTTGGGGACAAAGATGAAGTGCTAAATACAGCAAACATGGAAAAACTGGGTTCAACATTATGAGCTGTAGAATCCCATAGAAACTATTCAATATCTACCCAAATTTGACCCTTATGACTAGATATAGTTACTACCTACAAAATTCATATAGTTGTCACAAGAAAATAGCAATATTGAGAAAGCCATACTTGATATACTCGAATGTTTTGTTTTCTTGTATAATTGAAAAAATCAACCATCATTGTGTATGATGAAAAATAGGGTATTAGGTGCCCCAAAACTCAAGGAATATTAGCTTTATGTTACAATATGCCACATAAAAAATCAAAACTGCATTTGGATATCATGAAAGCCACCAAAAAAATCATAAAAGAGCTAAAATTGGCTAAAAAACAGGATTTGAAATTTTTTGTAATTTGGTCATAACTTACAACATTAACATATATGTCTCCCTAGAAGCATCAGGACATGTTGAGGACTACTAAAGATAGTTCTCTAGCATTATAGACCTCACAAAACATGAGTTCTAGAGTGGTATAGTTACAAAAAGTTGAAAAAGGCCAAAAACAGGACCCGTTTTTTCACACAGTTTAGGTTGCAAAATGTTGTCCAAGGATAAGGTTAAAGATGAAATTGATATTCCAAAAAAATGTCGATTTTTTTTCAGCTTATGAGCCAACTTTCTAGAAAGATAGCACCTGAAAATCCATTTTGAAACTCTTGACATAATTCAAGCAAAATGGTCACTTAACAGGACATAAAAGTGTCCCAGGACATAATAGTGTCCCATTACCAACCTAGTGTTAAAAACCACTTTTAGGAGGCGCTTTGGGGGAGGTACCACTTCAGAAAAGTTGTGGGACCATTTGAGAGACTTGAAGCAGGAGGGTCTTTTAGAATATGCCACCTATGAGTCCAAATTTGTGGATTTGTGGGAACGGTGGGTTGAGTCACTGTCTAGGAGGGAAGCTGCACCCGATTTCCTAAACAAATATCGGTTCACGCATGGCTTATGGCCGCTTCTCAAGGAGAAGGTGAAAGGTAGATTCCCGGCTACGTGCAAGTTAGCCATTGAGATTGCTCGCCTTAAAGACAAGAGGCTGCGAATGAAAGCCAAAGAAACCGAGTCAACAGAATCAGGAACATCGCGTCGACCAGCAACTACGACAACCACCATTCCACCACCACCACCGGCTCTTGGGGTAAGAGATGACCAACAAGATATGTTGGCCCATATTACTGACCAACTGCAGAATTTGTCTGTCCACTTAATACAGCAAGGGAGGAGTCAAGAAAGAGATCAAGACCCTGGAAGAGCACGACGACAAAATAGGGAGTATCACTACTACAACTACGGAGAAGATGGTCACGGTATGTACTACTGTCCCAAACCACAACAAAACTATAATAGAGAAGGTAGGAGGAACCAATTGTCACCCCCTAGAGAAAGAACACCCCAACCCCGAGCACCAGCCCCACCAACACAAATTCTACGTCCGCCACAATCACCACTTACAATCATCCTACGCCCACCACCGATTGGTAACTGCACACCAAGTATCATTGGTCTTGCAGAAGAGGTCAAGATGAGTGTAACAGAAGAAGGATTAAGTAAGAAGACTATTCAAAGAACTGAAGCAGTGGAACAAGAGGTTAAAGAATCAAAAGATGCTACCCAGGTGGGGGAGGTAAGTCAAGAAAATTGTGTTACAAATGTGAGTACATCTTTAACCTTGGATGAAATAGGCACCAAAGCGATCAATCGACAGCATTGGGCAGTAAGGGTCAGAAGGTGTAAAGTGTTGATTAGGCCTCGTCAGAGTAAGAGGAATGCAAAGTTCATGAAAGATACAAGAGAAGAGGAAAACCAGCCTGTTAGCAAGGCTTTGCAGAAGATCGACAACATATCAAGCAAAGGGGAGGGCTTTGAAAATGGAAACCTGTGCACCAGCATGGACCCAGGACATTGTAGCAAGCTAAAGGAATCTTGCATCAAGGCAATTTCACTTGAGGACCATAATGAAGAGGTAAGTATGACTGAAGGTTTGGAGTTGGATATTTCTCCAGAGGCTTGGCAGCGGAGCAAGACTTTATTGTGTAGTGTTATAGACTTAGAGATGGGTAATGCCTCTAGTCTACTGAAGGGTGTTATAAACTTGGAGATGGGTAATGCCTCCAGTTTATGTGAGGGTGTTCAGAGTAAGTTTGATGATCAATATGCTGCCAACCTTTTAAGGATTTTCCAAACTCCTCCACAACATAGCATTGTGTTTGCATGGGATGCATCATACCTATGGCTATGGCTAGCTGCTCTAACATATAGAGAGAAGATCAGCATGGAGATAAGAGCAAAGGAGCCATGGATAGACAAAAGCCTGATAGAATGCAAGAATGAAGACCTCATTCTCAATTTGGTACAATTTTTTACCAATAGTGCATCCTCTCTTTGGAGAAAGGTAAGTGGATTACGCTTGAATTTAAGCCGCAAGGTAGGTGGCTTGCTATTAGCATCAGTAAAGGAAGCTGACATGTTTGAGCACACCCAAAAGAAGCATGATATGCTTGCAATTTTTTCTAGTCATGGCAGTAAGCAGGATTCTGAAGACAACTTGAGCTCACCACACCAACAAGGCGGCCATATATGGTGGATTCTTGGTACACTCTTGGGAATCACAATTTTCAGTTCTGTCTTTGCAGGAGCCAAGATGCTCATTTCCCCTCTCGCTACTGGTGGTTACAAATTTGATCCAATTTGGCATGCAAATTTTATTGTTCGGACACTGCAAACAATGATCCTATTTTTCACTTGGGATCCAAGAGGACATTGGCACAAAGTTCTGGAAGCCATGGGCTTCCCCTTTAATCAACCGACACTATTCCAAGAAACAAGTTATCACTCCGACCTGTTACAGATTCATGAATATCCCAGAATTCTCACCAATGGCCAAATGGAATGGCTAATTCAGAAGGCAACTCGATATCGGATCCTATAGCTAAGCGGAAGAAGAAACAGATGAGCTAGAGACATGAATGCCTCTAGCCAAAAGGGGAGGGCTAATGATGGAGGCTTTTCACAAGCCAAGCTCCCATACCCCTCTTCTCTCGTCCCCACCCCATGAACACCCCCTCTTAGGAAGGGAGTGATAAAAGGCATTGGAAAAAGTAAGAAAAAAATAAATTATGATTATGTAAATATATAAGAAGGGTAAAATAGTCCACCTCATGCCTGCGGGGTAGCCCATCCCCACCTTGCCTCCTTTCTCTTCACTGTTGCCCCGCCGTGTGTCCCTTTTCCTCTTCTCCACTTAAAAGGTCAACCCCCTCTCTCTTCCCCTTTTCCTTTCTCCTTTATCTCTCCCCTCAAGCTACCCCACCTCTCACCAATAATACATTCTAACTCACCAATAATGCACCCTAACTCACATGCAACTTACCCTATCTTCCAAAATAGTATACCCCACCCCCTCTTTCTCTCTCCTATCATATCCCATGACCCAAATACCCCCCTCTCTCTCTAAAGGGTGCCATGTCTCTTGTCTTGTAGCTAAATAACCTCCTCCACACTCACACACACTCAGTTTCACTGAAAAAGGTGCCCACAGACCCACCCCACCCGGTGGTTATCTGATTTTTCTTGTGTTCACACACATCTGCACACAGATTCACCTCTGAACACACTCCCCTCTCTCCCCTCTTGTAATTACTTTATTATCCATGTCACCTCTCACTTTTTTTCATCAACCCATCTCTCTCTCTTAGTCTCTCTCTCATGAGACTACTGTTTTGGCATATATACACACAGTCAGACAAGTGGGGCCCACAGTCACATGGCCTATGTACATAATGATTTCTTCATTTCTAAATTCTAGAATTTCTCCCCCCTCCTCCCCTATATAAAGAGGGGTCACCATCACACTACACACACACAACATCACCAAAGAACACACTATGCACTGTGTGTGCCTAGTGCACACACACACACACCCACACCATCACCATCACCGCAATCACCATGCTTGTCTTGAGAATGACCTCTACACCCTTGGCTATGGAAGATGAAGGGAAACTAAATGAAGGATGATGGCCATAATCCTCGTGCGAGTCTTCGCCATCAACTCCCACCTATCTGCCATGTCTTTAGCAGAAATCCATTCTTTAGGCTTTTCAACCCAATCTAAGAAATTTCTTCTGGTCACCCTCTCAGAGTCCTCCATAAAGTAGTCTTCTTTTAGAGCAAGCTTGAATTCCTCCCAATTTCTTCCATGAGCATTTTGAATTGCCCTAATACGGTCTCTAATCTCTAGGACACAAATTAGCTCAAGACTTTGGACCATGTCTTCCTCACACACTCGGTTCAACTCCATTTCCTTCATATAATATCGTAGATAATTTGTGACATCTTTGCCATCAAACTGGTCAATTCTCTTCACAATGGATTGTAGTGCTTTTGTGGTTGAAATCTGGCTTCTTTTCGCTGCTTGTAGTTGCCACATGTACATGGAAAATGCTTGAAACATCTGCATGAATGCAGGATCAAAGTGCATCCCATGTGTCTCTAGATTTTCATCCATGTCTAGAAAAGTGTGTACATCAATTCACAAACTCTCACCCTAGCACTTTCGCGTCGGGTTCACCAGAAATGTCAGAATGTGTGCGGTCTAGCTAAGGAGGTGCAAAACCTCTGGCTGTGAGAGTTCGTGATGAGAGTCACAAAAACTTTGTGAAAAGAGTTTTTCGAGAACCACCAACCCTCTTTGTAAGGGTGAATAAAAATCTAAGAGCATTCGTGACAGCAAAGTCACAAATCCTCTTTCCTATCATGCTTGGAAATTGCTTGTTTTTGTAGTTGAGATTATGATGAGAGGATCACCAAATCACAATCAATTTCACTTAAAAGGATCATTTAAAAACATTAAAGTTTCATCCATGAAACCTCAATTCTCGTAGAAGCACAAATCTCAATCAAAACCCAATCCTCTTTCATGGTATCATGTAGCCTCCCCCAATTACATAGTCATAACATCAAACAATTGAGAGGAATGCAGGAGCTTCCACCTTCACGGCGGCAAAAATTTTCTGATTTTGCAGAGAATTCCGATCTTCTTAAGTGAATCCCACACACCATTTTGATAAGGGGAAACCTTAATTCACTCCCTCACAAGCTGATATACAAGATTACAAAGAGGAGGGACTGCAGCACACATAGATTAGGCAACCATGGAAGCTATTGCACAATAGAGAAAAATTGCAGGTTTCTTTTGTAAAAATCAGCTCTTACCCACGGAAATATGAGCTGATGTGTCAATTTTTGGGCCATTTTGCCACTTTGGACCAAAACTAGGTCATTTTTAGCTCATTTTTTACCCAAAAAATGTCATTTTTGATGCGAAAAATCCCAAACGGAGTCAGAAAAATCCATAAAGGTATGCACATGATAGCAACCGGAGTAGTCGCTTTAGCATATATCACAATATGTACATTATTTCTTTTCGTTCCATGCATCGAGAAGAGTCAAAAGTGAGGTAAATGTTTATATTTCACACTATGTACGTGCCACGGCATGACAATGAATATTCCTACAAGGATTCATATGTCAAGAGACAGTTATGCCAAACAATAACCAAATGGCACTCTACTTTATACTGCAATGCTATGTTGACAACATCCTTGCGAGACGTGTAGATTGGTTAGACCCCCCCAAGAATTTTGGCATTGGGCATGGTGGAATTGTAGAAAAAGTGTCAAAAAGTCACGCCAATAATCCAATGCATGCACGCAAATGTCTGCTTCCCAAATAATTAGAGACGCTTGCTACATTAGCAAGCTAAGGGCAAGATCTTGCAAGCCAAGGAGAGACACCTTATATTTTGCGTGGCAAAATCCTTGAGCTTGAGATAGAGTTACCAGAGGCCCAAGCAAAGTTGCAACAGTATGCATTACTCTACGAATCATTGCCAGATCAGGTTGGTCCTTTACAGCTGGAACCTACAGTCCCATTTCCTGTGCCTGAAAGTACTGAGTTCAACATAGATGAACTACTCAATGAGCTGACTCAATCTTTGGCTTGAACACTTTGCTCACTTTACCATATCTATTTTGTTTTGAAGAAAATGCAAAGGGCTACAATTTTTGTAATCACATCTTGTCATTTACTCCCTCAGCTGTCCATTTTTGTATTCTCAATCAAACAAATTGTATTGTATTGTATCTAATTATAATTATGACTCTTGTTGAAAAAGTAAGGAGAGAGAGAGGTGAACATTTTGTAGTGTAACATGGCGATGTGTCATAATTTTAACATACTAACAACGAGCAAAACTTATAGGCCTTATATTTTGTAGTTTCCACGCT
Source organism: Adiantum capillus-veneris (assembly GCF_014529385.1). Classification (NCBI taxonomy): domain Eukaryota; kingdom Viridiplantae; phylum Streptophyta; class Polypodiopsida; order Polypodiales; family Pteridaceae; genus Adiantum; species Adiantum capillus-veneris. The sequence continues at coordinate 101,752,446 of NC_140950.1, read as the reverse complement.
ATGTGAATGACAAAGCCAAGAGAATATTTCCCTCAACGTTCTTATTGGAGGGCTTTCAAGCGATTCAAAATGGGAGGGGACCTCAGGTTCCATGAGTCCTTTGCGCACATCCAAACAACAATCCACATGGTACAATGGGACCCAATCACAACCATGTGATCCTCACTTCCTAGACCAAGGTGGATCAAGTCTGACTCCTTGAGGAATTGAGGCTTCTCAAGGACACTAGATTTTGGTTTGTAGAAGATAACACTCGCCTTACTCAAACAGAAGAAGAGAGAACTTCAAAAGATGTGAGAAGCACAGACAACACAGAAATGGTTAGTTTATCCAGAAGGCAAAGCCATCATTTACTAGGAGTTTTGAACTCCCAAACCAGCTCCCCCCTCACCTATCCCTTCTTAGTTTTTTTTCATTTCATCTTACCTTCCCTTTATCACACCTCACTAGACCCTTACTCCTTAATTGAGATGTATCCAAAAACCCCTTCACTTTGAAGGAACTTTGTAATTTTTTTGGTTTTGGTCCCATAGGTCATATCTGCCCTTTGTGGATGATAATTCAACCTATTTTTCTATCTATCTCTACCTATCATAGATTTTATAATGAACAAAATGCATAATCATTGATAATTCCAAATGGATACCAGTATGCACAGAGAAAGTATCCCAGCAAGGTAGAGAAGTAGGTCCCATATTGTTTTAGAGAAAAACTACTCCCCTGTTCATACTCAGGAGCATGGCACAGACAACATACTTATCATCGGGTGACACGACTAACCCGTAGGTGCACGTAGGCAATCTCATTAGCTTGTCAGGCTGAGACCAATCTACACATACGCACTTTTATGATGCATCAATCATTAACCCTGGTAGAATGCAACCCACTCTATCCCTAAACGCTCACAACACCGTTTACACTTCCAATGAACTCGGAATCACATCAAACTTACTAGGCACCATCCTCTCATTAGGATATGCTTACCTATAAGTCTAATCTCACCAGATTTGAACCCTAGTTATCTCGAATACAGTCGCGATAGACTGACAGGTCATAATCCAAAAGTGGGTGAAACTTAAGTTTATGAGTATCTATGTGTAGCATATCTCTTTCTCATTCCATAAAGCCCTTGATTATTGAGAACAGACACTATTTGTGCTACTTACAAGCAAAACAAGCTCGAGGAAGGATCGATCACGATCAGCTCGAAAAGGTGAATGCGTGGTGTGGGCGCGTAGCTCTCGGAGAGACTACCGCGATGGTGTGGTCACGTCGTGAATCCGGTGAAGGAGAAGCACGTAGTGAAGAGGATAAGACACTCTCTCTCTCTCTCTCTCTCTCTCTCTCTCTCTCTCTCTCTCTCTCTCTCTCTCTCTCTCTCTCTCTCTCTCTCTCTCTCTCTCTCTCTCTCTCTCTCTCTCAGACTCGTACGACACAGAATTAATATTCAAATGTTATTCAAAAATGGTTCTAAGGTGACTTTTATACTTTAGTCACCTTAGCTCAAAAATGTACATGGGTTTCTCTTACTCTTTATTACAAAGTGGGAACAAATCTGAGTCCTGACTAACTAATTAATCTTTACATAACCCAGACGAATGGATCAAAATGATAAGACGTCTTTGACATAAAATGGGAATTTGATATGCTTTACAAGATGGGCTCATTACAACAGTTGGACCAATGGAGCTCCAACACTCCCCCACTCCTAATTCATGTCTACCACGACATGATCGTCTTTGTCTTCATTGTCGTTGTCATCTTTCTTGGTTGATTTGATGTAGAAACGCATCATATCACATAGACTCGCTTGCCATTAATGGGCCAAAAATTTTTGACTTGTACATGAAGAAGCCTGTGTAAAATTCTTCTTCAAAGGTTTGTAGATGGTAGCTTGGCAGGAACATTAGCCGTCTGAAATAGGCATACAATACTAGCTCTGTAGGTGGTCCACTTAGATCGTATGATAGCTCTGAGATGCTTCTTTCGGTATTCATATACTTTGACGTCCAGCTTTCTGAGAAGACTATGAGACAGGCCAAAAAGGTTCGAGCTATTTTACATAGCATCTTGCAGGATAGGTTGGGAGAGCCTCCGAATTCTGCGATGGTGCCCTGAAGGGTTTTCACCATGTAAGAACCGGATATTCTCTCTCCCTCTGTTGGCCCTGGCAATACTAGATAATTTAGCCATGTCGGATTTTTGCTCTGTAGTGCTTTATGTTGGCTGTAGGTGTATGTTCACGGAGTTGGGCAAAATTTTTTGTCATTCCTCAGCTCAGACGGTGCGTTGACTAAGTGGATCAGGTTATTCGGATGATCCAAGAGCCATTGACGCCTCCACTTTGGCTGGCTATCTACTATTCTGTTTTGTTGTTCTCGATCGTGTACTTCCCCTTCAAACACTGGCATTTGTGCTTCTTTTTTGAGTTGCCGTTGATGTGTTAGAGTTTCACATTTCAACAGAGAATATAGTAACATAGGGGCATTCCATTCCTTCCATAGCTCTGCTGCTGTTTTGCCTGATCTGGAGAGCCCTTGTAGCAACTCCTTTTCTAGTTGCATTGACTTGTACCATATCATCTCTGATTGTTTTTCCATCTGCTTGGCCAGCCTCTGCTCTTCCAATCTCGTGACTGAATCTTCTTCTATCTCTTGGTCTTTGGAGCCAGTCTGATCAGTCTGTGTATCTGGGTCCTCCTTTTCATCTGATTCTTCCTCGTACTCATCTTGACCCCCATATACTTCGGCGAGTCCAGCCAAATCCGTTGGTGCTTGTTCCAGGTGCACTCGTACCTGCCCTTGGTGTTGCCTTGCAGTTTGTAGACTTGCGATTTGCGCAGCCATTGTTCTACTATTGATTTGTAGAGCTTGAAATTCCATTTCTTTTTGAGCTACAGACTCCTCTAACTGTTTTACCCTGATGTGCAAGTGTTCATTTTCTTCCCTGAGTGATTTGGAAACAATGCTTTCCATTTCACTGTCAGGAGCTCATCCTTGTTGTTGTTCACTTTGTAAGTCGGAAATTTGCCTTTGTAGTTAATCCTCTGCTCTAAGCGCACTTTCGGCTATCATTAAGCACTGTTTTCTTTCCAACTGAAGCTCCCTCTTCAGTGCAGCCACTTCTTCTTCTGGTTGGACTACCGCTGTTGTTGGTAGCGGCATTTTTTGCTTCCTAGCTCATTTGATTTCGCTTGCTTGTATATCTGTTACTGCTCTCACATCTTTGATTTCAATTTGTAAGTCATTGATGATGACTTGCAAACTTTTGACTGTGTCCAAAGCATCTTGCTTTTCTTTTTCCAACTTATTTATGTGTTCATCTCTGTCACTGACATCTTCAAGGAATACGTTGATTGTATCTTCACATATGGCATTGAAGTCTTCAGACTCCTGTAAATTGTCTTTGAGGAGATTCACTATGCTTTTGAGCCCCAAGATCTCAGCATCTCTGATGCTGATCAGCTTTAGAGTGTCCTCCCTTTGCTCCTGCAATCTTTGAATTTCTCCATGGGTTTGTTGTAACCTCATTTTGTTGGACCTGTTCTGATCAGCTAGCCATTGACTGTGCAGTCTTGTTCGGTTTAGTATTGTCGCCATTGACTGCAAATCTTCATCTATAGTAGCTTCCAGCTCAATTTCTTGAGAGGAGGAAGCTTTATCTTTTGTCTGATCCACCTCCTTTTGCTTGCCTTTATCACTTTGTGATATGGTTCCAGTGTTCGTGTGACCATCCGTTCTTCTTCTTCTTCTTATTCTTCTTCACTGGGAGGTGTATGAACTCTCTCATCATGATGTGAGCTTTCTGAATGCGAAGTAGAGTCAGCAGGTGGGCTAGATTTCCTCTCACTTGCATCTGGCCTTGGAGATGGCGGCAGTGTTTCCTAATCTCGTGAAGTTGGCCTCAACTGATCTCTCAAAGTTTGGAGATCCTCCTCTTCTAGTAGCAATTCTAGTTCGTCCCTAGCATTTCTTTCTTGGATGTACCTCTCGAGCCAGTCCAACTCGAAAGCTGGGTTGTTTCTATTCTTCGTTCTCAGTGTGTAAGTGCTACTAGAAGGTTTCCAAGTGGCGCCTACATCGCCTCGTAGAGATCTCTCTAGAGCAAATCCTTCTAGCATCCTTTCCATTTTTGCTATCTTATGCAACCTGGTGTTGTTTTCCATTTCCGCTTTTCGCTTTTTTAGTCGGGCATCTTCCTCTTCTGTTGTTCTTTCTTCTTCCATCTTTTCTTGTGTACTTCTTGTTACTCTTTCCAGCCTGCGTCCTCCAATGGTGTTAATAGAGGCAGGTACTTTCCTTTGTGATCTGTCTTCGATATTCTCTCTTAATACCAGCCAGTCGTTCTGATGAGGGACAGGTGGCAACTGATCTGTCGCGCCTATGGCCTGGTATATTACTCTGGTCAAGACTTCTCCTCCTGCAATGTAATTTGGTATGTCCTGCCTTAGCTTTGTCATTTCTTCAAACAGATATGACGCGTGATCTATATAGAACTCATGGGTCATTCCCATAGCCCATGTCAGTGTGGTTGAGATGCTCCCGTGTGGTGTAGTGTATCTTGGCGGTCGTTTGTTGTAGCTCAACAAACACTGACTGTAGATCTGTGTCAGTTCTCTTACTTTCGGGTTTGCTATGAGTTCGAAAGAAGGTAGTTTAGACTTTTGCAAGTAGACTATGAGGTTTTTCCTTCTTTCTCTCATGTTTGCTCCTTGATCTGACAATTTCAATGCCTCTTTGATGATCTCTTTGGTGATCTGGATCTCCATCACTTCATTATCCATGCCTATCACTCTGCAAGTTCCATCTTCTTGGATAGTCTCAATTAGGTGTTGTACCCTCTTGAAATCTATCCCTATTGGTGGTAGTGATACAAAGTTCCACAAGCCAACTTTTTTGAGCCATGACCTTTGCGGTGATCTTTTCAAGTAATTCTCTGCCTCCTTGAGGATCATCACTGTATCCACCAAGTTTCTTTTGTCATCCACATATGAACCTTGATAGATCTGAAAGGCTGCTTCCTGTTTCACATCTGCAGGTATCCAGGTGGCTGTTGGCTTTAGGGAATTGGGTAGAAGTGCATAGGGTACTGCACCTTCCATTGCCAGGTTCTTGCCTTTTCTTTTTCCCAGAGAAGCATCCATGGATCCTGTATTCACAATTGACAGTTAATGCACAAACATAGTACTACTCTTCTAAATTGATTACCACTTAATCATGCATCTAGATGAGTTCTTAGTCCCCAGATTAGTTAAGGTAAAATGTTAGCAGATAGACAAGTTCTTCCATTGTGCGACTTTGACGGCTTCAAATTAGTGTTGTTGGTGAAGGTGGACAAGTCCAAATGCCTTGAAATTTTGTGTGGTGTATGTTCACAAGGCATGTAAGGTCACTCTATAAGCCCAAGCTCAAAATCTGTTCATTTGCAACTTTTTCTTTGTCTATCGCGATAGACTAGACTTCTTTTTTTTTTTTTTTGATCTGGGAACTATTTTGCAGTTGTGCCATCACCAATTGGTTTCCCATACCTTGCACATGATCTCATCCCATTTTCACCTCAAATGAATGTCAAGTGACCCCTTTTTGGATCAACTCCCATTTTTCCAGATTCCTTCCACGGAGATGTTGGTCTATCTCCTTCATTTTGTGTTGTTTTGGGCTCAAACTTAGTGGCTGGTCCTCTTGCATCATATTGAAGACAACTGTTAATTCAAAATTTTGATAAGATGGTCCAGTATCCCTCTACTTAGTCTATGGCGATAAACTGGTACTTAGTGTCAATTTGTCATTTTTTGGCTCTGTGATCATCTGTCTGCCTTCTCCCAGTTGATGTAAGGTTTCTTGACCCCTCACATGTGAATTTTACATGTCTGCCCTTGAGATTTCCTGTTCTGACTGTGAGTTGTCAACATGTCTTTCTCAACTTGCCATATGAGTCCATCCTGTCACCAAATTTGGTGTACTGCCTTCCTGTGCTTCCCCAAGTCTATTTTGTTAAAATTTTGAAAAGTCGTTCCCCCAATTATTGGTGTAGCAAGTCTATCACGATAGACTAAGTTATTTGACCAAAAAAGATCCCTCTTGCACTTTGATTTGATAATGGTGGTTAATATTTCTTGTAAGCACCCCTCATGAATCCAAAGTCAAAATTTCACTTGTCTAATTGTAAATTCAAGTCTATCACGATAGACTAGTACTTGGTCAGTTTTACCAGTTTTTTTTTTTTTGTTAGTTGACCACAATGGTGTTAATAGGCCCTCCTAGACACACACATCAAGTTTTAATCAATTTAGAAGAGTGTACTCCCTGTTTGCAGCACTTAGCTGGTCCTGGAGTCGAATTAGACCACTTAGGTGATGGTCGCTGTTCCTTTGGGTCATTGTATGATTCCGGCTGTCTTTTATTTCCTTTTGACCTTCCATCCAAGCAGTCAGTTGTTGTTTTGGTGTTTACAACACCAAGAACGACCATTTGGACATCTTTCTGGCCTTTGCCGACATTTGCCCTAGTGGAAGAGCTTTTTTCTTGAGTGGACTTATCCATCTCGTAATTGGCCTCTTTTGGATGTACCTTGTTAAATTTGGTGTCATTTTGTCGCTTGGTCGACCCGTTAGATTATCGTGACGCTTTGTGCGGTTTTCGTCACATAGGGACTTTAGGCTTCGTTTTGACAAACTTTTTCATGGTCTAACCCTTCAGTCGGTTTGTCGAGGTTATTGGCTTGCTGTCTATGAATTTTGGCTCATTTCCGATCACCTTGGTTTAGTTGCCCTTTTGCAGGTCCTGTGAAATTAGGGTTTTTTGAGCGGCTTCCTTCGCGCTTTCCGAGGTCATAGGCTCGATCCCTAAGCTATAGGCATTGTGCCTTTCAATTTTGGCTCCATTTGGTGGCCCCTAAGTCTCCCTAAAAACCGGTCTACCGTATGTGTGCACAGGTTGTGATTGTGATGCCGGCGAGGTTTTGTGACTAACTGAAGTAAACAACACTTAGAATCAGTGTTGACGAGCATACCTCTCATATCTGATGTCGATCTAGTGACCGTGCAATGGATGAGCTTCTGGAAGTCTCAACTGCTGTACGGAGCTCTCTCTCTCTCACTATGGAAAATGACTCAAATGAGGGATTTCTAGCCTAGCCTCTCTATATGTAATTGAGACTCCGACACCAAATTTTCCCCTCTTTTACCTATGGCCATAACTTTTTGCGAGATGCGGTTTAGGCTCGCAAATTTCTTGATTTGGACTTCGGTTGCTCCAGTTTTACCATTTTTGTAGATTTCTCCTGTTGGAGGTCCCTTCATGACAGTGGTCATTTTTCCCTGTCACCTTTGCATTCCCTATTTTTTCTGTGTCTTCTTTACCTTACTCTGATTAGGCGTCTCTTCTTTTGTGTTTCCATCTAGATTACGGATTTTTTTCTATAATTTTTGCTAGAAAATGGCTAAAATAAAGCAAATAAATCCCAAAATAACCCGAAAATATCAATTCTAACCTAGAAAAACACTAATGAAAGGCAAAACACTTTGTAGCTCCCTTTTCTCTCGTCTATGTACATTCTCGCTCATTATCGTCAACCTTGGCTTATTGTTTTGTTGTTTTTAGACAGTTTTTGGTCAGATTTGACTCTCTTTATAGTCTATACACATCCCTAGGGGCTCATGAATGATGATTTGGTCCCCAATTCTGATTAATTACGAGGGCATATTCTTTTTCCAAAATCACACAATAAAACGCAAAAATGGTTGAAAAATTGCTCACAAACATTGCCCTCTAATATATGACATGAGTCCGCATTTGGAATGCCTCCCCCCCTCCTAGTTGGAGTCCTCCCAGACGACAGGGTATCATCAAGGGTATGTGTTGTGCATGGGTTTGAACTCGTGCTAATGTACGCCTTGTAATATAGCCCTATATGCATGTACGGTCAATGCATGTAGAAAGAATTTATGCAGTGCAAGAGGAAGGTATAAGCGATACGCCTATTGGCATTTGTCGTTGGGGCTTCCTGTGGTAGCTTGAGTTGGATAGCAGATTTTCTTTGCAAGGAGTAGTTGTAAATCTGCCGCTTTTTGTTTGATTGTTTTCCACTTGTTTTGAATTGGCGTATGTGGTTCCTTTGAAGTCGATATTGTCGTATTTGGTGGAACATTCTTTCTTTCTGGTTGGATGACTTGGGTCTTATAGATCCTTGTAGTTTTTGTTGTTGATTCTGTTTGTTTCCTCGTGCTATTTGCATGATGTGGCTTGACCTTGACAGTTGTAGATAACTGCTCGATTGTCATCTTTGGCCTCCCTTCTTGTGTTGTTGGCCCGTTTTGAATTGGCAATTTTGGCCGCCATACCAATATAGTCCGTTGCGTATTCGATAGATTGACTATGGTTCTTTGAAGTTTTGCTGGCTTTCGGTGTTTTGTCTGTTCTTTTGACTCCTTTTTTATAGGAATTAGGCTGTCGTGCCTTATCCAAACTTTGTATTTCCTCTTTTGATGTAATTGTGCCTCGGTCATCTCTGTACGGCGTACCCAAACTTGTTTGGTTCCCTGCATGGTTGTTGATTTTTTATAAGACGTTGCTGGACTTGTAAACTTTGTTTGTTGTTGGGCAGATCTTTGCATTTGTATTGACTTTTGTTTCCTCCTTGACATGAATTGGTTATATGATAAGAAGGGTTCTGAAAATTTTTCATTTCTGAACAGTGCTTCATTAGTATCCAAATCAATGAATACCCTGTTAGCTTTCATCCATGACACTGCTAAGATACATGGCGTTGCTAATCTACTTGGTGGCAGTACATGGAATTTTGTAGTATACGGGTGTGCCTGCACTGTGATTGGTATTATAATAGACCACAACGTGGTCACCTCATCTCCCGATGCTACTTTCAACAGGTGTGTCTCTGGGATCGTCTTTATTGGTCCAAGTTTCTGAAAGAGCTCAAAGCTGATGACACTCATTTTTGCTCCAGTGTCAAGCAATGCATAGATTTCAACTTGTTTTGTGCCTGCATAAGCTTTTATGTAAGGACTACACCAAGTATCTTCCAAGTCGTCAATGATGCTATCATCCTGAGCCCTAAGGTCTGTCATGGTCTTTTCTAATTCGTTGCTTTGTATATCCACTTCGATTGGTTGGGATGTTGAAAGAGGATATTCGTCAGTCATCATTGGGGTGACTATGTTTATTGTCCTGAGAAATTGCTTTCGTTTAGCAATCCGTTCCTTTGCTTCTTGTTGTGCCTGGTCCTGAATTCTTTGTTGTTCCTGTCTATAAGTTTTTCCATAATGCAGTTGAAACAACATTTCCGGTGTTAAAGGTAGATGATATTTTTTTAAACGACACCCACTAATCCAGTTTGTCATTTATTTTCCATCTAGTGTCGACAGTTTTACTGTTCCGCTGGATGATATTTCTTGGATCAAATATGGCCCCAGTCCCCTTTTCTTTAGCTTTTTGGCATGCTGTTTAAGGGTGTATACCAAGACATAGTCGCCCGTTTTAAAGTCCTTGTTCTTGACATGTTTGTCAAAAAACTCTTTCTATTGTCTTTTTTTTGCATATATGGCCGCTACAGCATTGAGTCATAAATCATCTATTTTTTCAATGTCCTCTAACCATTCTGAAAGTTCATGCCCCGTCCATTCCAATTGTGTGGCTACCCTTAGTGTGGGGATCAAAAAGTCAATAGGCAATATTGCATTTAACCCATATACCATATTAAATGGTGTATCATTGAGTGTTGTTTTAAATGCAACTCGATAAGCCCACAATGCCGAATAGAGAATCTGATCCCAATCTGTTCTTGTTTCACTAACCAGTTTCGTAAGAACTGTGCACAATATTTTGTTGGTCACTTCCGCTTGGCCATTGGCTTGTGGATGATAGGGTGCAGATTTGCAATGAATTACCATAAACTCATTTAAGAGATGTTGGATAACTTCATTTACAAAGTGTGTCCCTCTATCACTCACCAGCTCGATTGGAAGGCCATAACGTGTAAAAACATATTCATATAAGAATTGTGCCGTGGTTCTAGCGTCTACTTTTGTTGTGGCTTTTGCTTCCACCCATTTGGTCATGTAATTTGTGGCCACTATGATATATTGTGCTTGTGAACGATACGCTGGTGGAGTGATAGGACCAACAAAGTCCAATCCCCATTTAGCGAATGCTCGAGCACTCATCATTGGTCTTAAAGGCATTTCGTCTCTTTTAACTGGTACCTTAGTGCGTTGACATTCATCACACCTTTTCACGAATTCTGCTGCATCTTGAATCATGATCGGCCACCATATACCTGCAACCATAATCATTTTTACGGTTCTCTCTGCTGAAAAATGACCTCCTGCTATGCCTGCATGAACTTGTTCCAATAATGGAAAGTAGTCATTTTCATGAGGAACTAACCTCAGCTGGTCATCAGTTCCTCTTTTATACAATTGGTCACTAATGAGGGTATACCTATTGGCTTCGATTTGTAAAGCCTTTTGTCTGGCTTTAGACCAATTTCCTGGAAGCTTCTTATTAGTCAAATATTCCACAATAGCATGACTCCATGTGGGTGCTACTTTCACTTGGTATAATGTGCCATAATCCACACTGGTATTGGATGTGCAAAAGTCGCATTTCTTGATGTAATTAGCTACATCGCCTGCCATTCCTGGCCAATACACTCCAAGTATTCTTAATTGTTCATACATCATTTGATTTCCTCTATGGAATCCCCCTGTTTGTGTATGGGCCTCCTCTAGATATGCTTCGTACTCCTCTGGGACTATACACAACCTTAGAATCCCATCGTTTCCATGATGGTACATTCTTCCCGCAAGCATTGTGTAATTTCGTGCTTGTCTAATGTCTTCCACCGTGTGTTTGTCGTCAAGATTCATTCCATATGTCAGCAACGTAATAATTTGCTCTGACCATTTCGGTACCATCTCTTTATTAAACACGTATGCGTCTGGAAGATCATCATCTACCCCGGTAGCTTTTTCCCCATGTAGTAATCGAGAAAGGTGGTCTGCTCTTTGATGAGTTTTTCCTTTCTTAACTACTACCATAAAATCAAACTCTAGCAACACGATGAGCCATCTTACAATTCGTCCCGTGTTACAAGGTTTGTTTACTAAGTACAAGAGTGCCTGATGATCCACAAAGAATGTGAATTTGTTCGCAAGTAAGTAGTGGCGAAATTTCTTTACCGCATTTATCATACCCAATCCTTCTCTTTCAGTGGTAGTGAGGCGGTCCGGGGCGGGCAACAAGAGAGGCGACCTCTAAACACCCCTCAAGGCTCCCGTGCTGCTCAATTGGGGCTGGGGCAACCACAAGCACAACACAACAACAAACCCACAGCCAAACACAAACAAGATAGGGGCACCACCTAGTTATGGTATGCGAACTAGGACGCAAGAGAGATTTTGGCACAACCAAGAAGATGCACCACACAACACACACAAGCAACCTCACTCCAAGACACACATGAAATGGACCAGAGAGAGCTAGAGCAAAGGGAAGAGAGAGAGGAAAGGATCTTGCGTAATACCTTATTTGTGACTTGCAAATGGAGATGGTTCGTTATGATGCTATCGTTGAACTTGTACAAAACTCACTCAATGCTTAGTGATTGCTAAGCATTGCCAAAACACACACACATTGTCTTAGGGTGTGGGAGACCTCTCACCACAATACCCTCTTACAATGGACACAAAACTTGCAATGAAAAACACACTAAAACACTTTCTAGAATCAAGATCAACCGATAAAAACTCAAAATACACAAGTCACCTTGAATTCACCAAACCGTATTGCACAAATGGAAGGACGAAGATTTGAACGTCGAATCGCGTCTTTGATGCACCAAACCTCAATTTATTGATGATGAAGGAGCATATACAATAGTGGTTTTGAGATTTGTGGAACTCACGGTCTCTCACTTGCAATGTGTAGCTTGAAAGCTTCTCTTACACCAAGAGTGAAGCTCACAAGTGGTTGCTACACCTAAGTCTCTCCTCACGCATAGAGTGTTGGGGTGTTATGTGAGATATTGGAGGTTGTTTTACAAGAAGGAGAGGGGCCTATTTATAGGTTGGAGACCCCTCATTAAGATTATTGGGAATCCTAATTTACAAGCTAACAAATCAGGAGTATGATTTTTTTGAATATCAAAACATTGTGGGCCTTCTTTGTTTGCTTGAGTCATGGGTGTGGGCTCAAAAGAGAGCATTATTGATGGTAGATAAGGTGAAAGTAAGTAAGGAGAGAGAGAGAGAGTTACTATACACATGTCTTGAGGTGAGGTGTCTTTTATGGTTAGGTCAATGGCTATTTTGTGTTAGTATGTTAGTGGTTAGTGTTAGTAATCACTAGAAAGTTAAGGATATATTTACAATGGGTAGAATGGGGTGGATGGTTGAAGTAAGATGGTTGAATGAAGTGAGGAAATCCTTGTGATGGTGAAGCTTGAAGAAGTTTTGGACTTACTTGTATAGGTTCTCAAAATGACTATCGATCTTCTTCTTCGTCTTCCCTTCTTTACGCCACCACCGCCAAGGTTGATTATCGTGATGAAAATGGTATTTCCGTTGATGAGATCTCTTGATTTGCAGAGGTTAAGCATGGTACACATGCTGAATTTATGTATATATATATATAAGGAGTAAGATGGAATTGTACTTTGGAGATAATAGAGATGGTGTTATATGTACATGGAGAGCTCATATGAGAGCTATGGAAGTAAGTGGGGAGGTTAATGGTGAAGAAGGTGGGAGAAACCATTGAAGGTGCAGGTTTGAGTGAGGTATTGAGAGGAATGTGTGTGTGTGTAGAAGTGTGGAAAGAGGTGAGAGAAGACTATGGGCTACTTGTGAGAAAAGTGGGCAGACTGGGGTCCACTCAAAAAATTATATCTCACCGCTGGTAGCTCCAGAAATCATGAAAAACTTTGAGGTGATTATTCAAAGCGTGGGCTGCATTTTCTCTTTTGACCACCGCTCCAAATTCGGAGTGGAGATGGATATTAAAAATCCCACCAAAAGACCTGTTTTTTCTTCACAAAAAGTCTTCAGTGGCCCCCTCCTTTGTTGAATTTGTACAATGCATCCAAGAGTGAGCCCCTCCTTTGTCATATTATAATACAAAGCATCCAAGTTTCCCTTGACACATGCATGGAGGAGGATTATTGGTGAATAAAGAAATATATACATGGTAGGACTAGTGTATGGACTATTCATGGACTTTAGCTCAATGAGCACATGGTGTTAGAATAATGAGTAAAAATAAAAATAAAAATATGGAGGAGTTATGGATATGGAAAGATATTGGAATCATATGATATGGTCCCTCTTTGAATTATTTTGGATGAAAGAGGAAAAGGTATGCAAGTAAATAATATAATAAACGGGACCAATGAGTAGAAATCAATTTTTTGTTTTCACGAGGGTGAGGGTGAAAATGTGGGAGTGATTTGTATAAAGGAAAAATATAAGGTTAGAGTATGTGCATATTGGCAAAAAATATACTTATGGTGTAAGAGGATGAAAGAAGGTGTACATAGGTTTAATAAAACACACACCTAAGTAGAAATATTTAAATAAATATACCAAAATAATTATAACAATCCCTATATTTAGGCCATATATACAATGCAATATTTACACACAAATGGGCCATAATATATTTTATTTTTTTGATTTTATTCATTTTTTTGACCTAACTAGCCCAGTGACTAGCTAGATAAGGATTTTAAGAAGATATGGGAAAAGCCCCCTAACTCACACACGCCTATGTACAGTGAAATGGTAGGGATAGCTACAGTGTTTGGGTGGTTTTGGTAGGGTGAGGTAGCTTACTATGGCAATTATGGAAAGCCGAAAAACGGCTATCATTAGTATAATTCTTTTCTGCACTGTTGAGTTGTCTACTAGCATAACTGATTGGAAAATCCGTCTTACCCTCATCTGGTTGTGCTAATATACAGCCTATTGCAAATGCCGAAGCATCTACATGTACATGGAAGATCTTTGACCAATCTGGTGCTTTTAGAATTGGTGCAGATACCAGTGCATCTTTTAGTTTCTGGAATGACTCCTCACATTCATTTTTCCGAATGAAGAGTGTGATTAGACTGTACAAGGGTTTTTCTATTACAGCGTACATGTAGATAAAACGTCGGTAGTATCCACAATGTCCCATAAATGATTGTACCTCTCGTACAGTGTTTGATCTTGGCAATTCTATGATCACCTTTACCTTGTCTTCATCAGTGGTAATTCCATTAGCCGACACTATGTGGCCTAAGATTTTACCTTGTCGTACCATGAATACACATTTTTCTGGGTTGAGGCAAATCCTATACGTTTTGCATTTCTCGAATACCTTTCTAAGATGATCTATATGGTCTTCTCTTAATAGAGAATAGACACACAAGTCGTCCATGTAAATATCCAAGAATTTTCGCAAGTATTCTTTAAAAGCGTGTGTCATTAATCTCTGAAATGTGGCTGGAGCATTGGTCAAGCCAAATGGCATTACCCTAAACGCATATATGCCCCATTCTGATCCAAATGCTGTTTTGTATTGATCTTCTAGTTTGACCCCCAATTGGTTATAACCAGAGAATCCGTCCATAAATCTATAGGCTTGCTTGCCTGCTACTCGTTCCAGGACGTGTTCAGTGATAGGAAGAGGGTAGTTGTCCCTTATTGTTGCTGCGTTTACCTTTTTGAGATTCACACACACTCGTAATTTTCCATTTTTCTTTGGTACCACCACTATCGGGGACACCCAATCCGTGTGTTCTATCTCATAAATAAATTCAGCCTCCATAATTTTGTCTATCTCCTCTTTTATCCTTTTGGCGAATGTCTCATTATACGTGTATGGACGTTTTTTGCTTGGCTTTGCATCAGACTTCAGAGGGATTGAATGTTCACAAATGTTAGGATCCACTCCCTTTAAATCTTTGTACGACCATGCAAATACATCTCGAAATTCCTTAAGTGTTTTGATTAGTAAGTCCTCTTCTTCTCGACCTAGATCTGTGGCAATGTAAGCAGGTCGAGGATTTTCTCTAGGCTCTGCTAAGTCTATTTTCTTGGCGTTCTCTGGCCCATCGTAGGACTCGTTTGATTTAGGCTCCCTCATTGGTTGTTGAACCACCAATCTTCTTTCCTGAATGGTGTACTTACAATAGTGAGGAGGTACATCTATCTTTTTACTCCCATCACTAGCGTTCGTTCCATCACTACTTTCCATTTCAGTTGTCCATACATTTTTAATTTTTTGTTTCAACTCATTGTATCTCGTTTTCCGTTCAATTTTCGTCATAATTGGACTACCACAGACATTCAGTTTTTCTGTTGCAACTCTTTTTTTTGCTTTGCTGGTTTTCGTAGGTTTCAACAGTCTGGACTTAAATCCTGAGTCTTCAACAACCTTAAGAAATCTTCCTGACACTTTATCCTTAGCACAATCAACAACATGAATGTTCATAAGGAAATGTGTCTTATCCTTAAACTCCGGCATGGGTCTCAGCCCGGTTGGTGGACTGATATGGTGTCGTTTACTCTTGTATCTTTTTTGGCGTCTCTCCCTTTGGTTTGGGAAATTGTAGAAGACGTCATTGTCTTAATCTTGATTGTCGTCTCCCTCCGTATTTTCTGACTTCTCGTCATCCACGTTATCCTTGTTTTCACTTTGATCAGAAGAATCATAAAATTCTTCTCCCTCCTGCTTGATTTCTTTCGTGGGGATGTCCACATAGCCCACTATCTTAATTTCAAGTTTTGTTTCTATTTTATTTATCCTCATATTCTCAGTATCTCCATCGTTCTCGTCCTCCTCCACAATTTTTCTCAACATGTAGTATGGTATGATATCGTAGCCATTCTCATCACAAAATTTGGTGGGAGTGACTTCATTGACGCATACATCCAATGTAGCCAAAATTTGAAACCATTCTAGGGGTTCAAGCTTTTCTTCAGGACAAGGTTCTCGAATATATGAATCGTCTTCCAAGACCCTCTCTAGTGTCCTTTCATTGTGGTCAAATTCACTACATTGAGATGCCCCGCACATCCATATCTCCTTTTTCTTACAAAGCCACGCTGGGACTTGTGATCCACTAATGGTGGCTGAGTCAAATTCTTCCACAGGGGTTCTCGTGACATCACGGTAGCTATGATTTTTCATGTTTACGCGTGTAGTAGTTTCAGCATGTCTTAGATACAAATAATCATACCCCCAGTCCTGCACCATTTTGAGTTGCCTCATGAACGGCCTACCAAGGATAATTTCATAGTTGTTCTTCTTGCCGAAATCTACTACGGCAAAGGTATGTTCGTACTCTATGCCACAAGAAAATACCACAATTTCCTCAAGCAATCCTATAGGCCTTTCTATGTGCCCATCCGCCAGTTGCAATTTCATTCTAGTTGTTCGTATTGATGGTTTTCCCCATTTTTCCCATAGCATTTTGGTCGCAATGGCAATGCCAGCTCCACTATCAAGTATTTCCTTAGTCTCTATGCCGTTATACTCAACTGGTAGGGTTGTGTTGTCGTCTTCACCTTCACAATACTCTCCTACCTTGTTGAGTGGCACTGGTCTAGTGTTGACTTTCTTCGGCTCGGTGTCACTGAGCTCGATTTCGGAGAACTTAAGAGGTCTCCTTATGCCAAATTTTTCAAGACATTTGCCCACTTCCGTCCATATGCTTGGCCTAATTTTTAACAATTCTGCCAATGTGATTGTGCACTTGACCGGAGTGGTCAATAAGTCTATCAGGATTTTAGTGTCCAATTGATTTGACCCGCCTATTCTCTGAGAAGGTACTCTTCGAATTTCTGACCTTGCCTCATAGTTCCCCATATATGATGGCAAAGTTTTGAGTGATTCTGGTCTGTTATCTTTAGATGCAACGAACCATTATCCCCTTGAAATGATTTAACGTCTAAATCCCATGGATGCTTATTCAAGTTCAGCTCCGAGAAAGGCACCGACTCGACTGTTTTTGTCTCATATTTTTCTTGAGCTTTTCGCACCGTTTCCCATAGCTCTTCAGGCCAATTTTCTTCCACAATACGAAAATATGTTGGAAAATCTTTCAGTGATTCATCTATGCTATTAGGCACGTCTTTTCCATCCTCAAGATCCGGCAAGAATTTAATGTTTTCTATCTTGTCGGGTATCCTTTGTTTGGTTTTGTGAGGTGTTTCGTTATTTGGTGGTTTGATTACTCTATCTCCCGCTTCCATAGGTGGAGGTTCCAGTAAAGCTTGTGCAGTTTCAATCAGCTGTTTACACATCTCTAGTCACTGTTTTTTCTATCTCTGGATATGGATATGTCATCCACCTTTGCTCTAGAGTCTGTTTGTTCTTCAATCTTGCTTGATATGCTTTCAAGATTGCATCTAAGGGTTCATTGATCTTATCTACCAATACCGACCCTTCTGAGCTTGCACTTCTTGGTCCCTCCGTTGATTTTAGAGAGTCGGACTCTCTTTGTTGTTTAAGTTTCTCTCGAGCTATCGTTATCTCAGCTTCTTCATCTTTTTGTTTTCGCTCACATCTAGCTTTCATTTTCGCTCATCGTTCTTTCCAAGGATTATCTCGACTGATGCTAGACTTGTCAGTCTTGATTTCTTCTTGATTTTCACCATTACTCTTGGGCTAATTGTCATTTTTCCTTGCTTGGGCTCTCGTCAAGACCTTAACAGGAATTGGAGTTTTGTTTTCTGACCCTCCAGTGGAAGGCAACGCTCTCAGCATATTCAAGGTAGTTTTTGCTCCTTTGCTCGGATTTTTAGGGCAATTAGGGATCAAGTGAGTAATTCCACACTCCGTGCAATATGCGTTGACCCTAATGATTTTGTCATGAGGACAGTCCCTCAGCCAATGGTCTCCACCACACTTGTAGCATGGTCCTTTAGGTTGTTGAGGTGCTCCTGGAGCTCCTCTTTGTTGGTGTGCAATTCTTTGCTCGCTCATGCCTCTGTTGGATATGAACAGTAGTGTTCTTTCATCCAGGCTATATCATCCTTCTCCCACTGCCTGCGCAGCAGTTGGTGGTCCTGTATTTCCTATCATGCTCCATGGTTCTGGTGTAGAGGGTTCTTCCGGTGGATAATAGATAGAGTTTTCCGCATATCCATTGGGCTCGTCGTAGTATACATGCATAGGTACCAAAGCCTTCTCGTCCGACTCAGTTACTGTGGGTGTGTATCTTATGCCGACCGGTTGTAATCCTGGTAGGGGTGGTTGTTGGCCCAACACTGGTTGTGGTCTTTCTACACCTGCAGGTCCTGGTAGGTTGCTTGTTTGATATCTAGGCATCAGTGGGACTTAAGGGGATGTCGCCTGAGCTTGCAGAGCATATGGTCGTTTTCTCACATATCCCTTGTTATAATAACACTCCTCCGTCCCATGGTTTGTCCATTTTTGTTCAATCGCACACCATTTTGGTTGTTTAGCTTGTGGTTTGGAATACAAGTTAATCTTTTTAATCACTTCCTCTACAAGCTGCTCTTGGCTTACCGCTACTTCTTCTTTCAGTGTTGTCTTAGCAGACTTGCTTCCGCTTTGTTGTGAGGAAGAATCACCGTCAAGATCCTTGAACTCACCCTCTTTGTAGACCGCACAATTGTCCACAAGGTATAGAGCTTCCTTGGTTAAATCATTCAACTTCGTGCTCCTTTTCATATGTAGGTCCTTTTGAAGATCTGCATTCCTTAGTCCTTGGATAAATATAAGCATAAGTCTGGACTGAGTTGGCAGTTCTTCTACGGGGCAGAACTTAACATATCTTTTTAATCGGAGGGCTGCCTTTCGCACAGACTCTTCATCTTTCTATTTGAATTTATGGATTTGTGAGACTGTATTATGAGCTATTCCCCTTTGTGAGAATTCCTCGATAAACTCGTCAAACACTTCCCCCATCGACTCAAAGTCTCTTTGCTCCATTGAGTCAAACCATGTAGCAGCATCATCCTCTAATGTTAAACCGAATCCTGCAAATTCGGTAGGAAATTCTAACACCTCTTCAGCTCTAATTACACGCACAAAGGCTGCTACATGAACTCTCGGATCCTTGCTTCCCGTATATTTCTTGTTTACCCATTTTTGCACTTGAGAAGGTCTAATTCTACGATGGTCTACAAATCTCATCATGGGATCTCCCCGTCCTAGTCGATATACCTCCTTGGGTCTTCTGTAGTGGCCAGGTTCCTCTCCCAATGGTACTCCTAATCCATAATTTCTAACAGTTCTAGCAAGAGATGGTTCATCTCTCCGAACTCGTTCTCGGGGTGTTCTTCCAGGCTCAGTTGACCCCTGAGTCTTTGGCTTACTCTCTCCTTGATACTGTGCATAGAGTGGTGGTTCTTGTAAATCCCTTAACCCTCGTGTGGTTTGATAACCCTCTCGGGTTCGGTCTTGTTCTAATGTAGCACTTTGTTGAAGCCATGCCTGCAATAATGGCTGAGTAGCTAGTTCATCCTAGTAGTTGGACGTCGGTTGTCGGGTAGAATGTGAGGTAGCGTCATACTCTTCTGAAAAGGGATTTGTCAACTTGCTAGGGGTGTAGGTGGCTCTTGATACTTCTTTGGAGCCATAGGTCGATGCTCCCGGAACTGTTGCCTTTTCAACCTCTTCTGGGAGAATATGTTTTTATTCTCGCCCGTATCTGTCAACAAAAACAATATCCTTCCCCATAGCAGTTTCATAAGAAAATAAGTAAAGAACCTTGTCTTTGCTTAATTTGTTTGGGTATGGTTCCTTGCATCAAAAGTAAGAGACTATTCCCTCGCTTTCATGCTTGTAAATCCCTACATTCTCATTATAGGTTGGGACCCTGGTTGTTTTCTTATCATACATAAAAAGCGCTCCAGGTTGATCAATGTTAGGAGGCGGTTCTTGGGTTTCTGAAACCATTTTCCCTTTTGCCACGTTATCCCCATATCTGTTGTAATCTTCAGGGTTACTCACTATCAAATAGTGGTTCCCCTTTTCGTCTCGGAATCTGTCACCATCATCATAGACTCGAATTATCTCTAGTCTCTGAGCCGGTCTTTCTTCAATAAAAATACACTTGCGTCCCCGATAGTCAGAATAAACTAAGGCTCCCCTCGAGTTAGTTCCTTCCAAGAAGATTATAGTGAACTTGGTTTCGTTAAAGGGATGTAGGGAGGTGCTCCCCCCTGGCATTGGTCCTTCACTGTTGAAACCTCGTGGCTGTTGACTCCCCATCATGAATAAGGACTTTTCCGAAGAATTGTCAGTATCACTACCCTCTTCAATGATTGGTGCTAATGGGTCTAGTCTCGTATGAGTTACACTCTCTTCGGTGGACGTGGTGCTTACTTGACTTTTGACACTTTTAGCTCCCGACTTAACAAAGGCTCCTGACCTTAAATACATAAGAATGAAAGTTGGGTTGCAAACTTAAAGCTTACCCGGACTCCTTCTTCCTATGTGGCTTTGTGATGATCTCCTTCTGGGATCTACACAAGGATGGTTAGTCTGTTCACAAGGGTTTTCCCTGAATTACCAAAAAATCTTTCAAGTATATACAGCAACCCCTTAGTCAGTTTTCTGGTGGTCCAATTTCAAATATGAAATGATGGCTGGGATCTGTATAGAGAGTATGTCCTAGCAGTATAGTCACAAATTGCAAAAAGTGTCTGAATCACTACTTTCTTAGTCTATCGCGATAGACTGACAATTTGCTCAACACAAGCCAATTCAAAATTTTGACTTTACCCTTGAGTTCCAGTTACCCTCTATAGCCTATCCCTCAAGTTTTATGAAGTTTGGACACTTGGGTTGGGTTTTGGTCCCATTTTAGTATTTCAGTCAGAGCTTGGTTCTCTATCTGACCCTTAGATTGATCTTCAGTGATCTAAATGCCTTGAATTTTGGTGTGTCTGCTATATAGGCCCTGATAAAGCTCTCCCTAGGAGAAATTTGAAAGAAAAGTTCCCCAGCAGCTGTTTCCTTGGTCTATCGCGATAGACTTGGCACTTTCTCCAATTTTAGCATTTTTCTCAAGTTTTCTCCACAGTTGGTTCAGCCTCCCCTTGTGTAGTGCATTGACCAATTTTGGCACTGTTTGGACATTTGGTCAAAGACTTCTTGCCCTTGTCTCTGAATTCAGACTCTAAACACCAGTTTTGAAGTTTTGTGGTCAAGATGGTATTCAAATTCACTCAATTTTTGTGAGTACCCTTGTATTGATGTGTTAAACCTGTGGTATAAAGGTCTTTTCCTTGTTGCTAGTCAATCACCACCTTCATCAGTCTATCGCGATAGACCAGGCAGAGAGCAATGGGGATTTAATTTTTTGTCTGTTTTTGCATAGTCTTGTTCCCTGTGCCCATATAAGTCTATCCCCCAAGTTTTATGAAGTTTGGATTTATCTTGACCTTAAACTCAAGCACTTCACAAATTTCACTTTTCTGTGACAATTCATAACTCCATTGCTCTTGAAGTGATGCAAATTTGATGACACTTCATCTTAAACTTGTGAACATCAGTCGTACCTCATGACACAGTCAGTTTACCCTAGGCTAATGGTTATATCTCTTCTTGGCCTCTTTAGGTTTACTTAGTGTTTCCTTATGACAATCACCTGTTTCTTTTTTGTTGGTTTTGGTCGCAATTTTTTAGAGTGTTGGATCATAAATTTCAATGTCGACTCTTTTCACCCCCTTCAAGGGTATATGGGGTGGGTTTTGCTTTCAAGGCAAGCAAACAACCTTATTGTTTCTTCTTTTTGTTTGTTTTTTGCGTTTTTACAGCGTTTTTCTACTTTATTTCTTCACAAGTATAAAAATCATTCAAAACCAAAAACCATAACTCCACATTATCCTACTTAACTAAATCTAACTAGTCGCAGACCCTCGACAAGACACAGGCTTCCTGGCTATCCACTAGACCTCAGGATACTCTATCCCGGATCTTGTTCTAAAAGTTTAAGCTCTTTCTAGTAAAAACTAAAGTAAGCTAACCATCACATGAGTGACGTAGATCTCCCTACTTAAGGTTTTGTGTCCTCGGCAGCGGCGCCAATGTTTTAGGGCAAAACTACTCCCCTGTTCATACTCACGAGCACGACACAGACAACATACTTATCATCCGGTGACACGACTAACCCGTAGGTGCACGTAGGCAATCTCATTAGCTTGTCAGGCTGAGACCAATCTACACATACGCACTTTTATGATGCATCAATCATTAACCCCGGTAGAATGCAACCCACTCTATCCCTAAACGCTCACAACACCGTTTACACTTCCAATGAGCTCGGAATCGCATCAAACTTACTAGGCACCATCCTCTCATTAGGATATACTTACCTATAAGTCCAATCTCACCAGATTTGAACCCTAGTTATCTCGAATACAATCGCGATAGACTAACATGTCATAATACAAAAGTGGGCGAAACTTAAGTTTATGAGTATCTATGTGTAGATAATCTCTTTATCATTTCATAAAGCACTTGATTATTGAGAACAGACACTTTTTGTGCTACTTACAAGCAAAACAAGCTCGAGGAAGGATCGATCGCGATCAGCTTGAAAAGGTGAATGCGTGGCGTGGGCGCGTAGGTCTCGGAGAGACTACCGCGATGGTGTGGTCACGTCGTGAATACGGTGAGGGAGAAGCGCGTAACGAAGAGGATAAGACACTCTCTCTCTCTCTCTCTCTCTCTCTCTCTCTCTCTCTCTCTCTCTCTCTCTCTCTCTCTCTCTCTCTCTCTCTCTCTCTCTCTCTCTCTCTCTCTCTCTCTCTCAGACTCGTACGACACAGAATTAATATTCAAATGTTATTCAAAAATGGTTCTAAGGTGACTTTTATACTTTAGTCACCTTAGCTCAAAAATGTACATGGGGTTCTCTTACTCCTTATTACAAAGTGGGAACAAATCTGAGTCCTGACTAACTAATTAATCTTTACATAACCCAGACAAATGGATCAAAATGATAAAACGTCTTTGAAATAAAATGGGAATTTGATATGCTTTACAAGATGGGCTCATTACAACAGTTGGACCAATGGGGCTCCAACACATATGCAATCCACCAAAGGGGATATTCAAAAATATTGAATATGCAATGATAAATAGAGAGGACCTTATATTCTACCAAGATGTCAAAGTATATAAGTGAAAAAGGGCTGGATGCTTTTTTGAATCTCAAGAGCAGGTGTAGGTATCCTTTCGGTTAAAGTGTTCTTTCCCTAAGTAGCTTAGAAGCAAGGAGAAGCCACATGTGTTCATGTTGCCAAACATGTATTTATTCAGGAGAAAATTAGATTGTATGAGGGAATTGGCACAAACATGGCAATGGAAATGGCATGTTCTAATGTAATATAAAATTTGGGAGCACTATGCAAGGAAACTTGCATATTTTCTCTTTTTTTTCAAACATAATACAATGAAACAACACATGATAAATACTAATCACATCCAATATTCTTAGAAATGTCCTAACAAACATATCTAGCTATTTTATGTTTTATATTATGTATAAAACATAAAACAATCTAACAACACATCATAAATAATAATTACATCCAATATGCTTAGAAATATCATAACAAACATATCAAACTATCTTTTGTTTTATATTATGCATGATACATTTGTTGGAGCTATATATGGCTCACTCTACTTATCTTGTCCTCAATATGAACTCAATATGAATCCGTCTATGGGAGCATACATGATGTGTCTCGTCTTGTCTCTCTCTCTCTCTCTCTCTCTCTCTCTCTCTCTCTCTCTCTCTCTCTCTCTCTCTCTCTCTCTCTCTCTCTCTCTCTCTCTCTCTCTACATCTCAACATGGTATCAGAGTGGGAACAATCATGCAACAATTCCCCTCATAGAGTGACAAAACAGATTATGTGTGTTCGGTTTTCTCGTAAGATTCATGATTTCTCCAAATTTTATTTTTGAACATTGATTCTTTTTAACCATGATTATTTTGTGCTAAGAAGAATATGATTAATGTTTTGTATAGTGGTTATTGCTAATCGATCATTGATTACATTTAATTGTAGATTTGTGTTTTTGACACCCTCAACTTTTTCTCAATTTTTTAAGGGTATTTTTTTAGAATTTGGAAAAACGAGAAAGTGTAATGGATTCCAAAACTTGTTCATCTACTTGTGCTCTTTGACTTGAGTCCAGGTTTGCAACAAATGGAGTTTACAGCAGAAAGTTATATTGCTTTTACTGCAATCGAGCTTCGTGCAAGTTTCGTCTTCGTGAAGGGTCCATGATCGTTTTGCTATTTTTAGTATTAATTTTTGCGATCAAATTTAGTGTTCAACTACTCGTATTGTAGTCGTCAATCTAGCTTGCATCACATGTCACTCTATTTTCCTCAATTTTGTATCTCACGTCACTCTATTTTTGTCAATTTTGCATCTCACATCACTCTATTTTGAGGACTCTTTTATTATTGAAGTCCCTGTTTTTTGAGTGCCATCTTTTATCATCTTTGAACTTTTGAAGATTGAAAAAACAAGACTGTCATATTATTCTTTCGTTCTTAGTAGGGCCTTCATCATATATGTGTTAAAGTTTAGGCATCTCAAGTAAACTGCCCAATGTGATGCCATTATTTAGTTTGGTTTTAAAGTATTTATTTTACTAATTTGTCAAAGTATTGGGTAGGGCAACTAACTAGGATTGCTATATAAGAAACCCCTTGCCTCCATTGTATACACATTCACTTATTCATTGCCAAGGTTGATTGGTTCAGGAGACTCTCTCTGTCTCTCTCTCCCTCTCTCTCTCTCTCTCTCTCTCTCTCTCGTGCTCACTCCCCTTGGTCTCTACGTTTTCACATCGTCGACTTTGACATGGTATCAGAGCGGGGTCATGCTTGAAGACCTTGGTATGGCAGAGCAGCTTGGAGAAGAGGAGAAGAAGAAGAAGTGGGAAGCCCCCCTTGTTGGTCGTCGGCATCCCTAGCTGCACTCCACGTCCCCTCTGCTCCCAAGAGTTCTAAAATACTGCAGTACAGTGGCACCATCCTCTCCCTTGCTTGCGCTGCATTTCAAAATGCACTCAACAGAGCCGACGGGTGAGTGTAACCCCCATACTTGCTGTGTTTTGAAATATTGTTGTTAGTAGCACCCTGCCCCCCCTCCTGCGCGTTTTGGAATGTTTCACATTTTCATGCCCTACTCTCTCCTCTGCATGCTCGTTTTTAAAGGCACAATGGCCAGAGTTTTGGAAAGCTAGGCTAGTAGCCCAGCATAGCGACAACCCCCCCCCCCCCCCCCCCCCCCCCCCAATTGGCATGATCATTTTAAAATGTTGTTTGCTAAAGGTAGTGGGCTCTTTGGTACAGTGAGATCAACAAGGATATGGAGAGTGTGTTGCGGGCTTGTGATTGCCCACTGGGCAATGGTGGTGAGCGGCTTGAGGAGTGTCCATTCAAGGAGCAGCCTTGGCTTTGGAGAAGGAATCAAGAGAGGGTGTGAAAGATTGCCTTTGGGTATTGGCTTGGTGTCAATCTTGCAGCTCTTGGAGGTGAGGATTGCAGAACCCCGGGAGAAGTTTATTGATTGGCTTGGTTTGTGCGGCCAATTTTGAAGTGCAAGAAGGTACCAGATTACCAGTTCTTTGCAACTTCAACATGGCCTCCCTTGCTCGAGCATGCCCAACAACAACGACCAAAAGCAACCAAAAGCTATGATAACCGATTGTTAACCATCCATTTAGCGGCCTGTACACCAGCACAGTTCTCAAGGAGCCCAATAATTTTTTTGGCTCGAGTTTGTGAAGTCAAAAGCAAATGGAGGAGTTTGCTAGAGGACAATGGAAAAGGTCAGTTGGACAAGGATGGAAGCTACCTCGATACCCAAGAGGTACGACCACAGTCATGATTGTGATCCGGCACTTTGTTTGGCTCGCGAGTTTGAAGCCAAAGGCAAAAGCAGGAATTCACAGATAGACAAGAAACAAAGGAAAGCTGGATAGAGATTATGATAATAAAGATTTGGCAGAGGAGATCAACATGGATTCAGCCAGATGGATTTAGCCAAAGAGAGGCTTGTGAGTGGCAGAGAGGGGCAAGCACTGCTCCCTATAATTAATTTGGACCCTTGTGTTGGAGTTCAAGTTATTGGTGTTTGGATCCGTAGGTCAAAGTTCAACGCACACGCATCTAGCAGGAAGCCAATCAGATGTCTAAAACACTATGGATGGGCTAGCCAATTTATTGTTGTTGGTCATATTATGGACAGTATGTGTTCCAACAATTCATTATCTTGGAGTTTTATATTTTGGACGCGATGTGTTCATAGTTCATGAATGGGGATTATTGGACATAGTATGGTCTACAGTTCAAAGTTTCTACAAAGGCAACCAATTCTCAAGCTGGCATTACTTTCAAGTACAAAGTTGAGGAGAGAAACATCAATGTGTATCCAATTGTGGTGGCCACTTTTTGGGGTATCCATGGTAGCTTCTTCATCGACTTGGTCTCACTATTGTTGTCCATTATGAGTTGCAGAGTGCGTGTTAAAGTTTAGGCATCTCAAGTGAATTTCCCAATCTCATCCCATTATTTAGTTTGGCTTTAAGGTATTTATTTTACGCATTTTTCAAAGTCTTGGGTAGGGCAATTTACTAGGCTTGCTATATAAGCAACCCCTTGCCTCCATTGTATACACATTCAGTTAGTCATTTCCAAGGTTGATTGGTTCAAGAGACTCTCACTCTTGTTCTCTCTCTCTCTCTCTCTCTCTCTCTCTCTCTCTCTCTCTCTCTCTCGTGCTCACTCCCCTTGGTCTCTACGCTTCCTCATCATCAACTTTGACAATGTGGTGTGCAAATTATGTGATCTTATCTTATACATCTTCCCACAATCAAATATGGATATGAATATTCTTGTCAATGGTTTTCCTTTTGGACGGTGTTATGTTCATCCTTTTCAAGGCCAAGGATTTCCTAGTTGAAAAGGGAAGATGCCCTTATTTCTTGAAGGCGATGAAGTCTCTGATATTGTTCTTAGAAATCATGCATGCCCATCTCAACCTATTGATCCAAATCATTATAACTTTCTTGTCACTAAAGGAGCTGTATTTGAAGAGTGGCATCTTACGTATATGAATTGGCAGCAATGTGATAAAGTGGCTTGTCAATACATTTTTCTTCTCTCATTGATTCTCTTCTGCTTGATGTGTATGAACTTCCTACTTCCCATGACATATGAAAGTTACAATATGAAGTTGGTACTGCTATGACGGGACATATTGAATCTCTCAAATCTATTATTAATCAGCTTGTTGTTGGTGGTGATCATGTCCCCCAAAAACAATTGATATAGTTCTCCTTGATACAGTGAAGGACTCTTCCTTTGATAACATTGTTACCATTGTTTCTAACAAGAATGGTCTTGATTTTGACCAAACTTGCAAATCTTTGATTGAATACTCTCAACGTCAAGAACGACGTAATGATAGTGATAGCCGTTTTTCAGCTCTCTGTAATTGCCATAGTGAGTTATCTCACCCTATCAAATCACTCAAACACTGTGGTTACCCTCACCCTTTCACTGTATATAGGTGCGTGTGAGTTAGGGGACTTTTCCCATATCTCCTTACTGAAATAAAAAACCCTCAATTAGCTAGTCATTAGGCTAGTTGAGCCAAAAAATATAAAAAATATAAGTATATTATGGCCCATGCGTATGTAAATATTTCTTTGTATATAGGGCCTAAATAAAAGTTTTTTTCATAATTATTTTGGTATTTCTACCTAGGTGTGTGTTATTTATGCTCTGTACATTGCCTCACCATTACCACAATTTTTCTTACCATTTTTCATACTCTTTATTCCATATAGAAATATTTTCATGTAAGCTTCTCTTATATTTGGTGTAACTCCACCCCAACAAAAATCCAAAAAAACTAGTTTTATTTATGTGTATATTTTTTCACTATTCTGATTTTTCCCTTCCTACATCTATTTTGTTTTTTTTCTAAAAAATTAGAACACCAAAAATATTTATTTTTTTATGGTAGCCTCATAATGAGAGAGATTTCTTTTGACCCCTTTATATTTTTTCCACTTATATTATTTATATTTGACATGTACATATTTTTTAGACCCCTCAATATTTGATTTTCTTAGTTGTACTATTCACTTATATCATGATCTCAACAATATCCTCAATTATAGACCTACCAAATAAGGTCAAGGGTAGGTGGCATGCATACATGCACTATGGAGGGCTCACTCTTGGAGGTATTCAAAAGAATCATCCAAATAAGGACCCCACAAGGACTTTGTGCAGTGGAAAAAAACGATCGGTTTTGCTGAATTTTTAAAGTTCACTTGCTCTCCGAATTTGAAAAGGTGATACAAACAAAAGTTGTAGCTCGTGGGTTGAACTTTTGCCTCAAATCTTTTCATATTTTTTTGATCTACGAGCTGTGAGCTATGATTTTATTAGTGGACCCCAGTTTTCCCATGCTATGCAGCCACACTCTCTCTTCCACTTTATCATTTTTCTCTTTCACACACACTTCTCCACTCATCATCCCCACCTCTCTCACCACTCCTCTCTGCACCCTACTCACCTTCTCCTCAACCTTGAAGAATAAGAGAAACCATGGTGAACTCATACCTCCCACACACAATTCCATTCCAAAATTGACCACCTAGTCTCATTTTTCCTCCTCCAAATTACCCATATCTATCAAAAAAACCACAAAATTCAGCCTCTTCTCTTAAAAGACAGCATCATGGTGGTTGATTACTCAGCTTCAATTACCTTGTCTCTCAAGGAAGATCAAGAGTGGAGAAAAAATGTACCGTCAAAGCTAGTGGACCGTCAACAAGCGTCAAAATTGGCCCTACTCAAGACACTTGGAGCATCAACCTTGTAAGAAATCGACCTTTTCTTACCTTTTAAGAGTTTTTCTTCCTTGTTTGTATCCTACATGGATACTCCCATTGTAAATATTCAATTCCATTTGTAAATTAATACTAACTCTACTAACACTTACCCACTATGAAAAGTCCTATCACCTCCATTTCTCTCCTCTCTCTTTCCCCACCAACTTCTTGATAATTCCAAGCAAAAGAAATTAGGTAAATTGCTGAAAATCTAGCCCAACCATGGTTAGAGAAGTAACCCTAGCCTTCAAAATTGCTATAAAAGGAGGGTGTAGCTAGCACAAAAAAGGGGGAAGAAAGAGCACTATGCTATAGCTTGAGAAGCCAAGCTCAACCTCTTGAGAAGGAGCTCTTGAGTGGAATCTCATTGGCATTAGGCATATGTATGTGTTGTATTAGGGGTGATTAGCAAGGGAACTCTATGCCATTGTAAGAGAGAGTGATCATTCAATTGAGAGTAGGAAATCTATCATTTCTCCTACTAGTGTAAGCCCAACATTTGCTGAATCAAGGAGGGTGAATTTGGACTAAGCATGGATACCTTGTCTCCCTTCCTACGTGAATTCATGGACAATAATGATGTGTAAGTGTCTTGGTGTTTTATTTAAGTTCTTGATAGCTTGTCTCCGGGTATTGTTATCAATTTAGCCATAAATCCCACATGCTATAAGAGGGCGACAGGGTGGAGAGGACTCCCCTGGCCTTAAGACAGTGATTGGGGTGGCTTTTTTCTTGTGATGTGTTGTGGTGTAATTTACTCAGGCTATGTTGAACAAATACTAATCTCACTTTGATTGGTCATGACAGATTTGTAAGAAGGCATTAGTGCAACAAGCACCCCCTTCCCCCTTCTCTTTCTTTCTTACATATATATATTTATGTTTGTTTGATCATTAACGATACACTTCAAAGCAGCCCGAGTACCATCTCTCTCTCTCCCTCTCTCTCTCTCTCTCTCTCTCTCTCTCTCTCTCTCTCTCTCTCTCTCTCGTGTTTTAGTGTGTGAGAGTGTTCCATTGGTGTTAGGGTTAGTGTAAATTCCTTGCTTGTTTGTGGGTTGCTCTAACGATTCTCCTCTTTTGCGTCCTAGTTCGCTCTTAAACTAGGTGGTGCCCCTTGTGTAGTTGGGATTTGGCTGTGGGTTTGTTGTTTTGGTTTGTGTTGTGTTGTGCCCCAGCCCCATTGAGCAGCACGGGAGCCTTGAAGGGTGTCTAGAGGTTTCTCTTCTTGTTGCCCGCCCCGTACCGCTTCAATAGTCATGATGAAGCTATGATTTCACAAGAGGACACTGACTCACAATAGATGGAACGTGATTTTTATGCTCAAAGGCATCCATTTCAATGAGGAAACCATAGAGGTGGTCGTTGCAAATTTCCTAGCAAGCACTTCTCTTACTGCCTGCAACAAAAATGACCATACTCAAGATGATTGTTGGGCACGTCAATATGATGAAAAACACAATATTACCACTACACAACCATGTTTATCTAGATATTTTTCCTCTTCTTGTGAATATTATGGACAATATGATCATCTGACTCATATGAGCTATAAGAATCAGTGAGTCAACACAGATTGTAGTAGAGCATATGCATATGCTACTGAACATTGTACCAATATTGTACCAAAAACAAGTTACATCCTATGTTCGGTTGCTCCAGAAAGAATACTTTATGTACGCATGCAATGGTTCACTTTTTATTATAGATTCTGGTGCTACAGGAAATATGACATATCAGTCTCAGTGGATTCATAACTATCATCCGTTACCAGTTCAATGTGTTTTTTAGTATCTTACAGATGATACGACTTGTCAAGTAAAGGATATTGTACACTTATATCTTGGTACCTTATCTTATTCCACTCAGGTTTTGCGAGGGATACTACATGTTCCAGATATTCACCGTAATTCTCTTTCGGCTACTAGACTTATTGATCTTGGTCTTTTTATTGGATTTGATCATACCATATGCCACATTGAGAAAGATGGACAAAATATGGAAATTGTGAGTTTTGTGCTTTTGGGAAACATAATCATAAATCCTTTCCTCTCTCAAGTACAAATCATTCTCATGATATATTGGATCATATTCATACTGATATATATGGACCTCTACCTTCTTCGAGATCACAATATCGTTACTTCATTATGTTTATTGATAATTACTCAGTATACTACTATTTTTCTACTTAGAAAAAAATATGAGACCTGATCTGTTTTCAAACAATTCCACAAGGATGCAAAATATCAAATCGATTGTCGCCTCAAGAAGCTTCATAGTGATAATGGAGACAAATATGTTACTCAAGAGTTTTCAAGTTGTTGTGGTGATAGTGGCATTCATGTGGTGATAGTGGCATTCATCATGAACACACTATTCCATATTCACCTCAGTAGAGCGGCGTTACTAAACAAAGAATCGCACTATTCTTAATGTTGTAAGATGTATGTTGATTCATTCTAGGTTATCTCGCATTTTTTGGACTGAAGCTACTTTGACAACAGTATTTATTCAGAATCATCTTCTTACTACTGCACCTTTCAATAAGATACCCATCACAACATGGACATGCGACTTTCTTTTTGTATCTCATTTTTGAACCTTTGAATGTATTACGTATATTCATGTTTCCAGAGAAACATGAACAAAGCTTGATTCTCTTGGTCGCAAAGTTATTTTCATACGATATTCTGACACTTCCAAAGGCTACAAATTCTATGACCCTTCCTCCAAGAAAGTAATCATGAATCATGATGCTACTTCAAACAGTCTATGGGAGGCTTCCTGGTCCATGGACAATATTGATGATACTAAATCATTACTTCAGGCTTTTCCATTTCTTTCAAATGATGAAACTCTTCCTATAGAATAGCTTTCCTCTTCACAACCATCTATTCTCAATGTTACAAACGATGATATTGACATTCTTGTTGATCTGCCTATTGATTTTGAACATGGATTATGTCATGTTTATGATGATGATATTGTTGATAATGTTGTCTCTACTTCTGAAGATCCCATTACTTACAGTGAAGCTCTATTTTCTCCATAAAAGGATCAATGGCAAGAGGCTATGGAAGTGGAGTACAATTCTCTTATCTCTAAAGATATACGGACACTAACTAAACTACCTCCTAGTGTACATCTATTAAGTGTAACTAGGTATATAATACAAGAGCAGATGAATCTTTTGACAAGTTCATGGCACAATTATTTGTGAAAGGTTATTCCCAAGTTGTTGGTGTTGATTATCAAGAGATCTTTTCACCAGTTGTTTGTATTACAAGTGTTCAAATTTCTATTGGCATTTGATGTTCAATTTGCTTTAGAAGCTCATTAAATGGATGTACAAATTTCTTTCTTGAATGGTAATTTGGAAGAGGAAATTTATATGGATCCACCAGCATGGTTTGTTATTCTAGGTAAGGAAGACCTTGTTGCTCAGCTTCATAAGGCACTATATGGTCTCAAACAAGCTTTGTGGGCCTGGTACACAAAATTCGGCCTTTTCTCACCTCCAAAGGATTTTTTCTTGCTCTTCACACCCCAACTTATATATAAAGCGCCAAGGTGGTAGCTTTGTGATTCTTGCTCTTTATGTAGATGATACCATCCTTGTTTCCAATGATTTGGAATTTCTTCAACAAGTGAAAAAGTGGTTGTCTTCAGCATTTGATATGGTGGACCTTGGAGAGCTTCACTCCTATCTTGGCATTCAGATTCAAAGGAGCCGCATGGAAGGTATTTTTCTCCTTTGACAATCAAAGTTCATTGCAGATACTATTCAAAAATTTGGTATGGAATCTGCACATTCAATTAACACATTGGTGCATCCAAAGTCACTCCAAGCTAGGAAGTGGTATATGCTAGGCAAAGACTGCAAGAAGGTGCAATGCAAAATCCTAGAGCAAGTATGGAGTCCGTAGGCAGACTGGTGGCAGTGGGAAAGTATGTTTAAAGTAGTTTTTTAGGCCAAAAAGGTTTCAAGAAGGGTCAACATGGGAGAGCAAGTAAAGGTGCCCGAAGTGCCAAGTCAGTGCTTTGGAATGTAGTGTTCAATGTTCTCTAGAATCCGGTCCAGATGGCTCTTCAAATGGAGCCCGAGTGCTCAAGATAATGAAGTTCAAAGTTAGAAGGTATTGCAGATCCCCGACGGGTAGGGCAGTTGGGGACAGATGGCCGGGAGGAAGATGGCCAAGCAGAGCAAGCGGAGTCAGGTCGGATGCAAGGGAAGGTGTCCCATGAGATGTGTGTGTGTGTGTGTCAGAGAGAGAGAGAGAGAGAGAGAGAGAGAGACAGAGAGAGAGAGAGAGAGAGAGAGAGAGAAAGAGAGAGAGAGAGAGAGAGAGAGAGAGAGAGAGAGAGGGCCACCCGGGGGGGCCGCCATGTGAGCAAAGGGTAGAAGGGTGCAATCCAAGGAGATGGCCGAGAGGAAGATGGCCAAGCAAAGCAAAGGGCCACCTAAGAACCAAGAGGGAAAGTGAGGAGAGAGAAGGCCGGGGGACGGTAGCTCAATCAAAGGGCCGGACAAAGATGGTCAAAGGGAAAGTCAAACAAGCAGTGCAAGCTCAAGCTTCCAAAGGGTGGAAATAAACGAGGAAAATCTAAAAAATAAAAAAAATGGCAAGGGGCACTAGCGACATCGCTAGTGCACCCGCCCTTTCAAGAGCACAAGCAAAAGCAAACAAAAGAAAGTAAATATAAGCAAAGCGTCTCCCCCTTCCAAAGTTTCCAAATTGGGATGCCAGATGGGCCAATGAGAGGACAAATTCTAAAGTTGAAGGGCCCCCACTGTAAAAGCCATTTTTTTAATGAAAATGGAGGCTTTTTTTGTGTTGTTTCAAGCCTACAGAGGAGATCTCTTTGGCAGTAGAGTGTGCCAGTCAAATCCCTTTGTAATGTTTTCTTGAAAATGGCCATGGTGATGGCATTGCAAGCTCTATACATGCCTTTTGAAGCATAATCAAACCACTATTGCCCAATTCTGTTTTTGCTTCCCCTTCCCCGGGCCCCCTTCTCTTTCTCTTGCTCTTGTGTCTCTCCGCGGTGCCGGTAGTGTGGATGTGTGTGCCCCCCGAGACTGTTGGTGTTTTGTGTGAGAGAGTGAGATTGAGTGGCGGTGTGCGTGTGTAAGGGGGCAGACCGACCGTGGCAGTAGGTGTGAGTTGTGTGGTGGACTTGTGGAGTGTGTAAGGATTGGAAAAAGAGTAGGTGGTGGTCTGCTACTGTGGAAGTGTGTTTTTTAAAGGTGTTTTCTGAGAGGATAGGGGTGGTGTGGATACCCTAATCTATAGAGAGGCCTTTGTTGTTGTCTCGGGCCGTGTTCCCCCATTCTCCTTCTCCACCTTCTAGTGCCCCCTTAGAGGAGCACGCTGATTGCTCTGAGTTGATTGAAAAGAATCAGTTTTATGCATTGAAAGTCATGGTGGCTAGAAGATATGGGTTGTTTTTCACAGGCGAGGATGGCCCCGACAAGTGGATGTCAGATTTCGAGTTGTATATGCTATCGTTGTGTCAGGCCAAGGGCTAGAGGGCAGGGCCTGTGACCTAGAGGAGTCAAGTACTTAGGCCAAGGGTCGGACTCAAGGTGTGGACAAGGGATCCGTTTAGGGCAAAGGGCCATGGGCTCTCCTATAATAGGTTGGTTAGGAGGAGGATCCGTCATTCAGTCTCCATACGAAAGCCATGTGTCTAGGTGTGGCTCAAGATGTGAAGGTTAAGGTGATGGGCATATAATGCCTGATAGACTTTTTTGTGATGAAAGCAGGGGATAATGCTTATCCAATCATTTTGGCTAGGCCATGGCTTTTAGCAATAGGTGCTAAGCAGGATTGGGAGAGCAAAGTGCTCACTTTGCCTAACAAAGAGAAGGGGAGACAGATTGTGCTAGATTTGAAGACCAAGGAGAGTAGTTCTCGTCCTATGGCAGTTAAAGATGAAGGCAACATGACAAGCTACGAGTATGAAATAGATGGCCTATGGCAAAGGCTACACTAGCATAGAGGAAGAGGAAAGCAAAGAGGATTTGCTAAACATTAAAACAGATCTTTTTGGGATCACCATAAAGAATTTATGTGTAGTTGAGGAAGGCCCTGCTGACCTTGCTGAAGACGAAATATGGGGTGAAATTTTGTCTTGATTGTCCAATGATGTGATGGTAGAGTAGGTGTTAGAAGGGCAAATGGAGGTAGATTGTGAGAGTGAAGTGGAAATTCCAATTCTGGGAGATGATCAACTTAGCCCATTCTATGGTGGACAGGTTGGAGATTTGGTAGAGCAGGTTCTTGAAGTTAAAGAACGGGGTGTGAAGCCACTCCTCGAACCAGTGAGAGAGTCTTCAAATACCAAATTACAAAGAAATCTGAGCTATGCTTAGCCATGCAGTTGGTGGATGCAGATGACTATGTACTGGAGCTTAATGTTATTCTATTGGTGAGTATGCTATTGGAGGTTGCTTTTTGCAAATAACTTTACATGGACCGCAAGGCTTTCCTGGTGTGGGTCATGCTACAGAGTCTTTTTTACCAGGCGGTTCAAATATGGTTGATGAACAACCATGCTATGGAGCGCTTCAAGAGAGCTCCATGGTCTATGGAGGAGGTCGGAAAAGTGGGTATGCATGTTTTGCAGTTAGATGGGAAGGCAGCAAGAGATCATGATATGGAGCAATAGGAGGAACAAATGGGGAAGGCTAAGCCGAGTTTTCTCGATACAGAAATGCAAAGAGGGAGTTGGGCGATGAAGTATGAGCATTTTAAGTTCAAGAAGAAGTGGACAAGTTCGTATAAAGTGAGGAATGCCTTTTTGAATGGGACCCATCAGCTGGTAAGAGCAAATGGTAAGCTTCTTAGGAACAGGGTGAATGGTGTGCAGCTCAAGTTGTATTTTGAAAGGTATCTAGTACCTAAGGTGCATCATATTTTAGCCAAGGGAGGTGGGAAACCCACCTAAATTATGCAGTGTGCGAAGGGAGATCAAGTTTTCTGTATAGAGCCTTTACATAGGGTTGTGGTTTTATGAGTGCCTAGAGTTGTGAGTTTGGGGTGCAAGTTTCTAAAGGTTTATAAATGTGCTTTTGGTCGAACATAAATGTTTTGACGAGTGGGCTGGGCAATGATGGTGTAGTCAAAGTGGATCCAAGATTGGAAGTGATATATGCATGGCAAAGGCTGCAAGCAGGTGCAATGCAGAAGGCTAGAGCAGGTATGGAGTCCCTGGGCAGACTGGTGGCAGTGGGAATGTATGTTTAAAGTGGTTTCTTAGTCCAAAAAGGCTTCAAGAAGGGTCGATATGAGATAGCATGTAAAGGTGCCCAAACTGCCAAGCCAGTGCTTTGAAATGTAGTGTTTGATGTGCTCTAGAAGCCGATCCAAATGGCTCTTCAACGGAGCCTCGGTGCTAAAGATACTGAAGTTCAAACTTAGAAGGTGTTGCAGATCCCCTACAGGTACAGATGCAAGGGAATGTGTCCTTTGAGATGTGTGTTTGTGTGTGTGTGTGTGTGTGTGTGTGTGTGTGTGTGTGTGTGAGAGAGAGAGAGAGAGAGAGAGAGAGTTTAAGGGCCGCTCGGGGGGGGGGGGCATGTCAGCAAAGGGTAGAAGGGAGTAGTCCAAGGAGATGGCCGGGAGGAAGATGGCGGAGCAGAGCAGAGGGCCACCTAAAGGCTGGAACCAAGAGGGAAAGTGAGGAGAGAGAAGGCTGGGGGAGGGTAGATCAATCAAAGGGCTAGACAAAGATGGTCAAAGGGGAAGTCAAAGGAGTAGTGCAAGCTCAGCCTTCCAAAGGGTGGAAATAAAGGAGGAAAAAATAAAAAATAAAAAATATGCCAAGGGGAACGAGCGACATATCTAGTGCACCCCCCCTTCAAGAGCACAAGAAAAAGAAAGCAGATAGAAGCAAAGCGGCTCTCCCCTTCCAAAGTTTCCAAATTGGGATGCCAGATGGGCCAATGAGAGGGTAAATTCTAAAGTTGAAGGCCCCCCACTAGGAATGCCATTTTTTTAATGAAATGGGGGCGTTTTTTGTGCCATTTGAAGCCTTCAAAGGAGAGCTCTTTGGCAGAAGAGTGTGCTTGTCAAATCCCTTTGTAATGTTTTCTTGAAAATGGCCATGGTGATGGCATTTCAAGCGCTATACATGTCTTTTAAAGAATAATTGAACCACTATTGCCCAATTCTACTGTTGATTCCCCTTCCTGCCTTCTCTTTTTCCTCCTCTTGTGTCTCCCCGTGGTGCCGGAAGTGTGGATATGTGTGCCCCCGGGACCGTCGGTGTTTTGTGTGAGAGAGTGAGATTGAGTGGCTGTGTGCATGTGTAAGGGTGGAGGCTGATCGTGGCAACAGGTGTGCATTGTGTGGTGGACTTGTGGAGTGTGTAAGAATTGTAAAAAGAGCAGACGATGGTCTGCTAGTGTGGAAGTGTGTTTTTTCAAGGTGTTTTCTGAGAGTATAGGGGTGTTGTGGGGATACCTTGATCTATAGAGATGCCTTTGTTGTTGTGTCAGACGTGTTTCCCCATTCCCCCTCTCCTACGTCGTGTCTTGCAAGTTCTACAAAGAACGCTTTTGAAAGTGGTGGTTAGCTTGTTTAGAGAGAGAGAGAGAGAGAGAGAGAGAGAGAGAGAGAGAGAGAGAGAGAGAGAGAGAGA
Organism: Adiantum capillus-veneris; assembly: GCF_014529385.1. Taxonomy (NCBI): domain Eukaryota; kingdom Viridiplantae; phylum Streptophyta; class Polypodiopsida; order Polypodiales; family Pteridaceae; genus Adiantum; species Adiantum capillus-veneris. The sequence continues at coordinate 101,714,887 of NC_140950.1, read as the reverse complement.
GAGAGAGAGAGAGAGAGAGAGAGAGAGAGAGAGAGAGAGAGAAGAGAGAGCCAACATTTTTCCTAATTGGTCATAATAACGATAAATTAGAAAATCTCTCCGTTTTAGTCAAAATTTGAATCTTTTGCCAGTAATTACACTAAAACTTGTCCCCGGTTTTCTTAATAAAAAGCTCAAATTCTATTTGGGATTTTACAATTTGAGCCGGTTCAAATACACTAGACCCTAAGTTTTTCCTAACATTGGAGAGATCCATGTGCCATTTTAGGTGGTTAAAAATGCACTAAACCTCGGCATGTTGAGAACAGTAGCTTAAGGGGCACTCACATAACTAACAAAAATGTAGAGCACCACGGGGGATTCAAAAATGTAGGGGAGGAGATGCCACCTACGTGCATCCTGATAAGAAAAAACCCCCTATATAGAATCCCTTGTGTGGTAGTCCAACCCCCTATCTACAAAAATTGAACAATAATATAACCCCCTACATACAATCTATGTAGTATAAACAGGATCCCCTACCTTATATGTATAGGCAATTCTATAGCTTAAAGAGGTTTACAAGAAAATGTTTTACCAAAGTTCACTATATACAAAAACAAAATTTTCAAATCTACATGTGCCACCTACTTTGTAGGACTACCACACAGGATTTAGGGTTTGAAATCAAAGAGTATACCCAATATCTTTGTACTAAAATACCTTACAAAATTTAAAGTGCTTTGATTTAAAATGAATAAATAAACAACCATAACATATAACCACTTAAAATCTCAAGTTCTAGTTAAACAATAACCATAGGTGAACCATACACATGAAAGTTACATACTGAATGCGACGTCTATAAGAGAACTTCATGGTAAAATTTCCCAAAATCAATATAGATTGCACAAATTCAAAATCAAGTCTTTCCAATGTTCAAAATCTAAAAATTCCTTCCGTGTTTGCAAAGTACTTAGTCACATAAAAAGCTTGTTAGCTTGCAAGATGCAACAATTCATATGAGAATTGATGAAAAAGTCATCTCTAAATGGAATAATTTGATCTATTTTTTTATTGTTATTCTGATTCATAACTTACTTCATTCTTACATAATAGAGATAAAAACAATATAACCACCCTTTCAAAGTGACCAAACAGATGCATAACATAATTAAGTTACCTTTCACATAGCCATTAAAGGCTTTGTAGTCGTCGGCATCAAGTTGATATTTTTGGTCTTCACATCGTATGTTGAATTTGCAAGGGAGATTTATGGATTTCAGTGATTTTCCACAAGATCATATGTGTAGCACCATGTTCCATTGCCTTTTGGTCCCACGTTAGATGTATCTCTACATAAGCAAGATGACCAAGAAGATCAATAAGACCTCCTTTCCTCTTACACCTTGAGTTCTCCTTGAAAGATGAGCTTTCAAATAGACCAGCACAATCAAAGCCTATCACAAGACAAGTTCTTGTTTGAAACTTGACCTTTGTCGGGAGAAGGGTGTTGACCTTACTTGAGGTCTACGCAGCACCACCTTGCCAATCGACACAATAGCTATCTGCCACACAAACTTGAGCAGATGCCCGACCAACCCTTTGACCTCCTACATTAGGCAAAGATTCCACAACATAATCTGACATCGGGACTTCCGAGGCTACTTATTCTTGTGCGATTTCTTTAGATTAGACCCCGTCGCCCCATCTTTTGTTGGACTATGGCATAAGCAATAAGTGCATGATGTCTTCAAGGTGTCTAGAATTCCAGCAACTGCTTTGATTGCACGAGCCTACAGGCACCATAAGTCTCTAAGAGGCAATAACATGGCACTTTATAGTAGGGTTGAAACAAGTCACTACCTGTCGATGATACACAGTCCCAATGGAATTGAAAGTCATTGCATTGCTACATATGGAAAAAGTATCCTTTTGGCAAAAAAGTAGCCATCAAGTGACAGCGCAGTAGAAAGAAACAAGGGAAACACCAAAGAGCCCATCTTCACTATTAAAGCTTACCTCAAACAATCCCAAACTAGTGTAAAAATTGTAAGGATTGCGGGTTTTGTAAAAATCCCCATGTTATGTGGGTGGTTGGCACCATATGATCCAGGGGACTACCATGGTATACCTGCTTTAACTCGGTTGATGTATATGCCTTGGGATCCTGGAGGATATTGAAGTGAAAATCAAGGTTGAAGGGAATGTAGTTGTTGTTTTTGTAGCAAATTTCATGGCAGTGGTTTTTTGTTATTATATTTATGCTATACAACGAAGTTCTTCTTTTGGGTTTTGTGATCTCTATGATCAACAGCTAGCTTACAGGGCTATCTTACACTCGATCGCTTTGGGCAATTGAGATATCTTAACTTATTCTTTTTTTTTTCACAAGAAAGGACTTGACGGCCATTCCGTGTGAAAGAGAGGCTAGAGCATACTTGAGCCTGACAAAGCTTCCAGAATCAAGCTTGATGGTCAAGACGTGTGCACGATTAGTTGGAGCATACTTGCGTTTGGTGGAGTTCATGATACAGTTTCAATCCATGGGGTGTGTTGGATATGAGATGAATATGGAATAAATATTTATAAACTATAGCTACTAGATGATGAATCTAAATCATTAAGCAGATAGAAGAAGTTTGCTGAGACCAAAGGTTGTGCAGGTTCAGAGGGGGTGGATGTCGTGTCACTGTGCTTCCACGGTGGGAAATAGAACAGACATAAAGCAGATGAATTGTGTTCCAAAAGCAAGGGAAATTTGGTGTGGATAAGGAAAAATTGGTGTGGATAGAGCTTATTGTTATGCTTGACATTGCCTTGGTTGATATACGGGCCAAACAAGGGTGCTTGGCATTGTTTTGGTTAAAATGGAAGCTGACTGTTAGTTCTGACAATGTTGGTATGTCAAATGTGGCAAAGTAGGCCAAAGATGGTTTTAAAGATCAATTGGTCAAGATTCCTAGAAGTGCTAAAGTTTCATGAATTTTGTCGTATATGATGTGTATGAAGGTCATTATTTAGTAGCTCTCCAGTTGGCTGACATGACGAGCAATCGTGGTTTCAAGTTGGTGACATGGCAGTCAAAGTTAACGATCGGTGGCATGGAAAAGAGAACCAGGTTGGAGATTTTTACCTTGATTATCTAAGAGCGATTTTGGAATCCTTGCAAGGAGAGGCACTCCACCTGGCTGCTTGTCATTGGACGGAGAACTTGGAAAAGGGATGGTGCAAAAATAGAGTGAAGAAAGAGAGCATGTGTGAAGAAAGCAATGGCTTTAAAAAAAATAGAGATGAAAGTAATGTAGCACCGCAAAATATAATCGATGGCCTAGACACACACACACACACACACAGAGAATGTCAAGAGTCATTGTTCTTGATCACAGGCAAGTCCGTGTGAGCCTTTGGCTATGGTGTTAATTGATCGCCTATTTGGTTAGCTAACAGAAGTGGAAATGGAGCCCATAATATCAAGAGTCATTGTTCTTGATCACAAGGAGTTACGTGTGAGACTTTGGCTATGGTGTTAATTGATCGCCTGCTTGGATAGCGAATAGAAGCGAAAATGCAGCCTTCCTTTTGTCTCCACCCTGGTCACTCTTCCATCTTTGAAAATCAGCCCCTCATCTCTTTCATGATTGCGCAATCCCTTTCACAAATGCACGAAATGCATCTCCCTTCGTCTTTATTATAATATGTAAATTTTTACATCTATACATCTTCTAATGCAAAATCTTATTTGTGATGCAAGGTCATAGAGTTTTTGGCAAAGGCTTCAAGGAGAGATGCTATGGAGCCTTCAGAATAAGAGACAAAATAAGAGACGATGTGAAATGTACAACATTGCTTCTCTTGTTTAATTCACACCATTTCCATAGCAAATGAATCAAGGCATACTAGTCTAAATATAAAGAGAAGCTTAACTTAGCTTAAAGCTATAAAAAAAAAACGAGTAGCGCTGCAGGAAAAAGGGAGGCAGAGTTGGTTGCATGGGGGGAGACTTCAGTAAATTCGTCGGCGGCAACGAAAGGAGGAGCGCCAACTGCATGGGAGAACTGCAGTTGCATGTGGAGAAAGGGGGGGCATCCTTGGGCATGAACAAGGGGGCCGCTAGTGCATGAAGTGGAGGAGGAAGGCAGAGGGAGGTGGAAGGTAATCGCAGGTGGCTACAGACTAGAGGAGATCTGGGGCTATTGCTGAAAATGGGGGGGGGGGGGGCTATTGTTGGATGGTAGAGGAGATTATCAGGATCTGCAAGCCAAGGTAGGGGGTGGGGGAGCGCACCAATTAGGGAGGGCGACAGCTATAGGGGAAAAGGTGGGCAATTCGTGCATGCACGTCAAAGGTGAATGGCAGGAACTCTATAGAAGGAGGAGGGGCAACCCTTGGAAAGAAGAAGACTAGCAGAGCAAATAAAGGAGGGCAATGGGTAGCCAGAACCAGAGGAAGACCTGAGGAGCCCGGCAAGTTGTGTGGGAGGGGGACAATTACTGTGAGGTGGGGACCTGTACAATGGGCCAAGAGCAGCAGGAGAATTGAAGGGCCAACGTCAAGTTTTAGACATTTTTTCACTTTCAGAAAAAGGTCCTTTTTCTACCCTCTTTTACACCCTAATGTGTAAAAAACACGGGAAGTGTGAATTGCTTTTATTTTTCTTCAATGGTTATTTTTCTTATCCATGCATCAAATTTTCTTATTTTCAAAGTGAGAATAAATCTCTTGCAAAATAAAGTAGTGACGTGAAAATTAATCGTGCTCATAATTATTATTGTCTTTCTTCAATTCATATGAGAAAAAAATGTTAACACATAATAATTGTTGGTCCTATGGTACCAAAAACCAAAACACGATATGAAAATAATTTATACCCAAGACCTTGCAAGTTCATGGTGTGAATTTTTTCTAATGGAGGCTCTTAAAGATTGTAAACTACCACAAAGTAGGTAGAAATTAGCACCCTAGAAATATTTTCATTCAACATTTTTGATTGCTAGTGCAAACATTTTTCACTCATGCATCTTATAATGATAAATATTTCCACTCTTGATCGAGAGAATTACCAATCTTGGGTGCAATTAATTATTTCCACTTTTGACATTGAAAAATTTTCATTCTTAAGTTGAATTTTGTTACAAGCTAATTAATACATTGGATAGGTGAAAAACCAATAAAAAAAAATTCTAGCTAGAGCCTTTCCCTTATTTTCTATGCAAAAGAGGGACATTGATGGTCAATGTTAGTGCAAAAAATAGAATAAGGTAAACCTTTTTCACTTCACAATGACAAAAGGATCCTTATTCTCATATATAATTTTTTTTTTAGTGATATTACTCACACCTAGAAACTTTACATGTTAGAAAAATTCACACCTCTAATGTATTTTCTAGCTATAAATTTATCACACATGGAAAGGAATCTCTATCTTGTACGCATAAAACTATCCAAATTATTATCAGATAACCTCAATTCAAACATCTTTTATGTCTAGTTGTTCAGTATGAAAATTGCTAATACTAATCAATGATTTATTATACAAGCATTCAAGTCTATACCAAGAGCAATAATGCCTTGAGATCATATCAATTATAAATTGCCCCACAAAATCATTTAGCTCTATAAGTCAAATATGTGCTTGCGCAATACATGTTTATCACCAAAGTTCCATAGTGAACTTGATTTTAAACAATTTCAACTTCATCCTAAGCCTAATCTTGTTTTTCCCAATGGCCCAACATACTAAAACATCCAATGCCTTCGAGTCTTGACATTCTTTCTTGAAATCAAACGATTCCTTCAGCATAGTCCATTGCAACTCTTTTAAAAAATCAGCTAGTCGCCTATACATGAGGTCTATATTGTGCTCTCCCATCGGTTAAAGAGCTACATGCTACTTTATCATCTTAAGTGTCCCATTCTACAAAAATTATATTACACTTTTGTAAGGACATTGATAAAAAAATCTACTAAATTTACAATGCAACATGCTCATTTGTAAGATCAAAGATGTGAGTGGCAATACATGAGTCAGTAATGTGACTTTCTTATGAGAAGGAATCAAGTTCCTCTTTTTGGCTCTTTTTGGACTTGCAAATTTGTAATAAAATAGAAACCATTCACAACATTAAAACATGCTTGAATAGATTAGTATATCGAGAAAAGGGCTTGTACCAGGGTAGAGCTGTTCTCTTTGCATCTAGCAAGATGCTTCACCTTGCAAAAACCATTCCATCTCAAAAAAATTACAAAAATCAAGATTTAAAGTCTCTACCAAAGTGTTGACAATGAGTAGACCCTTGAAATGACAAAATCTTTGCTAGAGGATTTCTTGTTTGTGAGATCCTTCAAAGCCTACAAAAACAAGAATTGTTTGAGCCCTTTCAAGGGGGACGCCCTTTAATGACATCTAAACACGAGTATCAAACCTTTTTCTTTGAAGGCGCAATTCCTTTCTCTTTGTTTCCACACTATAAGTAAACATATAGAGATCATTCAAACACCATTAATAGATAAAGTTTTGTTCTTCTCACTTTGTGTTTGGGACACTTATCATGAGCTCATTCAAGCACATGACCTTTGGCTTCTTTTTTGATATGGTAATGGGTGGTGTAGCATCATCATCCTAAAAGAAAATTGACATTAGCATGCAAGTCCCAAGATTTAGCTCAACAAGATAACAAACCAAAGAAGTCTACCCATCTAGATGTCTCCATGTCACTTCTATCGTCAAAGTCTACTAATGCATGGTTAAGCACCTACGTAAACTATCATCTATAAGAAGAAAAGTAGGTCTCAACCCATGACATAACCAATACTAAAAACAAGTCCTCACAAAATACTTGATGATTGAAACGCCATGGTATTCCACCAGCTTCCAGTAGATCAAACATCTTCCATGTCGAGTACACACCAACACCAATAAACATAGCCAAAGTTTAGGAGTTACATGTAATTAATTTTGTGGAAAAGATCCCAATCTACCTCTCTCACTTCTTCGTTTAGATGATCCAAGTCAATAGGTAAATTTGCGCTTAGAGGAGAGTCGTTTCCAAATTTCTATAAACAGAGATATGCAAAGTGGATAAATATTCCAAACAACTTCTTGAACACTTTAAAATTTGTTTCAAAAGCTCAATGTACAAAACCTTAAAACTCTACTAAGCAAACCTAATCAATAACATTTTCATGCCAAGAATCATTCTTGCCACAAGAGGATGATAATTGGATTTTTGTGATTGATCCATTGTTAGGTACGTAGTATTGTAACCTAAGGAACTGGAAGAGGAAACCGTGTAATTATAATGGACATGCTTCTCTTGCGGTAAGTAAATCTTCAAGGCTGAAAATTTATCTTGTGCCCAGCTATACAATTCAACTCAGTGTCTGGGTATGTCCACTCCCAAACCTTCCCATGAAGGCATGTACATATATAGAAGACTGCTTCCGTTGATGTTACTATTGAGTATGGTGCTTGTGTATCAATTGTAACCTAGCCTTTAACAAATTGAGTAACTTCCCTTGCATTCTAGCAAGAGATGCCTTCCAAGCACTCTTTCTCCTTGTTTTGATGAAAGAGCACAAGATCTCTAAGAGAAAACTACCATCTAAGCACAGAATTGGTCTCCATTGGAGGCATGTGAACAATTGTAATAACAATGGCATCTCTCTCTCTCTCTCTCTCTCTCTCTCTCTCTCTCTCTCTCTCTCTCTCTCTCTCTCTCTCTCTCTCTCTCTCTCTTTGTGGAGAAAAAGGTGAAGGCAAAATCCTTGATTCATGGTACTATCAGCTATTTAGGGAGATATAAAGAAGTGGTTTGGGATATGGGATGCATTACACTTTCTACATGATGCCTCAATTGACTCGCAAGTGAATGAAGCTTTTCTACAATGCCAATGTATTACGGTTTGGGAGGAATCCGGTGGGTCACGCTTCATACATTACACCACTTATATTGCCTCCAACTACAAAACCATGTCATTTGCTAAAAGGGGAAACTATACTCACAGTTACATGCTTGAGCATATCCCCTCGTTAGCAATATGCACTATCGCAGCCATTCGACTAAGCTTAAAGGCAATCACATATATGATTTGCGGGTCTAGGTTGTCAACTACGTCTCTTGAAAATTCTTAGTACATATGGCAAAAAACACTTTTCACATATCGAGGTGGGAGTGGGATTGGGTGTTGCGTGTTTTACTAGTATGCTTGGATGAGACAAACATGCTTAATTGATGAACAAAAGAGTGCTAACAACAAAAGCACCTACCGGAGAAAGTGCAAATACAGCTGGTACAAGGATTGTTCAGTTGCTACCAAAATTTTGTGTTCTTTGTTCTGAATGTATATGCCATGGTTTTGTGAATCAATGTTTCGTTGATGATCTCTCAGTAATTCATTATCCTAGGATAACACCCGTAAGCCGGACCGTCCAATGTCAAGGCGAGTTTACATTGGTTTGGTCCCCATTAGCCCAGTGGAAGGATGAGGTGCATCGACTCAGATAGAGATATTGGTGACTGTGAAGTCACTGGATGAATTGCGTCGTGAAATCTATGGAAGTAGAGCATATAACGTTTATGGCTTGAGGTAGAGCACTCAATGGGCGTTTTCTTAAAAGTAAACCCATTGTGGCATGATAGACATCCCTGTTTCACCAGTTTGTCGTGGGTTGGTCTCATAGGTCATTTTGGCTTTTTGAAGACATTAATATATTATTTTATTTCATCGTCCCCATTGCCCATCCTTGTTTATATACCTCAGCTATGTTTAGTAGAGTTTCTTTAGACTCTAGCAACACTTCTAGATTCATCTTAGTATCTTTCTTTTTGTACACAGACATGGTATCAGATTCACTAGTTTGTAACGGATTGGTCCCATATGCCATATTGGCCTCTTAAAGATGTTGATAAATCATTTCATATCCCTTGCGTGCGCAGTATTTGTGTTGGGATGATTATGTCTAGAGGGAAATGGGGGGACCTGCCACATGGTATGTCCTCAAATGTATAAGGCAGCAGTAGCGCCTGGTGTTACTGTGCACGATATATATTGATGGTTTTTTAAAATGGAAAATTACCAAAACACCCCTCTAATTGTGGAAATTCCTAAAATACCCATCAAATTTCAAAGATTTCCAAAAGACCCCCAATATTTTCAAAATGCCCTTCAAATTTTTCAAAATTCCCAAAATAACCCTGGTTGTGAGATTAAATATATCCCAAAACAAAAAAAGTTGGAGCTTTTCATAACAAGACTAATTTTCTATCAATATAAGACACCAAAAGTATAATTTGAGTTCGTTTTAAAGGTTTTGGATATGAATTGCTTCATTATTTTTAGACATAATTTCCTTTTACTGTGAGATAATAGGTGACAAATTACGTTCTAAGCACTCAAAAATGGATCTCAATTTTCAAAAAGAAATATAGATTAGAAAATCTTGAACAATACAACAAAAATAGATACAAGGGTACTTTGGAAATTTTTGAAATTTGAGGGGTATTTTGGGAATTTCCACAAACTAGAGGGGTATTTTGGTAATTTTCTCTTTTTAAAAAGTACAAGGGCCTAAAACAATAAAAAGTGGCAATCACTACGACAATGTCCAAGTGTTTATCGCGCTGTTTTATCGCGTTTTGTAGAGAGAAGGTGCAAATTCAAGTAGAGAAACAAGAGAGAGGACGACGGGAGGTTTTTTTGTGTTTAAAACATTGTTGCAATAATTTTTTCTATTATTGCCACGTTTATTACCTTAGTTATTACCACGTTTATTACCGTTGTTATATCGGACAACCAAATTGAGCACCTAAACTTTCAAATTCGGCTTAAAATAAACATCCCCCCCACCCCCTTCAAATTTTAGTGTTTCCCTCCTCTTAATAAAAATTAAAGAATATTGTATAAAATTTTCAAATTTAAAAAAGAAGAGAAAGAAAGAGAAGGGGAGAGAGAGAGAGAGAGAGAGAGAGAGAGAGAGGGGAGGGGGGGGAGGGGGGGGATTTAAGATTACACTTGGTTACAACTAAAATAATCACTATCAACTGATTAACATAATTGAGCACATTCCCAAATCTAAAGAGAGAGATGAATAGATTACACGACCAAAAAACTTCATAGCAGCAAAATGTTTATGAATCATCTTCCAAAAGATTTCTACATGAGGCATCATCCAATTCTAAGCCCATGGCTCCTAAATCAATAAAGAGAGAAACGGAATTGTCGTTTGTGGATGCATTGTCTTCATCATCTTCGAATTCGTCATCCTCCATCTCATCATCTTTATTATCATGACAATCCTCCTCGCTAAGACTTGTTGCCGCGGGACTTGATTCATTGACCTCCCTCTCCTCTATTTCCACCTCATCCAAAGTCGGAGGTGAAAGAGGGTTGAAGATAGTCTCCACTTCATTAGTGGAAAAAAATGGTGTTGGGGTATAAAGCCCAATGTGGTCACCCAGGTAAGTGGGCGGGCCGCCAGGTATATACACATATTCTTTTGTAAAAACCTAATAAGAACTCACTATGCTCTATACATTACAGTAGAGCGAGTTCACCATATCATCGTGCTCTTCTTCTCACACTCTATCTCGCGTCGCACTTCCGCTCGTACTCCTTCAACTGGTATCAGAGCTCAGATCGAGGCTCAGCACAGCACTGCAGGAGGCTAGATTCACCATCTCAGATTGGAGTGAAATTCGACAGGTGAAGACACGGACCCAAATCTCGTGGGAGTGCTCGAAGGGCTCGGTGTTCTTAGAATTTCATTCTGAGGTCATCTCGGCCACCGTTCGGCTTCGACAAAGTTCTGCGCATGCCATTTTTGACTACGTGGTCTTGACGGGTGCAGATCCGACTCTGCAAATTGGGGGTTTTCGACCTACGATTGCAGGTTCTGAGGATATTGACACTCCCAGAGTGTTGATTTGTGGTTGTCTACGCATCGAAGGACGGCTCACAGTTCTTGGAGGCGTGTCATATACGACACGGGAGCATCTACACACAGACTGTAGGCGGCATCCACTAGTTCATCAGGTAGCTTGTGTTTGCTGCTTGATATTCCACATTTCATACTGACATTGCAGGTACTTCCACATGGGATGTATTGTCAGAGATGATGTATGTTTGTTGAGGGTTTGCTGGCTGTGAGTCACGCAGCAAACAACCGCCGCAGTGGTTAGAGCATATAGTGGGAAATTTGTGGATGTATGACTTTGTGGGAAGTCTATGTACTGTCAAATTTACTGCAGCCTTTGTTGAGGGTCGAGTGAGGTTTTATTGAGCTGGGGTATTCTCAAATGTTGAGATCCTTTCGGTGATACAGGTCTTGGAGCGATCCCTCGAGCACCCTTAGATAGGCAGCTAGGATGTATTGACTGTGAGTTAGACAGTTGGGATTGCATCTTTGCTTTACTGCCGTTGAGGCATTGTCGCAGTCTATGCTTACAGGACAGTGATAGGACAGTCAGAGACAGTACAGGTGCAGGACAGGTTTACCCACAGCTTACAGTGTTAGAGAGACAGTGGTTTTTTGAGCTGTTTTTTGGTCTATTTTTAGTACACCAGAACCATTTTACAAAGGAGACTCTGCCAAAATTTTTGCAGAATCTGAAGCTTTCTTGGTTCATTTGACAGGTTGATATTGGTTCAGAGGACAGTTTACAGGGGAAACTCTGCCGAATTTTTCCCAGGAAAGTAAACTACTGTGAAGCGTAGCTATGGCTGGATCACAGGACACTGCTCTTTACAATATCAAGAAGCTGGATGGAACCAATTTCCCATTGTGGAAGAAGCAGATTTGGCACGTGTTGGTACAAAAGAAGCAGATAAAACCTATAAAGCTCAAGGGGATAAAACCAGAAGATATGGACGAAGATGAATAGAGCGAAATGGATGAATTGGCACTTTCTACCATTATGCTGACTTTGGCAGAAAGTGTTTACTTCAATGTAGCAGACGAGATGTCGGCTTATCAAGCATGGTAAAAGCTGGAGAATCTTTATGAGAAGCAGAGTGTAGCTTCATAGGTATACTGGCTTAAGAAGCTTGTTGACTTGAAGATGAAAGAAGGGACACCTATGTCCAATCATCTGAACGAATTCAACACAATCTACAGTCAGTTGTCAGCTCAAGGTGTCAAGTTTGATGAACCTGCTAGAGCTATGTTCCTGTTGATCACATTGCCGGAAAATTGGGACACTTTTCGCATAGCTTTGAGTAATTCTGCACCTCCAGATGGTTTGAACATATCAGGTGTAGAAGGAAGTCTGCTTACTGAAGAAACCAATAGAAAGACAATGGAACAAGGCAAAGGAACAGCCTTAGTTGTCAGGGGAAGGACTAATTAAAAGTACAAAGGTGGAAAGAGGAATCAGTCTCGTAGCAAGTCCCGCAGTGCTAAAGGCAAGAGTGACATAGAATGCTACCATTGTGGCAAGAAGGGTCACATGAAAAGAGACTGCAGAGAATGGAAAGCAGAAAAAGGCAAAGAGAAAGCTGAAGACCATGGTGAGAAGAACAAGTCCTCAGTGAATATTCAAGAAATAAATGTGACAAACACTGTTGCAGAGGATGACAGTCTAGTGTCAGGAGACATCTACTTCTTGAAGAATACAATGGACTCAGCTCTTCTTACAGCATCTGATGGAAATGCACTGAGTGACTGGATTATAGACTCAGGGGCATCACTTCATGTGTCTCCAAACAAGGAGTGGTTTACCTCTTATGTGACCACTAAAGATCATGTTTGGCTAGGCAATGGGCAGACATGTGAGATCTTAGGTGTTGGAGATGTTCAATTGAAGTTTCAGAATGGCTCTTCTTTCACGCTGAAGAATGTGAGACATGTTCCCGCAATTACTAAGAGCTTGATCAGCACAGGTTTACTTGATGATGCTGGCTACGTCACCACTTTTGGACAGAACATGTGGAAGATATCCAAGGGTTCTATGACAATAGCACATGGAGTAAAGTCTAGAGGACTTTACATGATTTATGTATCAAATGTCTCTAAAAATCTAATCAATGTAACCGAGCAGCCAAACGTTTCTTTGTGGCATAGCCGGTTAGGACATATGTCCAAGAAGGGAATGGAAATCTTGTCTCATTCTAGTTATTTACCTGGCTTTTCATTTAATGATTTTGAATTCTGTGAACATTGTTTGTATGGTAAGCAAACACAGCAGCCACATAAGCATAGAAGCAGTAGAAGAGATACACAGTTGGCACTTGTTCATAGTGATTTGTGTGGACCTATGCCTAACCTATCTCTATTGGGAGCTTCTTACTTTATGACATTTATAGATGATTACTCGAGGAAAGTATGGGTTTACTTTCTCAAGCACAAGGATGAAGCGTTGAGTGTTTTCAAAACGTTTGTGACACTTGTGGAGAATCAGAGTGGCAAGAAGCTTAAATGCTTACGCACTGACAATGGTGGAGAGTATGTTTCAAAGGCCTTTCAGGACTTTTGTGAGTCAAAAGGTATAAAACGTGAACTTACTGCTCCTTACAATCCTCCTCAAAATGGTGTTGCTGAGAGGATGAATAGGACCATACAAGAGAAGGTCAGAAGTATGTTGTCTAATGCACAACTGCCAAATGGGTTTTGGGCTGAAGCTGTATCAACAGCTGTTCATCTTGTAAATAGATCTCCTAGCAAGGCTTTGCAGAAGGATTCAGTGCCAGAGATGGTATGGTCAGGCAAAATGCCCTCATACAAGCATCTCAGAGTCTTTGGCTGTGAGGCATATACTCACGTTCCAAAGGAATTTAGGAACAAACTTGAGCCAAAGAGTAGAAAGTGCATCTTTCTAGGCTATGGTAATTCTGGTGAGATGGGGTACAGACTTTGGGATCCCCGAATCCAGAAAGGTTGTCCGCAGCAATGATGTTCACTTTAATGAATCCAAATATCATTCTAAACCAGAGAGGCATTAGGAAATTTCGGAGGTCATTTGGAGGGCCATATGAAGAGAGAGAAAAATAGAGCGCGTCCAATGAGCATGAAGGCTACGTTATGTAGGAAAGTACCTGGAAAGACTCAAAAAATAGGAAAATAGCATAAAACTTTCACGAAACTAGGATTGTAGCATAGTAATTTCCTTCCTTTTACCGAGCTTTTAGGTGCTTGCGTGTGGTCCCACTTCTGATATTCTCTTACGGTCATTAACGTACTGGAGGGTGACCATTAAGCCCGCACAAGATATTGGAATACTAAAACACTTTCCCTCCATTAGAATGCTTTCAAAGTGAATCTCTCTCCACTAAAGCTTTTCTCTGAGAGTTATGGCGTCCACGTCTTCTCGCCCAAGAGCCTCCAGGTGTTTACTGTCTCTCACACCAACAACCAACAACGGCACTTTGCCTAGAAGGCCAAGTAGTAGCATATCTTCAATTACAATACCAGCTTCAATAAGTGCAGACAACCAATGGGTTGGACAAAGGATAAACAAAGGTTCATGAGTCCTCATGCAGCCAAGAAGACCCAAGAGGTCTAGTGGTATCAACGTTTACCGCTTAGCATGGAAGGCCAGGGTGTTGGATTTCAAAGTTGAGATCGGCAAAAGATCTGTAAAGGAAGTTCTTGTTCAGCATGTGTTTACCCATCCAGAGGTGATAGCAAATGGTGGAAATGTATCAGATATACATCAACCACGTTGCAATTGTAAGTACTCTTGACATGTGAACTTACTGATACTCTCATTATAACTTTTCTTATATATTTTGCAATGTTTCTCCCGCTTGTTATGAGTAATGTCTCCACTCTTCATAGCTCAATTGCATTAGATTTGTCATTTGTACTTATTGATACTCTTGCAGATGTTTATCCCTCTTCTTATATATATTACAGATGTTTATCCCTCTTCTTATGAGCAATGGGAACCTGTGGAGTGCATAATAGGCCTCTTCCATGTTGTACATGCCCATATTGGTTCTCTACAGTACTCAGAGAGGAGCAGCAAAAGATTGGCTGATGAGGGAATCTTTTTTTATGACCACTTTTACCAACTCAGCTCAGGGAATAAGAATGGCATGTTGGTGAAAGTGCCTCTACCAACCGATTGGAACACTGTGGACTGGCCAGTTCCCGAGGAAACAATGGTGGAGGCAATGCGAAGTAAGCTCTACAAGGATATACAAAGGTCTCTACGTAGCTCTATTCCTACCAAACTGGTTAGAATTGCAAACTTTTTTCCCGTTGCACTCTTCATAGAGCTGTTTCATAGTTACAACATCAGAGTTACAAAAACTATGTTCATGTGCAAGTCATTTCAGCAGTCATCCTGTGACAAACTTCTTGACAAAGGATGGTATGCAAAGGAAGAGATTGGTTTACGGTGCGAGGTCGCGCTTGATACTCTAGTTGTCAAGTACATGATTGCAAGCCAATCACTGTTACTCTCATTTTGGTCTATGCGATCACAAATGCTAAACGGTAAGTACATTCCTATGGACCAGGTTTCTGCAGGTTTGGAAGATAATCCTACTGTGGATGTGGAAGTGATTGATAAAGAGCATGGCCTACTATTGGTGGTTACAATAAGGGAGCTATGCAGTCTTCAGCATTTGCGAAATGACATCATTGAAGAGTCAATGGACAAGGAACTATCAGATTTTTCCTTTTTCTTAGCTGGCCGTAAGGTGCTGCGGCGAAGGGAAAAAGATATTTTGTGCAAAGAGTTGGATGGTCGGGTTGAAGTAGTGTCAATGTAACAGATATTCTTGTAAACCCAAGTGTATACAAATGACTTTCAAGACATGAAGTTTATTGATCTCATTTTCCAATTGTGCCCTGTGAAAAAGTGTGCTTGAAATACATTTCTTTACCACGTCAAATCTCTCTCTCTCTCTCTCTCTCTCTCTCTCTCTCTCTATATATATATATATATATATATATATATATATATATATATATATATATATATATATATATATGTTAGACAAGACAAAGACAGATAGAAAAATCATCTTAATTCATTAGATAGTACAAACTCGTCCGTGAACAATGGACTGAGATACAATTTCTGTAAGTATGGAATCAGAATGTCTTCAAGGTAAAAATCGAAGGAATGCCCCTCGAAAGAAGGTGGTGAGATAGTTGTTCCCGGCGGATTTAGTTCTCCCTTTTCAGGAGTATCATCAATTAGTAGTGTATTAGTTGCATCAAAGGGTACACCGATTTGGCTAAACGGTTTGTACAAAAGAGGTAATCCTGGTTTTTTAGGGTGGTAGTGACCCTCAACGGTAACGCATTTTCTTTGATCATACAAAAAGGCAAAATCTGACGTGTGAGCTTGGCATACACTGCAAACTATTGCAACTAGTGGTGATAAGTTTTGCCTTTGCATTGAAGACCATATGGCAACTCTGAAGCGCGGAAGAAGAAACTCAATAAATTCCTTGGTTCCTGGACGAACCACGACTCGACAAGTTCCCATCCGAAACGTTTGCAAATCCTCAAAGGGTCCTCTGTCACCGAGAGGCACCCGCATCAGCAGCAATCCATTGACGTCCAAGATAATCAACCTCTGTAAAAGTTGACAAGTACATATAAGTAGTTAAAAGCTGAACATATTTTGCCATACTTGAATAGACATTACCGGAACAACCGTATCTACAGGTAGCAAGGGTCCATACTGGGTCTCTGTAGTGTTCATGTCGTTGTTGCTCTCCTCCGCTTTATCTTCATAGTCATCATTCAAATCTTCATCAGGAGTCTCCCCCATGGCCCTTTCTGCCTGATTCAAGGTTGATCGGCTTGCCTCATACATCCTTGCCTCATCCATATCATTTTGCTCATCCCTAGGCCTGCTTTCCTCATCCATATCCTTTTGCTCATCTATAGGCCTGCTTTCCTCATCTTGGGTTTCAGCCATAGGCTCTTTTGG
Source organism: Adiantum capillus-veneris (assembly GCF_014529385.1). NCBI lineage: Eukaryota > Viridiplantae > Streptophyta > Polypodiopsida > Polypodiales > Pteridaceae > Adiantum > Adiantum capillus-veneris. Next base: position 101,698,019 of record NC_140950.1, on the reverse strand, counting down.
CTCCTCCACTAGCTGACTTGGCTCTTTCATTGTCTCCTCCGGTTGAACCTTAGCAGCTTCCATATGCTCATTTGTCCTTTCCTCATCATCGGCTCTTTCATCTTCTGCTGATATGACACCCTCGGCCCGATGCGATTCCACTGTATCGGATGTAGGGGTTTTTTGTGGTGGCACGTCATGTTTTGTAAGATCAATAGTGCGCTCATCCAAGCCGCTATCTTCAAGCTCTCTAGGGCTAGACATAGTAAGCAGGTGTTGTATTAAACTTACCCGGTATCTTTGCAAATAATCATATGTGTAGTTTTTTAAAGCACTCTGCAAAATTGAAAGACCACATGGTGAGAATTCTTTTATAGACTAAACCAAAACTAACTGAATGCATTGCCAAATGGGTACCTTAGTCATTGAAAGGTTTTAATGCAAAGTAGCTTTGCAGGACATATTCTGCATGGAGAAGACATCTCCAGCCGCAAGAATTCCCATCGGTTTGATTTGGGACAGGTACTTCTTTGATTGGGGCCTTGTATAGTTCATACCTTCCACATAGCTTGCCATAGGCAAGCAACAACCTCTTTATACAACTGCACAAAGCAATGTCAAGATGTTAGCATGAGGCTTCAAATTAACATGGATATCTATAAGAAACACTTTCTGATACAAAACACTTACAGCCTAATTTCAGGGTGGGTTCCTTTTATTGAATTGAACACCCACACTGCTGGTTGGTCAACATCAAGGCATATGAGACTCCAGTGATGGTTGTTCTCATATGGGAAGATGATCACAGTAACTTCCAGCATAGCACAGTGGAGAAACCAGCTCTCAAAGGTCCCAGATGGACTGTTCTTTTGTCTAATAATTACAGACATTTGTGGATCAAGGAGAAACACCTCTGTGTGAGTGTGCAGTGGGAGTTGACTTTTGATCAGGCTGCAGAGACTCTACCTGAGTTAGCAAACCTATTATCTGAGTTTTCAAAGCTAGCAAGATAGTAACACTTACTTAAGACAAGCATAGATAATTGTGTCTGAAATCTGAGCATCTGGATTCTGCAATAAATCGATGTCCACTTTTTCCAGAGCTAGCTTTCTGGTTCCATCTAGAAATGGTATCTCTGCAAGCAAACCATTCTTCATTGAAAGTAGAGTTTCTTGATTCATTGCCTCTATAGACAGGGTCACATTGCACTCTGTTTGTTTCTGGGACTCCACTGCTACTTTTGCTTTCTCCTTAAGCTCTGCTTCCCTCATTTCCTCTGTTTGGCGAGCAATAGTCTCTGCCTTTGCCCTTGTATTCACATCATGTGTGACATCTACAACTGTGAGCTGAGGCACTAGCTCCGGGGGGTATAACAAAATTTCTCTCATTTTCTTATCCTTGCAGACATTGGGGACCAGCAGTTTGTCATACCTCCACCTTATTCTTTTCAATGTCTCACTATCTTTGTCCATTATAGTAACCCTGTGGGCATGGGCTGCAACAATGGTCATGTCACTGAAGTACTCCAGTAGGAAGTCCTCTGCTGCTTCCTGTAGAGCCATTAATGCCACCACCTTCCACCTTTTGGTGCCCCAGGTAGCTTCATCACATATGGACCTCACCATCCTCTGGAAGGGCAGCTTTGGTATGCATAAATCTACACATTTCTGTGCCTTTCTGATTTCTCTGAAAAGTCCCATGCAGGTTTGCAGCTTCTTCATCCTTGGCCCTTTCAGAATTTTATTTGGTTTTCCAACTCTTTTCTTTGGGGTTGCAGATCTGCCACTTGCTTTCGATGCTAATCCTGGACCCTTGCCTGCCTTCCTTGCAGTGGCTTTTGTTCTAGCCATCTTACTGTACACCAAAAGAAGAGTCTCAATCCCCTTTTCTCTTTCTATGAATCTCTCTCTCTCTCTCTCTCTCTCTCTCTCTCTCTCTCTCTCTCTCTCTCTCTCTCTCTTACTCTCTGTCTCTCTCTCTCCTTTCTATAGCTTAGCATATATAACTAGAGAGAGAGAGAGAGAGTCCACATTACTAAAGGCGCGCACGGAGCACTTTTTAACCTCAACAAGCACCTCCGTGCGCCGTTAGTATAGGGGAAATAATACACACATACTCTCTCTCTCTCTCTCTCTCTCTCTCTCTCTCTCTCTCTCTCTCTCTCTCTCTCTCTCTCTCTCAATGGACAGTACTAACGGCGCGCATAGAGAGATGCACTACGGGTGTGGCTCTCTACGCGCGCCTTTGGTATAGAGAGAGAGAGAGAGAGAGAGAGAGAGAGAATGTGTGTGTGTGTGTCTGTATTTTAAAGATGTGTGTCTGTGTGTAAGTGAGTGTGTTTGTGAGTGTGTGTGTGTGTGTGTGTGTGTGTGTGTGTGTGTGTGTGTGTGTGTGTGTGTGTGTGTGTGTGTGTGTCTGTGTTTGTGAGTGTGTGGGTGTGTATGTGTGTGTCTGTGTGTGTGTGTGTTTGTATTTTAAAGATGTGTGTCTGTGTGTTTGTTAGTGTGTTTGTGAGTGTGTGTGTGTGTGTGTGTGTGTGTGTGTGTGGTGGACAGAAACAGAGATAGAGAGATTTAGGCAAAGGCAGGGGGAGAAGCAGACCTTCGTTATGTCGATGCGTGGCCTTGTTGTCGGAGACACAGGTGACGGCTCTTGCACTCTCTCTCTCTCTCTCTCTCTCTCTCTCTCTCTCTCTCTCTCTCTCTCTCTCTCTCTCTCTCTCTCTCTCTCTCTCTCACGAGGTGTGTTTTTTCTCTCTTGACCGCTTTATATGGCGTACAAAAAGTATACGGTCTCAATAATGATCACACGTGCGACAACATGCAAATATATTATAATTTATAGTGACACGTGGGGCGCCGCCGTGTGTATCCGTTATAAGTGTGATTTTGAGAGACACAAAAAGAGAGAACAATAGAGAGAGAGAGAGAGAGAGAGAGAGAGAGAGAGAGAGAGAGAGAGAGAGAGAGAGAGAGAGAGAGAGACAGAGAGAGAGAGAGAGAGAGTCTTAGAGAGACAGAGGGAGAGAAAGAGTGATCAAATTGTCACAGAGATAGAGAGAGGGAGAGACACAGATTGAGAGAGAGATAGAAAGAGGGAGTCCTTACGCTCAGAAAGAGAGAGAGAGAGAGAGAGAGAGAGAGAGAGAGAGGGAGGGAGAAAGACAGAGTCAGCTTGACACACAGAAAACCAATGGAGAAGACACCACCCTTTGAGTTCCTGCAAACCCCACCAAAAAAAGGTGATCTCTCACTCTTTATCTCTGTATTTCCAACAGTTGGTACAAATTGTCTGTTTGTGTGTGTGTGTGTGTGTGTGTGTGTGTGTGTGTGTTGTTCAACACACACACCTCAATACCCATAGTTCCATAGACAGAGACACAGACACACATACACACAGACACAGCCTCTCTCTCTCTCTCTCCCTCTCTCTCTCTGCATTTTTCTATTTGACTAAAGGCGCGCGAGGAAGGAAAAGTGCCTTTTGCAACTCTCTCCGCGCGCCGTTAGTATTGTTATTGCTCTCTCAGTTGTACTTAAGGTGCGCAGAGAGGTTTGCAAAAGGCACTTTTCCTTCCTTGCGCGCCTTTAGTCAAATAGAAAAATACAAAGAGAGAGAGAGAGAGAGAGAGAGAGAGAGAGAGAGAGAGAGAGAGAGAGAGAGGCTGTGTGCATTTTTTAGTGTTGTTTGGAGAGAGAGAGAGAGAGAGAGAGAGAGAGAGAGAGAGAGAGAGAGAGAGAGAGAGAGAGAGAGAGAGGCTGTGTGTATTTTTTAGTGTTCTTTGGAGAGAGAGAGAAAGAGAGAGAGACAGAGAGAGAGAGAGAGAGACTAGTTGTGTTTTTGTTTGTGCTTTGGTGAGAGACAGATATATATATATATATATATATGTATATATATTTATTTATTTATTTATTTATTTATTTATTTATTTATTTATTTATTCATTCATTTATTTATTTATATATACATATATATATATATTTATATCTATCAGGAGAGAGAGAGATCATGATGGTTTGGTTTTGGCAGAGTTGTCATGTTTCCTCATGGTTTTGACTTGTCATGTTTCTTGATGAACAGGATTAAGGTCCAATAGGCAGAAGAGGCTGAAACCAGATCCAGAGCTTGTGCCAGGATTTCAACCCTTGCAGGCTCAGTTGCTTAATGTATCTGCCAAAAGAACTGTTGACTTTTGTGAGGACATATCTGAAGAAAAGTCGATTGGTGAAGATCAATCAGAGAGGTCACCAGGGCAAGAGGATCCCTCACCCTACAAGGGTGTGGGGCCCTGTAGAGTACTTCTGAAGAAAAATACAAGAAAGAGAAATATAGACTTCTCAGATGATGCAGATGTGCTAGAAAGTAGTCCCTGTACAACTAAATGTAAAGAAAAAGAGGATGTGTCCTCTCTGGAAGACCCAGCTGCAACTGATGAGAGGCTGTTTGATTTTGCAGCATCTTGTGGTGCTGGGGACAAGTATGATCTAGTTCATTCTATGTTTAATCCAAAGTTTGACATTGAAGACCTGTTAGCTCAGCACAGTAATTTCTTGCAGGCCTACAGAGATAAGTTTGAAGTGATGGTGCAGGTAGGAAGGGTTGTTCTGCCTAACATGACTCTTGTGCATTTAAATGACTGTGGTGGAAAGGGACAGGGAGTGAAGAAGTATAGGGAATTACCACCCTCTTGCCGACATTCAGCCTGCCCTTTGCATCAAAAAGAATGCAAACTCATTCAGGAAGCCTTTGGCTTTATGATTTACCTGAACAGCCTGTTTGGATTCCTCATGCAGAATCCTGATGAGGTGTTAGAGGAGCAGGATGCAGCACCAGATGAGGAATGCAAGGAGACAACTCATATGCAAGAAGTCGAGGAGGTTGAAGACACAGTCGACCTTGAGGTTGAGGCAATTGAAGTACAAAGAAGTAAGATGCTCTCTATGAAAACCACAGAAATCAAACTTCCATTGGATGTCAGTAACTTCACTGAGAAGCATGCTCAGATGATGTTGCCTGCTGTGCCTGACTTCAGGATTGGAGACAGAACCTATATCTTCTTACATGATGTGCAAAGTTTGTTTTATTTAAGGGAGGATTTCTCCCTAGCTATTATTTCCAGAGTCCAAGAGGAGAGGAGTGGATTTGTTTCAGAGGATAGTAGTGATGATGAGGCAATGGAAACATCCAGCAATCCAATGGAATGCCTTCGAAGATGCTTTGAGAAAGCTGAAAAATACAAGGAGACACTACCTGATGAAGCCACCTTCCAAGCAATAAGACAAAGCCTAAGACCATCGAAAAGTAACAAAGAAGTGGAGGATTGGTTTAACCATTCAGGTCAGGGGTCAACTACATCTGTAGACCTGTGGCAAGAAAACCTCTTTCTGCAGGATGAGAGCTTCATGGTAAGTGTCTCTCTCTCTCTCTCTCTCTCTCTCTCTCTCTCTCTCTCTCTCTCTCTCTCTCTCTCTCTCTCTCTCTCTCTCTGTTTGTGTCATTTTCTGACATTGTATGTGCAGTCTTGGATTGCTGACAAGGATGACTTCCTTCGGCGCCGAACAAGAGAGTATCGAGGAAGGGATGCGGCCCTAGCACAGTACCTTTCAAAGCTTTGCGAGTCGCCGATAGTAGTTTTTCACAATTCCATGTCACAAGAGGGTTCAATAGCAACTTACACATTCAAGACACTATCACGCTTCTTGGGTGGACCGGTGCTGCCCAAAAGTGCAGATAAAGTCATTTTTGTGGACAAAGTGTTTGCTAGAGATTGTTTTGGTTACTGCCCAGGCTATACAAGTGGTCGGGCAGCGTATTACTACACCTACACAGCAATGGCACTAGCTCTTGGTAGACAAAACCCAGATGAACTTTTAGAGTATGGCAAACATCTCATGATTCGTTACAAGGGTGACGTGCCAAAAAACAAAATTGAACCTGCAAAATCTTGATACACTTCAAGTACCAATTGTATAAGATCATGTATTACATAAATTTTGTACAATGTCATCCACTCAGAGTATCTTTCTCCACTTGTGATTCACATACACCATTGTCTCTCTCCACCTTCGTTGACTTTCACGAGCTCCGGAGTTGTTGTATGCCATTGATCTTTTAGCTTTTTGTTGTTGTAAATGTCTGATGGCTTGTGCTGTTTCTAAATTTGCCAAGACTTCTTTTGCCTGCATTCGATGAATGATTCTACGATAGAACCATTCAAATAGTTCTCTCAAATTGTTAGCCTTGATTCGAGAGCCACCATGTCGTGTGTGCCTGAAATAAGCATTTCTCGCCATGTAATGAGACTTTTCCATCCCTTGGGTATTCCATATTTCCGGGTTCCCATACTTCTGTATAAAATATGGCAAATGATTGAAGATGATGTGCTGGATATGAAAACAGATTAGTTAGAATGTTTTACAGTCACATATTTGCACATAAGAGAGAAAGAATACATTATAATACCATGTAGTGAGTAATCTGGGTGTCTGTCCATGTTGTCTTGAATGATTTTTTCAGAAGGTTGAGATTTTCCTTGAACTTGTTCATATCACCTTGTGACCAGTCATCTTTGTCGCACATCAAAAATAGGATGTCTATTGATCGCCAAACCTCAGCCTTCGCGTTACGAGTAGTTGGTTCGTGGTCTTTGACTACAATATGTAGCTTTTTCCAGCTCTGATACTCTACCTTGCTAACATAAGATGTGTTATATATTTTTCATTGTTTTGTTAGCTTTGGATCTCTTGTACCTTGGGGCTTAGATAAAAACCTCCGTGCCTTCACCCCACCGATGGATGTTTTGCATGGGACATCCTTCTCAGCAGTTGATCTCTTTTCATCCCGTTGGATTTTCAGATTGCCACCATGAAGCCCCATATCCGACAGTACCATTTCTAAGCACTGCAGGGCTACTTGTCGTTCTGCGGAGTTCTTAATCTTCCAAGCAAACCCGATGTATAAATAGACCAATTTCTCCACAATTCTACAAAGGGCATGCATTGTAAAAATGTGGACATTCACAAGTGGTATTTTCAAAACTGGTCGAAAAGCAGGATCCTCAATGTGACGTGTTGGAGCTTTTCTCCACCACTTTGGGTCCATGACCTTTGCAGGCTCCATGCAGAACAAACACGGTGACTTTTCCATTGCACCCATTCCACAATTATACATGCACTTTAATGTTTTAAGGTCACCTGCAAGATGCCACTGAACTTGAAAGTCTCCCCTTCCATCTAGACGTAGTACCTCTCCCTGGTTAGTCTGTCGATCAATCAGCTCCGGAATATTAGTTCGATGGAACACCCAATATAGAATCTCATGATCTTCTTTCTTTACCTGCAACACAAAATAAATGAGACTTAAGTAGATCTGAACATTTGAGCTTACTTGAGAATATCGCTTACCTCAAACGCACCAAGCCACCACATGTTAGATTCTGATTGAACACTAAAATATAAAGGATCATCACTAGGACACTTTGAGAGGGCTCTATTCATTAAAGTAATAGTAACACGCTCTAGCTTTTTCTCTTTAACAAGCTCACACTCATCGAGTTTTAACACAAAATGTAATAGCCCACGTGACTCTTCAAATGTGATGTTGTAAAACTCCACCATTCTCTTCTGTAGTATCCGCAGGTCCATAAAAATATTGTTGAACTCATCATATGCCATGTTCGCTCCATGGCCACTGTAAGTTGCTTTAATATGAAAGGGCTGTCCAAGATAGTCTCCCTGTGCCTCGTTAAGCTGAAGCCTCTCTTTCCAAACACTTGAGGCTGATGGTAGAAGTTTGGATTTTATACCCTTCCTAACAAAGATGGATGAGACAGACTTTTGGATAGCCGAATATCCTCTTTTGCTTACACCAAGTGAATCAAGTGTGCCTTGTATCTCTTTTGCAGGCACTGAGTTCTCTGAAATAAAGCGGTCCACTACATTTCTTTGTAGAACCTTAAACTTCTTGTCATGTACTATATCTGCTGCCAGGCTTCTACTTATAAGTGGCTTCAATCTCTTTCCTATATTGGCTTTGGGGTCAATGTTTTCCTTGTCAGGATAGATTGAATCTCTACATGAAGACAATGCATAAGTAAATAACAGAAAATTTGCTTCACTAACACTATTTAGGCACATGAAAACAATGCATAACAAGAAAAAACAAAGAGATTACTTAACTAAGACAATGTAGCCAACCAAGAAGCATCACCTTAATGCTCGGATTCTTTTCTTGAGACCTCCTGATGCAACCTGCAATGTTTCAAGATTGCGCAATTTCTTCTTTCGGATACGACCACCCAAGATGGTGTCCTTCATTTGACAACTTCGCACCTTTCCTTTCAGTTCTTGTACCTCTGTTTTATGTTGCAAAATGGTAACCTGATCTGTAGAATGTAAATGTGAAAGGCGAACAATCTCACATTGTTGAGCTTGGAGAATGCTCTTGTAAGTTTCAGCTTCTCTTGTAAGTGATTTACAATAACCCAGAAGGCCCTTTTCTCCATCACCAGCAAAGGTCAATAAGCTTGTAGGATTGACAAACGGTGGAGACGCATTAGTTATTGGATTCTTAGGGTAGAGAGAGCCTCTCGTCCAGATATCTATGTGTTTAGCTCCTTGAGCTCTGAGCGTGTCTATGGAGGCGGGAGGTATATGTGTGTTTGTTCTACTGCGCTTAATCAATGGTTGGTACTCATTGTCCAAATCAATGTGAAGGTGATATTTGGCTCGTTTCTGGGTAACACTTGTGCCATTTGAGGAGTGCGCCATTAGCCAAATGTGCAGGTTTAATGGAAAGTGAATAGCGGCTGCGGATTCGTCCCTCCATGTTAGCCTCATTCCCTCCGTATTGACGTTGTTCATTCAATGCAACTGAAAAGAGTATTATCCCTCAATCACTACGAACGAATGTTCAGAGGAGTAAGGAATCTACTTAAAGTACACTTTTTGAAGTTTTACTATGAAAGACCCAGCTCTTTTATATGCCTTTTTTTCTAGAGAGAGAGTGCAAAAAATACATTTTCTTAGAAGGCCCTCCAAATGACCTCCGAAATTTCCTAATGGTTGAGGAGATTAGAAGAGTTGTCTTCCAAGAAGATGGACCTGCACGTGCAAGACATAATGTCCGGGCTCAAGAGGAGAAAGGACAGGATAGAGTGGAACCACAGGTTGTGGCTGATCCTGAGCCACCTATTGTGCGTAGATCTGGACGTGTCATGCGACCTCCTGATAGGTTTGTTCCATCTATGAACTATGTCATGTTGACTGATTGCAATGAGCCTTCATGTTACAAGGAAGCAGTGCAAATGAAGGACTCCGGGAATTGGCAATTGGCCATGCAGTCAGAGATGACAGCTCTGCATAAAAACCAAACATGGAAGCTAGTTAAATTACCACGGGGCAAAAAGGCTCTACCTTGTAAATGGGTTTACAGGTATAAGATCACCGCTCATGATAGTCAGCCAAAGTACAAAGCAAGGCTTGTTGCCAAGGACTTTAAGCAAGAACAAGGCATTGACTTTGATGAAGTCTTCTCTCCGGTGGTCAAGATGACTACATTGAGATGCTTTCTTGCATTGGTTGCCATATTAGATTTGGTGTTGCACCAAATGGATGTCAAGACAGCGTTCTTGCATGGTGATTTAGATGTGGAAATTTACATGCAGCAGCCAGAAGGGTTTGTTGAGAAAGTCAAGGAAGATTTGGTATGCCAGTTGTTAAAGAGTCTTTATGGCTTAAAACAATCACCGAGGGCATGGTACCATAAATTCCACAAGTTTATGCTTTCTCAAGGCTACAAACGTAGTGAGTTTGATCACTGTCTATATACAAAGAAGGCTAAGGATGGCAGTTGGCTGATCCTTATTTTGTATGTGGATGACATGTTGATTGCTAGCAAGCACTTGGAAGAAATTTCAGCTTTGAAGTCAAAGATCGCAAAATCGTTTGACATGAAAGACATGGGTGAGGCAAGTCATATACTTGGTATGCGCATTGAGAGAGACAGATCAAAGAAGTCGATTTGGTTATCTCAAACAGAGTATATTGACAAGTTTTTGCAACGTTTCAATATGGAGAAGGGAAAGGCACTGAGTGTTCCATTGCCACCATATGTGAAACTTAGCAAACAAGATTGTCCTGTGTCTGAGGAAGAACAAGCTGAAATGGATAAGATTCCATATGCGTCTGCAGTGGGTAGTTTGATGTATGCAATGATTGCTACTCGCCCACACATTGCATTTGCAATGGGAGTAGTAAGTCGATACATGTCAAACCCAGGCAAGAAACATTGGGAGGTAGTGAAAGGAATATTGAGATACCTGAAAGCTACAAAGAGTATGTGTATATGCTATGGGAGTCAGGAGCTAAGTGTAAAGGGTTTAATAGACTCAGATTATGCAGGTGACTTAGACAACCGAAGGTCTACGTCAGGGTATGTCTTTACATTGGCTGGTGGAGCAGTATCATGGCGTTCTAGATTACAAGATTGTGTTACTCAGTCTACTATAGAGGCTGAATATGTTGCAGCATGAGAGGCATGCAAAGAATCAATTTGGCTTAATCGACTAGTAACAGATTTGGGAATCAAAGAAGAGATGCCTGTGTTATATTGTGATAGTCAAAGTGCTATACAATTGGCTCGCAATCCAGTTTATCACTCCAAGACAAAGCATGTGGATGTGAAGTATCATGAGTCATTATTTCCAACAGATTGGTTTGAAGGACTCGGAACATGACCAACTCCTAGAAGACCTTGAGTTGAACCAAATAGACGTGTCAGACTAGCTAATTTTGAAAAATGGTTCAGAAAATACAATGGATCAGGGGATCCATGTGAACACTTAGCAAGCTTTAAGTAAGTGCTAAGAGCAGAGCGTATAATCGATTTCCATACTCAAATCGAGGGGTTTGGAATGACATTAGAAGGAAAATCTCTGACATGGTTCCAAAACATTCCACCAAGGTCAATCATGGACTTGAACACCTTAGCTCAAGGATTTGTAGCTACTTGTTCTAAAACGAGGATTAAACATAATACAGTAGCTCAAATCTGCAGCTTTAAACAGAAACATGGTGAGTCTGCTAGGAATTGTGCAACCCGAATGAAACAATACATTGCCAGATGCCTAAAGATGGAGATACCTGTAGAAGAATGACTTGTATCCTTGTTTCTAGAGGGACTGCTAAACAAAGAACTTCATGCTATACTCTATAGTAAAAAGCATACAACCCTAGAAGCGTGTGTGTCTGATGCTATTGACCTAGGAGACAATTGTGAGATCTTTAATGAAAAGGATGTCTCTAAGGATAACCAAACCAAGAAGACAGCATCCACAAAACCAGCACAAGTGGGAACGGTTGCTGCAGCACCACTCTCAGTCATAGAAGATATGCTAAAAAGGATGAATGGCATGATGAACAATATGCAAAAAGCACCTATGAGAGGACTAGTACAAGGAATACCTCCACACGGACAACCAATTAGGCCACAAAAATGGTGTGCAATCGAGGGTAAATGGACCAACCATGAGACCCACGAGTGCTACTTCAGACCAAAGTATGATGGGAATGTTCAGTACGTGCCCATGAGGCCCCAAGGACAACCCATGTACAGACATCAGCCTAATATGGCCCAAGCTCAAAGACCACCAATGGGTATGGAAAGACCTCAACCTATGTTGGGACAACAACCTCTGTAGCTAGGACATAATGCGGTGTCTGTAAAGTACATGCACTCAGAAGGAGTCATAGATGCACAAGCATTAGTGCCTGTTACACCCTATGCAGAGCCTATTCCATCTACAGTAATGGTAGAGGGAGATTGGTATAGTCCACATCCACCACCAATGGAGGAAACCATGACTTATGCTCCACTAGAGCTCGCACCAATATATTATGTAGCTAATCAAGGTGTCAGACCTCCCATGGGAAGACCCATGATAAAGCCCAGAACAGGAAACTGTCATAACTGTGGTGCTGATGACCATTGGAAGAACGAATTTCCAGAGCCTAACAATAATTTTAAACCAATTGAAGCCTATTTCATACAATTTTGCAAAAAGGGAGCACACTTCCCGCAAGATTGTCCTAAGAATCCTTTGAACAAGGGAAAAACTGTAGTAAACGTAGTCCAAGTGATGCCTAGTAGCTCATCAGAGAGTGAACCGATTGTTCCAATCAAGGTAATCACTAAAAAAGAAACACAATTCCTCTGCTGAATCGGAGAACATGAAAGTTTCTTCTCAAAGAATCAAAAGGAGCAGAAGCAAAAGATATGAGATGAGAAAACAAAAACAACGGGTTGAAAATGAAGAGAAAGAAAAATGCTAGCCCACGACAAGTTGAAAGAAACTAGCAGTGAATTCGAGGAAGAACCGTGAAATCTGGAGGATCCATTCTGGTTGATAAAATTTTTGAGCCTATTAATGCTGCCTTGGAAGCTTACCAAGCAGGACTTAAAGCAGGTCCAAAACATGGAAAACAAATGGAAAAACTATCCATCTCCAGACATAGAAGCAGCAAAGCTGGAGGCTTATCAAAACTTGGTAAGAATCATGCAAGAAATGCTAGATAAACAAAAACCCAAGCTTGAAAATATTGCAAAATCGGAAGAGCTTGTGGTAGAAGAAACGAAAGCAAAATCCGATGTGGTGGCAGAACCCCACCTTGAAACAAATGAATCAGAGCTCATAGTGCTGGACAGCGAAGATGCCTTAGATGGAATTCCATTCGTAGAGGAAGACTGGCTAGGACACTTATGGGAAAAGGTAAGAGAGATCAATGATGGGAGCCTAACTTTAAAGTCAGCTCCTATAGAGTAAGTCTGGTTGGATAACCTACCATCTGATATGAACATGGATTTACAATCCTTGTACGGGGATTACGGATCGGAGGCTTCAAGAATATCTAAACCATTGACATTAAAAACATTACCTTCTTACTTGGGAGATAACAAAGATAAATCCATCATTTGCAAGACCACTCAAGTAAAAAGAGCCAAACAGACCTTAGAAATAGACAACATTCATTCAATCATGTCTACACCTATCCAGTGCACTCTTACTTTGGGAGAACTGTAGAAACTCAGGCCATACTTATGGAACGATTTACACAAAACCCTAGAGAAGGTGGGGATAACGGGGTTAATCTCTAAGAATTTGGGAAAATTGAAAAATGAAATGGAAAAGAAAGAGATTCTATCAGTTCCTATGAACAAGGTAGGAGAATATTATGAAGGGGAAGAAGGAAACACTACCCTCCCTATGAAATATAATGACATTGAAACCATGGCAATATTGGATAGTGGGGCTAGCATAGCCATAGCCACTAAAGCAGTATGGGAATCCTAGGGATAGCCAGCCATTAGACAAACGTGAATGAAATTGCAGTTGGCTGACGGACACATTGAGAGATCGCTAGGGCTACTAGAAAAAGTGATAGTCAACTCCTGTGGAATTGAATATCAACACACTTTTGCCATAGTAGACTTTGGGGAAAAAATCAACTATGAAATCATATTGGGAAGACCTTTCATGTGATAGATACAGCTTATCCAAGATTAGGGAAATGACTATCTATACTTGAAGCAGGTGGAATCTATAACAAGAGTCAATCTAAAAGATCACACCTATAGAGATGTCTTGAAAACACCCATCCAAGAGTTTGATTCATTCTCTTCGGTTGAAACTAAACTCCCATCTTGGTTAAACAAAGATACTCCTATTTGGATGTGCGGAGCTTCAGAAAATGGAAGCTTAAGATAAGAGGAATGTATCCTAGAAAGGGACTGTACAGACGAAGCCTACATACATGAACCCTTTCCATAGCATTTATTTGAACCATTCGAGTGGACTCAAATTTTAGCAACAATGGATGTATGTGTGAATACGTCTATGCCTACTCAATTTTGCAATGAGGATGGCTATGACATAACTCCCATCCAAATGATGTAAATCCTTAACATTGAAAACAAAGATGAGGAAACAAAGGACTTGATGAAAGCTCAACAAGTCTTTTCTGACCTCTATTACGATGCAACTGATGAGTTAGATGAACACTCAGCTACCTCAGAAGATTCAGGGTCAGCAAAAGAGCATACGAGAGCTCAGTTGCTCTTAAAGGGAGGGGAGGAAAAGTTTTTTGACTTTCCAAACCAAAAATCTAGAAGACAAATATGGTATAGACAAAAGAGAGACACCAATATTGTGAAAGCATGACCTATGCCATCAGTCTCTAGTAAAACACAATTCTTGTTGCAGATAGATGTTGATGATTGTGTCAAGGACAAAATAACGGGCAGATATCCTTCAAACAGAAACTTTGAAATGTCTCAGACATCGAGAAAAGCAAGGAAGGGTACTCACAAAGAACATCAGGATAAAAAACCACTCATGACCTGAGTCGAGCGAAAAAAGAAATATCAAGATTTGAAAAAATCTCTAAAGGAGATATACACAACCGAAATGGAAACCACGGAAGAGGATGGTAAGGATGTAATGCATGTTCCATCCCATTACAAAAAGTACACTCTCCAAGGTCGGAAAATCATAATCGAACAACCTGTTAGGGAACTATGGAAATAAGGTGAGTCTTACAAAGGACTAGAAAATGCTAAAAGGGTAGACTTGGCTGAACCAAGAGAAGGGCCTAGACCGGCTTACATTGCAAATGACCTAACAGAAGAAGAAGAAAATCTTTTGCTGAGCTTGTTAAAGGAATACCAAGATATCTTCACTTGGTCTTATAAGAATCTCAAGGGTGTCGATCCAAGAATCTGTCAACATACTATAACCATGAGAGACGATGCGAAACCAAGTAGACAGACACCATACACTTATAGAAAAACATTTGCCAGAAAGATCAAAGAAGAGATTGAAAAACTGAAGGAAGCCGAATTCATTTACAAAATTGAACACACAGATTGGGTGTCTCTAATTGTGGTATTACCTAAGAAGAATGGGAAATTACGAGTGTCTGTTGATCTCAAAAAAGTGAATGCAGCTACCATTAGAGACAACTTTCCTCTTTCGATAACTGAGCATATTTTAGAACGAGTGGCAGGAAAAGAATCTTACAGCTTCTTAGATGGTTTCTTGGGATACAATCAACTTTTTGGTTGACCCAAAAGATCAGCATAAAATTGCTTTTGCAATAGAATGGGGTATATTTGCCTATTGGGTTATGTCGTTTGGGTTAACTAATGCTCCAGCCACATTTCAGAGATTGATGAGCCTTGCTTTCAAAGATTACCTTCGGAAATTCTTAGAACTATACATGGATGATCTATGTGTATATTCGTCAATCCAGGTTGATCATTTTGAACACCTCAAAAAGGTATTTGAGAAATGTAGAGTTTATAGGATTTTCTTAAACCCTGAAAAGTGCACATTCATGGGAAGACAAGGGAAAATTCTTGGACATATAGTGTCTAAAAATGGCATAGCTACCAATATTGAAAAGATTCATGTCATTGCTAAATTTCCCATACTGACAACAGTCAAGGGGGTACAAGCCTTCATGGGACATTGTGGATATTACCGACGGTTCATCTATATGTACGCTATAATTGAAAAACCCATGTATAGCTTGATTACGCACTTTGAATGGACCAAGGCATGTGAAGAATCCTTCATGAATCTAAAGCAAGCTCTCAACTCAGCTCCAATATTGAAAGCACCCGATTGGGATAATGTATTCCACGTACATGTAGATGCTTCAAACTTTTCTATTGGTTGTATACTAGCCCAACCAAGAGATGGGAAAATTGACTTTCCTATTTCTTATGCTAGCCGACAATTGAACATGGCAGAAAAGAATTACACCACCATAGAAAGAGAAGGACTAGGAATGATCTATTCCGTTAAAAAGTATAGACAATACCTATTAGCCAACAAGTTTGTGGTCTTTGTGGACCACCAAGCTTTGTTATATTTGATCAATAAGCCATGCAGCGCAGGGAGAATAGTGAGATGGTTCATCATTCTTCTTAAATTTGATTTCCCTGTGGTTGTAAAAAAAGGCACTACACATCCATGAGCAGATCATTTGTCAAGGATTGTTTCAGGGGAATCACCTAAAGGGGAAGACGATGATCTACCAGATGCCTATTTGTTCTCCCTAAAAATGATACCTAGATGGTCCGAAAAAACTATGCCATTGATGACAATAGCTCAAGTGGATTCACAAATACCACTTCCTATCACAATTGATTTAATTGTGCAATCGGCTATGTATCAATTACTAGCTGGAAGGCTATATAAAATAAATCATGACGGGATATTTCTTTTATGCATTAACCCTGAAGAAAAGGATCAATATCTAACTCAAGCACATGTTACAATAGTAGGACTTCACTTTGCGGAAGACCAGACTATGCAACGAATCTTAAGAGTTGGAGTATTTTGGCCGACTATCAGGAAAGATGTTAGATCTTTTGTAAAAGATTTCCCTCAATGTCAAAAACAACCACCCATTTCTCATGTAACATTGTTTCAAATGTCACCGGTTCGTAAGTGGAGTAATTATCTGGTTACTTACTTATCGAACCAAACATTTCCTGAGGATATGAGTAAACGCCGTCAAAGAGCAATTGAAACGGAAGCAAGATACTATGCTCTTATTGGGAACCAATTGTATCGGAGAGGTAAAGATCAACATTTGCGTCTTTGAGCAAATGAAAACGAGTATATTCTGATTATGGAACAAGCACATGCTGGATTAGCTGGAGGTCACTTTTCTAGTGAGACCACCGCAAGAGCTATCTTGATGGCAGGCATATGGTGGCCAACACTTTTTGTAGATGCCAAAGAATATGTTTGAAGGTGTGATTCTTGTCAACGAGCAAAAATGCCAACACGAGTAGACAGCATGCCCTTAAGACCAATGATGGGGGCTAGAGCCTTTGCAAAATGGGGTATAGATTTTGTTGGATCGATATAGCCACCTGCTTATAGAACCCAAGCTCAATATATCATTGTAGATATATAGACTATTTGACCAAGTGGGCCGAGGCTAAAGCGACTCAAAAGAATGATGCCAGAACCATTGTTGACTTCTTAAATGAGTGTCAGGACAAGGGTCCTATGGGGCAAGGCCCAACCTAGGGGGTCAAGGATCTAGGCCAAGGGCCTCGACTGGACCAGTGTAGACTAGGGATCCACTTAGGGCAAGAGCTAGGAGCTAGGCCTATATAAAGGGCGGTAGGGAGGAGGATCCTACGTCTTAGTCTCCTTGATCTTACACTGGTATGAGAGCAAGGTGGAGAGCAAAGGACGCAAGAAGCCATGGAGGAGTAGATGAAGGTTTTCTCTCTCTCTCTCTCTCTCTCTCTCTCTCTCTCTCTCTCTCTCTCTCTCTCTCTCTCTCTCTCTCTCTCTCTCTCTCTCTCTCTCTCTCTCTCTCTCTCTCTCTCTCTCTCTCTCTCTCTCTCTCTCTCTCTCTCTCTCTCTCTCTCGTGATCTCTCGTGATCTCTCGCAGCCCTGGCGAAGTTCAGGTATCATGAAAAGCCATGCAAAGGAGGATAAGGTCGTGCATCAAGTTGCATGGCGGAAAAGGCGTCAAGGCCTGACAGCAAGCATGGCTATGGGATGCAATCCCTCCAGAGCCGAGGAGGCCACGTGTGAAGCTGACCTACTTGGAATCGCGTGTTGTTTGGCCTGACGAGAGCGCGCTGGGCTAGGGAGCAAAGCTCATTTTTGTGGCGAGCCCCGCCAGGGCCTGTGGTGCTCTCTGGCTTTTGACTCAACATCTACGCAAGCGGCACCAACCGCCATCACTAAATTTTATTGAGGTTCACATCAAAGTTTTTTTTTTAAGTATTGGGCACCCTAGGACACCAAAGGTCTCCCCTAGGGGCCCGTCCCACCCAAGGGGGCCACCCCTGGAAGATGCTTCCCGATGGCGAGGAAAAGATGCTTCCCTATGGCGAGGTACAGATGCTTCCCTATGGAAGGCACGAAGCACAATCGGCCAAGGGACAATTTAAGCTCAAGGCGCCAAGCACAGTCAATTTGCGCTCCAATATGTCCAACCTATGCAACAAGATGATCAAACCTAGATATTGACAGATCCCATCATGCCTCGACAAAGAGGATTATGCTGATTGATTCGAGGATCTTCGATGCGTTGATTGTGGTACTTGAGCATGGCTCACGATTCAGTAGTGAACATTTGTACGGATACGAAAAGCATGGAATGCATGCTCATGCAAGGCACTGGCCATGGTTGCATGACATAGTCCAAAGTCAATTTCCTAGCAGGTACACAGAGTCCCTTTCGCATTTCTGTTTTTTATTTGTGTAAATTGTCACAAGTTGCAGAAATGTCAAGCAAGAAGCAGAGAAGGCGCGTCGGTATGAGTATTTACTCATGCAAGTGCAAGAAACCGGCAAGTCAGGTCGGTATAAGTTAGTAATATGGTATGCAGACTCTTTTGCAGTTGTTTTGGTAAAGTTTTTGGAACATATTGCATCGCTATGTCATGCACCAGATGTGCGTACCCTTTACGATGGCAAAGCACAAGCACGGAATTTGACAATTATCGTAAGCACCAAAAATTTGGTTGGTTTAAAGATTGGAATCAAGCAAGGCTTGAGTACCAATCGCCTTGCTCCGCAGCACGGCTTCACAGTGGTTCACTTTTGATGCAAAAGTATAGCCAATTTGCCATGTTTTGTAATCTCAAGGAGATTAGCACATCCTACTGCTTGACTTGATACAGGAGGCAAGTTCTTCGGCATGGCCGACTCCTTCTCCATGTTTCTAGAAGTTGCCAGAGGATGCTAGCCCAACATTACTGTCTGATTTCAGTTGAAATTTCTCGACAAGGTCGATTCTTTCTGTCCTTCTGTATGTCAACAATCGCCTCGGTTGGCTATCAGCAAGACTTCAATTTATGCATCTTGCAGTGAAATTGCCCACTGTTTGGCATATGCTATGCGCATACTAACTTGGGAGGGATTTGGCAATATGCTTACAAGTTATTTCAGTACGTGCCAGACGGGTGTATAGGATATACGAGGGCGTCTATGCTGATATGGCTATGAGCCGGTTTGGAATCCATTTTTGCTTCCAAATTTCATGACAACTGGTTGCAGCAACAACGGCCAGGTTAGCCAAGTTTCAATTTTTCTTGTTTTTTTTTTCCATGTTTACACTTTACTTGGCAGTTATTGTCATTGTCCAAAGCAAAGTGTTTTGGCAATTTTATAAGCAAGGCTTCTCCCTTCTGTCGAGATACTGCCCATTGATTTGGAATCAAGGGCATTGGCACCCAAGTTTGGGGAACTGGAAAGAGACTCCCTACCAGTATGAACTGTGCAAGGCACTTATGGTTTTGGTTCTCACATTTGAGGCCATCACTCTGCATGCAAGGCATGCTCGCCAAGTGGAATGACCTCCACCACTTCATGGATTACGCTTCCGCTATCACACTCGCAACTCTGTCAAGGACAGATTAAGGATAGATTTTTAATATGATTGTTGGTTGCTATCAACACACAACAATACTAACAGGAGCCTAATTCTAGGACTTATTTCATGGGCAATCACGACCCCTGCAAGGTAGGTGGATCAGAATGAGTTTTATGTTTTTATGTTACCTCTCTCGATGAGAGAGTCATACTGGAAAACTGGGGAATGCTTATACGATAAGCTGCAAGTCAGGCATAAGATGCGTAAGAGCACATAGCTTGGGCACACACTCTAAAAACTTAAGGAAAGTTCCTCATCCCAGCATGCTCTTCTTTTCGTTCTCTATCTCTCTCTCTCTAAGGAAAAAATGAAAATCTTCTAAGAAGCCTTTGATACATGTTTTGCTCAAGAGTCAGCTTGAGCCAAGGTGCTCTAACTCACAGCTAGCATGTGGCTAAGATGATACTTAAATTAGTCTTCATCGGTTCGTCGATTGCACAGTATTTTGCATAAGGACTATGAGCCGAACAGGCTAAGAGCCGTTGTCAAGCCAAGGGTAAGGCCCAACTATTGGCATTCTTTGGGTGATTGTTTTCAAGATCTACCCAAGGAAGTACACATCGACGTTAATGGACAAGCAAGAGTCTTGTCATTACGGATGTCTAGGGTGTCATTTTTGCACTACATGTTTTCAGTGCGACACTCAAGTTGAGTTTTTGATAATCTTTAACTCACAGCATCTGATCTCTACAAGGAAGTATAGATGCCGTAATCAGTTGCGATAGCATGGCTGTCCATAAGAGCCCGGCAGTCAGTTTGATATGCATTGAGTATCATAGTTGATCTCTCCCAGTTATACTTTCAAGGAAAGAACTCCGCAATCTACCACGCGGTAGCAGACGAACACACTTTTCAAGTTCATTCCAATCATTCTGTACACCGTTGACTATGTTGGATACCGTTATCTGCTAGTTGAGAAGTTTCTACAAAGAGTCTTACCAAGCGGTTTGACTGCGTAGATTCTAATCCAAGGGCTTGGATTGCAAAGGGAACAACCAGGATTCCCCAGTGCAATGTTGTTTATTTTTTCAGGTAGGGGAGGTGCTCCTCTCCATTTGAATATGGGTAAGTGAACATTACATTCAAATCTCCAGAGCCATGCCAACGGCATGTCGGCACAAAGTATTTTGGGCCAAATCTCCAGGTACACATCTATTGATTTGGTATTATTCCATTTTTAGTATGCTTTGCTTGGTTTTTCAAGATGTATAAGTACGCTTGAATGTTCGAGATCCATGCCAAGGGCATGTCGGCACAAAGTATTTTGGGCCAACTGTCCAATCTATCTTTCTGCCTTATGCTGTCACGAGCCTATTTGTAGGTTCAATTTGGCACATATTGTCACATGGGATACAACATGGTCTAGGAACTCAAGGAGTTCGGTTTAGCCAGTGTGGAGCAATGAATGAGGGTCCCTCTCACTCTTAGAGTTACCTCCACACACAAGTACATTTTGTACTTGACGGATGTTTTTTTTATATATATACATCCTCACATGAGACATATTTCACATGTGGAGAATATGAGTCTCTCGACTTACACTGGCGCCATTATTTCAATTATGTGTCATGACAAAGTCCCTAGGTGATGGTCACATCTGTTTTCTAGACCATTTTTAGCACGACGTATCAGGAGCAATTTCGTGGCCAAAAATTGTCGGATACTTAGAATGACTTGTTAAGGTACAAGTACTGCTAAACAACATTACAGATGGTTGTTTATACATATAACAAATAAAAAAGTTTCATTTTTTGTACCTAGAAGTGATCACTCTTTCACCTTCTATTATGGTTCAGACGTTTAGGCAAAGCTCGCAAAAGATTGCAAATGCAAGTATTTAGTTTCTTTTCAGAACTATTTACATTCCTGTTAATGTGTGCTAGGCGCATCGCATTTGCCATAAGTATTGGCAAGAATTACCACGGATATACAGGTTCGGATCTGTTTTTTGCTAAATGCATGCACATTAGGTGTTATGGGCCCTAGTGTTTAGCAAAGGCTGATTTGGAACGGCATGCATATTCCTCAAGTTGTTTCTTATGAATCATTTTGAACTCTAAGTGCAGTATCTCTATGACATTACTTTTTAGGTCTACCAATCACCAATAGAGGTCATGGCTTGGTTTGGATGCTTGTAGATTTTTCAAGTTAACCACGAGGGTTATTCATTCCATTGTTGATTCTTCAGCAATGTGGTATGATATTGTTATCCTGTTTACCAGCCATCTTGACACGCTGGCTGTAAACCGTGGGAAAAACACACCTCAATACTGTTCATTATCCAAAGGGGTAGGCTGATTACAAAGAGTAATCTTGTGCTGAAGGATAGGCAAAGTGCGTACGTTAGCACCAAGCGATCCAATCAGTAAGCATTTATTGCTCTACTTGGGGTTTGCTTACCAGAAGTTAAAGCATGTTTGCGACTAGGTATAGTCTCTCCATGTAAAATCAAGTTCTCAACCTTGAACACTTGTGATGGTGGGGTTGTTTACTACTGAAATTGGCAAACAAGTCAAGAACTTAAACTTGGTTGATGAGTATGTTATCAAGTTAATTTCATTAGGGCACATCTTTGTGTGATAACCCGTTTTGAGTACTCATGTGTTCCAAAAGGAGTCTACACCCAATAATCCGATAGGAATCAGTAACACAAGCTGGATGCTAATGGGCAACAATGTCATAAACCAAGCTGTTTCTCTTGGTTTCATTGAACCTCCTGCGGAACCGTGTTCCGGTCAACCAAACAGCTGGATCCATGAAGGATTCCACTTGAGAAAGCATTAGTGTTATTAAGAAGAACCTTCCCACTTTTGTTTTCGAGGACAAAAACACTTCCTTAAGGGGGGAGTAATGTCAGGACAAGGGTCCTACGGGGCAAGGCCCAACCTAGGGGGTCAGGAACCTAGGCCAAGGGCCTAGACTGGACCAGTGTGCACTGGGGATCCGCTTAGGGCAAGAGCTAGGAGCTAGGCCTATATAAAGGGCGGTAGGGAGGAGGATCATACGTCTTAGTCTTCTAGGTCTTACAATGAGTATGTATTCACGAGATATGGACTGCCAATAGAGATTGTTAGTGATTAGGGAACTCATTTCCTCAATGAGGTAATAGAGTATTTGCTTAATGAGTTTATGGTCATCCATAACAAATCAGCTCCCTATCACCCACAAGCAAACGGACAAGCTGAGCATACAAATAAAATTCTTAGCTTGGTACTGATCAAAGTGGTTAGTTCAGGGAGGACAGACTGGGAAATGAATCTCCATGCTGCTCTATGGGCTTATTGAGTTTCATTCAAAACAGCTCTAAATGCTACACCCTTTAACCTTGTTTATGGTCTTGATGCCATACTTCCAATAGAATTTCTATTGCCGACATTAAGGGTAGCATAGAATCTTGAGTGGACTGGACATGAATTGTCAGAAAGATTTGAAGATTTGAAAAAGCTAGACGAGAAAAGGCTAACTGTTGTAGCTCATATCTATGCACAAAAGCAAAAACAAAAACAGTTTTTTGATTCCCACTTAATCACAAAAAATTTCAAGAAAGGGGACTTAGTTCTAGTCTATTCCCTTAAGCAACACATTTCCAAGTTTAAGAAAAAGGGGAACGGACCATTTATCATTGAAGATGTATCTCCAAGAGGAGCCTTAAAATTGTCCACCCTAGATAATGAACCAATGGCTAATTGGATTAGTGGCTGTCGTTTAAAGAAATATAACTTGCCACTAACCAATGAATTGCTAGAAAGAATGCATGCAGCCAAACAAAGGAAGATCAAACGACAGCAGGTTATTGATGAATCCCAAGAGGAAGCTAGACTTCGGATACTCAAGTGTAAAGCTGCTCTCATTTGGAACTAGATGATCGACAATGGGAATTACCTAAAGACGCGGTTTCAACAGATGATGACGACTGGTTAGATGGAATGGATCTGTGCATCAAAGTACAGCTCAAAAATCATAGCACCAATGCTTTGGTAGACACAGGAGCTAGAGTGAATGCAGTCAGTTATTCCACATACAAGAAGGAAACAAATCAAGCATTGACCGCAGAAATAACAACAATCAAAGGATGCAACAAGAATCCAACTCCAACATTGAGAGTAGTCAACTTGAACGTGGTAGTACATGGATGTTCATGTCCGCATCAATTTGTATTCTTGCCAGATGAACACTTGAATGAGATGATGATTCTTGGCATTCCTTGGATGCGTACATACAAAGCAGTACCAGATTGGGATACGAATCAGCTAAAGCTATCACCTAAAGGAGGGCAACTCATTCTTCCAGCTGCACCAAGCAAGGAGGAATGGAAAAGATGCAATCAGAAGACCAATTCATGAAGCAAATCTTCTCCATCTCCACAATAAACAAATGCTACGAGTAGCATTAATGGAGTCAAGAAAATTTGGGTACCAAAAGCACAACTTAAGGATAAACCAAATCAGATCTGGGTGCCTAAAACTTCACCGAATAAACATAAGACGATTCCAAGGATTCGAACACAAAATCGAGCATCTACAAGCAAGGAACCTAACATGAAAAGGGTTTGGATGAAAAAAGAGCACTTATCTTCTCCACAGCACGCGAAACCAATCAAGCAGTGGTGAGTTAAGTCTCAACAGACTCCAACACACCATGCAGCACCAAGCCGACCGAGCTACCAATGGCGCGAAAAAGCTTGACAACAGTCTAACGTGCTACCAATAGCTCAAGCAGCATGCTAAAACACCCTGATGGTACAATCAAACAGAGAGCAAAAAAGCTACATGATTTTCTCTTTGGAAGACATCAGCAGCAAACCTCAACATCAAAAACCCTTGAACCATTTACTCAAGACCCAGCTCTTGCCCAGCATATTGGTTTGAATTGCATTGATCTTCATATCATGGTAGACAATCACGGTGATGCATAGACACAATTGTTCAACCCATGCACGCAGTCGTCCCGGAGTACGCCATCTAGGAGGGGTGCAAGGGCACTAAGTACTAAGTAATTAAGGGCAATGTTTGAAGAGGGAGGAAAAAGTTCCATGTTAACGTGTGATTTTTTTCAAAACTACCTAATAATGCCCTTATAATTCATCAACAAGGGAAAATTCATTGATAATATCTTCCCCATGAGTGTAAATAGTGTATATACTATCAAAAAATCATTAAAAATAGTCCTTTTTGGGTATTTTTTATCATTTTTGTTGATAAGGAGGATTAAATAATCAAAGAACAAAAAACCGCCCAGATATCAGACACCCAAGGAAACAAGGTCGAGGTAGTAATTACAAAAGAAATAGTGGTAGAGGCACTCAGACTGCCCACTAAAGTAATGACCATGCGGGCAAGAGACAGGAAAACCGCATGCACATTTACCAAGGAGACAATCGCGGCTACATTCATCGATCTCATCCACAAACAGGTGGAAGAGCCAGCCCGTCTGTACCATCAACACTTCCATTTACTGGCAAAAAGGCCGCCAAGGTACACGACACCAAATCACGTTGTGTCGACCACCTTTACTCAAGTTCTGAAGTCAACAACAAGGCAGCCTGTGGACCACGCGTAGTATGTCTTGACCACATTGAAGGCCACCAAGAAGGAGGGTATAATCACATACTTGGGCGCGCCAGAAGTGTTGACAAGAATAGCCTATCATGCCATCGGCATGGCTGATAACCTACCACCTGTCCCGGATCCAAATACATGGATCTTGGCAACACAACCTCTCCAAGAGCTACAAGATCATGTAAAAGATCATTTAAATCAAGTGATGAATCAAATGACAGCTCATCAGAGCGGCACAGCAGCGAAAGCTCTGACAACGAAGAAAAGAGAGGTAGGAAGGAAGAGATGAAGAGGAAAGCTGTGGCTGCCCACCAAGAGGAGCCAGCTCAAAAACAATCACGATTTGAAAGAGAAAAACAGGCTTATCAACGCAGTAGGAAAGCACAAGGAAAGGACCCAGAAAAGTGGACATCCACAAACGTGAAAGGACCTCAAACGAAGCATCATACAAGAAAAGAGGCCGAGGATAGAATGTACCAGGAGGCCGAAGCCCTAAAGCTAAAAGAGGCAAAAGAAGCGGCAAAGAAAGCTGAGGAAGCGTCTACCCAAGAGCAAAGCCAGGCATCTCCCCGACCCACCTCACCACCGCTAGAACACCAGGATCATCCCATGCCTAGCTAGTCCACCACCATCACCGCCAGGCCAAGATACCAATGAAGAAGATGAGACCGAAAAAGAAAAAGATTCTAAATTCAACCACCAAACAGAAGCTACACAAAAAGCTGGCCACACCGAACGACATGAGGAAAAAGAAGCCGAGCCAGAACCGGATCTAGCAAGAGCAGAAACTCAAACGCTGGCGAGAGAAACTGATAAAGAGGTAGATACAGCAAAAGAGCATACCACTGCACACGAGGAAGATATCGAGCCAAAAAAGGCAGAAAGGCCAGCACCTGAAGAGACGGTAAGGGTTGAGACCACACCAGCTATTTCCACTCAGCCAGAAACTGTCGAGGCATCAAAGCCTCGGGATGGCCGAAGAAAAGAACAACCATCCACCTCTATAGTGGCACCAGCACTTAGAACACAGCAAGAAGCAACACAGGAGGCTACAGGCACATTCCAACTAGAAATATAGGAGGAGTGGCAGTCCAATGACGACGTAATTTTACAAGTAAATGAGTATGCAAGTCAGATGCAAGACATGACGGAGAAACTCTGCTCAGTAGCCTTAAACCGCAGCATAAAATCCAAAGAACTAGAAATGGTCATCAATGCTCTTCAAGGAGAGCTCGATGACAGGATGATTACTATCATTGATCTCCAAAGGAAAGTGCAAGAGCTAAAGACAGAAGCAGAACAGCATCACATAGCCAGGGACAAACAACAGAAGGAAATGGAGAAGTTAGGTGACCTCCTCACTAAGTTATCTGATGCCTGCAAGGTGAAAGACGAGCAGCTGACAGAAGTGACAAATGAACTTCTTACCACCTCTCGGTCAGCTCAGAAAATTCAAGTGCAGTTAGATGAAGCCAACACTTTTCTGCAATATTCCGAACAGAGAATCAATGACCAGGTCATTTTCTTACGGCAATAAGAGAAAATCCAGCCGTGGCCTCGATCAAAGGAATAGATGAAGTGTACAAAGCACTTGAAAAGAAAAATAGAGATTTAGAACTAGAATTGAAGCTTGAATAGTCATAGCGCAGAGACCTAGCACTGATGTGGGTCCAAAGAGAGGAGGAGCTCCTCAGAGATGGAAATCTCGACGCACAAGAAGAGGCAGGCACTTTAGAGCTGCCCCAAATTGACATTCCCTCAGTCTCGTTTGTTGAATTTGAGATGCAGTCTATAGCAGATCCAAGTGGTGGTGAAGACTTTCACGTCCACATTACTGACGAAGATACAATGCCAATGGTCCAACTGTCAAAATCTGAAGAAAACGCATTGAAGGAAAAGATCACCTTAGAGGTGGATGAGCAGTGGAAGGCCGCTACGGATTGGGAGTTGAGAGTTTTACACTCTATCAACGTCACTCAACTCACTCCCAATCAAATCAATGCTCAATGGCACCAGCTATCCCTGCCATACCCTCTCATCAAGGTAGAACTCTTACAGGTAAAAGAAAGGCTATACAAGGATATGCAAGAAGATGGCGCAGATAAAGACCACCCAAAGTGGAGGTTAAGTTGGTTGAACAAGAATCCGCGGTACCCGATTCTATTCACAAGAGCACCTGCAGCCTTACAGAAAGATCCAACATTCTGTCATGTACCCAGAGTAAGGACATGGCAAGCGCATGAAGCACTGTAGAAGAAAAGGCCAACATGGCTCAATTTCCCCAGGCTACCAGCTCCAGAGAGAGGCCAAGCGATAGAGGAATACATGATAATATAAAAACCCTAACGGGCACTATGACATTCTTCAAGAGTCTGTCAGATCTCTCCTGTGCAATGCTATATAAGATCTGTAGGATGCTACTCACATGCATACAGGTTTTCAATGAGCATGAGCAGACAGGAACCCCCTGGCTCTCATTTTTAGAACGGAACAAAGGCCTATGCTACGATCTGAGTGGGCAGCCTTCAGAAGAAATCCTTTATGGATTCTATGCCAGATGCATGTTCTTGCCGTCGCATAATATTCTACCCTTTGAAGAAGCATTCTACACTGGATTCTTCACCTAGAGAACGAAGATATTTGCGTCGGTGATAAGAAACCTCGCATCCAGATTTGTAGGCTATTCAACAGTGGAACTAAAAAACCAAGTCACCATGAAATTTTTTCAAGTGCCTGGAAAAGAACGCAAAATCAGATACCAAAAGGCACTGGAAGCACTGAAAGACCGCTTTGCCCGCCGTCAACCCGAAGACTACTACAGCCCATAAAGTTGTGTCAAGGGACGACATAGGCGAGGAGGGGGGGAATGTTAGCAGCAAGCTGACACGGACACCATTTTTCGGAGTTCCCCTTGTGAAACAATTATTATTTTGATAAATCGAGAATATTATAACTCCTATTTTCTTGGTAAACTTTGTAATTAATGAGCTGGGGCTACAAGCTTCTAGATTGTATCAGCCAGTCAATTCCCAGCTTTTGTAGAACTCCAGATTATTAGTTTTGAC
This sequence comes from Adiantum capillus-veneris, assembly GCF_014529385.1. Lineage (NCBI taxonomy): Eukaryota > Viridiplantae > Streptophyta > Polypodiopsida > Polypodiales > Pteridaceae > Adiantum > Adiantum capillus-veneris. Next base: position 101,669,947 of record NC_140950.1, on the reverse strand, counting down.
CACTCAAAAACCTTGGCTAAGGTATAAAAGCCAATTTTTGTAAGTTTTTTACAAGTTTTTTGGATAAGAAATACACAGTGTGAGCTAATGGCGCTCACTTCTCTCCTTCTCGCGCTTCCTACTCCCTCTCCGATTATCACATTGCGATTGCATTTGTTGCATTGTAACCATAGGGAAGAGCTCTACGCAATGACGTAATCCATTCACAGTATTTCGTAGCTTTTGGCGTCCTCGACCCGCGGCCTAATTTCATCATAACTAGAAATTTACACCTTTAAATCAAAAACTAAGCATAGGCGGGGTATTTGGGCATCATTGCGGAGCATTTAGATGCATTCTAGGTTGAAAACGACTAGGACAATAATCCATTCCTATTAATAATCGCGATTTTGGAACTTGACCTAAAGTGGGGTTGGAGGCCATAGGAATGTGTGCTTAGGTCTTATAAACTTGTCCTAGAAGTTTCGTTATGTTTGGATGTCGTTTGATGCCGTAACGGATGTGAATTGTTTGTCGATGATTGGCTTTTGGTGATTTCAGTCACTTGAGTGTAGCTTGAGTTAGATGCGAGTTGTTAGTTTTTTTCCAAGAGAATGACAACCTCTGGTAGCCTCTATGCACTAGTCGAGTCAGCTTCATCCCATGGTTTGACAAATTAATCGTGGTTCTCGCTAATACTACAATAAGATAGGATGGTGAGGTTAGACATGCGTCCCACACTTGGACTTGAAAACGTTGTTTCTTTACTTCCCATCTTCTTCTCTTCTTTTGAAGCAATGCCTTGTATGTATGCAAATGACTTTGATAGTTGTCTTTGTCCATAGTTGCATCAAGCTTTATCAAGGACTTTCGAGCATCTTGACATTCTTTATCAAATCACCTTTTGAGCTATCTATCTTTTTTTAAACCATGGAGATGCTTTATGGCAAAGAATTCTTCGGCACAAAAACAAATAACTTTCTTGAAATCTTCCCATTTGGTTGCCAATAGTGCATCATATTAAATCTTTTTTATCCATAATTTTTGCTCAACGATTTCAATGTACATTGATGCCCGTTTGAAATCCATACATAGTGATAATTTCTCTTTCCTTTGGCTGAGATTATCATGCTTAGTTGCTTCTCCACATGAAAGGTATTCCGGGCCGAGTCCATTGGCCAAACATAAATCTCTTTATGCGATACATGATGGCTTCGGAGAGTAGCATATAGCCAATCACATTGTCCCCATTATGTCTCTTACATGTAAATCCATTGGTTCCACTCCACAAAGATACACCATTGGCAATGAGCATACCTGTGCTATTACATATGTGTAAAAGTAACTTTTCCTAGTGATTCGGTTCTTTCTCATCCATTGAAGTACGATCATACAAGTAAACTTCTTCCAACTCCCTTCAAATGTATGGCATATCAAATTTTTTAGTATCATGTTGCAATGTTTTTGTGCGAGCATTCATATCCCCAAATACAATAACATCACCTTCACCTTTGAAATAAGTAATGTCCTCTTCTAAATCAAAAAATGGCTGATCTCTATCCATGCAAGCATAAAAGGGGGAATCGTGATGAGGAATGTAGCAACCGGCTACAAAAATGGGTGCCTTTTTGGTGTCATAATTTTCAGCCATACATAATGTTTGTACTTGTCATCTTTCACGATTGATACAAAATCTTCCAATCCTTTCTTAACCATACATGCTTCCCCTCCTTGTCCTCTCCATTTCTTGAGATTAATTGACCACATCAATGAATGTACATTGTAATCCTCCAAGCCGTTAATCCTTTGTGTATCATGTTCCCAAGTTTCAACAAGAAGTACAACATCAGCTTTGCTTGTTAGTTCATCAATGTCAACCCCCGCATTCCATGGGTATCCATTACAATTTCAAAAGCATATTTTCAATTGTAACTCGGTCTCATAGGTCACGCATCCCTATTTGCTCGAGGGACTTGCCTCCTCCTTGAGCACAATTGCTTCATGAGAGATCTCCTTGTTTTTCTTATTCTTTTCCTCATATGCCTTGCGATGCATATTTTGTTGCTTAATAGTGCAATCTTCACATAAAAAACATTTTGTATCTCTCAAATAGATCCAACTATTATCAAGGATAATCTTTAGCTTGTTCTCATCCGGCATGGTGCATACAATTGTCCGTTCTCCCGAGCGAGGAGCTCCTTGCTTTCCCACTCTATGTGTTGGGGTATAAAGCCCAATGCGGTCACCCAGGTAAGTGGACGGGCCACCGGGTATGTACACATATTCTTTTGTAAAAACCTAATAAGAACTCACTATGCTCTACACATTACAGTAGAGCGAGTTCACCATATCATCGTGCTCTTCTTCTCGCACTCTCTCTCGCATCACACTTCCGCTCGTACTCCTTCAACTAGTATCAGAGCTCAGATCGAGGCTCGGGGTATCATTTGCAGGTAGCCAGAGTCACCTGCTCAGATTGGAGTGAGATTCGACAGGCGAAGACACGGCCCCAAATCTTGTGGTAAATCCCAAAGGGCTTGGTGTTTCCCCAAATCTTGTGGGAAATCCCAAAGGGCTTGTCTACACATCGAAGGATGGCTCACAGTTCTTGGAGGCATGTCACATACGACACAGGCGCATCTACACACAGACTGTAGGCGACATCCACTAGTTCATCAGGTAGCTTGTGTTTGCTGCTTGATATTCCACATTTCATCCTGACATTGCAGGTACTTCCACATGGGATGTATTATCAGAGATGATGTATGTCTGTTGAGGGTTTGCTGGCTGTGAGTCACGCAGCAAACAACCGCCGCAACGGTTACAGCATATAGTGGGAAATTTGTGGATGTATGATTTTGTGGGAAGTCTATGGATTGTCAGATTTATTGCAACCTTTGTTGAGGGTCGAGTGAGGTTTTATTGAGCTGGGGGATTCTCGAATGTTGAGATCCTTTCGGCGATACAGGTCTTGGAGCGATCCCTCGAGCACCCTTAGATAGACAGCTAGGATGTATTGAGTGTGAGTTAGACAGTTGGGATTGCATCTTTGCTTTACTGCCGTTGAGGCATTGTCACAGTCTATGCTTACAGGACAGTGATAGGACAGTGAGAGACAGTACAGGTGCAGGACAGGTTTACCCACAGCTTACAGTGTTAGAGAGACAATGGTATTTTGAGCTGTTTTTGGTTTGTTTTTTAGTACACCAGAGCCATTTTACAAAGGAGACTCTGTCGAAATTTTTGCAGAATCTGAAGCTTTATTGGTTCATTTGACAGGTTGATATTGGTTCAGAGAACAGTTTACAGGGGAAACTCTGCCGAATTTTTCCCACGAAAGTAAACTACTGTGAAGCGTAGTTATGGCTGGATCACAGGACACTGCTCTTTACAATATCAAGAAGCTGGATGGAACTAATTTCCCATTGTGGAAGAAGCAAATTTGGCACGTGTTGGTACAAAAGAAGCAGATAAAACCTATAAAGCTCAAGGGGATAAAACCAGAAGATATGGACGAAGATGAATGGAGCAAAATGGATGAATTGGCACTTTCTACCATTATGCTGACTTTGGCAGAAAGCGTTTACTTCAATGTAGCAGACGAGATGTCGGCTTATCAAGCATGGACAAAGCTCAGTGATCTTTATGAGAAGCAGAGTGTAGCTTCACAGGTATACTGGTTTAAGAGGCTTGTTGACTTGAAGATGAAAGAAGGGACCCCTATGTCCAATCATCTGAATGAATTCAACACCATCTACAGTCAGTTGTCAGCTCAAGGTGTCAAGTTTGATGAACCTGTTAGAGCTATGTTCCTGTTGATCACATTTCCGAAAAGTTGGGACACTTTTCGCACAGCTTTGAGTAATTCTGCACCTCCAGATGGTTTGACCATAGCAGGTGTAGAAGGCAGTCTGCTTACTGAAGAAACCAATAGAAAGACAATGGAAAATGGAAAAGGAATAGCCTTAGTTGTCAGGCAAAGGACCAAAGAAAAGTATTAAGGAGGAAAGAGGAATCAGTCTCGTAGCAAGTCCCGCAGTGCTAAAGGCAAGAGTGACATAGAATGCTACCATTGTGGCAAGAAGGGTCACATGAAAAGAGACTGCAAAGAATGGAAAGCAGAAAAAGGCAAAGAGAAAGCTGAAGACCATGGTGAGAAGAAAAAGTCCTCAGTGAAGATTCAAGAAATAAATGTGACAAACACTGTTGCAGAGGATGACAGTCTAGTGTCAGGAGACATCTACTTCTTGAAGAATACAATGGACTCAGCTCTTCTTACAGCATCTGATGGAAATGCACTGAGTGACTGGATTATAAACTCAGGGGCATCACTTCATCTGTCTCCAAACAAGGAGTGGTTTACCTCTTATGTGACCACTAAAGATCATGTTCGGCTAGGCAATGGGCAGACATGTGAGATCTTAGGTGTTGGAGATGTTCAATTGAAGTTTCAGAATGGCTCTTCTTTCACGCTAAAGAATGTGAGACATGTTCCCGCAATTACAAAGAGCTTGATCAGCATAGGTTTACTTGATGATGTTGGCTACGTCACCACTTTTGGACAAAACACGTGGAAGATATCCAAGGGTTCGATGACAGTGAGGCGGTCCGGGGCGGGCAACAAGAAGAGTGGCCTCTAGACACCCTTCAAGGCTCCCGTGCTGCTCAGTGGGGCTGGGGCACAACACAACACAAACCAAAACAACAAACCCACCGCCAAATCCCAACTACACAAGGGGCACCACCTAGTTTAAGAGCGAACTAGGACGCAAAAGAGGAGAATCGTTAGAGCAACCCACAAACAAGCAAGGAGTTTACACTAACCCTAACACCAATGGAATACTCTCACACACTAAAACACGAGAGAGAGAGAGAGAGAGAGAGAGAGAGAGAGAGAAAGGGGGAGGGGGTGCTTGTTGCATTAATACCTTCTTACAAATCTGTCATGACAAATCAAAGTGAGATTAGTACTTGTTCAACATAGCTTGCGTAAATTTCACCACAACACATCACTAGAAAAGCCACCCCAATCACTGTCTTAAGGCCAGGGGAGTCCTCTCCACCCTGTCGCCCTCTTACAGTATGTGGGATTTATGGCTAGATTGATGACAACACCAGAGACAAGCTATCAAGAACTTAAAAAAAACCAAGACACTTACGCATCATTGTTGTCCATTACTTCACGTTGGAAAGGAGACAAAATATCCAAGATTAGTCCAAATCCACCCTCCTTGATTCAGCGAATGTTGGGCTTACACTAGTAGGAGAAATGATAGATTTCCTACTCTCAATTGAATGATCACTCTCTCTCTTACAATGGCATAGATTTCCCTTGCTAATCCCCTATTACAACACATGCACATGCATAAGACAATGAGCTTCCACTCAAGAGCTCCTTCTAGAGAGGTTGAGCTTGGCTTCTCAAGCTATAGCATAGTGCTCTTGCTTATGGCTTCCCCCTTTTATGCTAGCTACACCCTCCTTTTATAGCAATTTTGAAGGCTAGGGTTACTCCTATAACCATGGTTGAGTTAGATTTTCAGCAATTTATCTAATTTCTTTTGCTTGGAATTATCAAGAAGTTGGTGGGGAAAGAGAGAGGAGAGAAATGGAGGTGATAGGACTTTTCATAGTGGGTTAGTGTTAGTAGAGTTAGTATTAATTTACAAATGGAATTGAATATTTACAATGGGAGTATCCATGTAGGATACAAATAAGGAAGAAAAACTCTTAAGAGGTAAGAAAAGGTGGATTTCTTACAAGGTTGATGCTCCAAGTGTCTTGAGTAGGGCCAATTTTGACGCTTGTTGACGGTCCACTAGCTTTGACGGTACATTTTTTCTCCACTCTTGACCTTCCTTGAGAGACAAGGTAATTGAAGCTGAGTAATCAACCACCATGATGCTATCTTTTAAGAGAAGAGGCTGAATTTTGTGGTTTTTTGATAGATATGGGTAATTTGGAGGAGGAAAAATGAGACTAGGTGGTCAATTTTGAAATGGAATTGTGTGTGGGAGGTATGAGTTCACCATGGTTTCTCTTATTCTTCAAGGTTGAGGAGAAGGTGAGTAGTGTGCAGAGAGGAGTGGTGAGAGAGATGGGGATGATGAGTGGAGAAGTGTGTGTGAAAGAGGAAAATGATAAAGTGGAAGAGAGAGTGTGGCTGCATAGCATGGGAAAACTGGGGTCCACTAAAAAAATCATAGCTCACAGCTGGTAGCTCCAAAAATCATGAAAAAATTTGGGGTGATTATTCAGAGCGTGGGCTACATTTTCTCTTTTGACCACCGCTCCAAATTCGGAGTGGAGATAGGTGCCAAAATTCTCACCAAAAAGCCTGTTTTTTATGCCTGCAAAAGTCTTTTAGTGGTCCCCTCCTTTGTTGAATTTGTACAATGCATCCAAGAGTGAGCCCCTCCTTTGTCATATTATAATACAAAGCATTCAAGTTGCCCTTGACCCATGCATGGAGGAGGATTATTGGTGAAATAAAAAATATATACATGGTGGGACTAGTGTATGGACTATTCATGGACTTTAGCTCAATGAGCACATGGTGTTAGAATAATGAGTAAAAATAATAATAAAAATATGGAGGAGTTATGGATATGGAAAGATGATGGAATCATATGATATGGTCCCTCCTTGAATTATTTTGGGTGAAAGAGGAAAAGGTATGCAAGTAAATAATATAATAAAAGTAACCAATGAGTAGAAATCAATTTTTTGTTTTCACGAGGGTGAGGGTGAAAATGTGGGAGTGATTTGTATAAAGGAAAAATATGAGGTTAGAGTATGTACATATTGGCAAAAAAAAAAAAAATAATTATGGTGTAAGAGGATGAAAGAAGGTGTACATAGGTTTAATAAAACACACACCTAAGTAGAAATATTTAAATAAAATACCAAAATAATTATTAAAAATCCCTATATTTAGGCCATATATACAATGAAATATTTACACACAAAGAGGCCATAATATACTTTTATTTTTTTTATTTTTTTTATTTTTTTTGGCTCACCTAGCCCAGTGACTAGCTAGCTGAGGGTTTTTAAGAAGATATGGGAAAAGTCCCGTGACTCACGCACGCCTATGTACAGTGAAATGGTAGGGATAGCCACAGTGTTTGGGTGATTTTGGTAGGGTGAGGTAACTCACTGTGGCAATTACAAGGAGCCGAAAAAACGGCTATCATTAGCCCTCCCCCTGGATGATGGTATATTCATGTACCATCATAGAGCATCTTTTCCAAAGAGAGTGCTTCAGAGTCCTTGACGAGATCTTCATTGTTTGGCCCCTCAGAATTTTGGCTGGAGTTACACTCATGCTTCATGTAACAATACTTACATGAGACAGCGGCCTTTGGACAGATCTTTGGTAGATCCTTTGGTAGAAGGCGACTCAAATAGGGCTTCAAGCGATACCCGTTTACCTTCCTGGAGAGGTCTTTACCATTCAAGTCCATAAGCTGATAGTAGCTAGAATTGAAAGCCTTCTTGACTATGTATGGCCCTTGCCATCTAGTTTCAAACTTGGCATCAAAACGATTGTCAAGTCGATTGTCATACCTTAGCACAAGCTCTCCTTCCTTGATGCCTTTGTCCTTTAGTTTCTTGTCGTGCGTTTCTTTCGCTTGTGTGGCTTTCCTCTTGTAGCACTCGTATGCTGCTTCTCTTTTCCACTCAAGCTCCACTAACGTAAGAAGTCGATCCATCCATACCTCTTGATCATCTTGTGCTGATTTTCCATGAAGTCGCATTGTTGGAATGTTTAGCTCAATTGGCTGTAAAGCCTCTTGACCATAGACCAAGTGAAATGGTGTGAACTCCGTGGCTTCCCTATATGTGGTTCGATACGCCCACAAGGCACCATCCAAGAAGTCATCCCATAATTTTGTCTTGTTTTGCACCATCTTTCTAATGATTCCTGCAATGACACCATTAGCCTTCTCCACCAAACCATTTGATTGTGGGTAGTATGGTGTGCTATGACGATGTAGAATGTGAAGCTCTTCACAAACTTCTATGAGCAATCCTTTTCTAAACCCTGGACCATTATCAGAAACAATCTCCAAAGGTGTGCCAAATCTACAACAAATGTGAGTGTAGACGAATTTGCTTACTGTCTTCTCATTTACCTTTGCCACACTTTGTGCTTCCACCCACCTAGTCATATAGTCTACAGCCACTAGAATGTAGAGTTTACCATTTTTTGTCCTAAGCAGAGGACCCATAGCATCAATGCCCCACTTTTCAAAGGGTCTATTTGCAAGCACTATTTGCCTCAGGCCATGCACCAACCTTCTATTTCCATTTATCTGACAAGTGTGACAGCTTTTACACCAATGTTGAACATCCACATGCAAACTTGGCCAAACATACCCCGAAAGCAAAATCTTCTTCACAGTTAATTCTTGGGCAAAATGACCACCACATGCCTAATGGCTGGAATTTCCTTAATAGTTGGTACTCGTCTGCACACTTGATCCTTCCCTCTTTGATAGAGGGAGCCTTCTAGGAAGAGATATACGCTTGCCTTCTTCATCAGTCTCCTCTTCTGAGCTTTTGTGAAGTCTGGTGGAAACTCACCCTCCAAAATGTAGCCAATGATGGGAGCCAATGACTCCAATCCCTGGTACCTCGGTTGCTTCACAGCAGCCGCCACCATGATGACCTGCACTTCTTTCTTTACACATGCAACGGCTTGTTGTGCAAGTAAATCAGCATCTTCATTCTGTTTCCTAGGAATATGATATAGTTGCACTTCTTCAAATTGATTAAACAATCTACGAATGGCATGAACTTTTGTCCGTAAGCTCTCATTCTTGCATGCCCAAATGCCTAAAATCTGTTTAACAATGAGAAGTGCATCTCCCTTTACCATGAGGCGTTGTATCCCTTGGCCAATGCACATCTTCAAACCATGAAGTAGAGTGTCATATTCTGCTTCATTGTTGCTAGCTGAACTTGGTAGATTGAACTTCTCTTTCATGACCACCTCTCCACTTGGGTTGAGCAACACTAGCCCTCCCCCTGCTTTTCCTGTGGCTCGACGAAAAGCTCCATCAAAGAACAAAGTAAAAGCATTAGGAATACTTTTTGGTGGTGGCAATGGTAGGGTCTTTACTTCAGGCACCTTAATCTCCTTTTCGTGCACCCTATAAGTGAGAATCCCTGCCAATTGTGCACGCACAGTATCTTCTACCTTGAAAGAGTATTGAAACTCTTGCAACTCCATAATCCACTTTGAGATCCTAGTACTAAGATTCATTTGAGATGACACCCAAGGGAACAAATTTTCTGCAGTGAGAATTACAAAAGGTTTTGGTAGCAGGTAGGATCTAAACTTTCTCACCACAAACATGAGAGAAAGAATCATGAGTTCTGCTTCTGTGTAGTCTCTCTCCAAAGCATTCATGACCCTACTAGCAAAGTAGATGGGTCGCATCCTTGTACTGTGGGGATGTTGTTGTAGCAACACAGCACCAATTGTTTCTTTCCTAGCACTAGAGCTAACAAAGAATGTGTACTCCCAACAAGGAGGCATGGGTGTTGGTAGCTCTGACAAAATGACTTTAATGTTACAAAAGTACTCTTCAAGCTCATCAGACCATGCAAATTCTACTTGTTGTGTCAACTTTTGCAAAGGGTGAAGTAACTCCGAGGCTAAGTGAATGAAGCGTGACATATACTTCACCTTTTGAATGAATGAGATGACCTCCTTAAGACTCTTGGGTGATGGTAGCTCAATAAGAGCCTTTGCCTTCGAAGGATCCACTTCAATGCCTTTGTAAGAAACTTTATGACCAAGCAAGATTACTTCATCCTCACCTATATGGCACTTCTCAGGGTTGAGTTGACCTCCCATGTCGTAGAGCTTCTTTAAACCTTCTTCTACCCTTTGTAGATGCAATGATTTTGAGCTATAAATACAGAAATCATCAATGAACACCCTAATTGACTTTCCAAAGAATGCTTGAAACACCATATTCATGAAACGTTGGAATGTTGCAGGAGCATTTGTCAGACCAAATGGCATGACTCTAAAAGCATAACAACCCCAAGGAGTGATAAAGGTTGTTTTCAATTGATCCTCCAGTGAAATCCCTATTTGAAAGTAACCTGAGTAACCATCGCACACAGTGTACTTCTCATGACCAGCTACCTCATTTAGTATCTCATCCTGGAATGGGAGGGGAAAGTGATCTCTCTTTGTTGCCTCATTGAGGGGACGGTAATCCACACACACCCTCCACTTGCCGTTCTTCTTAGGAGTGACAACAACAGGAGAGACCCACTCTGAATTCTCCACTGGATAAATGAACCCTGCTGCTAGAAGCTTTCTTACCTCCTTGAGTAAAGCCTGCTCCTTGATGACTCCTAGCCTTCGTAGCTTCTGAGCCTTAGGTGTGGCCTCTGGCTTCAACTCAATTTTGTGTTGAACAGCATCTACTCCACGCACATCGGTGTAGTCTTTAGCAAAAAGCCTAGGAAACTTCCTTAGCACACATTTGAACTCCTCTCTTTCATTCTTTGTAAGTTTTGTTGATAGCATACCTTCCAGCATCCCTTCATCTTGATCACCTTCGTTCTCTTGAGGACCTACCTCCTCCAAGCCTTGACAAGAGGTCTCTTGGTTGCTTGGCTTAAACCTTACCCCCATGACTTTGATGGAAGACTCCTCTTCAGTAATGCTGCCGCTACTTTCTTCTTCTGAAGTGCTATCGGTCCAACCTTCTTCCGTCTCACTTTGAGATGATTCTTCCTGGAGCTCCTCTTGGCGTTGCTCCTTCATGTCAAAGACAACCTTCTTGTGATTGTCATTCCTGCAAATTAGCTTTCCACTCTCCCAATCCTGCAAAGCTCGCATTTTCATTAGCCATGGTCTTCCTAGGATAAATGGGTAACCATTTCCCTTGGTAGACATGACATAGAAATCCACTGCCTTCTTAATGCCAAAGGCCTCCACAAAAACATTTCTACAAATGCCTACGCACCTAGCCTTGCTATTGTTTGCCATCTTGACCCTAATTTCAGGTGTCTCATGGATGTGCATGCCTAGTTTTTGCATGAGTCCCTCTGTCATGATGCAAATTTGTGCACCCCCATCCACTAGACCTTTCCTAACCAATCTCCCTTTGATGTAACAGTCTAGCACCGGTGTAATGTCCTCATTCATTTCAGCTTGTGCAATTTTTACAACAGGCACACTCTCTTTTACCTTTCTCCTAGTGCTAACTGCCCTTGTTAAATCCCTCCTAACTTGTGGACATAATGCAAGAAATTGAGGCCATGAAATATCAGGACCCTTACCTCTCATGTCTTCCAACAAGTTGTACGGAGCCATACCATGTCCAAGAGGGAAGTCTTGGAGGTTGATACGACGTCGAGTCCTCTTGGTTTCCTTGGTTCCCTTTGCCTTCTTGCCTTGTCCATGGTCACTCTGTGATGTGACTCCTTCTTTCTCTTTACCTTTTCCTCGGCCACGCTTAATTCCATTGGCTTCCATGTCAACCTCATTTGAATTTGTCACCTCTACCACATGCACATTTGGATCTGGCAAAGGTGGAACTCCTTCTACCCCTTGTGGAGGTGGTCTTGGTCCATTTGGCCTTTGTAGAAGCCTTGGTTGTTGACCAGTTCCTTCACCTGCATTCATCACTGGGTAATTCAAGTTAGGCCTCCCTGGCTCCCCACGGGGCCAAGGACAATTATACATCCCATGTCCAGACTCTCCGCAATTCCAACATTGCAAGACTCTCCTAGGTCGTGGATCTCGCTCTTCAGACTTCTTTGCTTGTCCCTTTGGACCTACAGCTTGTGCAAGGTGAATTGACAGGCTGCTTAAAGATTCGTTTAACTTCTCAATTACTTCCGCCGTTACCTCAGGAAGCTCCCTCGATGTTGATGCTTGTGACTTACCTTTGGGTCTAAGACCTTCTATTGGAACCTCTCCCCTTAAGCACTTGAGTTTCCTATACTTCTCAGCAGCCCTAGTTTCAGCTGCATCAAAAGTAGCAGGTGCTCCCGCCTCAACTTTTACCTTAAGGTCAGGAAAGAGTCCGGCTATGAACCTCTCCTTCTTTAAAAATTCTGCACCATCACCAGGGTTAGCAACATTTCGTATCCATAGAGCCCAAAGACGTAGAATCTCTTGCTTGTACAAGTAGTAGTCATCTAAGTCTTTTTGCTTATGAGAAACAATGTCTTGCCATAGTTTCTGAGTGTTTTGGGGATCAAAGAAGTATCTCTTAAAACGATTTAAAACTTCTGTGTAATTCCCCTTAACTTCCTCAGGCAAAGAGTCAAACCAAGTACTAGCATCTTTCCTAAGGACCACCTCAAACATTTCTACACGTTCTTGATCGGTTACTATCCTCTTGATACGGCAAGACATCTTGAAATTTGCTAAAAATAATTCTGCATCCTCTCCAGGCTCTCCAAAGAAAAGAGGATATCCAGACATTTGGCGTTGGCTCTCCATTATTATGAAAGATTACAACACGAGTTACAATAAGGGATACAATAGAGATCTAGAACCACTCGCCTGCAAATGAAGAAGTGAGAAAATACCACTCTAGGTTTTCTTCTTCAGCTATCCAAGCTTCAATAAGGTCTCGATTTGTTTGATCAAAACAAAAGGGTAGACTATTGATGAGCTCTAAGAAGGGTTGAAATTCTTCAAAGCTAAGGCGATAAATAGAAATCTCTAGAACTTCCTTTTCTGGATCCAAAAGAGCAACCACGTCCCAAGTGATAAATTGCACTTGCTCTACAATTCCCAATGCACAAGCGGTTTGTATAAAAACTAGATCTTCATGCTCGTCGAAGGCCGTGAGAAAGTAGCAATTGACTAGGAGCTCCTTTCCTTCGAGTTCCACACAGTCGGAGTGAGGCAACCTTCTCACAATTTCATAAAGAACATCCTCATCAAGTCCAATCAAGTTTGCAAGATTTAAAGACTCCACTTGTGCTACAAAATTCCTGGACAAAAACTCCTTAGGGTTATGGTTAAATCATTCAAAAGCATAAAGAGATTTACAATGTCTCTATGAACAAAGTGTCATAGAAAGTAGAGAAGGATGAGAATTTATACAAATTTGCAATCTTCTCTATGCTCTCTTTATTAAGACAAGCTCTGAATAGCTCCCTATCTCCTTTGTTGAAAGCGAAAGGAAGACTATTAATAAGACGCAAATGAGGGAAAAATTCACCAAATGTGAGTCTATGAAGCATGAACTCTGGCCGCAAGTTTCCTGAAGAGTCTTCCTCAATGGTGAAATGCACTCGCCAAACGCCAAATTTCAATCTATTTACCAATCTTAGGGCACACACTAGTTGGATGAATGCGCGGTCTTCCTTAGTGCCCAACAACAAGAGGAAAATGGAATCAACGCGTAGGACCTTCCGTCTTAACTTCACCACCCTCTTGTTATGAGGGAGACGCCTTACTACTTGCTCCTGCAACTCAATTGGTAATAGAGCTAGATCTCTAAGGATTGAACTTTCACTGCACACACATTCCCAGTTCGAACAAATGATCGTTTTTTTGTTTCTTGTAACAACTTGGACAAAGAAAAAACAAACATACACACTACTTTGCCGGGCTGCACTTCATTTTAAAATAAAATGAACACATGTACATCAAAAGAAGTGTGGTAGTTGATGAGAGGTAGAATGACAGGGTTTGGTGATGCAAGAATTTCTCCTGCTCTTTGGGCACCAAACATGAACACCATTCGTTGTTGAAAATGGATCTTTCTACTAATTGCAACGTTTATTCTAATGTGTGGAGTAAAATGAAAGGGAAAAACCTCTATTCCTGGGCCATTATCCATGGCCTATGCATGTCCTAATGCTTAAAACAAAACAAAAATATAGACGTCCAAACTAAGGTCGTACCTAATGAGAGGCAAAATAAAAGGATTTACTGAAGCGTTTATCTCGGCCAACCTAAGAGGACCTAAAATTCTACGAATGACACGTTGAAATTGCAACTTAGTACTAACAATTATGTGTACCTTTTGCCTTGCAATGGGAATGAACGGATCATACAAAGCTTCGTGATTCATGCAAACTACTTGACTATGCTAAAGGTTGATTCTACACAAAAATACACAAGCCGTCCTCAGTGGGGGCACCAAAATTGAGGCGGTCCGGGGCGGGCAACAAGAAGAGTGGCCTCTAGACACCCTTCAAGGCTCCCGTGCTGCTCAGTGGGGCTGGGGCACAACACAACACAAACCAAAACAACAAACCCACCGCCAAATCCCAACTACACAAGGGGCACCACCTAGTTTAAGAGCGAACTAGGACGCAAAAGAGGAGAATCGTTAGAGCAACCCACAAACAAGCAAGGAGTTTACACTAACCCTAACACCAATGGAATACTCTCACACACTAAAACACGAGAGAGAGAGAGAGAGAGAGAGAGAGAGAGAGAGAAAGAGGGAGGGGGTGCTTGTTGCATTAATACCTTCTTACAAATCTGTCATGACAAATCAAAGTGAGATTAGTACTTGTTCAACATAGCTTGCGTAAATTTCACCACAACACATCACTAGAAAAGCCACCCCAATCACTGTCTTAAGGCCAGGGGAGTCCTCTCCACCCTGTCGCCCTCTTACAGTATGTGGGATTTATGGCTAGATTGATGACAACACCAGAGACAAGCTATCAAGAACTTAAAAAAAACCAAGACACTTACGCATCATTGTTGTCCATTACTTCACGTTGGAAAGGAGACAAAATATCCAAGATTAGTCCAAATCCACCCTCCTTCATTTAGCGAATGTTGGGCTTACACTAGTAGGAGAAATGATAGATTTCCTACTCTCAATTGAATGATCACTCTCTCTCTTACAATGGCATAGATTTCCCTTGCTAATCCCCTATTACAACACATGCACATGCATAAGACAATGAGCTTCCACTCAAGAGCTCCTTCTAGAGAGGTTGAGCTTGGCTTCTCAAGCTATAGCATAGTGCTCTTGCTTATGGCTTCCCCCTTTTATGCTAGCTACACCCTCCTTTTATAGCAATTTTGAAGGCTAGGGTTACTCCTCTAACCATGGTTGAGTTAGATTTTCAGCAATTTATCTAATTTCTTTTGCTTGGAATTATCAAGAAGTTGGTGGGGAAAGAGAGAGGAGAGAAATGGAGGTGATAGGACTTTTCATAGTGGGTTAGTGTTAGTAGAGTTAGTATTAATTTACAAATGGAATTGAATATTTACAATGGGAGTATCCATGTAGGATACAAATAAGGAAGAAAAATTCTTAAGAGGTAAGAAAAGGTGGATTTCTTACAAGGTTGATGCTCCAAGTGTCTTGAGTAGGGCCAATTTTGACGCTTGTTGACGGTCCACTAGCTTTGACGGTACATTTTTTCTCCACTCTTGACCTTCCTTGAGAGACAAGGTAATTGAAGCTGAGTAATCAACCACCATGATGCTATCTTTTAAGAGAAGAGGCTGAATTTTGTGGTTTTTTGATAGATATGGGTAATTTGGAGGAGGAAAAATGAGACTAGGTGGTCAATTTTGAAATGGAATTGTGTGTGGGAGGTATGAGTTCACCATGGTTTCTCTTATTCTTCAAGGTTGAGGAGAAGGTGAGTAGTGTGCAGAGAGGAGTGGTGAGAGAGATGGGGATGATGAGTGGAGAAGTGTGTGTGAAAGAGGAAAATGATAAAGTGGAAGAGAGAGTGTGGCTGCATAGCATGGGAAAACTGGGGTCCACTAAAAAAATCATAGCTCACAGCTGGTAGCTCCAAAAATCATGAAAAAATTTGGGGTGATTATTCAGAGCGTGGGCTACATTTTCTCTTTTGACCACCGCTCCAAATTCGGAGTGGAGATAGGTGCCAAAAGTCTCACCAAAAAGCCTGTTTTTTATGCCTGCAAAAGTCTTTTAGTGGTCCCCTCCTTTGTTGAATTTGTACAATGCATCCAAGAGTGAGCCCCTCCTTTGTCATATTATAATACAAAGAATTCAAGTTGCCCTTGACCCATGCATGGAGGAGGATTATTGGTGAAATAAGAAATATATACATGGTGGGACTAGTGTATGGACTATTCATGGACTTTAGCTCAATGAGCACATGGTGTTAGAATAATGAGTAAAAATAATAATAAAAATATGGAGGAGTTATGGATATGGAAAGATATTGGAATCATATGATATGGTCCCTCCTTGAATTATTTTGGGTGAAAGAGGAAAAGGTATGCAAGTAAATAATATAATAAAAGTAACCAATGAGTAGAAATCAATTTTTTGTTTTCACGAGGGTGAGGGTGAAAATGTGGGAGTGATTTGTATAAAGGAAAAATATGAGGTTAGAGTATGTACATATTGGCAAAAAAAAAAATATAATTATGGTGTAAGAGGATGAAAGAAGGTGTACATAGGTTTAATAAAACACACACCTAAGTAGAAATATTTAAATAAAATACCAAAATAATTATTAAAAATCCCTATATTTAGGCCATATATACAATGAAATATTTACACACAAAGAGGCCATAATATACTTTTATTTTTTTTATTTTTTTTATTTTTTTTGGCTCACCTAGCCCAGTGACTAGCTAGCTGAGGGTTTTTAAGAAGATATGGGAAAAGTCCCGTGACTCACGCACGCCTATGTACAGTGAAATGGTAGGGATAGCCACAGTGTTTGGGTGATTTTGGTAGGGTGAGGTAACTCACTGTGGCAATTACAAGGAGCCGAAAAAACGGCTATCAACAGTAGCACATAGAGTAAAGTCTGGAGGACTTTACATGATTTATGTATCAAATGTCTCTAAAAATGTAATCAATGTAACCGAGCAGCCGAACATTTCTTTGTGGCATAGCCGGTTAGGACATATGTCTAAGAAGGGAATGGAAATCTTGTCTCGTTCTGGTTATTTGTCTGGCTTTTTATTTAATGATTTTGAATTCTGTGAACATTGTCTGTATGGTAAGCAAACACAGCAGCCACATAAACATAGAAGCAGTAGAAGAGATACACAGTTGGCACTTGTTCATAGTGATCTGTGTGGACCTATGCCTAACCTATCTCTAGGAGGAGCTTCTTACTTTATGACATTTATAGATGATTACTTGAGGAAAGTATGGGTTTACTTTCTCAAGCACAAGGATGAAGCGTTTAGTGTTTTCAAAACGTTTGTGACACTTGTGGAGAATCAGAGTGGCAAGAAGCTTAAATGCTTACGCACTGACAATGGTGGAGAGTATGTTTCAAAGGCCTTTCAGGACTTTTGTGAGTCAAAAGGTATCAAACGTGAACTTACTGCTCCTTTCAATCCTCCTCAAAATGGTGTTGCTGAGAGGATGAATAGGACCATACAAGAGAATGTCAGAAGTATGTTGTCTAATGCACAGCTGCCAAATGGGTTTTGGGCTGAAGCTGTATCAACAGTTGTTCATCTTATAAATAGATCTCCTAGCAAGGTTTTTCAGAAGGATTCAGTGCCAGAGATGGTATGGTCAGGCAAAATGCCCTCATACAAGCATCTCAGAGTCTTTGGCTGCCAGGCATATACTCACGTTCCAAAGGAATTTAGGAACAAACTTGAGCCAAAGAGTAGAAAGTGCATCTTTCTAGGCTATGGTAATTCTAGTGAGATGGGGTACAGACTTTGGGATCCCGAATCCAGAAAGGTTATCCACAGCAATGATGTTCACTTTAATGAATCCAAATATCATTCTAAACCAAAGAGGGTTGAGGAGATTAGAAGAGTTTTCTTCCAAGAAGATGGACCTGCACGTGCAAGACAAAATGTCAGGGCTCAAGAGGAGCAAGGACAGGATAGATTGGAACCACAGGTTGTGGCTGAGCCTGAGCCACCTATTTTGCGTAGATCTGGACGTATCACGCGACCTCTTGATCGGTTTGTTTCATCTATGAACTATGTCATGTTGACTGATTGCAATGAGCCTTCATGTTACAAGGAAGCAGTGAAAATGAAGGACTTGGGGAATTGGCAATTGGCCATGCAGTCAGAGATGACAGCTCTGCATAAAAACCAGACATGGAAGCTAGTTAAATTACCTTAGGGCAAAAAGGCTCTACCTTGTAAATGGGTTTACAGGTATAAGATCACCGCTCATGATAATCAGCCAAAGTACAAAGCAAGGCTTGTTGCCAAGGGCTTTAAGCAAGAACAAGGCATTGACTTTGATGAAGTCTTCTCTCCGGTGGTCAAGATGACTACATTGAGATGCTTTCTTGCATTGGTTGCCATATTAGATTTGGTGTTGCACCAAATGGATGTCAAGACAGCGTTCTTGCATGGTGATTTAAATGTGGAAATTTACATGCAGTAGCCAGAAGGGTTTGTTGAGAAAGGCAAGAATGATTTGGTATGCCAGTTGTTAAAGAGTCTTTATGGCTTAAAGCAATCACCAAGGGCATGGTACCATAAATTCCACAAGTTTATGCTTTCTCAAGGCTACAAATGTAGTGAATTCGACCACTGTCTATATACAAAGAAGGCTAAGGATGGTAGTTGGCTGATCCTTATTTTGTATGTGGATGACATGTTGATTGCTGGCAAGCACTTGGAAGAAATTTCAGCTTTGAAGTCAAAGATGGCAAAATCGTTTGACATGAAAGACATGGGTGAGACAAGTCATATACTTGGTATGTGCATTGAGAGAGACAGATCAAAGAAGTTGATTTGGTTATCTCAAACAGAGTATATTGACAAGGTTTTGCAACGTTTCAATATGGAGAAGGGAAAGGCATTGAGTGTTCCATTGCCACCATATGTGAAATTTAGCAAACAAGATTGTCCTGTGCCTGAGGAAGAACAGGCTGAAATGGATAAGATTCCATATGCTTCTGCAGTGGGTAGTTTGATGTATGCAATGATTGCTACTCGCCCAGACATTGCATTGAGTGTTCCAATCCCACCATATGTGAAACTTAGCAAACAAGATTGTCCTGTGTCTGAGGAAGAACAGGCTGAAATGGATAAGATTCCATATGCTTCTGCAGTGGGTAGTTTGATGTATGCAATGATTGCTACTCGCCCAGACATTGCATTTGCAGTGGGAGTAGTAAGCAGACAAGAAACATTGGGAGGCAGTGAAAGGAATATTGAGATACCTGAAAGCTACAAAGAGTATGCGTATATGCTATGGGAGTCAAGAGCTAAGTGTAAAGGGTTTGACAGACTCAGATTATGTAGGTGACTTAGACAACCGAAGGTCTACGTCAGGGTATGTCTTTACATTGGCTGGTGGAGCAGTATCATGGCATTCTAGATTACAAGATTGTGTTACTCAGTCTACTACAGAGGCTGAATATGTTGCAGCATCAGAGGCATGCAAAGAATCAATTTGGCTTAATCGACTAGTAACAGATTTGGGAATCAAAGAAGAGATGCCCGTGCTATATTGTGATAGTCAGAGTGCTATACACCTGGCTCGCAATCCAGTTTACCACTCAAAGACAAAGCATGTGGATGTGAAGTATCATTTCATCAGGGAAATGCTCGAGGATAAGCAAATTCAGCTTGTCAAAGTTCACACCACAGAAAATCCTGTTGATCTACTTACAAAAGGACTTCCCTCAGAGAGCTTTGCGCATTTTCGCAAGCAGTTAGGTGTAGGGTAGTACATCACTTCTCTACATCTCTTGTATATTAGCTTGTATAGTAGCTTCTCTCACACTTAAAGTACCACATTGGACTTTAAGTGGGAGGTTGTTGGGGTATAAATCCCAATGTGGTCGCCGAGGTAAGTGGACGGGCCGTCAGGTATGTACACATATTCTTTTGTAAAAACCTAATAAGAACTCACTATGCTCTCTAACTTCTCTTCGAGAATTCCACAAATAACAATGTTCTTAGATAGTCGCTCCCGTTCCTTCAAATCCTCCACATCCACATTCTCAACATTCTTTGTTTGAACCATAGCTTGCATGAGTGAGGAATTAAAAACCACATTGCTACCACATACATCAGCCCAAGACTTGTTTTTGCATACATTTTTCATGTAGCGTACATCCCGGCTCATAGTGTCAAATTTCTCCTCTTTCAATACATGGTCATGGTCTACTTTGCTCATCCACTCCTTCAAAGCATTCAAGTCCACAAGAGAGTGTTTCCATTCTCTTGATTGCCTCTTCGAGAGAGAGAGAGAGAGAGAGAGAGAGAGGGTATATCACTATATTAAAAGGTTTTGTTATATTTCTCACCTATACATTTCAAAATTTGTAAGTGGATTTATATTAAACCTCCATTTTCAAGCACTAGTAGATGAGAGAGAGAGAGAGAGAGAGAGAGAGAGAGAGAGAGAGAGCTCAAAGAAAACCATTTTCTCGGTCATGTTTTTTGAGGACAAACTAGTTAGGCATTTGAGATTTCTGCCAAAATCTAGGGTATTCGTCAAGATATACAACTAAAAGACCCTTGAAATTCAAGATTCCACCAATTTACAACCAAATTTTTATTTTCAAACAATAAAATTTACATGACAAATAGGAATATGTGAGCATTGAATTGGGTACTTATATCCATTGTGTGTGTTTGTGTGTTTGTGAGAGAGAGAGACTCGAGGGGGGGGGGGGAGAGAGAGAGAGAGAGAGAGAGAGAGAGAGAGAGAGAGAGAGAGAGAGAATGAATAATAATCACTGATAGACTCAAAAAGGATACTACTTGTATTCCCTAAAGTGTCCCCTATCTCTCTCTCCCCCCCGCCCCCCCCCCCCCCCCCCCCCCCCCCCCCCCCCCTCCCTCCCTTAAATGTATGATACGTGTATGCAAGTTTGGAGGGATACCCCTATTGTATACATTTATGCACACTTGCTACCAACCTCCTGTTGTACACTCAGGTGGTACCATACGGAATAGACTAGTGAATCCCCCATGCAGAGCGCTAAAAACCGGCAAATGTGAGCCCAATGTTTTGAAGTAATGCTTCTTGTGAATACTTAGAAACCTACATAAGGATAGTTTTATAGGTAGTTTGTCTCTTTTAACACCAAATTCTGTAGGTTTCCTACTTTTCAACTTAGGACATAGAGATTAATTCAAATATTTTTCAGGTGGTATTACTGCAAATCTTGAATTTTTTTTAATCTTGCATTGCCCCAATGGCTAAGACTGAACTATGCTCAAAAAGACTAAACTTTAGGTTTGAAATCAAACAAGGGTAGTGCTTCTTAAAGAGGAATGCTTATAGGGCTCATTGCTTTTGGGTTCAACAAAAGTGGCAAAAAGATGGCATAAATAACTTTCTCCACAATGCCCTTGTTGGATTTGGTATTAACCTCATTCTTGAGACTCTTGATAACTCGTATGACAAGACGGCGAGGATAAAAATATGTTTGTATTAGCAAAAATTCGTCAAAATATAGTTTTCATTGCCCTTGTCGCATTTATATAAAAAGCTATTTGAATTATAAAAAATTGGTCAAAGTATAATACTAATTAGAAAGTTTGCTCCAAGTATTAATTTAAGAAAACCTATAAGAATCTACAATTATTTTCAATTTACCTTCCATTTTTTTAATGAAGAGTTTTCAAGTTTGTTTTTTGAGGTTGAGCCTTGGAGTTGCTCTCTCTCTCTCTCTCTCTCTCTCTCTCTCTCTCTCTCTCTCTCTCTCTCTCTCTCTCTCTCTCTCTCTCTCTCCCCTTTGTTGTGACCAGTCATAGACTCTCTCTCCCTCTCTGAGAATCTCTCTCTTTCCCCACGTAGCAGCTAGTTATGGAGGACGACTCCGATAAAAACTGGCTTGGCAGCTTTTTGTGGGTTCCGGAGGACTCGGTACTCTGACTATCTTGTCGCCAATGTGGAGAAGTTGCTAGCATGGCATGAGGACTTCGAGCGCTTGCGCTCAAAATTTATCATTAGCCTTTGATAAAGGGCAAGCAAAAGCGTATGCTCCCCCACCCTCCCTACTCTCTCTCTCTCTCTCTCTCTCTCTCTCTCTCTCTCTCTCTCTCCCACCTCGTCACTATGGGAGAATGATGCTATTACCGCACAGCATTACCGCTTAAGAGGAGAGAGAGAGGTTTAAGAAAGAGAGAGATTGTATGATGCAGCCCTGCGTGCGGGTTTTCCGATTTTTCCATGATTATTACCTCAAGTATTACCGCGCATATAGCCGTCCAGATTACCGCAATAAAGAATCTACTTGGCCGGCCGCCCCCATTCCTCTCCCACTTTTCCCTTTCTATAAATCTATTCTATTTTGTTACTTTTCAGAAATTGGTACCCCCTTTTTGCATGGAGTGTAAGAAATCCCATTCTCATTGGGATTTTTAGTGCCTCTCTTCTCTTTGCTTGCCTCATCTATTGGTATGATTCTCCTACTGGTATGATTCTCCTACTCTACTCATTTGTACTTCATGAGATTCTATATCAAAAAATATTTTGTTTCCACCTCAAAATCTTATGTCAACTATGCATTCATATGGAAATGGCAAGCAAACGATGATCAAAATTTTATTGTCTTGCGTTCATAAACAAATAGCCCTTTTGTATAGCATAAGTAGAGAAAGAAGACAAAATCCAAAAGATATTTATAAATTTTCATCCTCCAAGAGATCTCTAGAAGTGCTTACATCCATGTCCAACCCCATGGTAGCTAAATCAACAAATAAATCTATTGATTCATCCTCTACAGCCTCTCCTATTGAATCATCATCATCCTCTCCATCCTCGTCCTCCTCCTCACTATGGTTGGTTATTGGGAATGGTTGGTTCTCCTCGACCTCAACTGCATCATCATCATTGGCATCTTCTTGAGATGGTATGTTGGGATCTACCAAAGTCTCTATGTTCATATCTGCAAAGATAGATCTGCTCCATGGTGTGACTGGAATAACGTACCAAAGTCGTCTTCGATACATACAAGGCACATAAAACACCTCTAGGTCATAGAGCAAACAACAACATGAATGTAGTTTTATATGTATCATATAATGTTTTAGTGAGTTGCACATGGACTTTACTTGCTCACAACTACTAGGTTGCACCATGTTGTCGGTCTTCCCGCGATGAAATTTCCCGGAGTCTACCATATAGAGCCCATTCTCATGTCTCTTAACCTCACCCGCAAACCATCAGCAGTCAAAGAGATATTTGTGAAATGTTCTGAAATCCACTTTGATTATCCTCTCTATTGTTCCACATTCCCTCACCTCTTGTGTTGTCTGTCAAAGTTACCCATAACTCCACTATCGTGAGTGGTTCGATGCTCATCTATCTTACGGGTTCGAAAATGAAATCCTTCGGACCACATAGAGTTGAATGTGAAGGCCTGCAAAAACCAATTAGGATAGATGAGAGAGAGAGAGAGAGAGAGATGACACACATACACACACACACACTCGCACACGCACACTAAACACATTGAGTATATTACCCTTGGTAGACATCCTCGCGCGTACCCCCATTCTTTAGGGCTTATTTTTTCTCCTTGTGCCTTGGCCTTGGTCATGGCATTGTGTATCCACCCAACTGGAATTAGATCAAGGTATTTGGCAAGCTCTTTAGGAAAGGGAGGTGCTCGCCTACCGCCATGCGATCTCTTTCATGCTTCCCTCTCCCTTTCTCTCGTTGTACGCACCTCCACATACATATCCACCCATTTGCCCATGATGGGAGCATTGAGTAGACAATGGTTGTTGACTATGGCTTGAAATTCCCTATCCAAAATCAAGAGAGAACCTTTCCCACTTGGAATGTTTGCGTGTTTTTTTGGATCCTCTTACGAGGCAATGATGGGTCTATTGTGAAAAGATATTGAGAGACATACACAAAAGCCTCTTGTACAATCCAACCCCCTGACATGCTTGCCTGAACACATGAAACCATTAGTGATTAAAGTAACCAATAAAAAACGTTGTGAATACAATCCAATCCTAATAAGGTTTAAGGCTTAAGATCGATGATTACCTCTGGTTGTGATCGTAGCCTTAGAAAGTCTTTCAAGGTCTTTAGGAACCTCTCAAGAAAGAACATCCACCTGGAGTGAACCACACCACAAATGGCTATCTCCTCAACAAGATGGAGCAATAGGTGAACTTGGCTAACAAGAATAGAACGTGGGAATGCATCCTCAATAGGACAAGTTGCTTCAATCGCTAGAAGTCAAGCTGTTGGAATGGCTGAACACTACAAGAGGTTGTGTGCTGTTGTGATGCTGTTAGCGACGGAAATACATTGGGTTTTTATAACCCCCGGCGTCGCTAAAACCGTCGCTATGAGCGTCGCTATGAGCGTCGCTACGAGAGCGTCGCTATAGGCGTCGCTATATAGCGACGCATATAGCGACGCCTATAGCGACGTTTACACAGAAGACTATAGCGACGCTACAGAGCCATAAATAGCGACGCTCATAGCGACGCCCGAGAGAATATTTTTTTGGTGGCAGGGCATTGAATGCCCTGCCACCCATCAACCATATTGTACTTGATTCACTTTTTAAAAAAAGTGCAAAGGTAGATAATAGACCCAAAATAGTCACCCACAAGACGCATTGTTTGCAAAATTGACAATTGTACACATCATAGGCAAAATGAATTGATTGGCAAATGTAATAATGACAATTGTACAACATCATAGGCATAAAGAATTGATTGGCAAAAGGAACTGCGGTGACAAATGTAATAATATACATGGTTCAAAAAGACGTATAAAATCCGTCTCATGATACATAAGGTATGAGAAACCCTAAACTAATGCTATCTAGCTACGGCTAAACTGACATCGTCTAGTCAGACGTCTCATCACGTCCAAGCGGCGTATCTATCGGATTCTGCAAAAAAAGACAATAAGACAGCTTTCAGTAAGTATAAACATATAACGACATTTATAAAACAATACAAAAAATAAAAAAGAGTAAACCCTAATACTAACCATGCCGCCGCGAGAACTGAGAATGTCCATCAGGGCGTTTAAGCCCTTCCTGCCTGCGTACTCGCGCTCGTACGGTGTGGGATCACGTCCTGTCATCGACCACTGTCAAAACATACAAAGATTTCATTATGTTAGAACTAAAAAACTCATAAACCCTAAACTATCGAACATGCATAAAGAGCAATGTGAAAAGAGTTACAAAATCGGCCTCAAATGATGCCCATCCACCGCTCCCCAAGTGGTGCGAGCTCCCTGCCTCTACTCGCGCTCTGGCTGCATCCTTTTGTTGCTTCCACTTGTCGGGATTCTCGCGCGCTGCTTTCTTCGCATTCTTCCAATCTTCTTTGGCCAGCCAATCTGGCCTGTTCCACCCATTCTTGATTGCTTTTTGCACTTCGGAACGCTTGTGTTTGCAGTATTCGCACATTCGAATCTTCATCAGGTCTTCATTGAAGCGCTGATCCCGTGTTGGAACGGGAAACTCATCATGAAGTATGCTGATGACTCTGTTTTTTAAATCACTTGGTACTTCACTCCATTTTTTTAGTATGTAGTGTCTAAAGAGCTGAGAGCAAAGACCACGCATGCGCGAGATCACCTTCTTGCCGTCATCATCCATGATGATGCCGCCGTTGATGTCGACGGAGTAAGGCAAGCCCTCTGGCCGGTGACGCGTGAACCTGGGTGTCCCGGCCGGGGCTTCTAGCGGCGTGTCGATGGGGGTACGGACGTCAGGTGTCTCCACCGGCGTCTGGGCCCCGAAGCGAGGAGTGTCGAGTGGGGTGGCTCCTGGCGGAGTAGGTGGAGGTGTGTAGCTTCTAGGAACAGTCAGCCGTGCAAAACCTAGCGTAGATGGCGATGATGTGGCTGGTGTGGGGGCGGGCAAAGAAGGGGAGGGTAAAGAGCCTCGTCGAACACGAGGCGGTGTGGAGGCATCGGTGGCGGAATCCCCACAACAACCGCCACCGCCACCACTAGAGCGCCGGTGTCTAGATGAGTGTGAAGCTCGTCTCGTCGACGCCGAAGCTTCGGAGCGCGCCGAATGCTCTGAAAGAGAGGGAGATGCGGATGGTGTAGGAACGCGCGATGATGCGCCAGAGCGATGACGCTCCACGTACCACTGTCTCTGCTGCGGTGACAAAGAAGAAAGAAACTCCTCATCATCCATACCTGCATTAAACACACGAATATTTAAACTTAATATTGAATGAATAGAGTAGACAATGACGCAAAGACCATTAAATACAATGACGTAATGACGCATATAAATACAATGACGCAATGAATCGAGTGATAGAAGAGGCAAGTCAAAAACTCAGAATTTTCAATCAAAAGATGTGAGCGCGAGTAGAAAAGACCGTTATACACCATGGAAGGTACTTAGAGAGCCAGAGCTTTTACAACACGGAGCAAAATTGTTCAAATACAATATTTGTGGCTTTAAGAGATCTCTCTCTCATCCTCGCATAACTCAGCATAACTTCCTATATCTATATAGAGCTCTCCGTTTAAACACATATCCTCTGTTTCATTTTGTAGCTCCTCTGCATGCACCCCATATAGAGTAGTAGCATCTTGATGCTCGTCTGGCACCACCGCAGCGGCTTCTGATTGAGCATCTTCTCTGATCTCCTCCATTGATGTCGTTGTGATTGGCACATGGTAGCCTTCATACGTCCTTGCACTACGAGGGGCTACCTCTATGACGTACCACCAGTTTGATGTAGACTTTGTAGGATGAAATATTACCTGCCAGAGCCACATAACTTACATGAGAGCTTTCAAGCACAAAACTTGTAAAATGGGGATGTTAACTATTTACATACTTACTTGTTCACAATGCTCGGGTAGTACGAAAGTGTCTCTTAGGTCAGTCCATTTCTTAGTAGAATCCACCTCAAGAAAACCAGACTCTCCTCTACGCACAGTAGCGTTGCGACCCTCCATGATTATCTTGAACCATTGCACGTCAAACAAGTCGACAAAAAATCCTCTGTAATCGATCCTCAAAATCTCTTGCAGCGTGCCGAAGTAAGTGAGTTCCGCCACCACGGGATCTGCATCAGAGGAACGTCGTCGACTAAACTGTTCAAATTTTGCCATGATTCCACAATCTTGAGTAAAACGCTTTTTGTCAATTCGTTCCACCCTAAAATGTCGACCTTTACACCATGCTGTCGACCTCTAAGAAGAACATCCATCTGGAATGAACTGTGCCAACTATTTCCACCTCATCAACTATGTGAACAAGAAGATGCACCTAAATGGTTAGCATTGTAGTAGGAAAATGTTTCTCAAACATGCACACAAGCTCCGCAGCATTTAGTTTGGCGAATGGTATGGAGTCTACGTTGATCTCCTTTTGTGAGATCCATTGCACCAGCTTTGCAAGTTTGTAGATTGTGTTACGGATGTCGAGAGACAAACATCCCTCAATGGCAACCGGTAAAATAAACTGTAAAGTATGTGCAGCAATGATATTAAAGTCCACATTTTATGCAATGATATTAAAGACCACTATGAACGTACCTAACACATTTTATGCCAATCGTGTGACTTCAAACCGGTAAGCTTTCCTTCTTTAGTAAAACACGTTCGGAGCGAGTGCATTATGCCAGTGGGGGTCCGCAAAGATCGAATGGCCTCTTTTACTTTGCGTTCTTGGGCTCCTGTGAAAATCCATGGTGCTTTAGGGAGTTTTATCGATCCATCAGACGCTGTTTGCGGCCAATATTGCTCCATACGATCCACATTTCTAAGGTCAACTCTGGCTCCCAAAGTATCTTTCTTGCCGGTCAAATGGTCCCATAGTAGATTACCCACATTCTTGAATATGTGCATTGGATCGAGCAAGTGATTGATCATGATTCGGGGCCAGTATGGTAACTCGTACCATAGAGATAGTCTCTTCATCCCTGGAGGCAATCCGTCATCGCACATCTCCTTCTGCTCTAACCATGCTTGTGCAGACATCCTTGGTGGCTCTCTTCCCAAAAAGCCGTCGCGTAACACATGATTCTCTAGAAGATACGCTTGATGACCTTAGTAGATTTGCTTCTTCAGTGAGGGTGCCCTACGTGCATTCAGTCTAGGTCCACATGTGACACATGCTCTATATCCGCTTGTTTGAAGCCCTGCATGTATACACATGATAATAGATCAACTATGGGAAAAAACAATATTTACAGTGTCTGAGTGAGGAGTGTCAATAGATCACCTGAGCATTCTGTTAGCCAGAGATAGTCATGCATGGTCCACATTAGAATGCCTCTGATCAAAGCATTCCGTCGTCCTGTGTGTCGGCTCATATCCACCACCTCTATGCCAATCCACAATTGTTGTAGCTCTTCCAATAGTGGACGAAGATACACATCCATATTCCCCACTTTATATCGCCCTGGCACAATCAAGCTTAGCCATAGGTGCCCCTTCTTCGTAGTCAACCACGGGGGAATGTTGTAGTTGACGATGACAACGGGCCATACACTGTAAGATGTTGATCTTTGACTAAATGGATTTACGCCATCCATAGCCAGGCCTAAGCGCAAATTTCGAGCTTCCCTGGCAAAATCCGACCATGTTCCATCTATATGTTTCCAAGCTGCGCAATCTGCAGGAATTCGTAGCACACCATCCGAAGATTTATTCTCCTCATGCCATGATGCTAGGGCGGCCATGGACTTACATTCGAAGAAATGCTTGATGCAAGGAAGCAGAGGAAAATGTCGCAAAACCTTTTGTGGAATTTTTGTCCCGTGGAGATCTACTCGATATCTTTCGGAATCACATTTTGGACACTTCTCCATGTCTGTGTATTCCCCTCTGAAAAGAATGCAGTCATTAGGACAAGCGTGGATAGAATTGTAATCCATCCCCAAGTTTCGCAAAATCTTTCTTGCTTCATCTCGGGAATCTGGCATCACATTGTCAGCTGGTAGTATGTGCTCTTTCAGCAATCTACACAACATAAAAATATGATACAGTCGTGTAAAAATCTATCAGATCATTGTACATTTAGAGTTCTATTAAAGTAAACTAATTGTAATAGATCACCTGAAAAGCGCTGTGACGCTAGTGTCACTCCATCCAAACTTTGCCTGCATGTTGAGAAGAACCAGGAGTGCTTTCAATCTAGACATGCGTGCTCCATTATACAATGGCGTATCGGCTTCACTTTTCATATCATCATAGATAAGCCTTTCTGAATCCATGATCGTCTCGATCATTTCATCAATCTCGGGCTCAAACATTGCCTCGTTGGGAATGTGCTCTGCATGATCATCCCCCGAGCTGTCAGAGGCTACATCTTGTGGCCTCACATATGCTGCTTGACCAAAGCGCCTGCGAACACGTCTATTGGGTTGCAAGATTGCTGCTTGTTGGCCAGCGTCAGAGTCCGACGAGTTATAATTGGCAACAACTCGATCTATAATAGATGGATCGAACTCGCCAAATTCGCGAACGTGCTGCAAAGAAACACGTCTTGTCCATCGCACAGCATGCTTGCATTGATTACAAGGACATAAGACCCTCGTTGAGAGATAGGTGTTTCGGTTGGACGGTCCCACATCCTCGTCGCTACTCATAATGAGGATAAAAAACTTATAACCTGGACAACAAATTTAATATTCTATTGGCATTCTTCGTCTTATCTCTCTCTCTCTCTCTCTCTCTCTCTCTCTCTCTCTCTCTCTCTCTCTCTCTCTCTCTCTCTCTCTCTCTCTCTCTACCTCACATTCTCTAGTCATGTCCAATCCCCGCACACCTCGGTCTAGAGGTGCACGGAGATCAGAACCACCGGGTTATAATCTCGTCTTTATTGGTCAATACCTATATTTGTGGGTACAAGAAATCTACACACCCACGCCTACATGATACTGCATGTAGTGGACAAAACCCCTTTGCCTCTTCTCTAGCTGTAGCACTTCACTTCATCTTAACATCTTTTCACAGTAGATCTTTTCACTGTTCGTCTAACTCTAAACCCTAAACCGTAAGTAATTCTTGCGTGGACTCGATCTAACGTAAATAAGCGTAAATCTAAATAAACGTAAATCTAACTAAAAATAAAGCTAAATCTAATTTAACGTAAGTCTAATGACTAGAGGTTGTCTAGATGGTCATTGTGTCGGGGATGTAGTGACTCTTGCCGCCCTGAAGATCCACCTTCTTCCCTATCTTCTGAAGACATTTCACCAGTACTTTTGGATCGACGGAGCCCACCATGAGTGAAGGCAGCAATACCCTATATTCCATTGAGGGCTTTCTTCACCCGCTTCATGCAGGCATCGCAGTCTATGGAGACCTAAATCTAATCTAATATAACGTAAATCTAAATCTAGCTTAAATAAACGTAAATCTAGTTAAAAATAAACCTAAATCTAATTTAATGTAAGTCTACATATAACCTAATCTTTAACGTCTTTTAAGATAGTTTCCTACGACGTTATAACTCTCTTCTTCTTGTGTGTGTGCGCGTGTGTGGATGTGTGTGCCAATAAAAAGAGATAAATGGTATAACCTTTCTATCACCCATGCCAAGTATGATAGATTGATTATGCCATTTCCCTCTTGAATAATAGGTCTTGAGTTCAACTCCTCGTCGGCTAGATCTTTAGGTCTTTTAATTTTAATTAGTTTCCTACGACGTTAAATTAGTTTCTCTCTCTTTCTCTCTCAATGTGTGTGCGTTTTTTTGGATCGTATGCATGTTTTCTCTCTCTTTTCCTCTCTCAATGTGTGCGTTTTTTGTTTATGCATGTTCTCTCTCTCTTTTCCTCTCTCAATGCGTGCGTTTTTTGCTTATGCATGCTCTCTCTCTCTTTTTCTCTCTCAATGTGTGTGTGCATTCTTTGTTTATGTATGTGTGTGTGCGTTTTTGTTTTTGTTTGTACTCTCTCTCTCTCTCTCTCTCTCTCTCTCTCTCAAAAACACTGTGTGTGTGTGTATGTGTGTGTGTGAGAGAGAGAGAGAGGGAGAGAGAAAGAGGGGAAGGGAACATGAGAATGAGGAGAGGGAAGGAGCATACCTGGCTCTCCTTCCTCTCCTCGTGTGTGTGTGTGTGTGTGTGTGTGGGGAGAAGAAAAAGAGAGAGAGAGAGAGAGAGAGAGAGAGAGAGTGAGGGAGAGCGTTACTTGCTCCTTGCTTGAGGGCGCCGAAAAACTCAGATCTCAGATCTGAGTTTTTGGGCGCGCTCGGTTATTTTTTTACCCCAGCCGGCGTCGCTATAAGCGTCGCTATGAGCGTCGCAAATTTCTTTGTAAATTTGCGATGCTTATAGCGACGCTCATAGCGACGCCGGGAAAAAAAAATTTGAGCGTCGTTGTGTGAGCGTCGCTAATATGAAGAGCCTCTTGTAGTGGAAACTTCGATTTCTTTGGAACTCACAAACCTGTAACCAAAAAACCCTTCATAATCTTCATAGTAAAGTTAGTCTTCAAAGTAAAGTTTAGGAGGGAGGATCAAATGTGCTATACCTGACAACTTCTCCCACCTTGAATATTGAAGCCTTTACTTTCGTGTCCGCAAATCCACTAATGCTAATTGGAAGCACAAACTATTACACAAACAAAAAGACTTATTAGTATCCAGAACCCTAAACCACATACACACACACTCACATACACACACATATACACACATATACACACACATACACACACACACACACATTACCTGAAGAATCTTGTGCCAATCATGGGATTTGAGCCCATACAGTTGTGTGGCTCCTCCTTTCTTAGTTTTAGTGAAGGCACCCTTGAGCGAACGCATATAACCTGTTGGAGTACGGATGGATGCAATGACTTGTTTCATCTGCTCTTGATCCACCCTTGATAGAATCCAAGGTGCCTATGGAAGAACCATCTTCCCTCGAGGACCCAAGCGAGGTGTGGCCGAAGGAGGGAGCCTCCTTATGGCCCTCACGTCCTCTCTAGCCCCCAATGAATCTTTCTTTCCTACTATGTAATCCCATATAGCTTGCCCAACATTTTTGAACACATGCATTGGATCCAATAGGTGTTGGCTTTTCAATGAAGCCCAATAGGGTAGTGATAAGAAAATAGAGTACCTAGACATACCCCTAAGTGGATCATTGGGAGGAGGCAATGTGTTGTGATGCTCATTCCAATGTCTTGCCCAATCTGCCATGGTCCAATGGAGTGGCTCCATCCCATTGCATGGTGGAGCATAAGATCGATGTGTGGACGGCAAGAAGTGATGGTTATTGGGGTAGATCACCTTACCAAGTAGAGTGGTTCTCTCTGTCACGAGTGAGTGTCCACAAGTTGGGCATGCACTATGTCCAAATGTCGATAGTCCTACAAAAACAAAAGACATAACTGCATATAAGTGACCAATGCAAAGACATTAAAGAGCGTCACAAAGTATAAGCTTACCAAAAATCTCTCCAAGCCCGGTGTAATCATGCATAGTCCACATAAGAATGCACTTGATCATACGAAGTAGTCTTGATACATCAAAAACATCTATGCCGTTCCATAGCTCTTGAAGCTCTTCAATCAAAGGTGCTAAATATACATCCATGTTCTTCACCAAGATTGCTTTAAATCTTTCAAAGATCAGGACCCAGCCGACTTGACGTACATTCACACGACATTGCTCATGCAATTCCCTAATCCGGAAGTAGAAGAGTTCTCCAGGCAGTGGCTCGAGGAGTACGTCAAGAATTTCTTCAAAAATAAGAAGTCCAGTGTGCGGAGGGCAGCAAAGCGAACATTTGAATCTGAGGGTCACAACTATCGCCCTGGAAATGTTCACGACAAGGAGTGGGAGAAAGCCCAGGGCGAGCTGCAGGACAAGAGAGCGGCAGGTGTTAGGGCGCACACTCGGCAGGTGGAGACGAGGGCGCAGCAAACGCCCACGCATTACGGCTCGGGCGGAAAAGCAGCATGGAAAGATAAATTTGTGAGTGCGCATATTTTCATTTGAATTGATTTAATTTTTGGTAATAAGGTTAGGTTTGTGATGTTTTTTAATTGATATATAGCAAAATATTACTATGACCCGCCCAAGCCGAGAGATCGAGAGATACAGAGAGAGCCACTCCGAATATCAGACATGGTGTTGGCTGTATGAAAACAACAAAATCAATCGGGAAGAATTGGAAAATGCATGTCGTACACTACAGCCTGTAAGTGTGAACTTTTTTTTAAATGAGTGCATGCAGAATTATGTATCCATTTGTATTAATTAAAGGTTTTGTTGTTTTTTTCTTCTCCAGAGTCAAGGAGTCCCTCGAGAGGTCCTAGGATCCGAGTAGCTCAATCCTCCGAGTGTTTTTGGACCCGTCTTTTTTTTGCCACAGTTGTATAGCCCATGTATCGCCTATTTGGGAAATTTTGTAATATCCAATATAATTAAACACTTGATTTTGGCCCAAAGTCTTTTTTTTGCCACAGTTGTATAGCCGCCATGCATCGCCTATTTGGGCAATTTTGTAATAAACAGTTTCTCCAATATAATTAAACATTTGATTTTGGCCCAAAGTTTTTGTGCAATGAAATTGTTGTTTTTTTATTTATTAAATGTATAGGGAAAAAAAGGCAAATGACCATTTGGATAGGTCCTACCAAGGACCATCCAAATGGTCATCTGCTTTTTTATAAAAAATACTCGCGTGTGCGATAATGCTGGCGGTAATTCTTGCTGTAACGCCCGCGAAAATAAGCGCGAAAATATAGTCAGGCCAATTGCCGCGTGCATTGCTGAAGGACCATTACCGCGAGCATTGACTCCAGCATTACCGCCTCCAAGATTTTTTGACTTGAACTTTTCCTTTAGCATTACCGCCTCCGAGATTTTTTGACTTGAACTTTTTCTTTATTTTTGTGCGTCTATCTGAGCGGTAATGTGCTCCAAATGTCATAGTGCGTGCAAATGTTTATCTTTGGGTTTTTGTCTCTCTCCCAAACTTCAAAAAGTGCAAACATGGGTGGACATAATTAAAGGAAACAACCAATAAAAACTATAAAACGCTAATTTGTTTGAAAATACATTTTTTGAAAGTTGGCCAAAGTCAAACGTAACAAGAGCTCTCTCTCTCTCTCTCTCTCTCTCTCTCTCTCTCGTAAATAAGTAGAGAAAAGTGAAATAATTATCTTCTTAACACTAGGTTGGTAACCTAACAGGACATAAAAGTGTCCTTTCAGGGTTTTGAAAAAAACCTCCAAAACCATAGTAGATCCACTCATTTTGTAAAATCCTTTCATGAGGTTATAGTTCAAGGCCTACTACACATGGAAAAAATAAAAAACTTGTAAAATTTCTCATCGTTTGGTCACACCAATCCTCCAAAGTTGATGGACCAGTACATTTTCATCAAAACAGTCATTTCTTACGTTTTGTTGCATAAAAATAAGATTAGGGATTTTTGTAGGACTTGAGATAAATTCCCTAGTTAACTTCAATGGGTTGGTGATCAGAACATATGATTGCTTCTCACTCACTATTTTTTGTTTTGCCAAAAGAAATAGGTACAAAAAGTTGAATTTTTACCATTCTGCAAACCTATCATCAAAGTTTCTATAGCCACGCTCAATACAAATAATATATGCATGTTTTCTTAGTTCCCTATTGTCCTTTAGGTTCATAAGGATCCATGGAGCATGTCAAAAGAATAATACATCTCTTACCAAGGGGAATCTTGGGGACAAAGATGAAGTGCTGAATATAGCAAACATGAAAAAACTGGGTTCAACATTATGAGTTGTAGAATCCCATAGAAACTATTCAATATCTAGCCAAATTTGATCCTTATGACTAGATATGGTTACTCCATACAAAATGCATGTAGTTGTCACAAGAAACTAACAATATTGAAAAAGCTATACTTGATATACTAGAATGTTTTGTTTTCTTCTATAATTGAAAAAATCAACCATCGTTGTCTACTATGCAAAATAGGGTATTAGGTGCCCCAAAACTCAAAGAATATTAGCTTTGTGTTACAATATGCGATATGGAAAATCAAAACTGCATTTGGATATCATGAAAGCCACCAAAAAAATCATAGAAGAGCTAAAATTGGCTAAAAAACAGGATTTTACAATTTTGTAATTTGGTCATAACTTACATCTTTAACATTTATTTCTCCCTAGAAGCATCAGGACATGTTGAGGACTACTAAAGATAGTTCTCTAGCATTATAGACCTCACAAACATGAATTCTAGAGTGGGATAGTTGCAAAAAGTTGAAAAAAGCCAAAAACAGGACCCATTTTTTCACATAGTTTAGGTTGTGAAATGTTGTGCAAAGACAAGGTTAAAGATGGAATTGATATTCCAAAAAAATTTCGAGTTTTTTTCAGCTCATGAGACAACTTTCTAGACAGATAGCACCTCAAAATCCATTTTGAAACTCTTGACATAATTCAAGGAAAATGGTCACTTAACAGGACATACAAGTGTCCCAGGACATAAAAGTGTCCCATTACCAACCTAGTGTTAAACAACTGTTAGAATTGTCCCTACATCGTTAAAAATTTGTTCTTGGGATGTCTCTCTCTCTCCCCCCCTCTCTCTCTCTCTCAAATCCTCCAAAAATTTTCTCTAAAAACTGGTAGATTGTCAATGCTCTCCTTTTTTTATTGGTTTCTAAAAAGGTTTTTAGTGAACACTGATTTTTGGGACGTGCTTCAATGAGCATACATCGATACTCTGCTACAAATTGAGAGTACAAAGGCAGAGATGCGACCGCTTGTAACAAGCTAGGTCACAACGGAGGCTAGCTGGACATGATTGGATTGTGCTGTGGAGGAAGGATAGCGGAGGACGTAGAAGGTATGGAGGTTGGAGGATTCACGTCCGAAAGTGGTGATATCACCGCTCTTGTAGCTGCTGACGCCAACGCTAGAGTTGCTCATAATGTGATAGAGAGCGCAGCGTGCATTTAAAACACGAGGGCAGGCAACTGAAGCATCCTCGTCTTGCACCAACTGAAAGGTGGCGGCGCTGGCGGAGTCCGCCTCCTCAACCAGAATGTAGTCACTGCCCTCGATCCAGCTCAAATACCAGCCGGTTGCCACATTCTGAATCGTCAAATTTTGCCCCTGCGCCACGGTGGTCACACTCGTCGACGAATCCCCGGCGTAGTTGAGCTTGTAGGTCGCCGGCGTGGATGACAGGGCCACGAAGGCTCCTCTATCGGAGTATAACTGGATGGGTGCAAGCCCCTCCCGACCCAAAACGGTCGATAAATTAGACGCCGAAACGAACGTGGACGCCTCGTCATACTCTGCTGGGTTGTCGCAGAAGGACCAGAAAGGGTACACCAGGGCTTCGCTGGGACAAGTAGAGGCCATGACCACCTTTCCGCCCGAGCTCAGCGCAGCTACCACAAACGATAATGCTGCAACCACCGCCATCCTCTTCCTGGGCGCCATGCAAAACATCAAAAGTAGGTTAACATCCACAGAGAATCAATCTCTCTCTCTCTCTCTCTCTCTCTCTCTAAAGTAGCACAGCACAGCCATAGTTGCCCCCAAGCAATATTAATTCAACACAAGCGCATGACGATTCACACGATTAACATTGCATAATATATAAGTGCTTGAGAGAAGCAAACGGCTGGCCTGGGCAGCGGGCAGTGGGTAACGATGGACCTTGCACGATTGATCCAGGACCAGCTTTCATGACTCTGCTCTACACCGACGTACTCCTCTTTGGACTGCGCAGAGTAGTACACATGTGACTCGGTGACCGTAGACGTTCAGCCTCCTGACTAAGGGACACAATGCATTTGAGAGAAAAAGGGGGGGGGGGGGGGGGGGGGGGTTTGTTTATAAATAACACGGGTGACGGTATGGGAGTCAAGGGATCAACGGCGATGCGCACGATCAGCGGAGAGGGGGGGGGAGGGGGGGGCATTATACGTGCAGAGTCGCAATCTTTGCACAGATGCGTAATAGGTGGGTTGGAATCTAATAGAGCAGGTCAAGGGTTCTAGCAGCGTGCACGACGATGGGCACCCATATTTTTATCCCATGCAGATCTGATCAACGGTGGATTGAAAGGGGGTTGTTAATCCCTTCACTCAATCCCGTGCGATGTGTTCTTTAGGGACAAGGGGGGAGGGAGGGATCAATGGATGGAAACTCCACAATGACCCTCGAGGTGATTTGCGTCATAGATGGCCTATTAAAACTAAATCGAAACATGGACATGTCCATGTTTAGTTCTATGCCAGTCGAGGTTTATCATTTATAACATTAATCACAAGCACGCAGACAGGCGACGTGGTTATCTCAAGTCTCAAAAGGAATTGGGACATGAGGTTGTGGATTCTGGTCCGAGTTTCTCAAGGAGGCCACCATTTTTTTTTTTTTGGGGTGGGGGGGGGGGGGGGGGGAAGGGAGGGGGGGGGCTCATCCACCTTGGGATGCCCGTCGGACCTCCTCCACTGTCGATCCCCTTACTCGCCCCCACATGCTCCCTGGCCCCCTGTGTCACTTAGTGCCATGGGACGTCGAGCTTCATTCATGAATCTTAATTGCAATGACGTAGTACTCTTTTGCAGCCTTTGCACTGCACGGAGTACACATGTGAGTCACTACTAGTACTAAGTTACTAACGCGCTAGTAAATTGCTCATCTGATGATAATGTGGGGGCCCTAGTAAAAAAGTATGCACACAAGGCTTAGGGCAATTCTACATGAGCGTAGTTGAACTCCAACCTGCTTAGAATGACATACTAGAAAGAGGAAGATGACCAATGTTACTCAACGTTTGTCAAAGTCAGATATATTAACGAGACGCAAGCAATGCGACAACATATTCGTACTAATCGGCTGTAAAAACTGTAACACAACGTTGTTTCTTGCTAGTCCAAGAAATAAAACAACTATTAATGAAAAAGTAATTGCCACTAGTAGATCATAAAGACAAATGCAAGCTAGCCCAATATGCTTTGACTTGTTATGTTGTACATAGTCTTTCGTAACTAATAGCATTTTGATTACCACATCACAAGAACTTGCTAGAAAGAGGAGGATCACCAATGTCAATTGATATTTGTCAAAGCCAGATCATTTTACGAGCTGCAAGAAATGCGACAACATATTTGGATTCGATGTAGAAACTATAACACAATGTTGATGTTGAGATGTAGAGAGAAAGAGAGATAGATGAGATGTTGAGATGTAGAGAGAGAGAGAGAGAGAAGACAAGAGACACACCATGTACGCTCCCAAAGATTGATTCATATTGACGACAAGATACAAATATATAGGTGAGACCAAGTTGAGTAGATTGAGCCATATATAGCTCCAACACTCCATTCAAATAAAGGTCTCTAGCTTTGGATGAAAAAACCCTTGCGGAGTTCAAGGAAAAAACCCAAGTCGCCTATACAATGTGAAAATATGGACTAGTGATGATGATGTGAAAGTGAATTGTGTATCTACATGTACAAATATACAAATTACTCAGAGATCACAGTGTGCAAGTGTGGAGTGTGCATAGTGCAAGGTACCTATATGATTAAAATGTCATATGTAAAAAGCTATCACAATAGTAGAGAAGCTAATTTAGAAAGAGTGAGGCCGAAGCAACTCCAAGCTCCGAGCACAAGAGGAAGCGTGACTCGTTGAGGCCTTTTGGTAAGAATGTTTGCAATCATCTAGTCACTTGGACAATGCTCAACCATTATGGTTCCTTTGCATACTTCATACCTGACATAATGATAATGGACAACAATGTTCTTTGACTTATTATGTTAAACACAGTCTTTTGCAAGACTAATAGCACTCTGGTGTGCTAGAAAGAGGAGAATGACCAATATCAACTATCATTTGTCGAAGCCAACATTTGAGAATGACCAATATCAACCAGAATAGATAAATGTGAGCTTGTCCAGTTTGCATCTGTGTAACCCAAAAGAGAAAGAGATTACATAGAATCCACTATCAGTTATCATTGATAGAACAAACCAAAATTTGTAGGACCTTTTAAGTATTTCAATACACACTTTGCTGCAGACCAATGCTTAAGAAAAGGACGTGCAAGATGTTGTCCAAGATAGTTAGCAGCAAACAAAACATCAAAGCGAGTGTTCATGCCAATAATTTGAAGACATCTAATCAAGTTAGCATAAGGTTGATTTGTGATAAGTTGATCGTCACTGTCAGAAGTGTTCTTCGTAGAACTCGCAAGACAAGGTGTATTGGCCGAATGTGCAGATAATTCCATACCAAATTTTTGAATAGTATCTACAATAAACTTTGATTGTCGAAGGAATAAAATACCTTTGTGCGGTTCCTTTGAATGTGAATGCCAAGACACGAGTGAATCTCTCCAAGATCCACCATATCAAATGTAGAAGACAATAATTTGTTCACCTGCTGAAGAAATCCCAAATCATTGGAAACACAGATGGTATCATCCACATAAAGAGCAAGAATCACAAAACTGCTAGAATTTAGGTTCTAAACACCAAGTGATGAATCCTTTAGAGGTGAGAAAAAGATCAAATTTTGTATACAATGCCCACGAAGCTTGTTTGAGACCATATAGTGCCTTATGGAGTTGAGCAACAAGGTCTTCTTTACCTGAAATAACAAACCCTTCTGGATGTTTTATATAAATTTCCTCTTCCAAATCACCATTTAGAAAAGCAACTCGCACATCCATTTGATAAGATTCTAAATCAAATTGAACAACAAATGCCAATAAAACTCGAACACTTGTAATGCTAACAACTGGTGAAAAGGTCTCTTGATAATCAACACCAGCAACTTGAGAGTGACCTTTTGCAACTAAAAGGCTTTGAACTTGTGAAAAGATCCATCTTTTTCTATCTTTGTCTTATACACCCACTTACACTTAATAGTTGTACGACCAGGAGGTAGTTCAGTTAGTATCCATGTACCTTTAGAGATAAGAGAATCGTACTCTGCTTCCATAGCCTCTTGCCATTGATCCTTTTGTGGTGAAGAGATAGCTTCATTATAAGTAACGAGATCTTCAGAAGTAGAGAAAGCATTATCAACAATACCGTCATTATAAACCTGACATGGACCATGTTCAAAATCAATAGGCAGATCAACAAAAATATCAATATTATCATTGGCAACATTCGGAATGGATGGTTGTGAAGAGAAAAGCTGCTCTATAGGAATATTTTCATAATCTAAAAGAAATGAAAAATCCTGAGGCAATGATTTAGTATCATCAAAATCATCCATGGACCATGAGCCTCCCATAAGCTATTCATTAAAAGTAGCATCATGATTCATAATTATTTTCTTGGAGGAAGGATCATTAGAATTTGTAGCCTTTGAAAGTGTTAGAATATCCAATAAAAATAACTTTAAGACCAGGAGCATCAAGTTTTGTTTGTGTTTCTTTGGAAACATGAATTATAAGCAATACATCCAAAAGTTCAAAAATGAGATACAGAAGGAATCTCACCTGTCCATGCTGTGATGGGTATCTTACTAGAGGGTGCAGTAGTAGTAAGATGATTCTGAATAAATAATTCAGTCCAAAAAACACGAGATAACCCAGAATGAATTAGCATACACTATGAAGATCTCCAAGTGTCTACCGCGCTATTTTACCGCATTTTGTAAAGAGAAGGTGCAAATTCAGGTAGAGAAAGAAGAGAGAAGGACGGGGATTTTTTTTGTGTTTAAAATATTGCCACAACAGTTTTCACATTTATTACCATGTGTACTACCGCCATTATCACTGCGTGTATTATCACTTTTATTTTCGACTACAAAATTTATCAGCTAAACTTTCAAATTCTAGCTTAAAATAAACATCCCCCCCTCCCCTCTTCAAATTTTGTTGTTTCCCTCCTCTCAATAAAAATTAAATAATATTGTATAAAATTTTTTAATTTAAAATATAAGAGAAAGAGAGAGAGAGAGAGAGAGAGAGAGAGAGAGAGAGAGAGAGAGAGAGGGGGGGGGGGGGGGGGGGGGGGGAGGGGAGGAGGGGGGGATAATAAGATTACACTTGGTTACAACTAAAATAATCATTATCAATTGATTAACATAATTGAGCATATTCCCAAATCTAGAGAGAGGAAGACGAGGGAGAGAGAGATGAATGGATTACAGGACCAAAAAACTTCGTAACTGCAAAAAGTTCATGAATCATCTTCCAAATATCTCTACATGAGGCATCATCCAATTCTAAGCCCATGGCTCCTAAATCAATAAAGAGAGAAAAAGAATTGTCGTTTGTGGATGCATTGGCTTCATCATCTTCGAGTTCATCATGTCATAAAATCTAATATCTAATATCTATCTAACCCAAATGATTTTCTCATATTAAATTGATCACTTAATGTGGGATAATAAACGAGAACAAGTGTTAAGATATATACATGTGCTTATAGATCTATCTCAACACGGGGCCAATGGTAAAGGGGCCCAAATGAGAGATGGTCTATCAAAGAGAAAGGCTAACCAATGGAGCATAATACCTTAGGGTTAGCTTCATTGAAGACCTCCAATAATGTGTGTAAAAGTCCTTTGACCTTAGGTAAGCTAGGATTGAGCTCGAGGCGGGAACCCGACCCAGCTCGAGGTGCTAGTCCTGTTTGTCATGCTTGATGACTGAGGTGCTTGAGGTGCTTGATGATTGAGCTGCTTGAGGTGCTTGATGATTGAGATGCTTGAGGTGCTTGACATGCTTGAGATGCTATGGTTGCACTTGAGGTGAGAACCCAGCCCAAGCTTAAAGTGCTTAAGGGCCAAGCTTGTGGTGGGAACTGGGCCTATGCATGAGGGGCTTGAGGTGTCAAAAAGTCAAAAAAATTCAATCCCTACAAGGAGGGGGCGAGCCCTACATGAAGGGGATGAGAGAGAACACTCACACACTCACACAAGGCATGCATGGTACAAAGAAAGCAGAAGGGACACTTGTCAAGTTCCTCCTCATGTTGCCCTCATGGTGTGCCCGAAACCTATTGGTTGGCCACCCAAGGTGTCCAATGATAATTTAGGATATTCAATTAATTTATTTTGCATTTATCAAGTCCTCTCTCTCAAAGGGGAAAGGGGGACACTTGTCCCAAGGCTACCCTTGTTGCTTGTGATGCCTCCTGCTTGTGATTGGCTAGGCCTGGAGGGGTCCAATGAGCTTCAAGCATGAGCTACAAGGGGGGGTCGACCCAAGAAAGCTAGGGGGTTGCTTAGGGGGTATACTCACCCACACACACTCACAAACACTCTCATTGTGTGCTATGCAAATTTCAAGAGCTCCCTCTCCTTCTCCAAGCAAGTAGAGGTTGAGAGTCTACACCAACACTCTTGGCTATGGAGTGCAAATCCAACCATTAGCCATGCTTTAATGTTTAAGCTTTCCATCTCCTTCTTCTTCATTACTATGCTATTATGTATGCTAGCAACAAGAGTTATGATAAGTGAGGAACTAATTCTTTCTCCTATGAAATGTTTCTTCTTCCTCTTCCCTACCCTCATTCCCTGCTAGCTCTCTCCACCTTCGAAGGTGTTTGAGGTCTTGGGACTGAGGCTTGGGATAGTTAAAGCTTTCTTCAAGTTTATGTTATGCTTGTGATGCATGAAGCTTTCCATCTTCATTGCATCACCTAGGTTACAAGGAACACAAAGATTGTATTGTAACAAGTCTCTCTTAATGGAAGAAATCATAATACAAATGCCTATTGGAGGGGGGACCGGCTTCACATAAATCCGGTCCTCAATTGTTGTCGTGTTCTCTAAATTCTCTCTCTTGCAAAAGTATTGTTCATGCCAAGTAAGTAATTAATTTCTATGATTATGTTGATATCTTCAATTATGTTCACCCGCTATGCTCACAAAGTCATTTCTCAAAAGTAATCTCATTAATTTCCGCTACTCTCAAGTTAAATAGGCCAATTCCATTACATTGGTATCAGAGCATTTGGTTTCTCTTTTCTTGCTTAAGAAGAGAGGTCCTTAAGTAGCCTATAAATGGTTGATGTTGTTAATTATATTAGGGTAAGTGGAACTGGGATCTATTATCGGTTTTGTTGAGCCCACTATGTGGGGGATGGTGCACACCTCGGGAGCTTTGGACTTAATAATGGAGTCTTTTTAGACTTGCCTACGGCTTTACCATTATTGAGCCATAAGAAGTCTGAAAGGAGCTAGCCCTCGGAAACTTTTCTATGTTAGACCTACTCCTCTACTCTCTATAATTAACCACTTTGAGTCATGGGTGTAGACACCTAAGAGCCAATTTTCAAAGGCTAAGAGGAGTGGCAACTAAGGTTTTGAATTGCCAAAGCAAACACTAAGTACATACATAAGTTTTGTTAACATGGCTGACAATAATCAAGAGAGTAGAATGAACATTGATAACTTTGATTTTGCACGTGAAGGTGCTAATGATGATGCTCCCATGTTTGTGAATTATCTTGTCACTAGGTTGCAGCAAGCTATGGGCAACCCTGCTTTGCAAGCCGAAGTTATTGAACAACTTCATGCTTATGGAATTTCCGTTCCTCTCCAAGAGGAGAGAGAGCTTAGGAGGCCTCTTGAAGAGACCCCCAAAAGAAGACTCTCTCCCATTCGAGAGGAGGAATCCAGAGAGCAAGAAAGCAATGAAAGTTTAAGTTCCTCTGAAGATGTGGCTCCACAAAGATGACGGTCTAGACGATCGCCCACTCCTCCCAAGAGGAAAAGATCAACACATAGTCCTCCTCATCACTCTAAAAGGCAAGAGAGGAAACAAAGGAAGAAAAGGGCTAGGAAGAGGTCACCCTCTTCTCCTTCTTCTTCACCTTCCTCCTCTTCTGACGAAAGCTATGGCTATTCTCCTAGAGAATACAAGAGGGTAGGACATCGCAAATCATTTCCTGCATGGCGAAGGTCACAAAAGCTAAAGAAGTTCAAGGAGGGAGGAAAGAGTATCTCTTTTCTCACCTATGATGGCACATTTGGTGCTACCGACAAAGTGTTGGCCTTCATCCAGCAATTTGATGCGCCCTTTGGATATGAGGGCTTCACAGAGTCCTCCAAGCTATGCCATGTAGCTATGCACTTCCAAAAATCAGCTCGTCAATGATGACGGTAGCCTTCGTGGCAATGGCACCGGTGAAGCCCCAAAGACATGGAAAACTCTATGATTTTCCATCATGAAGCAATTCCTTGCAAGCGATGCAAAGGACAAAGTTCTTACTGAATGGCGCCTTGAGTAGTGACTTCTTGACCTTGGTTGTCCACAAAAGTAACACTTCCTTGGGCACAATGGATATTGGCATTATGACTGGCTAACCAATCCATTCCAAGAATTCCGTCATAGATTCCTATGGGTAAGGTTTGAAAAGTAGGAGAAGTAGAGTATTCTCCCAACTTGAAATCTATTTTTCCCACAGTGTACTGAGATAACACCTCCTTTCCATTGGCTAATTCAACTCTCATCTTTGTTGCAGGGTGTTGATTAAGTCCTAACCTCCTTAAACATTTAGGTGACAAGAAAGAATGAGTACTACCACAATCAATAATAAGCTCAAATTTTTCACCTTGGTGATTTGCAGGTGTTTGAATGACAG
This sequence comes from Adiantum capillus-veneris, assembly GCF_014529385.1. Taxonomy (NCBI): domain Eukaryota; kingdom Viridiplantae; phylum Streptophyta; class Polypodiopsida; order Polypodiales; family Pteridaceae; genus Adiantum; species Adiantum capillus-veneris. The sequence continues at coordinate 101,625,568 of NC_140950.1, read as the reverse complement.
CATATTGTTGTCTTGCTCTTGGGTTATCAATTGCAGCATGTAGAGTTTCTCTTTCCTCTTGTTCTTCTCCCAATGTTGGTTCTCCTATGATAGCATTGACTCTGGCAGCCATTCATAACATCTAAGATCTGCATTTTGAGCTCCATTTGCTGAAGCTGCAACTATTGGATGAGTTTGGTGAACTGGGTGAACTTGCCTTTGGTTCCACATCATAGGCCGTCCTCTCCTTCCATCATTCCTTAAATTTCCATTTCGCACCCTTTGAGAGTTTGACATCTCTTTAGCTAAGGGTTTAGCTCTTAAAAGAGTATCTTGCAAATTTACAGGCCTCATGGCTTCTAGAAGAGTATTTAAAGGAGAATTTAGCCCTTGGCAGAAACAGGCTACTTGTTGATCTGTGGTCATTGGCGGAGCATAGCGCCTAAGAGTTACAAATTTGGAGTAATATTCTTCCATTGTAAGATGAAACTGACGTAAGTTGAAGAATTCATTCATCTTAAGGGATTCGTGTGCAGGTGGAAGATAACGTCCTTTGACAGCATACTTAATGTCTTCCCAAGTTTGAGTGTTTTGAGCTACTTGATTATCTTTGCAGTGTTGTTTCCACCAAAGCTTGGCATCCCTCGTGAGACGAAACATAGCCAACAAGGCTTGGTTATCGGGAGTAGTACCAACAGCAGCAAAATAATCCTCCATCTCTTTGAGCCACACTTCTGCATCACGCTCAACTAGGGCTCCTTCCCCTTTGAAAGAGGGAAGTTTAGCCTGCTTGAGAAGTACCTTTTTCTGTTGAAGAGAAGTGTACACCGCACTCTGTGCAATGTAGATTAACTGAAACTTTATTGGATACTCTAACTTTAATCCACTTTAAGGCAAGACTTGATCAGACAATAATACAAACAAAAGCTAATATTAATCCAAACTTTATTTATATACATATTATTTGCTTCCAAGGTTGGTAGTCTTTACATACAAGGATTGTAATGTCCCTATATTTTGAGTTTAGTGACTACAAAAGGATAGGCTAAAGGATCAAAACAATAAGTTTCCTTTGACCCTTGAAAGCTACGAGATACACATATGGGTTGAATCCTACCACCATGGATAACTTTTGTGACTTGGTTATAGACCCATTGAGTCTGAGATATCTTTTCTCCTCCTAAGATAATGGTAGCATTCGGATTCTTAGTACCAAGGAAAAGATAAACTTCGATGACTTTTAACTCCTCTACCCAACGAAGTTTCTTGAGGTTGGTATCCATACACCATATCTTGTCAGCATCGATGGTATAGATTCCTCCAGATGGACTCCAATTGATACCCCATCCTCTATGCACCCTTGGAATAGGTGGTGCAAACACCCTATCCAAAATCATCATCACCCTTTTTCGAAACTGATAATTTGTTGATTGGCATGCATTTTCAAACATGATGGTGAACACCTGGAATTTCTGGTAGGCTGAATGAACATTTTCCTGTACCAGGAAAGTTCAGTCTTCAATACCATATAAAAACTCAAAACAATTTTTCTAGGTTCTTCTATTATTTCAAACATTCGCATCCTTCAATATCCAAACATCAATCTAAAAATCTCCCCAAGCTTTAACCTAGGCTCTGATACCAGTGTGAGGTCCCTGCCCCTAGTCGAGAGGAGCGAAGTACCTTTGATAGGTCTCTAATCCTGAGAAGGAAAAACCAACGGACATTGCCTTAGCTACTACGTAGCCACGGGCATGAACTGTTAGTGAAGGATTGGTCCTATCTCGCTATGGCGGAGCGTGACCACCATAACCCTATCTAAAAACTATCTATAATCAATTATACCTAAAAGTATAAATCTTAGAGGGACCAACTTGTGCGCTTTTTTCCCCATGTTTCAGAAGCACAACCGCCAAGGTTTGTCTCTTTTAAGATTTATGACTTTAAAAAAATAATTTCTAGCGTTGGAAAGTTACCCGACTCATCGGGTCCACCCGTCCATAGAATGATACCGTCGGGGTATCATTCTCCCACTTTCCACACCACACTCACCCTTCTTTTGTTATCTAATTACTACCACACTGTTTAAACATACATGTTCCTTTACTTTATTTATGATACTGGTGCATTAAAACAGCCCTTCAAACAGTATTACAAACAATAGTCAAACAAGAAGTCGTCCAATTTTAGACCAACAACCCTTGGATTAGGTTCACTCAAGAATCTCTATTGGCGCTATTATGTCCGATCGGTATATACATTATTTATCAAAACCCTTGTCCTCATGAGCATCCCATACCGCTCGACAAGTACTCGTTGTGCTAATCTGGACGTACTCCCGTCACAGCAACAACGGTGCCAATCTGGGCGTCATCCGCACGCCACAGCAAAATAAAACTACAGTATCTAGCTGGGCTAATCTGGGTGTACTCCCACCATAGCATCAGCGGTGCCATCCTGGGCGTCATCTCACGCCTCGGCAACTGCCACATAATGCCAGCGCTAATAAGTAGAGAGACTTGAGAGAAACCATACCGAATATTTTGGACAAACATTCTTTCCTATAGCAAACAGTTTAACCAGACAATCTTTCCTACTTGTCAAACATATGACGAGTTTCTTGGGGTTAAGCCCCGTGGTTTCGGTTCGTGTTTTCTTTCCATAAGGTAAATAATATATTCCTATGGTCTCGCATATGCAATGATGCATAACTTGAAACTGCAATACTAACATGTACCATAGCTCTGATTGGTCCGATTGGTGGAGACATAGCATGTTCCGCAGGGGTTCCACCGTTACTTGTACCAGCTTCATGATCATTAGCGCCTTGGAGTCGAGTACGCTTTGAAGCCATTTTTTTGTACTACACTTATGTTATACACTTAGAACTTTAAATTGGTCAATTTCCCTAGTAATCTCTTGTTTCCAAAGAGAGTCTGTAATTTGAACCCTCACCAACTCGGATTCACACTTATTGTTGTTGTTCTACATCTCATTTCTACACATCAAATATTTGCTAATCATAATTAATCAAAAAGTAAATGTGTAAACTATGAGTGAAAGTTTAGGAATACATTACTTTTATGCTTCACATTTCTAATCCAATTCTAACTTCAATTTCTATACTTCAACTAAATCAATTTTTAGTATTATTCAAAATTCTATTTAATCTAATTGACAATAAAATTGGTGAATGAGAATTTCATAATGTATAATAAGAATATGATGAGTTCTCTTATGTATTAGCTTTCAATTAACGATGCATAAGTTAATAGTGAAGATGTACTAACTAGAGAGAGTAGGTATACTTGGAGAGATTAAAGTAAAAGAAAACATATATACACATCTTTTCTAAAGTTAATTGAATCTTACTAATCCATTAGAAGATTAGAGTAAAAGAGAACACACACACATCCTTTTCTAAGAGAAAACATACACACACATCTTTTCTAAAGTTAATTGAATCATACTAATCCATTAGAAAGATTAGAGTAAAAGAGAACACACACACATCCTTTTCTAAAGCTAATTGAATCTCACCAATCTATTACAGAGATTAGAGTAAGAGATAGCACACATACACACATATCCTTCTTAAAACTAATTGAATCTTACTAATCTAGTAGAGAGATTAGAGTAAGAGATAAACACACACACACATAGCTAATTGAATCTTACTAATCTATTAGAGAGATTAGAGTAAGAGATAAACACACACACACATAGCTAATTGAATGCTTGATTAATACGCACCTTATTAGTCCACTAGAGTTTTTACTCTCTTAGTGCTTTGTGGACGCCTTCTCTCTAAGAGAAGTGACAGCACTTCGTGAGCGCTATAGAGGCAATCTCTATGTCTAAATTGTGAGCATGGATGCTCTATTTATAGCATAAAAGAAAACGTCCAACTTTTTTTTCCCAAAAAAAAAAAAATAACATTTTTTATTTTTATTTTTTTTTCCCAAAAATCATACCCGTGTTTTTGGTACCCTTGTGGTACCCATCAGCTTGACCACTTTGTCATTATCATCAAAAGATAAGGCCACACAGGCCCCCCTCATTAAGATTAGTCAAGACTAGCCTCTTCTTTTCATGTGACAGTGTGTCCCACTTTGTCCCCTCCTATGTGAGTCCAGGTGAGTCCATGTGCCTTCATTTGTCATCCCTGTGTATTATTTTGTCTTTATAATTATTTTATTTATTTCCTTAATGATAATTTACTTTACATTTTTAAGTAAAATCTTACAGTCTTCTATTAACTTTACAGTAGTAAAAGAAAATTTTACAATCAGTAAATAAGTCTTGCAATAAGTTAGTTAGTGATTCATATAGCTAAACATGTCAGAATTTTGTAACGTAAATTTTAAATTCTAGGTTTTCGCAACCTACGATTCATAATTTGAACTTGAATATCTCAAATAATGAGTGATGGTTTAAATAAATTCAAATGCGTAATAGAACTTGTGTGAAATTCGAAAGTAGAGATCTTACAATCTCCCCAACTTAGAAATTGAGATGCCCTCATCTCAAGAACAGTGAAGGGTAATCCTTAAGAAAGGATGTCTCATCTTCCCAAGTAGCATCTTCTACAGGGAAATCCTTCCATAAGAAAAGATGTTCTTTGATGGATCTATTCCTAAGCTTTCTCTCCCGAGTTTCTAAGATAGTATCAGGTTGGAGTTGTAGAACATCTTGAGCAAGTAAAATGATTTGCTCATCATCAAGGACATGGTAAGGGTTATATACATAAGGTTTTAACAGACTTACATGAAATACATCATGCACTTTGAGATGAGAAGGGAGTTTTAGTCTATAAGCTTGATCACTTATAACCTTGATTATTTCGTAAGGTCCACAATATCGGTAGCTAAGCTTCTTATACCTTCCGAGAGATAGATTGCTCTTTTTGGTTTTTACTCGTAAGAAAACTTTGTCACCTTCTTTGAAAATCCGATCAGATCTTTTTAAGTCGGCGTACTTCTTTTGTCGATCTTGAGCCGCTTGAATATCCCTTCGAATAGCTTTGGTTTGAGCTTCCATTTCTTCAAGAATTTTCTTTGAGGCTTCTACCCTTATAGTGGGGTCAGAAAAGTTAAGAGGTGATAAACATTCTTGACCATAAAGAGCATTAAAAGGTGTCATTCCAATACTTCTATGAGTAGAGGAATTGTATGCATACTTTACCAAGGGTAGGTATTGAATCCACTTGCGAGGTTCTCTATTGCAGTAGGCTCTGAGGATGTCTTCAATTACTTGATTAACTCTTTCAGTTTGGCCATCAGTTTGAGGATGATAAGCAGTACTAAAACATAACAGGGTTCCAATAGCTTGAAACAATGATACCCAAAACTTTGAAGTAAACTTGGCATCACGATCACTGACAATCCTCTTGGGTAAACCATGAATTCTGAAAACCTCCTTCACAAACAAACGAGCAATATCTGAAGTTGTAAAGGTTGTCTTGACTGGGATTAAGTGAGCCACTTTAGTAAGAAAGTCGACTATGACCATGATTGAATCATAGCCAGCTTGGACAGAAGGAAACCCGGTGATAAAGTCCATGCTAATACATTCCCATTTCATTTGGGGAATATTTAAAGGATGTAATTTACCTGGCATATTTAGTCTCTCTGCATTAATCCTTTGACAAGACAAACACTGCTTGACATAGCGAAGGACATCACCCTTCATACCTTGCCAATAGTAACTTCTGTGAATTGCATTGAGAGTTTTGGCATAAGCTGGATGTCCTGAAGTTGGGCCATCATGTGCTTCATATAGGATAGCATTCCTTAGGGTAGAATCCTTAGGTATGCATAGTCGATTCCTATAGTAAATTTTCCCATCTTCTAAGGAATAATGTAGAGGTTTAGGCTGATTTGATGATACCCTCTCTTCACGTAGGATACTAGCAAGTATCTGGTAATCTGTATCTCTAACAACAGCATCCGAGACCTTGTCTAAAATAGGGTTGTTAGCCATGGAAATTGCCCCCAGAAAAGCTTTACGGCTTAGGGCATCTGCCACAACATTATCCTTACCTGGTCTAATTTAATATCAAAATCATATTTGTTCATGAGCTCTATCCATCTCCTCTGTCTCATGTTAAGGTTAGGTTGGGTAAAAATCCACTTAAGACTCTTGTGATCTATTACCAATTGGAATTTGCGTCCCAATAGATAATATCTCCATAGCTTGAGAGCATGAATAACTGCTAGCAATTCTAAATCATGTGTAGCATAATTCACTTCATGAATCCTAAGCTTCCGAGAAGTATAAGCTACAGGCCTTCCTTCTTGAGTAAGGACTCCTCCTAATGCAAGGTTACTAGCATCTCTGATCACCTCGAATTCTTGGGTGAAGTTTGGAAGTTTTAAGAGAGGTTCTGAAGAAAGATAATCCTTAAGCTGTTTGAAGCAAGATTCATGTTTTCCTTCCCAAAGTATCGTAGCTCCTTTCTTTAGCAAGTCGGTTAGTGGTGCAGCCTTAAGAGCATAGTCCTTTACAAAGATCCTGTACCACCCTGTGATACCTAAGAACCCTCTGACTTCGGTTTGTGAAGTGGGTTGAGGCCATTCCACAATATCTTTGACTTTGTCAGGGTCAATAGAGACTCCTTCAGGTGAAATGATAAACCCAAATTAACACACCTTAGGGGTAAAGAAGGTACATTTTCTTTTCTTTGCATACAGCTTATTTTGGCGTAAAAGCTCTAACACTTTCCTAACATGTCCTTCATGCTCTTCCTCTGATTTGGAATAAATTAAGATATCGTCAAAGAATACTAGGACAAATTCATCCAAGAATTCTCTAAAGATATCGTGCATCACACGATTGAAAGTTGCAAGAGCATTTGTAAGTCTGAAAGCCATCACTATAAATTCGTAATGACCATAATGAGTGTTGAAAGCTGTTTTGGAGATATCAGCCTCCTGGATTTGAATTTGATGATAGCCAGATCGAAGATCAATCTTCGTGAATATTTTGGCTCCATGTAATTTGTCCAGTATCTCATCAATACGAGGAATTGGATATTTATTCTTGATGGTAACCTGATTTAAGCCCCTATAATCTATGCAAAGTCGAAGAGAGCCATCCTTTTTCTTTTGGAAGAGAACAGGTGCACCCCATGGAGATGTACTAGGTCGGATAAACCCTTGCTCAATCAACTGCTTGAGCTGCTCCTTGAGTTCTATAGCCTCTGGAAGTGACATCTTGTACAGCGCTCTTGAGATTGGTTCACTACTTAGAAAAATTTTGATTTCATGGTCTACCTCCCTAGGTGGTGGTAGTTCAGAAAGTTCGGCTGGAAAAACATCTGAAAATTCTTCTAGCCACATTGGTTCAGGGCTTCTAGCCACATTGGTTCAGGGTTGGAAGAATATTTTTCTACTTTGTTTAGCCTAACTACAAAAATTTGTTGACTGTTGCGTAACCCTTTCAAAAGACAATTAGCTTTGACCAAGTAAGATTTTGGTCGTCCATTCTGGCCTTGAATAGTGAGTTCTTGACCTTGGTTGTCCACAAAAGTAACACTTCCTTGGGCACAATGGATATTGGCATTATGACTGGCTAACCAATCCATTCCAAGAATTCCGTCATAGATTCCTATGGGTAAGGTTCGAAAAGTAGCAGAAGTAGAGTATTCTCCCAACTTGAAATCTATTTTTCCCACAGTGTACTGAGATAACACCTCCTTTCCATTGGCTAATTCAACTCTCATCTTTCTTGCAGGGTGTTGATTAAGTCCTCACCTCCTTAAACATTTAGGTGACAAGAAAGAATGAGTACTACTGCGGCGGTCTGGGGCGGGCAACAAGAAGAGTGGCCTCCAAGCACTCTTCTAGGCTCCCATGCTGCTCAATTGGGTTGGGGTTGGAAAAAACAACAAACACACACACAAACCCGCAACCTAACCCTACACAAATTTGGGGCACCACCTAGTTTTGGATGCGAACTAGGATGCGTAGAGAGAGAGAGAGAGAGAGATAGTGCTCGGACTGCTTTGAAACGTATCGGAAATGATCAAGCAAACACAACTATATATTTAAGAAAGAGAGAGAAAGGGGGAGGGGGTGCTTGTTGCATTAATACCTTCTTACAAATCTGTCATGACAAATCAAAGTGACATTAGTATTTGTTCAACATAGCTTGCGTAAATTTCACCACAACACATCACAAGAAAAGCCACCCCAATCACTGTCTTAAGGCCAGGGGAGTCCTCTCCACCCTGTCGCTCTCTTACAGTATGTGGGATTTATGGCTAGATTGATGACAACACCAGAGACAAGCTATCAAGAACTTAACAAAAAACACCAAGACACTTACGCATCATTGTTGTCCATTACTTCACATTGGAAGGGAGACAAAGTATCCAAGCTTAGTCCAAATCCACCCTCCTTGATTCAGCAAATGTTGGGCTTACACTAGTAGGAGAAATGATAGATTTCCTACTCTCAATTGAATGATCACTCTCTCTCTTACAATGGCATAGAGTTCCCTTGCTAATCCCCTATTACAACACATGCACATGCATAAGACAATGAGCTTCCACTCAAGAGCTCCTTCTAGAGAGGTTGAGCTTGGCTTCTCAAGCTATAGCATAGTGCTCTTGCTTATGGCTCCCTCCTTTTTGTGCTAGCTACACCCTCCTTTTATAGCAATTTTGAAGGCTAGGGTTACTCCTCTAACCATGGTTGGGTTAGATTTTCAGCAATTTATCTAATTTCTTTTGCTTGGAATTATCAAGAAGTTGGTGGGGAAAGAGAGAGGAGAGAAATGGAGGTGATAGGACTTTTCATAGTGGGTTAGTGTTAGTAGAGTTAGCATTAATTTACAAATGGAATTGGATATTTACAATGGGAGTATCCATGTAGGATAAAAATAAGGAAGAAAAACTCTTAAGAGATAAGAAAAGGTGGATTTCTTACAAGGTTGATGCTCCCAGTGTCTTGAGTAGGGCCAATTTTGACGCTTGTTGACGGTCCACTAGCTTTGACGGTACATTTTTTCTCCACTCTTGACCTTCCTTGAGAGACAAGGTAATTGAAGCTGAGTAATCAACCACCATGATGCTGTCTTTTAAGAGAAGAGGCTGAATTTTGTGGTTTTTTTGATAGATATGGGTAATTTGGAGGAGGAAAAATGAGACTAGGTGGTCAATTTTGGAATGGAATTGTGTGTGGGAGGTATGAGTTCACCATGGTTTCTCTTATTCTTCAAGGTTGAGGAGAAGGTGAGTAGGGTGCAGAGAGGAGTGGTGAGAGAGGTGGGGATGATGAGTGGAGAAGTGTGTGTGAAAGAGGAAAATGATAAAGTGGAAGAGAGAGGGTGGCTGCATAGCATGGGAAAACTGGGGTCCACTAATAAAATCATAGCTCACAGCTCATAGCTCAAAAAAATATGAAAAAATTTGAGGCAAAAGTTCAGCCCACGTTCATCTTTTCAAATTCGGAGAGCAAGTGAACTTTAAAAATTCAGCAAAACCGATCGTTTTTTTCCACTGCACAAGGTCCTTGTGGGGTCCTTCTTTGGATGATTCTTTTGAATACCTCCAAGAGTGAGCCCTCCATAGTGCATGTATGCATGCCACCTAATGTGACCTTATTTGGTAGGTCTATAATTGAAGATATTGTTGAGTTCATGATATAAGTGAATAGTACAACTAAGAAAATCAAATATTGAGGGGTCTAAAAAAATATGTACATGTCAAATATAAATAATATAAGTGGAAAAAATATAAAGGGGTCAAAAGAAATCTCTCTCATTATGAGGCTACCATAAAAAGATAAATATTTTTGGTGTTCTAATTTTTTAAAAAAAAACAAAATAGATGTAGGAAGGGAAAAATCACAATAGTGAAAAAATATACACATAAATAAAACTAGTTTTTTTGGATTTTTGTTGGGGTGGAGTTACACCAAATATAAGAGAAGCTTACATGAAAATATTTCTATATGGAATAAAGAGTATGAAAAATGGTAAGAAAAATTGTAGTAATGGTGAGGCAATGTACAGAGCATAAATAACACACACCTAGGTAAAAATATTTAAATAAATACCAAAATAATTATGAAAAAATCTTTTATTTAGGCCCTATATACAAAGAAATATTTACATATGCATGGGCCATAATATACTTATATTTTTTTTATTTTTTTGGCTCAACTAGCCCAATGCCTAGCTAATTGAGGGTTTTTTATTTCAGTAAGGAGATATGGGAAAAGTCCCCTAACTCACACGCACCTATATACAGTGAAAGGGTGAGGGTAACCACAGTGTTTGAGTGATTTGATAGGGGGGGATAACTCACTATGGCAATCACAGAGAGCCGAAAAACGGCTATCATTAGCCCTCCCCCAGGATGATGGTATATTCATGTACCATCATAAAGAATCTTTTCCAAAGAGAGTGCTTCAGAGTCCTTGACAAGATCTTCATTGTTTGGCCCCTTGGAATTTTGTTTTGTGTTACACTGATGCCTAATGGAACAATACTTACATGGGATAGTTGCCTTTTGCTCTGGTAGATCCTTTGGTAGAAGGCGACTCAAGTAAGGCTTCAAGCGATAGCCGTTTACCTTCCTGGAGTGCTCTTTCCCATTCAAGTCCATAAGTTGATAGTAACTTGAATTGAAAGCCTTCTTGACTATGTATGGCCCCTGCCATCTTGTTTCAAATTTAGCATCAAAACGATTATCGAGTCGATTGTCATACCTTAGCACAAGATCTCCTTCATTGATGCCTTTGTCCTTCAGTTTCTTGTCAAGCTTCTCCTTTGTCTGTGTGGCTTTCCTCTTATAGCACTCGTATGCTGCTTCTCTTTTCCACTCAAGCTCAGCTAAGGTAAGAAGTGTTGGAATTAGGGTTGCAGAGAAACACACACAGCTTGGAGAAGACGAAGGAAGCTCAAGGCACACAATAGAGAGTGTGTTACTTAGTGTGCAATGGAAAGATAGATAGCCCTAGAGTGATGGGCGTATATACAATGCACGGGGGAAAAAACCTCCTAAAGAGGGAAAAAATGCCCCGGCGGTCCTAGTGTGTTCACACACATCACTACCACATGTATATGGTAACAAATCCCCCCTGGAGTGATGCGGTGAACGAGAGCTGGCACATGAGTAAAGGGAAGTGCCATGCCCTGAGGACAGGATCAGTCCACAAAGGGGAGTAAGCCCAAAGCTTTGCGGAAAGCTTCAAGCTTCTCACGAGACAATGCCTTTGTGAAAAGATCTGCAAGGTTGTCCTGTGTTGGCACATAAGCCAAGCTGATCTCTCCTGCTGAGAGCCTCTCCCTGACATAGTGGTAATGCACCTCAATGTGCTTTGTGCGAGCATGAAAAACTGGGTTCCTCGCAACTGCCAATGCGCTCTGACTGTCAGTGTAGATAGTGTTGGCAGTGTCCTGTCCAACACCCAAGTCAGCCATAAGGCGTCTGAGCCATACACACTCAACCGTAGCTGTGAAGACTGCCCTGTACTCAGCCTCACAACTCGAAGTGGCCACAGTAGGTTGCTTCTTGCTCAACCATGATATACATGAACTGCCAAGCATGAAACAAAAACCACTTGTGGACACTCGCGTGTCAAAACAACCAGCCCAATCTGAGTCCGAAAAAGCATGTAAGTCTGGCGGCAATGATCCCCCTTGGGATAAAACAAGCCAAGATGTAAAGTGCCACTAAGGTAGCGGAAAATCCTCTTGACAGCCTGCCAATGCTTAGACCCTGGGCTATGCATAAATCTGCTGACCTGCGAGACTGCAAACTGAATATCTGGCCTCGTGTTGCATACATAAATGAGGCAGCCAACAGCAGTTTGGTAAAGAGTGACATCAGCAGGATCGCCAGCATCATGTAGACTCAACTTCAAACCTGTTTCCATGGGAGTGGCAATAGGTTTGCAATCCTCAAGTCCAAACTTACATAGCAATGTCTCTATGTAACTTTTCTGACACAAGGCAATACCACCATCACACTGCTTAAACTGTATACCCAAGTAATGATGCAACAGCCCCAAATCTTTCATCTTGAAAGTAGCATTCAAATCAGCCTTAAATTCAGCAATATGTCTCTCATTTGGTCCAGTGATCAGCAAATCATCAACATAAAGAACCACAATGAGAAATACATCATCCTCACGCTTTACATACAATGTGCTTTCTGTTGGACTGTTACGAAAGCCTCGTTTAACCAAATGAGTGTCAGCTTTCTCATACCAAGCACGAGGAGATTGCTTCAACCCATACAAAGCCTTCTTACATTTGCACACTTTGTCCTCTTGTCCTTTTATGACAAAACCGCGAGGCTGCGTTACATAAACTTCCTCAAATATGTCACCATTCAAGAAAGCAGTAACAATGTCTGATTGATGTACATCCCAACCAAAATGAGCTGCCAATGCACATAGAAAACGCACAGTAGTCATACGACAAGTGGGAGCAAAAGTCTCTTCATAATCTATGCCTTTTTGTTGTGCATAACCCTTTGCAACAAGTCGAGCCTTATGGCGATCGATCTCACCATCCGGCTTGCGTTTCAACTTGTAAACCCACTTCGTACCAATGGCCTTTTTGCCAGGAGGCAAATCACATAAAGTCCATGTGTCATTCTCTATAAGTGCATCATATTCTGATTTCATGGCAGCAATCCAATTTTCTGAATTCTGTGCTTCATCAAAAGACAGAGGCTCCTCAACATCATGTAAACTAGACACAGCCAAAGCATAACAATCTGATGCATAAGATGCATGGCGAGAGCCTGAACGAGTACGACTAGATAAAGGTGCATCCAATTTACTGTCACGCAAAGTGTGCACCAGCCATTTTGGCATACCTCTAGCCTGCTCATTTTCAGCCCTTTCCTCATCAAGTACATCATGTACATCTGCATCAGTAATAGGCTGTTCTAAAACATTTTCAGAAACCCCCATAGGCTGTACATTTGCCTCATTGGAACTTACAATCGTATTTCCACCACTGAAAAGAGGCAACAAAGTGTCATCAATGTCCTGTGAGCTTACATTACTGTCTCTAGTACATGACAGCAAGGGTTGAACAGAATCTTCCACAAACACTACATCCCGTGAAACCAAAATACGTTTTGTTTGCGGATGATACAACCTGTAACCTTTGCTTTCAGCACTATAACCAACAAAAATACATTTGACAGCCTTATCATCCAATTTTCTGCGCTGCACTTGTGGCACCAAAGCATATGCCAAACAGCCAAAAACACGCATGTGCTCAATAGAAGGTTTTCTATCATGCCATGCTTCATATGGAGTAATAGACTGCAAAGCTTTCGTAGGACACCTGTTAAGTACATAAGTGGCACACATGATGGCCTCAAGCCAAAAAGAATGCGGCAAAGCTTGACTTTTGACCATACATCGTGCCATTTCCGTTAGTGACCTGTTTTTCCTCTCAGCAACACCATTTTGCTGAGGTGTATAAGGCACTGTACATTGGTGTTTTATCCCACGACTAGCCAGAAATGCATTAAATTCATGAGACATATACTCCCCCCCTCGATCGGAACGGAGGGTGCCCATAGTACATTTTGAGACATTTTCAGCCATAGCCAAAAATTGTTTGAAGCACATAAAAACTTCGGACTTCGCTTTAAGCGGAAATACCCACGCATGCCTGGAGTAATCATCAATGAAAGTCACGAAGTACAGGTAATTGCCCAAGGACGGAGTTTGCATGGGCCCACAAACGTCACTATGCACAAGCTGCAACCTGCATGTGGCCCTAACTGAACCATCCTTTGGAAACTTAGAACGCTGCATTTTACCCAGAATACAGCCTTCACAAACATGTTTGATAGGTGCTTCAAGAGGCGGCAAAGAAGCAACCATATCAGATTTCTGCAAACGCAGCAAACTGGCAAAATTCAGATGACCAAAACGTGCATGCCAAAGTTTTGCATCTGAAATAGCCCTTGAATCTGCAACAGCATTTGCAAAATTTTGTCCACACTTGTCATACAAAGTGAGCTTATACAGCCCACGGCACAAAAGCCCAGATGCAACAATTTCATCACCAAAACTGAGATCATGAACTGTACATCTGTCATCCACAAATTTGACTACAAGTCCAAGTCTAGCAAGTGCGGATACAGACAAGAGATTCTTCTTGATCCCAGGTACATAAAGTGCATCAACAAGTGTGAAGGAACTGCCATTAGCAGCAGTGAGCACAATCTTTCCAACTCCCTGAACTGGATAAGAGGCGTTGTTGGCACAAGTGACTGAATTCCCATGAGGGACAGACTCGAGAGAGGTAAACAATTCACGATGTGAGGTAATGTGCTTTGTAGCACCACTGTCGAAATACCACACATGTGAATCTGCAGCAACTGACAAGCATGCATCATGGACAGCAGGATTGTAAGTGCACTCTGCGCTAAAAGCCCATTCTGCATCAACATCAGCATCACAATCTCCTTTCACAGAAGACTCAACAATGGCTGCATTTGTAGTGGAACCAGCATTTGCAGTGGAACCACCCTCTTTCTTCTTAGCCTCTTTGGCCTTCAACTTAGGACACGACTTGATCAAGTGATCATTGGCTTTACAATAATGGCAACGCATCTTCTTTTTGCCCTTATCACCAGAATTGCCAGACGAAGTGCTGCCAGCAGAAGCATTAGGAACAAAATTTTTGCCACTCGCAGCAGAACCATAAGAAGTGGCTGCATTACTGTTACCACCCTTTCTTTGAGAAGCAATAAAAGCCTGTTCAACTGCACGCTGCCTAGTCCTGTTTTTTCTAGAAAGTGACTCTTGCAACAGCAATGTGCATAATGCATCAAACTTGACAACTTCAGGATTTCCTTGGGTCATCAGTCTCCAAGTACTAGCAAAAGTCTGGTAGGAATCTGGTAAGGCATCAAGAACAGTCTGCACAAGGGAACTGTCAGAAATGACTTCACCTGCAGAAATGAGTTGCTCATTGATATCCTTGACACTAGCAAGGAAAGTGTCCATATCATCTTCCTCATGCATAATCTTCGACTCTAGCTCTTTACGCAGCAAAGCAATTTTAGCCTCATTGCGGCTTGCATAAAGACCTGCTAGAATATCCCAAGCCTGTTTTGCAGATTTTGCTGAACGGATGTGAGGAATAATGGTGCGCTTCACAGACAACGCAATCAATGCATGAGCCTGCGCATCCTTAACATCCCAACGAGCTTGTTCTGCTGTAGGCAAAACAACTCTAACAGCTGCAATCCTTGCAGCAAGACCTGCAACATCCTCAATATCGCCTACATCTTCAGAACCAGGACGTACATCAATGCCCTGCACAATGTTCCAGACACCTTTTGACACAAGAACGTGTTGCATCATATAAGCCCACATAGGGTAGTTGTCCCCATCCAACCTGTCCTCAGCAGCAAACATCTTGAACACATCTGTGTTGTTGTTGTCAGCCATGGTAAATGCTGCACCTGATGTGAAAACTGCCCGAAAATAGGAGAAATGGAGCGGGAACAACTTGTGCTATATAGCACAAACCGTAGAAGACTATAAGGCACCTGTTATGCAGAAAACGGCACTGACAGAAAATCTGCACAAAATGACGAAATAACCTGTGCAGTACTGCCCGTAGTGGAAACGGTGGCCGAAATGAGCCCAAATCAAAATTCTGAGCAGACCGGGCTCTTAGAGCCCTCCCAAAATATTTGTCGACCTGCGAACGCTTGCCAAAGCTCACTGAAATCGGAGAAAGTGAGCAGGCGTGTGCTGGAGCAGCTGGCGACTAAGCCCGGGAGGACGTGACCTGCTCTGATACCAATTGTTGGAATTAGGGTTGCAGAGAAACACACACAGCTTGGAGAAGACGAAGGAAGCTCAAGGCACACAATAGAGAGTGTGTTACTTAGTGTGCAATGGAAAGATAGATAGCCCTAGAGTGATGGGCGTATATACAATGCACGGGGGAAAAAACCTCCTAAAGAGGGAAAAAATGCCCCGGCGGTCCTAGTGTGTTCACACACATCACTACCACATGTATATGGTAACAAGAAGTCGATCCATCCATGCTTCTTGATCATCTTGTGCTGATTTTCCATGAAGTCGCATTGTTGGAATGTTTAGTTCAATTGGCTGTAAAGCCTCTTGACCATAGACCAAGTGAAATGGTGTGAACTCCGTAGCTTCCCTATATGTGGTTCGATACGCCCACAAGGCACCATCCAAGAAGTCATCCCACAACTTTGTCTTGTTTTTCACCATCTTTCTAATGATGCCTGCAATGACACCATTAGCTTTTTCTACCAAACCATTTGATTGGGGATAGTAGGGTGTACTGTGACGATGTAGAATGCGAAGTTCTTCACAGACTTCTGTGAGCAATCCCTTTCTAAACCCTGGACCATTATCAGAAACAATCTCCAAAGGTGTGCCAAATCTACAACAAATGTGATTGTAGACGAATTTGCTCACTGTCCTCTCATTTACCTTTGCCACACTTTGTGCTTCCACCCACCTAGTCATATAGTCTACAGCCACTAGAATGTAGAGTTTACCATTTTTTGTCCTAGGCATAGGACCCATAGCATCAATGCCCCACTTTTCAAAGGGTCCATTTGCAAGCACTATTTGCCTCGGGCCATGCACCAACCTTCTATTTCCATTTATCTGACAAGTGTGACAGCTTTTACACCAATGTTGAACATCCACATGCAAACTTGGCCAAACATATCCCGAAAGCAAAATCTTCTTCACAGTTAATTCTTGGGCAAAATGACCACCACATGCCTCTTCATGAAAACCTTTTAGAATGGCTGGAATTTCCTCGATAGTTGGTACTCGTCTGCACACTTGATCCTTCCCTCTTTGATAGAGGGAGCCTTCTAGGAAGAGATACATGCTTGCCTTCTTCATGAGTCTCCTCTTCTGAGCTTTTGTGAAGTCTGGTGGAAACTCACCCTCCAAAATGTAGCCAATGATGGGAGCCAATGACTCCAATCCCTGGTACCTCTGTTGCTTCACAGCAGCCGCCACCATCATGAACTGCACTTCTTTCTTTACACATGCAACGGCTTGTTGTGCAAGTAAATCATCATCTTCATTTTGTTTCCTAGGAATATGATATAATTGCACTTCTTCAAATTGATTAAACATCCTACAAATGGCATGAACTTTTGTCCTTAAGATTTCATTCTTGCATGCCCAAATGCCTAAAATCTGTTTAACAATGAGAAGTGCATCTCCCTTTACCATGAGACGTTGTATCCCTTGGCCAATGCACATCTTCAAACCATGAAGTAGAGTGTCGTATTCTGCTTCATTGTTGCTAGTTGAACCTGGTAGATTGACCTTCTCTTTCATGACCACCTCTCCACTTGGGTTGAGCAATACTAGCCCTCCCCCTGCTTTCCTTGTGGCTCGACGAAAAGCTCCATCAAAGAACAAGGTAAAAGCATTAGGAATACTTTTTGGTGGTGGCAATGGTAGAGTCTTTACTTGAGGCACCTTAATTTCCTTCTCATGTACCCTATAAGTGAGAATCCCTGCCAATTGTGCACACACACTATCTTCTACCTTGCAAAAGTATTGGAACTCTTGCAACTCCATAATCCACTTTGAGATCCTAGTACTAAGATTCATTTGAGATGACACCCAAGGGAACAAATTTTCTGCAATGAGAATTACAAAAGGTTTTGGTAGCAGGTAGGATCTAAACTTTCTCACCGCAAACATGAGAGAAATCATCATGAGTTCTGCTTTTGTGTAGTCTCTCTCCAAAGCATTCATGACCCTACTAGCAAAGTAGATGGGTCGCATCCTTGTACTGTGGGGATCTTGTTGTAGCAAAACTGCACCAATTGTTTCTTTCCCAGCACTAGAGCTAACAAAGAATGTGTACTCCCAACAAGGAGGCATGAGTGTTGGTAGCTCTGACAAAATGGCCTTAATGTTACAAAAGTACTCTTCAAGCTCATCAGACCATGAAAATTCTACTTGTTGTGTCAACTTTTGCAAAGGGTGAAGTAACTCCGAGGCTAAGTGAATGAAGCGTGACATATACTTCACCTTTTGAATGAATGAGATGACCTCCTTAATACTCTTGGGTGATGGTAGCTCAATAAGAGCCTTTGCCTTTGAAGGATCCACTTCAATGCCTTTGTAAGAAACTTTATGACCAAGCAAGATTACTTCATCCTCACCTATATGGCACTTGTCGAGGTTGAGTTGACCTCCCATGTCGTAGAGCTTCTTTAAACCTTCTTCTACCCTTTGTAGATGCAATGATTTTGAGCTATAAATACAGAAATCATCAATGAACACCCTAATTGACTTTCCAAATAATGCTTGAAACACCATATTCATGAAACGTTGGAATGTTGCAAGAGCATTTGTCAGACCAAATGGCATGACTCTAAAAGCATAACAACCCCAAGGAGTGATTAATGTTGTTTTCAATTGATCTTCCAATGCGATACCTATTTGAAAGTAGCCTGAGTAGCCATCACACACAGTGTACTTCTCATGACCTGCTACCTCATTTAGTATCTCATCCTGAAATGGGAGGGGAAAGTGATCTCTTTTTGTTGCCTCATTGAGTGGACGGTAATCCACACACACCCTCCACTTTCCGTTTTTCTTAGGAGTGACAACAACGGGAGAGACCCACTCTAAATTCTCCACTGGATAAATGAAACCTGCTGCTAGAAGCTTTCTTACCTCCTTGAGTAAAGCCTGCTCCTTGATGACTCCTAGCCTTCGTAGCTTCTGAGCCTTAGGTGTGGCCTCTGGCTTCAACTCAATTTTGTGTTGAACAGCATCTACTCCACGCACATCGGTGTAGTCTTTAGGAAAAAGCCTAGGAAATTTCCTTAGCACACATTTGAACTCCTCTCTTTCATCCTTTGTAAGTGTTGTAGATAGCATACCTTCTAGCATTCTTTCATCTTCCACTTTTTGGTTCTCTTGGGAACCTACCTCCTCCAAACCTTGACAAGAGGTCTCTTGGTTGGTTGGCTTAAACCTTACCCACATGACTTCGATGGAAGACTCCTCTTCAGTAATGTTGCCGCTACTTTCTTCTTCTGAAGTGTTATCGGTCCAACCTTCTTCCGTCTCACTTTGAGATGATTCTTCATGGAGCTCCTCTTGGCGTTGCTCCTTCATGTCAAAGACATCCTTCTTATGATTGTCATTCCTGCAAATTAGCTTTCCACTCTCCCAATCCTGCAAAGCTCGCATTTTCATTAGCCATGGTCTCCCTAGGATAAATGGGTAACCATTTCCTTTGGTAGACATGACATAGAAATCCACTGCCTTCTTAATGCCAAAGGCCTCCACAAAAACATTTTTACAAAGCCTACGCACCTAGCCTTGCTATTGTTTGCCATCTTGACCTTAATTTCAGGTGTCTCATGGATGTGCATGCCTAGTTTTTGCATGAGTCTCTCTGTCATGATGCAAATTTGTGCACCCCCATCCACTAGACCTTTCCTAACCAATCTCCCTTTTATGTAACAATCTAGCACAGGTGTAATGTCCTCATTCATTTCAGCTTATGCAATTTTTACAACAGACACACTCTCTTTTACCTTTTTGCTAGTGCTAATTGCCCTTGTTAAATCCCTCCTAACTTGTGGACATAATGCAAGAAATTGAGGCCATGAGATATCAGGACCCTTACCTCTCATGTCTTCCAACAGGTTGTATGGAGCCATTCCATGTCCAAGAGGAAAGTCTTGGAGGTTGATACGACGTCGAGTCCTCTTGGCTTCCTTGGTCTCCTTTGCCTTCTTTTCTCGTCCATGGTCACTTTGTGATGTAACTCCTTCTTTCTCCTTACCTTTCCCTCGGCCACGCTTAATGCCATTTGCTTCCATGTCAACCTCTCTTGAATTTGTCACCTCTACCACATGCACGTTTGGGTCTGGAAAAGGTGGAACTCCTTCCACTCCTTGTGGAGGTGGTCTTGCTCCATTTGGCCTTTGTATAAGCCGTGGTTGCTGACTAGTTCCTTCACCTGCATTCATCACTGGGTAATTCAAGTTAGGTCTCCCTGGATCCCCACGGGGCCAAGGACAATTATACATCCCATGTCCAGACTCACCGCAATTCCAACATTGCAAGACTCTCCTAGGTCGTGGGTCTCGCTCTTCAGACTTCTTTTCTTGTCCCTTTGGACCTACAACTTGTGCAAGGTGAATTGACAAGCTGCTTAAAGATTCATTTAACTTCTCAATCACTTCCGCTGTTACCTCAAGAAGCTCCTTAGATGTTGATTCTTGTGACTTACCTTTGGGTCTAAGACCTTCTATTGGAACCTCCCTCCTTAAGCACTTGAGTTTCATATATTTCTCAGCAGCCCTAGTTTCAGCTGCATCAAAGGTAGCAAGTGCACCCGCCTCAACTTTTACCTTAAGGTCAGGAAAGAGTCCGGCTATGAACCTCTCCTTCTTTAGAAATTCTGCACCATCACCAGGGTTAGCAACATTTTGTATCCATAGAGCCCAAAGACGTAGGAACTCTTGCTTGTACAAGTAATAGTCATCTAAGTCTTTTTGCTTATGAGAAACAATGTCTTGCCATAATTTCTTAGTGTTTTGGGGATCAAAGAAGTATTTCTTGAAACGATTCAAAACTTCTGTGTAATTCCCTTTAACTTCCTCAGGCAAAGAGTCAAACCAAGTGCTAGCATCTTTCCTAAGGACCACCTCAAACATTTCTACACGTTCTTGATCAGTTACTATCCTCTTGATACGGCAAGACATCTTGAAATTCGCTAGAAATAATTCTGCATCCTCTCAAGGCTCTCCAAAGAAAAGAGGATATCCAGACATTTGGCGTTGGCTCTCCATTGAATTGATTTCAAAGTGACGCGTTTTTGTTTTTTCTTTCTTTAAAAGATTTACACAATAATATTTTCTAAATTGCAATCTATTCTACAACAAAATAAAAATATTCACATCAAATGACCTATGATAATCAATAAGAGGTAGAATGACAGGGTTTGGTGACGCGAGAATTTCTCCTACTCTTTGGGCACCAAACATGAATACCATACGTTGTTGAAAATGGATTTTTCTACTAATTTCAATGTTTACTCTAATGTGTGGAGTGAAATGAAAGGGAAAAACCTGTATTCTTGGGCCATTATCCATGGTCTATGCATGACCTAATTCTTAAAACAAAACAAAAATATAGACTTCCAAACTCAGGTCGTACCTAATGAGAGGCAAAATAAAAGGATTTACTGATGCGTTTATCTCTACCAACCTAAGAGGACCTAAAATTCTACGAATTACTCGCTAAAATTGCAACTTAGTACTAACAATTATGTGTACCTTTTGCCTTGCAATGGGAATGAAGGGATCATACAAATTCTCGTGATTCATGCAAGCTACTTGATTATGCTAAAGGTTGAGCCTTCACAAAACATACACAAGCCTGTCCTCAGTGGGGGCACCAATTTGGGGCGGTCTGGGGCGGGCAACAAGAAGAGTGGCCTCCAAGTACTCTTCTAGGCTCCCATGCTGCTCAATTGGGTTGGGGTTGGAAAAAACAACAAACACACACACAAACCCGCAACCTAACCCTACACAAATTTGGGGCACCACCTAGTTTTGGATGCGAACTAGGACGCGTAGAGAGAGAGAGAGAGAGAGAGAGAGAGAGAGAGATAGTGCTCGGGCTGCTTTGAAACGTATCGGAAATGATCAAGCAAACACAACTATATATTTAAGAAAGAGAGAGAAAGGGGGAGGGGGTGCTTGTTGCATTAATACCTTCTTACAAATTTGTCATGACAAATCAAAGTGCCATTAGTATTTGTTCAACATAGCTTGCGTAAATTTCACCACAACACATCACAAGAAAAGCCACCCCAATCACTGTCTTAAGGCCAGGGGAGTCCTCTCCACCCTGTCGCTCTCTTACAGTATGTGGGATTTATGGCTAGATTGATGACAACACCAGAGACAAGCTATCAAGAACTTAACAAAAAACACCAAGATACTTACGCATCATTGTTGTCCATTACTTCACATTGGAAGGGAGACAAAGTATCCAAGCTTAGTCCAAATCCACCCTCCTTGATTCAACAAATGTTGGGCTTACACTAGTAGGAGAAATGATAGATTTCCTACTCTCAATTGAATGATCACTCTCTCTCTTACAATGGCATAGAGTTCCCTTGCTAATCCCCTATTACAACACATGCACATGCATAAGACAATGAGCTTCCACTCAAGAGCTCCTTCTAGAGAGGTTGAGCTTGGCTTCTCAAGCTATAGCATAGTGCTCTTGCTTATGGCTCCCCCCTTTTTGTGCTAGCTACACCCTCCTTTTATAGCAATTTTGAAGGCTAGGGTTACTCCTCTAACCATGGTTGGGTTAGATTTTCAGCAATTTATCTAATTTCTTTTGCTTGGAATTATCAAGAAGTTGGTGGGGAAAGAGAGAGGAGAGAAATGGAGGTGATAGGACTTTTCATAGTGGGTTAGTGTTAGTAGAGTTAGCATTAATTTACAAATGGAATTGGATATTTACAATGGGAGTATCCATGTAGGATAAAAATAAGGAAGAAAAACTCTTAAGAGATAAGAAAAGGTGGATTTCTTACAAGGTTGATGCTCCAAGTGTCTTGAGTAGGGCCAATTTTGACGCTTGTTGACGGTCCACTAGCTTTGACGGTACATTTTTTCTCCACTCTTGACCTTCCTTGAGAGACAAGGTAATTGAAGCTGAGTAATCAACCACCATGATGCTGTCTTTTAAGAGAAGAGGCTGAATTTTGTGGTTTTTTTGATAGATATGGGTAATTTGGAGGAGGAAAAATGAGACTAGGTGGTCAATTTTGGAATGGAATTGTGTGTGGGAGGTATGAGTTCACCATGGTTTCTCTTATTCTTCAAGGTTGAGGAGAAGGTGAGTAGGGTGCAGAGAGGAGTGGTGAGAGAGGTGGGGATGATGAGTGGAGAAGTGTGTGTGAAAGAGGAAAATGATAAAGTGGAAGAGAGAGTGTGGCTGCATAGCATGGAAAAACTGGGGTCCACTAATAAAATCATAGCTCACAGCTCGTAGCTCAAAAAAATATGAAAAAAGTTGAGGCAAAAGTTCAGCCCACGAGCTACAACTTTTGTTTGTATCATCTTTTCAAATTCGGAGAGCAAGTGAACTTTAAAAATTCAGCAAAACCGATCGTTTTTTTCCACTGCACAAGGTCCTTGTGGGGTCCTTCTTTGGATGATTCTTTTGAATACCTCCAAGAGTGAGCCCTCCATAGTGCATGTATGCATGCCACCTAATGTGACCTTATTTGGTAGGTGTATAATTGAAGATATTGTTGAGATCATGATATAAGTGAATAGTACAACTAAGAAAATCAAATATTGAGGGGTCTAAAAAAATATGTACATGTCAAATATAAATATTATAAGTGGAAAAAATATAAAGGGGTCAAAAGAAATCTCTCTCATTATGAGGCTACCATAAAAAGATAAATATTTTTGGTGTTCTAATTTAAAAAAAAAAAAACAAAATAGATGTAGGAAGGGAAAAATCACAATAGTGAAAAAATATACACATAAATAAAACTAGTTTTTTTGGATTTTTGTTGGGGTGGAGTTACACCAAATATAAGAGAAGCTTACATGAAAATATTTCTATATGGAATAAAGAGTATGAAAAATGGTAAGAAAAATTGTAGTAATGGTGAGGCAATGTACAGAGCATAAATAACACACACCTAGGTAAAAATATTTAAATAAATACCAAAATAATTATGAAAAAATCTTTTATTTAGGCCCTATATACAAAGAAATATTTACATAAGCATGGGCCATAATATACTTATATTTTTTTTATTTTTTTGGCTCAACTAGCCCAATGCCTAGCTAATTGAGGGTTTTTTATTTCAGTAAGGAGATATGGGAAAAGTCCCCTAACTCACACGCACCTATATACAGTGAAAGGGTGAGGGTAACCACAGTGTTTGAGTGATTTGATAGGGGGGGATAACTCACTATGGCAATCACAGAGAGCTGAAAAACGGCTATCACTACCACAATCAATAAGAAGCTCAAATTTTCCACCTTGGTGATTTGCAGGTGTTTGAATGACAGCATATTGTTGTCTTGCTCTTGGGTTATCAATTGCAGCATGTAGAGTTGCGCTTTCCTCTTGTTCTTCTCCCAATGTTCGTTCTCCTTAAATAGCATTGACTCTGGCAGCCATTCCGTGCCCTCGACCTCGTCCTCCATTTCTTCCTCCACGATTTATAATTTGGCCTCTTCCTCTAGCTCAATTAGGTGTATTTGTTGCAGAGACTCGCCTAGGACATACATTCCTGAAATGTCCTAGCTCGTTGCATTCATAACATCTAAGATCTGCATTTTGAGCTCCATTTGCTGAAGCTGCAACTATTGGATGAGTTTGGTGAACTGGGTGAACTTGCCTTTGGTTCCACATCATAGGCCGTCCTCTCCTTCCAGCATTACTTAAATTTCCATTTCGCACCCTTTGAGAGTTTGACATCTCTTTGGCTAAGGGTTTAGCTGTTAAAAGAGCATCTTGAAAATTTACAGGCCTCATGGCTTCTAGACGAGTATTTAAAGGAGCATTTAGCCCTTGGCAAAAACGGGCTACTTGTTGATCTGCGGTCATTGGCGGAGCATAGCGCCTAAGAATTACAAATTTGGAGTAATATTCTTCCACTGTAAGATGAAACTGACGTAAGTTGAAGAATTCATTCATCTTAAGGGATTCGTGTGCAGGTGGAAGATAACGTCCTTTGACAGCATACTTAATGTCTTCCCAAGTTTGAGTGTTTTGAGCTACTTGATTATCTTTGCAGTGTTGTTTCCACCAAAGCTTGGCATCCCCTGTGAGACGAAACATAGCCAACATTGCTTGGTTATCGCGAGTAGTACCAGCATCAGCAAAATAATCCTCCATCTCTTCGAGCCACACTTCTACATCACGCTCAACTAGGGCTCCTTCCCCTTTGAAAGAGGGAAGTTTAGCTTGCTTGAGAAGTACCTTTTTCTCTTGAAGAGATGTGTACACCGCACTCTGTGCAATATAGATTAACTGAAACTTTATTGAATACTCTAACTTTAATCCACTTTAAGGCAAGACTTGATCAGACAATAATACAAACAAAAGATAATATTAATCCAAACTTTATTTATATACATATTATTTGCTTCCAAGGTTGGTAGTCTTTACATACAAGGATTGTAATTTCCCTATATTTTGAGTTTAGTGACTACAAAAGGATAGGCTAAAGGATCAAAACAATAAGTTTCCTTTGACCCTTGAAAGCTACGAGATACACATATGGGTTGAATCCTACCACCATGGATAACTTTTGTGACTTGGTTATAGACCCATTGAGTCTGAGATATCTTTTCTCCTCCCAAGATAATGGCAGCATCTGGATTCTTAGTACCAAGGAAAAGACAAACTTCAATGACTTTTAACTCCTCTGCCCAACGAAGTTTCTTGAGGTTGGTATCCATGCACCATATCTTGTCAGCATCGATGGTATAGATTCCTCCAAATGGACTCCAGTTGATACCCCATCCTCTATGCACCCTTGGAATAGGTGGTGCAAACACCCTATCCAAAATCATCATCACCCTTTTTCGAAACTGATAATTTGGTGATTGGCATGCATTTTCAAACATGATGGTGAACACCTGGAATTTCTGGTAGGCTTAATGAACATTTTCCTGTACCAGGAAAGTTCAGTATTCAATACCATATAAAAACTCAAAACAATTTTTCTAGGTTCTTCTATTATTTCAAACATTCGCATCCTTCAATATCCAAACATCAATCTAAAAATCTCCCCAAGCTTTAACCTAGGCTCTAATACCAGTGTGAGGTCCCTGACCCTCGTCGAGAGGAGCGGAGTACCTTTGATAGGTCTCCAATCCTGAGAAGGAAAAACCAACGGACATTGCCTTAGCTACTACGTAGCCACGGGCATGAACCGTTAGTGAAGGATTGGTCCTATCTCGCTATGGCGGAGCGTGACCACCATAACCCTATCTAAAAACTATCTATAATCAATTATACCTAAAAGTATAAATCTTAGAGGGACCAACCTGTGCGCTTTTTTCCCCATGCTTCAGAAGCACAACTGCCAAGGTTTGTCTCTTTTAAGATTTATGACTTAAAAAAAACAATTTCTAGCATTGGAAATTTACCCAACTCATCGGTTCCACCCGTCCATAGAATGATACCGTCGGGGTATCATTCTCCCACTTTCCACACCACACTCACCCTTCTTTTGTTATCTAATTACTACCACACTGTTTAAACATACATGTTCCTTTACTTTATTTATGATACTGGTGCATTAAAACAGCCCTTCAAACAGTATTACAAACAATAGTCAAACAAGAAGTCGTCCAATTTTAGACCAACAACCCTTGGATTAGGTTCCCTCAAGAATCTCTACTGGCGCTATTATGTCCGATCGGTATATACATTATTTATAAAAACCCTTGTCCTCATGAGCGTCCCATACCGCTCGACAAGTACTCGTTGTGTTAATCTGGACGTACTCCCGTCATAGCAACAACGGTGCCAATCTGGGCGTCATCCTCACGCCACGGCAAAACAAAACTACAGTATCTAGCTGGGCTAATCTAGGTGTACTTCCACCACAACATCAGCGGTGCCATCCTGGGCGTCATCTCACGCCTCGGCAAGTGCCACATAATGCCAACGCTAATAAGTAGAGGGACTTGAGAGAAACCATACCGAAGGTTTTGGACAAACATTCGTTCCTATAGCAACCAGTTTAACCAGACAATCTTTCCTACTTGTCAAACATATGACGAGTTTCTTGGGGTTAAGCCCCGTGGTTTCGGTCCGTGTTTTCTTTTCATAAGATAAATAATATATTCCTATGGTCTCGCATATGCAATGATGCATAACTTGAAACTGCAATACTAACCTGTATCATAGCTCCGATTGGTCCGATTGGTGGAGACATAGCATGTTCCGCAGGGGTTCCACTGTTACTTGTACCAGCTTCATTATCATTAGCGCCTTGGGTTCGAGCACGCTTTGGAGCCATTTTTTTGTACTACACTTATGTTATACACTTAGAACTTTAAATTGGTCAATTTCCCTAGTAATCTCTTGTTTCCAAAGAGAGTCTGTAATTTGAACCCTCACCAACTCGGATTCACACTTATTGTTGTTGTTCTACATCTCATTTCTATACATCAAATATTTGCTAATCATAATTAATCAAAAAGTAAATGTGTAAACTATGAGTGAAAGTTTAGGAATACATTACTTTTATGCTTCACATTTCTAATCCAATTCTAACTTCAATTTCTATACTTCAACTAAATCAATTTTTAGTATTATTCAAAATTCTATTTAATTTAATTGACAATAAAATTGGTGAATGAGAATTTCATAATGTATAATAAGAAAATGATGAGTTCTCTTATGTATTAACTTTCAATTAACGATGCATAAGTTAATAGTGAAGATGTACTAACTAGAGAGAGTAGGTATACTTAGAGAGATTAAAGTAAGAGAAAACATATACACACATCTTTTCTAAAGTTAATTGAATCTTACTAATCCATTAGAAGATTAGAGTAAAAGAGAACACACACACATCCTTTTCTAAGAGAAAACATACACACACATCTTTTCTAAAGTTAATTGAATCATACTAATCCATTAGAAAGATTAGAGTAAAAGAGAACACACACACACATCCTTTTCTAAAGCTAATTGAATCTCGCCAATCTATTAGAGAGATTAGAGTAAGAGATAGCACACATACACACATATCCTTCTTAAAACTAATTGAATCTTACTAATCTAGTAGAGAGATTAGAGTAAGAGATAACACACACACACATAGCTAATTGAATCTTACTAATCTATTAGAGATATTAGAGTAAAAGATAGCACACACACACACACACACAGCTAATTGAATCTTACTAATCTATTAGAGAGATTAGAGTAAGAGATAAACACACACACATGGCTAATTGAATGCTTGATTAATACGCACCTTATTAGTCCACTAGAGTTTTTGCTCTCTTAGTGGTTTGTGGACGCCTTCTCTCTAAGAGAAGTGGCAGCACTTCGTGAGCGCTATAGAGGCAATCTCTATGTCTAAAGTGTGAGCATGGATGCTCTATTTATAGCATAAAAGAAAACGTCCAACTTTTTTTTCCCAAAAAAAAATAATTTTAAAATTTTTTATTTTTATTTGTTTTTCCCCAAAAATCATACCCGCGTTTTTGGTACCCTTGTGGTACCCATCAGCTTGACCACTTTGTCATTATCATCAAAGAATAAGGCCACACAGGCCCCCCTCATTAAGATTAGTCAAGACTCGCCTCTCCTTTTCATGTGACAGTGTGTCCCACTTTGTCCCCTCCTGTGTGAGTCCAGGTGAGTCCATGTGCCTTCATTTGTCATCCCTGTGTATTCTTTTGTCTTTATAATTATTTTACTTATTTCCTTAATGATAATTTACTTTACATTTTTAAGTAAAACTTTACAGTCTTCTATTAACTTTACAGTAGTAAAAGAAAATTCTACAATCAGTAAATAAGTCTTGCAATAAGTTAGTTAGTGATTCATATAGCTAAACATGTCAGAATTTTGTAGCGTAAATTTTAAATTCTAGGTTTTCTCAACCTACGATTCATAATTTGAACTTGAATATCTCAAATAATGAGTGATGGTTTAAATAAATTCAAATGCGTAATAGAACTTTTGTGAAGTTCGAAAGTAGAGACCTTACAATTTGATCTTTATGAATATCTAGTTATGCCTTTTGGCTTGACTAATGCACCACCTACGTTCGACCATTTGATAGAGAAAATTTTTAGACCTTATCACAAATTCATTGGAGTGTTCTTTGATGATATCATCATCTACTCCAAGTCTTTGGAGGAACATAAGCAACATCTCTAAGTGATTTTTCAAGCATTGAGGGACAACTTCTAACTTTAACTATCTAACTTAAGTTACTTCTAGGTGTGAACATAGTTTAACACAAAGAAAATAACTGCTTACTTTAACTAGCTTATATCACTTCCAAGTGTGAGTTTCCTCTACACAAGGCAAGTAATCACTAACCACTTTACTTAATTTAACTCCCAATGTAAGATATACTTCATACAGAGCAGATAAATTTTAAACTCAAAACTCCAAAGCCTAAAAAAAACTACATTTTACTAATTTAACTTTTATCCTACGCTCTAAATTTTTACTAGAAATATATTTAGAAAAAGTTAATGTTGTAAAGCTCACCTATAGATGAGATAAGGGGGAAGATAGATCAATAGAATGAGGAAAACAGTCCATTTTCACTGTATATAAAAGGCTATATTTTGATCAAAATATTATTTCAATCGAAACTCCAAGAAATTATATGATACGTTGTTTTTGTTGATGTGGCACCGTATAATATGACCGAACAAAGATAGGTGTTTTATAATATTCTCATTTAAAGAGTATTATATGTACATCGTATAACTCACAATGCAACTTAGGAACTTCTTCCCCTTTGCATCAATTTGACCTTTGTTTTCCATAGGCTCAGCATTTGTTTTAGCCCCTTATTGGAAATTGATACGAGATGCAATCAGTGTGGCGAATGACTTCTTTCATAGAACTAGACCATTTGGAGTTGACATACTCAGACATTTCTTCAAGTAATCCTGGACAAAATTGTTGCTTTTGCTCGATGAAGTCTATCGTCTGGAACTGTAGCTTTGAGATGTAAGTCCCAAAACTTGTCTACCTATATGTGGATAGACTCATTGGAAAGTAACTTCAAACTCCACCATTTGGTGGGAGAACTTTATATTTGGTATCGTTAGCAAGGAATTTCTTCATGATGGAAACTTATAGAGTTCTATGTTTTTGGAGCTCCACCATTGCCATGAAGGCTAGCCCACCATTTACGAGTAGATTTTTGAAAGTGCATAGCTACATGATGTAGATTGGAGGATTTAGTGAATCCCTTGTCTCCAAAGGCCGCATTGAATTGCTGGATGAAGGCCAATACTTTGTCAGTGGTACCAAAGGTTCCATCATAGGTGAGAAAAGAGATACACTTTCCTCCCTCTTTGAACTTCTTAAGCTTGTGGGACCTTTTCCAAGAAGGATAGGATTTGTAATGTCCTGTCCTCTTGTATTCTCTAGGAGAATAACCGATCCTTTTGTCAAATGACGAGGAAGATGAAGAAGAAGGAGAAGAGGGTGACCTCTTTCTTGCCTTTTTCTTCCCTTTTTTTCTCTCTTCCCTTTTGGAGTGACGAGGAGAAGGACTATATGATGATCTTTTCCTCTTGGAAGGAGTTGAGAATCGTCGAGACTACCATTTTCATGGAGCCACATCTTCAGAGGAATTGAGAAATTCGCTTCTTTATCATTCATTGGATTCTGCTCTTCTCTCGTTAAAGAGAGTCTTCTTTTGGAAGTCTCAACAAGAAGCTTCCTAAGCTCTCTCTCTTTTTAGAGAGGTAGTGAAATCCCGTAAGCATAAAGTTTTTGGGTAGCTTTGGCTTGCAAGGCAGGGTTGCCCATAGCTTGTTGCAACCTAGTAACAAGGTAGTTCACAAACATTGGGGCATTGTCAACCATGCTAACTAAACTTATGTATATGATACTTTGTGCTTTGGTATCCTCAAAAACCTTAGTTGCTACTCTCCTTTATCTTTGAAAATTAGCTCTTGAGCAGCCACACCCGTGGTTTAGAGACTATTGATTGCAAAGAGTAGTGGAGAGGGTCAAACATTGCTCGGTTGATTATGGTTCTTGTTGAGCTTTCTAGTAGCTCAATAATGGTCAAGCCAAAGGAAATCCCCAAGAGACTCCATTATTAAGTCTATCATTCCCAACAGTGTACCTCGAACTAAGTCCTTTTCAACCAAGATAATAGATCCTTGTCCCACTCACCCTCTTGCAATGAACATGTCCAACCTTTCATTGGACAACTTAAGGACCTCTCTTCTTAATAAGCAAGAAAAGAGAAACCAATAGCTCTGATACCGATGTAATGGAAATGGACTATGAACGTTGAGAATAGGTTGTAGTGACCATTTTTATGAGAATACTTTAAGAAAATAGAGGGAGAACTTGATTAGAGGTAGCAACATAACCATTATACCTAATTAACTTGGCATGAACAATACTTTGCAAGAGAGATAATTAGAGAGCTTGAAAACATTCGGAGGACCGGATTATGTGGATCCGTTCCCCTCTCCAAAAGTCTTTTATATTATAGCTTCTCACATGAACAGAAACTTGGTACAATACAAGCTTTGTGTTCCTTCAGACCTTGATCGTGCAATGAAGATAGAGAGCTTCATGCACCACAATTATGCCCATAACTTAGCTAAATGAAAGTATTAACTTGTTTATGGCCTCAGTCCCAAGACCTCAAACACCTTCCAAGGTGAAGAGAGCTAGCAGGGCATGAGGGTAGGGAAGAGGAATAAGAAGTATTCTTATGAGAAAGAAGTAGTGTCCTCTCATATCATTACTCATAGAGCTTAGCATAGCATAGTAGCATAGTAGCATAGTAAAGTAGATGAAGAAGATGGCAAGCATAGCATTGAATCATGTCTCTTGGTTGGATTTGCTTGGCATAGCCAAGAGTTGTTGGTGTAGGCTCTCGACTTCTCAATCTTGGAGAAGGAGATGGTGTTCTTTCACAACACACTATGATAATGAGAGTGTGTGTGAGTGAATGAGAGAGGGTATATGGTCAAGCAGAGGAATCCCAATCCTTGAGTGAGTACTTCCGAGCGCACAAGCAATCGAGCAAGCACATAAAATGAAAAAGACTTGATCAAGGCCTCGATCATTACTCTATAGAGGATAGTGTAGAAAAGTAAATAAAAAACCCAACATAACCCTGGCACAACCCCCCTAAGGTTCAACCAAAATGCGGGGTATTTTTTTGCGACCCCAAAAACATGGTGCGGCAACACCATGCATAATATCATGTGAGACATCATTAATGAATCATACATACCTGGTTCAATTCTTCGAATTTCCCATGCCATCTTTGCAACTTTTACCTCAAGACAATATTATGTGTATCCCTATGTGCATATGCATATCCTCTCCCACCAATGGGTTCAATGACTGTAACAAACTCGGGCTTATAGCTATCCTCCTCCAATACCACACTTATAAGTCCACAAAGATTAGCTATCCTCCTCCAATATCACACTTATGTCCACAAAGATTAGCCTCTTCTTCTTCACAACTTTCTCTCTTATATTTGACATATTCATCTCTTCACTTTGCAAACCCATTTTTCCCATCGAGATAATTTTTCATATTTTTACACTAGTTTTGTAAAAATCTAAGTGGGACAATTCCTTCTCCTCTTGCTCTCAAGTGGCATTTTTTGCTTCGTGTGTGTGTGTGTGTGTGTGTGTGTGTGTGTGTGTGTGTGTGTGTGTGTGTGTGTGTGTGTGTGTGTGTGTGTGTGTGTGTGTGTGTGTGTGTGTGTGTGTGAGAGAGAGAGAGAGAGAGAGAGAGAGAGAGAGACTATGAGGCACAACAAGCTGAGTACAAATCTCATGATGTGATTCCATTCAAGAGGTAGAGTGCTAAGTGGTTTGCATTTTAGACTCCAAAGAATCTTGGGGGAAAAAGGAATTTCTTCTAAATGTTGCGGAATATGTCCTGACGATTTAATGAAAATCGTCAAAAGGCAGAAACTTGTGCATATGCCTCTGTGAAGATTAACATGTTGATCCTGGTGCCCGTGTTTTATATAGCCACTCATGCATGTTCCATGTTTGTCCTAAGGCCTACATTTTATATGACAACTCTCTCTCTCTCTCTCTCTCTCTCTCTCTCTCTCTCTCTCTCTCTCTCTCTCTCTCTCTCTCTCTCTCTCTCTCTCTCTCTCTCTCTCTCTCTCTCTCTCTCTCTCTCTTTGGTCGATGTACACAGAGCGACAGACCCCAGGACTTTCTCTAGGTCAGTTTTTATACACAAATCTTGATAGATTCCAATTGCATGGTTGAATTGATGCAGAACTCCCCTGCAGCAATGGAGTTTGATCTTGATACCTCACACCACAGAAAGGCTCTTCAGACTCCACAGCTAAGCTAGTCGAGTGCAAGTCCGCAGCTGCTGCATATAGTACGTGCTCACTTAAAGAAAAACTTATCCTCGCAATCCACTTGCAGCCTTGCTTCACATCGTCCAGCATATGGCACATGCCGCCATGCTCCATATCCTTGATTGCTAGCTTTGCCAGATTTCTCCACATGGTCCCAGCTCGCCATCTTGTAGCCTCCCCTTCTTCACTATAGTCTATGTATCCAATCGGCAACACCTCTCTACAGAGAGAGAGAGAGAGACAACATCGTTCAAATCAGTAGCTCAGTGTCATGAGAGAGAGAGAGAGAAACGGTAGAATTCTCTCTCCCTTACTCCATTTGATCTCTAAGCTCTCACAGTCATGCAAAGAAGAGCCTTGCATCCATGTGTCGCAACCTACCTCCCAGCCCGTTGCATATTGCCCCCTTCCTGCATGCCTATCAGCCTGCCTCCCAAGCCGTTGCATGCTTCACCCTTCGTGCAATTGTGACTCCACTGAGCTCCCATCTTCGTCTCCTTCCCACCCTAAGGAAAACACACAGATGCATGCTCGAACACACACACAGCTTTCAGCAAACGAGCTTGCTTCATATACAGGTAGCAAATATGTTGCATCACCGTAGGGCTTATCGTTGCAAGGGGTGGTGTATAGGAGGGGGCGAGGTAGAAGGCGGAGAGGGCGACTATAGGATTAAGAGATTCAATGAGTAGGAGACAATTTTGAAAACTAAAGTCTTGTCAAGTTTTTGAAAAAATGTTTTTGGGAGACTCTTTACGACCGCACGCCGGCACGCGCTCCTTGCAGTAGGAAAAGTTTGATGCTTTGTCCTCTCTCTCTCTCTCTCTCTCTCTCTCTCTCTCTCTCTCTCTCTCTCTCTCTCTCTCTCTCTCTCTCTCTCTCTCTCTCTCTCTCTCTCTCTCTCTCTCTCTCTCTCTCTCTCGCTGCCCACTTCAATCCAATTGGATGCTAAGCACTCAGCGAAGAGAAAGAGCCCGTGGAAAATGCCCCTACAGAGGAAGTGACGATGCAAGACCTGCAATTGAGGAGGAAGACACAGGTGCCGCATCATCAAGCCTGATTCCCTTGTTGTTAGTACTGGCAAGGAGAATGATAATGTTCTCATTGACCTAAAGGCCAATTAGCTATGCCAATTTGATAAGGACAACAACCAGTGGAAAGAGAGAGGTATGGGGTAGGTGAAACTACTCCAACATAAGAAGACAAAAAACGTTTGATTGGTCATGAAATCTATGCAAATCACACAATCATTTCCTCTATAAGCTGCTTGTAGGAACATCAGGGTAGTGGCAAGGCTTAGGTCTGGCATGCCGCTGATTTTGAAGAAGGGGAGTTGAAAGATAAATTGTTTTTCATTTTCTTTGGGAGTGTCAAAAATGCTCAAGCATTTACAAAAAGATTTTGAGGCTGCTCAAAAGGAGATGTCATGCACCCCAAGGAGGTGGGTGAGTTTCTTGAGGGGCTAAAAGTTGGAAACAAGGAGGCCAAGAGTGAATAAGTGAAGGAGAAACTTTTCCACCAACCATCCTTACTCGGGCCATGACACCCAGCCTCAATGGAGAGTTACTTGGGCCATCATTGAGTACTACCATAATTGCGATGATGTCTAGCTGCATGACAGGCACCGACTGGAGCTGGATATTGTATCGCTAATCGTGCAAGATAAGTAGAGAGAAACAATGTAGTAGTGATGCCTATATATGAGTCCCTCACCTTGCACAATGCTGAGGTTGAGCCACGTTGCAATATGTACAACATCAATGCATGTGAGGCCCAATGTTGTGCGACATTGCAAAGCAGACAACACCTGAGCACCTTTCATTTATACATGAAATGAAATGTAAAATTAAGAGTAAACATAGCACAACATGGGTAGATGACATTTAGATATTCGCTTGGGTTCCTCGAGAAATTTTACTCGGGCTATGGTAAGACTCGGTCAAGCACACCCCCTCCTTGCTTGGGTTGACCCCCTCTTCTAGGTCAAGCCTGAAAGTGATTGGACCTCCTAAAGCCTAGCCAATCACATGCTTTGTTCATATCAAGCAACAAGGGTAGCATTAGGACAATTTTCCTTCTTATCACTTTGAGAGAAGGATTGATCGTGCCTAGATAATTATGTGATTAACTAAATGCTCATTGGACCACTCTCCAAGTCAATCAATAGGCTTTAGGAACACTATGGAGGCAACCTAGCTAGGAGCTTGACATGTCTCCCAGATGCCTCTTTGAGCAAGGGGTGTTTCTTGAGTGAGAGTGTTAGCGGGTTGCTGCAATGGACGTCTGCAGCATAGCTATCTGGTACTAACATAATGTCAATACACAAGGAAGTGACTCGGGATGGGGCACGAAGACTCAATGAGATCGTCAATCTCAAAGAAGTGAACCTAAAGGACTGTTCGTACATCTACAATAGCAAATCAACCACTTCCTAGTCAAAAAATCAGTCTATGTCCAATCTCACCATGCTAGGTCATCACGCCTTTTCGGCATCCAAACAAATTCGGAATGCAAGGAAACTTAAGGAGAGGTGTAACAACACCTAAGGCCATGTTCCTACCAAGTTTTGCAGTCATATGGGAAGGTACATAAATCACGATCCATCCCAAACAATGTATAGAAAACTAAAAATAGAACTACACGGAAAGGTTCCCTTCAAGCTTAGAAACACTCTTTTAAAGTCAAAACATCAAAAAATAACCATTTAAGACCTCAAATCAATGCATTTAGCTCACGGAGAGGATGTCGTGAACCACAACTGAATTGAGATTGATTACACTTAGATTAAATAGCAAGAGACAAGGAACACAATTTGCCAGTTGGAATTGCATTTGGATTACCAGACAAGGAGAAAGATTGATTACAACTTGTAGCAGCAATGCAGCTCTCAGACCACGTCCAATAATCCCAAAGATAATGATATGTCTTTTTCAAGATTAAGGGTTTTGACTTAAAAACTTGGGACCCTTTCCCACAACCATTGGCCACTTACAAGGTTTGTAGGCTCGGAGAGAATAATAGGGAATGATATACTATATTAAAATTTGAGAATCATCAACAGCAGAATTACACAGCTTCTTTTGAAAAAATATACAATAAATTTTGGCGTATATCCGGCTTTTGAAAAAATGATTAAATACAGTAAAGTTTGGCGTGTATACGGCTTTTAGGTGACATTCCATTTTATCCACCAAACATTCCCCCCTTCTATTCATTACACGTCCTCGTGCAATTTGCATTTTGATGTTGCCTTTAGTAGTTGATTAATCTTTTTTCCAGTGTCCTTGTGCGTCGTCTAACTTTCTCTGCCTTGCCTCAATTTCCATCTTTGTTGCCAGCTGTCTGAAAGGATTATTCATGAGAATGATCTGATTTGCAATATCCCGGGCTGGTAAACCTTTGTTCATGGGATTAAAAATGGAGGAGTCGACTTCAAAAGAATCATGTCATGAATGCCTCCTTGAAGGTTTGCATGTAGTGTAAGGGAAAAAACATGACTCGCGCATATAATCCCTATATGATGTTTTTGTTGGGAATCTCTATTTTTGTATTCTAGCATAGTCCTCTTGTGCCTTCCACAAATACTTGCCAAGGATTCTCTGCTGCTTCTATATCATTGAAGGCCGTTATGCAGATGATTAGCATCTTTGCAATTTTCACAAGCATCTGGCATGCAAGATCTAGTATTTCCTTCATCATGTTGATGACTCCTTTGAGCATGTGAAGCATATACTTTTTTGAGGGGAGAAGGTTATTGCATGGCTTGGTTATGATTTTGTAGTTGAGAACTATTGGTATCCTGCTTTTCCATGAATAAAAGCTATCCCAGGATCGCCGTCTGTTAATGGGACAATAGGTTGGGTCGATTCAGAGATACTGTGGAGCATTTCTATGATAAATCTCATCGGTTGGGTGCTACTCAAACCATTTTCTTTGCCACGTTGGTTGATTCTTGATGATCGTCTGTACCTGTATAGTAGTGACAGGAACATCCCTGTAACCTCCTTTGTGGTTGGGCTCAAGGGTAGGTAGCATTTTTCTTTTCCATAAGAGAGCCTCCTGCACCATTATTTGGAGTGCAATCATTTCATGCCCAGTATTCTTCATCACTTTGTCAGGAGTGATCATGAGAAGAGCAAATGACTCCAACACATGAGTTCGTATTGCAGATACTCTTTGTGTGAAGTATCTTTGACTTCGGATATCCACCACTGAATTTTATCTTTTGCAGTGTCAGATATTGATGTCATGACTAGATCTTCAAATTTGTGCATCGTTGTTTCGGTGCTTGTACTTGGCAGATCTACATGGTGAGTTTTGAATGTGAATTGTCACTGTCCTTCTGTTTGTGTGTCTTCTACAGGGACTATTTGGGCTTGCTTTATCTGTGTTGTTGTTTGAGGAATCAAGTCATCCTTTGCCTTGGCCAATTGCTTCCTCAGCTCTTCAATCTCTTCATCTTTAGCTTTTTGCAAAGCTCTATGTCCTGCTATCATGATTTTCTTGTCATACTGCTCTTAAGCAAGGGCATCCTTTAGATCCTAGACCTCTTTTGTCAGCGAGGTTGGTTTAGCTGACGTGCTGGTTGAACTTGGCATCTCTTGCAAGGCTAAAAGCTATGTAAGAGTCTTGCTCATCACTGCATAAGACTCTTGAAGCTTTTCATCCTATTCCTTCTCCCTGGTTAGCTCCTCTTCTAGTCTCTGTTGCTCGACCTGCAGATTTTTGTTGGATTCATTGAATGCTTGGACTTCTTTGTAGTAATAAGCAGCATTTTCCTGTTCTCTCTATAATTCAGACTGGAGTTGTAGTTGTACTTTCTGTAACTCCTCGATTTTGTGTTGTAGTTCCAATTTGTTTTCATCTGCTTCGGCTGCCTCCTTCTTTGTGTCCTCCAACTCTAATTTGTGCAGGTTGTAGAGTGCTCTTTGGCATTGAAATTGGAGCTTGATCTGGTCCAAATGTGTGTTGATGTTAAAGGACCTGATCATTTGTGCTCCTTCATCTACCACAGCCTACGAGTGAGGCAACCTTGGGTTTTGTTGACCTCTTCAACCTTGGTCAAAAGTACCAGTCTTATTCATCGTTTTTCCTTCTGTGCTTCATGGACAGCCAAAATTGTGGTGATCTTTGGTATTGTTGTCTCTTCTTCTCAAACTGTCTACTTTGGTAATAGCACTTTGTCTGTTGTTTGTTCAAGAGGATCCATGGTGCATTCTCTTCTTTATTTCTCAGCCTTTGAAGGTATTTTTTCCTCTTTTGGTGATGGAAGGTTTTCTATTTGATTTTTGATGTTGTCAAAATCACCTTCCTCTTCTTGGCTTTTTGCTTTGTTACTATTGTCCTTCTCCTCTGCCTTGGTAGATTTTTCAAATGATTCAAGATCATCAATGCATGGGCGTTTTGCTTCCTCTCTTTTTCTTTGTTCCATCTTGCATTTAAGTT
This sequence comes from Adiantum capillus-veneris, assembly GCF_014529385.1. Lineage (NCBI taxonomy): Eukaryota > Viridiplantae > Streptophyta > Polypodiopsida > Polypodiales > Pteridaceae > Adiantum > Adiantum capillus-veneris. The sequence continues at coordinate 101,587,021 of NC_140950.1, read as the reverse complement.
CATTCTAAATTTATTGTCGCATCTTGCTGGCAATGTTCAGCTTTTCCACTGCCTCTTTTCCGAGCTCTTTTCTTTTACATTGTTTGATTCTTTCCAAAGCTTCAGTTTTTCTGTGTTGCAGAGGCATATCTTCCTCGTCCTCTCTTTCATTTTCTACCTCCATTCCAAGACTTTTCTTCTCATCATTCTTTTGTTGGCAAAGTCTTTCCCATTGTGTTTGTGCTTCTTCCATCGTCCTTCTTGCTTGTGTGATGGGAATTGCATCTGCCACCCTGGTTAACCTCCTTTTTAGTCTTGTGTGTCTAATTGAAAATTCACTTTTTGATCCCTCATCCAAAGACTGATACTCAGAGGGAGTTTCTTTGTCCTTTGACTTAGCTTCTTCGTTGTTCGGCACATCTGATTCTATCTCTTTGCTATCAGTGTCGTGTTTCCTTGAGCTTTGCCTTGTTTGCTTTATCTCTGGTTGGGGTCTTGCAGATGGTCCTGCTAATGGCTTCACTGCTCTTTTGTTTTTGTGGATTAAATCCAATTGTGTTTTAGCAGGTGTTAATTCATCAATCATGCCTAATTCCTGGTAGGCAGTTCTAGTCAGCATTGGTCCATCATTCATATATTGACTTCCTTTTGTGGCTTTCTTTGATATTTGCTTCCACTATATTGTCAAGGAGGTAGTTGCAAAATCACAGCTGACCACTCTTCTTTCTGCCAATCCCATTGCCATTTGCAAAATTGGCTCCGTGTACCATGGTGGCTTTTTCACTTTAAAGTGTTGCAATATTAGCCATAGTGGCAGCTCTGTCTCGGAGTAGATCACATCTTGATAGGTTAACTTTTGTCCTCTCTACTTTAGAAATGCCTTATCATTATCAATTGCCTTGGATTTTTGCAATAAATTGTGTGTTCCTTGCCATAGGTGAAGAGCTTCGTTGATTATCTCTGGAGTGATTTTGACCTTGACGGTAGCTCCATCTTTGTCAGTGAGAGTTGCTTCCCCATTGTACTGAATGGAGCTAATAAGTTCATGGGCTCCTTTGAAATTTGTTCCCCATAGAGGTAGTCTTAATAAATTGTCCAATTGTAGACATTTGGTCCCTTCTAGCACTTTGGACCTTTGCTCCATAGTTTCCTTGGAAAAAGGGTGGCCTTTACTATCACTCCATTCACTGCTTTTGGAACTTCCCAATGAATATGTTTGTAGGTATTGTTTCTAATACCTGTTCCATGATGTGATCTTTCTCATTTGAGGAGATATCAGTGATCTCATATGGAGCCACCTCCCACTCCTTTTGTGCTTTTTTGTGGGGAATCTTGAGGCCAGTTTCAAGTTGAAAATAGAGTTAAGCAATGACCAAAAACTATTGAGAAGTTGAAAAAATGCAAACTTTGACCATAAAATGAAAAATGAGCATAACTTTGTCAAAACTACCCCAAATTTGACCAAATTTCACCAATGCATCTAAGATTACTATAGTCACAAATGCATGAGGTCACAGATGAAATCCGGCTCTGAGGTACATAGATTGCGATCCATGTTGGGAAACATTTTGAAGATCTGATGATACCGTTTGGTAGGGCTCATCAAAGTGATGCCTTGGTCCAAAAATTTTGAGATTTGGATCACTGTTTAGGAACTTAGGCCAATTCTTTGTTATTTTCTTTAGACTTAGAGAATTTGGACATTCTAGTTGGGATTTTGGGATCCAAATGAATTGATACTTCATGGCTAGACTTTGTGTGATGTTGATGTAGGCAATTTTCACAACTTTACAGGTATCCCCCTTTGCTTTGCTTTGCCCCTAATTAGGCCTTTAGTGTTTCTTCTCTTGATCTTTGGGTTTTACTCACTTCAAGATTCCCTTTTGTTTTGGACTGTTTTTTAATAAAGCCACTAGAAGTTCCAAATGCTGCTCTGGTTAGTGGGTTAGCTTCATGTTCCCTTCTATTCCATAGTGTTTCATGGAAATATGACCATTTTAGCCTTGATTAAATCAAAAATGACCCTTTGCAGAGTGAAAGTACCATATCACTTGATTTTAATGATTTTAAGATCCCTTTTGTTACTAATCTGCATGGATAGTTATCCTTTTGCCTCCTCCATCCAGTGATCAACTTCTGCCATGTTTTTGTCATCAAGGTACATGGATCGTGATCCATGTTGGGAAAGGTTTTGCAATTCCAACAAGTAGAGTTACCTCCTGGGATTATGGAGAACTCACTGCCCAATTTTTATTGGTTTTAGGGTTTTGAGAACATGGATCGTGATCCATGTTCCAACTCCTTTTGCAACTGTTTTTCCTTGGGTAATTTTTCCAGCTGTCAGGTGTCTATTGAAGAAAGGATTTTGGTTTTGGGCACGTTTTGAACTCTCCCATTAGCTCTGACACTTGCAAAATTTTCGTATTGAATTTGATCTGATCTGCTAATTTGGTATTGCTAGTGCAGTGTGGAGTATATACAAATGTTCTTGTAGGGTTAATGATCATACCTATCAGATTTGGTGGAGTAAAAGCTACTGTAGTGGTCACAGCAGGCAGAAACACAATAGGAAATCTTTAAGCTTCTTTGGCTCTCTCTCTCTCTCTCTCTCTCTCTCTCTCTCTCTCTCTCTCTCTCTCTCTCTCTCTCTCTCTCTCTCTCTCTCTCTCTCTCTCTCTTTCTCTCTCTTGTGAATGCAAATGAGATTATCTTGCCCCATTTTGAATATATGTTCCCTACCTACTCGGAATGCCCCATTCATAATTACCTCCATTGATCATATCTTCGTGTTCATATCACCTGCGGTTTGAACCGTTCTTCATTCGGATATTTGGTCGACCAATGGCCTTTAATCTGCAGTTTTGATCCTTCAGAAGTTGGCTCAAAACCCGTCATGTGCCAAACCTTTTCATATTTTCCATGTTTGAAGCCCTTACTTTGAAAATTTGACGTTTTCTCTCAGAAGTCAATTCCAACTTTCCTGGCTCGACTTATTAATTTTTGTTGATTATTTTTTCTTTTTAATTTTTTAGTGTTTAAAGTCAAAAGAAAATAACCCACAATTATTATTAATTGGCCAAAATTTTGCCTAAATTATTGTAATCACTCATACATACATATTCTTAACCTGGCATCTTATTTTTTGTGAATGGTGTCAATATGGCTCATGATTATGTTTGCTAGGAGCTAAAAAGATCTAAAACTTTGATAAAAGAAAATAATATATACAAAATGATGAGTATTTTGCTGCTAGGTTTTCCCCCTTCTCATAATTAGTCGTCCCTAACGAACATGTGTCAAAGTGCATGGGTACGAACTAAGTGTCTATGCATAACCGTACATTGTGGTGCTAGGATGCGAATGGAAAATATGCATGGGGTAACAAAGTGTGGTGCAAGATGTGGGTTCTAAACCATATGTTCAAGGGATTTTGATGATGAGGTTAGTTTGAAGCTGCATGGTCCAAACAAAAGAGGTTTAAGAAGACGCACTCTGTCTTTGATAGTGGCACCTCATAGCTTTGACACTGCATTGTCTTTTGATTTTTGACGGCTTTTTTTTGGATGCCACTGAAATTTCTTTGATGTGGCTTTTGAGTTTGAGTCATCCAGTGGGCGAGTTGGTTTCTGTTTCCATTTCCAAATGACTTCTTTTGGTTGTTGATGGTGTGATTGTATTGACCTTGTTTGCTTGACAAAAGTTGTGCTTTTGGTGGTTGGGTGTGGTTTGGGTTTGGTATTAGTTTGTGCGACACAGGTTGAATTTCAATACAATGTGGTTTAGGTATCCATATTTTCTTTGGATGCGTTTGCATAATGGATTTTTTTACCCATATTTTCTTGATCATCTTTCTAGAACATCGTGGTATTGGAGCAGGTGTTGATTGAAGAGGTTCCCATAGGTAATCTAATTGTACAAATGATGTGGAGAAATATTTGTCATCTAGCATGAGTTGTAAGGTATCATTCTTCCAATTTGGTGTGGCTTTATAAGTGCGCATCCATGGCACTCCGAGAATAACTGCTTAATTAAGGTTTGTATCCGCAACTACATGAAATTGATGAGGAAAAACTTTTCCATCAACAGCTATTGGTAAATTGACATGTCCCAGGCTGTTCATTGTTCCTTGGTTGGCCACTTTGAGCCCAATACTATTTGTTGTTAGAGGTTCCCTTGTCAATTTTGCAAAGGTGGAGTAGTTGAAATTTTCTCGTACCCCAGTGTCCATTAATGCTTGCTTGGTGGTACCATCATCAAGCTGAAGCAAAATTCATAGATCTATGCCACCTAACCATGTAGGCTCCTTTTGTATTGATGCTATTGGAGGGGAATTGATGCAATTGTTCTGTTGGCAATTTTCTGTAACGGTTTGCTTACTCCTTTGCTTTAATATTCTAATCTTGGCCTTATCTTTAGCCTGCTCCTGAATAGCATGGGCTTGATTTCTTCGCTGGTCTACTACATGAATTGTTTGGAGCTCTTCAGGTGTCAATGGGAGAAGATATTTCTTTAACCGCAGCTACTTATCCAATTAGGCATCTCCTCCCCTACCAATGTTGCAAGCCTGATGGCGCCACTTTGTGATATATCATGTATTCCAAAAGGACCCATCCCTTGCTTTTTAAGTTTTTTGGAGTGTTGTTTTAGGGTATACATCAAAACGTAATCCCCTTTTTGGAACTCCTTGCTAATCACATGTTGATCATGGAAAGCTTTCATTTCTCATTATTGAGCATATAATCCTACTACCGCTCTCATTCTGGTTTTATTCAATTTCTCCAAGATGTCTAGTCTTTCAGATAGTTTGTGTCCCATCCATCCTAACTGTGTTGCAACTTGAATCGTGTTAAATAAGAATTCGATGGGTAGAATTATATTTATCCCGAACACAAGGTTAAATGGAGTGGTTCCTATGGAATTTTTAAATGCTACCCTGTAAGCCCATAATGCTAAGTGTAGCTTCTGATCCCAATCAGTTCTGGAGTCACTCACTATTTTGGTGAGCATCGTGCATAAGGTTTTATTGGTACTCTTTGCTTGTCCGTTAACTTGGGGGTGATAGGGTGCTGATTTTCAATGAACCACCATGAATTTGTCAACTAATCTTTCAATTAATTTGTTTACGAAAGTGTGTTCCTCTATCACTCACAATTTCAATGGATAGACCACATATGGTAAAGATATGTTCGAAGAGGAACTGTGTCGTAGTCCGCGCATCATTTTTTTGGGTTGCTTTGGCTTCCACCCATTTGGTTAAATAATCTGTGGCTACTATGATGTATTGTGCGTGTGTCCAATATGCAGGAGGTATGATGGGACCTAGAAAATATATGCCCCACTTGGCAAAGGCTCGTACTCCCATCATCGGCCGTAATGGCATTTCATCTCTTTGCAGAGGTGCTTTGTGCGTTGGCATTCATCACATTGTTTGACATATGCCTCTACATCTCTGAATAGTGTTGGCCACCATATTCCTGCATGAAGTACTAGCTTTGCAGTTTTATCAGCAGAAAAAGGCCCCCCTGGTTGGCCCGAGTGTGCTTGTTCTAGGATAGAGAAATTATCGATTTCAGTAGCACACAATCTTAATTGATTGTCCTTTCTCCACCTGTACAGTTGGTTTGCAATCAATAAATAGTGATTTTCTTCTTCCTCTATAGTTCTCATTCGTGCCTTACCCCATTCCTCTAGGAAGGTCTTGGTTTTTATGTACTCGATTATGTAAGTACTCCATTTGGGCGCTTGCATTACTCAAAATAGGGTGGCATGTTCCATTAGTGGTTGTTTTTTACAGGTTTCACATGATTTTAATTAAATATGGACACTGCTCTCCATGTTTTGCCAGTAGACCCCAAGTCTCCTTAGTCTTTGGTATGTTTGTTTTTTTTCAATATGAAACCCCATGTGTTGTATATGAGCCAGTTTGAGGTAGTATTTTTTCTCGTCCAATTGTACACATAGTCTCAAAATCTTCTCCTTACCTTTCTTGTAAAGTTGTCCAGCTAAAAGCTGAAAATTTCTTGTTTGATGTATGATTGATGGTTGTCTTTCTACCTGTAATGATCCTATTGTGAGTAGAGGGATGACCTCTTCTCTCCACCTTGGAACCATTTCAATGTTAAACAAATACGAATCTGGAAGATCATCATCAACACCTTCAGGTGCCTCTCCATGGAACAATCTCGAAAGATGATCTTCTCGCTTGTGCATAGTCCCCTTTTTTACGACTACAATGAAATCAAACTCAAGCAATATGATAAACTAGCAAACAATGCTTCCAGTGTTGCAAGGTTTGTTTACCAGATACAATAGTGCTTGGTGATCTACAAAGAAAACAAACTTGTTTGCAAGAAGGTAATCTCTAAATTTTTTGACACCATATATCATCCCTAGACCTTCTCTCTCCGTAGTGGTATAATTTTTCTCTGCATTGTTTAGCTGCCTACTAGAGTAGAAAATGGGAAAATCCATTTTCTTCTCTCCTGAATGGGCCAATATGCACACTATGGCATAAGCTACATGAACATGGAAGATCTTGCTCCAATCAAGGGCTTGCAAAATTAGAGTAGAAATTAATCCCTACTTCAATTTGTGAAAAGCCTTCTCACATTCCTTTGTCCACTCAAACTTAGCAATGAGGGCATACAAAGGCTTATCTATATATGAAGCACCTATAATACCCACCCAATGACCCATAAATGCATGTAATTCCTTTATCCTCATTGGTCTCGATAGTGCAACAATTACTTGTATCTTATCTTGATCAGTGAAAATCCCGCTTTTGGACAGAATGTGGCCCAATATTTTACCTTCTCTTACCATGATTTCACATTTTTTAGGGTTTAAGAAAGTATGCTAAGTTTTGCACTTTTCAAAAACTTTCTCTGGGTGTGTTATGTGCTCACTTCTCAACTGAGAATGCACACATAGATCATCCTTATATATCTCTAAAAACTGCCTGAGATATTCCTTAAATGCATGACTCATTAATCTTTGAAAAGTGGCAGGGGCATTGGTCAGGCCAAAAGGCATTACCCTCTATGCAAATATGCCCCAATTTGTTGCAAAAGCTATCTTATGTTGATCTTCTGGTTTTATGGTCAATTGGTTGTAGCCTGAGAACCCATCTAGAATACTTTATGGTCAATGGGTTGTAGCCTCAGAACCCATCTAGAATACTTTAAGCCTCCTTCCCTACAACTGTCTCAAAATCACGATCTGATTGAGCTAAATACCAAAAGTACATGGATCCAGAAAAAAGAGGAGTTGGATGGCTTTCCATAGAGAGCATCTTCTCCAACTAACAGAGGATGGTTATGTGATCAGACCTACATTTCCCTATGCTAGAAGCTAGGAAGGAATTACTGAAGAAGAGACCAACATTCAAGAAAATTGGGATACTTTTGGGTGATAGAATCACTCTATCACAAGTAGGACACATGCAAGAGTTGATGCCAGAGATGAAGGCGACAAGGGAAAAAGAAAAAATGGTAGCAGCATTTACATGCTTGAGGTTCACACAAACCCATAATTTCCCATTATTTTTGGGTACTACCACAAACAAGGACACCCAATCGGTGTCTTCAATCTCATAGATAAACTCCGCATCCTTTAGTTTGTCTAGCTCCTGCTTAATTATTTTGGCAAAAGTATCATTGTACATATAAGGGCGTTGTCTGCATGGTCTGGTATCACTTTTAAGGGGTATCGTGTGCTGACAAATCTTTGAATCTATTCCCTGTAGGTCTTTGTATGACCAAGCAAACACATCTTTATATTATCTGAGTGTTGCTATCAATAGCTGCTCTTCTTCTTTCGTGAGGTTCGTGGCAATGTATGCTGGTTTAGGTTTCACGCCTGGTTCTGCTAAGTTTATACAATGTGGAGTTTAATTCTTCTCCTGGGGTTTGTTCCACATCTCTATAACTATGATCTGTGACACATCTTCAAAGTGACATCCTTGTGTCTTAAGTAGATATAGTCATAGCCCCAATCTTGTATCATTTTGAGCTGACGCATGGATGGTCTACCCAATATGATATCAAGATTGTTGCTCTCATCAAAATTCATAATAGCGAAGGTGTGTTCATATGCAATTCCACAAGAGATTACTACGATTTGCTCCAAAATGCCAATAGGTCTCTCTAGGTACCCATTTGCTAATTGTAGTTTCATTCTCATTTTCCTTAGAGCATGCTTTCCGCATTTTTTCCACATTGCTTTGGTGGCTATGGCAATTCCGGCTCCACTATCCAATATAGCAACCATTTTTAATCCTTTGTACTCCATGGGCAAGGTCGTGTTCCCTTCTTCTCCTTCACAATAGTCTCCCACCTTATTCACTAGTATTGGCTCATGCATTAGGAAATTTCAGAGGTCATTTGGAGGGCCATATAAAGAGAGAGAATAATAGAGCGCGTCCAATGAGCACGAAGGCTACGTTAAGTAGGAAAGTGCGTGGAAAGACTCAAAAAATAGGAAAATAGCATAAAACTTTCACGAATCTAGGATTGTAGCATCGTAATTTCCTTCCTTTTACCGAGCTTTTAGGTGCTTGCATGTGGTCCCACTTCTGATATTCTCTTATGGTCATTAACGTACTAGAGGGTGACCATTAAGCCCGCACAAGATATTGGAATTCTAAAACACTTTCCCTCCATTAGAATGCTTTCAAAGTGAATCTCCCTCCACTAAAGATTTTCTCTGAGAGCTATGGCGTCCACGTCTTCTCGCCCAAGAGGCTCCAGGTGTTCACTGTCTCTCACACCAACAACTGCACTTTGCCTAGAAGGCCAAGTAGTAGCATATCCTCAATTACAATACCAGCTTCAATAAGTGCAGAGAACCAATGGGTTGGACAAAGGATAAACAAAGGTTCATGGGTCCTCATGCAACCAAGAAGACCCAAGAGGTCTAGTGGTATCAACGTTTACCGCTCAGCATGGAAGGCCAGAGTGTTGGATTTCAAAGTTGAAATCGGCAAAAGATCTGTAAAGGAAGTTCTTGTTCAGCATGTGTTTACCCATCCAGAGGTGATAGCAAACGGTGGAAATGTATCAGATATACATCAACCACGTTGCAATTGTAAGTACTCTTGACATGTGAACTTACTGATACTCTCATTATTACTTTTCTTATATATTTTGCAATGTTTCTCCCACTTGTTATGAGCAATGTCTCCATTCTTCACAGCTCAATTACATTAGATTTGTCATTTGTACTTATTGATACTCTTAGTTTAACTCTTCTTATATATATTGCAGATGTTTATCCCTCTTCTTATGAGCAATGGGAGCCTGTGGAGTGCATAATAGGCCTCTTCCATGTTGTTCATGCCCACATTGGTTCTCTACAGTATTCAGGGAGGAGCAGCAAAAGACTGGCTGATGAGGGAATATTTTTTTATGACCACTTCTACCAACTCAGCTCAGGGAATAAGAATGGCATGTTGGTGAAAGTGCCTCTACCAACCGATTGGAACACTGTGGACTGGCCAGTTCTCGAGGAAACAATGGTGGAGGCAATGCGAAGTAAGCTCTACAAGGATATACAAAGGTCTCTACGTAGCTCTATTCCCACCAAACTGGTTAGAATTGCAAACTTCTGTCTTGTTGCACTCTTCATAGAACTGTTTCATAGCTACAACATCTGTGTTACGAAAACTATGTTCATGTGCAAGTCATTTCAGCAGTCATCATGTGACAAACTTCTTGACAGAGGATGGTATGCAAAGGAAGAGATTGGTTTACGGTGCGAGGTCGCGCTTGATACTCTAGTTGTCAAGTACATGATTGCAAGCCAATCACTGTTACTCTCGTTTTGGTATATGCGATCACAAATGCTCAACGGTAAGTACATTCCTATGGACCAGGTTTCTGCAGGTTTGGAAGATAATCCTGCTGTGGATGTGGAAGTGATTGATAAAGAGCATGGCCTACTGCTGGTGGTTACAATAAGGGAGCTATGCAGTCTTCAGCATTTGCGGCATGACATAATTGAAGAGTCAATGGACAAGGACCTATCAGATTTTTCCTTTTTCCTAGCTGGCCGTAAGGTGATGCGGCAAAGGGAAAAAGATATTTTGTGCAAAGAGTTGGATGGTCGGGTTGAAGTAGTGTCAATGTAACAGATATTCTTGTGAACCCAAGTGTATACAAATGACTTTCAAGACATGAAGTTTATTGAGCTCATTTTTCAATTGTGCCCTGTGAAAAAGTGTGCTTGAAATACATTTCTTTACCATGTCAAATCTCTCTCTCTCTCTCTCTCTCTCTCTCTCTCTCTCTCTCTCTCTCTCTCTCTCTCAATGTTAGACAAGACAAAGACATGATAGAAGAGTCATCTTAATTCATTAGAAAGTACAAACTCGTCCGTGAACAACGGACTGAGATACAATTTCTGTAAGTATGGAATCAGAATGTCTTCAAGGTAAAAATCGAAGGAATGCCCCTTGAAAGAAGGTGGTGAGATAGTTGTTCCCGGCGGATTTAGTTCTCCCTTTTCAGGAGTATCATCAATCAGTAGTGTATTAGTTGCATCAAAGGGTACACCGATTTGGCTAAACGATTTGTACAAAAGAGGTAAGTGTGGTTTTTTAGGGTGGTAGTGGCCCTCAACGGTAACGCATTTTCTTTGATCATACAAAAAGGCAAAATCTGACGTGTGAGCGTGGCATACACTGCAAACTATTGCAACTAGTGGCGACAAGTTTTGCCTTTGCATTGAAGACCATATGGCAACTCTAAAGCACGGAAGAAGAAACTGAATAAATTCCTTGGTTCCTGGACGAACCACGACTCGACAAGTTCCCATCCGAAACGTTTGCAAATCCTCAAAGGGTTCTCTGTCACCGAGAGGCACCCGCATCAGCAGCAATCCATTGACGTCCAAGATAATCAACCTCTGTAAAAGTTGACAAGTACATATAAGTAGTTAGAAGCTGAACATATTTTGCCATACTTGAATAGACATTACCGGAACAACCGTATCTACAGGTAGCAAGGGTCCATACTGGGTCTCTGTAGTGTTCATGTCGTTGTTGCTCTCCTCTGCTTTATCTTCATAGTCATCATTCACATCTTCATCAGGGGTCTCCCCCATGGCTCTTTCTGCCTCATTCAAGGTTTCCTCCAAGGTCTTTTCCTCTCCCTCGGTTGATCGGCTTGCCTCATACATCCTTGCCTGATCCATATCAGTTTGCTCATCCCTAGGCCTGCTTTCCTCATCCATATCCTTTTGCTCATCTATAGGCCTGCTTTCCTCATCTTGGGTTTCAGCCATAGGCTCTTTTGGCTCCTCCACTGGCTGACTTGGCTCTTTCATTGTCTCCTTTGGTTGTACACTAGCACCTTCCATATGCTCATTTGACCTTTCCTCATCCTCGGCTCTTTCATCTTCTGCTGATATGACCCCCTCGGCCCGTTGTGATTCCACTGTATCGGATGCAGGGGTTTGTCGTGGTGGCACGTCATGTTTTGTTAGATCAATAGTGCGGTCATCCAAGCCGCTATCTTCAACCTCTCTGGGGCTAGACATAGTAAGCAGGTGTTGTATTAAACTTACCCGGCATCTTTGCAAATAATCATATGTGTAGTTTTTTAAAGCACTCTACAAAATTGAAAGACCACATGGTGAGAATTCTTTTATAGACTAAACCAAAACTAACTGAATGCATTGCCAAATGGGTACCTTAGTCATGAAAGGTTTTAATGCAAAGTAGCTTTGCAGGACATATTCTGCATGGAGAAGACATCTCCAGCCGCAAGAATTTCCATCGGTTTGATTTGGGACAGGTACATCTTTGATTGGGGCCTTGTATAGTTCATACCTTCCACATAGCTTGCCATAGGCAAGCAACAACCTCTTTATACAACTGCACAAAGCAATGTCAAGATGTTAGCATGAGGCTTCAAATTTACATGGATATCTATAAGAAACACTTTCTGATACAAAACACTTACAGCCTAATTTCAAGGTGGGTTCCTTTTATTGAATTGAACACCCACACTGCTGGTTGGTCAACATCAAGGCATATGAGACTCCAGTGATGGTTGTTCTCATATGGAAAGATGATGACAGTAACTTCCAGCATAGCACAGTGGAGAAACCAACTTTCAAAGGTCCCAGATGGACTGTTCTTTTGTCTAATAATCACTGACATTTGTGGATCAAGAAGAAACACCTCTGTGTGGGTGTGCAGTGGGAGTTGACTTTTGATCAGGCTGCAGAGACTCTACCTGAGTTAGCAAACCTATTATCTGAGTTTTCAAAGCTAGCAAGATAGTAACACTTACTTAAGACAAGCATAGATAATTGTGTCTGAAATCTGAGCATCTGGATTCTGCAATAAATTAATGTCCACTTTTTCCAGAGCTAGCTTTCTGGCTCCATCTACAAATGGTATCTCTGCAAGCAAACCATCCTTCATTGAAAGTAGAGTTTCTTGATTGCTTGCCTCTATGGACAGGGTCACATTGCATTCTGTTTGTCTCTGGGACTCCACTGCTACTTTTGCTTTCTCCTTAAGCTCTGCTTCCCTCATGTCCTCTGTTTGGCGAGCAATAGTCTCTGCCCTTGCCCTTCCATTCACATCATGTGTGACATCTACAACTGTGAGTTGTGGCACTGGGTATAACAAAATTTCCCTCATTTTCTTATCCTTGCAGACATTGGGGACCAGTAGCTTGTCATACCTCCACCTTATTCTTTTCAGTGTCTCACTATCTTTGTCCATTATAGTAACCCTGTGGGCATGGGCTGCAAAAATGGTCATGTCACTGAAGTACTCCAGTAGGAAGTCCTCTGTTGCTTCTTGTAGATCCATTAATGCCACCACCTTCCACCTTTTGGTGCCCCAGGTAGCTTCATCACATATGGACCTCACCATCCTCTGGAAGGGCAGCTTTGGTATGCATAAATCTACACATTTCTGTGCCTTTCTAATTTCTCTGAAAAGTCCCATGCAGGTTTGTAACTTCTTCATCCTTGGCCCTTTCAGAATTTTATTGGGTTTTCCAGGTCTTTTCTTTGGGGTTGCAGATCTGCTACTTGCTTTAGATGCTAATCCGGGTCCCTTGCCTGCCTTCCTTGCAGTGGCTTTTGTTCTAGCCATTTCACTGTACACAAAAAGAAGAGTCTCTTTCTCTTTCTCTCTCTCTCTCTCTCTCTCTCTCTCTCTCTCTCTCTCTCTCTCTCTCTCTCTCCTTTCTATAGCTTAGCATATTTAAATAGAGAGAGAGAGAGAGAGCCCATTACTAAAGGCCGTGTGGAGCACGTTTTGACCTCAACAAACACCTCCACGCATCGTTAGTATAAGGTAAAAGAAATAATCACTCTCTCTCTCTCTCTCTCTCTCTCTCTCTCTCTCTCTCTCTCTCTCTCTCTCTCTCTCTCTCTCTCTCTCTCTCTCTCTCTCTCTCTCTCTATCTATCTATCTATCTATCTATAACACTCAGACATACACTGGTCAATGCACAGTACTAACGGCGCGCATAGAGACATGCACACCGGTTATGCCTCTCTACGGGCACCTTTGGTATAGAGAGAGAGAGAGAGATAGAGAGAGAGGCTATGTGAGTGTGTGTGTGTGTGTTTGTGTGTGTGTGTGTGTGTGTGCCTGTATTTGTGTGTGTGTGTGCCTGTACTTGTGTGTGTGTGTGCCTGTATTTGTGTGTGTGTGTATGTAAGTTATATTTGTGTGTGTGTGTGTTTGTGATTTTTGTGTGTGTGTGTGTGTGTTATATTTGTGTCTGTGTGTGTGTGTGTGTATGTTTTATATGTGTGTCTGTGTGTTTGTGAGTGTGTGTGTGTGTGTGTGTGTGGGTTGTGTTTGTGACTGTTTGTGTGTGTTGTTTGTTAAGACTGAGCTTGGTACTGTGACAGAAACAGAGATAGAGAGATAGAGGCAAAGGCAGAGGGAGAGGCAGACCTTCGTTATGTCGATGGGTCGGCTTGCTGTCGGAGACGCAGACGACGGCTCTTCCACTCTCTCTCTCTCTCTCTCTCTCTCTCTCTCTCTCTCTCTCTCTCTCTCTCTCTCTCTCTCTCTCTCTCTCTCTCTCTCTCTCTTTCACTCACTCTCTTTCACGAGGTGTGGTTTTTCTCTCTCTTGACCTCTATATATGACGTACAAAAGTATACGGTCTCAATAATGACCGCACGTGTGACAACATGCAATTATACTCTAATTTATAGTGACACGTGGGGCGCCGCCGTGTGTATCCGTTATAAGTGTGATTTTGAGAGAGAGAAAGAGAGAGAACAATAGAGAGAGAGAGAGAGAGAGAGAGAGAGCCATAGAAAGAGAGAGAGTGTTAAAGAGAGAGAGAGAGAGAGAGTGATAGAGAGACAGAGAGAGAGAAAGAGAGAACAGATTGTGAGAGAGATAGAGAGAGGGAGAGACATGACACAGAACAAGCTCTCCGACAAACAAATGAGGTGGGAAAACTTTCTTTCGCAATTTCTTTTTCATATTGCTCACATTGCTGGCAAGCATAATTAAGTAGCCAATGCACTCTCAAGACGGCCGAGAGTGAATGCGGTTTCCATAGCAACTCACAATGATCTATCTTCTATCATAGATGAGTATGCTATTGATCCCGATTTTAGAGATGTGATTCAGCCCTTGCACTAGGGAAGAAAGAGGAACCATTTACTTTACAAGATGGTTATCTTCTCTACGGCAATAGACTATGTGTTACTAGCTCACTACGTGAGAAAGTAATGTATGAATCTCATGCTCCTCCTTATGCAAGGCATAGAGGGATTTAGTCTATCCTAAAGGGGATTGAAACATATTTCTATTCGCCTACCATGAAAGCAAACATACAAGAGTATGTTTCTAAATGTGTGGTATGCCAAAAGACAAAGTTTGATAGAGGGAAGCAACCTGTATTTCTTACACCTTTGCCAATCCCTAATTCACCATGGGAGAGCATATCCATGGATTTTATCTTTGGATAGACTAAGTCTATCCATGGGAATACGAGAATACGGGAATATGGACGATAGTAGACAGGTTCATTAAACAAGCTCATTTTATACCTGTTCAAAAGGCTATCAAAGCCCATCAAATGGCAACCCTCTTCATTTCACAAATCTTCAAGTACCATGGCTTGCCAATGTCCATAGTGTCGGATAGAGATCCTAGAATGACCAGTAATTTCTAGAAGGGTCTCTTTGAGAATTCAGGAACAAGGCTAAATTTCTCACCCACAAACGGATGGCCAAAGTGAAATAGCTAATTTAACAATTCTCGATCTACTAAAAGCCTATGTAATGGAAGTAGATCAAAGATCCCAATGGGAGAATTACTTACCCTTAGTGGAGTATGCCTACAATAACATTGTACATACTTCTACGTGAAAAGCACCTTTTGAGGTAATTGAGGGAAGATCAAAAATTCCCTTGCTACTTAAAGTACACGGGAAGATCTTTGCTACAGATGAGTATAGTCGAGACCTACAAGAATATTTCCAAAATATTAAGGATGCTATCTCTATCTCACAACAAAGGCAAAAGGTTGTTGCTGACAAGCACATTAGAGCCCAAGACTTTAAAGAAAATGATTGGGTCTTACTCAAATTTCCCCAAGGCTCGATTAATCCACTGCCATCTTGACCTTAATTTCAGGTGTCTCATGGATGTGCATGCCTAGTTTTTGCATGAGTCCCTTTGTCATGATGCAAATTTGTGCACCCCCATCCACTAGACCTTTTCAGCTGCATCAAAGGTAGCAGGTGCACCCGCCTCAACTTTTACCTTAAGGTCAGGAAAGAGTCCGGCTATGAACCTCTCCTCCTTTAGAAATTCTGCACCATCAACAGGGTTAGCAACATTTCGTATCCATAGAGCCCAAAGACGTAGGAACTCTTGCTTGTACAAGTAGTAGTCATCTAAGTCTTTTTGCTTATGAGAAACAATGTCCTGCCATAATTTCTGAGTGTTTTGGGGATCAAATAAGTATTTCTTGAAACGATTCAAAACTTCCGTGTAATTCCCTTTAACTTCCTCAGGCAAAGAGTCAAACCAAGTGCTAGCATCTTTCCTAAGGACCACCTCAAACATTTCTACACGTTCTTGATCAGTTACTATCCTCTTGATACGGCAAGACATCTTGAAATTCGCTAGAAATAATTATGCATCCTCTCCAGGCTCTCCAAAGAAAAGAGGATATCCAGACATTTGGCGTTGGCTCTCCATTGAATTGATTTCAAAGTGACGCGTTTTTGTTTTTTCTTTCTTTAAAAGATTTACACAATAATATTTTTTAAATTGCAATCTATTCTACAACAAAATAAAAATATTCACATCAAATGACCTATGATAATCAATAAGAGGTAGAATGACAGGGTTTGGTGACGCGAGAATTTCTCCTACTCTTTGGGCACCAAACATGAATACCATACGTTGTTGAAAATGGATTTTCCTACTAATTGCAATGTTTACTCTAATGTGTGGAGTGAAATGAAAGGGAAAAACATGTATTCCTGGGCCATTATCCATGGTCTATGCATGACCTAATTCTTAAAACAAAACAAAAATATAGACGTCCAAACTAAGGTCATACCTAATGAGAGGCAAAATAAAAGGATTTACAGATGCGTTTATCTCTACCAACCTAAGAGGACCTAAAATTCTACGAATTACTCGCTGAAATTGCAACTTAGTACTAACAATTATGTGTACCTTTTGCCTTGCAATGGGAATGAAGGGATCATACAAATTCTCGTGATTCATGCAAGCTACTTGATTATGCTAAAGGTTGAGCCTTCACAAAACATACACAAGCCTCTCCTCCGTGGGGGCACCAAAATGAAGCGGTCGGGGGCGGGCAACAAGAAGAGCAACCTCTAGACACCCTTCAAGGCTCCCGTGCTGCTCAATGGGGCTGGGGCACAACACAACACAAACCAAAACAACAAACCCCCAGCCAAATCCCAACTACACAAGGGGCACCACCTAGTTTAAGAGCGAACTAGGACGCAAAAGAGGAGAATCGTTAGAGCAACCCACAAACAAGCAAGGAATTTACACTAACCCTAACACCAATGGAACACTCTCACACACTAAAACACGAGAGAGAGAGAGAGAGAGATGGTGCTCGGGCTGCTTTGAAGTGTATCGTTAATGATCAAGCAAACATAAATATATATATGTAAGAAAGAGAGAGAAGGGGGAAGGGGGTGCTTGTTGCACTAATGCCTTCTTACAAATCTGTCATGACCAATCAAAGTGAGATTAGTATTTGTTCAACATAGCCTGAGTAAATTACACCACAACACATCACAAGAAAAAAGCCACCCCAATCACTGTCTCAAGGCCAGGGGAGTCCTCTCCACCCTGTCGCCCTCTTACAGCATGTGGGATTTATGGCTAGATTGATGACAACACCAGAGACAAGCTATCAAGAACTTAACAAAAAACACCAAGACACTTACGCATCATTGTTGTCCATTACTTCACGTTGGAAGGGAGACAAAGTATCCAAGCTTAGTCCAAATCCACCCTCCTTGATTCAGCAAATGTTGGGCTTACACTAGTAGGAGAAATGATAGATTTCCTACTCTCAATTGAATGATCACTCTCTCTCTTACAATGGCATAGAGTTCCCTTGCTAATCCCCTATTACAACACATGCACATGCATAAGACAATGAGCTTCCACTCAAGAGCTCCTTCTAGAGAGGTTGAGCTTGGCTTCTCAAGCTATAGCATAGTGCTCTTGCTTATGGCTCCCCCCTTTTGTGCTAGCTACACCCTCCTTTAATAGCAATTTTGAAGGCTAGGGTTACTCCTCTAACCATGGTTGGGTTAGATTTTCAGCAATTTACCTAATTTCTTTTGCTTGGAATTATCAAGAAGTTGGTGGGGAAAGAGAGAGGAGAGAAATGGAGGTGATAGGACTTTTCATAGTGGGTTAGTGTTAGTAGAGTTAGTATTAATTTACAAATGGAATTGGATATTTACAATGGGAGTATCCATGTAGGATACAAATAAGGAAGAAAAACTCTTAAGAGGTAAGAAAAGGTGGATTTCTTACAAGGTTGATGCTCCAATTGTCTTGAGTAGGGCCAATTTTGACGCTTGTTGACGGTCCACTAACTTTGACGGTACATTTTTTCTCCACTCTTGACCTTCCTTGAGAGAAAAGGTAATTGAAGCTGAGTAATCAACCACCATGATGCTGTCTTTTAAGTGAAGTGGCTGAATTTTGTGGTTTTTTTGATAGATATGGGTAATTTGGAGGAGGAAAAATGAGACTAGGTGGTCAATTTTGGAATGGAATTGTGTGTGGGAGGTATGAGTTCACCATGGTTTCTCTTATTCTTCAAGGTTGAGGAGAAGGTGAGTAGGGTGCAGAGAGGAGTGGTGAGAGAGGTGGGGATGATGAGTGGAGAAGTGTGTGTGAAAGAGGAAAATGATAAAGTGGAAGAGAGAGTGTGGCTGCATAGCATGGGAAAACTGGGGTTCACTAATAAAATCATAGCTCACAGCTCGTAGCTCAAAAAAATATGAAAAAATTTGAGGCAAAAGTTCAGTCCACTAGCTACAACTTTTGTTTGTATCACCTTTTCAAATTCGGAGAGTAAGTGAACTTTAAACATTCAGCTAAACCGATTGTTTTTTTCCACTGCACAAAGTCCTTGTGGGGTCCTTCTTTGGATGATTCTTTTGAATACCTCCAAGAGTGAGCCCTCCATAGTGCATGTATGCATGCCACCTACCCTTGACCTTATTTGGTAGGTCTATAATTGAAGATATTGTTGAGATCATGATATAAGTGAATAGTACAACTAAGAAAATCAAATATTGAGGGGTCTAAAAAAATATGTACATGTCAAATATAAATAATATAAGTGGAAAAAATATAAAGGGGTCGAAAAAAATCTCTCTCATTATGAGGCTACCATAAAAAGATAAATATTTTTGGTGTTCTAATTTTTTAGAAAAAAAAACAAAATAGATGTAGGAAGGGAAAAATCACAATAGTGAAAAAATATACACATAAATAAAACTAGTTTTTTTGGATTTTTGTTGGGGTGGAGTTACACCAAATATAAGAGAAGCTTACATGAAAATATTTCTATATGGAATAAAGAGTATGAAAAATGGTAAGAAAAATTGTGGTAATGGTGAGGCAATGTACAGAGCATAAATAACACACACCTAGGTAGAAATATTTAAATAAATACCAAAATAATTATGAAAAAATCTTTTATTTAGGCCCTATATACAAAGAAATATTTACATACGCATGGGCCATAATATACTTATATTTTTTATTTTTTTGGCTCAACTAGCCCAATGACTAGCTAATTGAGGGTTTTTTATTTCAGTAAGGAGATATGGGAAAAGTCCCCTAACTCACACGCACCTATATACAGTGAAAGGGTGAGGGTAACCACAGTGTTTGAGTGATCTGATAGGGTGAGATAACTCACTATGGCAATTATAGACAGCCGAAAAACGGCTATCAGTACTATGGTCCCTTCCAAATTAGTAGGCCAATCAATGAGATGGCCTATCAACTCAAATTTCCCAGCCATTGCCTCATACACAATGCTTCCCGTGTGAGCCTACTAAAGCCTTACAAAGGAGAGCCACCTCAAGAAGCAAGTATTGAAGACCCACCGGAGATCGAGGATCAAGAAGAGGTGATGCAGCCTGCCGACTCCATTCTCCGACATGAAGAAAAGTTACAAAGAGGCAGTAAGACTATTTGATGATATCTTATTAAGTTTAAGAATTATCCTTTTGAAGATGCTAGATATATGCAAAGCATACAATTAAAGGATAACCTAAACCTTGGCAATGCTTACAATGCTTGCCTAGAGTAAGCAAATGTACAAATGTTAAAAATGAACAAATTTTTTGTCTTATAAGACTCTCTTTTTCTTTATTGTGCACAAAAATGAAGTAGTATGCATGCTTAGGTTATGTTTGCGGAGACGACATCTCCCAAACACCAAGTAGAGCTTGTCACTCTACTATGGAAGATTGATAGCACTAATGTGTAGACATGCTTGCGGCAACTTAGGCTCTCAAGAGCCAAATGGAATATCCATTCTGGAACGATGACGTAGGGTAACATAGGGATCCTCTACCCGCACACAAAAGGACTAATGAATATGCTTTATCTTCTCTACCCCATAGTCGAGGACGACTATGATTTCAAGAGAGAGGTAATGTCATAATAATCAGTATCTAATTCTCCTAAATGATTTTCTCATGTTAAACTAATCATTTAATATGGAGAAGTGCCAGGGGAGAAAAAGATAGAATATTGGTTAAGCTAGGAGACCGGCCACAGTAAGGATCCGAAGGAGGGAAGATAGGGATCTAAAAGGGGGGCCATCTGCAAAAGAGAAATGTGCACCAATGGGCTTAAAAGACCCTAACGTTCAGCCCATTAAGACTTCCAAAATGCTAAGGGTCCAAAGATCAAAGGTTCTGTCCAAAGGTCAAAAGCCTACAGAAATCGGATGTTTTGTGTGTGTCCCAAAAGTCTTCAACCATCCCTACATAGGAGGGGGCGAGGCCTAGAAGTAGGAGATGAGAGAGAAACTCACACACACACAAGCTCCCTTTACACAAAGGGAATGAGGGACACGTGTCAACTCCCTAGCCCAGATTCCCACAAGGTGTACTCAATTCCTATTGGATGGCCTTGGAGGTGGACCAATGAGAATTAGGCTAGAGTAAATCTAGTTTAATTAATTTAAAAACACTTAATAAAAGAACCAATAAGAATTAAGCTCTCTAGAAGACTATTGGACAGTCTCCCAAGGGGTACAATCAGCATTCAACAACCCAATGGCTTGCCTGATTCCTATTAGCCAGGAGGCAAAGGGGTCCAATGAGAGTTTATTTTCATTTATTAATTAACTAAAGCTCTCACAAAAGGGGAAAGGGGACCACATGTCAGAAGGCTATCACTTATGCTGCTTAATTTCCATTGGCTGAGGCTGGGGAGGTCCAATAGGGTTGTAGCATGAGCAATTAGCAAGGGGGGTCGACCAAGATAGAGAGGAAGATGATTTTTGCAATGCATTATCACACACACACTCACACAATCTCATGTGTGAAGCAAAGAAGGCTCTCTCTCCTTCTCAAGCTTTAATGGAAAGCTTACCACCTACTCCAAGCTTGTGAGAAGGGAGGCCTACATCAACAACTCTTGGCTTTGTGATGCAAATCCAACCAAGAGCCAAGCTTCAATGCATGCTCATCTCCTCTACCAAGCTAATTACTAAGCTAAGCTATGCTAATACGAGTGATTATGTGAGGAGATGTACATCTTTCTCGTAAGAATACTCCTTCTTCCTCTCAATCTACTCTTATACCCCGCTAGCTCTCACCATCTTCGAAGGTGTATGAGGTCTTGCGTCTAAGACCGTAAGGGAATTGCTGTTGTGTTTCATAAGTGTTTTTTCTTAGTGCTTGAAGTTTACATCTTCATTGCACTAGCTAGTATTGAAGGAACACAAAGAATTGTATTGTAAAATGTCTCTCTTGATGGGAGAAACCATAATAGAAAGCCTTTTGGAGGGGGGACCGGCTCCATGCAAATCGGTCCTCAACTGTTGTCAATTGCTTAATTTCTCTCTCTTTTGAAGTATTGTTCATGCTATCTAACTAGGTGTTATGCTTTTTGTTGCTCTCTCCACCCAAGCACTCTTGTTATTCTCATTAGGAATCTATTCTAATGAAATGCTCACTATGTTCATGTTGTTTTCCGCTACACACAAGCTACTAGGCCATTAAATGTTACACTTGGGATGGGTCACGTAGACTCAATGAGATTGTCAATCTCAAAGAAGTGAACCTAAAGGACTATTCATACATCTACAATAGCAAATCAACCACTTTTCTAGTCAAAAAAACAGGTTTTATGTCCAATCTCATTGCTCTAGGTCATCACGCCTTTTCGGCATCCAAACGAATTCGAAATGCATCAAAACTTAAAAAGAGGTGCTACAACACCTAAGGGCATATTCCTACAAAGTTTTGTAGTCATCTGGGATGGTACATAAATCATGATCCATCCCAAAAAATGTATAGAAAATTGAAATAGAACTACATGGAAAGGTTCCCTTCAAACTTAGAAACACTCTTTCGAGGTCAAAACATCAAACAAAAATCAATTAAGACCTCAAATCAATGCATTTAGGTCATGGACAAGATGTCGCAAACCACAACAGAATTAAGAATAATTACACTTAGATTAAAGATCAAGAGACAAGGAACACAAGATGCTATTCAAAATCGAATTCTGATTATCAGACAAGGAGAAAGATTGATTACAACTTGTAGCAACAATGCAGTTCTCAGTCGACGTCCAATAATCCCAAAGATAATGATAATGTCTTTTTCAAAACTAAGGGTTTTGACTTAAAAACCTGGGACCCTTTCCCACGGCCATTGGCCACTTACAAGGTTTGTAGGCTCGGAGAGAAAAATAGGGAATGATAGATTATATGACAATTTGAGAATCATCAACAGCAAAATTACACAACTACTTTTGAAAAAATGATTGAATAGAATAAATTTTGGTGTGTATCTAGTTTTTAGGTGATATTCTGTTTTACCCACCAAACAGAGGGGAAGGTCATTCTCTCTCATCCCCTACTTGCATGGCTCGCCCCCCTCATTGTAGGCCTTGGTTTGATTTCAAGCTTCTCAAGCACCTTGTCCCATAAGCAGGACAAGCACCTAAAGCACCTTAGTCAGCAAGCACGACAAGCACCTCAAGTAGCTTAGTCATCTCAAGCACGACAAGCACCAAGCACCTTAATCATCTCAAGCACGACAAGCACCTTAAGGAGTTGCTTAGCTTGTCAAAGGTCTAACATACTCTAATGTCTCGGGTCTAAGGAATTTTAACATTAACCTTTGGAGGTCTTTGTTGAAGCTAATCCTAAGGTCTTTTGAGCTCCATTAGTTGGCATTGCTCTTTGCTAGACCATATCCCATTTAGACCCATTGCCTATGGTCCCCGGCTGAGATAGATCCATAAGCACATGTCTATATTCTTAACTCTTGTTCCCGTTTATTCTCCCACATTAAATGATCAGTCTAAGATGAAACATCATTTGGGTTAGTTAGATATTAGATTTTATGACCGAATCTGTAGAGAACCAATGGTGAGCAATGGTATTACATGTTCGCTCCACCTTGATACCATTTGTATTTTGAAAAAAATAGAAACCTGGCACGTCATTTTCAACTTCGAGAGGTGCTTCCCCATGGATCAATCAAGATAAATGATCCACCCTCTGATGAATAGCCCCTTTCTTGACTAATATCATTAAATGAAACTCCATCACTATAATGAACCATCAAACTATTCGGCCAATATTGCATGGTTAGTTCACTAAGTACAATAGTGTCTCGTGATCCACAAAGAATACAAACTGTTTGCGTGTGGGTAATGTCTAAAATTTTTAATGGCATAGAAAATTCCCAAACCCTCTCTTTCTATGGTTGTGTAATCTCGCTCCACACTATTGAGTTGTTTACTAGAGTAACAGATTGGAAAATCCATATTTTCCGCTCCAGGTTGTGCTCAGATGCATCCAATTTCATATGCCAAAGCATCTACGTGGACATGGAATATATTGTTCCAATCAAGATATTTAAAAATTGGAGTAGAAATTAATATCTACGTCAATTGTTGAAACACCTTGTTGCATTCTTCATTCCACTCAGATTTCCGGATGAGAGCATAGAGAGGTTTCTCCATGACTGCATATATGTGGAGAAACCTTTGGTGGTAGTCGCAATGGCCTATAAAGGCTTGTACCTCCCTAACTTTTGTGGGTCCTAGAAAAGAAACAATAACTTGTATCTCAAGATCTTGAAAATGTCATTTTTAGACATGATGTGTCATAAAATCTTTTCCTGTCTTACCATGAAGACGCATTTTTCAGGGTCCAAGCAGATACAATAGATTTTGCACTTCTCAAATATCTTTTTTAATGCTCAACATGATCATTTCTTACTAGAGAATACATGCACAGGTTATCCATGTAAATTTTTAAGAATTGTCTCAAATATTCTTTAAATGCATGACTCATCAGCTTCTAGAATTTGGCAGGTGCATTCGTTAAGCCAAATGCCTTCACTTGATAAGAAAATATGTCTCATTTTATTGCCATGGCCATTTTGTGCTGATCATGTGGCTTTATTTTGAGATGATTATAGACTAAAAAACCATTAAGAAAGCTATAAGTTTCCTTATCCACGGTTGTCTCAATCACATGATCGATGATGCGTAAGGGATCGCTGTCTTTTATCGTGGTAGAATTTACCTTCTTGAGATTCACACACACTCATAATTTATTGTTATTTTTAGGCATTACCATGACTGACGACACTCACTCTGCATGCTCAATCTCATTGATAAACTCTACTTCATTAAGCTTTTCTATCTCCTCTTTAATTTTCTTCACAAATGTCTCATTTTAAGTATAGAGACGTTGTCGACATGGCTTAGTATCACTCTTAAGGGGTATCATATATTGACATATACTCGGGTCTACTCCCTTAATATCTTTGTACGACCAAGCAAACACATCTCTATATTGTTTGAGAGTTGCTATCAAAAGCTACTCTTCCTCTTCTTTAAGCTCTGTGGCTATGTAAGCCGGTCTTGGCTCTTCCCTTGGTTTGGCTAGGTCAATTTTATTTGCATTATCAGGACCATCATACAATGTTCTTCGCTCTTTAACTTCTCTCATGAACCACGATGCAGAGGGTGCATCAAATTTTGCGTGTTGGACTCCTCTTCACTTTCCATCCCAGTTGTCAAAACTTCTTTCAATGTCTGTTTCAATTTTTGGTACTCGTGTTTTTGTTCAATTTTGGATATCTTTGTTAAAAAATTTGCTTGGTTTATTTTTGCTCTGTTTCTTTGGATTTTCTCAATAAGTCGCTAAATTCAATGGTTTTTTGGTGATTTTGTCATAAACACAGTCATTTGCTCCCACAAGCTTAAGATATTGTGTTTTGCTCATTGGTTTTGCCATTGGTTTCTCAAATTGGTTTTACTATCAAATTGGTTTTGGCATTGGTTTCTCAAATTGGTTTCACATTATCTCTCAAGATGGCATCCAAATGGATCCATCAAAGCTAGAGGTAATAAAAGGATGGCCTAAACCAAGGAATCTTCATGAGTTAAGAATCTTTATAGGTATCTGTGCATACTATAGATGCTTCATACAAAAGTTCTCACTATTAGCAGGACCATTACATGACCTAACAAAGAAAAATGTTAGGTACACATGATCTGCCAAGGACAACAATGCTTTCAAAAAGCTTAAAGAAAAGCTTATCTCTCAACCTGTGCTTACACTATCGGATCCCTCAAAGCCATTTGAGGTCCAATGTGATGCTTCTGGTGGTTGCCTTGGAGTTATTTTGCTTCAAGAAGGGCAGGCCACAGGCTATGAAAGTCGAAGGTTCAACCCCTGTTGAGCAAGCTCTAGGCATATATGTGAAGGAAATCCTCGTAGTTCTACATGCCTTAGACTCATGGAAGCACTATTTATTGGGGACTCCTTTCATTCTATGAACGGATCACCAAAGTCTTAAGTACTTCATGACGCAAAACAAGATCTCCGACAAACAAATGAGGTGGGAAAACTTTCTTTCGCAATTTCATTTTCATATTGCTCACATTGCTGGCAAGCATAATAAGTAGCCAATGCACTCTCAAGACGGCTGAGAGTGAATGCGGTTTCCATAGCAACTCACAATGATCTATCTTCTATCATAGATGAGGATGCTATTGATCTCGATTTTAGAGATGTGATTCAACCCTTGCACTAGGGAAGAAAGAGGAACCATTTACTTTACAAGATGGTTATCCTCTCTATGGCAATAGACTATGAGTTACTAGCTCACTACGTGAGAAAGTAATGTATGAATCTCATGCTCCTCCTTATGCAAGGCATAGAGGGATTCAGTCTACCCTAAAGGGAATTGAAACATATTTCTATTGGCCTACCATGAAAGCAAACATACAAGAGTATGTTTCTAAATGTGTGGTATGCCAAAAGACAAACTTTGATAGAGGGAAGCAACCTCTATTTCTTCAACCTTTGTCCATCCTAATTCACCATGGGAGAGCATATCCATATAGACTAAGTCTATCCATGGTAATACGAGGAATACGGGAATATGGACGACAGTAGACAGGTGCATTAAACAAGCTCATTTTATACCTGTTCAAAAGGCTATTCCATGTGAGCCTACTAAAGTCTTACAAAGGAGAGCCACCTCAAGAAGCAAGTATTGAAGACCCACCGGAGATCGAGGACCAAGAAGAGGTGATGCAGCCTGCCGACTCCATTCTCCAACACAAAGACAAGCTACTAAGAGGCAGTAAGACTATTTGATGATATCTTATTAAGTTTAATAATTATCCTTTTGAAGATGCTAGATGTATGCAAAGCATACAATTAAAGGATAACCTAAACCTTGGCAATGCTTACAATGCTTGCCTAGAGTAAGCAAATGTACAAATGTTAAAAATGAACAATGTTTTTGTCTTATAAGACTCTCTTTTTCTTTATTGTGCACAAAAATGAAGTAGTATGCATGCTTAGGTCAAGTTTGCGGAGACGACGTCTCCAAAACACCAAGTAGAGCTTGTCACTCTACTATGGAAGATTGATAGGACTAATGTGTAGACATGCTTGCGGCAACTTAGGCTCTCGATCGCCAAATGGACTAGTCATCCATTCTGGAATGATGACGTATGGTAACATAGGGATCCTCTACCCGCACAGAAAAAGGACTAATGAATATGCTTTATCTTCTCTACCCCATAGTCGAGGACGACTATGATTTCAAGAGAGAGGTAATGTCATAATAATCAGTATCTAATTCTCCTAAATGATTTTCTCATGTTAAACTAATCATTTAATATGGGGAAGTGCCAGGGGACAAAAATCTAGAATATTGGTTAAGCTAGGAGACCGGCCTTAGTAAGGATCCAAAGAAGGAAAGATAGGGATCCAAAAGGGGGGCCATCTACAAAAGAGCAATGTGCACCAATGGGCTTAAAAAGACCCTAAGGTTCAGCCCATTAAGACTTCCAAAATGCTAAGGTTCAAAAATTCAAAAGTTCTGTCCAAAGGTCAAAAGCCTAAAGAAATCGGATGCCTTGTGTGTGTCCCAAAAGTCTTCAACCATCCCTACATAGGAGGGGGCGAGCCCTAGAAGTAGGATATGAGAGAAACTCACACACACACAAGCTCCCTTTACACAAAGGGAATGAGGGACACATGTCAACTCCCTAGCCCAGATTCCCACAAGGTGTACTCAATTCCTATTGGATGGCCTTGGAGGTGGACCAATGAGAATTAGGCTAGAGTAAATCTAGTTTAATTAATTTAAAAACACTTAATAAAAGAGCCAATAAGAATTAAGCTCTCTAGAAGACTATTGGATAGTCTCCTAAGGGGTCCAATGACCATTCAACAGCCGAATGGCTTGCCTGATTCCTATTAGCCAGGAGGCAAAGGGGTCCAATGAGAGTTTAGCTTCATTTATTAATTATCTAAAGATCTCACAAAAGGGGAAAGGGGGACACATGTTAGAAGGCTATCACTTATGCTGCTTAATTTCCATTGGCTGAGGCTGGGGAGGTCCAATAGGGTTGTAGCATGAGCAATTAGCAACGGGGGTCGACCAAGATAGAGAGGAAGATGATTTTTGCAATGCATTATCACACACACACTCACACAATCTCATGTGTGAAGCAAAGAAGGCTCTCTCTCCTTCTCAAGCTTTAATGGAAAGCTTACCACCTACTCCAAGCTTGTGAGAAGGGAGGCCTACATCAACAACTCTTGGCTTTGTGATGCAAATCCAACCAAGAGCCAAGCTTCAATGCATGCTCATCTCCTCTACCAAGCTAATTACTAAGCTAAGCTATGCTAATACGAGTGATTATGTGAGGAGATGTACATCTTTCTCGTAAGAATACTCCTTCTTCCTCTCAATCTACTCTCATCCCCCGCTAGCTCTCACCATCTTCGAAGGTGTATGAGGACTTGGGTCTGAGACCGTGAGGAAATTGGTATTGTGTTTGATAAGTGTTTTTCTTAGTGCTTGAAGTTTACATCTTCATTGCACTAGCTAGTATTGAAGGAACACAAAGAATTGTATTGTAATATGTCTCTCTTGATGGGAGAAACCATAATAGAAAGCCTTTTGGAGGGGGGACCGGCTCCATGCAAATCGGTCCTCAACTGTTGTCAATTGCTTAATTTCTCTCTCTTTTGAAGTAATGTTCATGCTATATAACTAGGTGTTATGCTTTTTGTTGCTCTCTCCACCCAAGCACTCTTGTTATTCTCATTAGGAATCTATTCTAATGAAATGCTCACTATGTTCATGTTGTTTTCCGCTACACACAAGCTACTAGGCCATTAAATGTTACACTTGGGATGGGTCACGTAGACTCAATGAGATTGTCAATCTCAAAGAAGTGAACCTAAAGGACTATTCATACATCTACAATAGCAAATCAACCACTTTTCTAGTCAAAAAAACAGGTTTTATGTCCAATCTCATTGCTCTAGGTCATCACGCCTTTTCGGCATCCAAACGAATTCGAAATGCATCAAAACTTAAAAAGAGGTGCTACAACACCTAAGGGAATATTCCTACAAAGTTTTGTAGTCATCTGGGATGGTACAGAAATCATGATCCATCCCCAAAAAATGTATAGAAAATTGAAATAGAACTACATGGAAAGGTTCCCTTCAAACTTAGAAACACTCTTTCGAGGTCAAAACATCAAACAAAAATCATTTAAGACCTCAAATCAATGCATTTAGGCCATGGAAAAGATGTCGCAAACCACAACAGAATTAAGAATAATTACACTTAGATTAAAGATCAAGAGACAAGGAACACAAGATGCTATTCAAAATCGAATTCTGATTATCAGACAAGGAGAAAGATTGATTACAACTTGTAGCAGCAATGCAGTTCTCAGTCGACGTCCAACAATCCCAAAGATAATGATAATGTCTTTTTCAAAACTAAGGGTTTTGACTTAAAAACCTGGGACCCTTTCCCACGGCCATTGGCCACTTACAAGGTTTGTAGGCTCGGAGACAAAAATAGGGAATGATAGATTATATGACAATTTGAGGATCATCAACAGCAAAATTACACAACTACTTTTGAAAAAATGATTGAATACAATAAAGTTTGGTGTGTATCTGGTTTTTAGGTGACATTCCGTTGTATCCACCAAACAGAGGGGAAGGTCATTCTCTCTCATCCCCTACTTGCATGGCTCGCCCCCCTCATTGTAGGCCTTGGTTTGACTTCAAGCTTCTCAAGCACCTTGTCCCATAAGCATGACAAGCACCTAAAGCACCTTAGTCAGCAAGCACGACAAGCACCAAGCACCTTAGTCAACAAGCACGACAAGCACCTCAAGTAGCTTAGTCATCTCAAGCACGACAAGCACCAAGCACCTTAATCATCTCAAGCACGACAAGCACCTCAAGGACATGCTTAGCTTGTCTAAGGTCTAACATACTCTAAGGTCTTGGGTCTAAGGAATTTTAACATTAACCTTTGGAGGTCTTTGTTGAAGCTAATCCTAAGGTCTTTTGAGCTCCATTAGTTGGCATTGCTCTTTGCTAGACCATATCCCATTTAGACCCATTGCCTATGGTCCCCAACTGAGATAGATCCATAAGCACATATCTATATTCTTAACTCTTGTTCCTGTTTATTCTCCCACATTAAATGATCAGTCTAAGATAAAAAATCATTTGGGTTAGTTAGATATTAGATTTTATGACCGAATCTGTAGAGAACCAATGGTGAGCAATGGTATTACATGTTCGCTCCACCTTGAATATACCATTTGTATTTTGAAAAAAATAGGAACCTGGCAAGTCATTTTCAACTCCGAGAGGTGCTTCCCCATGGATCAATCGAGATAAATGATCCACCCTCTGATGAATAGCCCCTTTCTTTACTAATATCGTTAAATGAAACTCCAGCACTATAATGAACCATCAAACTATTCGGCCAATATTGCATGGTTAGTTCACTAAGTACAATAGTGTCTCGTGATCCATAAACAATACAAAATGTTTGCGTGGGGGTAATGTCTAAACTTTTTAATGGCATAGAACATTCCCAAACCCTCTCTTTCTATGGTTGTGTAATCTCGCTCCACACTATTGAGTTGTTTACTAGAGTAACAGATTGGAAAATCCATATTTTCCGCTCCAGGTTGTGCTCAGATGCATCCAATTTCATATGCCAAAGCATCTACGTGGACATGGAATATATTGTTCCAATCAAGATATTTAAAAATTGGAGTAGAAATTAATATCTACGTCAATTGTTGAAACACCTTGTTGCATTCTTCATTCCACTCAGATTTCCTGATGAGAGCATAGAGAGGTTTCTCCATGACTGCATATATGTGGAGAAACCTTTGGTGGTAGTCGCAATGGCCTATAAAGGCTTGTACCTCCCTAACTTTTGTGGGTCCTAGAAAAGAAACAATAACTTGTATCTCAAGATCTTGAAAATATCATTTTTAGACATGATGTGTCATAAAATCTTTGCCTGTCTTACCATGAAGACGCATTTTTCAGGGTCCAAGCAGATACAATAGATTTTGTACTTCTCAAAGATCTTTTTTAATGCTCAACATGATCATTTTTTACTAGAGAATACATGCACAGGTTATCCATGTAAATTTTTAAGAATTGTCTCAAATATTCTTTGAATGCATGACTCGTTAGCTTCTAGAATTTGGCAGGTGCATTCGTTAAGCCAAATGCCGTCACTTGATGAGAAAATATGTCTCATTTTATTGCCATGGCCATTTTGTGTTGATCATGTGGCTTTATTTTGAGATGATTATAGCCTAAAAAACCATCAAGAAAGCTATAAGTTTCCTTATCCACGGTTGTCTCAATCACATGATCTATGATGCGTAAGGGATCGCTGTCTTTTATCGTGGTAGAATTTACCTTCTTGAGATTCACACACACTCATAATTTATTGTTCTTTTTAGGCATTACCATGACTGACGACACTCACTCTGCATGCTCAATCTCATAGATAAACTCTACTTCATTAAGCTTTTCTATCTCCTCTTTAATTTTCTTCACAAATGTCTCGTTTTAAGTATAGAGACGTTGTCAACATGGCTTAGCATCACTCTTAAGGGGTATCATATATTGACATATACTCGGTTCTACTCCCTTAATATCTTTGTACGACCAAGCAAACACATCTCTATATTGTTTGAGAGTCGCTATCAAAAGCTGCTCTTCCTCTTCTTTAAGCTTTGTGGCTATGTAAGCCGGTCTTGGCTCTTCCCTTGGTTTGGCTAGGTCAATTTTATTTGCATTATCAGGACCATCATACAATGTTCTTGGCTCTTTAACTTCTCTCATGAACCACGATACATCAGTCGTGGATTGTGTACTTTTTATAGTGAGAGGGTGCATCAAATTTTGCTTGTTGGACTCCTCTTCACTTTCCATCTCAGTTGTCCAAACTTCTTTTAATGTCTGTTTCAATTTTTGGTACTCGTGTTTTTGTTCAATTTTGGATATCTTTGTTAAAAATTTTGCTTGGTTTCTTTTTGCTATGTTTCTTTGGATTTTCTCAATAAGTCGCTAAATTCAAATGGTTTTTTGGTGATTTTTTCTCAAACACAGTCATCTGCTCCCACAAGCTTAAGATACTATGTTTTGCTCATTGGTTTTGGCATTGGTTCCTCAAATAGGGTTCGTTGTTTTTTGCTCATCTCACTTGATATCACCGTTGTCTCCTCAATTTTTGGTTAAGAAATTTGTAGAAGATTGGCTCGTCATGCTTTGGTGCATTTTCATTTTTTGAGTTGCTTGAGAGTTCTTCTTCAACATCATTCCCTAAGTCATCACTCCACAAATCATGAAACTCCTCCTCGTCATTATCGTCACTAAGATCTCAAACATAAACT
This sequence comes from Adiantum capillus-veneris, assembly GCF_014529385.1. Taxonomy (NCBI): domain Eukaryota; kingdom Viridiplantae; phylum Streptophyta; class Polypodiopsida; order Polypodiales; family Pteridaceae; genus Adiantum; species Adiantum capillus-veneris. Next base: position 101,555,038 of record NC_140950.1, on the reverse strand, counting down.
TTGTCCACTATTCATTTGCAGTTGATCGTTTTGTTAGATTTTGTCGTCTTAGTTTCCTCTTCTTGTTCCAAGATAGCATTTACTATCTAGAAGGGCATTATGTCATAACCATCTTTGTCATAAAATGTTGTGGTGGGGGTGCTATCTTTTAACAAGCGACCAAAAGCGAGTGAGGGGGACAGAAAGCGAGCAAAGAAAGCAAGGGATGCAAAAATTGAGCACATTCTATATTTTCTAGAAATTTTGTTGGAAATCCATGCTCATTATATGATATGTTTACAAGTATGAATTACGACAAATGTTTGTCTTTGTAATTATACTATTTATGCATGGCAATAGTATAAACTATTAAGAGGCTATGGTTTTATTGAAATAATACAGTAGCAATACTCTCATCTTTGAAACTCGTAGCTATTGAATACAAGCAAGTAAATGCTTAAATAGGTAGTTTTAGGGATCTTATTATCTATTTGAATGTATATTGCACACCCTTCTTTTGGGTGGGTTTGCTTCACCATTATCATAGCTAAAGAGATAGCATTCTAGTAAACATACACATTGCACTAGCCAAGGTATTAGTACTTTGCCAAGATGTTAGGCTAGCTAATCTCAAATAAAAGTGGCACCAATCAAAATGCTTCGTAGTATGAGTTCAAGACCATCAAAGTCATGGAAGAATCATGAACAGGAAGCATTCTATGTGATTGTTGAGTATTAAATTGTGCATAGGATATTGTTCCTTTTCAAACAAATTTTTAAAAAATACTTCTTATAATTGGTTGTTGGTGAGGGGAGATTGTTCATTGCATTTTGTGCCAATAGAGCTCAACTAGTGTCTTAAACTAGCATTCAAAAGTCTCTTCATGATACAACTTGGTGAGGAGCCCCTATGAAGTTTGGTCAGTATGCATGTTAGACCGTACACATGAATCCAACCAGGTCTTGGCCAACATCATATCTCTCATATAGGAAAATAAGAACAAAGAGAAAAGATTCAAATTGACAATCTAGCTTTCAATCTTGTTGCAAATCCTTTCCTTGTCAATAGTGTTTTTGGAAGCATTTGGAAATGCTTCACAAAATAGCACGACAAGAAGTTAATGGTAAAGATTCTCACAAATGCTTTAGCAGAAAAGTTTTAAAGTGGTTCATGATAGACAATTATGAGAAGGCATAACAATGCCCCTCACTGATAAATTATTTCCAAACCATTATTGAAATGGTATGATGAAGGCAACTACTATTCAATTTTCTAGAATCTTGAAGTAGAATTATGAGAAGGTACATCAATGCCACTCACCCTAAAGTACTTCCAACAAATGCTTGTTTAAATGCTACGAGGAAGGTATGTTTTATTCAATCTAGCTAAATGAAATCTAATTATATCCCTTTTTCATTGGTACTCTCATAGTTTGATATAATGTCTTTACTAGGAAAGCCAATATCCTTCTTACTATGTGGATCATGATCTTCAAATTCATTGATAACTAGCTTTAGATCTATTTACATGGTTATCCTTCTTAAAAAGTTTAAGTAATACTAAACTTCTTATCATAGTAGTATATTCAATACCGCTTGAGTGGATGTTGCAAACATTTAAAGGCTTGTTGATCAAGTTTGATGTTATTTGAGGCCATATTGGCATGGTCTAATTAAGAAAATTGCATCTTAATTAGCTTAATCCTTATAAACATCACCCATTTGTGACAAGAATAAAAGGGTGATAGAGATTTGTATTAGACCACAAAGAAAATGATAATTTTTATGTTCTTGAAAAGACTAGAGCCATGCTCCCCATTGAAATGATAGAATTAGAGAAAACTTGTTATAAATATTGACACCACTTTTTTAAAATTTGAGGAATATTGAGGGGACCGGGTTAAAACTAGTGAACTTATTGATACAGAAGTATTCACAAGAATTATGAGCCTTGAAATGTGAGTAACCAAGGATAGCTCTCCCTCTCATTTACCTTTTTCTACACGTTCAAATTTTGTGCATTTTATAGCTTCACTTAAAGCCCCTTTCCATGTCTGTAGTGTGTCTATAATGTCAATGTTAAAGCTCTTGACTGTGCAAAAAAGCAAAGGCAGACAGATTTAAGAAATTTGATCTAGTCAAATGTAAGTATCAAGATTGTGGTGTCTTTTTGAGTGAACATGGCAAGACGTTCACAAAGAAAATTTCATGAAAAGGTGTTTTATAACGTGTAGTAATGAGCACTAGCATGTAGGCCTTGTAAGTACTACTCCTTTTCATGAATTAAGTGCTAAAGAACAACTCTTGCTTGTGATCCCATTCTACTATCTTACTATGAACATTATGCATTTAATTTACACTTCACCACATCTTACTTGGCAGTATTTAGATATGGTATGGTTCAGTAATAGTTGGAATTGGCTTACCAACGCTAGCAGTTGTTGAATCACTACCAAAACATGCCCAATTTTGTTGAATATTGGGCACCCAAGCTTGGTGCCAAATATCTTGTTGAATGTTGGACAGTGGACTACCAAAAAATGTCCAACTTTGTTGATTATTGGACATCAATTCTTCCACCAATCAAAAAGCAATACTGAATAACCAATGGTTATAATTTTTTTAGAACTAGAGCTTTGGATTCAAATGTGTGCATTGGGTGAACTCATTGGTAGCCCATCTCATTTTTAGCGTGTTTTAAAGGGTCTAAATCTTGTACAAGTTCATTAAGCTTGGTTTACACATACTTTGAAACAGAAACCAAATAGACCTTATGAAGATGAATGTTCAAAGACATACACTGGCAATTTTGAGATCTAAACCAATAGTCTAGAGAAGACAAAGCTCATTGAGGTCTCTCAACTTGCATTTCCAAGCGTGAACCAAATAGATTTAGTGAAGACAAAGCTAGCAAACCAAGCTCATTTAGGGTCACCAGCTTGCGTTTCCAAACACAAAGCAAATAGGGTCCATGAAGACAAATCTCACCAAGGCTCTGCAACTTGCGTTTCCAAACGCAAATCAAATATGTCTATGGCAAAGTCCAATGCATTCATTTGATTTGGACCTTCTAGCTAGGTAAATGATCAATTGTTTGCAATATAGAATTCATTTTAGCTATTCACAATACAGAAGCTCTTCTCTCTCTCTCTCTCTCTCTCTCTCTCTCTCTCTCTCTCTCTCTCTCTCTCTCTCTCTCTCTCTCTCTCTCTCTCTCTCTCTCTCTCTCTCTCTCTCTCTCTCTCTCTCTCTCTCTCTCTCTCTCTCTCAAGTTCCTTTGTTTGGGGGGTATCCAGTTCAGCTGGACCTTTTCAAATTGCATTTCAAAATGTTGTCCACTATGGGCCATTGAGGACTGCATTTCAAAAGTACCTACTCATTATTTTTGGGTCATTGGCTATTGTGGGAAATGAAGGGGGCCTTCTAGCTTGCATTTGAAGTGCTATCCTCCAAGATAGAGAGAAGATGAGGATAATAATTGTAGATAGAAAATTCCTTTCAAATTGCATTTTAAAATGGAACTTGGAGGGTACCAAGATAATGGATAGTGTCCCAACTAGTCTTAGGAGCGATTTGGGATTAAACGCAAAGGTATTTGAACTGCGTTTCTAATTTATCATGGTTTGCATCAAAATATGAAAGTGTCACAAGCAAGGCACTTTCTAATTATTGTTGTCCACAAGGACACTGACCCTCAATTTTCCTCCTCCGCAATTGAAATGCCTTAAAGCTAGAAGCCACCACCATAAGCATGTGCTAGCAAGGTAGAGGATGTAGAGATTTACATTATGGGATGAGGGATGAATACATGTTTAGGAAGCTAGCAAGGCAAGAAAACAATTGACAAGTGGAGGATTCTTGTTGTTCAAATAGATTTTCATAGTTTTTCATGGTTCATAGGGGAAAAATTTCGAGGACATACATTGACAAGAATGATTCTGCTAAACATTTATATCGTACATGGCTAAATATTGATACCATGTGTCATGCCTAGTCAATAGCTAGATATCTAGAAACAATTCATTCACCTCTAAATAAAAAGACCATAGATGGATGCTCTCTTCGACCACCTTTAATTTGTCTTGAAACCACATGTAGGGGTCTTTACTCTTTACACACGCACACCTCCACCTTAACCACTAGATTATGACCCACATTAAATGTACAACCATTTTCTTTGTTATGTCATTTTTAGTTGTGGCTTTTATTTTGGTTAGAACCTTTAATTTAATTAGGAAACGTCTTCCAAGGATCGAAAAAGACTTAATTATTTTCATTTTGACATTGAGAGAAGCCCTTTCATTTGCAATAGACACTTGAATCTATTACAAAAATAAGAATTACTACTTGTTGAGTTTGGGATGTAGGAACCAGCCTCAAGGAGTGAATGTGATGATGCCAATCTAGGAAGAGACTCTTCTAATATTCATAAAAACATAAGACCGCACATTGCATTCAGAAGAAGGCTTGTACAAACAATTCAAATTGCATCAAACATGTGCAATTTGCTATTTATGTTTTTGATAGATCCATTTGAAATAATAATGTGAAGAACATCATTTAGGTTCCAGAAAAGGGTTACACATTCAAGTGGCTAACGTTTTCATTATGCTTTGTGAAAGACCTTCTTATGTATGTTGACAAAACCAAGCATGATAGGACCATAATACTCCAAATGCAATTGACTTTCTTGCCATCCATCTTTGTAGGTTTTTCCTTTTTCACATGCCTTCCTTTTTTGTGTTTCTTTCCTTAATAAAATTCTAGTACTTGCCAAAGGTTACCATTGGTCCTCACTGATTTTTATTCTTCCCATTGAAAAAGCATTATTGACAACTTCTAGCATCTTTTTCTCTATGGTTTTACCATGTGGCTCCTTTTGCACTCCATTACAAAGGTTAGTTAGCCTTTCAATTGACTTTCTCAATTTAATTTGTTGCAACCATCAACAACATATGATAAGGTGAGCATTTGAGATTCTACTGGAATTTTTACCCTCGCTCGCTTTTAGCTGCTTGTTCTCTGGTCATTAAATGATATCACCCTTGTGGGGGTCATGTCATTTACGTAAACATCTAGAGTCGTCAATCTATTCCCATCCAAAGGGTTCAAATAGCACCTTTGTAAATGGCTCTTTTATATAATATTTGTCTTTGATCAACCACTCTAGGATACAACCTTTCTTTCTCAAGATCCCACATTTATATGCTTTGCACATTTAAACATGTGATTTCCTCATCAACCAAGTAGGTAGTTCTGTTCTGGAATTTGTAGTTACACCAAATTCTTCCATTAGGATCTGATTTACGTCTCTGTAACTATGGTCCTTTTGTTGACCCTTGTTGTAAAACCCTTATGCCAAAAGTAGAGATGGTCATAGCCCCAATCTTGAACTATTTTGAGTTGACGCATGAATGGTTTTCAAAGAATAACCTCAAAATTGTTGCCCTTTCTGAAGTCTACTACCGCAAAAGTGTGCTCATGCTCAAATCCACAAGACGATACAATAATTTTTTCAAGCATCCCCAAGGTCTCTATACAAATCCATCTGCTACTTGCAATTTCATCTGTGTTTTCTTGAGATCTGGTCCTCCCCATTTCCCCCAGATTTCCTTTGTAGAAATGGCTACCCCAATTCCACTATCAAGTATGGCTATCATTTTTACTCCCTTTTAATCTACTGGTAAGGTGGTGTTTCCTTCTTCCTCTTCACAATAGTCACCCACATTATTCACTAGTACATGCTGGTTTTGGTTTTTCAAGTTTTATCGTTTCCATGTTTTCATCCATAAGCTTATCCTATGGAGGGATTTTCAGTCCCATCTTTTCTAGGTTTTTGTTCATTTGACCCCATAAATGTGGTCCGATCTTTAGAATTTCTATGAGAGTAATGGTGCATCTTATCATGGGATGACATTAGTTCATGCAGGCTTTTTGTGTTAATCATCCGTGAAATTTAATTCCATTGAGATAGCACAACCCTCACTTTAGATTTTGTCTCGTGTTCCCTTATAAAAGAAGTAAAGTTCTTAACGTTTTTGATCTACTCTTGAGGATACTTCTATCCCTACATCTCTGTACAATCACTGTATATCCCTAGGGTAAACCTCATGGTCCATGTTGATCTCTGGGATTGGTCCTCATTGCAGCGTGGGACTACCACCTTTTCTGTTCTTGATCAATACCCATCAGGATTGTGGCTACGACTTGTCCATCTCAAGAATTTTCTATATCTCTCTAGAGACTTTGCCTCATCCATAGTGTTTTCAACAGCCCTCGTATCCAATGGATTTTCATTCCCCATTTTGGTTGGTTCACCCATGTTGTTTCCTTTTAGTGCTCTTGTGTTCTCCTTTTCTAGTACATGTACTACTTGCTCATGGATTTTCAATGGTTCTGGCTGCATTGGAGCTTGAGCTATCCCTATGAGCCTTCTACATATTTTCATTCATTTGGTTTCAAATTCAAGATGCAGATAGGTCAACGATCTTTTGTTCTAGTGTCTTGTTGTTTTCTAGCCTTGCCTTTGTAGAAAGGCTTGCAACATGGAATCTAAGTGCTCAATAACTGTCTCAACCAAGACTGAACTGCTTGGAACTTGATATTGTTTTTGGAACTTTTTCTCCCTTGATGTTTTCTTTATTTTCTTGTTCACTTTTGAGTTTCTCCCTCATTTGGTTTAGTTTTTCTCTCTAAGGCCATCTTCTCCTTCAACCTCTTCACTTCCATTTTGTCACAATTTGCTTTTCTCATCCTCCATTGGCTTATTTCGGGCTTCTTCCTGAGCTTGAGCTCTAGTCACCACCTTGACAAGAATTTTTGGCTCTGACTCGGATCCACTAGAACAAGGTAAAACCCCAGTGACGTTCATAATCGTTTTTCCCTTGTCCTCTGGGTTTTTAGCACATTGTTTTCGGGCTTCTTCCTGAGCTTGAGCTCTAGTCACCACCTTGACAAGAATTTTTGGCTCTGACTCGGATCCACTAGAACAAGGTAAAACCCCAGTGACGTTCATAATCGTTTTTCCCTTGTCCTCTGGGTTTTTAGCACATTGTTGGAGAGGTGATCCTTTCACAACCATCACAAAACCCAAATGTTTTTGTTCTCTCCCCTGTTTGGACAAACTCTAGCCTAATGGTTACCTTCGCATTCATAGCATGGACCTTCTTGTTGGGTAGTTGGTGGTTCTCCCATTGACTATCCTATCCTAGGAGGATATCCTCTACGTTTGTAAATTTGGTTTGTTACAAATATGAGCATGTTTTTGTCCATTGTATACTAGTTTCTCATTGTTTGAGCCACATATAATGGTTATGTAGCCTCATCTCCACTTGCCTAAATTGGATTTTTATCAGTGATATAGGCTACCCCCTCTAGCTCTCTCCCATGAGTTTTTATAGGCTCCTCCTAATAAACAGTTGGTGGCATCGCTTGCTAACTCATGAGTGGTTCTACCTGTTGTGTGTATTGCACAATAGATCAATTTTCTTGAGGTAAAGACGGTTGTTGGCCCAATCCAAGTTGCAATTTGTCTCCTCCTTGTGCTGCATAGTTGGATCCTAACCGTTGTACCTCGAAGGTGGTGGCAATTGTTGCACCAGTTGAGGTCCATATGTGTTGGAATTAGGGTTGCAAAGAAACACACACAGCTTGGAGAAGACGAAGGAAGCTCAAGGCACACAATAGAGAGTTTGTTACTTAGTGTGCAATGGAAAGATAGATAGCCCTAGAGTGATGGGCGTATATATAATGCTTGGGGGGAAAAACCTCCTAAAGAGGGGAAAAATGCCCCGGTAGTCCTAGTGTGTTCACACACATCACTACCACATGTATATGGTAACAAATCCCCCCTGGAGTGATGCGGTGAACGAGAGCTGGCACATGAGTAAAGGGAAGTGCCATGCCCTGAGTACATGATCAGTCCACAAAGGGGATTAAGCCCAAATCTTTATAGAAAGCTTCAAGCTTCTCAAGAGACACCACCTTTGTGAAAAGATCTGCAAGGTTGTCCTGTGTTGGCACATAAGCCAAGCTGATCTCTCCTGCTAAGAGCCTCTCCCTAACATAGTGGTAATGCACCTCAATGTGATTTGTGCGAGCATGAAAAATTGGGTTCCTCGCAACTGCCAATGCGCTCTGACTATTAGTGTAGATAGTGTTGGCAGGGTCCTGTCCAACACCCAAATCAGCCATAAGGTGTCTGAGCCATACACACTCAACCATAGCTGTGAAGATTGCCATGTACTTAGCCTCAGAACTCGAAGTGGCCACCATAGGTTGCTTCTTGTTCAACCATGATATACATGAACTGCCAAGCATGAAACAAAAACCACTTGTGGACACTCACGTGTCAAAACAACCAGCCCAATCCGAGTCCGAAAAAGCATGTAAGTCTGGCGGCAATGATCCCCCCTTGGAATAAAACAAGCCAAGATGTAAAGTGCCACTAAGGTAGCAAAAACTCCTCTTGACAGCCTGCCAATGCTTAGACCCTGGGCTATGCATAAATCTGTTGACCTGTGAGACTGCAAATTGAATATCTGGCCTCGTGTTGCATACATAAATGAGGCAGCCGACAGCAGTTTGATAAAGAGTGACATGAACAGGATCGCCAGCATCATGTAGACTCAGCTTCAAACCTGTTTCCATGGGAGTGGAAATAGGTTTGCAATCCTCAAGTCCAAACTTACATAGCAATGTCTCTATGTAACTTTTCTAACACAAGGAAATACCATCATCACACTGCTTAAAATGTATACCCAAGTAATGATGCAACAGCCCCAAATCTTTTGTCTTGCAAGTAGCATTCAAATCAGCCTTAAATTCAGCAATATGTCTCTCATTTGGTCCAGTGATCAGCAAATCATCGACATAAAGAACCACAATGAGAAGTACATCACCCTCACGCTTTACATACAATGTGCTTTCTGTTGGACTATTACAAAAGCCTCTTTTGATCAAATGAGCATCAGCTTTCTCATATCAAGCAAAAGGAGATTGCTACAACCCATACAAAGCCTTCTTACATCTGCACACTTTGTCCTCTTGTCCTTTTATGACAAAACCGCGAGGCTGCGTTACACAAACTTCCTCAAATATATCACCATTCAAGAAAGCAGTAACAATGTCTAATTGATGTACATCCCAACCAAAATGAGCTGCCAATGCACATAGAAAATGCACAGTAGTCATACAACAAGTGGGAGCAAAAGTCTCTTCATAATCTATGCCTTTTTGTTGTGCATAACCCTTTGCAACAAGTCGAGCCTCATGGCGATCAATCTGACCATCTAGCTTGTGTTTCAACTTGTAAACCCACTTCGTACCAATGGCCTTTTCTCCAGGAGGCAAATCACATAAATTCCATGTGTCATTTTCTAAAAGTGCATCATATTCTAATTGCGGCAGCCATCCAATTTTCTGAATTATGTGCTTCATTGAAAGACAGAAGCTCCTCAATATCATGTAAGCTAGACACAGCAAAAGCAAAACAATCTGATGCATAAGATGCATGGCGAGAGCCTGAACGAGTACGACTAGACAAAAGGTGCATCCAATTTACTATCACGAAAAGTGTGCACACGCCATTTTGGCATACCTGTAGCTTGCTCATTTTCAGCCCTTTCCTCATCAAGTACATCATGTACATTTGCATCAGTAATAGGCTGATATGTAACATTTTCAGAAACCCCCATAGGCTGTACATTTGCCTCATTGGAACTTACATTCGTATTTCCACTACTGAAAAGAGGCAACAAAGTGTCATAAATGTCCTGTGAGCTTACATTATTGTCTCTAGTACATGACAGCGAGGGCTGAACATAATCTTCCACAAACACTACATCCCGTGAAACCAGAATACGTTTTCTTTGCGGATGATACAACCTGTAACCTTTCCTTTCAACACTATAACCAACTAAAATACATTTGACAGCCTTATCATCCAATTTTCTGTGTTGTGTTTGTGCCACCAACACATATGCCAAACAGCCAAAAACACGCATGTCCTCAATAGAAGGCTTTCTATCATGCCATGCTTCATATGGAGTAATAGACTGCAAAGCTTTTGTACGACACCTATTTAGTACATAAGTGGCACACATGATGGCCTCAAGCCAAAAAGAATGCGGCAAAGCTTGATTTTTGACCATACATCGTGCCATTTCTGTAAGTGACCTGTTTTTCCTCTCAGCAACACCATTTTGCTAAGGTGTACAAGGCACTGTACATTGGTGTTTTATCCCACGACTAGCCAAAAATGCATTAAATTCATGAGACATATACTCCCCCCCTTGATCGGAATGGAGGGTGCCCATAGTACATTTCGATACATTTTCAGCCATAGCCAGAAATTGTTTGAAGCACATAAAAACTTCGGACTTTGCTTTAAGCGGAAATACCCCTGCATGCCTGGAGTAATCATCAATGAAAGTCACAAAGTAAATATAATTGCCCAAGGACGGAGTTTGCATGGGCCCACAAACATCACTATGCACAAGCTGCAACCTGCATGTGGCCCGAACTGAACCATCCTTTGGAAATTTAGAATGCTGCATCTTACCCAAAATACAGCCTTCACAAACATGTTTGACAGGTGCTTCAAGAGGCGCCAAAGAAGAACCATATCAGATTTATGCAAACGTACCAAACTGGAAAAATTCAGATGACCAAAACATGCATGCCAAAGTTTTGCATGTGAAATAGCCCTTGAATATGCAACAGCATTTGCAAAATTTTGTCCATACTTGTCATACAAAGTGAGCTTATACAGCCCACGGCACAAAATGCCAGATGCAACAATTTCATCACCAAAACTGAGATCATGAAATGTACATCTGTCATCCACAAATTTGACTACAAGTCCAAGTCTATCAAATGCAGATACAGATAAGAGATTCTTCTTGATCCCAGGACATAAAGTGCATCAACAAGTGTGAAAGAACTCCCATTAGAAGCAGTAAGCACAATCTTTCCAACTCCCTGGACCGGATAAGAGGCATTGTTGGCACAAGTGACTAAATTCCCATGAGGGACAGACTCGAGAGAGGTGAACAATTCATGATGTCAGGTAATGTGCTTTGTAGCACCACTATCGAAATACCACACATGTGAATCTGCAACAACTGACAAGCATGCATCATGGACAGCAGGCTTGTAAGTGCACTCTGCACTAAAAGCCCATTCTGCATCGACATCAGCAACATAGTCTCCTTTCATAGAAGACTCAACAATGCCTGTATTTGTAGTGGAACCAGCATTTGCAGTGGAACCACCCTCTTTTTTCTTAGCCTCTTTGGCCTTCAACTTAGGATATGACTTGATCAAGTGATCATTAGCTTTACAATAATGTCAATGCATCTTCTTTTTGCCCTTATCACCAGAATTTCCAGACGAATTGCTACCAGTAGAAGCATTAGGAACAGAAGTTTTGCCACTCGCAGCAGAACCATAAGAAGTGGCTGCATTGCTCTTACCACCCTTTCTTTCAGAAGCAATAAAAGCATGTTCAATTGCACGATGTCTAGTCCTGTTTTTTCTGGAAAGTGACTCTTGCAATAGAAATGTGCATAATGCATCAAACTTGACAACTTCTGTATTTCCTTGCGTGATAAGTCTCCAAGTACTAGCAAAAGTCTGGTAAGGCATCAAGGATAGTCTGCACAAGGGAATTGTCTAAAATGACTTCACTTGCAGAAATAAGTTGCTCATTGATATCCTTGACACCAGCAAGAAAAGTGTCCATATCATCTTCCTGATGCATAATCTTCGACTCCAGCTCTTTACGCAGCAAAGCAATTTTAGCTTCATTGCCGCTTGCATAAAGAGATGCTAGAATATCCCAAGCCTGTTTTGCAAATTTTGCTGAACGGATGTGAGGAACAATGGTGCACTTCACAGACAACACAATCAATGCATGAGCCTGCGCATCCTTTACATTCCAACGAGCTTGTTTTGCCGTAGGCAAAACAACTCTAATAGCAGCAATCCTTGCAGCAAGACCTGCAACATCCTCAACATCGCCTACATCCTCAGGACCAGGACGTACATCAATGCCCTGCATAATATTCCAGATGCCCTTTGACACAAGAACATGTTGCATCATATAAGCCCACATAGGGTAATTGTCACCATCCAACCTATCCTCAGTAGCAAACATCTTGAAGACATCTGTGTTGTTGTCACCCATGGTAAATGCTACAGCTGATGTGAAAACTGCCCAAAAATAGAAGAAACGGAGCGGGAACAACACGTGCTATATAGCACAAACCGTAGAAGGTTGTAAGGCACATGTTATGCAAAAAATTGCATTGATTGAAATTTTGCACAAAATGACAAAATTGCATGTGCAGACCTGCCTGTAGTGGAAACGGAGGCCAAAATGAGCCCGAATCAGAAATTTGAGCAGACTGCGCTCTACAAGTTCCCCCGAAATATTTTTTTACATGTGAACGCTCTCCAAACCTCACTGTAATCGGAGAAAGTGAGCAGGCATGTGCTGGAGCAACTGGCGACTAAGCCCCGGAAGACGTAACCTGCTCTGGTACCAATTGTTGGAATTAGGGTTGCAGAGAAACACACACAGCTTGGAGAAGACGAAGGAAGCTCAAGGCATACAATAGAGAGTGTGTTACTTAGTGTGCAATGGAAACATAGATAGCCCTAGAGTGATGGGCGTATATATAATGCTCCTGGGAAAAAACCTCCTAAAGAGGGAAAAAATGTCCCGACAGTCCTAGTGTGTTCACACATATCACTACCACATGTATATGGTAACAATGTGGCCTTTCCCTCACATAGTTTTGGTTGTAAAAAGCACTCATTTGTAGCATGGTTGGTGTACTTTTTCTTGATTGCATCCCACTTCAATACTCTTGGAGCATTCGTTGCTTGTGGTGGCGTTTGCTACAGATTGGGGTTCTGTTTGTAACCTTGATTCATCCTTCAAAAAACTACATGATCAACGTGATTGAAGTAGGAGCACTAAGTTTTGTAGATGACTCACTAATTGTTGAAGAGGTGCTAGTGGTGGTCATATCCACATCATTGTTACCTCTCCATATATCCTGCAATTGTCAACTAGATACAATGCCTCTCTAGTGACTTGTTAGAATGTGGTGCATGCCTTTAAGTGCAAATCCTTCTTGAGAGTTTCATTTCTCAACCCCTTTATGAACAGAACTAATAATTGTTCATCTCGCGGTAACTCTCGTACAAGATATCTCTCCATATATTGTTTCAAGCAAAGTGAAGCTTCCTTCACCTTTTTGTTCTCCTTTTGCTTAAAAGCATAGATTTGAGAAACCATATTGTGCTCGATTCCTCTTTTAGAGAATTCCTCAGTGATCAATATCTAGAAAATATTCAATGGTTGAAACCAGGTCTATGTTGTTCCTTCCAAGGTCAAACCAAATCCTTTGTACTACGTATGGAAATTTGTAACTTGTTTTGCTCTTAAGACTTGCTTAAATAGAGAAACATGTGCGTAAGGATCTTTGGATGCATTGTATTTTTTGGACACACACTTTGCCACTTGAGATGTTCCCATTCTTTGAGTTTTTTCCACCATTCTCATCATTCTACGCTCCCCTACAAAAACATATCTTGTCTCATATCCATTGATAGGTGCCCTAGGGGAAGTTCAATCAGTTACTCTCTCCATGCATCTGGAGCCGTCATAGTGTGAATCATGTTTGAAGCCTCACTACCATGATGCGTAGTCATTGGAACCCTCAAACTCAAGGATCCCATTGGTCTAGGTACATACAGATGTGGTCAAATGAAAAAATCTTTCACTCTAGTTATCGTAGGACTCACTCTTGCAATTTTTGGCCTTGTTTTAGAGATAATCTGTCTATGAGTGTTGAGAGTGACATAGTACTGGTGAAGAGGTCTTCCAAAGTATGTGTATATCTCCAACTCTTTATTGTTTATGACAAAGTACCCTCGTCCATATTTATCAAGCATCGTCACTTGGGTATCTCTACCTTCCTGGTATGTGAAAACATATAAACACTTTTGCTACTTTAATTCCCCAATGTAGGACTCGTCAAATTTATAGTAGAGCATCTGCTCTGCATTTTCATATGTATTTTCAGTGTTGACTTAAGTTTCCATATTCACTCGTCTAAGATTCACATTAGGAATGTCTAGCTTTGGCGGTTTCTCTTCACGCTCGATATCAACCTTTCCTTGGTGCTCGTTAATCCCCACGTGTCCACAATATAGCAATTTTGCACAACTAAATACATGGTTCCCTCATCATCAAAGGATCGATCTCCGCTATAGTCCACAAGAACTATGTCCTTGAACTTGGTAGGTCTCTCTTCAAGTTTAACGCAATAGCGAGCCATACCATCTTTGTAAATGTATCTGATCTCTCTGAAGAGGTATCAAAAAGACTTTCCTCTAAGATTGGCTCTAGGGTCGGTAATGGTCCATGATTGACACTCTATTCAGTTGAAATAAGACTAACTTAGCCTCAGTAGTAATAATGTGTTTACTCTGATATAATCTATATGATCGCAAATACATCAAGAATTCACTTAGCAAAAATTTATCTCACTTTTGGCAAAATTTCGTAAAGTTTGCTTGTAAATTTCATAATACCGTTCCAAATTTAATTTTGAAAGACCATTATGCTCCTAGGAACTAGTGCTAGCTATAGTATGAATATGAGCTCAATTCGTGACACAAGAACATGGATCATGATCCATGAACCTTTGTGTCAGATTTGACTAAAACTTGATACACAGCTTTCCCTTAGTTCTCTAATATTACCCTTCTATATGGTTTAATGTGGTTTGGATCAATTTAGCTCATCCAAAAGTCAAACCCATTGGACTTGAAGTGCTTTTTCCTCTTTTGACCCACTTCTTGAAGTTTTTTGGCTACCTTGATTTTCAAAGTTTTGTTTGTAAACTATCATTAAAGCACTCAAAATAGTAGATTTAGCTCGCAAATAGGTCTTGGAAAACCACAATGAAATTGAGATACACTTAAATTGAAGAGCACAAGACAAGGAATACAATGCAATTGTCAGAAATAAATTTACATTACCAAAGTTCAAGAAAAATGGATTGCAAGTCACATGAGAGTAGTCGTTCTTAGTCGTACGCTTCAAACTTTTCAAAAACCTCTGATAACTTATAAGTGTTTCAAATTTACAAAATTAGGCTTTATACCTAGGGCTTCTTTTGGCCAGTGATTGGCTATGAAACTGGGGACTTGAACATGCTAATCTCCACCCATCCATGCCCTATATAGGCCCATGGCCTGCTAAACATAGGGACCCCCTTGATTGCATGTCCATCCTGACCCTTGGCCCTGCCTGTGGAATTCCATTACTCCCCCCTTGGAGAAGCGTTTTCATCCTTGAAAATAAGAGTGGTGATACACTAATGTTTTCCACATTGGCATCCTTCATGGATCTAGTTGTTTGCTTGACCAAAATACGGTTCAATAGGAGGTTCAATGAAATCAAGAGTAGCATCTTGACTTTCCACATTTTTGTCCATGTGATGTAACTTATCAGCAAAATATAAGTCCTTGACTTGTTCTCTTTTTGTATCAGTAAACAACCCCACCATAACTAGTGTTCAAGGTTAATGAACCTGGATTATACATGAAGAGACTAAACCTAGTCACAAACATGCTTTGACTTATGATAAGAAAACTCCAACTAGAGCAAGAAATGCTTACTAATTGGATTGCTTGGTGCTAACGATGCACTTTGCATATCCTTTAGCACGAGATTACACTTTGTGATCTACCTATCCCCTTGGATGTTGATAGTACTAAGGCTTTGTAATCTGCCTATCCCCTTCGATACGTATTGAGGTGTGTTTACCCATGTTTTACAGACAATCTTTCAAAATGACTGGTAAATAGGGATCATCGTTCCTTACAACACTGTTGATAAATCAACAATGTTATGAATAACCATAGAGGTTAATTTGAAAGATCCACAAGCACTCAAACCAAGCAATAACCTCTATTGGTGATTGTTAGATCTATGTCATGAATGTGCATGCCGTTCCAAATCAGCCCTTGCTTAACACTAGGACCCCTAACAACTAGTGTGCATGGTAGAGAAGAATCGACCTTGTCAAAATTTCATAGAGAATCGGCCTTGCCAAATTGTGCAGCTTATTAAGAATCAAGAGGTTGCCCAATATTGATAGAGATAGCATCTACAGCTTATCTATCCAATGTCATCTATTGCTAAACACGATTTTCCTTGGCATCAAAAGTCATAGCATCCCATATGTGTGGTGGTCGACCTTGGATTCAATTCCTAGTTGTGGATGTCAACGTGATTTTCAATGTGTTTTGTGTACTTATGTTGCCTGCTCTTTGGCAAGCTACAATGACTTTGAAGTGATCATGCATCCGATGCATGGAGCCGTGCTTTTGAAAGTCTTTCTTTTCCCCTCCTCTAGGTAGCGCAAGGAGGCGATATAAAAAATATAATAGCTAACACAAGTCAGTTTCTTGAGTGTTGATATATGGAGCATTGCTCCATATATATAAAAAATATAATAGCTAACACAAGTCAGTTTCTTGAGTGTTGATATATGGAGCATTGCTCCCATAATGTAGCTTGCCATTGGCAAATTAAACAAAGTTAAAAGAAAAATTAACCTCACCAATTATCGACCTTGCAAATAGTAGGCTATATTTGGAGGATAAAATAATAGGAAATACTCGCATATACAAAGCATACATGCCCAATACTGTATTGTACATACCTATTTCCAAGTATCTTTGAAAACTCATTGGATCACGCTTGCCGACAATGGGCGGATCATATCCTTGTCTGAGTGCATCACTGGCAAACAACTTGCCCAGGAATCATGTCCTAGCAAACTTTCTTCACTGTGTCTTGGAATTGTAGTTAATGGTAGGCCTTGCCTAGTATCGCCAAGAAATCACTTGATTTGTCAACAATTTGATTTTGAAAGTTCACCAAAATCACTTATAGGAGACGAGCATGGATATTTTCCAATAACCATCTTGCTTATTATCAGTTATGTTGTTCAATAACCACTTTGAATATTGCCTGAAGGCACCAAATTTTGACAGTCGTCTGAATCCTCAATCCGACTGTAAAGACTCAAAAGAATTTTACCTGAAAAATGTTACAATCTCAAAAAATACTGAGATTTTGGTTGCGGAATGTATCTCCATCTTCCCCAAAGTCGTTGCAACACCCCCGTGAGTCTGTAGCAAAGGAGTGTGTGGGGGGAAACTATGGGTACCCTCCCTTATGCACTTAAAAAGAACCTAAGACACTTGGCCTTGGGTGCCCGTTATTTGAAAGCAAGGTAGGCATGGGCGATGCCGATGAGCAGCTTGTTGCAAAAGAGAGGAGGGAGAGGTGATGTGCGGGACTGGCACCCGTTGAAGATGGCCATGCAACAAGAGTTGTTCCCCTTTGTCCTCGTGACCCCAACGATTTCGGTCTTGCCCATTGTCAAGTCTGTTGACCCATCCTCTCCTCAACCAAGGGTGCTTGCCTACGGTCCTCAAGCCACCTCCTTTTGCCTGCTAAGCAGCCATGCCCACCTGCGAGATGTCTTTGGCCCTCCTTGCTTGCATGAACATGTAAAAGCAAGATGTGTCTCCATGCCCTTGGTCCCAAAAATACAAGATCGGATACAAGTGTGAAGACTGGGGACTGGAACATGCTAATATCCACCCGGCCATGCCCTATATAAGCCCTTTGCTTGCTAAACATAGGGACCCACTTGACTGCAGGTCCGTCCTAGCCCTTGGCCCAGCCAGTCCTACCCTTTGCATGAATAAACGGGAACAAGGGCTAGAATATAGACATGTGCTTATGGATCTATCTCAACATGGGGCCAATGGTAAAGGGGTCCAAATGAGAGATGGTCTGTCAAAGAGTAATGCAACCTAATGGAGCTAAAAAGACCTTAGGGTTAGCTTCATTAAAGACCTCCAAAAGCTAGTGTTAAAAAGTCCTTTAACCTTACGCAAGCTAGGGCTAACCTCGAGGTGGGAATCGTACCCAAGCATGGGGTGCTAAGACTCTTAAAGTGAATGTGGGAACCTTGTCCAAAGCTTGAGGTGATTTTTATGCTTATATGATTAAGGTTTTTGAAATGTTAAATTCAAAGATAAGTTCTCAAGAGGTATGAACGTCCATGCTTGATTGAATAAGTACTTGAAGTATTCCATTCAACCAAATGACTTAATAAGCATAAAAGACACATGTTTTCTTGATTGAATAAGTCCTTGAAGTATTACATTCAATCAAACGACTTAATAAGCATAAAAGACACATGTTCAAATAATCCTCCACATGTGGCCCTCGTGATGTGCTTGAATGCTATTGGTTAGGTTCAAAGGGGTCCAATGAGAATTTAGATATATAAAAATAAATAATTAAGTTCTTTCTCTCAAAAAAGGACACATGTCTAAAGGAAATAATAAAATAATACAAGAGAGGGAGGGAGAGAGAGAGAGAGAGAGAGGTGTGGACCAAGCATGAGAGGGGGGGGGGGGGGGGGGGGGGGGGGGGGGGGGGGGGTATACTCACACACACACACACACACACACACACACATTCTCTCATTGTGTGGACTGCAAAATACAAGAGCTCCATCTCCTTCTCCAAGTTTGTTGACAAGTGGAGAGCCTACACCAACACTCTTGGCTATGGAATGCAAATCCAACCAAGAGCCATGCTTCAATGCTTAAGCTTGCCATCTTCTCATCTTCATTACTATGCTATTATGCTATGCTAAGCAAGAAGAGTGATGATAAGTGAGGAACTATTTCTTTCTCGTATGGAATGTTTCTTCTTCCTCTTCCCTACCCTCATTCCCCGCTAGCTCTCTCCACCTTCGAAGGTGTTTGAGGCCTTGGGACTGAGGCTTGGGATAGTTAATGCTTTTTGCAAAGTTTATGTTAAGCTCGTGATGCATGAAGCTTTCCATCTTCATATCATCACCAAGGTCACAAAGAGCACAAAAATTGTATTGTAACAAAGTCTCTCTTTATGGGAGAATCTATAATACAAACGCCTTTTGGAGGGGGGACCAGCTCCAAGTAAATCCGGTCCTCATCTATTGTCATGTTCTCTAATATTCTCTCTCTTGCAAAAGTATTGTTGATGCCAAGTTGATTAAGTACTATATTTATGTTGCTACCCTCAATTAACTTCACCCTCCAAGTTCTCAAAGTGATCTCACAAAAATGCTCACTCTAATTCTCTTAATTCCGCTATTCTCAAAGTTCATAGGCCATTTGCATTACACAACCTAAAAGGTTAATGCAAGCACGAAATTATGAATCCTAATACTCCTTAATTGAATCCGCCTAATCCATGGAGGGTAGGTAGTGTCACAATAGTCCAAGTGCAGGGCACCCATGCATTATAAAGACTTATGCCCTCGTAAGACGACAGTTTTACTGGCTAGGTTTACATGGCTTTGTTCAAAACTATGTCTTGCATTCCCAAGTTAACAAAGCAGAGCGCATGAAGGCAGGAGGACTCTTACATCATTTGGAGATTCCCAATGGTAAATGGGGATGCAAGTTTATTCCAACCAAGTCGACAATAAAGACTCCAAAGTTATCTAAGTTATTTGTGGATAATTTGTAGAAGTTGTATGGATTGCCAAGTAACATTGTGAGTGATCATGATCCCAAGTTTAACAGTCATTTTTGGAGGGACGTGTTTAAACAATTGGGTACATAACTCAACCTCAGTACATCAGATCATCCAGAAACAGATGGTCAAACTAAACGAGTTAACCAAGTGCTAGAGGATATGCTACGAGCATATGTTAACAAGAAACAAATAGATTGGAAAGAGTATCTCCCTCTTCTTGAGTTTGCTTACAATAGTGCTAAGTATGTCACGATTTGATTTAGTCCTTTGATGCTAATGTACAGTTTTCAATGAGGAATTCCAAAGACCAAGCAAGCCAAAAATCGAGCAAAACTAGCCAATCAAAGAGGATAGCATACATACAATTTTCAACTCTTGGTTCATTTTGACAATTATACCTAATTTCATGTGAAATTTCATAAAGTTAGCAAGCATTATAAAATTTTCTCATTATATTTCTCCACATCTAGAGGCATCTTCACATATGCAAGAAAACCCAAATTTTCTCATAGGTGTGCACATTCCACATCTCTCTCTCTCTCTCGCACACGAACACACACACACACACACACACACACACACACACACAAGAATTGAGAGTCACTAACAATCAGTTGTGCACTCTCACTTGATATGTTTCTTTTGGTCCCATAAGCTCTATTTGACCTTTAAGAACAATAAGGGAATCTCTCTCTCTCTCTCTCTCTCTCTCTCTCTCTCTCTCTCTCTCTCTCTCTCACACACACACACACACACACACACACACACACACACACCAACATATTCACAAATATTTTTCATATAGCATATTTTTTATATTGGTTTTACATGAGGAAATCAATAAAGTAAAATGCATCTTTTGTGCATAACAATTATATAAATTATAGTGAAACACCTTAAGGTGCTAAAGTTAATGTGTACAAGGTAGTGATAGATCATTCAGATAAATGTAAGCACGGCCATGATATAAACTAACTATCTCCATGCTAATGGGGCCATTGGCGACACTCTGCCGAGATAAAGATGACTTATTGTGGGGTAGTGGGTGTGGGTTGTTGTAGCTTTGGGAAGTATGGTTAGTATTGTCTTATGCAATCATGACCCTCAAGGCTCCGCATGAGCTTGAGGTATCTTTGTACGTTATTTTGATGAATACAATACATAACCTCACTATTGTGAGTTTGGGAGAAAAAAGGAATATTTTTATATCAACTTAAGTGCTTGTTTAGGGCTATGTTCCCTTACAAGATGTTGCTTTCAAAAAGTACCAAATTGAGTGTGATTATGTGTGCAAGATAAAAAGAGATTCATACATTACATAGCAGGAACTATTGGACGATTTTAGCTCACAGTTAACTAAAAGTGCATGATTTCAACCATCCACTATCACATGGACAAGGAATCAATATTGGGGGAGTTCAAATTAGATAGAGTGTAAGTTGATGCAAAGTGGTGGTTCTCTCTCTCTCTCTCTCTCTCTCTCTCTCTCTCTCTCTCTCTCTCTCTCTCTCTCTCTCACTCACACACACACACACACACACACATACACACACACATTTCTCTCTTGAATAACAGGTCTTGATTTCAACTCTCCTCAAATGTCTATGAGATTCCATAAGAGTGAACATTAATATTCCACCTACCCCGTCCCTCTCCACCCCCTCCTCCTTCCCTAGCCCGCATGAGCACCTCTCTAAAACAATGTTTGGAGCTAATAACAACATACAAGTGCCCACCTAGCCAAGGCGCCCGTTGGATCAACCAGCCAAAGTTTTGATGTGGTCACATTATTTTTCTGATGTTTAATACATCAAACCCTGTAAAAGCCTAATGACAATCGTCTATGTCAAGTCTAAGTCAAAGATGTAATTTTTCCAGTGATGTATATAAAACTCCATGAGAAGTTGGCCGCCGGCCACTTTAGAGAGCCCTAGGTATAAAATACACTAAGGTTAGTGTGAAGGGGAGATTATTTTTTGAAGATAAGTGACTATTGCGTTACGCACAGAGAGCTACCTCTTTGCTCCAACTTGTAATCATCGCTTCTGTGGCTACGGTAATCCAAATTCAGTTTTGTTTCTTGCATTGTGTTCCTCTTGCTCTACTCTTTCATTCAAGTGTAAGCATTCAAGATTCGGTGAAGGTTTCAAACGCATCCATTTAGGCCTTGAATCGTTGTTTTGAGTGTTTATATGCGTATTTTATGTTGTTTTGACCCTAGGAGAGGCTTTAGGGACCCAAAAACGACCCTTTAGGGTCATTCGTTTCCTGTTTTTGCGTACTTTGGGACGAACACTCACGATCCATGTACCTCCCCAGAATGCTATGACAGTGATATGATATGCTCTTGATAGTCCCCTGTAGCGTTCCTTCAAGTTTCATGCGAATCCCTTATGATTTGCATGGTAAACAGGCGTGATGACTGTAGAGCTGTGTAGAAGGACATAGGCAGATTACTTGGATTTAGTGCGTTTGATTTGCTTGTAGAGTTAGTAGTTGCATCTCTTTGAGTTCACTTCATTAGGATTGACACCCTAGTGAGTTTCCATGCCTCATCTGAGTCGCTTCCCTGGTATTGATATTTATGTTGATGCCTGAAGGCTATGCTATGGACGTCTGTCGCGGCGACCCACAAACATTGGCGCCGTTGCCGGGGAATGAATCTTAGGTGATGAGTGACCGAGTGCGTATTCAGAGTTTTCTTATTGTTCCAAAAGATAATTTCCATTCCATTTACATTTCAGTGAAGCATCTAGAGAGGGGTTTAGTGCTTAGTGGAGTCTAGGGGCGGTGGACTGGCTAGATCTACTCTTGAGAGATATAGGGAGTTGTGAGTGAGGTTGCTTTAAGCATTTTTTCTCTTCAAATTTCTTTGTATTGATTGAGTATTGATCCATCATCCGTTTTTTATCCTGTTTGTTTTGTTTGATTCATTTTCTTATGTTCTTTCATTTCTGTACTTAGGAGTAGGATAAGTAAATCACATTCCAGTCAGATTTGGGGCAAAAGATAGAGTCAAAAACACTAGAAAACCATAACTTTGGCAAAAGGGCCATAAGACTCTGAAATTAGAAAATATGACCAAACAGAGCTGAAATTGATTCAAATCACAAAGTGGTAGCACCAAACACTGGGAAATACTTGTCAGAGAGAGCCTGTAAAATTTCATCAGATTTGGCTCTGGTACAATTATCGCGATCGGTGTACCTCAGTGTCAGAATTGTACAAGATTTGACATGTGCCTTCCTGATAAGATTCTAAACAAGTTTGTCTAAAGCAACCACACCCAAAAACATCAAAAATCAAGGAAATCAGGCCACTTGGGTAAAACTATCCTGACAGACCCAGAAATTATAAAATCTTGACTTTTGGTGATCCAAATGCAAAAAGACTTGGGGGATAGCCTTAAAACATTAGTGTTTACAAGCATGCCAAATTTGGTTGAATTTGGGCTCAGAACTACGATTGCGATCGGTGTACCTAGACCTCAGATTTGTACCAGATTTGATGAGTAGACTCTTCAAGGGTATACAAACATAAAAGTCTAAAGGACTTAGAGTCAAAAACCACAAAAAACTGGTCAAAACCACTGAATACAGATCCAAGTCAAAAACTGCTAAACTGGCATAGAAATTGACTTTCAGTAGACCAAAACACATCAAAACTGAAAAGAAACCATACATAGGGATAGCATGTGCATAGGACAAGCCTAGGTATCTCTCAAATCCCAAACCAAACATCAAAATCAATCAAACCTGATAAAATTGAAAAATCAGGCACTTCAAACCAAAAAACTATAAATTCTTGACTTTTTTGAGTCCAAATACAAAAGTGTCTGGCATGTAGTCTTAAAATAGCCTAGTGAACAAGCTGGTGAAGTTTCATCCAATTTGGGCTCCAAACTACGATCGCGATCGGTGTACCTCAGTGCCAGATTTTGACAAGACTTTACCCACACATACACCTAGGTCATATAAGATACCAGGAGATGTCAAAATTCAAAAAAAATCACCAAAATAGCCAAAAACAGTAGACAGTCAGAAAACCACTGCAGCAGACCAATATCTGGTAAAAACTTGACTTTTTCTCGTCCAAATTCAAAAATATTTGAGCGGTAGACTGTACACATCATTGTCTACCATATCCACAAGTTTCACCTGAAAAGGAGCTGGTACTACAATCGCGATCGGTGTACCATAGTGACATTTTGAGTTGAGACTTGGTGAGTAGGTAGCTGATAACTAGACAAACAACTGTCTCAAAAGAAACAGGGTCAAAAAACCAAAAGACAGTTGTCAAATAGGGCAACACTAATCACTGATCCTTCATACCAAAATTTTGAGAAAATTCAAGTTTTTGTGATCCAAATGCAAAGTGGGTTTGGGAATAGACTAATCATACCCATGTCTATCAACTCCTAAAATTTCATGCAAAAAGGAGTTGGAACTACGATCGCGATCGGTGTACCCCAGTGACATTTTGGATTGAAAATTTATGAGTAGGTAGCTGACATCTACTGCAACATATTTTTCAAAAGGAGCAAGGTCAAAAAAGCAAAAGAAAGTGGTCAAAAGTCCCAGTTACACAATCAGGCCAATAACCGCAAAACCACCTGGGATTTGGGTTTTCATTGGTCAAAACATCTCCAAATTCAAAAATACAAAGACACTTGGTATCAAGACATCAAGGGCTAGCTACTGTGCAAAAATCTTCCAAATCTATGACATGTGGTCAACAATCGCGATCGGTGTACCTCTACATAGTGAGGGTATTTGACTTCATAAGTTTGTATATCTACTTGAGTACATCCCAAATCTCAAGTTTGAGTGAAAAATACCCTTTGGAAGCCAAGATACAAGCACAAAATCTCTTTGTGTCCTGATCCTGAAACTGTTTTGAGTGCTGTTTCAAGTGCAGTTTACCAAAATTGCTCTAACTTTTGATAGACAACTCCAATTTGAGTCAGGTATAGCTAGGAGAAAGCTTGTGGGCAATAGCACTGAATTTTTAGAGCTGAATTTTTCTAGGTTTCCTAATTCCAAACTTTTAGGGTACCCAGAACCAATTTCTAGAGACCAAAAAAGTCACAAATTCCTGACTTTTTAGAGACTTGACCAGGGGCAAAAAGGGATTGTGTGCACTAAGCCAAGGTGTTCTTATCAAGGACCATCTTGAGAGTATTGAGTGAGGCTTAAACATGAAAACTCATCCATCATTAGGGTTTCCCACTCAACTCAGAGCTATGCCACCTACACAAACAGCCAGAAATACTGCAATACCTATAACAAGAGGGTTGAGACAAGACCATGAGGCTTATCAATCATATCAAGCCAAACCTCAAGGCATGGCTCATGGATATTTGTCAAGTGATCATGTAGCTCACTGGAAGCCAAACCAATCAACTAAAATACGGGAGTTTGGAAGAGCAAAAGTGGAAATTGTTGGAGACTTAGAGGAGAAGCATCCTCTAATCAACAAACCCAACGTGAGGTTCATCAAAACCAATGAAGCCACGAGAGTTCTAACGGATTACACTTATGATGGCCTTTATAGGTTACCTATTGGGGATCAAAAAAACTTCTATAGATGTTTAGATTCCATCATTGAAGAGTTGACAGACTACAAGAACCTCTATGCCTTCACATACACAGATGACTATGGAGTGCAAGTTCTAATGGTAGATAAGTATGGACGAGAGTACAAACTTATCAGCCCAATTGAGCTAGAAAGATATACATACATGGGTACTCCAATCTCTGCTTACTACTTTCAACCGAGCGTAAGCGTACCAGGGGGTTGTATCAAGGGCTTTACAAAGAGCTGAGGTATCACAACTTAGGCTAAGGCAAGAACCTATGAGAAAACTCTATTCATTGAATGAGGACACTTTGATTTTCATAGCCAATCAAGAGTGTAGACCAGAGACCATTTTGGCTAAGCAAGAACAACCATCAATTGTGCCACCAGTGACTCAACAAGATGGACCATGCTACAAGTGTGGAGGTAATCAGTGGGCCAAGAATTGTTCTCGTGTAGAGATAATTGGATATTGTTTGGAGTGTGCCATTACACACGTTGTTCCTAATTTTCCAAAACACCCAAACAAACACGGGAAAACAACAATGAATGGTGTGGGAGTGTTACCTTCTCCAAGTGGATCAGAGGCAGAACCCAAAATTCCTGTGAAGGTAGTGACTAGAGCCCAAGCAAAAGAAAATGCTGAGGACCAAGCTAATGAGGAGAAAGATCAACAACCCAAACAAGGGGAAACAACTGGTGTGTCAGTGAGGACTGGGAGAAAATCCGGGAGAGCCAAAAGAGACAGAATTAAAGCAAAAACAATTACAAATCAAACTGCACTACAAATAGAATTACAAGAGACAAAGGAGCATTTAAAACAAGAACGGGAAAACAAAACGGTGGTGAGCGATAAAAAACCAAGGAAGTCGTCTTCCCGAGGATTTGTGTTGGTAGACAAAGTCCTAGAGCCATTAGATGTTGCACTGGAAGCATATGAGGCTAGATTGAAACCCAACCAAACCCTATAGCAATGAGGGATGAAATATCCTCATGCTGACGTAGAGATTGAGAGGTTGAAAATGTGTAAGGAATTGGTAAAAACTTCACAGGCAATGATGGAGCCTGAAGCACCAATTCCAGCTCCAGAAACAAAACCAAAAAGTGTTGGATTTGAAATGCCTAAGGCAAAGGTTGTTGAAACATTAACTCAAAGAAACATTGAGCTAGAATCACAAAAGGATGTGCAAGCAAAGACTGCAACACAAGAAACCAACAACCTAGAAATTCAACTAGATGATCAAGTAGTGGCCAACACCACTAATGATGCAAGGTCAAGATCACAATTTATGGCACCTATCCCAGAGATAGATGAGCCATGGACAAATGAATTGTGGGAAGCAATTAGAAGTGCAAAAGATGGAAGTGCGACTTTCCAATCTGCACCCATAACTGAGGTCAATACAGGGCATGAAGTCTATCAGGGAGACATTCAATCTCTAAATGGAGATGCAGGGACGGAAGTTTCAATTGAAAGCAAACCAGAGTCCTTGAAGACCTTACCCTCATACATAGGAGAACATGAGGCAGACTCAGAGACTAGAGTGGTGCCATCTCATAGGAAAGCCATATCCAAGATGATGGATACAAAGAGTATGCAAGAGTTGATGTCAGCTCCAATACAGTGCACCATTACTCTATCTGAACTGCTTAAGATTAGACCACATGTATGGAATGAAGTAGGCAATATTTTGGGGAAGATGGGATTAAAGATACCTCTTCAAGATCTACCCTCAAATGAACAATCAAACAAAACTCAACAAGAAAGTGCAAGCGCTAAACCTGTGCCAATAAACAAGGTGGGGGAATATTGCGAAGGAGAAGAAGGAAACACCACCTTACCTGTGGAATACAAAGGAGTTAAAAAATTGGCTATACTTGATAGTGGGGCTGGAGTAGCCATAGCCACAAAAGCATTTGGGAAAAATGGGGTAGACCAGTGCTTAGGGAAACTAGAATGAAGCTGCAACTTGTAGATGGATACACGAAAAAACCTCTGGATATCCTAGAGAAAATTATTGTGACTTCTTGTGGAATTGAATATGAACATACATTTGCATTAGTAGATTTTGGAAAAGGGGACAATTTTGATATCATTTTAGGAAGACCTTTCATGCGTCAACTTAAGATGGTTCAAGATTGGGGCTATGACTATATCTACTTGAGACATTAAAAAATCACCATAAAAATAAGCATAAAAGACCATAGCTATAGAGATGTGAATAGAACTCCTTTAGAAGAAATTGACTCTACTATAGTCAATGGGAAAGAGATACTTGCATGGCTACAAACCAAACAAGAACTTTGGATGTGTGGTGCTTCGAAGTGTGGAAGCTTAGTGAAGGAGGATTGCATCCTAGAACGATCAATGGACGATGAAGCTTACATACCGGAACCCATTCCAGAGCAATTATTTGAGCCATTTGGATGGACTCAAATACTGGCAACATTGGATGTGTCTGTAAATGAGGTAACTCCAACCAAGTTTTGTGATGACGAAGGCTACGACCTAGTTTCATGTTTTATGTTGAAAGTGATGAGACATGCGAATGAGAATTGTGAGAATGAAAATAGAGGGACAAATAGCTATGTCAAGGAGGATGCTGCACAAACACAAACTAGGAGAGCAATACAACCAGGTGGAGATGTCATCATTGACATACTTAAAGAGTCAACATCTACTCCAAAGAAACTAACTCCCAATGATGCAGAGTTGAAAGTACAAGAAGAATCAGATGTGCAAAGCTCCACATCAACAGATGTTCTACAAACTCAAGATCAAAGGAAGAATGAGGAAGAAGCCAAAGATGAAAAATATCCCACATTGATCAAATTCAATTTATGCGGGCAAACAGGGCTCAAGGTTACATGTTCGGCCGCAATTGATCCTTATGCTACTAAGAATATAATGTCATATGGCACTTGGATAATGATGGGAAAGACGACAATTAAAGAAGTGGAGGAAAGAGTATAAACCAGTGCCAAAACACCAATCCCAAGTTTTGGCATAGCGGAGGCAATACTCAAGTTGAGTCATGGGGAGTTCAAAGACAACTTCAACATAGTTGACTCACATCACATCAAAGAAAGTCTAGTCCTAACAAAGAGTTGGAATAATATCTTCTTCGAGCAACAACAAAAAGCATCAACAACAACAACAAAGATTGTCCAAGAGACATCGACAAAAAAGACACAACCGTCTGCAGCAGAGAAAGGTAAGGCCAAACTAAACATTGAATAAAATCATCCTCGCAAGTCAGTTTTACCTTCGACAAGACCACATCAAAGCTCGAGCAAAGCCTCTACGTCAAGAACCAAAGCTTCATCAATGCAGTGGATCCCTAAACAAAAGGTTTTCCAACCTAAATCTCCATCGCAGCAAAGCCTCCAAAAGAAGCAAAAAAAGGTCAGGCAGGTGTTGGTATCCAAGGAACACATTAAAGTCAAAGATTCAATTTGGGTACACTCTCAAGAGCAATCTCAATAACAAAAGGTGACAGGGTGGGTGGACTCAAATGATGTTGGGGCCAAAAAGCCCAAGGTAACGGCATGGACTTCTCACCCTTACAAAGAAACCCCACGAAGAACAAGCCAAGCATTCAACGCAAGACAACCAACTCAACTAGGAGAAAGAAGAAGCAAAAAAAAAAGAGAGCTTCAAAGAAGCAAACAATACAGAAAATATAGGTACCAAAGACAAAGATTTATCAAGCTACCCAACAAGGCCAATGAAGATAAATAATAAAATGGTTCCCGTCAAGCTACTTGAAGCACAAGGATTCTATGAAGGTAACACCCAAATATGGTTACCCAAAGTAGTTGCTCAACCTAGAGCCACTAAGATCAACCAAGTAGCAAAGGACCCCACACAAAGACAATCAACAACAACAAAGAGCCAATGGAGACTAAGCACAACCAAGGGAGATCCCTCGTCTTCTACTACAAAAGCAAGGCTTTTACAATGGTAATAGCCAAGTATGGATACAAAAGCCTAGTGTCCATCAAGTCAAGGGAGAAACTCATGAAGCAAGAACAAAGTGGGAAGCAAAACCACTGTTGAAAGCTCAGGCTCCTCACAAAGAAGAAAAAGTAAAGGTACAACAATGCGGCCTCCTTACGGAACACCCCATGCAACAAAAGAAGCTAGAGGAGTCAAAGTATGCCAACTTACTTGAAAAGATGGTGGCATCCAAAGACCAAATCAATGATAGAGGCCTTAATCTCAAGAACTTATGGCATTGAGTTTTAGGCCATGAACAGGTAAGTCCAAGTCGCCATTAAAAATACATGGCATAAAAGTCAAGAGTCGGGCAGCTGAGCCACTAAATAAGCAAGGCATTAGTCCCAAAGCTTCAAGTGATATTCTTTGTGGTCTAAGAGTCTTAGCTATTCTAGGTACTGCTCAAGGTGAAGGGTTGAGCATATTTATGTTGCAACGCTCATGATGGTATAGGTAAGCATAAGAGTCCAAGTCTATGTATTTTAAGTTTGGTAAAGTGAAGAAGAGAGTCCAAAAGACACTCACGCACTATGCATAGTGAGTAATGAGTGAATAAGCTTCAACATCAAAAACCCTTCTTGGAAATGTGGAAGCTATTGAGATGTCCTTGGATATCACATGTGCTACATTTGTTCCTTGAAGCACCCAACAACTCATTTTTCACACCACATTATTTTCTTGAAAGAACTCTTGTGTGCATATAGAGTGTCCCATAATTGGCACTTGCATTACGCATTCTTACTGTATTTCTCCCAAGCACTCACCTTGCATGAATAGGTACTCAACTTCCAAGTGTTCAACCCCAATAAGAGCGCATACCAAAGGCATTTTTTCCCACTGGGTTTTTCCCTTTGGTCATTCAGGTTCTAGACCCTAATTTAGAAACACCCATCACTATTCTATTATATATATTCCTTCCATCAAATGAAACCAATAAAGAATTTGTTACACGATCTTCAAAGAGATAAAGTGGGGCCACATTGTTCTCAACTATGCTTCGACAAGAGCAGCTCTTATCTTCAAAGATACCAACAAAGCTCTATTGACAAAGTGGCAAAGAAAATCAAATTGGAGATGCCGGTGCACACATGTCAAAGTCTCAAACATTTTGAGATACGCGCTCCAATAAAAATTCAACTTCACCAGGAAGCAAAGTATCCAAAGAAGCAGGTATCATCGACCAACTGCACAAATGGAAAGGTAAAGCAGGATGTGCAACAACATGCACAAATGCCTCGTCCACAACATCCAAATCACAAAGAACACATGCTCATCAATCAAAGGCAAATGGGCACCCCATTTGACAAAGTAAAACATGCCAGATATAACTCAATCAAGGAAGGGGGGAGTCTCATCAACAAGAAGACCAGACTACAAATGGTCGTGTCAAGGGACGACACGAGCTAGGAAGGGGGGAGTGTTTGGAGCTGATAACAACATATAAGTGCTCACCTAGCTAAGGCGCCCGTTGGGTTAGCCGGCCAAAGTTTTGATGTGGTCACATTATTTTTCCGATGTTTAATACATCAAATCCTGTAAAAGCATAATGACAATCGTTTATGTCAAGTCTAAGTCAAAGATGTAATTTTTCCAGTGATGTATGTAAAGGTCCATGAGAAGTTGGCCGCCGGCCACTTTAGAGAGCCCTAGGTATATAATACACTAAGGTTAGTGTGGAGGGGAGATTATTTTTTGAAGATAAGTGACTATTGCGTTACGCTCAGAGAGCTACCTCTTTGCTCCAACTTGTCATCGCTTATGTGGCTACGGTAATCCAAATTCAGTTTTGTTTCTTGCATTGTGTTCCTCTTACTCTGCTCTTTCATTCAAGTGTAAACATTCAAGATTCGGTGAAGGTTTCAAACGCATCCGTTGTTGCCTTAAATCGTTGTTTTGAGTGTTTATATGTGTATTTTATGTTGTTTTGACCCTAGGAAAGGCTTTAGGGACCCAAAAACGACCCTTTAGGGTCATCCGTTTACTGTTTTTGCGTACTTTGGGACGAACGATCGCGATCCATGTACCTCCCCAGAATGCTGTGACAGTGATAGGATATGCTCCTGATAGTCCCATGTAGCTTCCCTTCAAGTTTCGTGCAAATCCGATATGATTTGCATGGTAAACAGGCGTGATGTCTGTAGAGCTGTGTAGAAGGACATAGGCAGATTACTTGGATTTAGTGCGTTTGATTTGCTTGTAGAGTTAGTAGTTGCATCTCTTTGAGTTCACTTCATTAGGATTGACACCCTAGTGAGTTTCTATGCCTCATCCGAGTCGCTTCCCTGGTATTGATATTTATGTTGATGCCTGAAGGCTATGTTATGGACATCCGTCGCGGCGACCCAAACCTCTTCAATGTATTAGCAAGTAAACCAAGGATTTAATATTCACATGATCACAATGTTTATTATCACATTCACATACTCACAATTAACGTGATCACAAAAAAGCCAATAAATGGTGACATGGCAACCCACCAAAACCTCACCAGGGCATGTGTTTTTCTCGACGGGCCCATCAGGAAACTATAAGAATGCTAAACTAGGCCCACCAACAAGAAATGAAAATGGCCCCCGCTCAGTCTGTCAATATCCTCTAAGAATTAAAAAGCAAGGCACAGCAAGGGTTGAACCCAAGGTACTTGAGCGTGCCCATTTTGCAGGTTGCATCTTCAAGCAATGGCGCCTCAGCCTCCTGCTGCTTCGTCCGTGCCTGAGCCTCCTGCTTTGTACCCACCCCTGCTAGCTCCACCCCTTCCCCCGTCTCTTCATTTTAGTGGTATTGTTGTCGATTTTCCCTTTCTTTCTTTTTGTACCTAAGCATGCCCATTTTGCAGGTTGCATCCTTAGGCTATGGCGCCTCCGCCTCTGGCTGCTTCGTCTGCGCCTTAGCCTCCTGCTTTGTACCCACCCCTGCCAGCTCCGCCACTTCCCCGTCTCTTTATTTCAGTGGTATCGTTGTTGATTTGCTCTTTCTTTCTTTTTTTGAAATGGGTACAACCTATTTTGGGAGACCTACAATAAAATTCATAATGCTTTGAATCCCACGACTAATAATAACTAATAACTAAGCAAAGGCGACGCAGGCCTGCCGCAACGGAGAGAGAGAGAGAGAGAGAGAGAGAGAGAGAGAGAGAGAGAGAGAGTTCTATTATCGTCCTCGAAGGTCAAATATGACCTATGGGACCAAATGAACATGTCACGTGGTGTGAGTGGAGGTCATAAGTGACTCTCGATGCTCAAAAATGGTTGAAATGAGTGTCGCAATAGAGAGTCCACATCGTGGTTTGGAGAGGAAGGTATGTAGGGAGAGCTCATGGCTGAATATATGGGGAAAAGAGGACCTAATGTGGTCAAAAGCTGATCACTCAAGTAGTGTGTAGTACTCACTCTCTCGTACTTGACGAGGGCATAAGGTGCAAAGTCGATGAAACTCCTTGCCTGTGCCCCAACGTCCTATCTCGCAGCGTAGAGAATGGGAGCTAAGACGAATGGAGGCAATGGTGCGGATTACACTCAATGGGACGGGCTCAAGGATGTAGGGATGGGTTCGATTACCGCGTTCGGAGAAGAAGAGAGATTTGTAGTTTGGGGCAATGTGTGAGGTGTAATGGCTGAAGCGAGAACCTCCGAATTTCTCCCAAGCCGTGATACATTGGCGTTGTAAGAAGGCCTTATTAGAGCCTTGACACCTTGAAGGTCCCCTGCCTTGCGGGTAGCAAGTTTCTCAAGCGCGCAACATACATCTTCAATGGTAAACAAGGGAGGCATAAACAGAAGGGAGCTACAACACTCCATCTTATCAACATTGGGTTGCTCATAGAGGTTCTTGCAATGCATATACATATCCTCAAGAGTCAAGTCACCAAAGCTTTCAACACACTTGCCTTTTAGATTTTGCCAAAACTTGCCACATGCATGTGATTTCTCTTGCGCTAAAAGAAGTTGTTTTTTGACTTCCCACCTTCTCCTCTTTTTTTGATCAATTGCTTTGTATGTGTGTGAATATTCCAAGTAACCTTCCTTGTCTTTGCTTGCATCCAATCTTAGCAAGTGTTTTCGAGCTTGACTATATTCCATGTCGAACCATTTTTTCTTGGTGCTACCCTTCTTAGATCTTTTGCAAGACATGTGTTTCACCGAAAAGCATTCCCTTGCACAAGAGCAAATTACTTCTTTGAAAACTTTCTACTTGCATTCTAATGTTGGGCTCTTTTGATGCTCTGTCATGCTTAACATTTGGTCCACCATATCAGCATATATAAGTGCTTGTTTGAAGTCTAAACGTAGGTACAAATGATTCACATCATGATTGGAGGCTACATGCTCGGGTCTTTTACCACGCTTGAGGTCAATACATAGCATCCTATGATCCGATTCCGGATCCATTCACCAAATCACCAAGTGTAAATCTTTGTATGCATTTTAGAGTGGCTTCCAAAAACAACATATAGTGGATCACACTATCACCATTGTGCTTTCTATATGTAAAGTCATTGGTGCCTTGCCATAAAGATACACCATTTTCAATGAGCATTCCGGTACTATTGCACATATGTAGAAGTGACTTTCCATAGTGATCCAATTCTTTTGCATCATTAAAACTTCGATTATACATGTATGAGTCATCCATTCTTCTTGAGACATGCGGCATGTCAACTTGTTGTGTGTCACGTTGTAACGTATTTGTGCGAGCATTCATGTCTCCAAAGACAATGACCTTACCTTGGTTCTTGTAATGAGAAATGTCTTCCTCTAGTTCAATAAAGGGCTGATCTTTATCCATATCCAAGCGAGCATAAAAGTTGGAGTCATGGTGAGGAATGTAGCAACCAACCACAAACATGACTTGACCATTGGGTGGGCTGATTTTCATCCATAAATAGCATTTATACTTATCTTCTTTGACAATGGAAACATCTTTCAAACCCTTTTTTATCATACATGCTACGCCTCCTTGGCCTCTACATTGCTTTGCATTTTTGGTCCACATCAAAGAATGCACATCATATTTTATCAAATCCAAGAATCGTTGTGCATCATGCTCCCATGTTTTTACAAGAAGTATCACATTGGAGTCATTGGTAAGCTCATCAACACCAATTCCCGTATTCCATGGATAGCCGTTACAATTCCAAAAGCTTATTCGCAAGCGTGAGTTGGTCTCATAGATCATGTGTCCCTATTTGTTGGGTGGACTTGCATCCTCCTCAAGTGACTTTTCTTCTTGAGATGACACCTTGACCTTCTTGGTTCTTTCCTCGTATGCTTTGCGGCATACATTTTGTTGCAAAAGAGTGCAATCCTCATATACATTACAACCCGTTCCTTTGAGGTAGATCCAACTATTGTCAAGTATGATTTTTCTCTTTACCTCATCAGCAATGGTACATACAATAGGTCTTTCTCCCGAGCGAGAGACTCCTTGTTTTCCAACTCGATGTGCACCATAAGCCATGATTCCATACATGCCAAAGTGTGTAGCAAAAAACTCTTCAATAGCAACCGCAAGAGATTGGGGTGTTTCCATGCTTTCTTCCTTGATTCCATGAATGACGATGTTCTTTAAGCACTTTTGCCGTTCTTGCAATTCTTGAGTGTCCACATTCTCTACATTATTTGCTTGGACAACGGCTTGCATGATAGGAGATATAGAAACCACATTATCCTTACATATATCATCCCATGATTTAGATGCATTTCTCATCTCACATACATCATGTCGTATTGTATCTATCATCGCCTCTTTCAATACATAATCACTCTCAACTTTGCTCAAGCGCTGTTTCAATACATTCATGTCCACAAGAGAGCGCTTACGTCATTTTTAAACTTCATTCTCAAGATGCACCAAGCGTGTTGTTTGCATTTCAAGAACCTTCTTGAGGTGCTCATTCTCCACAACAAGAACTCTACAAGTACCATTCTCCATTGCAAGTGCGCGCAACTCTTCACCTTGCTTGTTGACGATTTCTTGTAATGAGATCAAGTAAGCCATCATCATTGCTTTCACTGTTGTAGATGATGTGGTTGATTAGCATCCAAATTCCTTGAAGATTTTGCATCATTCTCCATGGTGAGTGTGGATTTTCCACCCTTGCGAGTTTTGTTCGACATTGCCTTCAAGTCGGCAAAAAAAACGCAAAGTTTTGACAGTTTTTTTAGTTCTGAGATGCTGTTTAAAACAAAGCCTTCCATTGCTCAAAAAAATTATGTCTTTACATCGATGCATAGAGAGCTTTGTGCTCTTTGATTGAGGCTATAGATCACCTAAATCGGAGTTCAAATGAAGAAGTTATGATCAAAAGGCGAACTAGTGTCTACTAGGTCAAAAAATGGGGGGAGAGAGAGAGAGAGAGAGAGTAGGCAGCCATGCCGTGTGTATGTGTGTTTTTGAGAGAGAGAGAGAGAGAGAGAGAGAGCAATAGAGGAATAGAGAGAGAGCGAGAGAGAGAGAGAGAGAGAGAGTAGGCAGCCATGTCGTGTGTATGTGTGTTTTTGAGAGAGAGAGAGAGAGAGAGAGAGAGCTTAAGCGTTCAATCTTGCAAGCAGCCTGCACACGGGAGAGAGACGGAGCGAGTGAGCATGCTGAGAGAGAGAGAGAGAGAGAGAGAGAGAGAGAGAGAGAGAGAGAGAGAGCGTTCAATCTTGAAGCAGCCTGCACACGGGAGAGAGACGGACCGAGTGAGCATGCTGGGCGGGGAGGGAGGGAGGGAGAGAGAGCGCTCTGGCTCCCTACAGTCATTACCGACGCTTGAGAGAGAGAGAGAGGGATGAAGAGACCTATCCCTTCTTGTCCCTTCCCTTTTTCCTCACCTCTTACCCTCCCTTTTCCACCCCAACCAGTAGCCCCGACTATATATCATCTTATGAGAAGTTGAAACCCCTTCAAATCAGGCCGCAGCGACGTGGATTGATTTGGGGGGTAGCAAGTAGGTGGTGCAAATGATTCATTAGCAATAATCAGAGAAAGAAAAAAGCCCGACGAATGCCACGTGGAGGGGAGAGAGGGATAGATGATGTGAGCAACAAAGAAGGGACCAGCGGTGAGAGATTTGTAGAAGTCTTAGTCTCCACTACTTGATCCTAGCAGGCAGGGATAATTTTATGCTCCAGAGAAGGAGTGAGGATAGCCGGCTTGTGCAAGATATCAGGTGCATCATGTCGGCTTAGGCAATGGCAGATGCAAGTCTTCCATGCGTGCTGCTTCAATCGACAATGCATGGTACAGGAGGTAGCCCGTTAGGCTGCTGTGGAAAAGTTCCTAGATTTTTTGTTGCGAGGGAACCGAGCAGATGGAGGAACGTTCTAGCCACCTGCTTGCACTTGGACCTGCATTTAGGCAAGAGGGTGCATCATGGAATGGGGAGCAAAGAGGTTTTTGTCCGACAGCAATCGCAAGCAGGCAAGGCATTGAGCGACGCGAGGCTAGGTGGTGGACAATGAGATCACCACAACTTATATCACCTTTTGAGAATCTAAAACCCCTACAAATCAGATTGCGGCAACG
This sequence comes from Adiantum capillus-veneris, assembly GCF_014529385.1. NCBI lineage: Eukaryota > Viridiplantae > Streptophyta > Polypodiopsida > Polypodiales > Pteridaceae > Adiantum > Adiantum capillus-veneris. The sequence continues at coordinate 101,518,337 of NC_140950.1, read as the reverse complement.
CAGCTTGACTTGGGGAGCTTTTAGATCCCACATTTTAAAGCAAAGTAGGCAGGTGGCGAGGCGAGGAAGGCATGGCAAAAAGAGACAATCAATGCTGATGGCTAGCAAAGACAGACACGCAAAGGCGGGGGATTATTCAAAGGGGGTGCATAGCCAGACACGTGGAGAGCCGAGTTGGCGAGCAAGAGAAAAATGTAAGATTTTTTTAATAGGAAACTACTACCTCTGGTTGTAAGTACCTACGCATGTACTCCTCTCTCAATGAGGGGGTGACGAGTCAATTGCGATGCAACTTGTGCTGTGATGAGGTAGGTCAAAAGGGTAGCTTGGAAGATTTGAAAACACTCAAAAACTGTTTAAATTTGAAGCCAAAAACAATGAAAAGTGTGGGAGTTGAAAGAGAAAGTGAGGGACTTGAGGTGAGGGAAGAGGATGCAAAACGTTAGAGAATAGTAAGGGTATATTGTGGCTTTTAAGGAGAAGGGAGATACACAACACAAATAGCACAAATAAGTGGTTCAATTTTGTTTGCTTAGTCCGGATCCGATCTGTCAAAATGGATGAAAATGGAAAACGAAGGGAAATATGAAGGCTTCATCATGTGGCGCAGGCAGCAGGTCGCGGACGAGCACACAAAGAAGTAGATGTCAGGGCACCTAGAAAGGAGACTGTGTGGGAGAAGGTAGGCAGGAGGAAGCCAAGTAGCTGGTGGGATACATCCATGTGGTTGTAGGAGGACGTAGCAACTGGGGAGGACATACGAAAATGTTTTTAATATCATGACTCAAACGACAAGCACACCATGTTGTCTGACTTTTGTGGTGCAACCATGCCCCCTCTCTCTTTGGTGCTTGTCTGCATGACCAGTACCGATAGATCGAAGCGCAATCTCTCTCTCTCTCTCTCTCTCTCTCTCTCTCTCTCTCTCTCTCTCTCTCTCTCTCTCTCTCTCTCTCTCTCTCTCTCTCTCTCTCGTTTGGCTATAGCGATAGATGCAGCGACCATGGAGATGATGATGACAAGGCATTGTGCTAGAGTAGATTGTCCTACAACAAGTGATGGTGATTAGGTTGATGAGCGAGATGGGAGATAGTTCATTCTGTTGGTGATGGTGAGGAGTGGCATTGCTCACAGAGCAAGCGATGGAGGTGGGGCAGGGAAAGAGGGTACGAAGATGCTCGCAGGTTGGCCAAGAGAAAAAGCTAGAGGATGGCACATGGGGCGGCGGGGGGGGGGGGATGTCATCTATGACGATCAGATGAAAGATAGAGGGATGGAATTTTAAACCATGGTCTACGTTGAATTTCTCTTTCCATTTCATTGATGCACTGTCGCTTTATGGGTTGTTGGTCTGTGCTTGGTCGATTGAATATGGCAGTTGTGCTTAGTATGTCGCAATTCTATCGTGAGATGGCCATTGCCCTACGGATACATGTTGCCATCCCATGCAAGAGCAGTAATGCATGGCACGTATAGCACCAAAGCATGCGCACAATGGTGCAAGTAGGGATGCACAATGAGGGAATGAAAAGGGCAGATATCTACGCTAAGATGGCAATGGTGAGAGGGGGAAGGGACATTCAAGGACTATTTCTAAAATTTCTTATTTGTAAAATTTTGACCAAATAAATTACACCCTTTTGCTATTCAATCTATAATTTGTTTTCCCAATTTCACTTTATAGTGTCCTTTTATAAGTGAAATTGTGTAAAAAAGTTGGGAGTTAAATCACCCTTTCTCTTGTACTCACATTATAATCACATAGTTATTAAGTGCCTCCCCCGGTGCAGGTTTTGGGGGATTTGCATTACAGAGTTTGGGACCTCATATATGGGCACAATCATGTTCTCACGATCATTCTTGCATTTCATGGCCCTCGGTATTTCCTATATCATTTTCCCTACATTATTTATATTACTAGCTCTCTTTGTGGGCTCATTTTTCATATTTGAGTTATGTCGTGATAGATCTTACTACACTATGTTAATTATTTGTTCACTTCAATGCCTAAATAAGAAAGAATGCACGATAATATGTTGCTTCCACTTGCTTCTCTTTCTCACTGATCAAAAGAGTTCACTAAAAAAAGTTGGTTGTTGTAGTGCAAAGATGATGTGAATAAAAACCTCTAGAATTTGTGAGCTAGATTGTTATTTTTGTTATATTAATTGTGTGTGTGTGTGTAGTCAAGGTCTTGCTCGGTTTTTTGACTTGCTCGGAAAACCTTGCTTGGTGAATGGTAACACTCGTTTTCAACCTAGGTCACCAGTTATGATGGGGTGGCAACCGAAAAACTCCAGCAGGTTAAGGATTTTATCCAAGATCATATGGATATGCTGAAGCTCGCTTGTCAGAATGTCCGACAAGCGCAGGATCGGTATAAGAAGTATGTTGACAAGAAACGTCGGCAAGTTACCTTCAAGGAAGGGGAAGAGGTATTTTTGCGTGTGCCAAAGCATTCAGAAAGCCTGAAGATTGGGCCAACACCTAAATTATCTCTGCGATACTGTGGGCCTTTCAAGATACTCAAGCGAGTTGGTGATCGTGCCTACAAACTCTTCTTACCAGCACACTTTCGTGTCCATCCGGTATTTCATGTAAGCCGTTTACGTAAACGCTTGAATGGGGATGACAATGTTGTCGACCAACAAATTTTGGTTGATTTTGTTGAACTTCCTACTCCACCGCATGAACATGAGCAAATCCTCGACATAATATTTACGTACGCGTCATCATGTACGCCGTCAAGCTTTAGTAAAGTGGAAAGATCGACTTGAAGAAGGCGCCACTTGGAAAAACATTAGTGTTCTTAAGAAGAAGTTTCCCACTTTTGTTTTTGAGAACAAGAACACTTCTCCAAGGGGGGAGTAATGTCATGCCAAGGGCATACCCAGTGGGGGTCATGGACTTGGGCCGGGTGGTGGGTTGTCAGTGTGGAATAGGGGATTCGAGGGCCAAGGGCTATATATGGGGGGTTGGGTGGTGAATCCGGGCCAAGGCAGTCCTCTAGGCATTTCATCGATCACCATATCCATACGATCTTCTCTCTTGTTCATGGGAAGAAGAATAAGAAGAAGAACACACACTCTCTACTTGCTTACTATCTTCTCTTTTGCTTTCACGGTGTGTGCGTTCTCCAACGACTTCGTGGTGAAAACCTCTATGTAGCTCTCATCGCTACTTTCTTGCGGTAAAGCAAGAAGCCTTTTGACAACAACCACTAATTACTCCTAAAGCACGCATTGCTACAAGGCTAGGATCACCTACATCGATTAGCCTTAGACAAAAGGGTCGATGACCTTGGGCTTTGCTGGATCGGTGGTGTTGCCTAGGTCCTTTTTTTAAAAAGGCTCATCTACACAGTTAGTGATCGGGGGTTGAATGACCAACATGGCTAATGCGTCAGGGATCTTGCCTTGGCTTTGCCTAAACACCTGATGCTGGGCATCGAAGAGGCGTGGCGCCTAAACTGGTATGGTTGGTGTTGATTCCCTACCACTTGTTGGTATTTGTGATCCTTTCAGAGCTTGGATTCATGAAGGGAGGTCATCCTATGTCTGGCTTTGGTAGGTTGGAGATATTCTGGCTCGCTCCCTATGGAGTGAAATTCTCTTTGTCCGTAGTAGAGCGGAAGTAGATGTGTGGATTGGTCGAACCCTACACAAGGTCTGGTGCTCTATTAGTCATTTTAAATTTTCGACGTTATGGTATACCCAGATTTTGTTATTTCATTAATTCATGGTTGCCCGTTTCATTTAGATGGGGCATTTAAAGATTCTCTTTTGTCATTATCCTATGTCTCTGTGCACTCTATTTCACACTCCACTATTCTCTCTCTCTCTCTCTCTCTCTCTCTCTCTCTCTCTCTCTCTCTCTCTCTCTCTCTCTCTCTCTCTCTCTCTCTCTCTCGCAATGCAATGTACACATATGTTCACTCTCCACATTGTTGTTTTCTTAAGTATGCTTTCATTCATGTCACCCATTCAGAGGTAGCGTTGTCGCTAGGTGCCTCTGGATACAGTTGGGCTCATGGCTCAAACTGCTAGGTTGGGCACTGAGAACTCCACTCCTATGCAAATGCTTCTGCAACCTTTATGTTGAAATTGTATATTTTTCGCATGGACCCCTAGGGAGGGGTATCTCTCACTCCTTCTTCCTAGAGCATGGCTCCCTGCTGCTCCCATTTTTCTTCTCTGCCACCCCTCTCCCTTCATGTTGGCTCCCCATGTGCACACCATGCCTGCAATCATTGCATATGCCTGAAAATTTTCATTTTTTAATTGTTTAAATAGGGCTTGATTCCCACTAATGAGCTTTAGCAATCTTCGATTTTGGCTTTGAATGTAACACCGCCTCACCTTGGCCAAGAGTGCAACAACTACACTTCGATTTCCACAAAAAATGATATCATTTGATTGACTCCTCAGTTACTTCTCTAAGCCTTTGACCTTTGATTTCGCGGATGAGACAAGAATCCTCGATCGGAGCACCATCTACTTTGCAGCTTCAACTCTCCGTTTATCACAAATGAATATTGCTAGTTGGTCAAGGATTGACCCTACACTTTACATCTCATCACGTTCTGGACGGCAAATTCTCTTTATGCTTGCTATATTGTTGGCCAAAATTATTAGGCTTGATTGACATCTTAAACGTTCAAAGGACCAACCAAGGGAGCTTGATCTTGAACCTTACACAAAGCGGCATCTTGAATTTGCTCTAGTACCCGCACAATTGTATCCACCATGCTTGAAGGTAGAATTGCTCGCTTTTGGAATGCATCGTTTGAGAGAGATGCAGAATCCATGCACGTCACACATGCACACTTCTTCATAAAAATTAGGGCTTTCATAATGCGAGAAAAACCATATGATTTGCTGAATCTATAGAGGGGGGCAAAACACGTACTCCATGTTGTGTTAGACATGAACTCGAAGCAAGATGAATGTGGAACTCCATGACAACCATGGAAGTCCATGACAGCCATGTGCATGTCACATGTAAACGTGAAGGCATGATATACAATTTTTCTAGCTCACCAACTCACAAGCTTGTCCACCCATCTACCTGCTTTGACAAGGCCTCCTTACCTTGCACCCTACGAACACCCCCATTTCTAGGTGGAATCAATGGTCCCCATTCATTAGGATGATGTCAGTCGCTGTATGAAAAAAAAATAAAATTGCCATGCCTTCCTTGTACTTGAATTGAATAGCCCCAAGGCACTTAAGTGTCTTACCAAAAAGTTATCATGTGCTTCTTGATATGTATGTGGGTGGTGTTGAGAGAATTTTTTTCTTTTGGCGTGCTTGGATTTCACTTGAGAAACCATGAGTTCACTTTGGGCAAAGTTCACTTGGAGATCACATTGAAATGGGATCACAATGAATTTACTTTAAATGGGATCAAATCTTAGATCAGACGATGGGCATCCACACTATCGTGGTGGCGCCTATTTTGGATCGTTGATCCCATCCATCCCCCACTTTAGTGCCTCTCACTCTATCTAGAGGTTGAATATAGGGAAAATTACCATAATACCCCTCTAATTTGTGGAAATTCCCAAAATACCCTTGTATCTATTTTAGCTGGATTGTTCACGATTTCCTAATCTTAATTCTTTTTTGACAATGTATATCCGTTTTTTACTGCTTAGCATGTATTTGTCACAAATTACCTCCCAAAAACAGACCTTTATGTCTAAAAATAATGAAGCAATTCATCTCCAAAGCCTACATAACCAGCTCAAATTCTAGTTTTAGTATCTTATATTCATAGACAATTAGTCTTCTTATGAAAAGCTACAATTTTTTTAATTTTTGGATAAATTTACTCTCACAACTAGGGGTATTTTGGGAATTTTGGAAAATTTGAAGGGCATTTTTGGGAATTTTTGACAAAATATGAGGGGTATATGGGGAATTTTTGAAATTTGAAGGGTATTTTGGGAATTTCCACAAATTAGAGGGGTATTTTGGTAATTTTCCCTGGAATATATTTAGAGGGCACTCTATGAAAATTTGTGTTTTATCTACTCGTGTAGCTCAAGCAAACGGTAGACTAACGAACACATTTCCACCTGCTCCCCCTCCCCCTCCTCTCTCTTTTCTCTCTCTCTCTCTCTCTCTCTCTCTCTCTCTCTCCACACACACACACACACAAACACTCGCACTCACTCACACCAGAATCGCCATGGCTTTATCTCGTGACGGATCTTCGTTCTGGTCTCGCATGCGATCTCGACTCAACGTTGACTCCTCAAGTGTAAGCAAAGATGTTCGTTTTATTTTAAGATCTGCAGATCAAACTGTACAAGTTCTCTGTTCTTGAGTTTTCTGTGAGAATGACATTACTGCGGGTGAGTTGCCATTTGACATGAGCCATGTCAAACAGTAACGTACTGGACCCAAAAGCGGATATTTTTTAGTCGCGTACAATTGCATATCCCAGGCCTCTGTCAGACATCCCTCCCTGCTTACTAAGGCTTTGACCTCAGAAATGTTACCATCTGATGTTACATACTTGTGGATCCTACGCATTACATTTGCTTTGTGTTGTTTGTTGACACCGCTGGAGGCATTGCTAATGCATCGATATGCATGTTTTTCTTACAAAAATGTAGCGCAGAATATAGGAGCACTTATAGATGCATATCCATTGCTAATGTATCGATTTGCTTGTTTGTTCTTACAAGAATGTGGCCCTGAATATGGGAGCTCTTATGGAAAGTTGCGTGCCTTGGCATTTTCTCACTCACATCCTTCTAACTGCACTCTAATTCCTTGTTGCACATACGCATGCACACTCTGTTGTCTTCCAGCCTTGTCTCCTACATGCCTTGTTTTTGCTTGGAAAATGCTAAGGTTAAAAGCATGCCATTGTCCTGTTCATGGGGATGCCTTCATGGAATGAGTGTGTTTGCCAAGTCAAAAAGATGTTTGAGCGGAAGATTTGCGTGGCGGGTGGGTTCAGGATCGTATCTCTAACAGGTGTCATAGTTCTTGGCAAGATCTCACTACTTGGTCAACTATTTAGTCTACGAAGTGGTGCTTATTTTGGTAGGTTAAGGGAGAAATTTGCTCCCTTACACCATTACTCCTTTATTTGTTAGGCAAATTATGTCTTGGCAGAGGTTTTCAGTCCACGTCCCACCAGTACATAGGACAATTCAGGAGACACAAGGCACGCCTCTTTCCACATGTCATCCCATTCTCATTTTTTCTTATTTTCTTCCTACCTCATTTCTCCAGCTTTTGAAGGTTTCCTTCATATTAGGATTTGCTGTCATAGCTAAATCTACCCTCAAAATCCATGCTTTTAATATTACCTTTGATGCTTGAGCTATTCCTCACTATGAGGAAGTAAGATTAGCTAGGAATTTACTGAGAGCTTGGGTGGTACTCTGACCAGGGTTCATTCATTTCCAGCTGTTGGGGATTTATTCTTTTTTTTTTTTTTTGGGGGGGGGGGGGGGGGGACAAACTGATGACGCAGACCCGCCATACGTACGAATAGTGGCAGTGTATGATGTGGCAGACAGATGACGTGACATCTTGTATGCTGACATGTTAGCCTTTACGGTAAAGACAAGCGGTGATGCGTAGCATGTACGACTTAGATGCCGTCTTTGGTGTTTCAAGTGGGCAGTTGCTTTTATCAACTGAGTTCTTTCTGAAAGTTGGTTTGATCTGCTTTTAGCCCTCAAGTCTGTCAAGAATATCATCGATCCTTGGAATCAAAAATCTGGTCTTGATGGTGATTTTATTGAGAGCTCTATAGTCAATGCACATTCTCCAAGATCCGTCTTTCTTTAGTACCAATAAAATTGGAGAAAAGTAAGGTGAAGTACTAGGCTAGATGAGACCCTTTTCAAGAAGGTCTTTCACTTGGGTTCATGATTTTTTCATTCTGGGCTTGGCTAACATAGTAAGGTGGCCGGTTCGGTGGTGTGGTTTTAGGAATCAGATCAATAGTATGGTCCTTAAGATGAGATGGGGGTAATTCGTCTGACAGGCCTTCTGAGAAACAATCAGCATGTGTGTGCAGAAATTCTTGTCATTCTTTGTCCAATTCAGACATGTTCGTTCGTTGTTTATCATTCAATTCTTTCAAATAGATCGAGTAAACAAAGAGATTGGATTTCATTAATTTTGAAATGGGCGAAGCCGATACAATAGTAACGGATTGCCCTTCAATTGTACATCAAGTACAAGTTTCCTGCCCTTCTCATTTGTCAAGGTCGCTTTCTTAGCCCGATAGTCGACCACGGCGTTCTTCTTGTGGTACCAAGTGATTCCTAAGAGGATGTCACACCCTTCCAAAGGCATGATATAAAAGTCCTCGTGCTCTAAATACCCTTGACAATGCAAACGAAGTTTGCCAATGATAGACGTAATGGATACATCTCGTTCGACGTCGCTAGAACTGCCTCCACCTCATCGTGTCGGGCGTAATCTCGAGCCGCGCCACCAATTCAGGTGAAATGAAGTTGGCCTTGGCTCCTCCATGAAAAAAGATAAGGGCTTCTTGATCTTTCACTTTGCCCATGTGCGACAAAGTTCTATACTTTCATCCATCTGGCTTGGGTCGGTTCCCATGCAATTCGGTACCAGTCTTGCTTTTATCTTGCCTTTTCTGCCTCGTTCCTCCGTTGCTCTAGAACTCTCCGCCTGTCTTTAGTCTGTCCTCATTGTGCCTTTTTGGGGCACTTTGTGGAGATGTGCCCTTGTTCCCCGTAGCCAAAACACTTCCCCTCTTTGAGATAGTCAGCTCTCTCTTCTATAGTCAATCGAGGTCGTGCATCTTTCTTTTTTCTGGGATTCTTTTTCTTTCTATTTTCATTGGTCGAGGCTTGTCTGGTCTTTTGAGTCAAAATTTTATGAGTGGGGTAGGTCAAATTCCCCGAATGTATTGAGAATCCCTGTTTCGCATGTCCCATTAGTTGTTGTATAGACCCAGAATTTTGTTCAAGGCAGTAATCTCGGATCTCTGTAGGGAGTCCGCAATAAAACCGCTCAATCTGTTCTTTAAAAGTGACCTTTTTAAACGAAGAGGTTGGTAGAAAAAAATCCCAAAACCTCTCACAATATGCGTCCAAAGTGTCACCCTTGGTCATCCGAAGATGGTTCCAAGCGGTTCTCACATCTTGTTCGTACTCCTGGGTCAACCAAAAAGGAATAAAGAGTCGTTTGAACTTCCATCACTTGATCGGAGCTTCTTTCCTCAGAAGAAGAGTGGACCACCATGTTTGAGCATTTCCCTTTAAAAACGATGCTACCCTCTTGATCTTGGAGTGTAAGGTGCAGTGGATGTGAATGTTAAACTTTGCTCAAGCTGAGTGCTCCGGACTGTGCTCATGGGTTCCTTTTACTTACGGAAGGGAGAGCCTTCCGTTCCTTTAGTGAGAGAGTGCAAATGATCACAAACAAAGTGGCAAACATTGTGAATGAAGGTGCTGAGACAGAGATAGAGAGAGAAGATTACGACACCAGAATGTTGTCAAACCCTTCTCCGAAGGCCCCACTCTCTATGGCGAGAGCGGTATATTATTGATTGCACAAATCTCTACAATGCAATGGACTTGCCGACGATGTCGATGACGATGAGGACGACGACGAGACAGGTTGAAAACTGAAAACGCTCTTGTATCTGCTGAATTCTGACTCTATGTCGGTGATGACGGCGATGACTATGACGCGACGCCGATGCATTGAAAACGCATACGCTGAAATCTGTGAATAGCGGGCTGAATCTACAAACTTTGGCTGATCTAATTGTGTGGTGAGGATCTGTTGCGGGAAGGTGAGATCTGCGAGGTTTGGGGGCTATTCTGCGGTGTCTATATGCTGAAACTGAAAACGTTGAAGCAAAGGCTGAATCTGTCGCCAAGGAACCGCAAAATGCTAGGTGATCTGCAACTCCAAAAACTCTAGGGCTGATTCTGATCTGCTGCAAAACGCTATTGAATCTGCTATCGCCAGGTTGATCTGCAACTGCTGAAAATGAAAAACGCTGTTGATGTTGATGAAAAACGCTGGCCGGTCTTTGGTGGCTGAAAATGCTAGGTCTTCTTGCCGGTCTTGCTAAGAAGGTGCACTTCAACTGTGGTCTCCTGCCTCTTCTGCCATAAATCCCTAGCGCTAGCTTTTCTTATATACTGCCTTAGTCAAATTGCCCTACCCAGTTTCCCAACAAAGTCACTTATTAATAATAAGTTAAAAATGGCTAAAATAGGTTGTCTGCATTGTAAAATGCTCTTGATGGTACTGTTGATGATCATGCTGTGTGCAACCAAAGGATATGCATCTACTCTAAGTGTCTGGACATACACGGTCTGCGAAGTTCGAACAGACTCACGAAAGTGCCATAACACTACCTAAGCTAGGCTGGTTGAACCCTTGTCATGAAGTAGCTTGTCCACATGCACATAGGGTTAGATGTGCAAGTGACATCCCCTGCTTTTTAGAGTGAGGTAATGGTACATATCTGCCTTGCTTCCTTGTAGGCTGTCAACAATTCGGGATAATCTTTGAAAAACTCTTCATCAACCCACACTGCTTCATGGGTGCTTCGATCCTTGAACTTCAAAAAGTATTGTCTCACTTGCCTCTTTGAACCATGGCAAAACTGATGCAACAACACTTGGTCCGGCTCCATGACTTTTACTTCCTCAAAGTCATCTGTCGCTCCTTCAATGCTTCAACTTTGTCTATAGTCATGCGTCTACCTTCTTCAAGAATCTCCGAGGATGAGAATTCCTGAAACCACTTCCAACACAAAAACATGAACATACCGGAAAAATTCGAGTCTTCTTTAAAGACTGTGCATGCAATATAGATGAACATAGAGACGGAGTGCCAAACCGTTCATCAAACACACGCAAAAATTGGAATCGAAACTTGTCTTTCAATCTAAATCTATCAACTGTGGCAAATCACAATGGAAATGCCGATGCTTGATGCTCAATCCTTCTTGTGCTCTTTCGGATACTGTGTCATGCCAAGGAAGAGACATGGAATGTAAATTTCTTGAATGCAAACATTTCATCTTTTCATGAGTCATCCGCATACATCCGTGCTCATTCATGAGTGAATTGTGTTCATCGTACAATATAGCATGCCTATGAAAAGGGATCACAGAAAGATTGTGACTAAAATACAGGAAACCATCACGAATGAAACACTCGAACAATGTGTGCTGACTAATCATGCGCACACATAATACTTCCTGTGGGGGTTCTTGGGACCTCGACTCGAGAGCCAAGATCGGTTCTTCGTGATTGATCGAATCTGCAATGAGGTTAGCTTCACTAGAGAAAGTATCAACTAAACCATCATCCTTGTGAACAATCACAATTTTATCATGCAAATCATCATGCTCGTGAATTATCACATCTTGATCATGCAAATCATCATGCTCGTGAATAATCACATCTTGATTGTGCAAATCATCATGCTTATCATTATCATGCAAATCATGTGTGTCGTGCTTTGGAGAAGAAAAAACTGAGAGTCTCCTTCTCTTGATTCTTTTCAATCTGCGCATGCACATTAAAAAATTGTAGGACCAACTGTTGCATGCGTTGGTCTCTCTGCGCTTCACGCTCTAACCGTCTTTCTTCGCGCTCGCGATCCAATTCGGCTTTTCTTTCTTTGTGCTCACGATCCAATTCGGCTTTTCTTTCTTTGTGCTCGCAATCCAATTCTGCTTTTCTTTCTTCGGCCGCTAAGCGTGCTTGCTCGCGCTCACGCTCACGCTCGCGCTCACGCTCACGCTCGCGCTCTAAGGCTGCCATTCTTTCTTCGTGCCATGCTTCGTGTTGTCTCCTCATGCCCATCATCGTCTTGACCAAAGCCTCCATAGGATTTGGTGCAATCCTTGGCGTAGATGGGGAAGGGGGGGGTCGGAAAAACCTCCTGGTGGGGAAACTTCTTCTTCGCCACTTTCATGCTCAGCACATCCATGCGAAGTATCCATTCCGCTTCGGGTGATGACCATACACTGAAGTCTTGGGTTCTTAAGTTCACAAGGAACTTGGGTTCTTGTGGTTCTTGGTTCTTGAGGTTCTTCAAGATCTTGAGTTCTTGAGGTCCTTGAGGTTCTTCTTTCGCTTGCAATCTGTGTTAGAGAAGAATCTTCTCTTACCCGAGCTCTTCTCTTTCCTGCGGGCGCACCCCTTGGCGGCCTTACACTTACACCAAGGTTGCTTTTTCCCACCTCACGTTGATTGGCCGGCCGCTAAGTACACGGTCCGCTCTCAATGAGTGAAAAGAGAAACAACGTGTCACGTGACACATCCCAACCCTATGTGTCCGTGGACAAGCTACACCACAGCAGGGTTCAGTTCAGTCAAGACTAGATTAGCAGTGATCTGGCACTTTTGTGAGTCTATTCGTAGACCGTGCATGCCCAGTCACTTAGCATAGATGCATATCCTCTGGTTGCACACAGCATGATCATCAGAATTCCCATCAGAATCCATTCGCATCAGTCAGGGGAATTTTCCAGTGCATTTAGCCTATTTTCCTATTTATTGGGATTTTCACTTATTATTTTTAAGTGACTTTCCTACAAAAGTAGTTAGGGCAATTTTGCTAAGTTAATATATAAGCAAACCCAAGTTAGCACTTTCTGGCAGAAGACGCAGCAGGAGCTTCCCGCTCAATAGGCAACTTCTCAACAGTACCCCCTCAGACCATCACTGGCGTTTTTGCATCTTCTCCCCTTGGCGTTTTTGCATCAACTGTCACCAGGAGGTGTATTTTTTCCTGTTGCCTTCCGTAAATAAGTATTAGATATATTTATTTTATTTTTACTTGTTTGTTCCAAAACCCTTGAAAAGTTGCAAGTGGACATTGCATGGCCAGTGTGAAACGGTTGCAGCCAAATGGGTTTCTCACATCGGGGATCTAGGTAGGTCAGACAGGGATTGCCCCGGCCACTTAGCACTGAATTCTGATGAGTATGGAAGCTCGTGTGCGCCAAACTGGAATTTGGGCCACTCGTCAAGTCACTACAACTTTATAAGTTGAAAGGGGCCAGTAAATTAACCCACATTGTAGATGTTGGTCAAATGGTAGTCTTCAATGATGGTCAGGAGATCGATAGGGACGCCATGGAAGCATCTCCTAAAATTTAGGGAACTGCTATTTTTGACCAGAAAATGTGTTCGCGTCATTAGCTCTAGAATGAAAAGGGGAACATTTTATTGCTCTGCTGCCAAGTCAACCGACGCACCAGTTGAGATATTTTTAGCAGGGAAAGCCCAAACTCGGAAACTGGGCGACGTGTCAGCCTGCGAGCAATTCTGCCACTCTGGGAGGCAAAAACGAGCTGCATATCAACAAAGGGGGCGCCATTTTCAGCCTCAGGTGGATTGTAGTAGGTACAGAAGCTATGGAATGCTTACCTTGCCCTCTATGCACAATATGGTGATGGGAGTGATGCCCCGCACGCTACATACTACTCTCTTTTTCCCCTACGTACAGTATGTTATGCCCCACTAGTGGGCTTCTCATTTGACCTATGTACAGCTGTGGGGAAATATGCTTTCGTGCCGAGGCAAGAGCCTCTTTGCACAGGAACCGGTGTAGCTAGCTGCTGCACCAAAGCAGGTACAAGAGAGGGTGATAACCTCTCGATTGCGCAGTAAATTCAGCACTGTTTGCTTGCTGTTTTTACTCTGTTTTGAGACTGTTTTGTGCCTGGGATGCTTCCAGAATCAAGGGGCACCAAGCCCAAGGTGCAGGGAACAGTGTAGGGACCGTCGTGTGCCCAAATCAGGTCAAAAACAGGACTGAACCAGAAATTACAGCGACTTGGAATTTACTGTTTTGTGCTCCCGACTGAGGGATAACGCCAGTGGGATAGAGTCCCGAATTTGGAAACTGATTCGGGTTAATTTCGGTATCGTTATGTTGCCAAAATTTTGCCGAATCTTGAGTGTACTAGCTGGATGCAGGTGTTATCTTCCAAGGACTCTCTTTTTTGTAATTCTCTCTCTCTCGAAATTAAAGAAATACCGAAAGGGGCGCCAGTCTTTGGGGCCTACAGGGTGTCGGTTTCGTGTGCGCAGTGACATTCTAGTCGCTGGACGCAACTGTGTTCTCTTCCCTTCTCAGTGCTCTGTGTAAAGTTAACAGGTAATTGAAATAGTACCGCCCTCTACGTTGTATAGGCCGGTTATATGGTTCCATCGACGGGATAGTCACTTTTTCTTCAAAAAGAGCAGCGTGGATTGTTGTGGGTGAAAGCAACACAGAGCTTGTCGATATGGCAGAGAAGAAAGACCAAGTATCTGAAGAGGGATCTTGCTCACATGGCACAGAGAAAATTCCTTCAACTCTTCAAGAAGAGGACAGGTTGTTTAGAACTCAACTGCGTTGTTGCATGGACATGTTTCAGCAGTTGGCTAACAACCCAAGGATGCAGGAATTCTTACAGCCTCTTACACAGGGCATGACTGAGCCCTTGCAGGAAAAGGAGATTTCCAATGCGCAGAGGACTCATGATGCTCGAGGGAAAGCCCATGTGGTTGAGCAACTAGCTGTGTCCAATGATCCAAAGCAACTTGCTTTAGCTGGACAGGAACCGTTTGTGAATGGTCAAGGGAGCAATGAACAGGCTATGCGTCAGACCCTTCCATTACCTAATACTTATCCTGGTTATTTTGGAGGTGGTTCATTGTTTCAAGCTATGGCTGGACCTTCCACAGGCTATATGCCAGGGAATGTGTTCGGGACAATGCAAATAGGCATGGGTAACCCTATGTACGCGAACATGGGTGTCCAACCAGGTTTTCAGGGTGCCTATGGCCAGTTTCGAGTGTCTGGAACACAATTTGGTATGGCTGGTTTTTCGCAGCCATACGTACAAAATGCAGATATGACAGGGAAAACAGTTGATGCGAGTGCTGGAATGAACACTCATGGAGCACCACTGTTACAGGCACCTGCTTATGATAATGTGGCTCCTTTGAGTCAGCCTAAGGATTACAAGGAAGGTGGGCAGGGAGTGAAGTTTGAAACTTTCAGAGGAATTGAGGACCAATTAAAGGCTTTGACCTTCATACAGCAGTTCGATGCAGCTTATGCTGGAGGCAACTTCACGGAATCTTCAAAGATACGCAAGGCTGCCACTTTCTTGAAAGGGAATGCGCTTCAATGGTGGACCGCATTGTTGAACCAAGGTCAAGCCCCAACAATGTGAGTCCAATTCAAACAACTTTTTGCGCCTGCATGGTTGACAAACACTTTTGAAGTGGATGTGATGACGGAATGGCACGAGTTGAATGCTAAACAGTGTGCGGATCTGGAAGAGTACAATAAACGTTTTTGGGCCGCACTGTTGCCAGTCACCTCTTACAGGTTTGTGCCATTTTTAGAACAAATTGAGAAGTACTGTTGCGGATGGCCCAAGAAAATCAGGGACTACTGCACAAAGACTATTGTCATGAATATGTTTCAATTGATAGAGAATGCAAGAGTGGCCAACAATCTGTCGAAGGGAGATTCCGATGGATTTGATAGCCACAAGAAAGGGGCCCAGGGCAAACAGTTTTCAGCCAAGGGCAATGTTGCAGCAAAGCCTTCTGAGTCTCTTGCAAAGAAGCCCTCCACTAAAGAAGCTGATACGTCCAAGAAGCAGTCTAAATCTTCTTCGGAACGAGGACAAGGACAAAAAAGGCATTTTTCTGGCAAAACTTTTCAAGAAAGGAAAGCTCTTAGGGAGGCGAAGAAATGCTACATTTGTGAACAGGAAGGACACTTTGCAAATGAGTGCCCACAGAAGAAGTCACAGGATAAGGATGAAAAGTCAGACCATAAAGGGAAGAAGCCAAAGACGAGTGCAGGACTTGTTCCAGATTTGGTTGGAGATCAGCCAAACACAGATGCCACGGAGCTGTGCAGAGCTTGGGGCAAAGTTAGAGACCAGACAGTGCTGGTTTTCTTTGATCCAGGAGCCTGTGCAAATTTCATATCACCAGAATTGGCATCAAAGTTGGGCATTCGTGCAGAGGAGATGGGTATGACAGGTGAAGCAGGTTTGGCATGCCCAGGACATTCAGAGCCTGTTACTCCCATTCTGGGAAAGCTTCGTCTGCACATTCAGAGCTATGTGGATGCGGAAGAATTTCATATTATGCTGCTTGAGGGCTGTGATGTGTTATTGGGTATCCCATGGTGTTACAGGTTGCATCCTATGGTGGATACTTACAACAAAAAGATTACCCTTGTACATAGAGGAAAGACTCATGTCCTTGATGTAAAGCTTAAAGGCAAGTCTGTTCCAGTTGTTTCTGCTTCTGCTATTTCATCTGTAATAAAGAATCATCTTTGTGCGTACTTGATCTTTGCAAAAGAAGTACCTCAAGTTGTATCTAATTTGTCTACCTTAGATAAAGACAGGTCAACTTTTTTGAGTGGTTTCAGTGATTGTTTTTTGGACTCTTTGCCAAGGGAGTTACCTCCTGAGAGACCTGAGGATCATACTATAGATCTTGTGCCAGGTTCTAGTCCACCGAATAGACCACCATACGGGGTTAGTGCAGCCCAACAGAAAGAGATTATGGGTCAGGTCAACGAGCTTTTAGAGAAGGGGCTGATTCAGCCCAGTTCATCCCCTTTTTGTTCGCCTGTACTCTTAGTGCAGAAGAAGGATGGTTCATGGCGCATGTGTATTGATTATCGCGCCTTGAATAAGAATACCATCAAGAACAGGTTCCCCATACCGAGGATAGATGACATTCTTGATCGGCTTGAGGGAGCGTCATTGTTTACAAGAATAGACCTAAAGAGCGGGTATCATCAGATACGCATTAGACCAGAAGATGTCCATAAGACTGCGTTCAGGACAACATTTGGTCTCTATGAGTTTCTTGTCATGCCATTTGGTCTCACAAATGCTCCTGCCACATTTAATAGAATGATGGACATAATTTTTAGACCACATAGAAACTTCGTGGGTACCTTCTTTGATGACATGATTGTCTACTTAAAGTCTGAAGAGGAGCATAGGGATCACTTGACCGCAGTTTTCAATGAGCTACGCAAGAATAGACTACTCATTAATGCGAAGAAAAGTGAGTTCTTTTTGCAAGAGATTCACTTCCTTGGGCACATTGTTTCAAAGGATGGGGTACGCATGGATCCCGCTAAAGTGGAAGCAATTAGGTCATGGCCAGACTTGAAGTCCGTACATGACATTCGAAGCTTTCTAGGCTTATGTTCCTATTACAGGAGGTTCATCCGAAATTTTGCTGAGATTGCTTCTCCACTCCATGCACTGCAAGGAAAAGGAGTTACTTTCAAGTGGACAGCCAAGGAAATTTTAGCGTTCAAACACTTGAAAGAGAAGCTGACTTCAGATCCGGTAATTATTTTGCCAGATCTTTCTAAACCTTTTGTGGTTCAATGTGATGCGTGTGGCCATAGTCTTGGTGCAGTTCTAATGCAGAATGGCCGAGTAGTCGCATATGAGAGCAGAATTCTTTTGAAGAGTGAAAGGAACTTGCAAGTCTATGAGAAAGAATTGCTGGCAGTAATTCATGCTCTCACTAGTTGGAAACACTATTTGCTAGGGACTGATTTTGTTGTCCAAACGGATCATCAAACCTTGCGATATTTTCTTACACAGACGAAGTTGTCTGAGAAGCACATGCGATGGGCAAACATCTTGTCAATGTTCCATTTTCAGATTGTGCATGTGCAAGGGAAAAAGAACGTGGTGGCTGATGCGTTGTCACGAAAGCCCCAAATTTCAGCAGTGTCAATTTCGTACCATTGTGAACTAGACGAAATGAAGACACAATATGCTGAAGATTCAGATTTTGCAAGGATCTATGACCAGCTTGTTGATGGGCAACATCATGAGCACTATATGCTTAAGAATGACTTTCTCATGATGCATGGAAAGTTATGCGTTACTAAACAGTTACGGCCAAAGATTTTGATGGAAAGTCATGCTCCACCTTATGCTGGGCATCGTGGAATTGATGCGACAGTGAAAGGGGTTGAGGCATTCTTCTATTGGCCAGCTTTGCGTCAAGATGTTGACACATTTGTAAGATCATGCTTAGTATGCCAAAAAGTCAAATTTGACAGACAAAAGCAACCGGGATTGTTGCAGCCATTGCCGATCCCTGATAGGCCATGGGAAAGTATAGCAATGGACTTTATCTTTGATCTTCCAAGGACGCAAACAGGAAATGATGGGATTTGGACTATCAATTGTAGGTTCAGTAAGCAGACCCATTTCATTCCTGTTAGGAAGAAGATAAAGCCAGAACACATGGTCAAGATATTCATGAGCAATATCTTTAAATATCATGGGATGCCTCAGTCAATTGTCAGCGATAGGGATCCACGTATGACGAGTCTTTTCTGGAAGGCATTGTTTGAGAACATGGGCACTACGCTCAAGTTCTCTTCTTCGTTTCATCCGCAAACTGATGGACAGTCAGAAGAGGCAAATTCTACTGTCTTGGACTTGCTCAAATGTTATGTCTCAGAGCACAAGGCAACTTGGGAACACCATCTCCCATTGGTTGAATATGCTTACAATAACATTGTGCATACGTCAACAGGTAAGGCACCATTTGAGATAGTGGAAGGAGGAAAGAAAGTCCCGCCCATTTTGCAGACTAAGGACAAGAGGCAGACAAGTATGTGCAAGATATGGATGAAACATACAGGAAGATAAAGATTGCTCTTGAGAAGATTCAGGCTAAGCAAAAGAAAGCTGCTGATCGTTACCGTCGTGAACTTGTATTTTCACTTGGTGATTGGGCAAGAGCATGGTTCATGATGCTCAAGAGAGTAGTTAAGCAATTGTATCTACTCTTTCCATACAGAATTTAGCTAGAGAAGTTTGTGCTCAAGAGTACACTAGAAGACTTCTATGCTTGATATATGTGTCGTAGCCAGGTTGGTGGGATTGTTTAATCGTCCAACGCTACATTTCCGGAAGCATGTATATCTTGGATTCCCATCATAGAATATATGTGATATCAGGAGATATCCGCATGTATTATTGGCATGCAAGCGAGGTCGCTTGCAGTATTTCAAGGGTGGGGTGTGTCACCAGGAGGTGTATTTTTTCCTGTTGCCTTCCGTAAATAAGTATTAGATATATTTATTTTATTTTTACTTGTTTGTCCCAAAACCCTTGAAAAGGTGCAAGTGGACATTGCATGGCCAGTGTGAAACGGCTGCAGCCAAATGGGTTTCTCACATCGGGGATCTAGGTCGGTTAGACAGGGACTGCCCGGGCCACTTAGCACTGAATTCTGATGAGTATGGAAGCTCGTGTGCGCCAAACTGGAATTTGGGCCACTCGTCAAGTCACTACAACTTTATAAGTTGAAAGGGGCCAGTAAATTAACCCACATTGTAGATGTTGGTCAAATGGTAGTCTTCAATGATGGTCAGGAGATCGATAGGGACGCCATGGAAGCATCTCCTAAAATTTAGGGAACTGCTATTTTTGACCGGAAAATGTGTTCACGTCATTAGCTCTGGAATGAAAAGGGGAACATTTTATTGCTCTGCTGCCAAGTCAACCGACGCACCAGTTGAGATATTTTTAGCAGGGAAAGCCCAAACTCGGAAACTGGGCGACGTGTCAGCCTGTGAGCGATTCTGCCACTCTGGGAGGCAAAAACGAGCTGCATATCAACAAAGGGGGCGCCATTTTCAGCCTCAGGTGGATTGTAGCAGGTACAGAAGCTATGGAATGCTTACCTTGCCCTCTATGCACAGTATGGTGACGGGAGTGATGCCGCGCACGCTACATACTACTCTCTTTCTCCCCTACGTACAGTATGTTATGCCCCACTAGTGGGCTTCTCATTTGACCTATGTACAGCTGTGGGGAAATATGCTTTCGTGCCGAGGCAAGAGCCTCTTTGCACAGGAACCGATGTAGCTAGCTGCTGCACCAAAGCAGGTACAAGAGAGGGTGATAACCTCTCGATTGCGCAGTAAATTCAGCACTGTTTGCTTGCTGTTTTTACTCTGTTTTGAGACTGTTTTGTGCCTGGGATGCTTCCAGAATCAAGGGGCACCAAGCTCAAGGTGTAGGGAACAGTGTAGGGACCGTCGTGTGCCCAAATCAGGTCAAAAATAGGACTGAACCAGAAATTACAGCGACTTGGAATTTACTGTTTTGTGCTTCCGACTGAGGGATAACGCCAGTGGGATAGAGTCCTAAACTTGGAAACTGATTCGGGTTAATTTCGGTATCGTTATGTTGCCTAAATTTTGCCGAATCTGGAGCGTACTAGCTGGATGCAAGCATAGTCAGACGGTCAGACAGAGATTTACAATCAATTGGCTTTTGATATTTTAAAGTCATATGTGCATGATCAGCAGTCTCATTGTGAGCTTTATCTCCCATAGGTTCAAGCTATTTTTAACGACTCTTTTTCCTTTGCCATTGGTCGAACTCCGTATGAGGCAGCTTTTGGCCGTCCGTTCTAGATACTTTTGACTCGCTCGGTCAGTCAAATGCCCTGATGCCAATGCTGAAAGTCAATCGTTGGATGAGATTTCTAAGTGTGTGAAGCTTCGGCTAAGCAAGGCTCAGGAGTCTTACTCACAGCAAGCAAATAAGCATCGTCGAGATGTTTCGATCAAGGAAGGGAAGTGGGTGTATTTAAGAATCATGGAGCAACATCTGCAGCAAGTTGGAAAGAAGTGTCCAAAGATGTCTTTTCGAATGTATGGTCCATTTCCTGTCATTAAAAAGATAATGAGGTTTCAATGAAATTGCAATTGCCTGACTCATGGTCAATGCACAACGTTTTCCATGTTTCTTGGTTGAAAGTGTTTCACGGAGGACATATCAAAAGAAGAAGAACCGGAGATCAGCAATGAAGCAGAAGTCATGGAGCTGGAGCAAGTGTTGTTGCATCGGCTTGGCCGTGGTTCAAAGAAGTAAGTGAGCGAGTACTTTTTGAAGTCCAAGGATCGAGGCACCCACGAAGCAGTGTGGGTTAATGAAGAGTTTTTCAAAGATTAACCCGAATTGTTGGCAACCTACAAGGAAGCCATGCAGATCGGTACCATTACCTCACTCTAAAAAGGAGGGGATGTCACCTGCACATCTAACCCTATGTGCATGTGGACAAGCTACTTCATGACAAGGGTTCAACCAACCTAGCTTAAGAAGTGTTCTGGAACTTTTGTGAGTCTGTTCGCAGACCGTGCACATCCAGATACTTAGAGTAGATGCATATCCTCTGGTTGCACACAGCATGATCATCAGCAGTACCCTCAGATTCCAACAAGAGCATTATACAGTGCAGAATACCTATTTTCCCTATTTTAGCCATTTTCCACTATTATTAATAAGTGACTTTGTTGGGAAACTGGGTAGGGCAATTTGACTAAGGCAGTATATAAGAAAAGCTAACGCTAGGGATTTCTGGCAGGAGGCCGCAGTTAAAGTGCACCTTCTTAGCAAGACCGGCAAGAAGACCTAGCATTTTCAGCCAACAAAGGCCAGCCAGCGTTTTTCATCAACATCAACAGTGTTTTTCATTTTCAGCAGTTGCAGATCAACCTGGCGATAGCAGATTCAATAGCGTTTTGCAGCAGATCAGAATCAGCCCTAGCGTTTTTGGAGTTGCAGATCACCTAGCGTTTTGCAGTTCCTTGGCGACAGATTCAGCCTTTGCTTCAGCATTTTCAGTTTTCAACATATAGACACCGCAGAATAGCCCCCAAACCTCACACATCTCACCTTCCCTCAACACATCCTCGCCGCAAGGTTAGATCAGCCAAAGTTTGCAGATTCAGCCCGCTATTCGCAAATTTCAGCATCCGCATTTACAGTGCATAGTCGTCACGTCGTCGTCATCGCCGTCGTCACCGACATAGAGTCAGAATTCAGCAGATACAAGATTTGCAAATTTCAGCACTAAGTGTTTTCAGTTTTCAGCCCGTCTTATCGTCGTCGACATCGTCGGCAAGTCCATTGCATTGTAGAGATTTGTGCAATCAATAGTAGACCGCTCTCGCCATAGAGAGTGGAGCCTTCGGAGGAGGGTTTGACAACATTCTAGTGTCGTATTCTTCTCTCTCTATCTCTATCTCTCAATCTCAGTACCTTCATTCACAGTGTTTGCCACTTTGTTTGTGATCATTTGCACTCTCTCACTAAAGGAACGGAAGGCTCTCCCTTTCGTAAGTAATAGGAACCCTTGAGCACAATTCGAAGCACTCATCTTGAGCAAAGTTCAACATTCACATCCGTTGCACCTTACATTGGTATCAGAGCTTTGGCAGTATTCTGTATCACTCAAGGAAAGAACCACAAAAAAATTTGCTTTTTGTGGCCGCACGTAACCCAAGTCCACTTGGGCGTGTCAATTCCTAATCGTTTTTTTGAAGAGTGACAAGAAACCCAAGAAAGAAGGGCTTGTCCAGCCTCCCGTTGTGTTAGGTGCACCGGAATGAATGTTGTATTTTCTCAAGATTAGTGATCTTTATTGCTCAAGGTTCCTTTAGTTCTTTAGGAAAGAGAGAGCTTTCCGTCTTGTAGAGTGCTGTGGTCACGAACAAAGTGAGTGGATATTGTGCGTGCAAGTGAATGAGACAGAGAGAAGGAGAGAGAAGAGATACGACACCCGAGAGGTTGTAAAACCCTCCTCCGAAGGCCCCACTCTCGTCGACGAGAGTGGTCTATGTCTTGATTGCACAAAGGTGTACAATGCGAATGCAATGGACTGATGCAATGGGACTATGCCGATGACGACGACGGTGATGACGACGACGACTTGATGGCTGAAATCTGAGATCTTCTAATCGCTGAATTTCGGGACTGTTTCGATGGCTGAAAATGACTGTTTTGGCTGCGTTTTTATGGCTGAAAATGAGGGATCATCTGCAACCGACTTGGGATGGTACTGCTACTGGAGTCATAGGCTGAAAACTGCGAAGATCTATTGCTGGTTTGGGCTGAGCATTAAAAACGCTGAGGCTGTCCTGTTTCACCAAAAACGCCAGGCAGTTTGGGGGTCAGAAAACCAAAACACTGGGCTTTGTGGCTGAGGTTCTGGCATTAGTAATTAGCTGCAAAAACGCTAAGGGCTGAAGTGATTCTGTCGCTGGAAACACAGAGAATGGGGCTGATCTGCAAGCATCTGCTAACGCTAGGGCACTGTGGTCGATGGCGATCACCGCAAGAGAGGAAAACGCCAGGGCTGATGAGTTGATATAACCGGCCTATACAACGTAGAGGGCGGTACTATTTCAATTACCTGTTAACTTTACACAGAGCAATGAGAAGGGAAGAGAACACAGTTGCGTCCAGCGACTAGAATGTCACTGCGCACACAAGACCGACACCCTGTAGGCCCCAAAGACTGGCGCCCCTTTCGGTATTTCTTTAATTTAGAGAGAGAGAATTACAAAAAAGAGAAAAGCTGACTATGGATGAAAAGCTGATGAAAAATTCAACTTAGTGCCAAAATATTCAAAGAGTGCGCACCAAAAATTAGACGTGAACTTAACATTCCTATCTGAAACAATCGATTTTGGCAATCCACGGAGGGGGTACCAATGCTTGATGAACAACCGTGCTACATCTTGTGCGGTGACTGTGGCTTACAAGGAATCAAGATGCAAAAGTTGTTGAAACGATCAACAGTTGTCAAACATTGAGTGTTCCTTGAATGCAAACTAGGTGAAAGGTTAGTCACAAAATCCATGGAAATATCTTGAAAAGGCTCATCGGGAATAGGCAGTGGAAGTAAGAGGCCTTGCTGCTTACCCCGAGGAACTTTTACCTTTTGACAAATAGTGCACTGTGTGACATAACAGAACACATCTTTTCGCATTTTAGGCCAATAAAAGAATCTTTCTATTTTTTCCAAAGTGGTGTTCATTTCTCTGTGCCCACCTTTGAGAAAGTCACGTGCATCATGCAATATGGTTGTCTTGAGAGAGGGCACACATATAGATGTTGACAAAAATACAACAAACCATCACAAATGAGATAGTTGCTTGGCCCTTGGGAAGCAAGAGCGTGCAACCATCACTTACCAAACTCGGAATCTGCATACTGGTTCTTCATGCTGTCGAAAGACACCTTGAAGAGAAACTGTGGATCTTGACTCGAGAGCCAGGATCTATCCTTTGCGACTTAATGCGTCTGCAATAGGTTAGCTTTTCCACGCACATACTCAATCAAACCTCCAAATTGTTCAAAAAATTGTGACCACCGTGCTTGGTGATCACTCCAATGTGCACTAGGCATAGATTGGAGCCACTTGAGGGCTTGGTGATTTGTGCAAACTGTAAACTCTCTACCATAAAGAAAATGCTTCCAATGCTTAAGAGGCTGAATGACAGACAAAAGTTCATTATATAAACTGAATGGTTCTTTTTTGCATTGTTAAGCTTTCGTCTAAGGAAAACTGCTGGACGAGCATGCTGCTGAAGCACAGCGCCTATAGCGACATTGCTCGCATCCGTCTATACCTCAAAGGGTCATCCTAAGAGGCATGGATAAGACACGGCGCTTTTGTCACGGCAACCTTGAGAGGGCGAAAGCCTCAATGGCTGCCTCGGGTAAATCCACGCATTGTCGTGGCGAGTCTTTATCCCTATCAAAACATCTGTCATAGGTGCGGCAATGCGTGCAAAATTCTCTATGTGCGAATTATATGCTTGACATAGACCAAGAAAAGAACGCACATCATATGTAGTTTTGGGCAAATCCCAATTACGTACTTGTTTCACCTTCGCGGGGTCTAGCTTGACGCCTTCTCGGGTAAATCCACGCATTGTCGTGGCGAGTCTTTATCCCTATCAAAACATCTGTCATAGGTGCGGCAATGCGTGCAAAATTCTCTATGTGCGAATTATATGCTTGACATAGACCAAGAAAAGAACGCACATCATATGCAGTTTTGGGCAAATCCCAATTACGTACTTGTTTCACCTTCGCGGGGTCTAGCTTGACGCCTTCTGCGGAAATAATAACTTCAGTGAGAAAAAACTCAGATTTCTTAGCTGCAATGTACAATTGACACTCATCCAAACGGGTCAATATACTTTTTACATCCTTTTCATGTTGTTCCCACGATGCAGAAAAAATGAGAATATCATGAAGAAAGATGAACACACATACACCAACCATATCGCCAAAACGGCCTACCATGAGACGATTAAATGTACCCACGGCACCTGTCAATCCAAAAGGCATAACAACATACTCCCATTGCCCTCACTCCGTGTGAAAAGTGATCTTGTAGATGTTGCCTTTGAATTCCCTTACCTGATGGTATCCACTCTTGAGATGGACCTTACTGAAGGCCTTTGCCCCATTGAGCCTATGAAGGATATACTCAATGCGAGGCATCGGAAACCTGGTCTTGACGGTCATCTTGTTCAATGCCCCGTAATCAACACACAAACGAGACGAACCATCCTTCTTGCGGACAAACAAAATAGGCGCAGCAGAAGGACTTACACTAGGACGTATGAATCCTCTAGCCACCAACTCCGTGAGTTCCCGCTCTAACTCTTCTTCTTGTGTCTTGTTCAAACGGTAGGGAGCCTTACTGAGCTGTGCCCTCTCCGTAAGCTCAGTGCGATGGTTCTCCGGCTGCTCGGATGGGAGACAGGGTGGAAGATCATCCTGCAAAAAGAGATGCTTAAACTTGGTAAACAAAGCTGAATACCTGTTTGGAGCCTGAATGCTCTGGGTAATTGGAGAGGCATAGATGAATGCCGCTTGTGCTCCTCGTCGTAATTCACGCTTTACCTGCACATGAGAAATGAGAGGCAAAGAATGCAGACCCTCCTCAACGCGAATAATCATGGGAGAGTCACTCTTGGCATTTAATGTGAGAGTGTTATCCTCCCAATCAATGAGAGGGTTTGCTCATGAAACCATCTAATGCCCAAGAGCATATCACGTCTTGAGCGAGGAGACACGACAAATTTCCTATGGAAAGCAGCTTGTTGAATTGTAAACAATACATCAAGGCACTCCTGCGTGATGAGAGAGTCCATACTGGGAGCGAAGCCAGACACCTCGAGAGGAGATGTCTGACTAACCTCTAGGCGGACTCTCTCTACAAGAGAGACACTAATCACATCATGCATACTGCTTGGATCAAACAATATGACAAAACGTTGGCCCTTCACATGACCATAACTCTTTATGAGAGACTCATCGATGTGTGTCAGAGACATGAGAAGATTCAGCTTGGTTCATTAAAGTGCTTGTGGTTGCTGCGGGTGCCGTAGGTTCTTTAGGTGGGGTTGTTTTAGGACAAGCCGTTTTAATGTGACTGTCACGAGGACGTGGCAGCTGTTAATTATGTCACGAGGACGTGGCAACTGCTAACCTTAGTTGTTGGTTTCTTTCCAATGATTTTCGTTTTATTTTTGAGACCCTCTTTTTGAAGTAGCAAACGGTTGGACATTGTATGGTCAATGTGAACGGTAGTTTCATCCGCAGACGGGAAGTGGTCGGCATTGGAATTCGTATAGTAAGAGGATGTCTAGGCTCAGAGCAAGATCATGTAGGTCCCTCCGTCGCACTTGGCAAGTTGGTGGATACTAGGAAGTGAACTCAATAAAGGCATAAAGTTAAGGTGGGACTACCAACAGAAAGTATCCGACAATTGGGCCATATTGCACTTTTGGATGTGGTCCCAATGAGGATAGATGGTCAGATGACCAGTGGGAGCCCAACGGAATCATTTTCTAAAATTTAGGGAACTGCTATTTTGGGCCGTGAAATGTGTTCGCGTCATTATCTCCGGTATGACTAGGGGAACATTTTACAACTCTGCCGCGAAGTCAACTGAGCAACCAGTCGGAAGATTTTTAGGCGGCAACCCCGAAACGGGAAAATGCATGTAATCGTGCTAAGTGGCGCAATTTCATGAACTTTCCCAATGCAAAGAAGAGGTAGCGCTGAATTTATAGCTGGGAGGCTCATTTTTGAGTTTTTTGTCACAGGTTAAGAGCTATGGAGTGCTTCCTTTCCCTCTAGATGCCCTGCACGCGACACACTGCTCTCTCTCTCCCTTACGTGCAGTTACGTGATGCCCCACAAGAGGGCTTTTCATTTGACTGATGTACAGTTGTGTGGGTTCATGCACGATTGTTGAGGCAAGAGCCTCTTGCACAGGTACTGGCTTAGCTAGTGGCTAATCCTCCGCAGGTACAGGTGAGTTTGGAGAGGTTTCACGGGAGAAATCTCGTCTGATTCAAAGGGCAAGTAGCCCTACAGGTGCAGGAGCTCGAGGACTTGCTACAGATGCGACCGGCATGCGAATTGGAGCCCAAAACAGGGAATTACAGCCTGCTGTGTATTTTTGCAGGTTTAGGGTTTCGGCCCTAAACGGTCCCTAATACCCCCAGGAGGTTCGGGGACGCGAGGGGACCGCTGTAGAGGTGATCTGGCGCATTTTCGGGGCAGAAAACAGAGAATTCAGCGTGTTGCACATTCTTGCCAAGGTTTTGTAAGGAAAGTCATCTATTGCGTCGGGATATTGACTGTGAAGCGTCCTAGTATATTTATGTTGCCGAGATCGAGCCAAAACAAGTGGATTTCAACTCAGATTATGCGGGACAATAGGAAATCACAGGTTTTATTCCCTTTGTTAAAGAAAAAAGAAATATCGAAAGGGGCGCCAATTTTGGGGCCTACAGGTTGTCGGCGTCTGCTCGGGGCATTCTAGCTTCCGAGCCGTGTGTGTACTTAAGTGTTAATTCCCGTCACAGGTTTCCTTCGCACGTTCTCTCTGTGTGTTTAAAGTAAAGAATTTCCGGTGAAAGCCAAAGCCTACCGCCCCACGGGCCGGTTTCAGTGACCCTTGACGTGACATTAATAACAACGACCTTCCTTAGCATAAATGACCTGTTCTTATGCTGTTATGTATCCTCCAATAATTCCTTTTGCGGCTTTTTCATCAAGGGTTTGCTAAGGTTTAGCAGGTGTTTTAGCTTTACTCTTAGATTCATTGTTAGAGTTCTTTTCCGAAGAACTAGAGGAAGATTGGCTAGAAGAGTTACCTTTCTTACCATTCTTATTGTTCTTACCATTCTGAGGGTTCTGAGAAGTTTGAGTGGTACTTGGAAAAGTCTTGTTTTCCTTAGGCTTTCCCTTATTGTGCTTCATCTCTTGTGCGAGAGCAATCGCTACCACCTTGTTGTACTAGATTGGATCGAGTATCTCGATATCAAACTTTATATACTCGTCCAATCCATAAAGGAATGCCTCCTTGCTCTCAACATCTGATTTCCGTAATTGGGTGCCGAGTTGCAAAACACGATTAGAGAAAGACATAACTGGCATACCATTTTTCTTGAGACCGCGCCAATCGTCCTTCAATCGTGCTAGGTACTAGGGTGGCATAAACCGCGCCTTCAGCTTGTCTTGAAAGTCGGCCCAATTGAAGGAAAGGGGCACGCGCGTCTTCGTCGACTGCCTTTAGGTGCGCGGCCAATTGTGCCTCTTGCCATGCGTGGTATCAATTAATGGCATCATCGGCAAGGTACATGGCTGTCGCTAAAACCTTGCTATTTCTTGTCTTCTAAGTTGTCGCAAAGTAAGCATTAAATTGATGCAACCAAGAATGAATAATAGTAGCATACATCTTACCGTCATACTTACTGAACGTCAACTTCTCTGTGACGGGGTTGTTGGAGTCCGAATCTCGGCTTGCGCCACCAACATTGATGAACCACCAATATCTTTGCTCTGCTCGGGTTTCGAGGCAAGGACCTGTAGGACCAACTCTTGCATGAGTTGGTCTCTTTGCGCCTCATGCTCTAACTCCAAGGTCGCTCGTCTGTCTTCGGCCGCTACTCGTTGGGCTTCGCATGATTGCTCACGCTCTAGCTCAATAGTTGCCTTTCTTTTTTCGGCCACCAAGCGCACTTGCTCACGCTCCAAGGCTACCCTTTTCTCTTCGGCCTCCAAGCGCGCTTGCTCGCGCTCACTCTCCAAGGTTGGCCTTTGCTTCTCGGCCGCCAAGCGCGCTTGTTCGCGCTCACGCTCCAAGTCGGCCTTTCTTTTTGCTTTTCTTTCTTCGCATTCGCGATCCAATTTTTCTTTTCTTTCTGCTTTTCTTTCTTCGCGCTCCCGATCCAATTCTGCTTTTCGTTCCTTGGCCTCCAAGCGCACTTGTTCACGCTCGCGATCCAAGGATGCCTGTCTTTCTTGGCGCTCGCACTCTAAGGCAGTGCGTTGCACATCTTGTTGTAACATCATGTCCATCATCGTCTTGACCAAAGCCTCCATAGGATTTGGTACAATCCTTGGCGTAGACGGGGAGGGGGAAGGGTCGAAAAAACCTCCTGGTGGGAAAATTCTTCTTCGCCACTTCCATGCTCATCACCTCCATGCGAAGTATCCATTCGGCTTTGGGTGAGGACCATACATTGAAGTCTTGGGTTCTTAAGTTCACGAGGAACTTGAGTTCTTGTGGTTCTTGGGTTCTTGAGGTGCTTCAGGTTCTTCTTTTTAGCTTGCAATCTGTGCTAGAGAAGGGTCTTCTCTTACCTGAGCTCTTCTCTTTCCCGCGGGCACACCCCTTGGCGGCCTTGCGCTCACACCAAGGTTGTTTTTTCCCACCTCATGTCGATTGGCCGGCCGCTAAGTGCATGGTCCGCTCTCAATGAGTGAAAAGAGAAACAAGGGGAGGTTGGACAAGCCCTTCTTTCTTGGGTTTCCTGTCACTCTTTAAAAACAGGATTAGGAATCGACACGCCCAAGTGGACTTGGGTTACGTGCGACCGCAACAAGCAAAAAAAAATTCTTGTGGTTCTTTCCTTGAGTGATACAGAACACTGCCAAAGCTCTGATACCAATGTAAGGTGCAGCGTGAATAGTGAACTTTGCTCAAGATGAGTGCTCCGAAGTGTGCTCAAGGGTTTCTTTTATTTACGGAAGGAAGAGCCTTCCGTTCCTTTAGTGAGAGTGCAAATGATCACAAACAAAGTGGCAAACACTTTGAATGAAGGAACTGAGATTGAGATATAGAGAGAGAAGAATACGACACCAGAATGTTGTCAAACCCTACGCCGAATGTAATGTGCAACGGAATGAATGTTGTATTTTCTCAAGATTAGTGATCCTTATTGCTCAAGGTTCCTTTTAGTTCTTAGGGAAGGAGAGAGCCTTCCGTCTATGGAGAGTGCTATGATCACGAACAAAGGGAGTGGATATTGTGCGTGCAAGTGAATGAGACTAAGAGAAGGAGAGAAAAGAGATACGACACCGAGAGGTTGTAAAACCCTCCTTCGAAGGACCCACTCTTGTCGGCGAGAGTGGTCTACTTTGATTGCACAAAGGTGTGATGAGCGGGCGGCGGTGTGTGCAAGTGAAAGAGCACGTGAGGAAGTG
Source organism: Adiantum capillus-veneris (assembly GCF_014529385.1). Classification (NCBI taxonomy): domain Eukaryota; kingdom Viridiplantae; phylum Streptophyta; class Polypodiopsida; order Polypodiales; family Pteridaceae; genus Adiantum; species Adiantum capillus-veneris. The sequence goes on along the minus strand of NC_140950.1, from coordinate 101,487,965 downwards.
CAATGTGTGTGCAGAGAGGGGTGGCGAAAGCCAGCAGGAGAGGAAGCGCTAGCAGAACGATGAGGGAGAGAGAGAGGGCTCACGTTTTTGGGGAAAACTCAATAAGTGAGTTTTGGGTTTTCCCACTTTTATTATAAGTGACCTTTAAAAAATGTGTCCAGGTTCAATATGAACCTAGACAAAGTATAAAAATGTACAAAAAGGGGTTATTTAGGCCTTTAACCCAACAACCTCCCACTTAAAGGCATAAAGGACGCCTTTAAGTTAACCAACTCCCACCAGCTGTATGCAATGCTCATGTTGAGCCTTAGCAAGACTCTTGGTGAGAACATGTGCAGGGTTATCCTGTGAGTGAATCTTAGTCAAGGTGACTAGACCATCCTCCAATACTTGCCGTATGAAGTGGTATCGCACATCAATGTGCTTTGTCTGTGCATGAAACATGGCATTCTTGGCCAAATAGACAGCACTTTGGCTATCACATCCCAAGACAGGAGTACTAGCAGGCATACCAAGCTCTTTGACAAGTCTGCCCAACCATATGGCCTCTTTAGAAGCCTCAGTGGCTGAAATATATTCAGTCTCAGTAGTACTCAATGCCACAATTTTCTGCAGTCGTGAACACCAAGAGACAGCACCACCAGCAATAGCAAACACATAGCCACTAGTGGACTTCCTGGTATCCAAGTCACCTGCCATATCTGCATCACAATAGCCCTGCAACTTCAGGTCACTTTTGCCATAGATTGTGTTGTCACAAAGTGATGACGTGGCGGGCAGCAGAAACCCTAATTTCTGCCAGAAACCCTAAAATTCCTGCAAACCCTAATTTCTGCCAAAAACCCTAATTTTTGAAAATCACGGAGGCTTTTTTTTTTGTGGAAAATGATGAGCGACACGAATTTTGCTTTTGCTTTTTTTATAAAAAAAGAGAAAAGATTCTCTAAGAGAGAGAGAACTGATGCTTTTGATTTTAAAAGCTTTTGGGGCTCTGCTTTTGGGCTTCCCTTGTAACCTTTAAATTAGTGGTGAGGGCCTCACTTCTCAGAGCATCTGGACGCAGAGTCTGAGAGTGAAACCCTAGCCACTCTCTTGTACTTTGATTTGATTAATACAAAAAGAAATCCCGAAAGGGGCGCCAGTCTTTGGGGCCAGTATCTCTAGGCACGGAACTCCGCCGGGCCAGTGCAAATCTATTGTGATCTGTGAATTGTTTTGAAGTGGTTATTTTTTTTTCCGAGAAAAAGATCCTTCTATTAGTTAATGAGAACTGCCAGTGATGGGGAGACTCTCCTAGTGAAAAAAAAGCAGCATATGTACAATGAGGCTAAATCAAGAAATGGGAGGAGGGAAGAGCCACACAGGTGGACAGTAGTGCCATCTGAGCACCCCCTGGACTATGGTGAAGAAAGGCCCAGGGCGCCAGAGTCCAATGAAAGCCTCGCGGTGCTCTCACATGCGGTCGGAGCTACCCTGTAGTCCCTCAAGCTGTCCTCTGAGAGTATGGATCAGCTCTAGCCAAAAGTCACGAACAGTCTCTGCTGGTGGTACAGGGCGAGCCCCAAAGATGCGAAAACAGCGGGCCCGCCAGATGAACCAAAGAGTCAGGCCACTGATGAGCTCCCGACACTCATCTCTCTCACTGCACCACTCCTGTGGAGTAAGCTCTGTAGCAGGATGGAGTGTCGGTCGCCCCCCCCTGCATCGCTATCATCCTGCTGGTGGAAGATAGCTCAAACTGGAGTGCCGGGCCCGTGAGGGTGGACCAAGCCGCTGCCCCCCAAGTGTACTGTCGAGCCGTGGAGAGGTCAGGCATCAGCCGAAGAACTCGTAGCCACACCTGCTGGGCCGAGGGACAGTCCCAAAGACAATGCCGCTGACTCTCCACCAACTGGTCACAGGCTGCACATGTGGTCGAGAGACCACTATGCACAAGCCGACTCCCTACTGCTGTGGCTCTGTGTGCAACCAGCCACTGAAACAAAGTGACGCGCCTCGGCTGTCTGGAGTCCCACAGCCTCTGCCAAAAGGCTGCCAAGAAATTGACTGAGGCCCTCCTCCTGCCAATGACGTGCTGCAGCGGGGGGGGCCTCTCTCTGTGCGGCAAGTATATGACGTCCAAGCCGAACAGTGTACTGAAAGAAAGGGACTCCTGGGCGGTCTACAGAAGAGAAGGGGTCCCTCCATAGCCACTCACCAGGATCCCACTGAACTCGTGCCAGTGGACAACACTCCCAAGCCCATAGCCTCCAGTGTCCAGTCTCAAGAGCTGCTGGGTCAGGGTCTATGACGCAAGTCATCCCACAGATGCCCACAACTCGAATCCTCTGGAAGCAGCACTCTGCTACTTGCGGGGCCTCTACTGCAACTCGCTGTAATCGTCCCTCACCCTGGAGCTCAAAGAACAAGGCCGGGACAGTCTCTGAGCAGGCTCTGACTGAAATGAGAACCTCCAGTCGAGTGAAGGCTCCCATCCACCTGGGTGCTCTCATGCCCTGCAGCTGGAGACCTTGCACCTCCTCTGACAAGCCTGTGAACTCTAGCCAGTCACCTAGAGAGCGCGCTGGACTTGCTGCCATGGGACCCCAAGAAACATGAGGCCGACTCCCAACCAAGTGGCCTCTCTGAGTGCTAACCATGGGGTTCCAGACGAGGGGCTGTCGTAGGCGCTCCTCCATGCACGTCGGCTGTCTCTTCTCTAGGCCACGCCGTAGGAGCTCCCAAGATCGAAGCAAACTCACAGAGAAGCGGTCCTCCAGTCTCCTGCTCAAACCAACTTGGCGCATCTCTGTAAAGATCCATCTGGTCGAAGGTTGCCAAGGGCCTCCTAACTGAGGCACCCTGGCACGAAGCCTCTGCAGCAAGAACTCCTTCCAGGGCTCCTCGCCTAGAAGAAGTCCTCTTACAACGAACTTCCCAAGGAGGGCTCTGCTCTGCTGTGCTGGATCAATGATCCCAAGCCCTCCCTGAGAACAAGGAAGTGTGATGACCGACCAAGCCACCTTGGCTCGGGCAACCTGAGTGTCACGACCTGACCAAAGGAAGTTCCTGATCAGCCTCTCTACCTGGCTGATACAAGAACTCGAGAAGATCCAGCACGAAGTGATGTACCACATAGTCGCCAACAGCACCTGATTGGCAACTACTACTCTGCCAGCCAGCGAAAGGCGTGCTGAGCTCCAATGTAACAGCTTTCTCCTGATGGACAGGAGAAGCGGAGCAATCTGCTGCTCGGGGGACAAGTTCAGGCTTATGGATAAGGGTAGCGCGAGGGGGGCAGCAGGGGACTGAGGCGGCAGCTGGGCTGGGGGCGAGCGGGCGGGCAGGGATAAGGGCAGCGCGAGGGGGGGCAGCAGGGGACTGAGGGCAGGCGGGGGGGGGGGGGGGCGGAAGGCAGCCAGCTGAGGAGGGTAGCGTGCGCGGGGGGGGGGGGCAGCGGCAGCGTTGGGGGGAGGGTGGGAGCGATGGGGTTAGCACAGCAGCAGCGAGCGCGTCCTCAACATCAGTACATATCCTAGCCTGGTCTTTTTGAAGTGGTTATTTGGTGCTGTCGCGGTTGATTCTTGACTTGGAGTGTCCAAGTCTGTTACAGTGGTATCAGAGCACGGCCGATTTCTCTTCTACGGGAAATCCGATCCTCGAATTTTTTTTTTCCGCGGCACCTATGGCTTCAGGCAATGATCAGTCGACTCCCTCTGCATCTGGAGATGCGGGCTGGGATCACAACGAAGATTCAGATAGAGAGTATGGCCCGCCTCGGCCTACTCAGGCGGAGCAAAGAGAGATGGAGCGTTGTCAATTGATTGGCGATGCAACAAAGATGATGCTCAATTTTGCCAAGGACCCGAAGATGGCAAAATATATGCCTCTTTGGAAGGTACAGATGGAGTGGCAAAGAACCACAACACCACTCCCGAAACCCGCTCTCAAGAAACCTTCTGCCTCTAAGAAATATACGGAGAAGGAACTATAGAACGTGGTTGATGCATGGATTGCTCAGCTTTTTGACGCGCAAAAGAAAGCCAAAAAGTACGGCAAAAAGCAGAAGAAAAGCACTGACTTTCCAGGGTTATTTGGGTCGTCAGTCGACTTTTGACAAGGCAAAGAAACAGAAGAAGCGTGTTCGATTTGAAGGAGTACCCAGTTCTTCTTCTTCTTCTTCTTCTTCTTCTGACAGTTCTTCTAGCTCTTTAGATTCGAGCGAAGAAGACAAAAAAGGTAAAAAAGCGAAGCAAGAAACAAAGCGTCGGAAAGGCAAGAAAAAGGCAAAGAAGGCTACATCTCGCCCAGAGATTGACAGTTCTACTGAGGACTCGTCTACAGACAGCTCAGGTTCCGATGACGGAAAGTTTTATGCGAACAAGAAGAATTTTTACAAAGCCAACCAGTATGACTTTCTCGAAGATAAAAGCAAGAAAGTCCGAGAGTTTAAGGAAGGTGGCCACTCGATCAAGTTTGATACTTTTTCAGGATACTCAGATGCTTCGAAGGCTTTGTCTTTTATACAACAAAGACGACGACAGGCCTGAGAGTTCGAGAGCAGCTGAGGAATGTGGCAGAAAAGGCAGATAGAAAAGCAGAACTGGTGCCACATGGCGTGGGACTTGAACCGAATAAAATGAATGAAAGTACAAACTTTGCCGCTTTTGGGGCAAAGTAAAGGATCAGGAAGCTCTTTTGAAGGAGCCAAGGCCAACTTCTTTTCACTTGGAATTGGAGGCTCGATTTGGAAATACGCCCAACAGACTAACGCCACAGGCGGTGGTAGTTCGACTGGAACCCGGATGGGATGTTGCCATGACACCGAGCATTGGCAAACTTTGTTTGCAATGACAGGGGTGTTCAGGGCACGCGAGTGACGTTCTACTCAGGATCCCTTGGTACCACAAGAACTACGCCGTGGTTGACTACCGGGCCGAGAAAGCAACTTTGATAAATGAAGGGCTTAGAGATTGTACTTGATGAACTTCAGTTTCTTACTCATTCTTTTGGAAGAGAACTGAACGATGGATAAAGGTTGAATATGTTTTGACCTGATCAAAAGAACGCCAAGATTTTTCTCCACACTCATGCCGATTGCATTTCAGAGGGCCTGAAGATCAAACCATTGATCTGATACTTGGAAGCACGCAACCGAATCGGCCACCTTACCGTGTGAGCCGAGTACAGAATGAAAAGATGATGAACCCAGTGAACGACCTCTTGGAAAAGGGTCTTGTCCAGCCTAGTACTTCACCGTATTGCTCTCCAGTGTTGTTGGTTTTGAAGAAAGACGGATCTTGGAGAATGTGCATCGATTATAGCACTCTCAAGGAAATCACCATCAAGAACAGATTTCCGATTCCTAGGATCGATGATATACTCGACAGGTTACAAGGATCCTCGTGCTTTAGCAGGATTGACTTAAAGAGTGGATATCATCAGATCAGGATAGTGCCGAGAGATGTCTACAAGACAACTTTTCGGACGACTTTTGGGTTATTTGAGTTTTTGGTAAGCCTTTTGGCTTAACCAATGCTCCTGCGACGTTTAACCGGATGATGGACATGATTTTTTCGAGAGTACAGGCTATTTGTTGGCACTTTCTTTGACGACATCATTGTTTTCTCCAAGAATGAGGCCGAACACAGAGATCATCTGCTTCAAGTCTTTCAGGCATTACGAGATCACATGTTAGTGATTAATGCAAAGAAAAGTGAATTTTTCCTACCAGAGATACATTTTTTTTGGGGGACATTGTGTCAGCAGGAGTGCAAATGGACCCGGCCAAGATAGAGACTATCCGTGATTGGCCCGATTTGAGGAATGTCCATGAAGTTAGAAGCTTCTTGGGACTGTGTTCGTACTATAGGTGGTTCATACGAAAGTTTGCAGAGGTTTCTTCCCCTTTGCATACCTTGACACAGAAAGGAGTATCTTTTTCGTGGGGACCCACAGAGGTGACTGTCTTTCGGACATTGAAAGAGAAATTGACTACAGGACCAGATTTGACTTTGTCGGACTTGCAGAAGTCATTTGAAGTGTATTGTGATGCTTGTGGTCGTAGTCTGGGTGCGGTCTTGATGCAAGAAGGCCATGTCATAGCTTACGAGAGCCGTTTGTTCTCTAGGCCGGAGATGACAGCACAGATCTATGAGAAAGAGCTTTTGGTGGTTATCCACGCTCTTACTCAGTTGCGGCATTACCTACTCGGAGAGGATTTTACTGTCTTTACAGACCATCAGAGTTTGCGCTACTTCTTGTCACAGAAGCAGCTTTAGGAAAAGCAGATGCGGTGGACGAACATCTTGTCATAGTTCCACTTCTAGATTGTCCATGTGTAGGGACAGAAGAATGTGGTGGCAGATGCTTTGTCTCGGAAACCGTTGGTTCTGGCTATTTCCGCGTTACATCATAGGAGCTTCGAGGATATGGTCGATCAGTATGCCACAGATACAGATTTTGCAGATATTTTCACACGGATACGGGATGGGGAGACAGTAGCGGGATACTCCCTTCGGGAAGGCTACTTGATGAAAAAGACTATGTTGTGCGTTACACAGCCGTTGAGGGAAAAGGTTATGACTGAATGCCACTGCCCACTTTTTACGGGTCACTGCGGCATTGCTACCACCATGAAAGGGGTAGAGAGATATTTCTTTTGGCCGAGACTCAAGAAGGACGTGGAACAGTTTGTGCGCAGTTGCTTGGTATGCCAGAAGGTCAAGTTTGACAGGCATAAGGCACAGGGATTGTTACAGCCTTTACCCATACCCACCCGCCCCTGGGAAAATATTGAAATGGATTTCATTTTTTTGATCTCCCGAGAACACAGAATGATCACGATGATTTTCCGATTACATGGCATGTCTGAGACGATTCTCTCCGGCAGAGACCCCAGATTTATGAGTTTGTTTTGGAAGGCAATTTGGGAGAACATTGGCACGCGGTTGCAGTTCTCGTCATCGTTCCACTTGCAGACTGACGGGCAATTTGAGATTGCCAATTCAGTGATTTTAGATTTATTGAAGTCTTGTATCTCAGATCAAAAGACTCAATGGGAAAAGAACTTACCTTTTGTGGAATTTGCCTACAATAACACGATACACTCTTCAACGGGGAAGACGCCATGTGAGATTGTTGAAAGTGCTGCGAAGGTTCCATCCTTTCTGAGCACGAAAGATTAGATATTTGAAGCGGATGAATATTCGCGAGATTTGGATACGGTTTTTGCCAAGGTTCGCGAGACTTTGTAGAAGTCTCAAGAACGACAGAAAAAGGCAGCGGATCGCCATCGTCGCGACTTGAATGTGAAGGAGGATGATTGGGTGCTCTTACTTTTGAGAAGGCACGCCTAAGAAAGAAAAAGGGAAAGGAGAGGCTTTTTCCAAAGCTTAGTATGTGATACTATGGACCTTTCCAGATCACTGACAAGATAAATGATGTCTCCTTCCGATTGGAACTGCCAGATACTTGGAGGATTCATAATTAATGCATTGCATGTGAGTCTCTTGAACTCTGTTAAGGGTGATGTGCCTGATGATGGGGAGCCTGATGAGCAATCCGCAGTGGAAGAAAACGAGGAGATCCTTGTTCCTGAACAGATTTTGGCACATAATGATACGAAGAAAGGTAAAGTCCGAAGGCGGTTCTTGGTTTAGTTCAAGAACTTTCCTGCATTTGATGCGAAGTGGATGGAGGAGGAGGACCTAGCAGATACTCCTCGGATTGTGAAACTTTACCTCGATGCTTTGGTTTAGCATAGTCTACTCCAAACGGAACCCAGAATTCAGCTTGGCCGGAGATCTGGTGCAGTGGGATGCACAAGAGGGGAGTTACTCCACTCCTTTGTCAACAGATGCCTCGATTTTGATACTAAAGTCACTGATGTCTCTTTTAGCTTCAGCCATGTTAAACCTGTCAAGTACTTTAGCAATGTACTTTTCTTGAGATAAGAAGAGCAATTTTAGCTTTCGATCTCTCTTGATTCTCATGCCCAAGATGTGCTCAGCATCACCTAAATCCTTCATTGCAAAAGCTGAATTCAGCTGACGTTTAAGAGCATCAATGGTAGACTTATGCTTCCCAGCAATCAACATATCATCTACATATAGCACAAGGATTATAGGACTTCCATCATTATCCTTCTTTGTATACAAACAATGGTCTGAATGGTTGCGTTTAAAGCTTTGAGACAGCATAAAAGTAAATCAAACTTTTTGTACCACTGACGTGATGACTGCTTCAAACCATACAGTGCCCTTCTTAGTTTGCATACAAGTTCCTTTCTATCAGGAACTACAAAACCATCAGGTTGCTTCATGTAGATATCTTCATCAATGTCACCATGAAGAAAAGCTGTTTTTACATCCATTTGGTTCAATTCTAAGTCAAGCACTACAGCGAGAGCAAAAAGGACACGCAATGTCGTAAGCTTTACAACAGGAGAAAAGATCTCTTGAAAGTCAATCCCCTCTTTTTGTGCATACCCTTTGGCAACTAACCTTGCTTTATACTTGGGCTTTCCATCAACACATTTGACCTTGTAAACCCATTTGTTAGGAAGAGCCTTTCTTCCTTTAGGCAATGACACAAGATCCCAAGTATTGTTTGCATGCAAAGATTTGATTTCCTCTTGCATCGCAAGCTCCCACTTACTGCTTAACTCACATGATTTTGCCTCTTTATATGTAAGAGGCTCACCCTCATCTGTCAACATAACATGATGCAAAGAGGGGTCAAAGCGCTGTATCAACCTTCTGACACGAGTAGACCTGCGTACCCAATGATCTACATTCTCAGGCACAGGTTCTACATCAGGAGGCAACTCATTTTCAGCATGCTCATGCTGCTGAAAATCATTTTCAGCCATGATAGGTGGCTGTTCATCCTCATTTGGAGCATCTAAATCATGTCCTACCTCTTCTGGCTCAAGGTTAACCGGCTTATTATCAATTTCAGCTTGCGGTAATGCATCTTGAGGCTCTTTTTCAACATCAATAGGTGGCAAGAGAGGCTGAAATTTGACCGATTTCTTGTCAATTTCATAAGATGTAGCATTTTTCAGCAATTTAGCCTCATTGAACACTACATCTCGGCTGCGTACAACCCTCTTAAACTGAGGCAACCATATCCTGCAGCCCATTTCACCCTCTTCCCCATAACCTAGGAAGAGTCCTTGGATGGACTTTGCATCTAGCTTTGTCCTCAAGTCATTACGAACATGGACAAAAGCCTCGCAGCCAAACACTCTCAAATGATCATAAGAGGCAAGTTTGCCAGACCAAACCTCCTCTGGAATGTCATTTTTCAGCGTACTGTTAGGAGAGTGATTGCATACATGAACTGCAGTTTTCAAAGCCTCTCCCCAAAACCCATGAGGGAGATTAGCCGTGGACAACATGCAACGCACTCTCTCACATAAAGTACGGTTATACCTCTCAGCCACACCATTAGAAGATGGATTATAAGGGGTTGTCAACTCCCTTTTAATCTCATATTCTTCGCAATAACGCTGAAATTCAGCAGACGTGTACTCCCCCCCATTGTCAGATCTCAGACATTTAAGCTTACTACCCTTTTGCGTGCTCACAAAAGCATGAAACCTCTTAAATGCATTAAATGTCTCACTCTTATTCTTTAACAAATATGCCCAGCCTTTCCTAGTGCAATCATCAATGAATGTAACAAAGTATAATGCACCACCAAAAGACTTAACAGGCATTGAACATACATCGGAGTGAATTAAATCAAGAGCATTAGCTTTGCGCGAGACACCAGAATAATAAGAAGACTTCTTTTGTTTACCATACAAACAGTCATTACAAAAATCTAACTTGGTGCCCTTTACATCAACCCTCTTCAAAGAGGAGAGCACATCAAGTCCCTTCTGGCTCATATGGCCAAGTCTTTTGTGCCACAACTCCAAATGAGAAGCAACTTCGGCCACTGCAAGAAACTTGCCAGGCAAAGCTTTGCCATGTAAATAGTACAATGTACCACTCTTGCATCCCTTGACAATGAGCATTGATCCCGTAAGCAACTTCCATGAACCCCCATCAAAAATGGTTGTATAACCCTGTGCATCCATCTGGCCAACAGACAATAGACTCTTCTTGATGCCTGGTACATACCTTACATCTTTAAGCATAAACTCTTGGCCATTGTTTAATGCCAAGCGCACAGTGCCCATTCCTTCAATGTCACAAGCATGGTTATCCCCAAGGTAAACCTTGCCATACTTGCCTGCATGATAAGAAGCAAAACACTCCACAGATAGAGTCACATGAAATGAGGCACCCGAGTCTACTATCCAAGACTGTGTAAGGCCATCATTTGCACTTAGCAATGCATCAATGACATCTCTACGTGGGATAAGCATGTGTTTTGCATTTGCTACAACAAAATCTGAGGGGCATGAAGCTGCAACCAAGATCTCCTCACTGTCGGATAACCCTGTGATAACCACACTAGAGGATACATTGATAGTCTCCGAATCCTTGGAGGAGGTACCTGCTGATTTTTCCCCTTTATTATCCTCTGTCTTCTTCTTCTCCCGTGATTTCTTCTTTCTTTCCTGCTCTTTCTTGAAATACCTGCAATCTGGCTTCTTATGGCCTTTTCTGCCACACTGGTAACAAGTCACATCCTTATCCCTAGACTTGCTTTTGCTCCTGTTTTGAGTCTTGGTACCTGTATTTTGCTTCTAACTTCTGCCTCTCGCATTGTAAGTAGAACTGCCACCTTTCCCACCACTAGTCTTGCGTCTAATTTCCTCATTTAAGATGGAGCCTCGCACTCCATCATATGTGAGGTTGGGGCTATTACTCAAAGAAACCACAAGCGTTTCCCAAGAGTCTGGTAAAGTCATCAACAAAAATATGGCTTTCAACTTGTCATCAAAAGGTTGAAGCCCAGTATCCTGTAGCTGACTCATAACACTAGTGAAAGCACTTAAGTGCTCAGAAGCCGACTTAGCTTCGTCAAGCATCATGTTCACCAGTTTGCGCATCAAATGCACCTGATTCACAGGGGTGGCATTCTCATAAGTAGCCTTCAACTTATGCCAAATTGCATGTGCACTGTCCAAGCCCTTTATGTCCACCAGAATGTCATCGGTCACAGCCATTTTGATATAGGCCTTTGCTCTCTTGTTGAGCTTGGCCCAATCCTCATCCGGCATATCCTCAGGCTTTACAGCCAAAAGGGCGTCCTCACAATCCTTGTGGAACAAAATCCCCTGCATCCTGTCCTGCCATAGGTCGAAACTTGTACCGTCAAATCGCTTGATTTCCATCAAGCTCTTGGCATCAGACGACGAGGAAGTAGAGGCCATTTGCACGGATAAAAATGTAGCAGAGTGTCTACACAAAATTTGAAAATTTCCAGTGATCACAATGTACCGCACGTTGCATGCAATGTGCTGAAAATTTCAGCAATTAACAAGTATCCCCAATGCGTACTTGCATAAACCCACAAAAGGCGTACATAAACCTCAATTTGTGTACATAAAAACAGTCCAATTCTGAATTTTCTACAAATTTACTGTTTTGGCGCATCAATTTGCATCAAATGGACCTGTTTTGAATGGGAAAAGCAAGGGGCATTCATGAGAATCGATTTAGAACACCTGCGTTTTGCTGTTTTGACCTGTAATTTTTTGGTTTTTACCTGTTTTGACCTAATTTCAGTCTGTTTTGGAAACCCTAATCACCCTAGGTGACACCGGAAGCAAGGGGCTTCGCGATGAAAGCGAAAATTTGACGCGAGAGAAGCCTTTCGCCTGTTGTCTAGCCACCTGCGCAAAGCTTCTGAAACCCTAATCTTGCTTTGATACCAGTTGATGAGCGCGCGGCGATGTGTGCAAGTGAAAGAGCACGCAAGAAAGTGCAGTGTGTGTGCAGAGAGGGGTTGCGAAAGCCAGCAGGAGAGGAAGCGCTAGCAGAACGATGAGGGAGAGAGAGAGGGCTCACGTTTTTGGGGAAAACTCAATAAGTGAGTTTTGGGTTTTCCCACTTTTATTATAAGCGACCTTCAAAAAATGTGTCCAATATTGAATCTGGACAAAGTATAAAAATGTACAAAAAGGGGTTATTTAGGCCTTTAACCCAACAAGGTGTACAATGCGTATGCAATGGACTGATGCAACTAGGACTATGCTGATGACGACGACGGTGATGACGACGACGACTTGATGGCTGAAATCTGGGATCTTCTATTGGCTGAGTTTCGTGGACTGTTTCGGGGCTGAAATGGACTGTTTTACTGCTGTCTTAAGGGCTGAAAATGACTGGTTTATTCGGGGGTCATGCTGATGGCAAAAATGTTGAGAGGCTATCTCTGTCAGGCTGCGTTTTAGGGTTGGTTTGCACTGTTGGAAACGCTGCAAGGCTGTGGTATCCATGCCGAGAAAAACGCTACAAAAAACACTGAAGGGGCAGGTTCTTGCTAGCGTTAGTAATTCCCTACATTGGCTGAAGTTGTTGATGTCAAAACGTTGAACAGAGAGGCTTGAGGGCGATAGGCTGAGGTGAGGAAACGCCAAGGTGATGGCTCTGCTGGCGATACTTGAAAACGCTAATGGTTGGAAACTTGCCCGGCGAGGATGGGGATCCAAAACGCTGGGGGGTACTGCTGAGAAGTTGCCTGTTGAGCGGGAAGCTCTTGCTGCCTCTTCTGCCAGAAAGTGCTAACTTGGGTTTGCTTATATATTAACTTAGCAAAATTGCCCTACCTATTTTTGTTGGAAAGTCACTTAAAAAGAATAAGTGAAAATAACAAAAAATAGGAAAATAAGCTAAATGCACTGGAAAATTGCCCTGATTGAACCTGCTGGATTCTGAAGGGAATACTGATAATCATGCTGTGTGCAACCGGAGGATATGCATCTATGCTAAGTGACTGGGCATGCACGGTCTACGAATAGACTCACAAAAGTGCCAGATCACTGCTAATCTAGACTTGACTGGACTGATTGAATCCTGTTGTGGTGTAGCTTGTCCACAGACACATAGGGTTGGGATGTGTCACGTGACATTCCCTCCTTTTCAAAGTGAGGTACTGGTACCGAACTGTATGGCGTCGAGGGAGATCGCCAATAGCATCCGGAATCCTGGAAGGGACTCTTCGTCGGCCCACTATGATGTGTGGGTCGTGCGGTACTTGAACTTTATAAAGGTCTGCAACGCTTGCTTCTTTGGGCCGCGCCGAAAGCGACACAAAGTCTTCTGTGGCTCAAAATTTTTCGTCTTCAAGAATCTCCATGGCTGAAAATTCTTGAAACCATCTTCAACACAAAACCATGAACATACCCATTCCATGTAAAGTGAAGGAAAAAAATCTTGTCTTCTCTAAAGACGGTGTATGCAATGTAGATGAACATAGAGACGGAGTGACAACCCGCTCATCAAACACATGCAAACAATGCGATCGAATCTTTTCTGTTTGATCGAAATCAATCAACTGTGGCAAATCACAATGGAAATGCGGGTACTGTGTCATGCCAAGGAAGAGACATGGAATGTGACTTCCTTACATACACTTTCAGCTTTTCATGAACAATCTGCATACATTCGTGCTTATCCATGAGAGAAACGTGCCCAACATACAATATGTCATGCCTAGGAAAAGGGATCACATAACGATGCTGACTAAAATACAGGAAACGATCACGAATGAAACACTCGAACAATGCGTACGTATCAATCATGCGAACACATAATACTTCATGTGAGGGTTCTTTGGACCAAGGCTAGAGAGCCAAGATCGCTTCTTCGGGATCTATCGAATCTTCTTGTGGGGATCTGTGGACCTCGACTTGAAAGCCAAGATCGATTCTTGGTGATTGATCGAATCTACAACGAGGTTAGCTTCGCTAGAAAAAGCATCAACTAACACATCATCCTTGTGAACAATCACATCTTCTTCATGCAACTCATCATGCTTGTGAGAAATCACATCTTGATCATGCAAATCATCATGCTTGTCATTGTCATCCAAATCATCATGCTTGTCTTTATCATCCAAATCATCATCATGTGTCTTTATCATCCAAATCATCATCATGCTTCACACAATCCTGCAAATCCTGTGTGTCATGCTGTGGAGAAAAAGAGATTGAGAGAATCTCCTTATCCCGAATCCTTTCAACCTTGTCCTGCATATTAGCAATGAGAGATGGAGCAGGAGCAATGTCCACTCCATGAAAGACAGTAGGAGAATCACTTTTGGCATTGAGAGTTAAAAGTGTTAGCCTCAAAATCAATGAGAGCGTTAGTCTCACGAAACCATCGAATGCCCAAAATTATATCACATCCTGAGAGAGGAGAAGCAACAAATCTTCTAGTGAAGGCAGTCTGTTGAATTGCAAACAACACATCAAGGCATTCCTCTGTGATGAGAGCGTACATACCGGGACGAAAGCCAGAGACCTCGATAGGAGATCTCGGGCTAACCTCGAGGCGGGCTCTCTCAACAAGAGAGGAACTGATCACATCATGCATACTACCTGGGTCAAACAATATGACAAAACGGTGCCCCGAACTACGATCATAACATTTAATGAGAGAATCATCAATGGGAGGGTCCTGAGAAACTTGGGGCACACTCGTGTTATCATTCATTGCATTGACAGATGTAGTGGGTGCTGTGGGTTCTTTAGATTCATTCGATTCAAGCTTAGGACATGTTCTTTTTATGTAACCCTTAATGTGACAATGAAAACAACGACCTTCCTTAGAATAAGTGCTTTGTTCTTCCGACGTGATGTATCCTCCTACAATTCCTTGTGCTACCTTTTCATCTGGAGTAAGCTTAGGTTTAGCAATTGTGTTAGCCTTACCCTTAGATTCATTGGAAGAATTCTTTGATGAGATACTGTTGGTAGATTGGTTAGAAGAGTTATCATTCTTATTATTCTTATCGTTCTGAGGGTTCTGAGAAGTTGCGAGGTACTTGTGGAAGTCTTTTTCTCCTAAGGCTTTCCCTTGTTGTGCTTCATCTCCTGTGCGAGAGCAATCGCTACCGCCTTGTTGAGATCGATTGGATCGAGTACCTCGACATCGTACTTGATATACTCGTCCAATCCAAAGAGAAAAGCCTCTTTGCGCTCATCATCCGACATGCGTAATTGGGTACCTAGCTGCAAAACACGATTAGAAAAAGACATAACCAGCATACCATTTTGCTTGAGAGCGCGCCAATCGTCCTTCAATCGTGCAAGGTACTAAGGTGGCATAAACCACGCCTTGAGCTTGTCTTGGAAATCAGCCCAACTAAAAGAGAGGGGCGTGAAATCGTCGGCTGCCTCTAGGTGCGCGGCTAGCTGTGCCTCTTGCCATGCGTGGTACCAATTAATGGCATCACCGGCAAGGTATATAGATGCCGTCAAAACTTTGCTATTTCCCGTCTTCTTAGTTGTCGCAAAATAAGCATTAAATTGATGCAACCAAGAATGAATAACTGTAGCATCATCTTACCGTCATACGTACTAAAAGTTAACTTTTTTGTGACTAGATGGTTGGAATCCGCATCGTGGCTTGCACCACTTGAGGAACTCCCACGATCTTTGGGTGGTTCGGTCTTTGAGGCTAGTGCTTGTCGAAGCAATTCTTGAGTGCGTAGCTCTCGTTGAGCTTCACGCTCGGTCTCCAAAGCCAATCTATGAGCGACATGATCGGCCTCCAAAGCTGCGCTTCTTGCCGCCTCTTCCGTCTTTCTTAGTTGTTTCCGTTCATTGTGTTCGTTGCGCTCGCGTTCTAAAGCAAGTCGATTGTCTTCTTGTTTTGTGGCAAGTTTTGCGTTTCTTTCATCGCGCTCATGTTCCTGAGCAAGGCGCTCATGTTCCTGAGGAAGGCGATTTGCTTATTGTCTATCCATCATGGCCATCATCTGCTTGACCATTGCCTCCATAGGGTTTGGTGCACTTGGTGGCGTAGATGGCGAAGGCGGAGGGTTTGGTGTACTTGGTGGCGTAGAAGGCGGAGGGTTGAAGAAATCATCTCCGGGTGGGGACGAGTCTTCGTCGCCTCTCTCATGCTCATCACCTGTATGCGAAGTATCCATTCCGCTTCGGGTGATGACCATGCACTATGATCTTGGGTTCTTAAGCTCGCGAGGAACTTGGGTTCTTGAGGGTCTTGAGGTTCTTGAGGTCCTTGATTCGTGAGAGTCTAGGGTTCTTGAGGTTCTTGAGTCTTGAGGGTCTTGGGTTGTTCGGGTTCTTGAGGTTTTCCTTCGCTTGCAAATCGCGTTGGAGAAGGATCTTCTCTTCACCCGAGTTCTACTCCTTTCTGCGGGCACACCCCTTGGCGGCCTTGCGCTCACACCAAGGTTGCTTTTTCCCGCCTCACATCGATTGGCCGGCCGCTAAGTGCACTGTCCGCTCTCAACGAGTGAAAAGAGACACAAGGGGGGGCTGGACAAGCCTTTCTTTCTTGGGATTCGTGTCCCTCTTCAACAAAACACGACTAGGAATCGACACGCCAAAGCGATATTGGGTTCGTGCGACCGCAACAAGCAAAAAAAATTCTTGTGGTTCTTTCCTTGAGTAATGCAGAACCCTTCCAAAGCTCTGATACCAATGTAATGTGCAGCGGAATGAATGTTGTATTTTCTCAAGATTAGTGATCCTTATTAGGTTCCTTTTAGTTCTTAGGGAAGGAGAGAGCCTTCCATCAATGGAGAGTGCTATGATCACGAACAAAGGGAGTGGATATTGTGCATGCAAGTGAATGAGACTGAGAGGAGAGAAAAGAGATACGACACCGAGAGGTTGTAAAACCCTCCTCCGAAGGCCCCACTCTCCTCGGCGAGTGGTCCACTTTGATTGCACAAAGGTGTACAATGCGTATGCAATGGACTGATGCAACTGGGACTATGCCGATGACGAGGACGGTGATGACGACGACGACTTGATGGCTGAAATCTGGGATCTTCTATTGGCTGAGTTTCGTGGACTGTTTTGGGGCTGAAATGGACTGTTTTACTGCTGTCTTAAGGGCTGAAAATGGACTGTTTTACTGCTGACGTATGCAATGGACTCATGCAACTGGGACTATGTCGATGACGACGACGGTGATGACGACGACGACTTGATGGCTGAAATCTGGGATCTTCTATTGGCTGAGTTTCGTGGACTGTTTCGGGGCTGAAATGGACTGTTTTACTGCTGTCTTAAGGGCTGAAAATGACTGGTTTATTCGGGGGTCATGCTGATGGCAAAAACGCTGAGAGGCTATCTCTGTCAGGTTGCGTTTTAGGGCTGGTTTGCACTTGCTCGAAACGCTGCAAGGCTGTGGTATCCATGCTGAGAAAAACACTACAAAAAACGCTGAAGGGGCAGGTTCTTGCTAGCGTAAGTAATTCCTGCATTGGCTGAAGTTGCTATGTCAAAACGATGAACAGAGAGGCTTGAGGGCGATAGGTTGAGGTGAGGAAACGCCAAGGTAATGGCTTTGCTGGCGATACTTGAAAACGCTAATGGTTGGAAACTTGCCCGGCGAGGATGGGGATCCAAAACGCTGGGGGGTTACTGCTGAGAAGTTGCCTGTTGAGCGGGAAGCTCCTGTTGCCTCTTCTGCCAGAAAGTGCTAACTTGGGTTTGCTTATATATTAACTTAGCAAAATTGCCCTGCCTACTGTTATTGGAAAGTCACTTAAAAATAATAAGTGAAAATAACCAAAAATAGGAAAATAGGCTAAATGCACTGGAAAATTCTCTTGACTGAACCTGATGGATTCTAAAGGGAATACTGATGATTATGTTGTGTGCAACCGGAGGATATTCATCTATGCTAAGTGACTGGGCATGCACGGTCTACGAATAGACTCACAAAAGTGCCAGATCACTGCTAATCTAGACTTGATTGGACTGAATGAACCCTGCTGTGGTGTAGCTTGTCCACGGACACATAGGGTTTGGATGTGTCATGTGACACCGAAGGCCCCACTCTCTATGGTGAGAGCGGTCTACTATTGATTGCGCAAATCTCTACAATGTAATGGACTTGCCGACGATGTCGACGACGACGAGACGGGCTGAAAACTAAAAACTCTAAGGGCTGAAATCTGCAAATCTTGTATCTGCTGAATTCCGACTCTATGCCAGTGATGACGACGACACGACGACGATGCGCTAAAAACGCAGATGCGGGCTGAATTTGCAAACTTTGGCCGATCTAACCGTGCGGCGAGGATCTGCTGCGGGAAGGTGAGATCTGCGAGGTTTGCAGGCTATTCTGCGGTGTATATATGGTGAAAACACGCTGACGCAAAGGCTGAATCTGTCGCCAAGGAACTGCAAAACGCTAGGTGATCTGCAACTCCAAAAACGCTAGGACTGATTCTGATCTGTTGCAAAACGTTATTGAATCCGCTATCGCCAGGTTGGTCTGCAACTGCTCAACGCTAGGCTTCTTTTGCTAGTGATGAGAAACGCTGGCCGGTCTTTGGTGGCCGACAACGGTAGGTCTTCTTGCCGGTCTTGCTAAGGTACACTTCAACTGTGGTCTCCTTCTTCTTCTGCCAGAAATCCCTAGCGCTAGCTTTTCTTATATACTGCCTTAGTCAAATTGCCCTACCCAGTTTCCCATCAAAGTCACTTAATAATAATAAGTGAAAAAGGACTAAAATAGGGAAAATAGGTTTTTTGTATTATAAAATGCTCCTGATGAAATTTGATGGTACTGTTGATGATCATGCTGTGTGCAACCTGATGATATGCACGGTCTGCGAACAGACTCACAAAAGTGCCAGAACACTTCCTAAGCTAGGCTGACTGAACCCTTGTCATGAAGTAGCTTCTCCATATGCACATAGGGTTAGATGTGCTCGTGACATCCCCTCTGTAGCCTTCAAAAATCTTGGAAATCTCATCCAACGACTGACTTTCAAGGTTGGCTCTGACCGAGCGAGTTAAATGTGACCGGAACGGACGGCCAAATGTTGCCTCATATGGAGTTTGATCAATGGCAGAGGAAAAAGAGTTGTTCAAAATAGCCTGAACCAATGGGAGATAGAGCTCCCAATGAGACTGCTGATCATGCACATATGACTTTAAAACATCAAAAGCCAACTGATTGTAATCTCTGTCTGATCGTCTGACTGTGGATGAAAAGCCGATGAAAAATTCAACTTAGTGTCAAAATTTTCAAAGAGCGCGCGCCAAAAATTGGATGTGAACTTAACATCCCTATCTGAAACAATCGATTTTGGCAAACCACAGAGGGGGTACCAATGCTTGATGAACAACCGTGCTACATCTTATGCGGTGATTGTGGCTTACAAGGAATCAACATGCAAAACTTGTTGAAATGATCAACAATTGTCAAACATTGAGTGTTCTTTGAATGCAAACTAGGTGGAAGGTTAGTCACAAAATCCATGGAAATATCTTGGAAAGGTTCATGGGGAATAGGCCGTGGAAGCAAGAGGCCTTGTTGCTTACCCCGATGAGCTTTTACCTTTTGACAAATAGTGCACTGTGTGACATCACGGAACACATCTTTTCGCATTTTAGGCCAATAAAAGAATCTTTCTATTTTTTCCAAAGTGGTGTTCATTCCTCTGTGCCCACCCGTGAGAGAGTCGTGTGCATCATGCAATATGGTTGTCCTAAGAGAGGGCAACACACATAGACGTTGACGAAAATACAACAAACCATCACGAATGAGATAGTTGCTTGGCCCTTGGGAAGCAATAGCCTGCAACCATTGCTTACCAAACTCAGAATTCGCATACTGGTTCTTGATGTTGTTGAAAGACACACCTTGAAGAGAAAATGTGGATCTTGACTCAAGAGCTAGTATCTGTCCTTTGCGACTTAACGTATCTGCAACAGGGTTAGCTTTTCCACGCACATACTCAATCAAACCTCCAAATTGCTCAAAAAAATGTGATCACCGTGCTTGGCGATCACTCCAATGTGCACTAGGCACAAATTAGAGCCACTTGAGGAGGGCTTGGTGATCTGTGTGAACTGGAAACTCTCTACCATATAGAAAATGCTTCCAATGCTTAAGAGAGTGAATGACAAACAAAAGTTCTTTATCATAAACTAAATAGTTCTTTTCTGCACTATTGAGCTTCCAACTAAGGAAAGCTACTTGACGACGATGCTGCTGAAGCACAGCGCCTATGGCGACATTGCTCGCATCCGCCCATACCTCAAAGGGGTCATCCTAAGAGGCAAGGATAAGACACGTCGCTTCTGTCACCGAAACCTTGAGAGCTGCGAAAGCCTTAATGGCTGCCTCCGGTAAATCCACGCGCTGTCGGCGAGTTTTTACCCCTTTCAAAACATCTGTCATAGGTGTGGCAATGCGTGCAAAATTCCCTATGTGCAAACTATATGCTTGACATAGACCAAGAAAAGGACGCATATCATATGCAGTTTTGGGCAAATCCCAATTACGTTTTGACATGGATATAATGGATGTTAGTTGGAAACAAGCAAACCGGAACACCTCTAGAACACCTCTATAATGATGTCACCCAAGAGCGTTGAAAGAGCACTAAAAGCTTTCGGAAATCCCTTCGAAACACCACAAGTCCAACAAGAGTAGTTCCCTTTGGAATTTACTGTCCGTTGCCCACCCATGAGACTATGTGACATAGGAGCAAAACCCTACCAAAGCATGGATTTACAGCACACGCTGACCAATGCATATGAAGACAAGGGCCTCCCCTTTCACCATTGAACATCACAAACCCACAACTTCAACATCAATTCCACAATTCATAGATACACGCCCTCCCAATCTATATGCACACAATTTGCCACTAGGCTGCCATAGCCATAACCCTGCAGAGAACTAGTCGTAACCTGAAGAGCACAACTTTAATTGGGGCACAAAGCTGAAGTTGACCAAATTTGAATCTACACGTCGCTACATGCAAAATTGATGCGAACAGGGAGCTGTCCTGACACGACTACACGTAGAGTAGGCAAGGTGGGGGCAAAAACTGCAACAAAAACCATCAAGGAGGCACAACGAGCTCAAACCTGCAATTTTCTTTAGTTTGGATGAACTTTTTTAAGTTTGTACATGAGTTTTAGTTATATACAAGTTTCACTTCAAAAAACTCACTCACGCGCACTTACAGTAGCCCGACAGCTGTCACTAGACTAGTGACTTGCAGTGCATGTACATGTGCTTGCTTAAGCAAGATAAAAACCCCACAAAAAGAAATCCCACACACACTTTTGACATCGTGTGTCATGTCCATATGTACAAATTAAAAAAAAAACGGGGTTCTCAAAATGCACGCAACAATGTACCTGTTTCTGTTGCACGCGGAGGCGCGACGTCCCTGCAAAATACATAAAATAACACGCTACAAACAATAAATCAATAGATCTTTATACCTGCACAATCGTATAAGCGTAAACGCCATAGCAAATTTGATATGAGAGAGGCAGAGAGCGAGACAGAGTAAACGAGTGTGTGTGTCATTTGACACATCCAACCCTATGTGTCCGTGGACATCTACTTCATGACCAGGGTTTAGTTCAGTCCAGTCAGTCTAGATTAGGAAGTGTTCTGACACTTTTGTGAGTCTGTTCACAGACCGTGCATGGCCAGACACTTAGATTAGATGCATATCCTTTGGTTGCACACAGCATGACCGCATGACCATCAGATTATCATCAGAACCCATCAGGAGCATTTTCCAGTGTATAAAACCTATTTTCCCTATTTTAGCCATTTTTCACTTATTAATTGAAGTGGCTTTTGTTGGGAAACTGGGTAGGGTAATTTGCATAAGACAATATATAAGAAAACCAGCGCTAGCATTATCTTGCAGAAGAGGCAAGAGTGCACAGGCAAGCCACTTTCAGCAGGCATCTCTCTAACTCTCTCTCAAGTAAGAACCACACCCAAAGACTTCAGCGTTTTCAGCCCTTAAGCCCTGGCAGCAGTAGCGTTTTTTGAAGGCAGCAGATCAGCGATTAAAGACCCCTCAGATCAGCGTTTTACAACAGCATGAACCAGCGTTTTTACATACAACAGATCCAGTGTTTTTCAAGCAGCACTTCAGCGTTTTGAATCCATCAAGCCAGCGTTTTTTAAAGCCTGCTGCCATAGCGATTTCAGCCCCCAATAGCTAGCGTTTTCAGCCTGGACAAGCAGCGTTTTTGAGCCAGTGGAGACCAGCGATTCAGCCAGCGTTTTACAACCAGCAAGGGCAGCGTTTTGCACAGCAGAATTCAGCAGAAGAAGAACAATTCCGAAGATAGTATTTTCAGCCGCAGCCGTCACCGTTCTAGTTGTCATTGTTGTCTACAGACTTAGATCCACATTGCATTATAGCCTCGCAATTTGCATCAGCATCTTGTACCGGATTTGTGCAATCAATTGTCACAAACGGGAGCGCATAACAATATAAAATATACTCGGATAAATAGAATTTATCACTTAATACTGAAGCCAAAGGGTATAGAGAGAAATAAATAGAGAGAGAGAGAGAGAGAGAGAGAGAGAGAGAGAGAGAGAGAGAGAGAGAAGATCGACACAGTACTGGGGACCAGAAGATGGGCTGGTCCCCCCCCCTTATAGAGTATTCTTTATTAGGGAGAATCTTTTTACAAGCACAAGAACCGGAGAAAACCCCTCCGTTCTAAATCTTTGACTCGATGGTCATTCCTTCTTGTAAGGGAAATCTGAGAGACAAGCTCTCAATCCCTTTTCCGTCTGTACTCGGAGTTGAGACTCCGCAGACAATTTCCGAATTCCGTTTCCGGAATTCCCAAGCGTAGGCCGAAGCCTTCTCACTTCTCCTTCGCGATGAAGTACCTGCAAACACACACCCAAACACACGACAACAATTCGTATGGCGAATCCACAATAGGTACCTGTCGCTCTTGCGCGAGAAAAGCTACTTCCGTGCTTCGTAGTCTCGCGATCTCCCGCGTCTTCTGGCGGCATAGTCTTCTCTTGCTGGCGCTGGTAACCTCCCTTCAGTGAGGGCATGTGGTGCTTTTATAGCTCCTTCACCCCAGCACGAATAGCTGCTCGCGGAGAGATCTCGACCGTTTTTTTTTTTTTTTTCTTTTGTTCTACCCGAAATAGGGAGAGAGAATTCACTGGCTGGTTTTGTTGCTTTATTTTCTAAGTGGCTGCCCACTTACTAAGTGGAGGGCCGGCATATTTTTTAAAATTGGTCTCAACCTGCCCAAAAACTCAATAAAACCTTATAAGTTAAAAACAATGCTTTCACAGCACTTACTAGGCGTCCCTGGATGCAACCACATGCACGAATGCAATGCAAACATATATTCCTCGCGGGAAAGCGTTTGCTCTTCCCGGAAAACTCGTTAAAATATCCGCTTTTTAAGAAAAGCTTCTCAGAACCCATCTTTATTCTTGTGCTTGCGTCTTTACGCGTATTCCTCTCTCCAGTTCGGATTTCCTCTAGACTATGGATATCCCCTTTCTGATGCACCCATCACCCACCTTGTGACGCATCAAGAATACCCATCACCTAGTCCTTTCCTACCGAACTTACGGTACAATCCCCTTCATGATGCTCTATGTCACCCATCCTATGACGCATCAGAGATGTCCGTTCCCGGATGGTCGGATACTTCTTTCCGATGCTCCCTGTCACCCATCCGATGTGACGCATCAGAAGTATCCGTTCTTGGTGGCCTTACAGATATTCCCGTTCTCAGTGCTCCCATCATTACTTTGAATGACGCACTAGGAATACTCTGTACTCAGATGTCTCCAGTGAGAAAAACCCTCTCACTTAAAATTCCAATAATTCATTTAGAATTATTTTCTTGGTGTTCCAAGCGAGAAAACCCTCTCACTTATAAATCCAATAATTCATTTAGAATTATTTTTCTGTCAGATAAAGCCAATTTAGCAACATCAATATCATGGACCGCTCTCGCCATCAAGAGTGGGGCCCTTGGAGGAGGGTTTGAGAACTTGTCTGGTGTCGTATTCTTCTCTCTCTATCTCTCAATCTCAGCACCTTCATTCACAATGTTTACCACTTTGTTTGTGTCCATTGTATTCTCTCACTAAAGGAACGGAAGGCTCTCCCTTCCGTAAGTAAAAGGAACCCTTGAGCATAGTTCGGAGTACTTATCTTAAGCAAAGTTCAACATTCACTTCCGCTGCACCTTACAGTGTGCAAGCGCACCTCCTAGAGCGGAGTGCTATACCGGCACAGCAAGAGAGAAGAGAGAAGAGGGGAGAAGAAAGACACAGGCGCTGGGTGCAATCTCCCCCCGTTTAAGAATGAGCATTTCCCTCTTGCACGTATTTTATTTATAGATTCTTCAATGCTCAAAATGAACACACATTGACCGGCCGACACAAATACTATAGCTCCTAATGAGCACTCGAGTAATAGATGTACATATCCCATATCCATAACATACTCCGGGGTTGAAAAAGCAACTACCCTCAGTTGCGAGATACATAAGTGGTGGAGTCGAGTGCGAGGTGCAAAACTTTTGAGTACATGCCTGCATAGCACAATGAGTAACTAAAAACCAAAAGAGTAACAATGATTAGTAGGAAGCAATTTAAAAGTGCAAAAAATGTAGAACATGTGTATGGGGTGATGGGAGTGCAAAAAATGAAGTAAATGTGCATGGGTCCGGAGTGCAACCTTGCTTAGAATTTTTGTTCCAAATAGACCTCCATCTGTCCAGCTTTCTATACTAATTCATCATATCCTGTCATATCAATCCATACCAAATGTGGTGGGCCAGTTCCACATATAATGTAACCACAGAGAGTCCTGCCGTACCAAGCGTAGGCACTCTAATACACATGTATCGACATCCATAAATTTCCATGAAAATATTGCAAAGCGGAGAGTCCTGCCTCACAAGGCGTAGGCATTCTAAGACATGTGTCAATAACCATAAGTTTTCATAATTGTGGAGCGGAGAGTCTTGCCCTCTTCAAACGTAGGAGCTCTAACATGTGTAAAATTGTTTCATTGCCATTCAGTCTAACCGATAAGATCCTTGCCATAACAATGTACAATGTGTCAACTAGTGTGCTGAGAGAAATTTCAAATCACTAGAATGAAAATAGTGTTGCTTATGTAGGAAGCTGATTAATACAAACTGCAGGTGCAATCAATAGCATAGACCTCTCTCGCCATCACAATGTTTATCTGTAAGGTGCAGCGGAATGAATGTTGAACTTTGCTCAAGATGAGTGCTCCGAACTGTGCTCAAAGGTTCCTTTTACTTACGGAAGGGAGAGCCTTCCGTTCCTTTAGTGAGAGAGTGCAATGGACACAAACAAAGTGAATGGACACTCTGAATGGAAGTGCATGAGACTGAGAGATAGAGAAGAGAATACGACACCAGGGACGTTGTAAAACCCTCCTCCGAAGGGCCCACTCTCTATGGCGAGAGCGGTCTACTTATGATTGCACAAATCTCTGCAATGCTTGGACTTGCTGACAATGTCGACGACGAGACGGATTGAAAACTGAAAACGCTAAGGGCTGAAATCTGCAAATCTTTATCTGCTGAATCTATGTCGATGACGATGTCGATGGCGACGATGCGACGATGACGTGTTGAAAACGCAGATGCTCGAATCTGCCTGTAAACTTTGCGGGACCTGATCGTGCGGCGAGGAGCTGCTGCGGGAAGGTGAGATCTGCGAGCTTCGGGGGTTCTTCTGCGAGTGCTAAAGGCTGAAAACTGAAAACGCTGATGCTTGTGGGGATTCCGTCGCGACGATCTGAAAAATGCTGAAAATGGTCAGGCTGTGGAGAATCTGCTAACGCTGGGAAGTCTGCTTGGTCTGCTATTGCCAGGAATCTGCAAGAGCAAAAACGCTGGCTGATCTGGTTCAAAATGGCCAGCCCTCTACTGTGATGCAAAAACGCTAGGCCTCTTGGGGGTTCTGCTGAGAAGTTGCTTGTCGAGCGAGTGCTCCTGCTGCCTCTTCTGCCAGAAAAGTGCTAGCGCTAGGTTTGCTTATGTACAAACTCAGCAAAATCGCCCTACCTACTTCCCAACAAAAGTCACTTAAAAATAATAAGTGAAAAATGTCAAAAATAGGACTATTTTTTGTAAAAATCTGATGATCATGCTGTGTGTAACCAGAGGATATGTATCTACACTAAGTGATTGGGCATGCACGGTCTACGAATAGACTCACAAAAGTGCCAAATCACTTCTAATCTAGACTGACTTGACTGACTGAACCCTGATCATGCTGTAGCTTGTCCACGGGCACATAAGGTTGGATGTGTCACGTGACATCCCCTCCTTTTCAAAGTGGGGTACTGGTACCGAACTGTATGGCGTCGAGGGAGATGGCCAACAACATCCGGAATCCTCGAAAGGACTCTTTGCCGGCCCACTCTGAGGTGTGGATCGTGCGATACTTGAAATTCATAAAGGTCTGCAACGCTTGCTTCTTTGGGCCGCGCCGAAAGCGACACAAAGTCTTCTGTAGCTCCTTCAATGCTTCGACTTCGTCTAGAGTCATGCTTCTTTCTTCTTCAAGAATCTCCGAGGCTGAAAATTCCTGAAACCACTTCCAACACTGTTAGGTGCAACGGAATGAATGTTTGCACTTTGCTCAAGATGAGTGCTCCGAATTGTGCTCAAGGTTCTTTTTATTCTTATGGAAGGGAGAGCCTTCCGTTCTTAATGAGAGAATGCTATGATCACAAACAAAGTGAATGGACACTGTGCGTGCAAGTGTATGACACTGAGAGATAGAGAGAGAAGAGAGATACGACACCAGAGACGTTGTAAAACCCTCCTCCGAGGGTCCCACTCTCATCGGCGAGAGTGGTCTACTTATGATTACACAATCTGGTACAAATGGTATGCATGAGACTGAGGCAAGTCTAGGCTATGTCGGCGATGACGACGGTGAGGACGAGACCGACCTAAGGGCTGAAATCTGAAATCTTTCTACTGCTGTCCAAAAACGCTGTGGGCTGAAATCTGCGTCTAGTCCAAAAACGCTGATTTGGGGGCTGTTTTCTGTGGGTCTTTGTCGCTGAAAATCTGCAGGTTTAGGGCTGAAAACTGATGATCTTCAAGGCTGAAAACTGAGGTCTTTCTGGGGCTGAATCTGCTACCTTTTTGGGGCTGGTTCTTGTTGGTCTTTAGGGCTGCAAATCACTGCTTGTGCCGGATCTGCAAGGCTGAGGTTGACACCAAAAACACTGGGCTGTTGTAAACCAAAAACGCTAGGGATGCTGTAAACCAAAAACGCTAGCTTCTCTGTGATTTCCGGCGATGAAAGACGATGCTAATGCAAGCGCTAGTGACTGAGGATGGCTGGCGATGTTCCTTGTTGAAAACGCTAGGCAATGGGAAATCTGCTGCTTCGAGGGAACCACTAAGGCTTGGTCTTGCTGAGAATTGGTCTGCTGAGCTTGGCTCCTGTTGCCTCTTCTGCCATTTAGTGCTAATTTTGGTTTTCTTATATATTTTCTTACCCAAATTGCCCTACCTACTTTTGTTGGAAAGTCACTTAAATTAATAAGTGAAA
Organism: Adiantum capillus-veneris; assembly: GCF_014529385.1. NCBI lineage: Eukaryota > Viridiplantae > Streptophyta > Polypodiopsida > Polypodiales > Pteridaceae > Adiantum > Adiantum capillus-veneris. Next base: position 101,460,489 of record NC_140950.1, on the reverse strand, counting down.
AATGCCAAAAATAGGTAAAATAGGCTAAATGCACTGGAAAATTCCCCTGATGGAATTTGATGGATTCTGATGGGAATACTAATGATCATGTTGTGTGCAACCAGAGGATATGTATCTACACTAAGTGACTGGGCATGCACGGTCTACGAATAGACTCACAAAAGTGCCAAATCACTTCTAATCTAGACTGACTTGACTGACTGAACCCTAATCATGCTGTAGCTTGTCCACGGGCACATAGAGTTGGATGTGTCACGTGACATCCCGTCCTTTTCAAAGCGAGGTAATGGTACTGAACTGTATGGCGTCGAGGGAGATCACCAACAACATCCGGAATCCTGGAAGGGACTCTTTGCCGGCCCACTCTGATGTGTCGGTCGTGCGGTACTTGAACTTCATAAAGGTCTGCAATGCTTGCTTCTTTGGGCCGCGCCGAAAGCGACACAAAGTCTCTTGTGGCTCCTTCAATGCTTCAGCTTCGTCGAGAGTCATGCTTCTTTCTTCTTCAAGAATCTCCATGGTTGAAAATTCCTGAAACCACTTCCAACACAAAAACATGAACATAGCTATTCCATGTAGTGAGTGGAAAAAATTTTGTCTTTCTCAAAGACTGTGCATGCAATGTAGATGAACAAATAGACGGAGGGAGAAACCGTTCACCACACACATGCAAACAATGAGATCGAATCTTTTTCTTCTGATCTAAAGCAATCAACTGTGGCAATTCACAACGGAAATGCCCATGCTTGGTGCTCATACTTTCATGTGCTCTTTGTACAACTGTGTCGTGCCAAGGAAGAGACATGGAATGTGACTTCCTTGAATACATGCTTTTCAGCTCTTCATGAACAATCCACATACATTCGTGCTCATTCATGAGTGAAACGTGCTCAATGTACAATGTCATGCCTAGTAAAAGGGATCACATAAGGACGCTGACTAAAGTACAGGAAACGATCACGAATGAAACACTCTAACAATGCGTGCGTATCAATCATGCGAACACATAATACTTCCTGTGTGGGTTCTTTGGATCTAGGCTCGAGAGCCAAGATCGCTTCTTCTTTACGGGGTTCTTTGGACCTTGACTCAAGAGCCAAGATCGATCCGTCGTGATTCGGAGGAGGGCATTTACAACGTCTCTGGTGTCGTATCTCTCTTCTCTCTCTATCTCTCAGTCTCATCCACTTGCAGGCACAGTGTCCATTCACTTTGTTTGTGATCATAGCATTCTCTCATTAAGAACGGAAGGCTCTCCCTTCCATAAGAATAAAAGGAACCTTGAGCACAATTCGGAGCACTCATCTTGAGCAAAGCGCAACCATTCATTCCGTTGCACCAAACATTGGTATCAGAGCTTTGACAATGTTCTGTATCACTCAAGGAAAGAACCACAAGAATCACAAGAATTTTTTTTGCTTGTTGTGGTCGCACGAACCTAAGGCTCGAGAGCCAAGATCGATCCGTCGTGATTGATCCGTCGTGATTTGTTGCTTGGAGGGAACCACCAAGGCTTGGTCTTGCTGAGAAGTGGCCTGCTGAGCTTGGCTCGTGTTGCCTCTTCTGCCATTTAGTGCTAACTTTGGTTTGCTTATATATTTTCTTACCCAAATTGTCCTACCTACTTTTGTTGGAAAGTCACTTAAATTAATAAGTGAAAAATGCCAAAAATAGGTAAAATAGACTAAATGCACTGGAAAATTTCCCTGATGGAATCTAATGGATTCTGATGGGAATACTGATGATCATGCTATGTTGAACCAGAGGATATGCATCTACACTAAGTGACTGGGCATGCACGGTCTACGAATAGACTCACAAAAGTGCCATATCACTTCTAATCTAGACTGACTTGATTGATTGAACCCTGATCATGTTGTAGCTTGTCCACGGACACATAGGGTTGGATGTGTCACGTGACAAACACAAAAACATGAACATACACATTACATGTAAAGTGAATGGAAAAAATCTAATCTTCCTAAAAGATTGTGCATGCAGTGTAGATCTTTATCTGCTGAATTCTAACTCTTTGTCGATGACGATGTTGAAGGGACGACGACGCGTTGAAAATGCAGATGCTGGAATCTGCGTTTTCTGGGCTGAATCTGTAAACTTTGCGGCATCTGAATGTGTGGCGAGGATCTGCTGCGGGAAGGTGAGATCTGCGAGGTTCGGGGGTTCTTCTGCGAGTGCTAAAGGCTGAAAACTGAAAACGTTGATGCTTGTGGGGGTTCCGTCGCGAAGATCTGCAAAAACGCTGAAGTGCCTTGCAGATGCAAAAACGCTAGGATTGAAAATGGTCAGGCTGTGGAGAATCTGCTGACGCTGGGGAGTCTGCTTGGTCTGCTATCGCCAAGAATCTGCAAGAGCAAAAACACTGGCTGATCTGGTCCAAAAACGCCAGCTCTCTACTGTGATGCAAAAACGCTAGGCCTCTTGGGGGTTTAGCTGAGAAGTTGCCTGTTGAGCGAGTACTCCTGTCGCCTCTTCTGCCAGAAAGTGCAAGCGCTAGGTTTGCTTATATACAAACTTAGCAAAATTGCCCTACCTACTTCCCAACAAAAGTCACTTAAAAATAATAAGTGAAAAATGTCAAAAATAGGAAAAATAGGTCTATGCATTGTAAAAATGCTCTTGATGGGTTCTGATGGAAATCTGATGATCATGTTGTGTGCAACCAGAGGATATGCATCTAATCTAAGTGTCTGGACATGCACGGTCTGCGAACAGACTCACAAAAGTGTCAAATCACTTCCTATCCTAGACTGACTTGACTGAACTGAACCCTGGTAATGCTGTAGCTTGTCCACGGATACATAGGGTTGGATGTGTCACGTGACATTATCCACTCTGTTTGTGATCACTTGCACTCTCTCATTATAAAGGCAGGGAAGGCTCTCCCTTGCGTAAGTAAAAGGAACCTTGAGCACAGTTCGGAGCACTCATCTTGAGCAAAGTTCAACATTCACTTCCGCTGCACCTAACATTGGTATCAGAGCTTTGGCAGTGTTCTGTATCACTCAAGGAAAGAATCACATATTTTTTTTTTGCTTGTTGAGGTCGCACGTAACCCAAGTCCTCTTGGGCGTGTCAATTCCTAATCGTGTTTTTGAAGAGTGACAAGAAACCCAAGAAAGAAGGGCTTGTCCAGCCTTCCCTTATGCCTCTTTTCACTCATTGAGAGCAGACCGTGCACTAAGCGGCCGGCCAATCGGCGTGAGGTGGGAAAAAGCAACCTTGATGTGAGCGCAAGGCCGCCAAGGGGTGCGCCCGTGGAAAAGAGAAGAGCCCGGGTGAAGAGAAGATCCTTCTCTAACACAGATTGCAAGCTAAAGAAGAACCTCAAGAACCTCAAGAACTCAAGAACTCAAGAACTTCAAGACCCTGAAGAACCCAAGAACCCAAGACCCACAAGAACCCAAGTTACTCGTGAACTTAAGAACCCACGACTTTAGTGGATTGTCATCACCCGAAGCGGAATGGATACTTCGCATGGAGGTGGTGAGCATGGAAGAGGCGAAGAAGAAGTTTCTCCACCAGGAGGTTTTTTCGACCCTCCCTCTTCCTCATCTACGCCAAGGATTGCACTAACTCCTATGGAGGCTTTCGACAAGATGATGATAGACAAGAAGTTAGAACGCGAAGCAAGAAAAGCAGAAAGACAGACAGAACACAAAGAAAGAATGACAGCCATAGAGCGTAAATGCAAAGAAAAAATGGCAGTCATAGAGCGTGAGCTCGAGCAACTACGCTTGGCGGCCGCAGAAAGAAAAACAGAATTGGATCATGAGCAAGTTGTTCATTCTTCATCTCTCATTCCTAATGTGTAGGCGAAGATTGAAAAGAATCGGGAGAAGGAGACTCTCTCAGTCTCTTCTTCTCCAAAGCATGACACATAGGATTTGCATGATGAATTGCTTGATAATGATAAGCATGATGATTTGGATGATAATAATAAGCATGATGATTTGCATGATCAAGATGTGATTTCTCACGAGCATGATGATTGTTCAGAAGAATGATGGGTTAGTTGATGCTTTTTCTAGTCAAGCGAACCTCATTGCAGGTTCGATCAATCACCAAGAACCGATCTTGGCTCTCGAGTCGAGGTCCACAGAACCCCCACAAGAAGATTCGTTCGATCACGAAGAACCGATCTTGGCTCTTGAGTCGAGGTCCACAGACCACCCCCAGGACGTACTATGTGTTCGTATGATTAGTCAGCAGACAATGTTCGAGTGTTGCATTTGTGATGCTTTTCTGTATTTTAGTCACCGTCCTTATGTGATGCCTTTTTAATAGGCATGAATTGTACGCTGAACACGATTCACTCATGAATGAGCACGGATGTATGCGATACTCTCATGAAAAGATGAAATGTTTGCACCCAAGGAATTCACATTCCATGTCTCTTCCTTGGCATGACAGAGTATCAGAAAGAGCACAAGAAGGATTGAGCATCAAGCATCAGCATTTCCATTGTGTTTTGCCACAGTTGATTGATATAGATAAAAAAGACAAGATTCGACCCCATTGTTTGCGTGTGTTTGATGAACGGTTTGACACTCCGTCACTTTGTTCATCTGCATTGTATGGACAATTTTTTCGAGAGACTAGATTTTTTTCCAGTTACCTTGCATGGAATGGGTATATTCATGTTTTTGTGTTGGAAGTGGTTTCAGGAATTTTCATCATCGGAGATTCTTGAAGAAGGTAGATGCATGACTCTAGACGAAGTTGAAGCATTGAAGGAGCCTCAGAAGACTTTGTGTCGCTTTCGGCGCAGCCCAAAGAAGCAAGTGTTGCATCGGTTTCGACATGGTTCAAAGAAGCAAGTGAGACAATACTTTTTGAAGTTCAAAGATCGAGGAACCCACGAAGCAGTGTGGGTCGACGAAGAGTTTTTCAAAGATTACCCAGAGTTGTTGGCAGACTACAAGGAAGCCATGCAGCTCGGTACTAGTACCTCACTTTAAAAAGGAGGGGATGTCACGTGCACATCTAACCCTATGTACATGTGGACAAGCTACTTCATGACAAGGGTTCTGTTAGCCTAGCTTAGGAAGTGTTCTGGCACTTTTGTGAGTCTGTTCGCGGATCGTGCATGCCAGGCACTTAGAGTAGATGCATATCCTCTGGTTGCACACATCATGATCATCAGCATTACCGTTAGAATCCATCAGGAGCATTTTCTTGTGCATAAAACCTATTTTTCCTATTTTAGCCATTTTTCACTTATTATTTTTAAGTGACTTTTGTTGGGAACTGGGTAGGGCAAATGAACTAAGCAAATATAAAAGAAAACCTAGCGCTAGTGCAATCTGACAGAAGAGGAAGAAGTGCACAGACAAGCTTCTTGCAACAGGCATCTCTCTCGCTCTCTCTCTCTCTCTCTCTCTCTCTCTCTCTCTCAAGCAAGAACACCTGCAGATCCTGGCGTTTTCACCAAGCAAAGCCCAGCGTTTTTCGGTATCATCTCCATCGCCAAGCAGCCCTCAGATCAGCGTTTTAAAGACCAGCCAAATCAGCCAATTGGGACAGTATTTGCAGCAGTTGGACAACGTTTATCAAGCCTGCTTGAAAGCGTTTTTCCCTGCAGCAATTCAGTGTTTGGATAGCAGCATACCAGTGTTTTCTTAGCAGCATAAGACAGCAGCAACTTTAGCATTTTTCAGCAGTATAGACAGCAGCAAATTCAGCGTTTTCAGCAGATACGTCGTCGTCGCTGCACTTGTCGTCACCGTCGTCTCCAAACTTAGATCCACATTGCATCATAGCCTCACGAATTGCATCAGTATCTTGTACCAGATTTGTGCAATCAATAGCATAGACCTCTCTCGCCATATAGAGAGAGGGGCCCTTGGAGGAGGGTTTGATAACTTGTCTGGTGTCGTATTCTTCCCTCTCTATCTCTCAGTCTCAGCACCTTCATTCACAGTGTTTATCCACTCTGTTTGTGATCACTTGCACTCTCTCATTAAAGGCACGGAAGGCTCTTCCTTACGTAAGTAAAAGGAACCTTGAGCACAGTTCGGAGCACTCATCTTGAGCAAAGTTCAACATTCACTTCTGCTGCACCTTACACTGTGGGCCCACCAGGGAGAGAGAAGGGATCTAGTCTCCTACGTCTGAGGAGGAGTGGAGGAGGGATCCGGAGATGAGGATGTGGGTCCTACCGGTGAGAGAGGAGGGACGGGAGGCAGAGGTGGAGGCGGAGCGGCAATGTCTGAGGGAGGAGGTGGAGGAACTGAAGTGAACGGAGCCTCCTCAAGTCGGCCGTGTTGAAGGGGTCAAAACGGTTCCCAATCGGAACCTAGTGCTGCTGAGCGCGTCTCTGTCGACGGCGGCGACCACGCACTTGCTGCCAATCGTCAGCTGTTTGAGCGCTGGTCTCAGTCGAGGTACCAGCATGTGTGTCTGGCTCCTAAGCATGCTCAGCCTCGGGAGGCTGCGCATGCGTTGTGGATCGAGGTCTCTTGTGAGGACATGCCTTTGCCAAATGGCTCATCTGTCTGCAAATGAAACACTGATTCGGGAGGCCCGAATACTCTACGCTCTGACAGAACCAAGCTCCACTCACCCGAGGTAGTAGGATGACCTTCGGGAGAGTGTGGGTGTCCCGAACCAGAACACGTACTGAGGGGATGCCGGCCACCTTGGTTGCTACAGAGGCTGTCGTGTGAGGTATCTTCAGGACAGTCCCAATCTTTGAGCCTATCCTTGACAAGAGTGGCAGGTACTCCCTCCTCAAACCGGGAAAGTAGACAGAGATAGGAAGGTCTGCCTCCTCTACCAGAACATCTGTAGCTGGATCGAAACCATGCCTCCACTGTCCAGAGTGGGTTCCAACTGCTCGGATGGCCAAGGGGCTCAGTGCGATGACCTTGGACGTCATCTCGAAGGTCTCGAACTCTTATCTGATAGTAGCCGCGTCCGAGGAAGTGAACATCCAAGATCTTGCCCACCTCTTCGAGAAGGCGGGCCTGGAGAAGATCACGCACCACTCCTCTGTTGGGTCTGGTGCCGAGAATCTTGCAGATGACGGAAGTCACCTAAAGGCGTTCCACCTCTGCTGCGAGGCTCGCTTGCTTTGTCGGCAAAAGAGCAAGTCGGATGGTGGGTTCTGTAGGGTTGGGCGAGGGGGCTTCTTAAGAGTCCCTCTGAGGTGGAGCATGAGCCTCCATCAGCAGCGAGCGAGAGCTTTTGTGGATATGCTTGGAGCTTTTGCAAGGAGATTAAGGCTTAGTCAATATCTGCTAAGAAAAAAGAGGATTTTGACATAGCCCAAGTGTCCTAAAGTTGGGTTAGTATGTGCTTCATATAAAAAAGCATTCTGTGAGGTAGCATCTTAGGTATTCATAAACGATTCCTATAGTGAAGTTGCTTGTCTTCTAGAATTTAATGTGAAGGCTTGGATACATTCTCACTGCTAGGATTGTAATAAGCTTCTAATATTCTACATCCTTAACAATAGCGTCCATGACCTTGTTCTGAATAGGATTGTTGGCCATTGAAATAATTCCCACAAAAGCTTTGCGACTAAGGCTTTTGTTACAGCATTATCCTTACCTAGTCCGATTTTAATATCAAAAACATACTCTTGTGGCAATTCTATCGATCTTCATTGTCTAATATTGAGGTTAGGTTGGGTGAAGATCCAATTTATTCGATGAGTTACCATTTGAAATTTCAACCAAGGAGGTAATGTTTCCAAAGCTTGAGAGCATGTATAACTGTGAGTAATTCCAAGTCATGAGTGGCATAGTTAACCTCATGTATCTTGAGCTTTCAAGAAGTGTAAACTACAACTCTTCCCTCTAATCTCAAAACACCTCGTAAAGGCAAGATTATTCGCGTATGTCACTACCTCAAGATTTTGGGTGAAGTCTTAAAGTTTGAGAATAAGGCTGGAGATCAAATACTCCATCATGCCTACCTTGCCGATGGATTCTGGCATTTTTCGTCAGTAAATCGGTTAGTGATGCTGTTTTGAGAGCACAGTCCTTTACAAATGACCTCTACTATCATCTGATTCCTAGGAATCCTGACTTCGCTTTGTAAAGTATTCCACAAAATCTTCGATTTCTCAGGATCAACTGATACTCCTTTAAGTGAAATGACAAAGCCTAGATACGTGACTTTAGGAGTGAAAAATGTACGTAGAATCTCTGATAATAATTTTCAAACATGAGCTTCACACTCTTCTTTTGATTTACAGTAGACCAAGATATCACCAAAGAATATGAAGACAAAGTTGTCTAAGAATTCTCGCAAAATATCTTGCATCAATTAAAAGTTACAGAAGCGTTTGGAAGACCAAAAGGTGGCCATAGCGAGTGGTAATGGCGATTTTGGGGATATCAATCTCCTGAATCCGGATTCGATAATAGCCTGAGCGAAAATCAATCTTTGTGAACATGTAGTCGATCAAGCATCCTAGCCTTACATACGAAGCTAATTATTCAACTTACTTAAGACAAAATAATCAAACAGCATTGCAAACAAGAGAACTCAATAGACAATCTTTTAACATGAGTTTGAAGTCGTGGAATAAAGACAAGAAAGGATAGTCATTCAAAAAAATCATGAAAAACGTTCGTTGATTAAATTTATTTTCAATGTTTCTTCTTTTGTAATGTTCAAGAAAAGTATCAATAAATTTAATAAAAGTGGGGAGATTAAAAAAGCCCTTAGCTTAGTAACTCACTGATTTGTTGCTTAGAACTGCAGAGCTTTTGATATTTTTACTCGAGCCTTGATCTTGGCTGAGTATGCCCATTAGCTCCTAAGTGTGCTACAAACTCAGTTCATTGGTTTTACACAGTATGTTTTGATCATGAACTCACTCTATACGAACTTGCATCTACTCTTGGCACTGATGATGTGAGGAGGGATGTCATAGCTGTTGGCTAAGGTGATAGTTTTATTCTCTGTGTTTGGACAAGTAGCGAAGTTAGAGGCGCATATTGTCAAGTTTTCAAGTTTTCATATTGCCTCTTCTAGGTAGGTACGTAGTAGTTTTTCTTTTCAGTCTTTAGCTTATATGAAGGATACGTCCTTGTAATGTCTTATTCTTGTTTCTTTAAAGTTGAATATTTGTTTCCAATTTTCAGTCAAGAAGTAAGCTTCTTTAACGTGAAAAGGCTTTTAGAAAAGGCTTACATAAGCCTTTACTAAAGGCATTTTCAAGTGAATACTGGTTTGTTTTTATGTATGCTTGTTAAGTAACAATTAAATGATTTAGTGTTTTCTTTATCTTTTGTTGTGTCCCTTGCTTTTGTATATGTTTAAGCTTCTCATCCTTCGTAAGTTCAGACTGTTCTGACCTTATGGAGGTAACATATCTTTTTGAACGTTTTTTCTACTACAAGTTGTGAACTCTATTTCTGAAAACAGTTGAGAACCTCCATTGCAATGCAGAGTGGCAGTTCTCGTCCAGTACTGCCCATGGACATTTGGAACCTTCTTGATGAGTTTGCTGGAGTTCCTCCTGGCCCAAGTGCTAGATCCAGGTAAATAGTTGTGTAAGAGGTTTAAAAGACTAATTCATTTACAAGGTCATCAAGAGTGTTCCTTGATCTTATTGATTTTTCAGGTCCAGTGAATCCCTTGCGTATGAGGTCAATGCTATGGACAGGCTTTTCACAGACTGGTTATGGTTAACAAGCAGAAGTAGAGAGCGAGAAGAAAAGCCTCCTGAGCGTGTAGATACGGCGGCAGTGCTACGCAAGTGTCGCAAAGTGGTTTACAAGCCCTCTTCATCATTGTGGGGCAAGGCTAAAGCAGACGCAGACCAATCAGAATGCCCTGTATGCCTCGAAAAATTAGTTGCAAAAGATAAGCTGTTTATGCTACCTTGTAAGCACCAGTTTCATGTAGACTGCTTGACTCCTTGGATCAAACGCAACCATGCATGCTGCCCATGTTGCAGGGCAGATATTCGACGGGGCCCCAAGAAGAATGAAAGGGCAAGCGCAGCCATCAATGATGGGAACCCCATTATGAATTTTCGACAAAGGCGGACTGGTCGGGGCATTGATCTCAGAGGAGAAGGTAGTACTGCAGGTAGGAATGTTGTCGTTCAAAATAGTATCACAAGAAGTTCCAGTATGGGTGAGGAGGACGTTGATGCTTGGGAGGGGCTACATGAGTACATAATGGCAGCACTTGCGGAAGTGGATGCTGAGCTGAATCGCTTTATGCGCTAGTCTCTGTGCTCGCTCTTTCTTTTAGCAAGTTTGTGTACATAGATCTTAAAGAGATCCGAAGCTTTAAGATCGTGAAGAACCAAATGCTTACGTTACATAGCAACTGATTCTTGCAAAATTTCCATGCAATGATTCTTTGGTGATCCTCCAGAGGCCGAAATTTGATCGTCTAGACGGTGCAAAGCAAGCTAGCCCGGTGTGATGTACATGGTTGATAACCGGCAAGATTTGAAGGATTGCCTGTGGAAATCTAATAGACAAGTGAATCTTCAAAAAGCATTGGAAAAGCAGGATACATATAGTATGAAAAAGCTTAAAATTCTGATCATTTATACAATGCGGGTGGATTTAAGAGGAAATTTTCTCTAGTGGTATTACTTTTTTCTTCTCAAAAAGCTTTCCACAAGATTTAGATGATTTAGAAACGCATTATTAGTGATAGTTTCTTTTGGGGGTAGACCTTTGATCATGTCTTTGTTTCAAGAAAAGCCAGCTGCAGCATTGGTACTGGGAGAAGACACCCTTTTTGACGAAAGGATTCTCAGGGTTTCTCTATGTTGCACTTTCGCAGTCGGAACAGTCCTTACCTTGATTCTGCAGGGGGTGTCTTTGACTTTCTTTTTGCCTTGGTCCTGCAGGGGGTGTCTTTGACTTTCTTTTTGCCTTTCAAGCATTGCTATTTTTCATTCCAAGCATTTTATCACCTTACTAATTACGTCGGTTTAACTTTTGTAGCTTCAACACACAAACACACATACAGATTGTCGCTATTGCAGAGTTCTAATTTTCCCCGCACATGCTAAAACATTGAGAGTAATTTGGAAATCTGCTAATTTCTTGGCGTATGCAGTTGCCATGATATCAAAACTTTTTCAATTGGATAGACTTTGATTTTCTGCAATGTTGTTTGGGAACTAGCCCTTGAGATCAAATCGGACAAAGGGCTCTTGGCTTGAAATTGGTTAATTTTAAGCAGTTTGCAAGCATAATAATCAATTACTGTCCGGGTATGGTATTTTTGGGATGTAAAAAGGGGTGTCTACTATTCTTTGCAGTGTACTTTAACAGAAGGACTAAGTTTTAGTATTGGTCCTATGATTTGGAAGATAATCAGCTTTGGTCGTCAGTAGGTTGGTTGGTTAATTAAATTGCCAATAGAGAGGTAGTGTGTTCGGCTCTTTATCCTCCGAGCATTAATTCTCGTCTTAACTAATTTAACAGGATATTACATTGTTCTTGAATTTGATAGGTTCAACTCACATGTACTGGTCCATTGTGATTGAACATGTGCTAACTGGCAACGGCTACTAAGATTGAGAATTGACCAGTGAAGAGTACAATCCAACCTTTGAGGTTTGATATCCTTATGCTATTGTAATATCAAAAAAAAAAAAAGAGAGGCTTTAGATAGATCATTTTTTTGCCACCTCATTTCCTATTTGTTATTGTTTGGCTTCACCAACCCACCAACGTCTTGGAGAGACTTGGTCCATGTCATCCCTTTGGCCATTTTTTCACTAGGAGACTTGAGATCCTTTATATTACCAGAGCTATTTGTGAAGTTCTTTTTTATGTCTATTCAATACCTAAAGATTCCTTGTCTTAGATGCTCACCAACTCTATTTACCCTAATTGGCACAATATCAAGTCTGTCGTTGTGAACGTTGAGTGCGTGTACCTATTAAGCGAAGTACAACCATCCACTCTTGCTATCTTATCTTGTACTTTGAGTAAGGATCTATCACATAAGCCCCATCTTTTAGAGCTTGATTGCCAAATTTCAAGGCCTCAAATATGGTTAGGATTAGCTCTTTGGCTTTAAGAGCCAAAACTTTCTCTCACCCTCATTACTTTTATTTGACACTTGATCCCTTGAGCTTGTAGCTGGTTCAAGTTGAGCTACGGGTAGTATGATCACGTCTAGATCATTCTCTCTCATTAAGTTCACTCTCATGATTTCACCCTCATGGCGTAGATAGATATTTTGGACATCCACGAGTAGTTGCACCTTAGTCGCATTTTGGCGGTTCCTAGCATGACCTCGCATTTGGTATCCTTACAAAAAAATCATGGCAAAAATGTGTTCATAGTCTATACCATATTTTGTCACCACTATGCACTCAAGAAATCCTAGAGGTTACTCTAGATGGTGTTTAGTTAAATGTATCATTGTGTGCATTATCCTTAAAGCTCTTTTCCCCCCTCCATTTCCACATTTTCTTTATGCAATCTTTTGATTTAGACGTAATACATTTTTTTGCTCGTAGCATGGCCGAATTGTTTTAGGATCTATAGATACGATGTATAGGTATACGTGGTGTATAATTTATGAGGATTTGTAGACTTGCATATCATATAATATTATAATCATTATTTATAGGAGTGTTGATGTTTCTCTCTCTCTCTCTCTCTCTCTCTCTCTCTCTCTCTCTCTCTCTCTCTCTCACACACACACACACACACACACACACACACAAGCGAAAGGGGATGTTCACATATTAAATTGTTCTTTACAAAGGAAGACACATAGCTGTATAACGCATCATTGGGAATTTTCTCTAACCACATTCTGAAGTAATTATACACCCTGAAGATGCCTGCTAGCCTAACTTTGTGTGAATCGCCTTCTAAGATCATGGCTAGGTAGCTGCAAATGTGCACGCATGTGTGTGTGTGTGTGTGTGTGTGTGTGTGTGTGTGAGTGTGTGTGTGTGTGTGTGAGAGAGAGAGAGAGAGAGAGAGAGAGAGAGAGAGAGAGAGAGAGATATCAGAGGGGCACTGCTCAATGAGAGGAATAGAGTAGAAAGAGGTTGTGTGTTTATGAGAGAGAGCTGATCAACAAGAAGAAGAGAGCATAGAGAGGTTGTGTGCTAGTCTAAGTTTGTTCACTTATGTGCATGGCTAGGTAGTGGATATACTTGATGCATTATGTGTATGCATTGTAGGGGGCTCTGCTAATGCCATGGATAGGCTCAGGTTGGCCTTATTTCTCTACTTGTTGTTGTTTGAGAAAAAAAAGACATTCTTTAAAAAAAAAAATCACTTTGTATTAACAAAAGTAAAAGAAAATGTTTTCGTAATCGTTTTTCAATTAAAGCTTGAACTTAGACACAGTGCAACCCCAAGTCATTACTGCACTCAAACTTGGTCTACTTATATCAACATAGCCTACCATAATGCTCACAAATCTCCCCATTTCTACCCTAGCCCACTTACTCTGCCAAGATCCATTATAACATCATCTTCACCCTTACAAAATTCTACGTTTGAGGATCCAAAAAACCACGGAGGTAACCACATGTAAAAAATTATATAGAGCTTGGTCTACTAACATAACTAGGTGAACATGAGATTGAGAGTGAAGGAAATCAAGCATCAATAATTTTCAACATTGACTCTTCACTCTCTTTTCCTCTCTCTGTGTATGTGTGTGCACATTAGGAGAAACTTGGATCAATTTTGGGCCCTGTAAGAAACGCCAACTCAGCATAGAGAGAGGTAATTCTGAAAAATACAAAAGTAGTTTTTTGGAATTCTATTTCTCATAGTACATACGTAAAATTTTGCTCGATCACTTAAATGCATGCTCATACAAAATGCTTTTCGAGAGCCCAATTGAAGTGTACACAAAAATCCATGTTTGTGAATCTTAATGAATGATGTGATGTGCGATGAGAGAAATTACATAAAAGATCTTTTCAAAATACAAAAAGAATAATACGGATGCATCCTCAAGGGCCTCTATTTGCTTGGTACTGACCTCATCAGGCCCTATGCTTAAAAATGCTATATCTTGAGCTAGAGACGTCAGATTTCAACGTTTTAAAGTGCTATCCTAAGGTTTTTGAACGTTTTGAATGCAACCGTGGGCTTTAAAATGCTATATCTTAAGCGTAGGGCATCATGAGGTTAGAACCAAGCGAACAAAGATCCCAAAGACCCGTCAAGGACCTCTATTCGCTTGGTTCTGACTCCTTTATAGTCTTAAATAGTACATATCAATCGCTATTAAGTATGATCCGTTCAAATTTGAATTGCGAGTACCTCATAAAAAGGTGATTGATGTTTGTGTGGGATGCACAGGTACAAGTACTTCACTTTATAAGATAGCAACATCGGGTCATAAAAAGACGTTCGACGCTTGTGCAAGATGTCACTATCAAACGTCTTACTTTCAGATGATAGTGACAATTTCATCAAAATGGTTCACAGACATTTTCTAAATGAGGAAAAAGGATTTTTCTACGTAACGTTAGCCTTCTTCCTATTGGCTAAGGAGCATTCTCTCACTAGAGCTAAAAGGCCCGAAAATGAGTCCATTTCTTTTCTAATGTGCACGCACTGCGCGCATGTGTGTGTGTGTGTGTGTGTGTGTGAGAGAGAGAGAGAGAGAGAGAGAGAGAGAGAGAGAGAGAGAGAGAGAGAGAGGTAAGGAAATGCAAACTTGTAGACCCTACATAATGGGAGATAAGAGTTGTAACTTGGTGGGTGGCACCAAAATGAATCAAAGTTCACAAAAATTTAAAGCTAAATGTGATTTCAAGAAGGAAATTGGAAGATCCTATCATCATTTCAGCACCTCAACACACAAAAATGAAGTGGGAGATCCATGCATGTCTTTGGAGCATGAATTTTCATACCAAGAAAAAAATTTTGTCCTTAAAAGTGATGACTCATTCTTCATCATTATCTTAATAGCCTTACGAATTCTTTGGTGATGAATGATGATATAAGAGAGTGACATTGAATCATGATAGCCTTGATCATGCTATGGTGATGATTGAAGAGTTCAAACAACAAGCGTAAATAGTAAGTTATGACAACTTATAACAATCCAAATTACGATAATGCCATAAATTGCTAAAGCATGTCAATCTTTGAGAGATGATGTACTAAACTCACCCATAGATGCTTAAGCTTATCTCGCCCTCTGCACTTTGCACCTTCACTATGATCTAGCTTAGCTCTCACTCCCTTTCATTTGAGACATGGCATTGGGTCATTTGAGAAGCATTCTCCTTGTCTCATACTGTGCCCCTTCGCAGTGATCTAGTTTAGCTCTTGCTCCCTTTGAAATGTGGCATAGCATTGGGTCATTTGGGAAGTGTTCCCAAATGACCCAAGTGTTCCCCTTGCAAGTTCAATACTCTTATACTTAAGAGCTCGGCTCTTATCACATTTGAGCTTGCTTCCCTCAAATTTTCAACCTCTTAGCTACTTCATGGATGCTCAATTGCCATCCTCATGTCCACACTCCTCAAGAATCGAGTTATTGATCAACTTAGCATAGAGCATTTTACATGCCTAATTTTGTCCCATGGGTCACATTATAACCTTTAAGACGATAATACTCTCTCTCTCTCTCTCTCTTTCTCTCTCTCTCTCTCTCTCATTTGAGTAATCGATCTTGAGTTTGACTTGTTCAATTGATCTCTAAGATCTCCCTCCCATTTAAGAAATAGATCTTAAGTTTCACTTAGATGAAACTCTAAGGTCTCTTAAGATTTTTCTACAGCATTAAAAATTCTCCTCATGGGTGCATGCATGCGTGACACACACACACACACACACACACACACACACACACACACACACACACACACACACACACACACACACACACACACACACACACACACGGACACACGGTCACTTCATCTAACACTTACTGCTACATCCAACACACACACACACATACATTCTGGCAATGTATTTTTACTTTGGTTCCCCTAAAAACTCTTGGTTTGGCACTTCATTGGGATGTGGTTGCTCTAGCACCTCATATGGAGGTGATTTTGATTGTGCTTCGAATCACTTTATCTGGCTAGGTATAGTTACATCCAAATATATACACTCGTTTTAAATTGAGTTGTTGAGTTAACTGATGCCTTGTGGGAGATTACCTTGGTCTTTACTATGTACCTCCCTTAATGATAATTCCTTGGGGGGTCCACCTCTATGTATGTAAGTATACCATGAGAGTTCAACAGGAGGAGTTTTTTAATTCAAAAATTTTGGGTAAATTTACATAAATATATTTTTAAATAAGGGGTTTTTTTATTGCACTTTGGAAAAAACCCCGTAAGTTCATAAAGAAAGAGGGGTTGTTTTATTAGTTCAAGATTCACAAATAAGGGGTTTTTTAAATACCCTTTGAACACACGTTGTATAGATGGTTTACATATAGTGAACCCCCCAAGGATAATTCCTAACTTTTGCTATGCTAAATACAATGGATAAGTATAGTTATCTACCATAAAATTTTATCTGGTAAACTCCTCACCCATTGGTTACCATGCTTACCCAATGGGATGAACCCCTCAAAATAACTCTTACTAGGTTTTTTTAATCCCATTTTTACCTCATGCTTGGGTGAGAGTCAAGGCTTTCGATTTGGTCGGGATACCTAAGATTTGGCACGCTCCTATATGGGGTGAATGCACTCTATTGTGAAGGGTCTCTTCCACTCATGGTGTCTCATGATGAACAGATATTGTTCTGATAACCTAGCTTGATGGTGGATGGCTTGGCACGGATTTTGGGCCATCTTTTCTTGGTATGATTTTAAGAAATAAATCTTCCTACCCTCATATTGAGAAGGTTCTGTGCTAGGCGGCTGCGGCACCTCCATAATTGAGGACTTTTGGTTGTTTCCCCTGCATCTTCCTCTTACACTATATAAGGTGAGAGGTTTTTTCTCCTCCCTCACTTAGACTTGGTGTAGGGGAAGAATGCATGAGAGAGGTTGGAATGATGCTTGGCTCTGCAATAGTTTACATCCCCTACTACTGTGATGATTTATTAGGATGAATTCCACTTCAAACATTTTATTTATTTATCATCAATAGTGTGTGCTGTGGATTCTACCACATTGGCATTTAACATGATTGGCTTCTATTCTAACTGGTTTTTTTACTAATGTCAATTGCTGAAATACTTGTTTTAATCCGGAGTTGTAGGAATATTTTGAAACTTAAAATCGTGCATTCTTTCTTTTGATAAACTTTGAATTTGTTATATGCCTATAATGGGAAGACTTGGGCACAAAAAATTGTGAGAATGGTTCCTAGTAATACTAGTCTTTGTCTAAAAATGCTGAATTCTGGCCCTGTTCGCAGTTGGAGACACTTTTGAGAAAAGTTGATAGACTAATCTAAGCTAGGTAAGACCTTGTGCTTATGATATATGGAGTAAATGATGGTGGATTCTAGCACTAGCTTCTGACTGGCATATGGTTATTGATCTAGTTTTGATGCTTTACTACCTAAAATTTGGCATAATCAGAGAATCTAGCCAGCTTATGGTTACTGAGCTGGTTTTATGGTGTTGTGATATGGGGAAACCTGTTTGTATAGACTTGCAAAAAAGACTGACCTTCAACGGGTTGCTAATTACTAGAATAATGTTTGAGTTTTGGCTTAAATTAAGTTCTTAGCTAACCATATTGTGTTACCTTTTTCAAGCTCTTAGGTATGATACTGCCATGAGATGGTGGTATCCTTTTACATACATGCATATTCAAGTGGACTGATTGGTTACTGGTTGACTGGTTGTTGGTTGATGTGTAGACTAGTTCACTTGGTAATCATATGGCTCTTAAACTCTTTATTACAACATCTTTAGTACTTTGGGGTTGTGATTTTACTGAAAATTTCTAAAATTATTTCTTTTATGATCTACAAAAAAATGGGAGCTCTACTCACTTGGTCTCTGTTGTCTAGCAGGAGTAAAATATTGATTAACTACAATTCATATGGTTTGGGCACAAAACATGATGTATTTTTTTCTCTCTAATTATTATTGGTCCTCTGGCTAATGTATCAAATTTCTGGTTAATTGGACTCTTGACCTGCGCATTGAGCTTGAGAGTTTACTAATCTAAACTTTGATATCCCGTAATACCTTATTGATGGATCACTTGGGCAAAAAATAGGATTGACTTATATTCACACATCAATGGAGTGCTATTGCTGTGATTGGGGTGTAATTTTCTAGTGAAAATGAATCATGCTCACTACCTTTGTATAAGAGGTGGTGTACCATAGAAAATATGGTTTGAAAAACATGGCTCCACCTTTTGTGGCTCTAGATGATACTTCTTCTAGGCAGTTAGTATAGCTCTGTTACTTTTCCAAGGGAAATTCTTTATGGTACTTGGTGTGTGCTGATGAGTGCATATGCCTATTGGAGAGTATGAGATTACTCATTGACTTCTGGTTCTTGATGTTTGGCCTAAATGTGGTCTCTTTTAACTGTTGGTAACCATATTCTTACATACATATTATGCTTCTATTGACTCTTGAGTTAGTTTTTGACTCTTAATTACTGAGTGTATTTATTTTTGTGGAAGGTATGGCAAGATCTACTATATGGCTATGATTATTGTGATAGTTCTAAGTTGAACATGGGTTTTCACTAATGATAATCCTAGAAAATTCTGGCTGTGTTCACTGTCATGCTAACTTGGCAAGATCCTTAACTCCTAATATGCTGACTTTGTTGGATTCCTGTTGGCTGATGACTTGATTGGACATTTGGTTTATGGCTGGACCTTTGATCATGGTCTTTAGCTGCTAGTATGGTTTTTTTTGCTAGGACTGAATTCTAACTAATGACCTGGGTTTGTTTGGTCAGGGTCTGCTTGTGAGGAAGTTAATTTTTAAGAAAAACTCTACCTAAACCTGTATCTATTGGTAATACTGGGTATTTTTAGTAAAAAGTTTTTGGCAAGATCTACTACATAATAGTACTTGATCTTGGCTAAATCCTAGGAGATATGAGCCATGTATAGGACTGAAATGCTTTGCTTTGTATGGTCGATGATCTAGCTTTGATTGGTAACCTTATACATACATACATATTCTCGAATTTGAGTTAAACTCTGGTTCTTACTGCCATATTTTCTTTTTTTGAAAGGTTTGACTCTAATCCAATAATCTTGTTACTGCCATATTTTGGTTTTCTAAAAGATTTGACTTTGAAGGGCTCCACTTCGGTGCATATATTAGGATGTAGTTACAAAACAAAGCATTGAATACAAGTTTTGGTCCATACTTTTTTTTGTAGATACAAAAGAAAGTAGTGCATATAATTTTTTAACTTTTGGATGAGTGGACACTTTTTACAGTAAATGGTCATTATATAAAGTAGTTTTTTAAGAACATATGGAGCAATTGTGGCACGAATACTCATGATGTGGAAAAAGTTGAGATTTTAACTACTTTAGGACAATAGCTAGTCTAGTAATTTTTAAGTTTGACATGGATAACAACTGATAGGTTCTTTGAAGCCTGCCATACGTAGTCAAGTCTAACATATCTGTTGTCTTGACTATATGGATGCAGGTGAGAATTCTAACTTGACTTAAAAAGATTTATCAGGCTACAGTCCGACTTTGAAAACACTTGATGATCCAACTGGGATAGTTTTGATACCTTTGTATAAAATCATTTGAAATGATACCTCATTCTTATTATGCTGTACAGTTTATGAATCGAAGACTGGGTTGTTCCTATACAAATCTTTGCCTAGACATCTAAAATCCAGTTGTTTCTTGAACGTCATGTTCTTTGGTGTATATGTATTTAAATTAAAACAGCTACACACACATTTAAACACGACAGTTTGTTTTTACCCTTAGTAGATGAGAGCTTTTTGTCTCATTCCAAATTATTATTCGGAATCCCTATCCTGTATTTTCATTATGAGTATCCTTGACAAGGATTGGCAGCCCATACCCATTTCCGTTCTTGTTCCGTGTTCAGACATTTTACCGGTGGATCTTATGACGTAGATGCCAAAGTTCTCTCTCCTTATCTACTCCTCTTGCCACAGTGTCCCGACAGTAGGGATCACATGCATTTTGTCTGTCCCAAACCGTGCTCATGGAACCTCTTAAATTACGTGTAAACCATGATATACTTGTACAAATACACATAATTTGAACCCGCACTTAACTCATTGCATGTGCACTCCTTTCTTGATCATTTGACATATGAACACTAGATGCGAATACTGTGCCAATTTTAGAATTTCTCTCACCCACCGTATTAACGTCCCATGGATACCTTCATCACTGGCACATGTACATTTGGTGCCGAGCTTCTATGGCTACCATATCTATGCACATATGCATAAATACGTTCCTGCATGGCTAAAATTTTGTAGATGAATTTCGCTCACTCTCTTGCTTACCCAACCCCAAGAATTTCAGAGACCGACATTTCCACTCACCATAACCGGCTCAAAGTTGCGCGAGGATAGTTCAACATGCTATTTGAGGATTGGCCGAATGGGAGCCCACTTGGTTGGACACGTAGCCGGACACCACATTTGTAGTCTATTATTTTGCCGAGCTAGTGTAGTGATATTCTCTGTAAATTCGAATTCTAGAGTAGTAGATCAATTCCTTGAGTTGTAACTCTGTCATGACAATTGTAAAGGTCCATGTGAACCGGCCACTGGCCATTTTGAATGTCCTAAGTATAAAGGTCAATAACTTTAATGTGAAAGAGGGCTTATCTTTAGAGAAGAAAGGAGCTTTGAAAACGTAGGCTCAAGCTACAAAGCTACTCCAACTTGTAATCAACTTTTCGAACAATTGCGTAATCAATTTTCAATTCTGAAACTTGCATTGTGTTCCTCTCTCTTTGATCTTTCATTTAAGTGTAAGCATTGTCAGTTTTGCTGTGGTTCACGACTACGCATTTGTGAGCCTTAATCATAGATTTGAGTGCTTAAATCACTATTTTATGACGTTTTGACCATAGGAGAGTGTTCTTAGGCCATAGGGCGACCTTTATGCATAGTTATGTTACAGTTTTCATGACCTTTTTCATGATGGATTGTCAATTTGGTACATTGTCGGATTGCAACCAGAGTTGGTAGGATTGTGTTTCTATGTGTCCTACACCTCCTCCTAAAGTTTTGTTGTATTTTGAGTCCGTTCGAGTGCCGAAATGGCGTGATGACTTATACTTGTGAGAAAGGACATAAGCAGATTTTCCTGATCATTGAGTGCTAGTTTTCTTGTTGAGTTGGTGTGTTTGTTTGTTAAGGTTCACATCTTGAGATTGACAACCTCAAAGAGTGTCCGTGTCCCATCCGAGTCACTTCCCTGAGTATTGACATTATTTTAGTGCCAGATCGCTATGCTATAGACGTCTGTCGTGATGATCTGCTAACATTGGCACTATTGCCGGGGATATGGTCCTTAGATGGTGAGTGACCTAGTGCGTATTTAGAGCATTCTTTTTTGAAGATTTGCCTTCCATTCCATGTACACTATAGCAGTGAAGCAACTAGACATGGGGTTTAGTGCTTGATAGAGTCTAGAAGTCGAGGATTTGCTAGGTCTATTCTTGAGAGATAAAGAGGGTCATGAGTGAGATAGCCAAAAGAATTTCATTCTTTGATTTTCTCTATGCTTTCAGAGTGCTATTTTATTTTTTGTTTTGACTTTATTTTGTTTTGTTTCATTTGTTTTTGTTTCATGTTTTATTTCAATACTTAGGAGTAGGGTAAGTAGAAACTACCACCATCAAATTTGGGCTAAAAGATTGAGGAAAAAAAGGGCGAAAACCATATTTTGGTCGAAATGACCATAACTCTGAAATTTTGAAAATTGGATGGTAGAGACCTGAAAAGTGCTCCAAATTTAAATTTTTATGGATCAAGGGTATTGGCATACTCTCTAGAAGCAATCTTGAAAGTTTGGCCAAAATTTGTGGAGGAACATGGATAACGATTGATGTACCTCAGAGACTATTTTGGCCAAAAAGTGACCAGTGAGAGTATGCATAAGTGGGACATTCCTCTCATCAAGTTTGCTTGATTCAAAACCTCAATAATCACATCACAATTGACTGTTAGGGCAAAAATAGTAAAACAGGCATTTCAGAAACAAAATTTGGGGTTTTCAACTTTTTGGGATCCAAATTCAAAAAGGTATGAGATTTGGTTTCTATAGGGAATAGAGAACCAAAACAAATTTCATGAAAAAATGCTGTCAAACATGGATCGCGATTCATGTACCTTTTGACTTTTGGGGTTGATATTTGACAAGTACATCCCTGATAACTAGTGGAACAACTTTCCCAAAAGGCACAATGTCAAAAAACTAAAAAAAGTTGGTCAAAATAGCCAAATATAAAAACTAGTCAAAAAACGCAAGGCAGACAAAAAACCTTACTTTTGACTAGAAAAAAGTTGTCCAAATTCAAAAAGAAGTGGTGGAATAGACTACTGATACTACACATAATCATCAGGCCAAATTTGGTGTTCAAATGTGATGGATCATGGATCACGATCCATGTGTAACCTCATGAAAAAATTTTGGTTGGAATTTGAGCAATAGGTAGGTGAGACATAGACAAACACTTTTCCCAAAAGAACTATATGCAAGAAAGTTGCAAAAAGTGGTCAAAAGAGCCAAAAATAGAACATTGTCAAAGCTGTCGCAGAAGTCAAATTTGGTAGGGCAAAACTGATCCAAATTTAGAAATTCTTTGTGGAGAAAGCTACAAACATCACAAGCTATCAGTACACTAAAGTTCAGATCCAAAAAGTGGTGGAACATGGATCACAATCCATGTACCCCTGAGGAATTTTTGGACAAAAACTTTTCCAGCCTATAGCATAGACCATTGTAAACAAAAGTCGGCAAAGGAGTTTTGTCAAAAAAGTCCAAAAAACTCATCAAAAGTGCCAAAACTAGTTCAAGGTGCAAATCCTAAAACAGACCTAGGGATTGAATTTTGGTTGACCTAGAAAAGTCCAAATCACACAAAAACTATATAGCAAGGATCAATGGACAAGGACAGCTGCGTGCCAAGTTTTAGTACCTTCTGACACATAGGTACATGGATCGTGATCCATGTTCCTTTGTCACAAACTGATACCAAACTTGCACCATAGCTAGAGCCCATCAGAGGGAGTCTAGTGGTCTTTTCAAAACTGAATTTGGATATGAAAAGCCAAACCAAAAGGCCAGAACTGCCAAGTACTCTGACAAAGTGCCATAATTGACCTAACTTTCAATCCAGAGGTCCATTTTCAAAAAAACTGATACCATAGGACCTACTAATCATGCTGAGTCTAATGGTACCAAGAGAAGTCAATTTGGGCTCCAAACATGGATCGTGATCCATGTACCCATAGTGACAACTTAACCTGAAACTTTCCAGATCAGTAGTGTATACACAAGGAAACATATTCCCAAGCCTAGTTGTGAAACAATTTGAGTAAATTTGGGTCAAAAGTAAGCAAAACAGGTGACATACTGAAAACCGTTGTGCAGACATAGTATGGGCCATTTGACTTGTCAAAACAAGTCTAAATCCAAAAATATTTGAGATTCAGCTTGTGGACATAGTCAGCAAGAAACTCCTAAGAGATCCAGTCCATATGTGGTTGAACATGGATCACGATCCATGTACCTCAACCTCAAAATTTGATGAAAATTGGTACAGAGCCTGCATATGACTTTGTCTACATACTGTCAAAATTTGGAGAAAAAAATTTGACAAGGGAACATGGATCGCGATCCATGTACCTCAACATAGTTGGAGTATTTGACTTTGTGATCTTGTAGGCATACTTGAGAACATCCCAAATCTCAAGTTTGAGCTAAAAATACCTTCCAGAGGCCAATACAACCCAAAATTCCCATGTCCTGGTCTTGAAATTGTTTTTGTTGGGGTATAGGCGTCTGTGCCTTGCCCGGTCACCCAGAGTCTGGGCACCCACTGACTTGTATACCTTATACATAGCATAAGTGTATAGGGGGCTGCTCACTCTTTTGAGTCTCCCCACCCACATCATGTGTGTATCTCCTTCTCTCTCTCTCTCACTCTCCGTCTGTGGTGCTCCCCAATCCCCTTCAATTGGTATCAGAGCTATGGTGACCGCGGGGAGCACGACGGCTTTGAGAGCTTCGAGGCGATAGCTCGCTCGCTCTCGATGGTAGAGAGATTAAGAAAGCTTGGAAGCTTTGTGAGAATGCAATGGGAGCTTGTGAGCTCAGTTGAGAGTGATGTATGCTCTTGTGGAAGCTCAGAAAGGAGTGTGGAAGATTGTGTGTAAGTGAAGGTGCTGCCCTAAAATTGTGTGCGCAGCAGCACTGTTTTCAGATTCGTTTTTCTCCTTGTAGAATGTAGATGTGAGAATTCTGTCATACGTGCCCATCCATATCGACGTGGTCTACAACTTTGCAGAAGAAACTTTTTGCAAATTCCTCACCGTTTTGCTGATATTCAGCTCAGACTGACTGTATACAGAAATTCCAGATTTTTTGTTGTCGCATTGTGTGCGAGTTTGATGCACTTTTGGAAGCACGGGAGATGCTTGAAGTTGAGTGCATAAATTCTGAGCTGAAGATGCAATTGCAGCTTTTGTTAAGCTTGTGGTTTGAGGGTTTTTTGGTAGACTTGGGCAACGAAGTACGGAGGCGTTTACACACCACCGAAGCGGTCTCTTGAGAGACGCAAGTTTTTGGAGCACACAAGTGGAGCTTCTTTCACTAGTTTTCACAGGATACTTTGGCAATGATTTTGTGCTTGGATTTATGGTCTTTGCGGATGGTTTGCATATGGTTATGGCACATGGTTGATGCCCATTATATATGCATTTTGGCGAGCACTTTCGAGTGCCGGTAAGCTCTCTTGAGAGCATTGTTTTCGCATTGATCAAGTTTCCGGATTGCAAATCTTTTGGCGTTTGCTTATGCGCAGTCACTCCGTTGATGTACGTTGAGTGCAGATTGCCATTGTATGTGAAAATGTGGAGCCATTTTAGCATTTCTACTCATTGGCATTGAGTAGTGTTATGGTTTATGGTAGAGATTGTACTTGAGTTTTTGCTCAGTTTTCAGGGGAAATTCTGTCCGATTTTTCCCAGATTCTCGCCATAGTTTGTGATCGAGTGTTTACTCTCACTTTGACAGGTTTTGTCAGTTTGGACACAGTTTTGTGTTTTTGTATCCACTCTCGCAAGAGTGAGGAGTTGTGTATCTTTCTTTGCTTGAGACAGTGGTTTGCTCTCGGGTGGGAGAGTCTTGTGATCTCGAGCATTGTTTGCCATAGTTTTGCAGAGCTTATGCATGTATGTTGAGTGTAGTTTGATGCGCATTGATTGCTCATTGTATTGAGCTTGCAGGACAATGGTTATTTTGTGTTGATAGCCATTGTGCGTCGAAACTCTAGCGAAATTTTCCTAGGAGTTTTATGCGTATCATTTATGTGATCTAGGTAGAGATTGCGGGTTGCACTCAGCATTTGCGTGCGGTGTTCTCTGCATGTGGGAGATTTGTGCGTGTGTATGCATCGATACCGCACAGTGTGGGCTTGGTGATTAGCTCACAGATTGCAGTGTGATACTAGAGCATGCGAGGCTTGTATTGACATTGCGGGAGCTCTATTTTGGAGTGTGTCTCACAGGTTTTACATTGTGTTTCTGGCCATATTTGTAGACAATTTCTAGGTGTTTTTGGTGAGGTGGTTTTGCTTTCTAGTTTGCTACATTGTGCTCATGGCAGAGACACGTGATCGATCAGATTGTGACCTCTCACAGATGCGCGTGTTTGATGGGTCAGACTTTGAGGCATGGAGAGAGTGTATGCTTGATGCATTGACACAGCGGGGGTTGCATCGACCATTGAGTGGTGATGCAGGTAGACCTTCAAACATGTCTGACGATCAATGGCAGAAGCTAGAGGAGATGACACTATCTACGCTCTCTTTGCACCTTGCGGAATCTGTATATGCTCTTGTTATGTATGAGACTACTTCGAGAGCACTTTGGGGCAGATTACATGATATGTATGATAGATATGAGTCATCAAGGACTCGTGTGAGACATGTACATTCACGAGTATGCCGACAGGTGACATGTTGGTATTGTGGTCATTCTGGACACATTAGACGGCGTTGTTTTCGTCGTATGCGACATTGTAGGAGACATGGCAGTTTCAGAGATGTATGTAGTGATGCCATGGACTCAGTTGCTTTGACAGTTGAGGCAGATGTAGTGTCGGAGTATACTAGTGACGGGGATGTCACTTCTACCTCGAGCTATGCACGAGATGCTATACATGTGGATAGTGCACTCCCTTCGCAGTGGTTGCTAGACGCAGATGCTATGTTTCATGTCACGCCGTATCGTGCATGGTTTTGTAGCTATTCTAGAGGGATGCTTGGCAGTGTACGTTTGACCGATGGATCGGTGCATGCGATAGCAGGTGCAGGAGATGTGAGACTGTCATTACCGAGTGGTGCATCTTACTTGTTACGACATGTGCGCTATGTACCAGATTTGACAGTGAGTTTGATCTCGATTGGTCAGCTTAGAGATTGTGGATGTCAGATTTCTCTACGAGAGCGAGATTTTGTGATGCATTTGGGTTCGCTAGTGATTGCGAGAGGTGCCAGGAGTGGTACAGGTTACCCATTGCATGTGGATCACGGGAGAGAATGTGTTGTCTCTGTGATCATGCAGCCAAGTAGAGAGCAAAAGAGCAGGCGAGTCTCTTTTGCTTGTGGGTTGCAGGATGCTTTGCATGGAGTGCAGAGTAGTGAGCTCGTTGTGCACACAATTGGGGCACGACTTGAGCAGTCACACAGAGAGGTGATAGAGTCAAACATGAATGCTTTGCTAGTGACTGAGAAAAGCAGAGAGTCAGTTGTGCGAGATACTTCTATGCAGGATAGACAGGTAGAGCGGTCTTGCTCTAGTGAGTCACGACAGGAGGACGTTGTGCAAGAGTCTATGCATACGGAGTTAGAGCATGAGAGCTCTAGTGAGTCACATCAGATTGAGTGGTCATGTTTGCAGTGGATGATTGCAGAGGAGACTGAGATGTCAGCGATTATGCAGTCATTCCTTTCTATGCTCGACAGTGAGCATGGGGATATAGTTGTGCAGGATATGTCTTCCAGCAGACACCTAGAGCAGCTGGTGTGCTCTGAGGTTTCACGACAGGTTGATGCGTCTTTTGTGGACAGTCAGGAGATGCATGTGGCGGACACGCCTTGTCAGTCAGAGATGCCTATTTCCAGGGATATATATGTTGATGCATGCTCCGTAGAGCTAGCGGGGCCCGCTAGCATTGCATCGGCATTCGATGGTTTCATGTATGAGATGTTGATCTTGAGACCGGATATCGTAGCTGCAGTGGGAGCATTTGCAGTTGGGGTTGTCAGTCGTTTGTTGACTGATGATGGTATAGTGCACGAGGGAGATATGCAGGTATTGCATACATACTTGCAGTACGTGTGCGGTACGTCTGGTGGTGTATGGACTTACACGGGAGCAGGACAGCCGGATGTACACGATCACAGCCAGCCAGTGGGCATCGGTTGAGAGGAGTTTTCTCTCACCTTTTGTAGTCTTTAGACTAGGTTCCCTTGCTTAAAGGCACAGTCGCCTTTAAGTGGGAGGTTGTTGGGGTATAGGCGTCTTTGCCTTGTCCGGTCGCCCAGAGTCTGGGCGCCCACTTACTTGTATACCTTATACATAGCATAAGTGTATAGGGGGCTGCTCACTCTTTTGAGTCTCCCCACCCACATCGTGTGTGTATCTCCTTCTCTCTCTCTCACTCTCCGTCTGTGGTGCTCCCCGATCCCCTTCAGTTTTGAGTGTTGTTTCAAGTGCAGCTCACCAAAATTGCTCTAACTTTTGATAGACAACTCCAAATTGAATCAGGTATAGCCAAGAAGAAAGCTTGCGGGCAATAGGACAAGTTTTGGTTTTAAAGCTGAATTTTCTCAGGTTTCCTAAATCCAAACTTTTAGGGTACCTAGAACTAGTTTCAGAAACCAAAATAGTCACAAATTCTTGACTTTTGAGAGACCTGATCAAGGGCAAAAAGGGATAAGTTGCACTAATTCAAAGTGGACTTGTCAAGGACTATCTTGAGAGTTTTGAGGGTGCCTCACACATGACAAATCATCCACCACCTAGGTTCTCTACTCCACTCAGAGACATGAAAAATGCTACAATGCTGACAATAGGGGGATTGGGAGAATACCTAGAAGGAGAGGCATCCTCTGATCATCAAACCAAATGTGAGGTTCATCACAACCAATGAAGCCATGTGAGTTCTTATGGATTATGCTCATGAAGTCTTATCAGATTCACAAACGGGAAGCCATATACCTTTTATCAGTGTGTAGAACCCTATGTTGGAGAGATGCATTTCATAAGAATCTCTATGCATTCATGTATACAGATACCCATGAAAAGTGCAAGTTTCGATGGTAGATAAGTATGGGAGAGAGTACAAACTTGTCAATCCAATTGACTTAGAATGATACGCATACAAGGGCACTCCGATCTCTACTTACTTTCAGCCACACCAATAACGATGCCAAAGCACATATCTGAGAGGATTACACCGTGTTTTTCTCCAAGACGAGAGGAGAGAGCAAAAGACATCTTTCCAAGAGACCACAAACTGGTTAGATTCGTGACTCATTAGGGCCAAAAACGACTCAAAAAGGACTGTGTAAGGAATTGGTTAAATTACTAATTAGCATAGCCGTTTGTGGTCAAAATGGCTCCAAATTTGTCCGTTTTGGTCATTTAAAGCATATCTACATAATCTAAAGCGTATCTAGGTACATATCTCTAAATATTCAAAAAGATATCGTTTTCTTCACATTCTTTTATGGCTCACCTCGAAATTTGTTTTCATTTACTTCACTTGGCGGCAAATAGTTGTTTCCACTTTTGAATCTCTCTTTTTTCTCTCACCTTTCGCGAGATTTTTCTCTTCTTCTCTGATGCACCTTGTTCTGCTGCTACATTATTTTCATTATACTTTCTACTCCTTCATTACTTACAATGACTAATACATCTTCCATTAGTGATAACCGCAAGTTTCACTTGAACATTAAGCTAAGCCAGGAATATGCTACTACGCGGAGTGTCTATCAAAGACCAGTTACAACTACAAATGAAGCACAAAAAATTCGCAACGAGGGAAAGAAACACATTGATATATGGACAGATGGGAGCTTGTATCCACCGGATCCTAGCACTGGAAGGTATCCATCTTTTCACACACCTCATAATTTGATGAGATTTGTTGGTGATGGGGTTGATGGCTTACTAGGATATAGTTCTAGGTTATCTCATTTACACATTGAACATACACATTACATTCAATATCTCAAAACTGTTTTGTCTTCAAATGCAACAAGAATTTTAGAACTTGAAAACCAAATAGCATCTCTAAAACAAGAAAATCACCAACTTCGGACTTTAAAAGAAACTCCAATAGGATTAAGAGCACGAGTAAAACGAATGAGAGATGTAGTAAACTTAACAGAAGGTTCTGGGCAAAGAAAAAAAAGATTAAAGATTACTAGAGAACATGTGACTAGTCTTTTAGGATTTGATATGTCCAATGGTCAAGAAAGGGTGAGATTTTTGAATGAGGTAATGAACAAAAGTGATAGTCTTAAACTTTTGAAACTTCCTGAAAATCAAACTCAGAAAAAATTGGTATTTCAAAGTTTATTGAAAGATATGGGTTTACTGGTCCAACCTTCTCAAATGCAAGAAGTTTGTGACACAGTGGGGGTGAGTAGAAGGGGTTACAGGGCCATCTCTAAAACCTGGTTTCAGGTTTTAAAGTATTACAAGATTAAAGATTTTGGGTTGCCTAGGCCTCATAATGTTGGGAAATTTAGGACTCTATTAAACGAAGAAATACCCGAACATTTTGGAGAGTACTATCATATAGAAGGAACGATGCCATATGAAAAACAGAAAAAAAATCTTCTTTTGAGTATAATGTTTTTAATAACATTTGGATGAGTATAAAAAATGTTCAATCTGCTATGGTGAGATACTATAATATGCAAGAAGTAGATTGTGAAGGAAAACTTATATTTGTTCTGAAATTGGATGAAGCTCAAATTCAAAAATGTCAAAAAATGGAAAGAGTATCCATATCCCTTATGAATAGAGCATTGGACTATAACCAGGGTAAGCTTGATTCCCCATACCACAAAACTCAATCAGAAATGGAACTTTGGTGGATCGGAGCAGCTCAAATACCAGTAGAAAATCATGATACATTGAAATGGCTGTTTTTGCAGACCGATATCCCTTCTGTTATATAGGACCAAAATGCAGGTGAAAAACTCTGTGTAGATGGCATGGGTGACTTTTTTTGTAGAATGACACTTGAGTGCTGACCTAAAAGCATTAAAGTGCATGTTTGGTGTATGTGGAGGTGCCAATACCAAGTATCCATGTCTATATTGCATGGCAAGTACTGGAACAAAAGGATGGCTTGCAGAACACGAGGTTGGAAAAGCACCATCGAGGAATAGTGTTAACGTCATCGACTACCCATCGTCTTCTATGATTTGGGATCCAATTCTAACAATAGATTTAAAAAATGTACATATATGCACAATGCATGCAGAGATTAGAATCTTGGACAAATTGCTTCGACTCCATCTTGACTATGCATATTCTATTAAGCCAACTAAACTTGCAGACGAGTGCATAGAAAAATGCGAGGCTTTGCTCTCTCAAATGGGTTTTCATGGTGGTCAAGTGCATCTAAAAAAAGATCCCACTCTTTCAAAAGGAACCGGTGATGTTTTGCAAGATGTTTCAATGGGTGGAGCAAAAGCCAGAAGATTTTTGAGTAAACATGACAACAAACAAGTTGATGCTATGTGGAACTACTGGAAGGATCTTTGTGCTATAACAACCAATGTCAAAAGTAGACCAGATGTAGCCAAAAAACGCATGGAAGTGTGGAAGAAGCTCGACAATTTTTTGAAATTTTTGAGACAATAAGTTAGCTCTGCTACTTATGCAGATGACTTTAAAAAGACAATAAAGCTTTTAATAACTGCTATTACAGATGCTTGGGGAGCAAAAGACA
Source organism: Adiantum capillus-veneris (assembly GCF_014529385.1). Taxonomy (NCBI): domain Eukaryota; kingdom Viridiplantae; phylum Streptophyta; class Polypodiopsida; order Polypodiales; family Pteridaceae; genus Adiantum; species Adiantum capillus-veneris. The sequence goes on along the minus strand of NC_140950.1, from coordinate 101,429,376 downwards.
TCACATATTACTTGGTAAGTATTCAATTACTTTCTAAAGTCTGGATAGTATTTTACTTCGCATCCTATTGAGTTGAACTAACTTTTTTTATTTTTAGCATATTTTGTACCTGCATGGACCATATTTTGCAAAACAAGGACCCCTTGCAACATGGAATACTCAGGGAATGGAAAAATCTCACTATCAAGCGAGGACTTCTTTTTTCAAATGTACGAGAAAGGGAGGTGGACAAAGAAGGAGCAATGCACTAAAGGAATTATTCAATTGGTTCTATAGGAGGCAATTACAATGGATGAGATCAAACAACCATGCTGCTCAACCACAGATCTGAGATTAATGCTTCACTTTGAAACTTTGTACTGAATCTTTCTAAAGAGATCCAAATTCAAAAAAGATATTTTGGTGCAAAAAATTGTCAAATTTACATCAATTTTTGATTTTTTAAATATCTCCACGCATGTCACCCCTATATCTCAAAAACTTTCTTCTTTTATAGCCCCCAAGAAGGTTGACATTTGTCTCCTCAGCTGCTGCTGCATAGCTAGAGTAGCAAAGAAAGTATCCTGCTCTTGAGGCATTGAATCCTGCAGCATATCCAAACATTCAAAGTGCTGCTGCTCTCTCAAGTAGCATAATATTGTTTGCATTGATTTGAAGGGGAGTGTACCCTAAAAACCGTGACACTATCTTCAGTGCAAACATTGGCAACTCAGGATCTTCAGAATACTGCATGTGGAAAGCACAGAAGGTGGCACTATCCAATGTAGGCATGTAGTGCATGAGAGAGGAGGCATCCCTTCTTGAAGAGCCCTCTATTGCTTTCCCTCTCGAGGCTTTAGCTCTCTCAAGAAAATTGTCTTTGTCAAGGAGTTCAATCTGCAAAACAAGACAATGAGTAATTAAAACTAACTTGAAAAAAAAGAAAGATTTCAGTAGGGAGATCACCTTTTGCAATTCATCTTCGGCAATGACTTTTTCTTGAAGGAGATTGCATGATCCGGTCATCTCTCTTATGTCAACTTCCTTTCCAATTTTTTTCAGCTTAAAGTCTCTGCCAAAAGATTGGATGCCAAGCTCAACAAGCCTCTTCTCAAAATCCTCATCTTTGAGGGAAGGTTTTTCCTCTTCCACTCTTCTCATGCATAGAGCAAGTGCATCAGGAGCAGGCAAAAAATCTTTATTGGATGTATGAAGATCAAGTGCCAAAAACTCCTCTTTTGACTCTTCTTCTGTGTCAATAAAATCTTTGGCCACCTCAGAAGCTTCAGAAATGGTTGCAATACAGTAGTCCTCCCTCATATTAAGCAAACACTGGATATGATGGAGAGGAATATACTCTTTCCCATTGATAAAGAAGTAGGGAAGGTTTGGAATAGTAAGGGAAGCTTCAGATACCTCTACCTCATCTGTTGGCTCATCAATGATAGTACTAGCTCTAAATTGAGCAACATCAAAATTTACACTTTCCTGCTCCTGAGCTGCAACATCAACTTCCTCCTCTTCTAGAATTTCACTTTTCTCAAGCTGCAAAACTGTGGAAACATTTTTATTTGTTGCCTCATCTGTATCTTTCACTTCATCAGCTTTGCCTTGCATGTCAACTTTAAGGAACAAAAAGAAAAGAAAAGCAACTTCTTTTGGAACAAGGTTACAAGGTTTTAAATGTAATTGACAAGAAATGGTAGGTGGAGAAACAAAGGAAGTCTTCTTAGAAAATCTTCCAAACCTCCTTGTTACTTTTCTCTTCTCAATTGAGTTTGTAGTATATTCGGTTAGATGACAATAAGCGTTCCCATCTAAAACCAAACACTTGCCTTCAACTGCTTCTTCAAACTCTTTGAATTATTCTGCCAAGAAGTCTTTCAAATGGTCTAACAAAGCTGCAAGATCAAACACAGGGTTGAATATATCATATGCTTTGGTGTACACCTCCATGTCACCACCATCCATCACAGCCACCAATAGTTTCTCACTTGGACTCTCCTCCAAAATCTCCTCCCGGCCTTCAATCATGGTAGAGGAAAGGTCGATAGGTGAAGCTAGGTACAAGGTACGGAAATACGCCCAACGTTTGCAAATGTACTAGTGCTAATGTACTAGTATCAATGTACCACAACAAAACGAACAACCCCGGACCACGCGATATGCGCTGGACCCAGGCTTTGGAAGTGCCTCCCTGCTCGTCGTGCGGGACAAAGCCACACCAAACCGTACAACACCAAACGACGCGATAGGTGCTGGACCTAGCCTTTGGAATTGCTTCCCTACGCGTCGTGCGGGACAAAGCCACACCAAACCAAAAAACAACACCAAATGACACGATAGGCGCTGGATCTAGCCTTTGGAACTTCTTCCCTGCGCGTCGTACGAGACAAAGCAAACAAGAAGCGATAGGGGCCACCGATGTGCAATTTGCAAAGATGAGATCGTGCGAGACGAAAGGATTACACAAAAATAGATAATATCTTGCGTCGTATGCGATAAGTTAACGTGCAATATTTTTAAAATTCGAGACCAAGCTTTATATAACATCCAAAATATGACCGTTGGTGACACATGTCAGCCATGCACACGTGCCATGTGGCATGCGCACAACGGTCGTCGTACAGACGGTCTTATGTATATAAAGCCTTGTCACGTGATCATTTTGTGCTTTCTCCCATACTCAACATTCGCGTCTTGTCGTCCTCAACTATGCGCACTTCGACTCATCCGCACCTTCTACTTTCTACCGCTTCCCATACTCTAAGCGTCCCTTACGATGCGATAGGCGCAAGTTCCAGAGTCTCGGTCAACCTCTCATCGCGTCGTACGGGGGTTGCTGCTCAGCAATTTAAACATTTTCACAACTCGCATACGAGGCTCTATACCATGTCCTCAGGTGTTTGTGTGCCCTCTATTGCATTGTGAAAGTATTTTTTTTCGGAATACTCATGGCTTCCCATACGACGCGATAGGCGTATGTTGCAACAGTCAGGTGAGGCTCTCATCGCATCATGCGGGGGATCTGCTCGGCTTTGAGATTTCACCTCGCATATGATGCGATACGCTGATGTTCTAAGGTGTGGTTGCGCCCTTTATCACGTCGTACAGGGCGTTTTGTGAGATTCTTTTTGGATGTTCCGGTGATCACATATGACGCGATGCGGACCTATTCCAAAGCTTGGGTCACCCTTCTATCGCGTCGTGTTGTCACCCTTCTCCTCACACACGGTGCGATAGAAACATCTTGAAGGTTGTGGCCTACGCGTCTGTCGCGTGGTGTGCTTTTTTACCCAAATGGCGAGGACTAAGCAAACTGCAAGGAAGGTCTACCAAGCCCCAACTGATCCAGAAATAGTTGATGCTGAGAAAGCACCCCCTCCACTACCTCGTCAGAGGCCCAATGCCAGAAAAAGATTGAATTATCAGGTGAAGTCCCTAAGAGAAATAAGAAAAGCACAAAAGTCTACTTGTCTACTGATTCCAAAGCTCTCTTTCATGAGAGTTGTCAAGGAGATATCTGATAGACTTGTAAGCATGATGAATATCAAAACTTTTGTCTCGGTAAGGTGGCAGTCTCAAGATGTGATGTGCCTTCAGGAAGCTGCTGAGGATTTTCTCATAGACTCTATGAATGATAGCTACATTGCAACTGCATTTGCTCACAGGGTCACACTTATGAGCAAAGATTTTGTGCTTGTGTCAAGGCTAAGGTACAAGTTTGATAAGGCTCTTGAGCTCATTCCTAGTGAGGATCTTAGAGCCTTCCAAATTTTAAACATCCCTCCTTCCAGGCAGCAGAAAGATTTTGGGGTTGTCATTGAGGATGTTACACATGAGTATGAGACAAGAAAGTCCCAGGATATTAAAGCAGTAAAGGAAGTTGAGAGGGAGCAAGACATGATATCCGAGGATGCTATCCTTAAAGAGCAAGCTGAAATTTTAAGAGCATCCAACTCTCTTCTTTATGAAAAAGTCACAGGCCAAATGGTGGTGGATGTCTCTTTGTTTGGAGATACTAAGGAATATTTGGACATATTCCCTCAAGACACAAGTATGCTTGTAAATCCCAACATTAAGCTTGGTGACACTGTGCTCTATATCTCTCTCAGGTGTGTTGCTTTGCTAATTATTAGTGCATGTGCATGGTAGATAGGCACAAGGGGCTCATTGGGGCTTGTGTTTTCTTTTCCAGGTGTCTTATGAGGGATCTTCTAGAGGCTCTAGCTATGCAAATTGCCATACTTGACCCTCTAGTGACACAGTGCCTTTTCAACAAGCAAGGAACCCTTTCAAGTTTTTTTAATGATTTTAACATGCTGACCTGCAATTACATATTATACCCCTATGTTGAAGGGTAATTCTTAACTCCTTACATGTTATTTTTAACATTTTGTGGTATTCTTAGCTAATTTGTTTTTTATTTTGTAGAGGACATTGGAGTCTTATTATCTTCAATCTTTTGGAGAAAGATATTATATTTATGAATTCATTGTCAAGTATCCATGGGAAAAGTAAACTGTAAGTATGAAGCATAATCTATGCTTGATGATGGCCCATTTTTTTCTATTAGTAGCTTTTTGATTCAATGTCTTCTTGCAGTGATGCCAAACTTATTGTTGGTCACCTGAGTACCACAAACAAGGATTACAATATAGAAGCTTTCAAGTACTACAATCAAAAAGTTCCTTTATAGACAGACTCAACATCTTGTGGATGGAGGGTGCTTGCAAATGCATGGAGATATCTTGAGTCAAGGTGCCGGATGACTACACTCACTGTAAGTGTGGTTCATGTATTTATTTTGATGTTTTATATATGTATGTCATGTCCTTTAGTTCCTTTTTCTATTTTTTTCAGTTGCGTGACTATCCAGAGTCTTGGGTCACGTGGGTGAGAGAGAAGGTTGTTTCTATGGTTTTGGAAAGATCAATAAATCCAAATGATCCAGATTCTCCTTTGCCACCAAAGAAAGGTAGAGCCACCAAAGGTTTGGATGCAAAGAAAATGGATCAAAAGAAGAAAAGTCCTGCAAAGATCCATACAAAGAAAAAGGATCACAAGAAGAGTCCTGCCAAGGTGAAGAGTCCTGCTGACGGGAGCAAAGCGAACCCCGAACCCCGACGGCCTCTAAAACACCGGGGACTGAATGGCGCGCCTCCAGCCTGTCATGGTAAAGCAAACAAGGGCACCACCTAGCTTCAGCGGCTAGGACGCAAACAACACACCACCATAACAAAGTTTTCATCCAAGAGAGATGGATGCTTGGGAGTAATGATGAAGAGGAAAGGGAATGAGATCAAGTGAGAGAGAGAGAGAGAGAGAGAGAGAGAGAGAGAGAGAGAGAGAGAGAGAGAGGGTATAGCGGCTTAGTACTTAGGCACCACAAAAGGATGGCCAATCCGCACACCCTTCACACATACACAAGCTCACTCCAAACACAAGACTAGGTGGCGATTCCGCACACCTCACATGGGCAAAACATTGCAAGAAAACATACTCACAAAACCTCAAGCTTTATTTAGAGAATAAGGCGATGAAATGGGGAGCATAGGGTAGGGGAATGAGAAGGGAGAGAGTGGTAGAGCACATGGCGGATAGGTGGGAGTTGATGGCGAAGACTCGTACGAGGGTTATGGCCATCATCCTTCATTTAGTTGCCCTTCATCTTCCATAGCCAAGGGTGTAGAGGTCATGCTCAAGACAAGCATGGTGATTGCGGTGATGGTGATGGTGTGGGTGTGTGTGTGTGCACTAGGCACACACAGTGCATAGTGTGTTCTTTGGTGATGTTGTGTGTGTATTTAGTAGGATGGTGACCCCTCTTTATACAGGGGAGGAGGGGGGAGGAATTCTAGAATTTAGAAATGAAGAAATCATTATCTACATAGGCCATGTGACTGTGGGCCCCACTTGTCTGGCTGTGTGTATATGTGCCAGAACAGAAGTCTCATGAGAGAGAGAATAAGAGAGAGAGATGGGTTGATGAAAAAAGGTGAGAGGTGACATGGAGAATAAAGTAATTACAAGAGGGGAGAGAGGGGAGTGTGTTTAGAGGTGAATCTGTGTGCAGATGTGTGTGAATAGAAGAAAAATCAGGTAACCACTCGGGTGGGGATGGGTCTGTGGGCACCTTTTTCAGTGAAACTGAGTGTGTGTGAGTGTGGGGGAGGTTATTTAGCTACAAGACAAGAGACATGGCACCCTTTAGAGAGAGAGGGGGGTATTTGGGTCATGGGATATGATAGGAGAGAGAAAGAGGGGGTGGGGTATACTATTTTGGAAGATAGGGTAAGTTGCATGTGAGTTAGGGTGCATTATTGGTGAGTTATAATGCATTATTGGTGAGAGGTGGGGTAGCTTGAGGGGAGAGAGAAAGGAGAAAGGACAAGGGGAAGAGAGAGGGGGTTGAACTTTTGAGTGGAGGAGAGGAAAAGGGACACCCGGCGGGGCAATAGTGAAGAAAAAGCAGGCAAGGTGGGGATGGGCTACCCCGCAGGCATGAGGTGGCCTATTTTACCTTTCTTATATATTTACATAATCATACTTTATTTTTTTCTTACTTTTTCCAATGCATTTTATCACTCCCTCCCTAAGAGGGGGTTTTCATGGGGTGGGGACGAGAGAAGAGGGGTATGGGAGCTTGGCTTGTGAAAAGCCCCCATCATTAGCCCTCCCCTTTTGGCTAGAGCCATTCATGTCTCTAGCTCATCTGTTTGATCATTATCATCGGAGGCAGCGGCTGATGGTGTGTCCTCATCTGGAATGTCAATTGGTGGAGCCTGGTCAAATCAAAGAAAATAAGGTTTAAGTCGCCAGCCATTTACCCTGGTTTTATGAAGTTTTCCATCAGCCTCCATAAGCTGGTAGCTTCCATTGGCATACTTTTTCCTGACGATGAAAGGACCTTCCCATCGGAGGAGGAGTTTCTTATCCTTACGCGTGTCGAAGCGATTGTCGTAGCGGAGCACCAACATTCCTTTATTCAATTCTTTTTTCCGGAGATGCTCGTTAAAGCTAAGCCGTCTATGCTCTGCTTGTGCTGCATAATAATTTATTGCTTCTTCTCTGTCCAGCTGCAGTCTTTCCAAGTTGATGATGTGATCTCTCAAATGCACGTTGGGTTGTTGAAGTTGGCTTGCCATTACTCTGAGACTTTGTAGTTGCACTTCAATGGGCAAGATTGCTTCCTTACCAAATACTAGATGATACGGTGTGAATCCCAAGGATGTACGAAATGAAGTTCTGTAGGCCCATAAAGCTGGTAGTAGATACTTATCCCAGTCTCCAGGATGATTGTTTACCTGCTTGGTAATAATTTTAGAAACCATTCCATTTACCTTTTCAACTAGGCCATTACATTGAGGGTAATATGGTGAAGAGTGCCTCCTTGTGATGCCCAGTTTCTGCATTAGTTCTCCTACCAAGTCTGCTCTGAAACCTGGCTCTCTATCAGAGATGATCTCTAAAGGTGTGCCAAACCTACAGCATATGTGCTCGTAGATAAATTTAGCTACCTCTACCGCTGTGATTCTAGTGGTGGCTGTAGCCTCTGCCCATCTAGTCATGTAGTCGACCCCCATGATAATGTAGAATTTTCCTGAGTTGGCCCTAGGTAATGGCCCAATGGCATCGATACCCCATTTTTCAAATGGGCCATATGAGAGAATAGGTGTCTGTGGTTCAGGCATAAGTGACCTTGTGCCGGCCTTTTGACGCAACTTACACGTTTTGCACCAGTGGTGTACATCACGGTTGAGGCTAGGACATATGAAGCCTGCTTGCAAGATTTTCCTACTTGTTATGTCTAGGGCAAAGTGACCACCACAAACCCCATTGTGACAACTAGCAATTACTCACGTGATTTCCTGAGAGAGAGGGACCTTCCTGAGTATTTGGTCCTTACCCTTACAGTACAAACCGTCATTGATGAGTCGATACCTTGTGGCCTTCCGCGTCAGCCATTGCTTCTGTCCCTTTGTTAAATCTGATGGGCATTCCCCTGTTTCCAAAAAATGCATGATGTCAGGCAAGGCATCACTTCCTTGAAATAGAGGGAGCTTTAGTTTTATTGCTCCAACCACCACTTCCTGTAGTCTTTCACTTGCTAGGGCATCTGCTTCTTGGTTTTGAGCCCTTGGGATATGGTGTATTTGAACTTCTTCAAACTTACCCAACAAGGTTTTTACACCACTTAAGTGAGTCCTTAAACTAGGATTCTTGCATGTCTATGCTCCATTTACTTGCCTTACCAGAAGTAGAGTATCCCCAAATACATTAAGGCGTTGTACACCTTGTGAGACGCACCATTGTAGACCCTTGGTTAGTGCTGCATACTCAGCTTCATTGTTAGAATGTGAATCTAACAATTGGCCCAACGAAAATACCTTTGTCCCTTTGTCATCAAAGACCACTATGCCTGCAGCTACTTTGTCGGACGCTCGCTTGTAGGCTCCATTAAAGTAGAGAGAGTATGCTCCTTCTACCATCGATGGTACTGGAGGTAATCGGACTTCTCCTTCTTTAGATTGCTTCTCCTTCCCTTCAAAGACTTGGTAGGTCATGAGTCCCCCCAAACTTGCCCTTTTCGTGCTTTCTACCTGTACCGTGTAGTCAAACTCTTGCAGACGAACTAGCCATTTAGTAATTCTAGCAGACTTCTCCTTCTTTAGATTGCTTCTCCTTCCCTTCAAAGACTTGGTAGGTCATGAGTCCCCCCAAACTTGCCCTTTTCGTGCTTTCTACCTGTACCGTGTAGTCAAACTCTTGCAGACGAACTAGCCATTTAGTGTTGTACAACATAGGGAAATATTTCATCCGTGGTTAGAATCACAAATTGCTTAGGCAGCAAATATGACCTAAACTTTGTAGTTGCAAATCTAAGAGCTAGGACTAAGTGTTCCACATGGGTGAACCCTTTCTCTCCTACTGTCATCATTCGACTAGAGAAGTAGATTGGCCTCATGAAAGATGTCGTCGTATCCTTTTGGAGTAGCACAGTCCCCCAATGAGTCATCACCAACACTTGAGGTGACATAGAATTTTTCATCCCACTTAGGTGGTGAGATAGTTGGCAGAGTGGCTAAGACCTCCTTTACCTTGTTGTAGTGATGTTCGCTTTCCTCGTCCCAAGTGAAAGTTGATCTTTGAGTGAGTTGTTGCAGTGGTAGAACAAGTTGTGATAGTAGATGTGTGAATCTACTTAAGTACCTCACCTTCTGTAGAAAAGAGACCAGTTGACGTGCGGTTGTTGGTGAAGGTAGGGCTATGAGTGCGGACACCTTACTTGGGTCGGCGTTGATACCTCTTGCTGAAATTTCATGGCCTAGTAGAATGACTTTACTCTCCCAATGTGACATTTATCCACATTTAATTGCCCACCTAGGCTCTGCAACCTGGCCAAACCTTCAGTTACCTTTTCTAAATGTGAAATACGGGAGCTATATATACAAAAATCATCAATGAACACTCTTATGGATGTTCCAAAGAACGGTTGAAAAACATATGTGACATATCTTCGGAATGTGGCAGGTGCATTTGTGAGACCAAATGGCATAACCCTGTATGCAAAACAACCCCATGGCGTGATAAAAATGGTTTTTAGCTGATCTTCCAAGGCTATGCATATTTGAAAGTATCCTGAATAACCATCACAGACGGTATAGCATTCAAAACCCGCTACTTCATTCAGAATTTCATCCAAGAAAGGGAGAGGAAAGTGGTCTCTCTTTGTAGCTGCATTTAGTGGTTTGTAGTCAACACATACCCTCCACTTACCATTCTTTTTAGGCGTCACCACTACGGGTGACACCCATTCTGAGTTTTCTACAGGATAGATGAATCCCGCCTCCAGCAGTTTCCTTACCTCGGCCAAGAGTGCCTTTTCTTGTATGACCCCCAGTCGTCGTAGCTTTTGCACAACTGGTTTTACCCCTTCCTTCAGCTTAATATGATGTTCCACCACTGTAATGCCTATGATTCTTTCATAGTTGTCAATGAACAGGTTAGGAAATCCCATCAACATTTGCAAAAAACTATCTTTCTCCTCAAGTGTTAATTCCGTAGACAACATACCCTTCAACCTACTTCCTCCTAGGCCAGGTGATTTACTCTCCTCTTCATTGGGTTGCCCTTTTGGTGATGGATCACCAGTTGTGCTTACCCTTTGTGGATCCTTCATAATGATACCCATCACATCAATGGAACTGTCACTTTCGTCAGTGGATGTGGTCTCCTCCTCAGAAATGGAAGATTCGCTAGTGGTTTCATCTGCCGATGTTTCCAGATTCATTTGCATCTGCTTGCCAATCCTCATGTCGTAGTAGATTGTCTCCCCTTTCTTACCGGTCATGCGTAGAAGGCCAGTACCCCAGTCCTGTTTTGCCTTCATGGCCATCAACCATGGCCTTCCCAAAATTAGTGGATAGCCCTCCCCCTTAGTAGGCATTACAAAAACATCTACCTCTACCTCAGTGTTGAAAGCTTTGATTTTCACGGCACTTACCACACCCACACACTTTACTTTTGCGTTGTTTGCCATCTTTGCCTTGCATGGAGAAGGCTTGTCAACCTCGAGCCCTAATCGAAGCATCATAGCTTCGCTCATTACACAGATTTGTGCACCTCCATCAATGTAGGTGTTTCCAACCCTCTTTCCTTTTATGTTTACGTCGACAATTGGAAGGATGTCATCCATGTTGCATCCCGAAATTGATCCGGCTACCTTTGTTTTGGAGCGTCTTGTACTTACCATTTTAGACCATTGTCGCCTTACTTTAGGTACAAGATGTAGCAGCTGTGGCCATGTAATCTTCGGTCCTTGCTCTGCCACATCCAATGTTAGATCATAGGGCTTAGAACTTTCCCCTAGCTGGAAGTCGGTGATGCCCAATTTCCGTCGTGGCCTGGATGGCCTCTTGCTAGTTTCTCCTCTCATGCTTCTCTCATCATCTGATTGTGTAGCTTTCTCCCTCCTAGATCTTTTCACAGTCATGGCTTCAAGTGGTTCTAAAAAGGTTACCTTCTCCTTACCCTTGTCCCTATCCTTTGCTCTGGGTGGATCCACTACTACGGCTTTTCCTTTCTCTTCTAGCCTTATGATGTTTACAGGGCGATCAGGTGGTGGGGCTGGTGGAAGAGGTGGGATGGATACTTGTAGTGGTGTCTGGGGTGGACGTAGAATTTGTGTTGGTGGGGGTGGTGCTCGGGGTGGGGGTGTTCTTTCTCTAGGGGGTGACAATTGGTTCCTCCTACCTCCTCTATTATAGTTTTGTCGTGGTTTGGGACAGTAGTACATACAATGACCGTCTTCTCCGCAGTTGTAGCAATGATACTCCCTATTTTGTCGTCGTGCTCTTCCAGGGTCTTGATCTCTTTCTTGACTCCTCCCTTGTTGTATTAAGTGGACAGACAAATTCTGCAGTTGGTTAGTAATATGGTCCAACATATCTTGTTGGTCATCTCTTACCCCAAGAGCCGGTGGTGGTGGTATGGTGGTTGTCGTAGTTGCTGGTCAACGTGATGTTCCTACTTCTGTTGACTCGGTTTCTTTGGATTTCATTCGCAGCTTCTTGTCCTTAAGGCGAGCAATCTCAACGGCTAACTCGTACGTAGCCGTGAATCTACCTGTCACCTTCTCCTTGAGAAGCGGCCATAAGCCATGCGTGAACCGATCTTTTTTTAGGAAATCGGGTGTGGCTTCCCCCCTTGCGAGTGACTCAACCCACCGTTCCCACAAATCCACAAATTTGGACTCATAGGTGGCATATTCTAAAAGAACCTCCTGATTCAAGTCTCTCAAGTTGTCCCACAACTTTTCTGAAGTGGTACCTCCCCCAAAGCGCCTCTTAAAAGCGGTTTTTAAGGGTTCCCAGTCATCCTTGGTTGCTTGTGGAAGTGCATTGTACCATGATCTAGCTTCTAGCTTCATGAGATGCTTAAAGATTCTAACCCGGGATTCATCCGTATCTTTGTTGCTCACTACACATGCTACTTCAAAGTCATCTAGGAAGTCTGTTACCAAATCCTCCCCCTTCTTTCCTTTAAATGTTGGAAATGCTACACTTGCCATGATTACTGAGAGAGAGCTAGAAAGACACACTGCTTAACTTGAAAAAGTTTTTTCTTCTTTACAAGGAGGCGTGTATACCCTCTTATACTAGGACATAGATTAAAACTTCAAACGGTACATTGCCTTGTACCAAAGGTAAGACAAATGGTTGATCTGATGCCAGAACCTCAAAAAATCGCTCCCCACCCAACATGGTGTCAATGACGTGTTGGTAGTGAGCCTTCAAATCCAGTATTACCTTGATTGAGCGTACACGTGTTGGTATGTGTGATCTATCTTGAGGTAGGTTGTACTGATTCATGTGAAGCTTAGAGGTGCTTAGTCACTGTCCAAGCTTGTGGGAGAGGGTGGTGTTCTTTCCTAAAACAAACTCAGTAGATCCCTAGTTTCTCTAGTGAGAGTGTGAGCCAATGATTCCATTATCTGTGCTGCAGCATCAGGTGCGACTTGAAAACTGACTGTGATAATTCCCTCGGTGACTTGAGTTACCCGATTCTCAAAGTAGAATAGTGTTGATTCTCTATTGTGTAGAGCTCCTTCCATTTTGTTGTTGTGGGTTGGTTGTAAGTTGCGGACATGGTTTCGACCTTCTCCTTCTTCTTCTTGGCACTTGGCCTATGTATATCCACTGGGTTTGGCGTGTTGGTTGACTCTCCCACTGCAAATCGATTACCGTTACGCCTGGCACTCGAGCTTCGATGGAGATGCGGAGTTCGTCTAGTTGTGCTTGGAGCTCTTCTTCTTCTGTCGTCTAATTAGCAAATCCTGCTAGCCATTCATCCATTCACAATAGTTTAGGGGTTTCAGTCTTGTAAACTGAAGGGTTTCATGAAAAGATCCTCCGTGGGGGCACCAAATGACGAGAGCAAAGCGAACCCCAAACCCTGACGGCCTCTAAAACACCAGGGACCGAATGGCGCGCCTCGAGCCTATCATGGTAAAGCAAACAGGGGCACCACCTAGCTTCAATGGCTAGGACGCAAACAACACACCACCATAACAAAGTTTTCATCCAAGAGAGATGGATGCTTGGGAGTAATGATGAAGAGGAAAGGGAATGAGATCAAGTGAGAGAGAGAGAGAGAGAGAGAGAGAGAGAGAGAGAGAGAGAGAGAGAGAGAGAGTGAGGGAGGGGGTATAGCGGCTTAGTACTTAGGAACCACAAAAGGATGGCGAATCCACACACCCTTCACACATACACAAGCTCACTCCAAACACAAGACTAGGTGGCGATTCCGCACACCTCACATGGGCAAAACATTGCAAGAAAACATACTCACAAAACCTCAAGCTTTATTTAGAGAATAAGGCGATGAAATGGGGAGCATAGGGTAGGGGAATGAGAAGGGAGAGAGTGGTAGAGCACATGGCGGATAGGTGGGAGTTGATGGCGAAGACTCGCACGAGGGTTATGGCCATCATCCTTCATTTAGTTGCCCTTCATCTTCCATAGCCAAGGGTGTAGAGGTCATGCTCAAGACAAGCATGGTGATTGCGGTGATGGTGATGGTGTGGGTGTGTGTGTGTGCACTAGGCACACACAGTGCATAGTGTGTTCTTTGGTGATGTTGTGTGTGTATTTAGTGTGATGGTGACCCCTCTTTATATAGGGGAGGAGGGGGGAGGAATTCTAGAATTTAGAAATGAAGAAATCATTATCTACATAGGCCATGTGACTGTGGGCCCCACTTGTCTGGCTGTGTGTATATGTGCCAGAACAGAAGTCTCATGAGAGAGAGACTAAGAGAGAGAGAGATGGGTTGATGAAAAAAGGTGAGAGGTGACATGGAGAATAAAGTAATTACAAGAGGGGAGAGAGGGGAGTGTGTTCAGAGGTGAATCTGTGTGCAGATGTGTGTGAACAGAAGAAAAATCAGGTAACCACCGGGTGGGGATGGGTCTGTGGGCACCTTTTTCAGTGAAACTGAGTGTGTGTGAGTGTGGGGGAGGTTATTTAGCTACAAGACAAGAGACATGGCACCCTTTAGAGAGAGAGGGGGGTATTTGGGTCATGGGATATGATAGGAGAGAGAAAGAGGGGTGGGGTATACTATTTTGGAAGATAGGGTAAGTTACATGTGAGTTAGGGTGCATTATTGGTGAGTTATAATGCATTATTGGTGAGAGGTGGGGTAGCTTGAGGGGAGAGAGAAAGGAGAAAGGACAAGGGGAAGAGAGAGGGGGTTGACCTTTTGAGTGGAGGAGAGGAAAAGGGACACCCGGCGGGGCAACAGTGAAGAAAAAGGAGGCAAGGTGGGGATGGGCTACCCCGCAGGCATGAGGTGGCCTATTTTACCTTTCTTATATATTTACATAATCATACTTTATTTTTTTCTTACTTTTTCCAATGCCTTTTATCACTCCCTCCCTAAGAGGAGGTTTTCATGGGGTGGGGACGAGAGAAGAGGGGTATGGGAGCTTGGCTTGTGAAAAGCCCCCATCACTGCCAAGGGGAAGAGTCCCAAGAAGAAGAAGATCCCTGCCAAGGGGAAGAGTCCTACCAAAAAGAAGATCCCTGCCAAGGGGAAGAGTACCACTAAGAAGACTGCCAAGGGAAAGAGTCCCACTAAGAGCCCTGCAAAAAAAAGAGCATATACAAAGGGCCATCCATTCCACTCACCATTGAAATTCAAGGTTCAAAAGCGTCGTACACTTAAGAACAATAAGGGGGAGGCACCTAGCTCACCTTTCAAGCTACCATTCATGTTGTCAAAGAAAGCTGCCAAATCACCCAAGCCATCCACAGTCCTAAGGAGCCCAAAGCACCAACCCCTGCCAAGTCACCCGTGCTAAGCCCTAAGGGGTCCAAAGCACCAACCCCTGCCAAGTCACCACCACCACCCACTCCTGAACTTTCACCCCCTTCTGAACACAAAAGGAAAAGGGTCTCTGAGGATGCAGAATCCTCTCAGGCAAAAAGAAAAATGGAATTTCATGACTGAATAGTCCACAAAAGCTATGTACACTTTTGTTCATTTTGTCCATATGAACATATATATATACCCTTTGGTGATTCATAATGTTGTACTTCAAAGACTTAATACCAACTGTCGGTTCTTAAATGTGTATCATGATGTCATGTAAGTTTAAAACAACATAAGTAGAGAAAAGATAAATATTTTTGCAAAATGATTACAATATTGAACTTGTTTTTTCAAGTCCTTGCAAGTGGCTCAAATACAACTCCTTTTGGGGGAAGGCATGTGATGCAAGAGGTTGAATTCTCCATCCTTGTGCTCACCACAATTTTATCCACTTTGAATCTATACTCGGGAGATGTTTCATCAAGAAACTCAAGAGATTCTCTAACATCATTTAGTCTCCAATTTGTTGTTACTATCAGGCTTCATTGGTGATCCCCTTTCTCTGCTCAAGGACCTGGGACTTGCAACCTAGTTCCTCTCAATTATAGCCCCTGTTTTTCCTTGGTTCCACTTGGGTACAATCCTTGTTCTACCCCGATCTGCTCTGGTAAAGCCCTAGCTCACCAGCCTAGTTTAGCTCAATTGTGTGCTTGTGACACCATAACCAGTTTGACACATCACACAACCAACAACTATGGCCACAAGAGCCTCTACCCGAGCAAGATCACTTTTTTCCAGGTAGTGCCAACACCCTTAAAGCGGAGTGAAATGGAATCTAGAAACAATCACTACCCTCGTGCATGAACATCGCACCAACAAGGGACTCAAGTTCTGTAAGGTTTCCACCTTTCTAGATGCAAGGAAACGAACTCAAAGCTATAGGAGAAAGCATTGGACGTACAAACAGGTAAAACATCATCTTTAAAGAAGTTGAAATTGGTATTTTTAAAATCTTAAGCACAACAAAGCTATAGCTAGGAACTATCAGAATTAAATTTGGGTAAAAACTGACATTGCTATCCCTTTTGAAAAATTCACTGCCACTTTAATTTGTAAAAATAATTGGATGGTTTTTAGTAATAATTAAAGCTTAGGAATTTCATTATAACCCTTAGATATTGTCCCAAATATTTATTAAAATAGCACAAAATAGCACAAAGAAATAACAGGCTTGATTTTCAAAGCAAGCAGGTACTGGGAGAGGGTATCTGGACCTGCCAGGGACTGTTTTAGCAACAAGGGGTGCCTTCTTGAGGATGGGGGACTGCTTGAGCTGCAAGTAACTGCTAGATTCAGCCAGGGAGAGCCTGTGAGTGCTAAAAAACTATAAATAGGACCCTAGGCTTCATTTTCACTTAAACTCGAAGTCCTGGCAAGAAATCTCTTGTACAAGAGAGATACTTCACAAAAATTACTAAGAGAGAAAACTCTAAGTGATTAAGCGAGGTAACTATGCTAATCTCAATTAATTAGCAATTTATATCTAATTTTTTTTAAAGAATATATTAATTAAAGAAGATTAGATTATTATCTACTATTAGACACTCTATTGTACATTATTTACTTGCAAATTACTTAATCTTAATGAAGATTAATAATCTAATTAATTACTAATCCTAATTAGGATTGAAATTGCTTAATTTTGGCCTTAATTAATGGGAGTTATATTAAACAAGCTTAGTTAGTTCTAAGATAATTATCAAAGCTTAACCATACTATTTATAAGCTAGGAAAATTATATCATAATTTTCTAATTAATTTCTATAATTATTTAGACAAAAACTAGGTATTTTTAGCTATAAAACTAGTGGGAAATTTATTAAAAAAGCTTAAAAAATCACAAGATAATTATTAGAGTTAGTAAACATTATAAATAAGCCGTGATAATTATATTATAATCAAAAAATTAATATATCTATTTAATTACATCAAAATAGATTGATTTTAGCTGAAAATAAAAGGAGAAAATTAGCTAACCAGGTTAGAGAATTATAGAATAATTATCAAATTTAGTAAACCTTTGTATGTGGTGATAATTATCTTATGATAAAAAAGACAATCTATTTATTTAATTAAGCCAAAACAGATTGATTTTTATTGAAAATAAAAAGGGTAAATTAGATAATCAAGCTAGATCATTACAAAATCATTATAAGAGTTAGTAAACATTAAAAATAAGCCGTGATAATTAGATTTTGATCAAAAAGTTAATCTAGCTAAAATTAGATTTTGGAAGATTAATTTTAGCATAAAATAAATGAAATAAATTAGCTAATCAAGTTAGATAATTATAAAATAATTATCAGAGTTAGTAAACATTATCAATAAGTTGTGATAATTAGCTTTTGATCAAAAAGTTAAGGTGGCTATTTAATTAAGCCAAACAAACCAATTTTAGATGAAATAAAGGGGTTTTATCAGCTAATCAAGTTAAGTAATCATAAGATAATTATTGGAGTCATTAAACATTGTAAGTAAGCCATGATATGATCATAAAGTTAATCTAGTTATTTAATTAAGCCAAAATAGACTAATTTTAGTTAAAAATAAAAGGGGGAAATTAGTTAATCAAGTTAGATAATTTTAAGATAATTATCAGAGTTATTAAACATTATAAGTAAGCCATGATAATTATCTTATGACTAGAAAGTTAATATACCTATTTAATTAAGCCAAAATAGATAAATTTTAACTGAAAATAAAAGAGGAAAACTAGCTAATCAAGTTAGATGTTTAGAAGATAATTATCAAAATTAATAAGCATTGTAAGTAAACTATGATAATTAGAATATGGTTAGAAACTTAATCTTGCTATTTAATTAATCCAAAAAGAATAATTTTAGCTAAAAAGTTAAAGAAATAATTAGATAACTAACTTGGATAATCACAAGGTAATTACCAGAGTTAAGAAATATCATCATCTAATTGTGATAATTATAACATAATTATCTTATTATTTTTTTAAAAATATAATAGATCAAAAACCCTATTTTAAGCTAAAAATTCATTGGGATAAATAGAAATTACTATTATAAGTTTTTAGGAAAGTTACTAAAAGTATAAACCATTGATATAAAGCTAAGAAAATTCAACCTTTAGGAGATAATGCACCTAATAAATATTAAGCAAAAAATAAGCATATTTCAAGCTTAATAAAGATAGGGAAATTAGGAAAAAGATGCAAAAATTTATAAGAAAATTAAGAGAGCTTGGAAAACCCTTAGAGAAACTGTGATAAAGTTATCTTACCTATATAAGAAAACAAGAAACTACCATCTAGGACCAAAAATTTAACCTTAGTTGGGGTAAAAAGAGGAATCAGATTGAATACAAAGGTTAAGTCAAGTTTTTGGATGATTTGCTTAATAAATAGATGTCCTTTTTTATAAGGATAGAAGTCATGGCACCAAAAAGGACCCAAGCCAATCCTCAATCTGATGATGAGGATAGTATTCCCAAGAGAGCTAGAACATCGCACAACGACAAGGCTGGCCTTAGTAGTAGACCTACTGATGAGAGCGTTCATGCCCCAACACTGCAACAAATTCCCGACCAGTCCTAGGTGGGTCTTCATTATAATTTGTGATGAATTATTCAAGTTCTTCTTTAAGTATTAACATTGCATACGTAAAAGAGGGTGTAAGGAATTAGGAAAAGTAAAAACTAGATAAAAACGAAAGGTATCTTTCAAGAAACCAATGTGCAATTGTTTGTAAATTAGGAAGGAATCGTTTGGTTTAAGGCTGGTTGAATTAGGAAAGATCTGATTGATCATTCTTAAGACAGCTTGTCTCAAGACACCTCCAACTCCTTGGTATATTTAACGAATAATAATGGCTTTTCATCCACGGATAAGTCAGTTACCCCATGAATGATGAGTTTTTACTCTGTGTCACGTCTTCATGTTTCTACATAAGTTAGGATACCGTTTTTAATCCTAGGGGAGCCACCCGTTTGTATGGGAATTTGGTTTGATGTATGGGCACTTCGAACTTTCGGTGATGCGTTTCCACCCTGGATTATGCATAAGGAATGGGTGCCTTTTTTTCACCCTTAGGTGGTCTTGAGACAAGAAGAGTACTGGTCATGGTTATTATGGTGAATTTTTTTGATTGACAGTACCCTGTCTTAAGTTTAAAAATGTATGTTTGCTAAAAGAATGCTTTTCAATGATGTCTTGAATACTTGATTGAAGGAATCACAGTGACGGAAAGTTAAAAAAAACCATTATTTTAAATGTTAAAATAATGTGATAATAATTAGAAAACAAAAGAATCATGTATGAGTGTGGGGTGATAAGTGGGGATTCACTAAGGCTGTCAATCATGGATGGGTGGACCTGATTAGTCAGGTAACTATCCATCCTAGTGCGCTAAAAATATTTAGAAAACTTCTCCAATTGGAAGAGGAGTTGAACAGCGGTTGTGGCCTCACATCTCTTAGGGGAAAAAAAGCTTTGGTTGAGAATACCTTAACCCAAATTGTGGAAGTTATATAGCTGACATAGTTTTGGATTTTTAAGATGTTGTCCCATTTCTATTGTAAGACAGGACTAGGTCTTCTTTGAGGGATATAGACCCAAGCCATTGTGAATGGTAAAGGTATTTTTCCTAGACCCTGCTTACTTAGAGAGACTGACTTTTAATAAGCCTAGAGACCTGTCAAGGACCCCATCCCAATTTTGGTATTGTTGGATTGGGGACCTCACAATTGGCATCAGAGCATGTGTTAATCGAGATCCTGAACCTAGTAAAAGTTTAAGTTATTAGGTTGAAATAAGTGATTTTTGACCAATTTTTACCCCTCTGGGTATTTAATTGAAAAGAGGGGATGCAAGGAAGAGAGAGAATTGTCCCGATCTTTGCAGGCAAATTTCCATCGTGCCTATCGCAATTCATGGGTTTAAACATAAGGTCATGAGGGCTTGCCTATCTTGGTGCTATTCAATGTGAAAAAGCATGACAAAATGGCTAGACATGAGATTTTCTCCTCCCACTTGGAGGAACATGTGGTCAAGATCTGGTGGAATTTTCTTCATTGATGCGGGAAAGTTAGAAGGTTTAGCACCAAATATGAAGAGACTCAAATGGGCTAAAGATCTTCAAGTGATTGAAGTATACTTTTTCATTGGGATAGAGAATCCAGAGAAAACCCTTGTAGTAGATGGGGTCCAAGTATCACAGAATCAGTGGGTGTTTGATGAGGTGTCTAAAGTAATCTACCCAAGTAGAATTAGGCCCATAGGTGTAGGCCCTTGTTTTAGTGGACCAAAAGATGTTCTATATTTTGATCCTATATCTGATCCACCCAAAGTCCACAAGATTCTTGTATAGGACTTTCATCACCCTTGTACATAGGAGGATCCTAATGGATTGTATTAGCTCTTGTACATACTATGGTTCTCATGGGTATGCTATAAGCAATTTCGTTTTTGGTTTGGCAATTGTCTTCATCTAGTGTGCAAATTTTTTGAGTATGAGATAGGTTGAAATCATAGGTAAGAGAGATTTTTATTTAGTACTGAATTCCACTAATTCAATCCCAGGGTAATACTCGCGTACATAACCTTTACACTATTACCCAAGAGAAAAAATTACTACTAAAGCAAGTCCAACTCCCTACCTTCAAGGGAGACGGACCGAATTTACAGTGAGATGCCAAAGCATGGATAGATGCTATGGATGGCTACTTTAAAGCTGCAGGAACTTCTCAGGAAAACCAAGTCATGTTAGGCATGTTCCATCTCAGCGGAGATGCCAAACTTGGTGGAAGCAACACTGTAGAGATAATCCCACCAATAGTCCATCTTGACAAAAATTAAGCAAGCAATCAAAGAACGCTATCTCCCTCTCGCACATCAAGATATTGAGATAAATGAATTCTTTGGTCTACGCCAGTTAAAACTCTCTATGGAGGATTACTACACAAAATTTGTGTCCTTACGATGCTTCCCCAGATGACAATGGAGAAGTATATTGCTCACTTCTAACAAGGCCTCAAAAAACCCCTAAGTACACGTCTTGAATCCATGAGACCTACATCAATTCAGGATGCCCTTCTCAGGGCCAAGCCTCTTGCAACTAAAGGAACCATCCCTGCAAGGAATTATAATGGTTTTAACAACTTTAAGGGAAAATCTAGGGAACCTTCAACCAAGGATTTCAACAATGTGGAGTAGCTGTGGCAGTGAACTTAGAGCAAACCTTCCCAAACTTAGGTGCTATGGATGCAATCATATGGGACACTATAGAAATAATTATCCAAAAAAACAAAACCCTCGAACTATTACTAGAGCCACTTATCAAAATCAAGGAGACAATCTAAGAGAAGGTAGAAATGGAGGACGAGGTAGAGAAAGAGAAAGAGGTCAAATTATTCAGTTGGGGTGATTGTAAGGTTTCCACCTTTCTATCTGCAGGGAAATGAACTCAAAGTTGTAGGAGAAAGCATTGGACGTACAAACAGGTAAAACATTATCTCCAAAGCAGTTAAACTTGGAATTTTTAAAATCTTAAGCACATTAAGCCTATAGCTAGGAACTATCAAAACTAAGTTCAAGTAAAAATTGACACCGCTATCCCTTCTGAAAAATTCACCAAGGGCTATGCCTTCACATCTTTTAGGGCGGGGGGGGGGGGGGGGGGGAGTGTTTGTTGAGAATACCTTATCCCAAATTGTGGAAGTTATATGGATGAAACAATTTTTTATTTTTAAGATGTTGTCCCGTTTGTGCTGTGAGATAGGACTAGGTGTTCTTCTAGGGCTATAGACCCAATCCATTGTCAATGGTAAAGGTATATTCCTTGGACCTTCTTACTTAGAGACTCTAACCGTTAATAGGCTTAGAGACCTGTCAAGGACCCAATCCCAATTTTGGTATTGGTGGATAGGGGATCTCACAACTTCAATGAGTCCCTTTCTTGACTTCAAACGATAATCCCTACGGGAGTGCAATGGAATCAAGCAACAATCACCACCCTCGTGCATGAACACCACAACAATCATACAATCCTCACTTTCAAGGCCAAGGCATACCAAATCAAACTATTTGAGCAATTAAGGGTTCTTAAAGACACCACACTTTGGTTTGCAGAAGATCTTACACTTTCCCAAAAGGTGCATTAAGCGTGTGAAATAGGAAAATGGGCAATTTACCAAGTAAGTAGAGCCATTGTTCAAGAGTTTCAAACTTCAAAACCAACTACCTCCTCACCTGCCCCTTCTTAGGTTGCGTTCTTATTGTTTACCCTTTGTTGGACCCTCAGTCCTTGACTGAGATGTATATGAAAACTCTTCCACCTAGAAGGAACATGTCCTTTGCAATGTTTTGTTTTCCAGTCCCATAGGTCATATCTGACCTCCATGGATGATATTCAATCTCTCTCTCTCTCTCTCTCTCTCTCTCTCTCTCTCTCTCTCTCTCAAAACTCATTAACTAGTATTTATAAATCAATTATTTATTTTGGTGATGTTAAAAATTATGTGTGTGTGTTTGTGCAAGCATATGTGCATGTTTTATTTGATCTAGACAATAGGATGACTCTTTGCCCTAAAAAAGTAAATAAATGCTCTAAAATTGTAAATCTTATTAGTACTTTTGCAGTGCATCTTTATGGGGAGGATATGTGCATTCCAGATACATCAACAAAGTAAAGGTCGTTTTGGCTACAGAGAGCAAGTGCAAGGAGGGTCTTGAGGGCTTGGGCGGGGGGGGGGGGGGGGGGGGGGGGGGGGGAGAGAGAGAGAGAGAGAGAGAGAGAGAGAGAGAGAGAAGAGAGAGAGAGAGAGAGAGGCACATCACCCAGTCAAGGGAGACCTGCACGGGGGCCGCCACTCTTTGTTGATACGCTGGTTTGCGAGGATCATCTCTCATTGGCACTATGCAGGGGTAAAAGGGGAGGGGTACATGTGGACATGTCAAGACTTTAGGGAAAAAAATATGTCAATAAAGAATCTATAAATTATTCTATAACTTTGAGTATCAAATAGAGAAGTTATAGAACACTTTGTAACTTTTAATTTCAACAAAGAAGTTATAAATAATATTCTAACATCAAAGAAAGAATCCCAGATTATTTCAAAGATATGAAGCATATGATAAAATTGGAATGAAATAGAGATGGCACGCAAAAGTTGAGATATCTCTCTCTCTCTCTCTCTCTCTCTCTCTCTCTCTCTTTCTCTCTTTCTCTCTCTCTCTCTCTTTTATATGTGTGTGTGTGTGTGTGTGTGTGTAGCAGTTCTAAATATATATATATATATACGCAAACGAACACTAACTGTTCACAGACTAACAATTCTAGAAAAGTACAGTGGATTTGCACAATAATTTATTTGCAGTTGAAAATAAATTTTGTACAAGGTAATGAAGATAACAAAATACATCTCAAGAATCCTTAAACCCAAAGTCTGGGAATTTTGCATCACACTAAGAGATCCACCATTTGTTAAGAACTAGACGTTTTAATCAAGGAAGGTAGCCCTCACCTGCACCCATAGCCACAAGAAAACAGTTCGTTAGCACGTGACTGTACGCAGGTGATGCTGGGCATCCCAGTTGTTATCCATGTCACCATAAAAAAAACATAGTTCTTAACTTGTAATTGTTCTTTTAGATAAAAAGGTTTTTTTAAAAAACAACGATGATCCTTGGCTTTTCTGCCAATCTGATACAGACGGTACCCAACCCCATAGAGCAGCCATAAATTCTGATTATTTTTTCTCAAAAAGCATTTTTTTTACCAATCTTAAGGTTTAAAGGAGTTTAAGGAGAAAATTAATTTTTTACCAGAACTTCATCGTTAACTAGATAAGAGCGACTTATATTCCATTTGAAGTAGTCTCAAGCCAGACCAAAACTACCCACTTCCTTGTATATCAACAACATTTGTAATAGAACCTTATTCGGAACTAGTTTTATAATCGGGCTGGGATATCCCCAGAAAAAATTTAGTATTTACCACTTATTACCTAACTGAGATACCCCTTTCTTTAAAAAAATTCATAACCATTATTCCCAAAAATCCTTACTATTATATTATGTCACTCCTACTGCTGCCGCATGCCAGCTAACAAATGTATACTACATATATTGGACTACTTTAGTCAGAGTGAGCCAACTTAGACTCAGTCCGAAAAAAAAAAAAAAAAATCTCCGGTCATGCCCAGATAGAGGGAACTATATGCCATACTCATCTACCATATAATACATTCATTCCTATCAAATATCTGAAACTAGGGCAATAACTACAAAGTAATCAGTAAATTCAGAGTCTCATTTTAGTTAAATCAGTAAATAAAAACGTCTGTTTTAAAAAAAAACATCAGAGTAACCAGCAAGGATCCGCTTAATGTCACTATATGATTTACCCTATAGTATCGAGATCAAACCTACTAGCAAGATGGTAGGTAAGGACAAGTGCCTATATACTTTAAATGAGAAAAAGAAGCCAACAGAAGATGGTAAGAAAATTGAATTGAGTAGCCACGTTCGACATAACCTCAGCCATCAGAAATCTGTCAAAACATTGAACTAGTGATAGGTTTATCAGAACCTACCACTACTCTTCCTAGCAAATGATGATGATGAAAAAAAACCAGTAAATTAGAACCTTGCTTTTATTCAACCTTAGTCCGGTATGTGCAGTCAGCATATAGGGCACCATTACCAGAAGCCAGTACTTAGTATATACAAAATAATCTTTTAGCCGATTCAGTACAATAGCAACTGGTAAAAAAGATCAATCTTACTTGTAAAAAATGGTCAAGTTAAGTTGAAAAAACATTATTTTCCTACAATCGGGTATGTGAAGCCTTACATGACCTACTGTAATATCAGATGCCTGGCCACCATTTCCAAAAAAACCAGTTTTGAATGACCTCTGAATAATCTTAAGTAGTTTTAATAAAATAGGCCCTAGAATTAGTAACAGATTTAATTCCGGGTAAGTCCTTTTACCAAAATTACCTCAGCAAAGTAACCAAACTTATCCAACCACTCACATACATCTCATTATTTTGTGAAGGACAGGTTATTTTCAGATCTACAGTACACCTTTCATGAGTACATTACCCAATTGAGTAACAATATTACCAGAGTCAACCGTATATACACTCCATGTCATTTAAATACCCACCATCCTCATTTTCATGCAGTCATAAGATAAGAAATACACCTGGCAATCTGCCTTTTTTTAAAGAAATTATAAAGGACGGTTTTTACTCAAAAAAACCAATTATACAGCCCCCTTTTTTTCAACCAGATTTATTTATTTCCATCAAACATTACTCAGTAGTTACTCGTTTTTTATGCGCTTTTTTCATAACTAGGAAGAGCCATGTTCCTGAGCCAGTCTATCTATACTTTAAATAGCAATATACATCATTATTCAAAGCAAAACCCCCATTCCAATCTGTCAAAAGTTACCATACTTTACCACATAATTTTCTCCTCATAAACCTTTTAAGAACAATCTCCGGAGCAAGCAAAAAGATAGAAAAAATGGTCTATTTAACTGGTTTTTTTTTGTTAAGAGCAAAAAAAGATTTCCCATTTTTTTAAAATTCAGGAATCAAAAAAACAGATTTCTGTTAACCTGTAGATTAGGAGACGATGACGCCTCCACAATGGCTTTCTCCAATTTTTTCGGCATGTTGAGCCACAGCAACCAGTAGAATAAAATTACACACAGTTTTGAACTAACACACACAGAGATACAATAATAGAGCACGCAGCTATGTGAGTATGATAACTCACCTTAGAAGTCATATTTGTACAGTTGATGCTCCTCTGTAGCAGACGCGACCATTGAGTTGGACAGGTTAAGCCCACAAACGAGGATGTCAGTACAGGCACGTACACCAGATCCCTCACAGCCCAAGATTCGGAGGGTAACAGGTAAGATTCCACACATATCAGCACCTTATGCTCAAGGAAAAAGGGTGGGGAAGACAGTCATCGCAGACCATACCCCAAAACCTAAGCGGTGGCGTTCAATAGAGGCAAGAAGGACCCAATGCCACGCTTACAAAAATTAAAGATTAGTAATGTGACCAGAAAATGTGAAGCCAAGTCGGGCAGTCCACCTCAACCTATGGTAAATTAAGATAGCATTAATTCCCATAGTCAAAGCCCAGCTTTTTCGACTAGAAGCAAGTAAACTGTATTCGTCATCGGATATTTAAAACCCAGTAGGTATTTTTATCTGCTATCCTAGCCCAACTTTAAGTTTTAGCATTCCACTAGTGTAAAAAACCATACTACACTTTGAGTGTATGATACATTTTGGGTAAACTTTCCAAATCACAATAAGTCTTAAGAGTCAATAAACTGGTTTTATTCTAAATGGTTGGTTATATAAAAACAAATCTCGAGTATCATTTCCAGAGTAAGTGGTCTTCAACTTTTTTATTTAAGTTAAATGTAAAGCCCGCTCAGACAGTCTACATCACCCCAAGGTAAAATTAAATAGCAAGAATTCCCATATTCACACCCAGGTCTATAGACTCATAGCTAGTAAGCTGTATCAGGTCTCGGGTATATACACAGTAGGTATTTATACCTGCTATCCGCGCCCTATACTAAGCTTCAGCACTCCCTATAGTGTGAAAAAAAAAGAGCACAATTTACAGTGTGAGAGTAAACACAATTTTAGGCACACTTTCCTATTTCCAATTTGGTTTAGGAAAAAAATGGTTTTATTAAAGATGGTTGGTCAAATATAAAACCCCAAGTACAGAGTATCATTTCTAGAGTTTGGCATTCTTCAACTATTTTGCATCCTTGGTGTATTATGGCCTACAGTCATGACCAGGTTTTTTTCATAGCAACTGCACATCTCTGTATGTCAAATGAATTTATACGTCGAGCAACATTACTCCGTTATGAACTTCATCTATTTTCGCAGTTAGGAAACCTCTGTTTCCCAAACAAAGTGGTGGACGTATCAGGACCGAGTGACACGAGTGACTCTTTGGGGTCGTGAACATTTCAAGAATAATATCCGATTGGCGATGTTTACTGAAGCAGTGGGTCTAGGGCCAAAGTATTATTATATCGAGCATTCAATATTATATACACACACATACACATACATACATACATACATACATACATATATATATATATATATATATATATATATATATATATATATATAATATATATATATATATATATATATATAGTTTTTTTACGAGTAAAATGTTTGAAAATCATAAGATTGAAATAATTAAACAAGGGTAAATAATTTTGAATTAACCTGCAACCTGAACCAGTAGAGTCAAAGACTACAATAGTTGTGAGCAGGAATCCAATCTATAGACAAGGAAAGACCACCTAACACCTGTCAACCTAACAAGAATTAATGATAGTGGTCAATCCAAGCCTATAGACAAAAAATATCCAAAGCAACATCCTGGCTACCCAGTAACTTGGGAAAACCTTGTGTTTAGGATGTGTATGTTGTTTTTTTTAAACTAATACTTATACAAAAAATAACATATCAGTTCAAAAGACAATTGGCTTTAAAAACAAAGGACAAGGATTAGCACAAAAATGACTCATTCTTTGATTCATTGTTGTACGTCATAGTGAGAATGAGGTTTCATTCTAGTGATTTGTACATACGATAGTTAAGAAGAAGTGATACTAAAGTGATAGAGGCCAAGTTTGATAGTAAAGGACAATAGAAAAAGCAAAAAAGATCATATGGAAAGATAGAGTCCTCACCTACATCCAAGACAACAGATTCATTAGCTTTGAATATGTATTATAGGTGTTGACAAACCCTGTCAATTGTTTTTCCATGTCTAGCTTACAACCTTTTTTCCTTAACCTACTATCCAAATGTTTGTGAATGTAAGAGAAGCCATGGATATGAAATTTGTTTACTTATCTTATTGCAAATATATAAAGCCTCTTGCTTAAAAGTTTAAGTGTCAGGACTGTCTCTTTAGTTCCTTTTTAGGAAAAATAAATAAACTTGAGATAAAAGAGTTTCATCACTCCTTTTAGATCCAAGAGTAATTTATAGGTTCTAAGTAAGGTTTTTTATAGCCCCTCTTTTTAAAAAATATTAATATTTATTTACATAGATTAAGTTTTGATCAGAAGGCCACCACCCCTTTTGATCCAACTGTTTCATCCCCTTTGTTTTAGGGAGTTGTGTTTTGCAAATCCAAAAAAAGGTTTATGTTTACAAAACGAGATAAGATAGCCCAAAATCATAAGTGCTTAATTATTACCAAAGTTGATGCTTTTCTCTTTCTAGACTTATTCCACAAAAATTTAAACTACAAGTATTTTTTAGATTTTAAACCCAGCAATCAAGCTTCCCTCTTTTTAACCAAAATCAGTTCTAAAAATAATCAAAATTGGGTCAATATCGAGAGAGAATCAAATATTTTAACTAGATGCACAATAGGTCGAGTTAGCTATATAGATTATTTAAGGTGTTCCATGATATTCAGCCACAAGGCAGCTGACCCACAAGTCCCTCACCCCCCTTTTTTTTCAAAAAACATCTTTGGCTTTAGTAGGTTATTTAAGGTTCTAAGTAAGGTTTTTTATAACCCCAGTTTTTAAGGAATATTATATTTATTTACATAGATTAAATTTTAATCAGAAGGCCACCACCCCCTTTTGATCCAACTGTTGCATCCCCCTTTGTTTTAGGTCCCATAGAGTTGTAGTGTTTTGCAAATCCAAAAAATGTTTATGTTTAAAAAACCAGATAAGATAGCCCAAAATCATGAGTGCTTAATTATTACCAAAGTTGATTCTTTATCTCTTTCTAGACTAATTCTATAGAAATTTAAAATACAAGTATTTTTAGATTTTTAAACCCAGCAATCAAGCTTCCCCTGTTTTCTAACCAAAATCAGTTCTAAAGATAACCGAAATCGGGTCAATATCGAGAGAGAATCAAATATTTTAACTAGATGCACAATAGGTTGAGTTAGCTATATAGATTATTTAAGGTGTTCCATGATATTCAGCCACATAAGGCATCTGGCCCACAAGTCCCCCCCCCCCCCCCCCCCCTGCCCCTCTTTTTTTTTCAAAAAAAACACCTTTGGCTTTAGTAGGTTATTTAAGAAATAACACATTTCTGCTTAAAAAAACGTAGTGAAATGTGATCAACTTGAACGACAAGCCAGTAATAGTATAGAGTTTCCCTTTTCTAATAAAAAACCATATCATGAGAGAAGGAGCTAACCATCTTTCTCAATCAATCTCTGTTATCAATCAAATCTATAATCGTAACCTACATAGTGAAATGTGATCATCTCGAACGACAAGCCAGTAATAGTATAGAGTTTCCCTTTTCTAATAAAAAACCATATCATGAGAGAAGGAGCTAACCATCTTTCCCAATCAATCTCGTGTTATCAATCAAATCTATAATCATAACCACTAGTAAACATAGCACTTAGGTTAAACAATCCCCCCCCCTTTTTTTAACCGTATTTACACCAATTTAATGTTATCAAGCAGAGACGAGCAATTAATCTAGGTGGAAAAAAATGTAACCCCATAAGGAGATTAGATCTACAAAGTAGAGTAACCCCATAAGGAAATCAGTTAGCAGAGTAATATGATTAATCAAAAAATAGAACCGTTTAGATAGTATCCCCCCCCCCCCCCCCCCCCCCCCCCCCCCCCAAAAAAAAAAAGCATGTTCAGTCACCAGCCTGCAAAGCCCCATCTTGCTCGACCAAGAAAAAAAATAGACCAGTAGGCAATGTGTTTGATCGCAACGGAATGCCCTCAACCTTTCTTTCACATACACACACCACACAATAATGTCTAAGTTAGGGGCCATAGAAACCCTCACTTGAATTTATAATAGCTCCTAGATGGTAATCCAATGAGTGACCTGAGTAAAGAATCCATGTATGATCTGCATTTAAATGGTCCATGGCTCGAGGTAGTCGGTTTACCAAGACCAGATTCTAGGTGTCATCCATGTTTTTGTCCGCAAGTTGGTCATGTGAAGGGATTTTCAACCCCATCGTTTTTAGGTGTTTGCCCATTTGGCCCCATAGATGCGGTCTAATTTTTAGTAGCTCTGAGAGATAAATTGTGCATTGTATAGGAGAAGACATCAATTCGTGCAAGCTCTTGGTATCTATCATTTTTTTTGTGTCTTTCCACTAGGAGGTACCATTTTAACCTCTGATTTTGTTTCGAGTTCTCCTATGAAAGATGGCAAAGTCTGTAGAGAGTGTGGTTTGCTCTCTTCAGATGCTATAGACCTGACATCCCCATATAGAGATCGTATATCCCCTGGGAAAAATTCATGATCCATGTTTATCTCCAAGGATAAGTGTTGACTGTAAATTAGCACTACCATCTTTTTGGTTTCTGATCGATTCCCATAAGGATTGTGGCCACGGTTCTTCTACCTGTGGAACATGCATCACTGATTGTGAGCCCAAGGCTATCTGTGGTATTGGCTACTTCCCTTGTATCTAAAGGTGCCTCAACTCCTGGAACTTCTTGGTCTCTGTTTACAATACCATGTCTTTCCAATAGCTAGATTTTTTGCGGATTAGCACCTCCATTTTTGGAGCATTTGGAATATGTGGTTCCATAAGATCTTTGGCCATCCGGACGAGCTCTTTGCACATTTGCAACCTCTCTTTTTCATACCCTGTATGATGATACGTTAGCCAACTATGCTCTTCGGCTTGATTGGGTTTTAGCCTAGCTTCATAGGCCTTCAAAATTGCATCTAAAGGTTCAAAGACTTTTTCGACCAAGACTGAACCACATGAGTTAGTCTTTGACTCTTTAGGTCCCTTTGCATTTTTCTTGATTTCTTGCTCATGTTTAAGTTGTTCTTTTGTTTGATGCAAATCAGTTTCTAAATCTATTTTCACCTTCAGCCTCTTTGCTTTCATTTTATCCCTTTTTGCTTTCCATGATTTTCTTGCAGTTCTGATCGGATAAGTTTTTTATTTCTGTTTGGGGTGGCAATGTGGGTTCCTCTTCAGCGACTACGGTTTTGGCAGCTTCTTGAGCTTGATCTCAAGTCATTACCTTTAAAGGAGTGGAAGGTTCTACCTCAGATACGCTTGAAGAAGGCATCATGCCTACAACATTCATCGTTGCTTTCCCTTGGTAGTCTGGATTCTTAGCATAGTGTTAGAGTAGACGGTCTCTTCCACAATGTTCATAGAATACAAATAATTCTATTTGTGGACCCTTGTTTGGACAACCTCGTATCCAATGGTCACCCCCACATTCATATCATGGACCTTCTTATTTCATAGCTTGTGATCCAGCCAATGGTTGTTCTTGCCTGGTAAGAATGTTCTTTGGACCATACTCCTAATTGGCTATGAATATGAGCATATTTGCATCCATGGAGTACTGGTTTTCCACAGGTTGTGGCAAATGCATTGGCTAAGTGTAGTTGACTACTACTCTATCATCATTCAAAAGAGGTGGTTGTTTCCCTAGCATATGTCGTGTCTTTGTCTGAGTGCTATACCATGGATTGGGGTGATCCCCTCCACAAGTATAACATCTCCTCAATTGAGGTTGTCATACATTTAGGTTTTGTTTGTAGCCCCTCAACTACTTGATCAATGATTGGTTCCCAAGGATTTTGAACATCTCTCTTTGTTGTTGATTTGCTCTTTGGAGACGAGGCACTACTAGTCGTGTTATTTGTATCTTCAGCCACCTCTCCGTAGGTCTTATAATTGTCAACTAGATATAGAGCTTCGCTAGTGATTTGCTCAAACGTTGTGCATCCTTTTAAATGCAGGTCCTTTTTGAGAGTTTTGTTCTTTAAGCCCTCAATTAAGAGAACTGACAATCTCTCATCTTGCGGTAGCTCTCTCACAGGACATCTGTCTATGTATTATTTGAAGCAAAGTAGAGCTTCCTTCACTTCTTTGTCCTTTTTTTGTTTGAAATAGTAGATTTGGGACATTGTTTTGTGTTTGATTCCCCTTTTTGAGAACTCCTCTACAAACTCTTGTAAGAGTTGTGATATGTTGAGAAAATCATCTCTTTTTAGTGGTTGGAAAACAACTCAAGATTGTTCCTTCCAGTTTCAACCCCAATCCCTCATACTAAGTATGGAAATCTGCAATATGTTCAGCTCTCAAAACTTGTTTGAAGAGTAAACATGAGCATATGGATCCCTTAACCCATTGTATTTGTTTTAACACATTCAGCCATTTGGTAGGGTTTTAGACGTTGTGGTTTACATTAGGGCAAAAAACGACTCAAAAAGGGTTGTTTGTTAATCTAAGGATTAAGGAATAGTCCAATAGTTATTTGACACGTATACAAAAGTATGGCACTCTTGTCTCCTCTATTGTGGGTTTTGGTGGTCCTATTTTGACGGAGAATCGCTAAATGTCTTGATCGCAAGGCTGAAACTGCTATACTTAGGTGCTTTCGACGAGAGAGCTCATTAAATTTGTGGCTCAAAGCAATGAAGTCTCGTCTTTTATTCTATTTTATATTTCACAAAATCGTTATCAAAAGATACAAAATCTATGTCAGAAGGCTCTCAAAACAAGAGCATTAATGACAAATCACCTACTTTTTTCAAACGTATACCTTTCTCGCTCTCTAGTTTGTGAGAGGTTTTAAGTCTTTCCGTCTATACTTTCTTTCTTCTTTAATCTCTGAGTTTCCATGGCGTCTTTTGCACGTCGCCCTTCACATAACATAACTTCTTGTGACTTTCATAACGTTAGAGAGGATGGTCTTTGGAAGTCCATATCTTTTCGTGTGAATGAGTGGGTAACAATGTTTCAATCATGCAAAGGTGTACACAGAGTGAAGAGAACTAAACGTGATAAAGTAAAAAACCATTGGAAAGGTCATGTTCTTGCTTTCAAAATGACCGACAATGGCTGGCTAGCTAAGGTTCAACATGTGTACATGGCCAAGGATATGGTGTTAGACTAGGAAGAACATCCCACACTGCATTCTTACTGTAAGTACAAAAAAAAACTATTTGATACAGTGAATTTTTTTCATTATCCCATTGTTTTTCTCATTTTTTGATTCCATTCCAGATATATTTCCTTCAACAACTGTGGAATGGCAGCCTGTGGAGAGTCTGAGTGGGACGTTCAAAGCAATGAATAAATGGATTGCAGATGCTATGTATGCTGACAAGCCACCTTCGTTTTACAAAACAATGGATTTGTTTGTCTATTTTGCAGAATAAAAAGTTCCATCACGAGAAGGTGCATATGGAGAACTACATCAGTTACCCGTTCCCACCATAAGTTCACTTGATTGGAAGCTCCTGATGCATGTACTATATCAAGCTTCAAATCCAAGATCAAAGAAGACATCCTTAAAGCTATGTCTCCGGGCAGGATATCAAGAAGGATTAAAGTTCAATGGTTCTTGCCTATACATGTCTTTGTGGCATGTTTCAAAACAATGGATTTGCAGAGGACAAAGACGATGTGGCTTAATAGAAGACTTTCTATGACTGAACTTGATAATGTTCTTGGAGACGGATGGAGCACCAAAGAAACTTTCCATATTGGTGACAATATTAGTTGTAGAGTAAGCCCAAATTCTATGTCTATCTCATATCAACTATGTCGTCAATCATTAGTTCTGGGCTACGACTATAGGAGATGGAGAAGCAAATTAGGTAGCTAGGTTCCTCTCGACTCTGAGAAAAGCAATGAGCCATCCCCCCTCATACAGATTTCGTACAAAATGTCATGGCCCACTACTTCATTTGAGATAACAAAACACCATGAAAAACAACAAATATAATGAATACTGAACTAAAATGAACCAATCGATTCAATGTAATCTGTCAAAAAACGAATAGCATTTGCCTTGTAAATTAATACAAATCTCAATCTCAAAACATATGATACTAGCCACCTACTTAGTAGGCTTTCCACATGGTATTGAAAGCACACATATGAAATGGATTGTTCTCTAAGTAACAAATAGTGCATACTCTTAAACAACCATGAAAAACTTCACTTATCAAATCACAACACATTACAAAACAACCATTAAAAGATTAATCATTTTGAACAAAAACAAATATATGTGGTATAAATGCACTCTATGCCTAAGCAAAATGCAACTTTAAAACAAGCACCATCTGTATTTAATTTTGAGCTTGTACATACAATATAATTCTTAAAATTTTTGCGAGAGTCTCCTTTTTACAGAGACCTCTTTCAAAAAAACAATCAGTACACCCTTTTCTTGGGCTCGCACATGGGATTTTCATCACATAATTTTTGTTTCCAAAAACAAAATGAACCTCATCTTGGACTCCCACGTGGGATTTAAGGATTATCTTACACATTAAAATGCAACACATTTTCAATAGAGTCAAAGTAGGCTACCTTCAAAGTGGTGTATGCTTTGCATATCATAGTACATAGGAAACCTCCAATCGCATAGTCTAATCACATGATTAGCAAAAGGCCATGTCCACATCATGTGGTGATCATGTACAAAAAAAACACAAAACATAAAAGTAGCCTACCAAATCAACTTAAGAACCCTCAAAACCAAACTACATTCCAAGTGCTAGTATGTCATGCTTCTCATACTACACAATCAACAAAATGGCATGTCCATGTCATATGACTGTCGTGTATATAAAATACATAAATCAAAACATCAAAACGAAATTTCTGAAGAGATTTTCCTAAAATAAGTGCGTACCCGTAATCAACATTTCATTGGTCCACATGCCATGTTGGACAGACATCTTTCAGAGACACATCATCTTTTTATGCAAGTACTCCTATCTAGGTACTGAGCACAATTCTAAGTCAATATTTTCAAAGCGTAGTCATCCCTCATCTTTGCTACTTGCATCTAGCATAAGTATCAACCTGTAAGATTCAAAATAGTTATGCTTAGAATTAGCAAATAAATATAGCTCTTTATTATACAAACCAATCCCATGAACTTTTCTCTTGCACATGCTTGAACCTAATTTGCAAATGTAGTCAATTTACCTTTCACATACTCATTGAAGACCTTGTAGTCCTTAGCATCAAGTTGGTGTTTCTTAGTCTCCAAATCATACGTCAAGTTTGCAAGTGAAATTATAGACTTCAAGATACACATTGATTGTCCACAAGATCTATGTATAGCTCCTTGCACCTTATCTTTTTGGTACCATGCAAGATGTATCTCTACATTTGCAGGCCAATCAAGAAGATCCAATAGGACCCCTGGTCTCTTTCATAGCAACTCCCACTTTTCTTCTCATACACGCAACTCTTCCAAGATACTATGTAACTTTATCTGCACCTTCTCTAGTGCTACAGATCTTTCCTTTCCTCTTGCACCTTGTGTAATATTTGGAAGACAAACCCTCAAACAAATACAAACAATCTGAGCCTACTACAAGAGAAGTTCCTGTTTGAAACTTGATATTTTTATCCATTCAAGAATAAATCCCACTTTTCACCCTTGTTAGTTTGTCCTTAGACAAAGTTGGATTTCAATTTAGCTGAATCACAAGAGTACTCTTACACATTTTCTTGCCATCTATCTCTACAAAAGAACAGATCTCGCTCTGAACTTTCTCCTCTTCTTACAATTATCTCATCAAACACATGGCATAACTCACATTATGCGACTATCACGTCATCTTTGTCACATGTGTTCAACTCAATTTCACCTTTGTTCTCAAGAGGAACATCATCAAAAAATCCATAATCCAAAATTTGGTCATCTACATTGGCAACCATTATATCTTCAAGATCTCTATCTTGCCATGTGTCATGGCACCAACAGATATCGTGAATGCCTAGTATTTTGCACACATCCTTCGCTTCACAAAAGACCTCTCTTAAAGCTTGTACTATGTCCTCATCAAAAGATACGGACATGTAGTGACCAAGATTGGCAAGTGGAACGCTAGGTGCATGATTCATTATAGTCCATATGCTTTCTTGCTTAGAGTGTGCTGCTTGAAAAACAAGCATGGAGCTTGATTGAATCTCAGTGATCCTACTTAGCACACCAACACTGCTTAACAAATCAACTCCATCATAACTCCTCTCATTTCTAACCAGACCGCCAACTTTGCTAAAGAAATTTTCACAAGTGTCTGACCTCGTTGTAGACAAATGAACTTCTAGATGTGTATACTTTTCTCTGAATAGCTTGATTAGAAGAACTACAAAGTGACAAGAGAGCTGAATATCAAGGAATGTTTCTTTTTGATAGCGGGAAAAAGAGCAGTGCAATCGGGTGGCCTCTGTACTCGTGCACACTCCACAACCACGCCTCATGCAAACAAGCAAAGAACAAAACAAAGGGGGCACCACCCTAAATTAAGAGGTTTAGGGACCTCACACATAGTGCACATAGGCAAGTGAGACTTCTGGCATTATGATGGCATCAAAACATATGGCAAAACACATAGAAATGAAGCTTAGGGACCTTATGTAGCATATATATACACAAGACATCAGCTTAACAATACAACGGCATCTGATCATACATAACAAGGATATAGAGAAGCAAGCCAAGGATGGCATAATCCCTTGTCAAAAACAATCAACCCAGCAAGTAGGTATGATCCTACTAGCAACACATCAATACCTTAGAGAATGATGGCGAGGATGGTGGTCATGGAGCATGAGAGAAGACTCCTTATTTAGGTTTTAGGGCTAGTAATGTAGCATACTAGAGGGAGAGAGAGAGAGGGAGAGAGAGTAGAGCTCCACCCATAGCTCCTCGTTGTGAGCAATGTCGTCATAGCTTCGTTGCTTGGTGAAGTGGGTGAAGTGTCGGTTTTGAGTGAGAGAAGGCCTCCTTATATAGGTTTCTGAGAGGGTTTAGGATTAGGGATAAACATGCTTAAATCCGCTGATTGGGGTTACTTTTTGCTTAGGGTGGTCAACAGATTGAGGTCACCTGATATGTCACCATCAAGATATTCTCTAGAGTGATGTGAGAGGGGAGGGTAAATGCTGATTTTTCTGATTGTGACACATGGGGATAAGGCCTTGACCAGCATTTAAGAGAAGGTAAGGTGGCTATTGAAACTGGAGGTTCTGCACATGTCAGGGGGGGACATACGGGGGGGGGTGGCAGCTGGGTCCTCCTGAATATCAAATTCTCAAAAAATCCTCAACCATGGCTTCTTTTGACATGTGTTCTTTGAAAAAATCAGCATGTCTCTTTTCAACTCAAAAGTCTTTATCCCTGTTGACTCACCTTTACCATAAGATTTTCCCTTTTCTCCTCCTGTAACTGCATTGTTGATGCCCAATCACTGCTTCTAGTAATAGTGAACTGTTACCTACCAAATACTTATGGTGCAGTAAAAAATATTTACCATGGGTAAAAAAAGTTACTGTAGGTAAAAAGTGATTTGTATTTACCATGTAGGTGAAAAATATTTACTGTAGGTAAAAAATATTTACTGTGGTAAAAAACATTTACTGTCGGTAAAAAAGTGAAAACGGAGTATGCTGTGCTGTGAGTCCACACGAACATCCTCGTGTAAATTTCACTAGAAATTCACACTTAGAATGGGCTATTCTGTAAGATATAGGTTGTAGGCATGCATAAGAGCTCGTTCCCACGTATCTTCTGTCCATGGCACTTTTTACTCTTTGGTGCTTGTGAAGTAGATTTTTCTTCTCTTTTGATATCCCTTGGACTAGAGTATCCTCATCTCCCCAACAACTAACTGTGCCTTTATTGCATTTTCAGAAGGGGTCCTAAAAACCATGCATCACTTTTCTTATGAAATTTTCCGTGAGAGAGTATATTGCTTGTTTCATGATCCAAGTGTGCCACATCCTGTGGAAACAACATTAGATATCTCTTAAAAATTGAATAACTACTGCCTTCTTTTAATGAAAAAATAAAGAACGACACCTTGTCTAAACACTGAGTACCTGAAAAAGAAGGAAACCTTGCCGGAAGATTTCACTCTCTCAAATAATGAGAGAGTTGGAGACACAAAAATATCAATATATGAAGCTACTATTGAAAGATACATTTCTGTTTCAAGTGTTCTTTCTTGTTGAAATTGACTTCCAATGTGCAAATCCTTTAGACACGCTTGCACCTTACGTCTTGCCAATCTTTGGACCAATCTCCAATTTTTCCTGTCCTTTCTCTCCACATCACCCTCTTGCAATCCATGCTCATCAACCTTAACATGTTGATATACAAGAGCAACATGATTCAATGTAGCGATATCCTTGCCAAGGAGAAGTCTTCTAGAAGCATTATCTAAAGGGTTGACCCATTTTTTCCCATTATGGATGAAGTTCGAGTCATGCAATCCGGAGATACTTCCATCATAATCCAGCTTGGATAAGATGAAGGAATCTCAAGGCACACAATAGATAGTGTGTTACTTAGTGTGTAATAGAAAGATAGAGCCCTAGAGTGATGGGCATATATACAATGCATGGGGGAAAAAACTCCTAAAGAGGGAAAAAATGCCACGGTGGTCCTAGTGTGTTCACACACATCACTACCACGTGTATATGGTAACAGGTCCTACCCTTGGCCTGACATTCCTCCCCCCTTGGAGAAGCGTTCTCTTACTTAAAAACAAGAGTGATGATATACTAATGTTTTCCACAGTGGCATCCTTCATGGATCGAGCTGTTTGCTTGACCGCAACACAGTTCAGTAGGAGGTTCAATCAAAACCAAGAGTAACATCTTGATTTTTCACATTGTTGTCCGTTGCAACCATCTTGTGTTATCGGTTCCTAGCCAATCATAGTGTGTGGACTCTATTTAGAACGCACATGAGCATGCTAAAGGAGTTATCATAACAAAGATGTACTTGAAAGAGTACCTCTTTTCACTTTCCATGAAAGTAACTTGCTGACATAACTCATCAGCCAAGTGTAAATCCTTGACTTGTTTTCAAATTTTATCAAAGTAAAAAACCCCACCATACCTAGTGTTCAAGGTTGAGAACCTGACTTATACATGAAGAGACTAAACCTAGTCTCAAACATGCTTTAACTGATAGTAAGAAAATTCCAAGTAGAGCAATAAATTCTTACTAATTGGATTGCTTGGTGCTAATGTATGCACTTTGCATATCCTTTAGCACAAGATTACACTTTGTAATTTGCCTATCCCCTTGGATAACTAACAGTACTGAGGCGTGTTTCCCCCACGGTTTACAGAGAGTCTCCCAGATGACTAGTAAACGGGGATCACAATATCGAACAACATTGCTGAAGAATCAACAATGTCCGGAATAACCATTGTGGTTAACTTGAAAGATCCACAAGCACCCAAACCAAGCCATGAAATCTATTGGTGATTGGTAGACCCGAAAGAAATCTCATAGAGATACTACACTTAGAGTGCAAAATGCTTTATCAGCAAGTAATGTGATGAATATGCATGCTGCTCCAGATCAGCCTTTGCTAAACACTAGGGCCCATAACACCTAGTGTGCATGCATGTAGAAAAACCAGATATGAACCTCTATATCCATGAGCAGCTTTGCAAAAAATGATGGAGAATGTGATGCTCCTAGCACACATTAAAGAGGAATGTAATAGTTCTGAAAAGAAACTAAATACTTTCTGCTGCAATCATTTGCAAGCCTTGCTAAAACGTTTGACTCATAATAGAAGGTAAAATAGAAGTCACTTCTAGGTATAAACAATGAATTTTTTTAATTAACAACTCATAGCCTTGCTATATGTGTAAAAAACCATATGTAATGTTGTTTAGCAGCACTTGTATCGTAACAAGTCATTCTAAGCATCCGACAACTGAAATTGTTCATGATATTGTGTGCTCTAAATAGTCTAACAAACGGATGCAACTAGCACCTAGGGACGTCTTCGTGACACATCATTAGGAATTAGGTTCCAGTGTCAGTCCCAAAGACTCATATTCTCCACATGTGGAATATGTCCCAAATGAGGAAGTCAGGAAAAGTGACATCCATCAAGTACGAGATGTACTTGTATGTGGAGGTAACTGTAAACACTCTACGATGTGAGTGAGAGGGACCCTCTATAATGGCTATTTCCTGCACAGGAGCAATAGGCATTACGGGAATGATTACCTGCAAACTACATTATGTGAACAACAAACACATAGAAATAGAAGAGAAGACAGTACATAGTACACATGCACAGAACACCTCCTGCTTCATTCATATGTAATCCAGACACATAGTTACAACAACAGATGTAATGAATAACATAGAGGTTGGTTGGTTACATCCAAAGACAGGTATGCCCCCCTATATACAACCGCTGCTCCATCGCATATCGGGAACGATGCAATATCTTGTGAAGAACTGCCGCCACGGCCGCCGCATACCGCATGACTCCTGATCCGCAATGTCGAGACCTCCACAGGACCGCAGAACCGCATGTGCAATTCATGCCATAACACTTGGCACACACGGTGGATTGCCCGAACCCACACTTAGCCCCTCCGGTTGGAACGTTCCGGTTGTTGCTCTTGACTTGTTCTGGTGAAGAGGAAATGTCAATGTAGCCAAACCCTCTAAAATCTGTAGTATGGGCCCGATAGACCTCATCCAAAAGATGTGGATCTATCTCAGTATGTTTCGGCCAAGGAGCCCGAGGAATAAACTGCGTTGGCCAAGAAATAGATTGCGGTGCCTGCGGCAAACGAGCAAGAGGTGTATGTAGAGGATAATAGCGAGAAAGGTATCTATTGAGAGTAGACCAAAATGGAGGGCATGGGGGTAGACTGAGGGAGAAAGAATGAGCCAAAGTCTCCACCCAAAAACACACCATGTGCCGCTCCTTACGAAATTGACGAATCATTTTCTGCAAATGAGATACATGAGCTTGGGCCTCATCACAATCCTCTGTAGCTTGCGCCCAATTAGCAATATCAAAACCTTCTAGAATAACACTCTTACCTCTGTCAGTGTTGGATGACTCAGATTGCTGCACCACAACCTGCTGAGTCGGTGTCTGTGCTCTCACCTCAGCAGATAAGCGTGTGCTCCAGCTCTGTAGTTGATGTTCCAAAAAGAGGCAGAGATCCTGTTGCATCTCCACTGCCAATGCATCCAAATCATCCATACTGATCATTACATCACCAGGGTGCGAGGCTAAGTATGAGGCAAGGCTATGCTGCGTTCGCAATTGAAGTAGTTCTTCTTGAATGGAAGCCACAAACGCAGCATTAGCCCCCCGAAGCGTTTGTATTTCTGCATTCTACTGGCGAGCCGTTGCAGTCAAATCTTCATTTTGATTGGTCAACTCGGCAACGCGAGCCTGCAAGGCCGTTATCTGCGTTTCTAGCTCATTAAATCTACCCTCTATTGCGGGGGTTGGCCAGGCCACACGAATAGACTCCACAAGTCTGCTCAAAAAAGTGTTGCACACCTGTATTTGGTCAGCAGAGTTTGTTTCCGTAGCCTCCCAAGGTAGAGCTGTGGGAAGAGTACCTCCCGTCGAGGTAGCCGCATTGGTGGTTCCAGAAGTTTTTGGTTGCGGGGGAATGTCCACAGCCGAAGAGCCCGTCGTAGGCGGAGTAGCAATGGCCACTCTCTCCTGCATTCAGCGGCGCCAGCGTGCCACCGCAAAATCCTCCGACACAGAAGATGCAGTCTCATGAGGTGGTGTAGAGAACTGCTGTTCCTCCCGGCCGCGCTTGCGGGTTGCTGGTTCTGCAATGGCCATCTCTTGGGCTCCAGAGGGTACCATTGCCGTCGATGGACCTAGAAAATCTTCAGTGCCCACATTCTGCTGCTGTGTTTCTCGCCCAGCAGGAACTGCCAAACTCTGGGTTTGCGACAGAGGTGCAACAATCCCTTGGACCACCAGTCTGTCATCTTCAAAATGGCATAGAGGACGCAAGGCGAGAGGAAAAACTTCCCTTAAGGGAAAGATCAGTGTGAGTAGCTTGCCGAATTTTGTGTTGGTTGGGGTATTTCACCCCAACTCTGCCATCGCTCTTTGGCATTCTGCTAGCAGTCTTTCTCTGACAGCTGCTGCCCAAGCCACTAGCCCAAAGTTGGCCGAATGCAAAACATTCCTCGCTCTGGTCGAGATGGTATAGGTTTTGGCTTGTAGCCAAATTGCCTCGAGAAACCATCTATACGCATCCCTGGTCGCTACATCTGACAACCCTGAAAGCTTATATTCACCTTTCACTTTCAATCCAAACTCTCACTCGACATCTGCAACAGGAATCACATGAGATGCTCGCACCACTCAATCGTTGGGAAAACAGAAACACCTGGAAATTCTTTCTGCGGTCAGCTGAATCTGTTGGTTATTCAGCTCCACCATATCTCCAACAGCCAGTTGCTCAATCAAACCTGCTTCCTGCAGGTGAACAGTATCCCTTGCCAATCAAAGTTGGCGAACACACGTAGCCGCAAATCTTGCAGCCAGGCATCCACTCGTCGAAGCACTAGCTGCTGTACTGGAGTGAAGGGGATGCATTGTAGGAGAGAAGCCGTCATGGTGACGATGAGATGCAGGAGCAGAGAATATTGAGCTAAGGATGCGCGATACACAAAACATGAGAAGCACAACACTAATCGTTAGCATGCAGTAACCCTCTCACAATGAGTTCCCAAAATAGGGCGAGCCACATTGTCGCAACCATCATAGCTCCTTTCCTGCTTTCCAAGATTGCATGCAAAAGAATCCCCAATCATTATTAGGGCAGCTTCCGGCTCTTGTACTACAGCAAAGGGGCACTGAATCAGGGTAGGTGAAACATAGTGGCGCAGTTTGAAGCCATTGACCGGTACAAAAATTACCTCCCCCCGCAAATCCGCCAAATAAAAAGAGATGGGCCCGCATGCTTGAAAAATCCAGAATGGTCCTGAACACCGTAATTTAAGCTTCCCAGGCATCTTCCCGAGGCGAGAATTAAAGACAAAGACCAATTGTCCCCGAACAAATTGCCGTGCTTTCGGGCGATCCAACCATTTTTTCCGCCTAGACTGCAGATCCTGCAGTACCGCAAAGCTATGCAACTGCTCTTCGTCTAGTTCCTGCAAAACATCCAAGAGATAAATAATAGAATCTTCTAGAAGAAGATCCGCAATGAGCATCCCGCAGACTCGGAATCACATGTTCCATCGGGGTGATTGCCTCCATGCCAAATGCCAACTTAAAAGGAGTCAATCCTGTTGCCACTTTATAAGCTGTCCGACAGGCCCATAAGGCGGAAGGAAGTTTCACATCCCAATCTGTTCGATGCATATTCACTAACTTTGTTAATATCCAAATTAACTGCTTAGTTGATTTTGCTTGCCCATTCGCCTGAGGATAATATGGAGAATTTTCTGTGCAATACAAAATAAAACCGTAGCATTCTCTCCATCACCTTATTCAAAAAATGACTTCCCCTATCACTAACCAGCTCAATAGGGAAACCATATCTGGAAAAGATATCCTTATATAAGCATC
Source organism: Adiantum capillus-veneris (assembly GCF_014529385.1). NCBI lineage: Eukaryota > Viridiplantae > Streptophyta > Polypodiopsida > Polypodiales > Pteridaceae > Adiantum > Adiantum capillus-veneris. The sequence continues at coordinate 101,386,057 of NC_140950.1, read as the reverse complement.
CAGCCACAGAAACTGCTGTATTATCCCTCAAGGGCCATGCCTCCACCCATTTGGTAGCGTAATTCGTGGCTATCAAAATATACTTATTACCCGTGTGATCTGCAACCGGTTTAAAAGGTCCAACAAAATCCAAACCCCACTTTTGAAAAGGTTCCAAGGGCAAAACCGGGTGAAAAGGCATTCTAGACCGTTTGGTAGGTTGCCCCAACCGCTGACACACATCACACTGTTGCACATAATTTCTCACATCCTGAAAAAATGTGGGCCACCATAATTCGGATTGGAGAACCTTTTGAGCCGTGATTAGTGTTGCAAAGTGACCTCCCGCAATACCGGTATGGACTTCCTCCAAAACTGCTTCCTGCTCCTATGGTAGCACACACATGAGTAATACATCCACCACCGTACGATAATAGAGCTTCCCCATATAATCTCAAAATTCCTGCTTCTGATAGCCATACGTTTCCTCTGATGGCTGGACGAGAAGGAAGGCATTTCTCCACTATCGAGAAAATGAAACATCTCCTCATACCATGTCCATGGGATGCTAGGGATGACCCTTTCCTGTTGCGGAACTGCTGTATCCTCTGCAACTACACCTGTTAGAAACAGATACGCATCTCGAAACTCATCAGCTACACCCGTCGTCTGCTCACTGGAATCTAACCTGGATAGGTAGTCAGCCACCGCATGCTGAGCCCTTGGACGATGTATGACCTTAAAGTCAAATTCCTGCAGCAAAAGCACCCATCTGGCCAATCTTCCCATCAAATTCTATTGACGTACCAGGTATAAAAGAGCTGAATGGTCCACATGGAAGAAAAAACATCGGCCCAACAGATAGTTCCGAAATTTCTTCACTAAATAAATCATCCCTAAACATTCCCTTTCTGTTACTGAATAATTTCTTTCTGCGGATATTTTATTCGGATCCACGGAAATACCATCTTCAAAAATTATATGCCCCAATAGCCTGCCATTGCGAACAGCAAATGCACACTTTAGAGGATTCAAACTGAATTTTGCTTCTCTGCATTTCATAAAGCATAACCGTAATTGCTTCAAGTGCTCTAATTGCACTCCAAAAACACTGAGATCATCCAGAAAAATTCTCATAAAATCCGTCAAATAAGGACCAAAAATTTGGAACATATCCCTTTGAAAAGTTGAAGGCGCATTCTGCAATCCGAACCACATCACTGTGCAGGCAAACACACCCCATGCGGTAATAAAAGCTGTTTTTGGCTGATCCCGCAATGCCATTCGTATTTGGTTATATCCACTAAACCCATCCAGAAAAGTATACATCTCATGTCCTGGTACATCATCCAAAATGGAATCCAAGAATGGAAGAGGAAAAGGATCTGGAACAGTAGCCGCATTCAATTTTCGGTAATCCACACAAATTCGGATTTGCTTGTTTTTCTTTGGTACAACCATAATTGGAGAAATCCACTCCGGATTATCAATAGGGGTAATAAAACCCACTTCCAAAAGACGATCAATTTCCATCTTAACTTGCTTTGCCACATTGGGATTCATCCTATATGAGGGCTGCTTCACTGACACCGCATCCGGTTTCAAATTTATCGTATGCTGATAAAACTTAGGATCCAATCCTTGCATATCCGCATATTCCCATGCCAAAAAATCCTTAAATTCTGTCAGTAACTTAATCAAATCACCTCTAAAACTTTCCTCAAGATGCTTATTAGCTTTCAGAAATTGCTCCTCTTCATCCTCTTCTAATCCTTCCACCATATTTACTGTTTCTGCTATCCCCGACCATGCTGATTGAACTGGTTGTCTGCATGTTCCCAACATCACCCGCACTTTCCTTCTACCCTTCTTTATTGTAATCATATTTGCTTCCCAATTATGCTTTACCCTCGCTTATCGTAACCAGGGTCTCCCCAAGATAATGTGATAATCCTGATTATGATCCTCAATATTCAAGACTACTAAGGAAACGGCAAAAGATAAGCCCGCCACATCCAAGACAATGCCCCGAAGTAACCCCACTGGTTGCACTCTTCTTTGATGCCATGCAGACTACAAAGGGTGCAGGCTCCCAATCACTGAGTCGAAAACGCTCACAAGCTGCTTGAGTAATAATGTTTACTCCCACTCCTCCATCCAATAGTACCTTGTCAATGTATGTTCCATGGTATCTACCTGAAAGCTCCGGAATGCGGGTATCCATGATCCTATTTGTCGGCAACGGGGCTGAATCATCCTCCTCGCTTTCAACTTTCCCGATGGCGACTTCCCTCAGCTCTGTGGACATTTGTCGCAGCAATGCATTATGAAAATTCGGGACCAATTTCAACAATGAACCTAGAGGTACTTGTATTGGCGACGTGAGGACCTCTTCCAAACTGAATTCCAATCCTCCTCTTCTCTAATATCATCCTTATTTCCAACTTTTCCTTCCTTTATTTCCAGTCCCACAGTCGATGGTCGTGATGACTTCACTGGTGGTGCGGATTGTGGCAACTAGGACATAGTCTTTTTCCGCACTTCTTCCTGAGCAGTCCAATCCGGAATCTTTACATCGGGTGTTGGAACCACATTTTTACCCGATCGCGTGATTAATGAAACCACTGGATCAGACTCCTCCAATCCTTCAATCTGAACCATAGCCACACTAGGCTGTTTCCCTGCAGCGCGTTCCTGCTTCTTCCGATCATATTCCATAGCTTCGGTACACTCGGATCGTCAGTTCCCATCTCCCAAACAGAAAGGGCATGTCTTGGGGCGATTAGGATCTTGGCCACCTCTTTCGCGACCTTGTCCTCCCCCTTGACCCCGTCCTCCTGCTTGACCTTGCAAAGGCATCTCTGATGTATGAGCATGAGCCATCGCCACAACAGGCTCTTGTCCCTGCCCTATCTGTGGTTGTTTCCATGTAGAAGAGTCTCCTCGACTCCGACGACCCCGACCATTGAAATAACATTCCACTTTATTATGAGTATTGGTCGTGTAAATTGTGTTGAGATGTCGAGCTCTACATCTTGAGCTGGAATCCACTACGGGTCTTGGCCGCTTACGACATTTACTCACTGGCGCGTTAGGTGACCGACACGGAGGATGGACTACACTTATAGTGCCAGCCTAGTACGCTTCTAGCGAGTTCACACTTAGTGACCGCATGTACATATGTGCTACTTTTCAGTTTTAGCACTAAGTCATTTTGTACTCTCTTTTCTGTGAAGAAGAAGAAGAAGCTTTCCATCTCTGTGTGCTTTGTGCTTGTCTTCTGTAGCTCTCTTGCATCCTCATTGTTTACATGGTATCAGAGCCTGGTGCAGGCAAGAGAGGCTAAGAGAGCAAGAGCATCACAAGTTTCTGAACAGGTCTCCAAAAGTGCAGTACACAGAGATTTACTGTACAAGTACAATGGTTGTATGTACGCTTGATTGTGGACACTCGTTGAGTGTAGAAAGCGTTACAGGTACCACGATAGCAGGTTCAACAGATTTGCAGGTTTTTGCAGATTGCAGCTATTTTGTCTTAGTGCTTCAAGATGTCTGACGGTTTCAGTCAGATTGTTACTGAGAAGCTTGAGAAAAATAACTACCCTGCATGGAAGTTCAGAATAACTAATTTCCTAAAAGGAAAAGGTTATTGGGACTATGTAGAAGGAGACAATGAAAAGGAACTAGAGATTCCCGAGGCAAATGCTACAGCAGAACAAAGGAAAGCTTTGAGGGACTGGCAACAAGGCCAGAGAAAAGTGATGTATTGGCTTTCTATGAGCATCACAGATGGCATGATGGGCTATCTACAGGATGCTGAAACCCCCGTCATTGCATGGAAAAACTTAGGCAGAGTGTTTGAGGTGAACACCAAGGCCAGGAAGCTTCAACTAAAGTCGGAGCTAAATCAGGTTAAGAGGAACAACCTCTCAATCAATGATTATGCCTTGAAGATCAAGAGTATCATTGAGGCTCTTGGATCTATTAAAGTCTCAGTGGAAGACGATGAAATTGTCAGTGCATGCTTGGATGGTCTAGGAGATGAGTATGTACATTTCAGGTCTTCCATGAATACAAGAGACGACATCCCCGTGTTCCAAGATTTGATTTCTATGCTTATTCTTGAGGAGAAGAACCTTGACACATCTTCTTCTCATGGCAGAAATAATTTTGAACAGGCCTTCTATTCTAACTCCAACAGAGGTAGAGGTAGAGGTCGTGGTCGAGGCCCAAGGGGTTGCAGGGGCCAATTTCTGGAAGGTCAATCAAATCAAAACAATACAGGTGGCAGGGGATACCAGTCTCAAGGCAGGGGAGTCAAAGAGGTCGTGGTGTAGGATCAAGCAGGCAGCAACATAATCGAGATAGTAGAGAATGTTGGACTTGTGGTGAAAGAGGTCACATGTCACGTGACTGTCCAAAGGGAAAAGCAAGTGGAAAGAGAGAACATGGCAACTATGCATCTACTAGCAGAGATGCAGATGATAGCAAAAACGAGCGCATGTTTGTTATGCAGCATGTAATGAATACAATGACTGCAGAGAAGTCCACCCAAGATGATGTTTGGTATGTGGATTCAGGTGCCTCTAATCACATGACGTCTCGTGGAGAGTGGTTTAGAGATATGCGCAAACCAGATGTGTCAGGCTATGTGCAGACAGGAGATGACACAGCTCACCCCATTTCTCATGTAGGGGATATACCTCTAAATACAAAGAGTGGGAAATCAAAGTACTTAGCAGATGTACTTCATGTCCCAAACATTACAAAGAATCTTGTTTCTGTTGGAAAAATGGTTGAGCAGGGTTTGCAGGTTCGCTTCAATCCAAATGGCTGTTATGTAGAAGATTTCCAGAATGGTTGTAAGCTGATCACAGAGGGCAAATGTGTGGGCGGAATGTTTACGCTGAATGTAGACATGCCTGAGGTAAAAGCTGCATTATTTGCAGAGGGCACAGGTGTTGTGGCTGATGTTGACATTTGGCACAAACGCATTGGCCATGTCAATGAGCAGAGATTGCGCAGCATGCAATCAAAAAGATTGTAAAAGGTTTGCCCAAATTCAAGGTGGATGGAATGCATAAAGTGTGTGCAGCATGCCAGTTTGGAAAACAGTCAAAGGGCTCATTTCCACATGAGCGCAATGTATGTAAAAAGCCACTTGAGGTGGTGCACACAGATGTTTGGGGTCCAACCGATACTGCAAGCATACATGGTTGCAGGTATTATGTCTCTTTCATTGATGACCATACAAAGAAAGTATGGGTCTACTTCATGCGTAACAAAAGTGAAGTGTTTGGTCACTTTCAGGACTTCAAAGTCATGATTGAGAAGGAGACAGATATGCAAATCAAGACATTGAGGTCAGATGGAGGGGGAGAGTACTTCTCCAATGATTTTTCAGATTTTTTGCGAATTCATGGTATACGTAGGCAGTTTACATGCAGATATACTCCACAGCAGAATGGGGTCGCAGAAAGGAAAAACAGGCACATTGCAGAGGTTGCACGTTCATTGATGAATGAGAAGAACATGCCTCATCATTTTTGGGCTGAAGCTGTAAATACAGCTGTGTACATTATGAACAGGACACCTATAGTTGCGGTGCATGATGTAACGCCTGAGGAAAAGTTTACAGGTACAAAGCCTGATTTGGCACACTTGAAAGTGTTTGGCTGCATAGCTTACGTGCATGCACCAGATGAGTTGCGTAGGAAATTGGATCCTAAAGCAGAGAAATGTATTCTTGTGGGATATTCCCTTGAACAAAAGGGGTACAGGTGCTACAATCCTACTACACGAGAATTACGAGTGAGCAGAGACGTAGTCTTTGATGAGATGAGCAGCTGGTACAGTAATGCACATGGCACTATTGGGGCTGATGTAAAAGATGATGTGGTTGTACAAAATGTGAGACCAGAGTCACAGGTTTTGAGTGGACCACAAGAGTCCTCTTCTCGTGGCTCTGTTGAGAAGCCATGGAATGGTAGACTACGTACGCAAGTTACTCCACCAGCAGGTACAGGGAATGTATCACGAAAAGGAAAGGAAAAGGTTGATGAACCTCCCTTTATGGCTGATGCATCATCAGGTTTTCTAAATGTAGACATGGATTCAGATAGTTCTGAACAAATTCTTGATGAGGAATTTGGAATTCCGGCTGTCAGGACACCTGGTGTAAGGAAAGTACAAGAAGATGCTAGAGGGCAAAGGAGTGACCCAGGACCGCGCAGATCTAACCGAGTCAGAAATCCAGTTCAGAAATTGACTTATGATGGGTATCTAGCGCATCACCAAGCCTACATGGCTAAGGTGATACAGGATGTGGAGCCCACATGTTTTGAAGATGCAGTTGGAAATGTGCATTGGGATGATGAAATGAATGAAGAGATGGCTGCATTGGAAGCAAATGACACATGGGAGTTGGTGCCATTGCCAAGTGGCAAGAAAGCTATTGGCTGTAAATGGGTGTATAAAACCAAGCATAAGGCTGATGGTAACATTGAGCGTCACAAGGCAAGGCTGGTCGCAAAGGGTTATGCACAGACGTATGGCATAGACTATGAGGAGACCTCTGCTCTAGTGGCAAAGATGACGACTGTGAGAGCTGTCATAGCAGTGGATGCATCTAGAGGATGGATTATGCATCAAATGGATGTAAAGAATTCCTTCTTGAATGGTGAGCTGCAAGAGGAAGTGTATATGGATCAGCCACCTGGTTATGTTGATCTTGGTTACCCAGATTATGTATGCAGACTTCTCAAAGCTTTGTATGGTTTTAAGCAAGGCTGTAGAGCATGGTATGACAGGATTGCCAAGTATCTTGTCAGTATTGGGTTTAGGAGAGCTCATGCTGATCATTCACTCTATGTACGTGAGAGTGATGTGGGAATTGTGGTCATTACCATATACGTAGATGACCTTATTATTGTGGGTGACAATGCTATGGAGATTGACCATGTGAAGGGTCTTCTCAAACAGGAGTTGCGCTACTTTCTTGGCATTAAGGTGATCAGGACTCTAGAGGGTGTATGGCTGTCACAAAGACAATATGCTTTGGACATGTTGTCAAAGTATGGTATGGCTGATTGTAAGCCAATTTCTATTCCCTTGGATGTGAATGCAAAGTTGAGTGTAGAGAAGGGTGATGTTGTTGAGGATGTCAACATGTACAAAAAGATTGTGGGTAGTCTAATCTACTTGATTATCATGAGGCCAGACTTGAGCTACACAGTAGGCTTGGAGAGTCAGTTCATGCAGCTTCCGAGGAAGCCACATTTGGATGGAGTACGACGCACACTTTGGTATGTGCAAGGGACTCTTGACTACGCATTGTTCTATGCAGCAGATGCTCCATTAGCATTGTATGGGTATAGAGATGCAGATTGGGCAGGTAGCATTGTTGATAGGAGATCTACGAGTGGCTTCATGTTCTCTTTTGGGAGTGCTGCTATTACTTGGAGCAGCAAAAAGCAGCCTACGGTTGCTTTGTCGAGCACAGAGGCCGAGTACAGAAGTGCAGCAGTTGCGGCATGCGAGGTAGCTTGGCTACGCACATTACTTGAGGACTTGGGAGTGCAGGTGGACCAGCAGATTGTCATCCATTGTGAAAACCTCAGCAGCATGCAGTTGGCTAGGAACCCAGTGTTCCATGCCAAGACAAAGCACATAGAGGTCCATTACCACTACGTTTGAGAGCGAGTGTTGGCGGGCGACATCGACTTGGTCTACGTCAGCACAGAGGAGCAGATAGCGGATATCTTTACCAAGGCCCTCGGAGATGAGAAGCTTCGACGTTTCCGGACTATGCTTGGACTCTGCGACTTGCGGAGCTTGAGGGGGAGTGTTGAGATGTCGAGCTCTACATCTTGAGCTGGCATCCACTACGGGTCTTGGCCGCTTACGACATTTACTCACTGGCACGTTAGGTGACCGACACGGAGGATCTCTGCTAGTGATTCTACAGCTGGACTACACTTATAGTGCCAGCCTAGTACGCTTCTAGCAAGTTCACACTTAGTGACCGCATGTACATATGTGCTACTTTTCAGTTTTAGCAGTAAGTCATTTTGTACTCTCTTTTTTGTGAAGAAGAAGAAGAAGCTTTCCATCTTTGTGTGCTTTGTGCTTGTCTTCTGTAGCTCTCTTGCATCCTAATTCTTTACAAATTTCACACCACTTCTGATTCATTGTTCACTCCTGAGCAGCATTTTCCGGATTCCGACACTGGGTACACCATAGTTCCTTTAGACTTTTAGCAACCGCAGCCGATTCCGACGATCCGGATGAAACACCTTTCCTGTGACGCTGGGATTTTTTCCGAGGTGTCTCTTCCGATTCTTTCCCCGAATCGCTGTTCCCTGAGTCTGAGGAATCTGATATTGCGGACTCCGACTCCGAACTATCATTGCCGCTGTCTTGCGACTTCCGATGAGATTTCTTCCTGTCTTTTTTCTTTGATTTCTTTGGAGATTTCGTATCCTCTAAAGCTTCTCCTGCTACTATAGCCCTAGCAATTACATTATCCAGTGGAGTAGTTACCTTATCCACTGTTGCCATAGCAGTTCTGAGATCCTTGTTGAGACCCGGCAAAAAATAATCATTCAGCACTTCTGCTGCCGGCCTTTGTGCTTGAGGTACCCTCTGCAAAAGCATCCGAAATTTTGCAGCGTAATCCTCCACTCGCAATGACTTCTGCCGCAGCGTTCGAAGCTTTTCCAAATGTTGAGGGACTGTCTTTTCCGTTCTAAACCTTCGGAGAAACGCTCTGGATCCGTCGACATACGTCTAAAAATGATCATCAGGGTATTCAGACAACCATTTTGCAGCTTTCCGTGAGAGTGTAGATTCAAACACTGATTGTTGATGGAGAGGAATCACCACCCCAGGATGATTCAATCCATAAGCTTTATTGAATTGGTGCAAATGTGCATCAGGGTATTCTCTCGAAAGACCTTGAAATCGACTATACTTAATCTGAGGGTGTGCCATCACCCCTTGCCCAACTGTACCTCCTCCCGGAAAAAACTGACGAGCACTAGGAGGTGGGGATAGTGGCGGAGACACCCCCGGACTGCTTATTAGAGACGGTGGTGGAGCAACCTGTGTGGGTGAGGGTGAAAGTATATCAAGAGGACATGACTGACTGCGTGGAGTACGCCTCGCCTGCCGCAACCGCCTACCACGCTCCGAGCTTGGTGATGGAGATACAGATTCCTCAACCTGCGGTGGTGAAGAAAAAACAAATTCATCCGAACCGCCTCTCCTCCGACGTCTTCCTACAATTGGAACCACAGGGTTAGGCGGACCCTACGACCTAGTATGCATGCATATTCATCCGCAGGTCGTCCATCACGCATCGTGGTTGCCAGATGTTATGGCTATTGCCCGCACAGGAGCAATAGGCATTACGGGAATGATTACCCGCAAACTACATTATGTGAACAACAAACACATAGAAATAGGAGAGAAGACAGTACACAGTACACAAGCACATAACACCTCCTGCTTCATTCATATGTAATCCACACATAGAGTTACAACAACAGATGTAATGAATAACATAGAGGTTGGTTGGTTACATCCAAAGACAGGTCCCGAGGCGGTCACTTATCAAAAGCTTCCTATATCACATGTGTTCAAGAGGTTATTAATAATACCTCAATATACATACTATATTTACACTACGTGCCGATTTAAAAAACCCCCACCCCCCTCTCTATGTATACATTTTGATACATTTTGATCTTTTAATAGTCCTCTCCGGTTAACTCACGTGATAGAATACATATTCTAAAAAGAGACCACCCCAGGAGACAGGTATGCCCCCCCATATACAACCGCTGCTCCAGCGCAGATCGGGAACGGTGCACACACTCCTGTCTCATGATATCTTGTGAAGAATTGCCTCCACGGCCGCCGCATACCGCATGACTCCTGATCCGCAATGTCTAGACCTCCGCAGGACCGCATGTGCAACTCATGCGGTAACACCCTCATAGACTTGCTCCACACTTGCTAAACCAAACTCCGTGAGTTCCTAGACCATGTTGTATCCCATGTGACAACATGTGCCATACAGAACCCTACCATACAGCTCTGTAATGGTTTCAACAAGAATCAACCTATCATGGTATCCTGATGAACAATGAAGGGAGAAAGTGACAACACTTTCTCAAAAGGAAATGCTCTTACATGAACTTGGTACGTGGCTAAAGAGCAAGCTGCATGAAAGACTTCTAGCTTAAAGATCCCCTTGAAAAAGACAAAGAAATTGAAACTTGTAACCCTGGGTGTTGCCTTTGCAATCCAAACTCGTTGGTTAGAATCTACATAGTCAAACCGGTTGGCAAGACCATTGATAGAAATTGCTCAACTAGCAGATAACAGTAACCAACATAGTCAACCATGCACACAAATGTTTGGAATCAACTTGAAAAGTTGAATTTTTCCACTACCCGTGGTAGATTGTAGGCTTCTCCTTGAAAGTATAACTGGAATAGATCAAATTGTGATCCTCAATGCCTATGGTGATTTAGTTGCTGGGTCTTACCCCAAAGTTGTGCTTCCATAGACACTCGTAGTGCTATAGAGAGATCAAGAGATCCACACAAGTGAGAGGCCTAGCTCTTATGAACAACTAGGCTGTCTCAAATTTTTGCTGCCTCTAGACTCCTTGGTATAGATCAGCTGATGTGAGTTTAAAACTATCAGAAACTCAACTCAATTTTGGCACTAAAAACATGTAGTGCTAATAGAACACCCAAAACATTAGTAATGGCAAGACTCTTGCTTGGTCATTAACATTGATGGGGACTCCAGTGGGTAGATTTGTTCAAGTTGGAGAACAATTACCCAGGAGATGCCAACATTTTGGTCCTACCCTAGGTATGGCAATGGCTCTTAGCCTTTGTGGCTCATATCCCTTATGCCAATAAAATATTAGTGTTTAATTGATGAGCCACTGAAGACTAATTTGGGTGACGTCTTGGCCACTTACTAGTTGAGAGTTAGAGACCTTGGCTCAACTAAATCATGAGCAAAACATGTATCAAAAGATTCTTAGAAAGTTTTTATTATTCTTCGAGAGAAAGAAGAAAGAGAGCGTGCTGGGCTGAGGAACTTTCCTTAAGTTGCTGGAGGGTGTACCAAATTTGCATGCTCATATACATCTTATGCTTGTCTTGTAGCTTATCTTATAAGTATGCAACAATCTGCATGTATGACGCTCTCATTGAGAGAGGTAACAGAGAACACGAGTCCCATCTTGACCCATCGATCGTGTAGGGTTGTGACTATACGAGGGTGACTTTAAAAAGGGCACTTTGCCTGTGAATTAAGTCCTAGATTTAGGTTCCATTTAATGTTGTTGTGTGTTGACAGCAACCCAAAAAAATCATGTTAAACAATCCATCACTTATCTTGTCCTTGGCAGAGTTGCTAGTGTGATAGCGGAAGCGTAATTCATGAGGCAGTAGAATTGAATCCACTGAACTAGCATGCCGTGCATGCAGAATTGTAAGCACTTTCTGAGAGTGATGGCCTCAAAAGTGAGAGCCAAAACAAAAGTGCCTTGCACAGTAGCGTGTACTACTAGGGAGACAGCCTAACTTGATGTTGCCACACAAAAAATGGGAGCAGATACCCATAGTTTACCAGTTTTGCAAACGTGTATACCAATGTCCTTGACTTGAAGTCAATGAATTGTATCAGTGTCCACGTTAGAAGAATTTCTTCAAGGGAAACTGTCAAAGCACTTTGCCTTGCATAACATATAATATTTTTCAAAATGTGAAAACATGGAAAAACAAGCAAAACTTAAAATTGGCTAACTTGGTCATCCCGCTGTAACCGGTTGTCTTAAAATATTTTGAAGGACAAACTCGCTGGAAGATGGCTCATACCCATAGTTGTTGTGTATATCATATACACCCAAACTGAAAAAATCCTCCAAGTTTTGATGCTCATAGCATAAGCCAGATGGAAAAATCTCAATGCAAGATGCCGAACTGGAAGCCTTGCTTCCCTTAAGAACTTATGGAGTTCCTGAGAGCTCATAGCTAAAGGATATTTATGCTAACAAACATATGTCATAGCAAAAGAAAGTCAACCGTGTCGATCGTTCACAAAAAATAGACCTTGTCTACTTGTAGATATACTAGAAAAACATAATTGTATGTGTATCTCGTACACACTTGATTCTATGAATGATATTCACGATCCATTCTAGACGCCCATTGCATACCATAGTTATCAAGCACATGTGAAATAAACAAATATCAACTACGTACCTCATGAAGTACACCTATCGATGAATTGTGCCGTCATAAGAATCCAATGAGTTGGAATCAAGGTTCAATAGATGCTCGACTTCGTGATGCCAAGGGCCTTGCCCAATTGGCAAGCAAATTGGAATCTTGTGAGAAACTTCAATGCTTTAGTGGTGTTACACAAACATACCCATGAGCATCTTTGGACAAGCCTTGCTCCCGTGGAATCCCATTGGATGAATTCATGACAACATCACGCTTTGGACGATCGTACATGTACACTTGAAAAGCGTCAAGATGAAAAAATAAAAAAATTTACTTGGATTTTGTTCTTCTAGATTCCATTAATGCCAAGAGTAGGCCTTGCTTGTAGCAAAATTGAGTTGTCAAAGAACCCTTCATAGAACCGAGAACTGCTACATGATTTCTCATACATGCTTTGCAAGGATCTTGCTGGAGCTTACTACTTGCCCCAACTTTTCCAAAGTGTCTCTGACTAGCCTTGCCGTTGTTCCAATACATGTCAAGAGATGTCCTACGTCCTGCCATCAAGGGCCTTGCCTCATAGAGAGTTCCACTTTCTGTTGTCAAGCAAAGCTTCCAAACTTTCCGATTCTAACCGTGGCCATGCCCTACTTTGAATACCTTGGAGCTTTCACTTCGGCCGTCAGCACATGCACCTTGCATGCCATCGGTGATTTTTTGTTGAGTCCCAACTTTAATCTATGTGTGAAAGGCTGGAGGTCGTGCTCGTGTGCAAGGATGTGTTCCTTGAACAGCTCGAGGCTTGCAACCATGTCAAAATGTCGAAACTCCTAAAACTTATAGGATGGAGTCGTGGGCCAAAGTCCTTAATTGGGAGGGTACCCAAGGCTAGGGCGCCCATGTCCAAATGGAATTTTTAAAAAAATTAAACAAAGTCGTTCTGTAGTGATGGCGGCAGCAAACCTGCACGAGAGAGAAGATCGGGACTCAGCAAGATTTCTGCTGGGAACTGGGGCTCGATCCTGCTTCCAAATGTGCTGCTCTCCGCCATGCGCTCCCATTGAATCCTCTTGCGACGGTTTGGTGGAGGTTGAGCTTTGCTCCCTCCTCGCTGCACAAACGACCTTACCCACGGCCTTACCTGCAAGCGACCTATCTTTCCTTGCCTGTCGAGCGGTTCTTCCCACGGCCATGCCTTTGCCTTGTCAGTCAGTCTTGACCCGAGAGAGAGAGAGAGAGAGAGAGAGAGAGAGAGAGAGAGAGAGAGAGAGAGAGAGAGAGAGAGAGAGAGAGAGAGAGAGAGAGAGAGAGAGAGAGAGAGAGAGAGAGAGAGAGAGAGAGAGAGAGAGAGAGAGAGAGAGAGAGAGAGAGAGAGAGAGAGAGAGTACACATGCAACACCATCCATCCTCCATGCAATACTTTCCCCTTCCTCCATAGCTCCCTCATCCACCGAGCTTTGATGCGAGTGAAAGGCCAACGGGTAGACTGGCATAACATTCTCCTCACAACCTTCATACTTATAGCCCTTGGCCCTTGCAAGTAGGACCCCTTAACTTATGCCTTGCCCTCGGCTCCTAGCCGCATTGAGCCACTCAGTCCCCGGCCCTTGGCCTGCTGTCCGGTCCTACCCTTGGCCTGACACTTCTCTCCTTCTTGTGCTTCCTACTCCCTTCCCGGTTGTCACATTGTAGTGCCGTCTGTTGAATTGCAACCGCAGGTAAGAGCTCTCTACATTGACGCAAGCATTTCATGGTATTCCGTAGCTTTTGGCATCGCCGACCCACGGACTAATTTCATCATAAGTAAAAATTTAAGCGTCAAAATCATAAACTAAGCATAGGCGGGGTATTGGGGCATCATTGCTAAGAAGTGCTGTTAATAATCACGATTTTTGCACTTGACCTAAAATGAGATTTAAGGCCATAAGCATGTGCACTTAGGTCCTATAAACATGTCCTAGAAGTTTTGTAATGTTTGGATATTGTTTGATGCTGAAATAGATGTGATTTGTTTGCCGATTAGCGATTATCTTTTGGTGATTTCTGTCATTTTAGTGTAGCTTGAGTTCGATGCGAGTTGTTTGTTTTTTTCTAAGAGATTGACAACCTCTTGCTCTATGCACTAGTCGAGTCAACTTCATCCCATGGATTGACAATTATATTCGTGGTTCTCGCTATGTTTGCAATAAGATAGGAGTGAGGTTAGACACCTGTCCTGCATTTGGCACCGTTGCCGGGGATGAATAGACCTAAACTAGGGAAAACATGATCGCCTTGTAGTTTTCCATTAACTTCCTCTGAGTTAAACTTCTCTTAAAAACTGGATAGCTTAAGAGTGTCGTCTTTTGCTGTGTAGAGATAGCTTAGGAGTAGATTGTACTTACTAAGTACCTTATAGGATTGTCGAATTGTAGGATTAGGCTAGGATTTTGAGAATGATTGATGGACAAGACAAGTCTTAAGATCAATGCTCAAGAAACCATAAAAACAAGAAAACAAGTGTTTGTGGACACTGTCCACAACCGAGTGCAGTAGAACCTAGGAGTAGGGTAAGTAGAATTTGAGGTGAGATCTCAAATCATTGCGCACTCCAAAGGAATCATCTGTGAGTTGTTTTTGTGAAGTTGCAAAGTTTCAGGTCTACGCTTGAAACAACACCAAAAGACTATCAATCATTGAACCGGATGGAGACTATGCTCATAAAAGTTGTATGAACCTGTGGGTAAGCTTAAGGATGCATTTAAGGTATATTTTCAAAAGTTTGCAAGAACTCATATTATTTACTTTTTCTTGACATTTTAGGCCAAATTAAGTTTTGACTTGACTCAGAGGCTTAAAATAGATCATAAAAAGATTTTCCACACTGAAAAAGTTGAAAAAAGTTTTCATTTTAGGTCAAAGGTAAATAATCACGATTATTTACTTTTAGCTCAAAAATGATCAAGGTTGATACCACAGACTCTATGCATGATTACAAACATCTTTTGTGAAGGCTCATAGAGTTTGGATCACAAAACATACCAAAAACTTGGTAAAAACTGAAATCTGTACTGATTGTTGAGAACTTGAGTGTGACTTGGTAAATCTTGCTCAAATTTAGGAAACTTGACTCAGAGGCTTAGATTGAAGTGTTAACAAGTGTATATGCTTAGATGACCAAAAATATGCAAAAAATTACCAAAAATAAATAATCACGATTATTTACTTTTGCCTTATTTTTTAACTTTTTTGACCAACTAAGCACGCCAAAAGTTTTAGCATGTTATATTAAGCCCACAAAGAAAAAATGGTAAGATTTGGATCATTGAAGTGAAAATTGTGGCCAAATTTGTAACGTCAGTGTGTAGACAGAAAACTGGTTACAAATGTGAGCAGGGATTATCCAAATTGGGTGAAAATTGGCTAGGGAGCTTAAGTCTAGTTGCTTAATGAGTTGGTATCAACATTTTGGCAAAAAGTTGAGGAAAACAAATTCTCAGTAGTAGTAAATAATCGCGATTATTTACATTTACTCCGGAATTGAGAAATTTAACACAATTGTGTATACCATAGGGTCAAGTGTATCAAGTAGACTCTGCAAATCAAATTTGGTGAAATTTGGATCACAAAATTGAGACTTAAGGTAGATTCTTGGAATCAGAATCTACGGACAGTAAACAATTGATAACTTGGATAAATCTTGATAACTTGGATAAATCTTGATCAAACTCAACCAAACTTGTCCAGAGACCACAACAAGGTGATTACTTGGCAAAACAAGCCTAAAAAGTGTGGAAACTGAGAAAAGTAAATAATTGGGATTATTTACTATTGGGACCCAAAGACAAAATCTTTGACATGAACAATACTTTGCAAGAGAGAGAATTAGAGAACTTGAGAACAATTGAGGACCAGATTTATGTGGATCCGGGTACCCCTGCAAAAGGCTTTTGCATTATAATCTCCCATAAAAAGAGACTTGATACACTACAAGCTTTGTGTTCCTTGAGACCTTGATGGTGCAATGAAGATAGAGAGCTTAATGCACCAGAATTATGCTTGTAACTTAGTTAAATGAAAGCATTTACATTTCCTCGGTCTCAGTCCCAAGACCTCAAACACCTTCAAAGGTGGAGAGAGCTAGTAGGGAATGAGGGTAGGGAAGAGGAGGAAGAACCATTCTTATGAGAAAGAAATAGTTCCTCACTTATCATCAATCTTGTTGCATAACATAGCATAATAGCATAGTAATGAAGATAGAGAAGATGGAAAGCTTTAGCATTGGAGCATGGCTCTTGGTTGGATTTTCATTCCATATCCAAAAGTGTTGGTGTAGGCTCTTAATTTCTCAACAAGCTTGGAGGAGGAGATGAAGCTCTTGTACTTAGCACTTCACATAATGAGTGTGTGTGTGTGTGTGTGTATGTGAGAGAGAGAGAGAGAGAGAGAGAGAGAGAGAGAGAGAGAGAGAGAGAGAGCATATACCCATCAAGGAAGACCTCTACTTGCATAGTTGACCCCTCTTCTAGCTCATGCTTGTGTCTTATTGGCTCTCTCAAGCCTAGCCAATCACAAGCCTTGGTCACAACTAGCAATAGAGGTAGCCTTTGGACAAGTGTCCTCCTTTCCCCTTTCAAAGAAAGATCTTGATAAATGCTTAAACAATTAATTTAAGTAGCTAAAATATTATTGGACCCCTTTAGAAGCCAACCAATAGACTTTAGGCACCTTATGAGGGCAACATGGAGAGGAGCTTGACATGTGTCCTTGTTGCCTCTTTAGACTAGGCTTGCCTTGAGTGAGGGTGTGTGTGTTCTCTCTCATGCTCCTACAAGTAGGGCTCATCCCCCATATGTAGGGATCCTTGTTGACTTTTGGAACATCTTAAGCCCCTCAAGCACCTTATTCATGAAACACCTCAAGCACCTTAGTTATCAAGCACGACAAGCACCTTCAAGCACCTCAAGCACCTTAGTCATCAAGCACGACAAGCACCTCAAGCACCTTAGTCAGCAAGCACGACAAGCACCTCAAGCTTGGGCCGCGGTCCCACCTCAAGTACAACCCCAGCTTGCCTAAGGTCTAAGGACTTTTAACACTAACCTTTGGAAGTATTTAATGAAGCCAGCCCTAAGTTATTTAATCTCCATTAGCTAGCATTGCTCTTTGACATAACATCTCTCATTTGGACCCATTGACTTTGGCCCGGTGTTGAGATAGATCCATAAGCACATGTCTATATTATAACTCTTGTTCTCGTTTATTCCCGCACATTAAATGATAAATTTAATATGAGAAGATCATTTGAGTTAGTTAGATATAAGATTTTGTGATATTACCTCTCTCTTGAAATCATAGTCGTCCTCCTATATGAGGTAGAAGAGATAAAGCCTTAGTCAATATAGTCAATGTTTCTTAGTGGGTAGAGGATCCCTTTTCACCATTCAACATCATTCCAAGATGGATGACTAATCCATTTGGGGATTGGGAGACTTAGTTACCAAAAGAATGTCTTCTCTTGAGTCCATTTCATTCTCCCAAAGTAGAGTGACATAGTCTACTTGGTATTTGAGAGATTTCGTCATCACAAACATGATTCTAAGTATGCATACTACTTAAATTTGTGCACAATAGAAAGAGAATTAGTCCTATAAGACAAAAAAATTGATCATTTAAAAGAAAGATCTTTTGCTTACTCTATTGTAGAATTGTAAGCATTGACAAGGTTCATACTATCCTTAAGCTGTATTCCTTGCATCCATCTTCAAAAGGATAATTTCTGAAATTAATAAGATGTTGGCAAATAATTTTACCATGCCGTAGCACCTTGTCCTCATGCTGTCAAAGGATAGCTTTGGGTTGTAGCACCTCTTCTTGGTCTTTGATTTCTAGGGGGTCTTCAATAATTGAGTTTGTTGGTGGCTCTCCTTTGTAAGGCTTGAGTAGGCTCACAATGAAAAGCATTGTATGTGAGCCAATGGTTGGGAAAATTGAGTTGATAAACCATGTCATTGATTGGCTTCAAGATTTGAAAAGGACCATAGTATCTTTTTGCTAGTTTAGCATAATACTTTTGGTGGACCATGGGATTTTTGCATGTCGTTTGCCTCAATTGAGCCTTGGGAAACTTGAGCAAGACCCAATCACTTTCTTTGAATGTTAAGACCCTTCTGTGCTTATCACCAGTAGCTTTTTGCCTTTGTTGAGGGATGGATATAGCCTCCTTAATCTTTTGGAAAGATTCTTGTAGGTCGCGGCTATACTCATTGGCAGCAACTATCTTCCCATGTACTTTAAGTAGCAAGGGACTTTTAGGTCTTTCCTCTATGATCCCAAAAGGTGCCTTTCTTGTAGTAGTATGGACAATATTATTGTATGCATATCTACAAGGGGTAAGTACTTCTCCCATTGTGAGTGTTGATACTTCTGTAACATAAGTATTTAGTAGATAGAGAATTGTAAGATTGGCTATCTCACTTTGGCCATCCGTTTGTGGGTGATAGGCCAAAGAGAAATTCAATCTTGTACCTAAGTTTTCAAAGAGACCTTTCCAAAAATTACTAGTCATTCTAGGATCTCTATCTGACATGATGGATGTTGGAAATCCATGGTGTATGAAAATATAAGACATGAAGAGGGTTTTCATTTGATATGCTTTAATAGTCTTTTTGATAGGAATAAAGTGTGCTTGCTTGCTAAACCTGTCAACCATTGTCTATATTCCCGTATTCCCATCGATAGACTTGGGTAATCCTAAGATAAAATCCATGGATATACTCTCTCATGGCAAGTTAGGGATTGGCAATGGTTGGAGTAATTTAGGTTGTTTCCCTCTATCATACTTTGTCTTTTGGCATATCACACATTTGGAAACATACTCTTGTATGTCCACTTTTATGGTAGGCCAATATAATTACTTTTCTACTCCTCAAAGAGGAGTAGGTTTAATCCCTCGATGCCGTGCATAGGGAGGAGCATGGGATTCATAATGACTTCCTCATGAAGGAGTGAGTAACACATAGCTTATTGCCATGGAGAAGAAAACCATCCTTCAAGGTGAATGGTTCCTCTTTCTTTCTTTAGGCAAGGGTCGACATTATGTTTTGAAAATCAAAGTCATTAGCATACTCATATATCATGGAAGATAGATCATTGTGAGTTGCTATAGAAACTACATTTACCCTTGGTCATTGTGATAGTGCATTGGCCACTTGATTATGTTTACCAGCAATGTAAGGAATATGAAAATTAAATTGCAAAAGAAAATTTTCCCACCTCATTTGCTTTTCGGAAAGCTTTGTTTGTGTCATGAAGTACTTGAGACTTTGGTGGTCCGTTCGCAAAATAAATGGAGTCCCCTATAGATAGTGCTTCCATGTGTCTAGGGAATTTAGAACAACTAAAAGATCTTTTTCATACATGCCCAAGACTTGCTCATCGGCATTGAGCCTTTGGCTCTCATATGCTATGGCATGGATTTCTTGAAGGAAAATGGCTCCAAGGAAATCACCACAAGCATCACATTGGACCTCAAATGAATTTGAGAGATCTGGAGGCATAAGCACTGGTTGGGAGATAAGCTTCTCTTTGAGTTTGGCAAAAGAAATTTTCTCTTTGTCAATTCAAGAGTACTTAACATTCTTCTTTGTTAAGTCATGTAATGGTCCTCCTATTTGAGAGAATTTTTCTATGAAGCATCTTTAGTATGCACACTTACCAATAGATCTTTGTAGCTCATGTGAATTCGTTGGATTAGGCCAGGATTTTATTACCTCCAACTTTGATGGATCCATACGGATATCATCTCAAGAGATAATATGACCTAGGGATTGAATCTCTTGAAGGGAAAATTCACTTTTCTTTTAATTGATGAAAAGCTTGTTCTCCCTCAAAAGCTTGAAAAACTACCTGGAGGTGTTTCTTATGCTCCTCGAAGGACTTGGAGTAGATGATGATATCATCAAAGAACACTCCAGTGAACTTGCGGTGGGGTCAAATGTTTTTCTCCATTAGACGATTGAACGTGGCTAGAATATTTGTCAAACCAAAAGGCATGACTAGATATTAAGTTATAGAGGCCAAATGTTGTACAAAATGCGGTCTTTACGATATCTTCATTCACTATCCTTATTGATGATAGCCACTTTTAAGGTCAATCCTACTAAAGTTGGTTGAGCCTTGTAGCTTATCAAATAGATCTTTTACCCATGGTACGAAAAATCTATTTTTGATAGTGATATGATTTAGTGCTCAATAGTCCACACACATGTGGTATGTACCATCTTTCTTTTTCACTAAAAGGACTGGAGAACAAAAGGGAGAGGAACTATGCCTCACCATTTATTTGTCTACCAATTCTTGTAGTTGCCTCATAATCTGCTTTTGTTGATCTTGAGATACTCTATAAGGAGGTTTATTAGGTGGTGAACTCCCGGGTAGAAGCTCTATCATATGGCCATCATCCGCTCGTTTTGGAGGTAACTCCATAGAGATGTCATCAATAAACACATGTTGGAAATCTATTTAGAAAATTAGACAAGTCTAAGTCTTCTTGATCCCTACCACTTTGTTTTGTTGAAACATTAGTATCATTTAGAGACTCTTTGACAAAAATCATGTACAAGGAAATTGAGCTTTTCATTGATTTCTCAAAAGCAGAAGAATTTACAAGGGGTATGATATGACCAGGCTCCTTAGCATCTATGTACATGTTATTTTCCCTGTACTTGAATAAAACCTTCTTTCAGGGAACTTTATATTAATAGTCATACCGTCAAACCATGGTGTCCCTAGGATGACATCTTCATGCTTGAGAGGAGAGATGATGAAATGTTCTTGTCAAAATAGCATTGGACATGAAGCCTCAATTTCCAAATCAAGGGAGTAACTGTGGCTTCTTGGCTCTTGAAGGCTCCATTGGCTACAATAACATCTCCCATCTCATGAGCTTGAATGCCTAACTTGGTGGCCAACTCTATTTATATGAAATTGTGAGTAAATCCAGGGTCAAATAGGATGAAGGCATCATGCTACCTTACTTTTACCCAAGCATAGGAGAGAGGTGATCCTTTGCAATGAGCATCCTCTTTTGGAGCTTCGACCGTGGAAGCTCTAGGAATCTGATTGTGGGCATTTTTTTTGGGGCAAGAACGATATCCATGTCCTTGATCCCCACACTTAAAGAATTTGTGGTCCCTACAAAATGCTTCTAGCTCTTCAAGAAAGAGTTTATTTTCACCTTTGTCTTCTCCTTGGACCTATTGTTGTTGTTGGACTTGCCTTGGGAAGAGTTTTGGGCATTGGTCTTCCCCTTTGTATCAATTTGATATTTGTTTTCCTTGGGCTTGACATTCCTTTTACACCCTTTTTTGAAATTGATATGTGAAGCAACCATAGTGTTGTGGATTACTTTGGTGATAGTAGTAGGCTGTTGTGAGTTGACATACTCGGGTATTGCTTCAAGTAATCTTGCACAGAATTGTTGCTTTTGCCTGCCAAAGTGTATTTTTTGGAAGACACTAGCCTTAAGATGTAAATCCCAAAACTTGTCAACATATTTATGAATAGACTCGTTGGAGAGAAACTTCAAAATCTGACATTCGATAAGAACTTTTTCCTTTGCATCACTTGCAAGGAATTTCTTCATGATGGAAACTCGTAGAGTTTTCCATGTCTTTGCGGCTTTGCCATTGACACAAAGGCTAGCCCACCATTGATGAGAAGATGTTTGGAAGTGCATAGCTACATGGTGTACCTTGGAGGAATCTATGAAGCCCTCATCTCCAAAGGCCACATCAAATTTCTGGATAAAGGCCAAGACTTTGTCAGTAGCACCAAAGGTGCCATCATAGGTCAAAAAAAAGATACTCTTTCCTCCCTCTTTGAGCTTCTTTAGCTTTTGGGACCTTTTCCAAGCAGGGTAGGATTTGCGATGTCCTCTCCTCTTGTATTCTCTAGGAGAATATCGTCGGAAAAGGAGGAAGGTGAAGAAGAAGGAGAAGAGGGTGACCTCTTTCTTGCCTTTTTCTTCCCTTGTTTCATCTCTTCCCTTTTGAAGTGACAATGAGAAGGACTATAGGATGATCTTTTCCTATTGGGAGGAGTTGGGGATCGTTTTTGTGGAGCTACATCTTCAGAGGATATCAAAGGATTCACTTCTTTATCGTTCATTGGATTCCTCCTTTTCTCTTATTGGAGAGAGTCTTCTTTTCGGAGTCTCAAAAAGAGGCTTCTTGAGCTATCTCCCTTCTTAGAGAGGAAGGTAAATCCCATAAGCACGAAGTTGTTGGGTAACTTTGTCTTGCAAAGCAGGTTTGCCCATAGCTTGTTGCAACCTAGTAACAAGATAGTTAACAAACATTGTGTCATTAAATATCTAATATCTAACCAACCCAAATGATTTTCTCACATTAAAATGATCATTTAATATGGGATAATAAACGGGAACAAGGGTTAGAATATAGACATGTGCTTACGGATCTATCTCAACATGGGGCGAATGGTAAAGGGGCCCAAATGAGAGATGGTGTGTAAGAGAAAATTCAATTGATGGAGCTTAAAAGACCTTAGGGTTAGCTTCATTAAAGACCTCCAATGGTTAATGTTAAAAGTCCTTTGACCTTAAGCAAGCTAGGGCTGAGCTTGAGGTGGGAACCTGACCTAAACTTGTCTTTGACCTTAAGCAAGCTAGGGCTGTGCTTGAGGTGGGAACCCGACCTAAACTTGCCTTTGACCTTAGGCAAGCTAGGGCTGAGCTTGAGGTGGGAAATCCACCTAAGGTGCTTGTCATGCTTGATGACTAAGGTACTTGAGGTACTTGTCATACTTAATGAGGAAGTTGCTTGAGAAGCTTCCTATGCATGGGGGGTAAGATGCTTGAGTCAAAAAGAGACCCTATATACTTAATGAGGAAGTTTCTTGAGAAGCTTCCTATGCATGGGAGATAAGATGCTTGAGTCAAAAAGAGACCCTACACACGTAACGAGGAAGTTTCTTGAGAAGCTTCCCATGCATAAAAGTCCCAAAGTTAGGGGAATATTTGACCTAACCCTTCACTCACCCAAGGGGCACCCCTTTTCTAAAAGGGCACATGGGACACATGTCAGACTCTCACTAAGCTTAACCACATGGGGTGCTTGAATGATATTGATTGGGCTAAAGAGGGGTCCAATGAACTTCTACTCCCATCCAACAAATATCTAGATATTTTCAATCTCTCTCTCTCTAAGGGGTAAGGAGGACACTTGTCAAAAGACTACCCATGTACTTGACTGCATGCTGCATGTGATTGGCTAGGGGGAGAGGGGTCCAATGAGGTTGAAGCATGTGGAAAAGCTTCCACTCACCCGAAGCAAGGAGGGGGGGTGCTAGGGGGATATACTCCACACACACACTCATTTGGAAGGGAATTCTCACTTGGTGAAAGTTGAGGAACGTCACCTCCTTCTCCAAGCTTGTGAGAAGTGAGAGCCTACATCAACACTCTTGGCTATGGAATGAGAATCCAACCAAGAGCCATGCTTCAATGCTTAATCTTGCCATCTTCTCCATCTCCATTACTATGCTATTATGTATGCTAGCAAGAAGAGTAATGATAAGTGAGGAACTATTTTTTTCTCCTATGGAATTTTTCTTTGTCCTCTTCCCTACCCTCATTCCCCGCTATCTCTCTCCACCTTCGAAGGTGTTTGAGGCCTTGGGACTGAGGCTTGGGATAGTTAATGGTTTGTACAAGTTTATGTTATGCTTGTGATGCATGAAGCTTTCCATCTTCATTGCATCACGTAGGTCACAAGGAACACAAAGATTGTATTGTACCAAGTCTCTCTTAATGGGAGAAACTATTACAAATGCCTATTGGAGGGGGGACCGGCTCCATATGAATCCGGTCCTCAACTAATGTCATATTCTCTAAACTCTCTCTCTTGCAAAAGTATTGTTCATGCCAAGTTAACTAAGTACCATGTTTATGTTGCTACCATCAATTATGTTCACCTGCTATGCTCACAAAGTAATCTCTAAAAAATGCTTCACCTAATTTCCTACTTCTGCTACTCTCAAAGTTCATAGGCCATTTACATTACACATTGGGGCATCATCATTAGCACCCTTATGTGCAAAATCAAAGTTGCCAATATTCATTCTACTCTCTTGATTATTGTGAGCCATGATAATTAAGCTTATGTATAAAATACTTTGTGCTTTGGTACCCTCAAAACCCTTAGTTTCTACTCTTCTTTACCTTTGAAAATTAGTTCTCAAGCAGCCACACCCGTCATTTAGAGATTATTGATTGCAAATAATAGTGGAGAGAGTCTAACATTTCTCGATTGTTTATGGTTCCTATTGAGCTTGCTAGTAGCTCAATAATGATTAGGCCAAAGGAAATCCTTGAGAGATTCCATTATTAAGTCTATAGTTTCCAACGGTGTACCTCAAACTAGGTTTCTTTCAACCAAGAGAATAGATCCCTGTCCCACTTACCCTATTGCAATGGACAGGTCCAACCTTTCATGGACAACTTAAGGACCTCTCTTCTTAAGCAAGAAAAGAGAAACCAATAGCTCTCGTACCAATGTAATGGAAATGGTCTATGAACATTGAGAATAGTGGAATTAAGAGAACCGCAGTGAGCATTTTTATTAGATTACTTTGAGAAAATAGAGGGAATTAGTGGTATCAACATAACCATTGTACTTAGTTAACTTGGCATGAACAGTACTTTGCAAGAGAGATAATTAGAGAAGTTGACAACAATTGAGGACCGGATTTATGTGGAGCTAGTCCCCCCTCCAAAAGGATTTTGTATTATAATTTCTCCCATAAAAAGAGACTTGATACAATACAAAGACCTTGATGGTGCAATGAAAATAGAGAGCTTTATGCACCGATACGCTCAAAAAATCCTAATTCCAAAATGGCAATGTTCATTATCTCCGAACAAAAAGATCCCAAGTGGTGGTATGATACCAACACCCTTTGAGTTGTGGTATTCGCTGATTCACAAGTTTGCAATCAAGTGATAGTCCAAACCCAGATAAACAATTTTCAAAATGTCAATCCTCATAAGAGTAGTACGAAACATTCTTATCCATGGAATCTTGATCCACAAGAATGTAAAATTCTATGTCAAAGTGATAGATGAGTGTTCAACTTATAAACTAGTAAAATTTCAACTCTAAATTTGTAAAAATTTTAACAGCAAAGAAGGTAACATGCATGTTGCATCACTATTGCTTCTCGTATTAAAGCTCTCTAAGAAGTGAAACTTTGGGCAACATCTCCTTTGTACGATGGATGATTTTGCCCATAACTTAGCTAAATGAAAGCATTAACTTGTCCCTAGCCTCAATTCCAAGACCTAAAACACCTTCAAAGGTGGAGAGAGCTAGTAGGGAGTGAGGGTCGGAAAGAGAAAGAAGAAGCATTCATATGAGAAAGAAATAGTTCCTCACTTATCATCAATCTTCTTGCTTAGCATAGCATACTATCATAGTAATGAATATAGAGAATATGGAAAGCTTGAGCATTGGAGCATGGCTCTTGGTTGGATTTGCATTCCATATCCAAGAGTGTTGTAGGTTCTCAACTTCTCAACAAGCTTAAAGAAGGAGATGAAGCTCTTGCACTTAGTACTTCACACAATGAGAGTCTGTGTGTGTGTGTGTGTGTGTGTGTGTGTGAGAGAGAGAGAGAGAGAAAGAGAGAGAGAGAGAGAGAGAGAGAGAGAGAGGGAGAGAGAGAGAGAGAGAGAGAGAGAGAGAGAGAGAGAGAGAGAGAGAGAGAGAGTACCCCACAAGCAAGCCCTCTACTTGCATGGTTGACCCCTTCTTCTACCTCATGCTTGTGGGTCATTGGCTCTCTCAAGCCTAGACAATCAAAAGCCTTGGTCACAACTAGCAATAGAGGTAGCCTTTGGACAAGTGTCCTCCTTTTCCCTTTGAGAGAGAGGACTTGATAAATGATTAAACAAATAATTTAATTATCTAAAAGCTTATTGGACCTCTTTAGAGGCCAACCAATAGGCTTTAGGCACTTTATGAGGGAAAAATGGAGAGGAACTTGACATGTGTCCTTGTTGCCTCTTTAGACTAGGCTTGCCTTGAGTGAGGGTGTGTGTGTTTTCTCTCATGCTCCTACAAGTAGGGATTCCCCCCCCATATGTAGGGATCCTTGTTGAATTTTGGAACACCTTAAGCCCCTCAAACACCTTAGTCATGAAACACCTCAAGCACTTTAAGCACCTCAAGAACCTTAGTCATCAAGCATGACAAGCACCTGAAGCACCTTAGCCAGCAAGCACGACAAGCACCTCAAGCTTGGGCTGGGGTCCCACCTCAAGTACAACCCCAACTTGCAACACTAGCCTTTGGAGGTCTTTAATGAAGCTAACCCTAAGGTCTTTAAGCTCCATTAGCTAGCATTGCTCTTTGACAGACCATCGCTCATTTGGACCCATTGACTTTGGCCCCATGTTGGGATAGATCCATAAGCACATGACTATATTCTAACTCTTGTTCTCATTTATTCTCCCACATTAAATGATAAGTTTAATATGAGAAAATAATTTGGGCTAGCTAGATGTTAGATTTTATGACAAGAATGGGCGAGCTCCAATAGTGCAGTGATGATGATCAAAGGAAAAAGATCATTGTGAAGAGAGGATGGTACAAAAAAATTCAACAACCATAATCATCAAGAACATCATCACCAACATGATGAATAAAACATGATGATCAAGGATCAGGTTTCTCTAAGGATGAACTATGAATCCCTACACATTAGAATTATCCTCTACACTTGCATGATGTATCTAGTTTGAGAACCATGTTTATGAATCCACCTAAGGAAACCTTCTATGAACCATGACTTGTTAAATCCTTTGAGATCCATACATGATGTATTTAGGATGAAATTAGGTTTAAGGGGGCGATTGTTAGGGTTAAACCTACTTCCATCCTATGTCTATGTGAACTACCTCTAATAGTGCTACTATCACACACTCTGGAAGCAACCCTACACTTTGCATGGCTTCCTATGTGCCCCCTATATGCCACCACCTCTCACCTAAGAGTGTCACCTCCTATGCCATGTACTAGCACATGTGGCTTAAGGCTACACTCTCATAGTGCTATATAAGCACACATCACATTGTACATCTTATCAATCAATCTACCTATTTTGTGTTATTTTTCTCTTTGATTGCTTATGTATTTTTAAATTAGCACGTTGAATCAATGTTGTAATTATGAATGCAACTACATTATCTGCCTTAATGGGGCCTTACAAAGACTGATTCATTTTTGTTCTATTCCTTGTCTCTTGTCTAAAGCCAATTGTCTTTTGGACTGTGATTGTTATGTTCTTTTTTGTATAAATGTAAGTTTAAAAATAGCAACACACACACACACGCACATGTGTATGTGTATGTATGTATACACACACATACATAACACACACATGTATATATGTTGTATGTACACACAGACACACACACACACACACACACACACACACACACATAGATTCCATAACAGAATCCCTCATCTTGTTGGCCTAGATCACACACTCTCTCTCTAAATGTTAAAAGGAAAAAAGAGACCTCAAGCTTCCCTGAATGGTACGGCATAGGAGATATATCCATCCCTCACTATCAAAGTACCACATAGTGTCATCAACAAACTCTACATCCAAGAGATCTTTCTCAAGTATAAGCATATGCAATACCTTGAGCCCAACCTCTTTAGCCATAAGATAGCTATTCGATTCCTCAATAACAAAAATAACAAGAAAAGAGCATTAACCCATCCTCAAGGATGTGTGTGTGTGTGTGTGTGTGTGTGTGTGTGTGTGTGTGTTTATGTTTAGTATCCCTTCAAAATGAATCATACTCAGATTAAGATCTTTAGATTAGAATTCACAATTAAATATTAAAGAAAGCCTATAGAGTGTTTTTTTTGTCAAACTCACAATAGTGAGGGGATATATTGAATTCAAGAAAAGTACATAGAAGCCTCAAGCTCCTGTTGAGGCTTAAGGACCACACAATACACCAATAGGTTACAAATTTATCATGGAGGCAAGGCATAACCCACCTTACCCACCGTCGGTTATCATGACTACAATAATTACCCGATTCCACACTTCTATATTTTTCTTTTTTCCATTGGTAGTTATCATTTCCTTTCTTTCTTGGATAGCCCCAGTGAAGTTAGCTATTGAAAGGTTGTTCTCAAACATCCAACAATTCTTGGTCTTCCAAACTTGCTGAAAGAAGAAAAATTTGATTGTTTGAGTGAAAATTAAAATCACTTGGATTCCCAACACCTTCCCTCCAAGGAATAGATCATTCTTGTAGAATCCAATCTTCCAGGTCTTTTGGATCCATTTGTATATCTTGCTTGCTAGGCTTCTAATCATTGGGCACTCCTTGAAGAGGTGACATGGGTTCTCACTGGTCTTTTTGCACCCCAAGAACATATCTGGCCTAATAAATTTGGCTAAGATCTTGTTGCCTCTATCTCTAGAGCACTCCACAACACCTTCCACAAAAATATCTTCATAGAGAGTGGACACTATGGATTCCATTTGTTATTTGGTGCTGCCACCCATCTTGATTCTAGAAATTGCATGCTCCATTACTTGTTGAAGAGATAGAACCAATTGGATTTGACCATTACTTGTAGAGGAGAGGGAACTAATCAAAACTGACCATTAAAGTGTGGTAAATATTCTTGATTTGTGGTTTATAGAAGTATGTACTCCTTGGAAACTTCCATGCTTTCCACGCAAAAGTAGATTTGCAAAAAGGCACCAAACATTTCTCTAGCCCTTCTACAACTCTACTAATCATCAAGGTGAAACTAGGCATCTAGTTGGCCTAATTCTTTCCAATTCTTGATGTGAGTGTCCCAAATATGGATCAATTTTATGAGTCCTTTGTTATTCACCTTTTTAACAATTTCTCTCCAAAAAGGGTTCGACAATTTTTTACTTGCTATAGATAGCTAAGGGGACCATTGTGCTATGGAGTTTTGGAAACATGTGATTATCTCTATCCATCCCCGTGCCTCCTTTTTTTTGGTACACTTTTGTACCAGCTGACCCATTGTGCCACCTAACCTCAAGTAGGACCACCAAGCGGCAAGCTTCTACGAAGAACGCATATTATTTACTTGATTGAGTCATGGACCGGGCTTGTCGGTCCAATAGGTGTATAGGTGATCACCGATGAAAGGCGCACCACTTAGCTTATGTTTACAATAGTTTTGCAATGAACGACCACTGTGGACGCCCATGTGTGAATGGGCCAAAGTCTTACTGGAATTGGAGACGATCTCTTTAGATAGCTGATTTCAGTGTTAGAATTTACAGCTACTATTGGTGAGTCATTAGTTCAATCAGTAGAAATTGAAAGAGAAGATAGAAATTCCACGGGTGTCCAGCCAAAGAGATACCAACACCTGATTGGGAAAATCCACCGTCTGATTCTGAAATTTCTTGGAAAATCCACCGTTTGATTCTAAGAATGGTTGGAAAATTTCTCCATCGAATTCAGAGATGGGATTACCCAGTATCCTTCCACTAAACCCGTTTCCTTTTGCCCTTTGGTCTTGATGGTGTCTCAGAAGTCCCAGTGCCAGCATTGTCCTTCTGAATAAGTCTATCAATGGCCTCCTGCTCAAGCTGATCTCGCCTTTTTGTGGTCATTTTGACTTCATAAGGCGTGACAGGATGATAAGTTTTGGTGTCGGGATCATAGAGCGTGCCTTTGCCTTTTGTTAGACGAGTTCTGGCCAATTTGTGACAATGCGAAGCTGTATGGATCCATCCTTCTAGACGAGACTGATTTCTTTTAATCCTAGATTCAAAGAGAATCTCAGCCATCTCTCTGTACTGTGGTCCTAGGCCTGGTTTAGCCATAATGTCCTTTTCAGGAACTTTAGAGGACTGGTTGATGCACTCCAGAAATGCTAGGTGCTGAAGCTTTGCAAAAACGCTAGGGGATGTTTAAAATACACTAGACCCCAATTTGTTTTTTTGACACACGTTCTGAACTTAGACATCACACGAAGGGCAAGACCATTGTTCAAAAGAGCGAGACTATAGGTCCAAAGACCAAGAGACTTCATACAAATGAAAATACTACATGATTATTACATTGCATTACATCTCTGAATTATACAAGTACTCAACAGTGAGTTGCAGCTGGTTTGTGATCTTAGTGAGACCTCTAATCTGGATTTTCCATTGTCCCATACAGCTTGATCCTCTGCACCTCATCTTTTAATTCCTTGAAATCATTTAATTGAAGAGAATCATCGAATAGCGTTTGCCAAGTTTTCCATTCCATAGTTGATTGCTCATACCAATCCTAAAGATCATCAGTAATCTTATAGTATGTGAACCGATCTATTGGTTCTGTATGTTGAGGATATAGTGCTACAAAAAACCTCCACAGCTCTGCTTATCTTGCTGGTAAAGCATACAGGAGAACTGGGTAATCAGGTACAAAATCTAGAAAATGAAGGACGGCCTGGTTCTCTTGCTGCATCATCTTTCTGGTAACTTTAACCAGCTGAAATAATCTCCAGATAGCAATTGCCTGTTCTCCTATTGTCATTTGAGTTTGAGGTCCCTTGCTGGTGGTAGTCTGATCTTCAAGATAGCTCGCACCCTCTGATCCAGAACTCCCCTAACAATCTGCATTTGCACTAAGACCTCATTTAATTGACTTCTAACCTCTTTTATACATTTATATGTCAGCTTATTTCCCAGCAGGAGCTCTAATTCGATAGCTAGGGAATGAAAATCTGCAGTAGAATGCCGCTACCAATGTGGATTAGCTACTTTCTCATTAGCAGTTAGTATCCATTCAGGCACTCTCTCTAACAGTTGTATTGTACTAGGATGCTCAGGCAATTGGCACACCTCCTGATCATGAAAAACAGTTGATTTTCAATGTTGAACCATTTCCCTAGCGCCGACATATAGTCGATGAAATCGCTCCAGATCAGTGAATAAGATCATCATCCTCCAGATATATCCTGGTTATAGGAGCTTGCTAATGTCTTAACCTCTTGTTCAGCATGATGAGCTGTAATGAATGTTGCTCATCACCTTTTAGAATCTCAGTCACAGCTTTGGCTTTCCCTTTATCATCCATACTGTGTTGTGATTGGTGTACTGGTGAATTCCTAGTGTTGCTGGGTTGTTGATCTCCCACCTGCTAATCATCCGACTACTGACCTTCATGCTGGTCTGTCTTTGACTGATTACCTCCTGTAGCCCCCACTCCACCAGTACCAGGTCCTGAAGGTGGAGATGTTCAATATAATCAAGGATAGCTTGATTTGCCAGAGCACTGTTATATTCAAAGAGTTTGTCCTGCAAATCACTCTGCATTGTTTCCATGAGAGTCCTCAAATTATCCATATTGAAAACAACATTCTCTTCTTGGTTTAATATCTCAGCCAGATTATTATAGATGTATCTTTCCGTTAATGTGGCTTTCAGAGCAGTGTGACTAGTTAGCAATGAGTTGAAATTAACTTGCTTCATTCTCAATAGAGTTTCGAATTTGTCCACAGCCCTTTCAGCTTCTACCTTTTCTTCCTTTAGGGTCCGTATCTTAGACTCCACCTTGGATAACTTATTTTCTAATTGCTGAATGGTCCTAGCTGATTGAGTTTCAATGATAGTGTGGCGCAAGGTCTAGGCTCCGCTCTCATGCTCCAGCTTTTCAATTTGCTTCTCAGCCTCCTTCAGTTCAGCTTTTACCTTGGTTAATTCATCATCTGACACTGAAGCATCCAACATTTGTCCTATGGCATTCACAATAGTGTTCCAAGATGAATGTAGTATAGTCATATTTATGCATAAGTAGACGTCCTTTGAGAGGATGAGTCTGTAGCTGCTGCTGTAACATGTCCTTCTTAGTTAAACGTAGGGCCGCTTCACTATAAGGGATGAAAACCTTTCCAAGTGGACTTGAAGGCGCTTGTACTTTTCCCTTATTAGTCTAATCCGTGGCTACTTAGCACTGGTCCTATCTGACTGGTCTTGTAATTTACTGGTGGTTGATGAAATTTTGCCCTGTTGAATGGCTGATTCCACCAGTGGTCTGGACGAGAGGTTGTTCAGTCTCGCTAGCTGGAGTCTTTTCAGCAGACACTGTTTGGATCTAACTTTCTAACTGCTTAAGAAGAGCAGTGCTTTTGGTCAGTGTCGTTTTTGGTGTTTTGGAACTGCCAGATTCCTCTTGTGTGGCCTTTCTCTTTTATCCAGTGAGAGCTAACTGGTTGTCTAGGGATTCTTTATCTGACGATAAATCCACATTGCTGGTGACTGGATATGGCTTTTGGCTCCAAGCCATTCTTACCTGGGCATGGGCGTCTAGAGCAGTTTCCCAGTAAAGAACCTGCAAACATACCAAGCTTTGAAAACATTCTGAGACTTCAACTTGGCAGTCTGCTGAAGCACATTATGTGACAATATCTGATAGAGATTGATAGAAATTGTAGAGTCCAATCTTTTTGCTAGGAGCATAGAAAAAAGTTTCTCTGACACATAAGCCGGATTGTTTTTAAGACTCACAGCTTCAGCTACAAAGTGGTAAGTAGCAGGAATGTCCAGACCTGGTAATGGAAAGCCTTGCACAATGGCTTTTTGTTTCTTTTTGGCAGCATCATCTTATTTCAAAACTGCACTGATTTGCTCTGTGGTTGCCACAGATGGCTTTGGCCCATTTGGCATTCGGAATGCGAAAGCAATACTTTCATGAGTGACTGACACTTTCCTACCATAGACCATAGCACTTCCATCTTTGGCATTTAAGGAGTCCAAAACTTGCCTTACAATAGCTGTGTCAAACTCTATTCTTGTGGCTTGCACAACCACATGCAAATCCCACAGTCTAAGTAAGGCCTCGGCTTGCTCAGTAAACACATATCTCTGTATTTTAATGTTAGGGAATAAGAGAAAGCGTTGATTTTGTAATAGCAAAAGCAAGGGCTTGGGTTTCGTCTATGGTTTCCTGCTTCTTCTCTGAAATTTTCTTTCTACCCATACACTGTGAAGACGATGAATCAGTATACAAAGAAGAAGAGGACTTACTTGATTCGTCAAACCCGTATCCTGGTGTGGTTGGCAAGGATAAGCAGCAATCCACAGTCTCCTCAGATGAAGAAGTTTGCAACTATAGTGAGGAAACTTTAGAGCTTGGCAATGGTGAATGAATAACAATAGACAGGCATCGCGCAAGAGATTTGCAAGGAAAAACGCTTACTTGCCTCACTGTTATACGCGTTCATGCCATAAAAGCTCCACCACTTACTGTTCCTAGAGTTCTATGCACCGCAATTGACGTGGCAGACATGTAGTGGACAAGACTCTCTCTTGTCTTTGAAATGATTACAACTGATAGCCCTTCTGACCGTTGTTCCCATAAAAACTGATATTGGTTTCCATACTTTTTTGTTTCTGGTATGGAGATGGTTTGGTCGTTCTTGTACTATTCTAACTTTTTGACTGGCTCTAGAACTGGCTGCACATGAAAAAGACCTAAAAATAGATGATTCTGGAATTTTCCTGGTCTTCAGTTCCCAGAATATCAGTATCCTTTTCTCGAAAAGTTTCTCTGGCTTCTGAATAATAGAGCTTGATTTTGGCTCCATTATATACCCCTAGCAGTAGTAATCCAGAAAAATATTTCAACCTTACCGCTCCATTGGAGAACACCCAATCAACTTCAAGTGGTCCTGCCCAAGCTACCTTTAAGTTCGGTTTCTTAGGGCCTAGTTTTGATTGATATAGGAGAACCAATTCGCCTTTCTAAAACTCCCTGACCTTAATTCGTCTGTCATGCCAGTGTTTTCTTCTTTGCTGAACAATTTCTTGTTCCAACATAGCCCTCTGTCTCAACTCATCTAGCCATGTTAGCTCCTCCAGTCTCTTTTTTAGATTGTGATTAAAATCCAAGCCATGCTCCACTGCCATCCTGAGACTGGGTATGACAAATTCCATAGGTACAACAGCTTCAGTGCCATACACCATTCTAAATGGTGTTAACCCCGTAGTGACCTTATAAGCTGTTCTATATGCCCATAGAGCAATTTGAAGTTTCAAGTCCCACTGCTCTGGATTTTTCTACACAATCTTGGTGAGGATAGTCTTGATAGTCTTGTTGCTGCTTTCGGCTTGCCCATTGCATCTAGGATAATATGGTGTTGATTTCCGATGCTTGAATGAAAGCATATCCATGAGAATATCCATAGTATCAATTATAAAGTGGGTACCTTGGTCTGACACAATCTCCACAGGACATCCGTATCGACAGACAATATTATCAAATAGAAACCTAGCAGTGGATTTTGTTGTGTTATCGGGAAGAGCCTTAGCTTCTACCCACTTGGTCACATAACACGTATCCATCAATATATACCTATTCTTCCTTTGAGTAATCTTCTTGAATGGACCCATAAAATCCGGACCCCATTTCATGAAAACACCTAGTGGTTGGGGTTGTTGTTAAAGGAGTCATATCTGCTGCTATGGATTTGCCCATTCGTTGGCATATATCACATGTTTTACAAAAGCTTCTGACATTAGATATTAAATTCTACCACCACAATCCAGCCTGCAAAATTTTCTTGAAAGTAATATCAGTAGAAGAATGTCCACCAGATTCCCCATTATGTGCCTCTGAAATAACTTTCATTGTACCCTCCATAGGCACACATCGGTGAAGAATCCCATCGACATCCAATCTATAAAGTGAGCCGCCAATGATAGTGAACTTTAGACTTTTAATAACCAGAGCCTTCTTCTGATTTTGAGTCCAGTCATCTGGGAACCCACCCTTAGAAAGAAACTGATATACTTCATACAATTCTGGATCAATTGATTCTACTACTTCTAGATGAAATAAATTTGCATCTACTGGCTCATCTCTTAAAGACACCTTAGAGTAGCCCTCCGTACTCCTAGACCGAAAATCAGCACCACAATGGTTTTTTCCAGGTTTATGGAAAATACAAAATTCAAATTCCATAAGGAACATCATCCACCGTATCAGCCTGCCTTGAATAATGACTTTATTAATAAGAAATAATAAGGCTTGATGATCCACATAGAAATGAAACAGCTTGCCCAACAAATAATCTCTGAATTTAGTAGCACTAAAAACCATCCCTAAGCCTTCTCTTTCAGTAGTTGTATACCCTTGTTCAGCTTGATTGAACCTACAACTGACAAAGTATACCGGATAATTAGTTCTTCCTTCTGGCTGAGCTAGTATTGCTCCCATTGCCAGTCTTGAAGCATCAACATGTACATGAAAAATGACATCCCAATTTGGTTGTCAAAGAACTAGTTTACTGATGATGGCATTCTTTAGTTTTTGAAAACTTTTCTCACATTCAGTAGTCCAACTGAACTTGTTGGCTCTCTTTGTAAGTTCATACAATGGTAATGCTTGGGAAGCAAACTTGTGCACAAATCTTCTATAAAAATTATATATTCCAAGCAAGAACTCAATTCTGATGCATTTCTAGGCGCCTTGGCCTGTTTAACACACTCGATCTTGTCATTGGCCATTTCTATTCCATTTTTGGACACCACATGTCCCAATAGCTATCTTTTCCAGACTAAAAACAGATTTGAATGGATTCAGACAAATCCACTTTTCCTGACAGTGCTTGAAAACCATCTCCAGAAATAGTAAATGATTTTTCTCTGTTGAATATACAGTGAAATCATCCATATATATGGTGAGGAATCGATGAATAAATTCACTGAATATTTCCATCATACATCGTTGAAAAGTGGCTGGTGCATTGCAAAGGCCAAATGGCATTACCATACACATAAATGCTCCTCACTCCGTAATAAAAATGGTCTTACCCCGTTCCTCAAGAGCAATCTGTAACTAGTTATAGCCACTATAACCATCCATAAAGCTATGCATCTCATATCCTGCAATTTCATCAAGTAACATGTTTGTGAAGGGTAATGGAAATGGATCCTTAATGGTTTGAGTGTTCAGTTTCCTATAATCCACACATACTCTTAGC
Organism: Adiantum capillus-veneris; assembly: GCF_014529385.1. NCBI lineage: Eukaryota > Viridiplantae > Streptophyta > Polypodiopsida > Polypodiales > Pteridaceae > Adiantum > Adiantum capillus-veneris. The sequence continues at coordinate 101,349,775 of NC_140950.1, read as the reverse complement.
TTCCAATTCTTCTTGGGCACAACCACCATAAGAAACAACCAATCACTACTGGCTACTTCAGTAATGAACCTAGCTTTTAGAAGGTTGTCAATCTCTTCCTTGACCTTCTTAGCATAATTTGGATTCATTTGATATCGTTGCAGTCGTACTGGTCCAGCATCTGGTTTGAGTGGTATTCGATGTTGACATACCTCTGGATCCACTCCTTTGAGATCAGTATGTTCCCATGCGAACACATATTTATAGTGTTGGAACATACATCGTGCCTTCTCTTTCATCTTAGGATTCAGATGTTTATTGACCTTGATCAATCTAGGGTTTTCCTCATACCTCAAATTCCATTCCTCTATCTCTTGATCATCTGGAAGAAACCAGTTAGTCCCTCCGCCCTTTCTCTTGGTTGATTCCTCAGCGTAATCCCAAGATGATCCTCTGAGCTCTGAACTACTATTCTGATTTTTAGTAGCTCCTCCACAGTGTGCTTGTTCTATTGGTGTGCTGAAATCAACTGGTTCTTCTAGCCTTCCAATTATCTGAATTGGACGTTCTCCTGAATTCAGTTCAATGAACTGGTCTGGAAATGGATTCTTTTGTTTTTCACCTTGATCTTTGTTCAGTAAAACTACATTGAGATCTATCTTTGTTAATGGAAAAATATTCATGGGTGCTAGCATTGTCTCAATTTAATTCACCTTATACTTCTGGCAAAGCTCCTTGGGTCTCAGTTCCTTTCTCCAAATTCTAGAGTTATTCATTTGAATTTGGATTCTACCCCACTAGCCCCTTGTATTGTCAGAGTCTGATTAGCATAGTCGTGAACAGCCTATGCCGTTCGCAGCCATGGGCACCCCAATAGCATCCCATATGCTCCTTGCACATCTAGTACTAGGAAACTAGCTTTGAAATTTTCTTTGCCCACTCTTATTTGCATACTCTCTATCATACCAGTTGCCTGCATGACTTGATGATCTGCCATTCGAACTTTGAAAGGTGCTGGTTTCAGGTTTGTAATTCCCATCCTTTGCTGAAGGTGTGCCCCCAGAATGTTTACCCCTACTCCTCCATCTAGTATGACGCTCGATAGTGGTTCCCTCTGTTTTCAAACTTTGTAATCCACCTGATCACCAGTACTTCATCATCTCTGATAGCCGCCAAGTCAACTGATCTGGCCTCCGCCTTAGCCTTCATTCGCTATCTGATGAATTTCGTTGCTTCAGGCAAAGTTTTTCTAATGTCCTCTAACTTCACAGTGAGTTTTTGAATTCTGTCACAAATCTTGACATGAATTTCCTCTCTCTTATGATCAGAGTTGTTATCAGAACTTGAAGAACTGGTAGCATCTTCACAATATCGTTCCTTTATTTTAGTGCTTTCAGCTCCTTTATCAATTTCCAACTCTTCCATCAGTCCTTGTACTGCAACCAACATGGTCTCAAGTATTCCAAGATTTGACTGATCTGGTTGTGCTATCTCAGAAAAATGGGCAGGTATCTTTTGAAGGACCCGGGCATCAGAACTCTCTAGCTGCTTTGGTAGCTTCTTGGCTAAATCCTTCGTGATTTTTGCTGCTAGTTCTCTTTGCTCCTACCATTCATCAAACACCTTTTCTTTACCCTTGGCCTTCCATACCTCTCTCTACTGAGCCCATTTGCTACTTTCAGAAGTGACTGGTTTTGCTGGGTTTTTTGGAATTTCCTCAATCACCACCCCTTTACTTCGTGTAACTGCTCGTACATGAACTGGTTCTGGAACCTTCGCCTCAGTATCCGCAGTCACAGGTGTTTCTGGACACTGAGGTGCGAAATTCCCATACTTACCACAAGTATAGCAATTCAGGCTTCGACTCTGGAAATTACCACAACCCCGGCCTTGGCTAGTACCCCCTTGGTATCTGTCGTGCTCTGTACCAGTACCACTGATACCTGATTTCTCTTCTTGAGAAGCACTGGTAGTTTCCACTCTTATTGGTTCAGCATTGGTAAATTCCACCACTGACAAATGTTTTCCCTTCATGAAATGATGAATTCAAAAATCACAGTTGTTCCATAGATGGCCATAGGCTTTGCAATAAGTACACTGTGGGCACTCTTTTGAAACATGGTCTTTAGATTTACACTTTGAACACCAGGTTTCCACTCTTCTTACCGGTTATCTCGTCTGGCTAATTTTAGCAATTTGTTGGCCCATCTCTTCAATCTTCCTAGACCAAGATCCCTTCTTAAGCTTGTCTTTGGTCTTTTCATCTGAGCTACTTTCAGAACTTCTAGAGGCCTTACTGGAATCAAAATCCTCAATAGAAGTATTGCTACTACTGGATCTCCTCTTCCTATGAATCTTTTCCTTCTTGCTGCTGTTCTAGCTTTAGGGCTCACTGCACCAAATCATTGAATTTCTTTGTTGGTGCTGGCACCTCATGTTCCCTAAGCTTCTTACTGCAAAAACCACGCTCGCAATCGATTTTCAGATGGTGGTTCCTGCAGTTGTCTAGTTAGTTCCTTGATTTTCTCAACATAGCTTCTGACTAACAATTTTCTCTGCTTTATCTTATCTAGTTCACAGAGTATATCCTCATCTCCTCTGTTGTCTGAATATTCCAGTCGGAAAGCTTTAAGCAGTTTATTATATGATCTGAGTTGGCAAGCCGGGTAATGGTAGTACCATTTCCTTGCTGCCTCCTTTAATGTTTACAGAAAGTATTCACCCCAGTCATCTTCATCAATATTTTTCAACTCAGCATACTGCTCAAAGGCTTGGATATGAACATTCGGGTCATCCTTCTTTCCCCTTTTGAACACGAGAAAAGAAATTTTCAATGAAGATGTGTAATTATGTCTATCAACATCATTTCTTCCTTTTCTCACCTTGGGGCCCTGACTCCTTTTTGAAGATTTCTTATAATGGTCTGTGTCTACATCCCAATTAATTTTTGCCTCCATCTCAGTTTTTGTTTCCTCCCTGGCCTTTCTACTAGAACTATGGTGACTTCCTTTACTGCCTTTGGCTCCTTCGTCCCCCTGTATGGTCCGAGAACTCTTAGCCTTGCGTTCTTCCCTTTCAACCCTTCTTCTTTTGAACTGACTAGAATGCTGAGAGTACTTTGCCTCATCAGCATGACTGTGCTCCTCTTGAGCCTCCGTGTCAGTTACTTGTTTATTTCTTAGGATCAAAATCTCTTTCTGACTCCTTAGGGATAGGGTCAACGAGGTAGGATGGTTTTGGGCCACGGCTGGGTTTGGGTGCCATCACGGCAGCTGAAAACTCAAATTGGGAGAGGAGTTTTCTGGTCAACGAGCAACAACTCTACCGTGATCGCCAAAATGGAATTGGAACTGATCTCTTTAGATAGCTGATTCCAATGTTAGAATTTACAGCTAGTGGTGAGTCGTTAGTTCATTCAATAGAACTGGAAGAGAAGATAGAAACTGAACTGGAATAGTTACATAACTGAAATACATTTGCTGAAGCGAGAGACAGATTGAATGATTGGAAATAGTGTTCAGATTCAGATTTAGATTTAGATTTTATGAAGAACGAATACAAGATATATCTGATTGAAGTACATTCAACTACTGTATTAAGGATTACAGAGTAGAATTGCAAGTGAAGATAGTGTAGCTCAGGAATAACTTCATGACTAAAACCACACAACTAAGAGTAAGAAGTCAAAAGGTAAGAAACCCAAAAGTACAATCAACCCGATTACAATGTAATGGGTCCTATTTATAGACCCTTGAAGTTACTATGGTAACCACCATGGTAATAATTGACTGGTCCGCTGTTCATCTTCCAGAAGCCAATTTTTCCCACCTATTGAGACTGTCTCTGCCATCTACACTTACAAAAGGTCCATTTGACCTAAAAATCCTCATTCTTGGAGGTGTAAGCTAAGAACTTTTCTTGCTCCAACTTTGTCTCCTTCTCCTTTGTGTGCTTAGAGGTGTGTGTGTGTGTATGCTTGAGAGAGAGAGAGAGAGAGAGAGAGAGAGAGAGAGAGTGTGTGATCGAGCATTGTAACGACATCAACGACGGTGAGACGGTAGAGCGTGGCATTAGCCGAAAATCCTTCTTCTTTGTAGCACAAAATCCTTCACAACGAAAGCATTGAGAGGTAAGAGACACACCATTGTTCTTTGAGCTTGCTAGGATCCTCTAGCTGTGTAATTGTAGCCTTTTGAGGCTCACACACAGTGCACATGCAAGTTCCCAGCCTTCGACATGTACGGCAAAGCGTACATTTTTGGCACTGCTACCGAGGAGAGCCTTGCATTAAGCTTGAGGAGCATTGAGTGCTACCTTTGGAAGCTTTTCTTCCATTTATTTTGTTTTTTACTTAGTTCTATGAGAACTATTAAGTGACTGTAAAGGGAAGATTAGCAGACTTCTATCAGGTTTTGTTAGTAACTGTAAGCTCTATTAGTATTGCATTATATTGGTTTTTGTTAGTTTTGCAAGATTTGTATTGTGCAGGTGTTAGTAGAGCTGTTAGTGAGTGTAGACAATGAGAAGTAGAGTAGATAGTGAGCAGCAAAGTTGACTGTGTGTGAGTGTGCAATTCTGTGTTAAAGAGTTAATTATCTGTAAAGAGGTTAGATAGAGCTCCTAAGAGTTGCCGTGTGCGCGTGGAAGGGATCGGGATCTTTCCCCAAGCCCAAGCCCAGGCCCAGGCTTAGGCCCAAGCCTCAGTCCTCGGTCTTCTGATATAGTACTCACACTACTTTATATATAAAGACTAGGATCTCAAGTGAAGGGAGGGCATGTGGGACAAGTTCCTCAAGTCCTCCACCATCCCCTTCACACTCACCCCTTGGACTTACTAATTCTATCCCTCTCCCCACCTAGGAAAAGACTAGTTTTAGGATTCTGAGGGCTGTACGTAACCGAATCAAGGCTGTAAATCATGGCACGTCCCCCTAGCCAAGATGGTTGTTTTGAGCTATCACATGCCATGTTCCATATCTTGATTAGAAAAAGGGACCAAAAATACAAAAAATTGGGTTGTAAACACCTAAAATCTAAGTGAACGGACTTTACAGGCACTCCCAACACTTCTAGAGTGTTGAGGTCACATGCACCTAAGCTCTGGTCGTGTGCTAGAGGAGGACCACATCGAGAGTGTATCTGTTTATGCGAGCACTCATTATTCCTCTACCTTAGGCTCTAGGCCCTAAGTGGGAGCCCAAGGTAGTACCACTTAGGACCCACATATTGTGTCTAGTGACTTTTCCTCTGACTACGATATCATGGAGGGTTACCCAACACCTAATCTTGATAGATTAAGCCAAGACATCCAGGCCATGGGCCCACGGTCTGGGCCGAGCATGCTTAGCCGCTTGAAGGAAACCTTTAGTAGAGCCACTCGCTCCAAACATGGGGCTAATGATGTAAATAAGGGGGGTGGGGAAGTAAATTTTCCATTCATGACCAACGTAGACCCCATGCTCTTAGAGAGCGTGAACGTGAATACTCCATTCACTGCACCCCCTGATTCTTCAGATCTATTCCCCTCCGAAGCTATATTACCTGATGGTAGAAGCCTTGCCAAAGTGCAAGAGGTTGAGCGGTATATCATTGCATCTAGGGAAAAGGAAATCGAGAGCTTATGCAAGGCAGAGCAACAAAGAGAAAAGAGAAAGCCCCTATGTCAATATCCTTTCTAGGAGAGCAATCGAGTGCTCCAAAATTAGAAACCACTAAGGGTCAACCCATAGAGAGCCACATTGCATCTAGTTCAAAGGACGCCCCTAGCACCTCAATCCTAGATGGAGCATTCCTAAATGATAACTGGGAGTACTGACTACAAACAAAAATTCTAAATGATCTACACACAGGTCACACCTATCACATGGGTTGGTTAGATGACCTACAATCCACAACGAGTGCTACTAGTGTAGAGGATCAACAACAAAGAGTTTGTGAGGTCATCCATAGGGTTATTGAGTTAGAGAGACAGAACAAGGTGATCCACATGCTCTTAGAGAGCGTGAACGTGAATACTCCATTCACTGCACCCCCTGATTCTTCAGATCTATTCCCCTCAGAGGCTATATTACCTGATGGTAGAAGCCTTGCCAAAGTGCAAGAGGTTGAGCGGGATATCATTGCATCTAGGGAAAAGGAAATCGAGAGCTTATGCAAGGCAGAGCAACAAAGAGAAAAGAGAAAGCCCCTATGTCAATATCCTTTCTAGGAGAGCAATCGAGTGCTCCAAAATTAGAAACCACTAAGGGTCAACCCATAGAGAGCCACATTGCATCTAGTTCAAAGGACGCCCCTAGCACCTCAATCCTAGATGGAGCATTCCTAAATGAGAACTGGGAGTACTGACTACAAACGAAAATTCTAAATGATCTACACACAGGTCACACCTATCACATGGGTTGGTTAGATGACCTACAATCCACAACGAGTGCTACTAGTGTAGAGGATCAACAACAAAGAGTTTGTGAGGTCATCCATAGGGTTATTGAGCTAGAGAGACAGAACAAGGTGATCCACATGCCTTCAACGGGTCTCATGAGATTCTTGGATATAGGGAAGGCTAAACAACCAACCTTATTGCAAATGGAGACTCCCTCGGTAAGTCCGATGGATCCTCCATTTGTTGTTTTGCCAAGGGTCTCAGTGCAATCTGAGCCCACAAGTGATAACTTTACCTTTCCAAGTCTAGCTCATCTTTCTCTTGATGACACCATGGCTACCAGGCCTACCTCACTGATGGGCATGCCAAGTAACACGCCATGGACCTCAATTGATCGTAAAGCACCACTACATGGTAGCCCAATGTTGGCAGCAATACCTACAAGTGTGTATCAATCATAAGCACCTATAGATCCTTGTATTCATATAGCTTCTACCCCTCCCATTGTTCTAGCAACCTATGCTCCACAACCAAAACATCCAATCTCTTATTTCAATGGGACCATACCTGCTAGCATTAGCATGTCACATTCGATGTCTGCTATAACTAGGGCCACACATATGAACTTTGGGCCACCATATTGCACAACATCATACCAAACATGGAACCCAAGGGCATACTATGTGCCAAGCCCAATGCCAATACCTACTCCACATGTAGTCTCTGGAGCACCTTCACCCATGGTGCCTACTCACTTAGGTGACTTGGCAACATTTTCTCAAGCTATCGATTGATCTATTGCTGAGAATATGCATAACACATCTGATAAAGAGCCTAGAAGTAAGGTAGTACAAATAGCCAAGCTCACAAAAAAAATTAGTGGAGATGGGGATGTGAGAAAGCACATCGAAGTTATTGAACAAATATGGGATTCCCTAGGAACACAATGACCTACATAAGAGTAATTCTTTAAGACTAACCTTAAGTGGGAAGGCTGCAGATTGGTATAGAACCCTAAGGGTGGAAGAAAAACCAATTTACCCTACCCTTAGGAGACTATTCTTGAAAGAACACATACGAGAGGGAGTGTTTTGGGGTGTAGCATCTCAGCTCCAAAAAGCCCCATGAGAGGAAGGAGAGTCGGTGAGAGACTTTATTAGTCGCTTGAAGCATTTGAATTCTCGTTGTAATCCAAATGAGTGCTTCAATAATAACCAATTGCTTGATAATTTCATTAGGGGATTATGACATGAGGAAATCTACAATGGTCTAGTCATTAGAGGTATCACACCACTTGGGAAGTAGTCACCACCAATGCAATCCAATTGGAGGATAATTTAATGAATCAAGGAGAAAGAGTGCCGGTTGAGCCTAAATCTACTAGCTCCCAAGCATTCGGGCATCAACCAATGACCCTAAAGCCTATTGCTAAGGAGCCAAAGATATCTAAAATGACTTTAATAGATCTCACCAAGGCCATTCAAGAGAGTCTTAGAGACAATCATGGTCCGCAAAACAATCATATGTATCCAAGAAGGGAGCAACAATGGTTCTTAGTATGCTGTGGTCTGCATAGTACCAGTGAATGCCCTACATATAGAGTACAATTCAACGAGAATTGCAATGCCTAAGGGAGGTATGGTCATCAAGCTAAGGATTTCATGGTATTTAAGCACGCGACGGACAATAGACCAACCTTAGCATGGACGGACACACCTCGAGTGCCTGTATTGATGCCGATCTCACTTCTTGAACAAACGTCACAACACATTGTCCCTAGGGCCCAAAATGTTGTTCAAACAACACCCTTACCACCTCCAGTGCTAGGACCGCCACCACCACATTCGAGAATCACTTCTATGAATCAAGTGGGTTGTGAGTCATCTATTGTTGGTTTGGAAGGCGGTGAGCAAGATATAGACCCTAATATTTTCTGTGGGATTGATGCACTTGATGAAATTCCACAATACTACATGGAGGACTATTGGGAACAAGTCAAACATGTCTATCGAGTAGTTTGCTCTTGCAGCAAGAGGAAAAAATATCAAATTACCCTTCTAAGAGACCACCTCTTCAATGCTACGTGTGTGGAGGTCCACATCATGTAGCAGAGTATCCTATTAGGCTACAAAATAATGCTACACTAATGCAAACCAATCAAACAAGCACGTCTACAATGCAGATACTCATGTGTAATTAACGTGGCATAGATAATTTGATTGCTTAATGTCCAAATAATCTACATGCACCAAAGATCACACCATTTGAGGTTACCAAGGAGCCATCACAAAGTACACCTATGGTACCAGTAAATGTACTTGCACGATTGATGCTCCAGAAACAAAATTATATTCTTGAGGAAAGAGAAACAACATCACAGCAGAGTATCCTCTTAGGCTACAAAAGAATGCTACAGTAATGCAAACCAATCAAACAAGCACGTCTACAATGCAGATACTCATGTGTAATTAATGTGGCATAGATAATTTGATTGCTTAATGTCCAATAATCTACATGCACCAAAGATCACACCGTTTGAGGTTACCAAGGAGCCATCACAAAGTACACATGTGGTACCAGTAAATGTACTTGCACGATTGATGCTCTAGAAACAAAATTATATTCTTGAGGAAAGAGACACAACATCAATTGCCCAATCTCAGAAGAAGAAGAAAACATGAAGGAAGAGATCACAAAAAGCAACGAAATCAGACCCTAGTTCAAAGACCAACATAGGGATTGGTGAGGACATGTATATATGAACAATGCTGAAGAGGATTCTGATTCAAGTGAAACCATGGAGACCAAAACGACCACTAGGAAAGAAACCAACAAGGAAGATCGTCATGAGCCACAATGGTCAGGACCCAAGAAGAAGATAGGAACTTACCCAAACCCTACAGAGGAGATCGAGCGAGTCAAGAAGTTAAGGATTTTGGTAGAAGATACCCAAAGGGATACATCTAGAACAATTGAGCTATAACAGTTACATGAACTGGAATACATCTGATGAGAAATAGACAAACTGAATGACTGGAATTAGTGTTCAGATTCAGATTTAGTTTAGATTCAAATTCAGATTTAGATTAAGAAGGAATGGATACAAAGCATATCTGGCTGGAGTATACTCGACTACTGTATTAGGAATTATAGAGTAAAAGTACAAGTGGGGATAATGTAGCTTAGGAATAGCTTCAGGACTACAACCACACACTAAGAGTAGGAAGTCAAAAGATAAAACAATCCAAAAGTACAGCCAACAATTGCCAGCCCGATTACAATGTAATGGGTCCTATTTATAGCCTCTTGGAGTTACTGTGGTAGTCGTCATGGTAATTACTAAAAAATCCGCTGCTCGGCTTTCTAGGAGCTGGTTCCCACCTAGTGAAGCTGCTCGGCTTTCTAGGAGCTGGTTCCCACCTAGTGAAACTGCTTCTGCCATCTACAAGTTGTGAAATGGTGATTTTTTTGGTTTACATTTTCACACATTATGTCCTCTCGCTCTCTCTCTCTCTCTCTGCGTAGTGATATACAACTCTAGAATTTTACTTTCTCTCTCTAAAGATTTTAGAAGAGAAGTCACTCTCTCTCTCTCTCTCAAGGATTTATGATCTCTTCTTCCAATGGTAATGCGCATAGATACTATCTCTCTAGAATTTATACTTTCTCTCTTTGTCAACCACACATATGTGGAGTCTTGTGATGATTGAAAATTATAGTAAATAGATACTTATGCTATATGACACATGTTTGGTTAAAAAAACTCTAAAGATTGCTAAAGTTGTCAAAAAAACTTGAAATGAAAAACTCTCAAATATTAAATCCCCAAATGACACTGGTCGTACGCTTAAATATGATAGAAGCAATGCATATAGCTTTGATGACCTACAGGATGAAGGCTTGACTGACATTGGGACCAGTAGCGTCTCACAAGACTATAGCCCACACAATTTGAAATCAGAATCATCAATTGAAATTGACTCTGAGGACAAAGAATTTGAGTTAAATCTTAGTGCAAATGTGGGAACAAACCATTCAAGGCACAATGGTACCCTAGATGACAATCTATCCAAGAGAGCAGAAGACACAAGTAGCGATTCATCTAGTGACTCTTCACTAGAGATCGACCATAATAAAAAATTAGACAAGAAGAGTAAGAGATATGTGCATGCTAGAATAAATGAAAAGAAATCTACCATGGAATGGCCTAATTATATAGGGGCATGTGATGCTCATCGAAAGTTGGTAGATAACTAGGGTGAATACCTTCAAAGCATTATGTGGTGTAGTCCACAACCCATTGACATCGTACAACTAGAGGCTACACAGAAGCCAAAGTTGAGCCGTATCGTAAGGAGTCAACAAAATCAAGAGTTAGCTCAACAAGAAAAGGAAGCAAAAGAGAAATCACAATCCATAGAACAATAAGGCCCCACAAACTTACACCCTGCACACCTGAACATTTCAAATCCTACACCACAGAGGAACGTAAGGTTGTGTATACAAAGGCTCAAAGAAAACCTATCAACGGAAGTAATGGAGTCTATGAGGTCCACTGTGATAATTTAAGGAGATAGAGCTAGCAGACCCAGGTGAGGAGTCCAAACCTGTCTTTATTGCCCAAGATCTGATAGATATTGAGGAGTATGTACTTAAAGAACTTCTCAAGGAATTCAAGGATATATTTTCTCGGACATAATGATATGAAAGGTGTTCCACCTTTCATGGTGTAACACACAATCCCCATGAATAGCATGACAAAGCCAGTACAGCAACAACCCTACTCAATGAATACTAAGTATGCAAAGATTGTTCAAGAAGAGATTGTTGTTAGCTCACAGTATCCCTGAGAATCAAAAGAGACATCAGTGACTTTAGTATCGAAAATCGGGGCAATCTGTTGACAAAGGAGTGGAGCGATTCCCCTCTTGTGCATACCCTCTGCACCAAATTCCACTCAAGCTGAGTTCGGGGTTCTATTTGGAATAGACTATGCTAAACCCTATAAAGATTCTTAGTTCATATAGATTCCTTGGATTAGGCCATCCTTTTATTACCTCTCTCAAGCTGAGTTCGGGGTTCTATTTGGAATAGACTATGCTAAACCCTATAAAGATTCTTAGTTCATATAGATTCCTTGGATTAGGCCATCCTTTTATTACCTCTACCTTTGATGGACACTTTATGAACTGGAATTCTTGATAATATGATACTGATTTCTTCTTGACTTGTCTAAGTGCAGAAACTGATAGACAAAATGACTGCATCATTTTGGTCTAATGTGGATTCATATACCCTATTGAGCACTCAGAATGGGTGTCTCCAATAGTGATTTTGCCAAAAAAGAATAGGAAACTCAGAGTGTGTGTGGATCTCAAAAAGGTCAATGCCACCAGTAGGAGGTACCATTACCCCTTGCCATATTCAGAACATGTGCTTGAAAGAGTTGCAGAGGGAAGGAAGCTTATAGATTTTTAATGGGTACTCTGGATACAATCAAATCACAATTGCACTAGAGGACCAAGCTAAAACTGCTTTTATAACCGAATTTGGAGTGTTCGCATTTTGTGCTATGGCTTTTGGCTTAAGCAATGCTCCTGCTACCTTCCAAAGATTAATAAACACTACTTTTAAGAAATATTTGAGGGAGTTTTGTGAAGCTTTCTTAGATGACCTTTGGGTTTATTTTTTCTTGGAAAGACCATCTATCATGTTTATGAAAAGCGTTTGAGAAGTGTAGATTGTATCGTATCTTCTTAAACCCTTTCAAATGCCAATTTTGAATTAAACATGGAGTAATTTCAGTGCATATAGTGTCCAAAAATGGGATTTCCACAGATGAGAGAAAAATTCAAGCCATTGCTGAATTGCCACCACCTACAAACTGTAAAGGGGTTCAAAGGTTCATGGGCCATGTTGATTATTACCGACAGTTTTTTTTAAACTTTGCTGAGATAGCTCGTCCTTTGTACAAGCTTCTTATTGAGTTCCACTGGACCGCAGAGTGTGGCCATGCTTATGAGTCATTGAAACAGACCTTGACAAGTGCTCCCATTTTACGAGCGTCCGATTGAAATGTAATTTTCCATGTGCATATTGATGCATCAAAATTTGCTATTGGGTGTGTTCTAGCTCAACTAGGAGAACATAAATTGGACTACCCCATTAGCTTTGCAAGTCGTCAATTGAATGATGTTGAGAGAAACTACACCACTACAGAGAGGGAAGGTTTAGCTATGATTTATGCAGTAAAGAAGTTTTTATACTACCTTCTTGCCAACAAGTTTGTTTTCTATGTTGATCATCAAGCATTGTTGTATCTAGTAAATAAACCTTGTTTCGTGGGAAGAATTACACGATGTTTGTTAATTCTTCTTGAGTTTGATTTTACTATTGTGGTGAGACCTAGTAAAAGACATGTCATGGAGGATTATTTGTCTTGCATACCCAATGGTGAAGCCCCTACTAGAGTCAATGATGAATTTCCTAATACATCCTTATTTCTTGTCGAGACCATGCCTGAATGGAGTGGGAAGATTGTGAACCTTCTAAGTAACGGTTTTCTACCCAAGGAGCTTCGTAAGGATATAGCTCAAAAACTGCTCAAAGAATGTGAACCTTATTCTCTCATTGTGCCCATGAGGATAAGTATTTATACATACTGCAAGAAGCCCACATGGGTATAGCAGAAGGACATTTCTCAAGGGAACTAATTGCTAGAAAGGTGTTGCATCAGGCTATTGGTGGCCTACCTTATTCAAGGATGCATCACTTTTTGCAAAAGGATGTGATGAATGCCAATGTTACAAGATTACACAATGAAAGGATAACATGCCCTTACATCCTGTTAAAGTGACTCAACCATTTTAAAAATGGGGTTTAGACTTTGTAGGCCCAATTAGTTCGGCAGCCCGTAACACTCAATCTCGATATATTATCATTGCCACTGACTATGTGACAAAGTGGACGGAATCCAGGGCGACACGTAAGGCTGATGCAAGGTCAACTACCGAGTTTCTCTTTGAGAACATTATTACAAGATCTGGTTGTCCCTTTGAGATTGTGAGTGACAATGGTACTCATTTTATAAATGAAGTGATAAAGGAACTCACGACAAACTTCATGATAGCCCACCATAAGTCCATGCTGTGAGGAGTTTTTTGGAAGAAGTGATTGCACATATATACATACACATGCATGGTCCATCGAATAAAGAATTTCCAATTTTTCAGAGCCAGGTGGTTACGTGGGGCCCACATTTGTACAGGTAGGACAGTGTGTACATAGTACATTGATTTTCATCTCACTAGGATCTAATTTTTTTTCATATAATAATGAGGAGTTGGTAGAGCGTAAAAATTATTAAGGAAGCTATCAGCGGGCCGACGCCATGAGGTAAGCAGGTGCGTCAAGTGGCATCCAGTGGCGTCAGGAGGACGAATGGGATCAAGACTCGCACTGGATAAGTGAGGACACAACGAGAGTGTTTTCTTGTGATGAATTATGCAAAAATTTCATTATGAGAACTATGTTTGGGAGCCACTTCACGTGATTGTGGGATGCATTATTGGGAAAAGTTGAGTGCCAGGTGTGCGGATGGATGCAGAAGGGTGATAGAAATGCACTACGTGACCACTTTTTGGCATGTTCGGGGTCCGTTTGAGGTCAATCAAAAGGCCAAAGGTGCCCAAGAGATAAAGTGAAGTGTGGACACTGAAAAACCTGAGAAAAAATCATAAAAAAGGTGGAGATAAGAGAAGGAACAGCCGCAACTCAATTTTTGCTATTTTTGGAGCCTTTTTTGGCCATAAATGTCATCCGAGCTCGAATTTGAGCACTTTGATATTGTAGACTGGGATTCTTGGCCATTCTAGACGCAATGAAGCTGTCCATTTTGCCAAATTCCTCATTGTTTCCTGCTATTTTGGCTATGTAAGTTTCTCTTGTTAGCGAAGCCTTTGCTCAAATTTGTGATTGTATTTGGAATATTTTATCCATATGGTGTGAGCTATTTGCCCCATTGGTGTCAACCCAAGCTCAATTGTATCTAGGAATTAGAAATATTCCTCCTCTGAGCTAATGTGTGTGTGTTTGTGTGTGTGTGTGTGTTGAGTGGGCAAATGGATAGTCTCTTTCCTCTTACTCAATCAATGTGTTCCCTGTCTTGGCCAAGTGGATTGTGTAGGCCGAGTGGTGCCCCATTGTGTGTGTGTGTGTGTTATCCCAAGAGTGTGTGTCGGGTGATTATAGAGGTGTTGTGTGTGTTTCCATTCCGCTCGCATTCTTTTTGCGCTCCCCACGAAGGATCTTCTTTGAGTACCTTCCATTTTGGGATTACAGATTACAGAAGGTTATAGGTTATAGATTACAAGTTATAGGTATAGATACTTGTACAAGTGATTCACACAGGGACAGGTAGCTAGAGTAGAGTGATATACTTGCAAGTGGGAGTCACTTCGAGTTGCCGTGGGTATGCATCATTTGGTGCTTGTTTGAGCGCATTGTCTGGTATTGTACGTTACTTGTGGATACTACCATTGTATGCCTTTGTGGAGCCATACTTGGTTTTATTTGGCAGTCCCAGCCATTTCTGAGACTTGGTGTGGAAGATAGTCATTTCTGAGACTTGACTATACAAGATTTGCATAAGCCTTCATGAGAGGGTCGTGGTGAGGTTTTATTGAGCTGGGGGATTCTCAAGTGTGAGATCCTTTCGGTGATATAGGTGGTTGGAGCACCCTTTTCATGACCTTGTCAAAGGCTATGTACTAGTGATTCCTACTTGATGCTTGGGTGCCATTGCTTGAAGGTTATGCATACATATACAATCTATATTTTGGGTTTTTACTGCTCTAATTCAAGGGAAACTCTGCCTTTAACGGATACTCACAACTCACTCCCTTTCATTTTGCACAAAGAATCTAGATAAATGTTCATGTGGTCAGGAAGATTTTTTACCAATAGCACACAGTCTTTATGTTTGGGTCAAGAAGATTAAGAGAGATGCTAGAATCTCCTTTGCGTATTATTATTCCGATGATTAACAATGAAAAATTATTTGATGTGCATGTGTTCATCCTTTTGTAAAAGCTTGAGCTCCATTGAAGTTTCTGGGGATTGAGTCCATAAAAAGTTTTGGGTTCTTTAGCAATCAAATTCATGATCCGGCACAGATGTTATGTCTTCTCCAGATTTGTTTGGAGAGTGATGCACGAGTTTGGTTCAAAGCATTTGAAGAGGAGTTGAGTGCAGCTGATCCAACCTGTGAGATTAAGTTGGGACAATCTACGGCATGGATTGGAAGTGGAGTTTGTGAAGACAAAGATCCTAACAAAGTGTGGCAAGAAGTACAGGGCTTGGTACAAAGGGAAGGTGAGCCAGTAGATGCATACATATGTAAGTTTCAATGGCATGGGAGCGGATGTGTAAGGCCTTAGCACCACACGTACCCCCACATGACATTGATCAAGAAGGATAGGTTCTTGACTGGTCTTGGGAGAATATATGTTGGAGAGTGCGCTAAAGAAGCCTAGGAAATATGAAGATGCACTAGAGGTATAGAGGAACAAAGAGTGGAATCTGAGAAGAATGAGCCAGCTAGGAGTAGAGTCTTTGCCTAGGAGGTTGGAGTTTCAGCCTATGGATTCTTTGCAAGGTCACATGCCAAGGGTTCATCATGAACCAGTGGTTTTGGTTACTCCTCAGTTTATGCCAATAGCGATCACTATAGCAGTCCAAGATGATGGGCTAAGGCAAGACATGAGGCAAGTGGTAGATTTAATGAAGAATCTCAACCTAAACATGCTAGGTGATGTGGGAAATAATTGAGGTTGGGTAAGGTTTGAAAATCAACCAGGAGGTGAAGAAAAACCGAGGAAGGATAGAGCCACATGGTAGGGTCTGGAGAAAGACGCCCACATGTTATAATTGCGGAGAGTTGGGCCACATCAGCCCACAATGTGATAAGCCACGAAGGATGGAAGAGACATGTATCCATCGCCAAGATAGGTGCTAACTAGGTCAAATGATTATGGCATTGAAATTAAGGGAGAAGAAGGAATCGTGGATTAGCCCAAGAGGAAAAGGGAAAGACAAAAGTGATAAGTGTGGTCACCTCGGAGAAGGAAGCAAAGCTGGAGGATACATTAGTGATGCCTATTGGGAATAGGACCACATAGGATAAGGAAGGAAGAATTAGTGGTGCAGGTCCTAGTAAGAAGAAAGGAAAGAGCCATGAAGACGAGGATGTCAAGGCCAAGAGGAAAAGAAGGGCTCATTGCAAGTTTCATGTTTCAGATTTTCCACTGGGGGATGAGCAATTAAGATATGACTTGAAGGAGGATCTAGCAAGCAGGAAAGCAGATGTTAATTTTGGGCAGCTTATAGAGATGGTGCCTAAGCTAAAGCGGACGGTGGAAGAGGATGGTTAAACCAATGGAGAAATAACTAGGGAGAGGTTTAGTGAAGGTATTGGTGATGGATGAGCTACCAGACATTTGACCAATAGTAAATGTGTGGCATAAAAGAAAAAATCTGTGACAAGGTTATGTTGATGGCGGAGCCCAAATATGTGTCATAACACACTCATGTGTTGAGAAGATGGGTCTTACAATGACTGGGTGTTAGGCTTTCGGATCAAATTCGAAAACCATCTGAAAGTAGTTTGGGTGTTGTAAAGAGCTTAGAAGTGGAGGTGTATAATGCAAAGGTGGTGGTTCATTTTCATGTGATGTCAACGGGGTTGGGAGTATATCCTATTATACTGGGCAGACCATGGTTATGTGCAGTGGGAGTTGTTCCAAATTGGTGACATGGTACAATTAGACTCTATCGAAAGACAGGTGCCAAGAAGCTATATAATATGGACACAAGGAAACGATTGGAGGAACTTTATGAAGATGAGGATGAGTGTAGTGATGAAGACTATTCCACAGTGTCTGAAGACTATTCCACAATGTCTGACAAGGACAGTGATAGTACTACCAACAATGATGAGGATGTCGATGTTGCATTTCTTTTGATGGACAAAGAAATCCATGAGTCTGGTTTAGCTGCACTTGCAAATGAGATTGAAGATGAAGGTGAAGGGCCTTATGAAGTGATTGAAGGGCTGACGCAAACCAAGGTCGAATTGTCAAAGAAGCAGGAATTGAAAACACAAATGCTCGGTGGAGATCTCTCAGCTATGGAGAAGGAGATATGTTTGCACATGCTGACTAGTTTTTCTGATTTGTTCATTACTTCATATGAAGAGATTAGAGGGTTCAAAGGAAAAGAGATGCATATATATCTGAAGGAAGGTGCTAAGCCAGTGTGGCAAAGGCTAAGAAGGATGGTTCAAGAGCAAATGGAATCCTTGTGGGAAGAGGTGGACAAGTTATTGAAGGCAGGGTTCATAGTCCCAGTGGAGACCACAAAGTGGGTGAGTCCAGTAGTGGTCAGCCCAAAGAAGGATGGAAAGTGAAGGATTTGTGTAGATTTTAAACCCTTAAACGTAGCCACTAAGAAGAACCTATATCCTCTTCCATTCATTGATCAGATCTTGGATTCAGTGGACAGGTTATGAGAGATACAGTGTGTGTGATGGTTTTTCAGGCTATTTTCAATTATAAATTTCTCTTAAAGACTGAACAAAGGCAAATTTCATTATGCCATGGGGTTGTTATTGCTACACATTATCCTTGCATGCTATGTCTAAGACTGCAGGGAACATCACATGCAACTTTCCACCCAACCTTGCTATATATAGAATCATAGCTTGCTAAAAAATAGAACCCCTTGATTGCATGTAAGTTTTGGCCCTTAGCCCTAGCCCTTGGCCTTGCTAGTCTTACCCTAGGCTTGACATTACTCCCCCCTTGAAGAAGCATTTTCGTCCTCAAAAACAAAAGTGGTGATATCTTCATAACAACACCAATGTTTTTTGTAGTGGCATCCTTCATGGATCCAACTTTTCATTTGCACAATGCAGTAGGAGGTTCAATGAAATCAAGAATAACATCATGACTTTCCACGTTGTTGTCCCTTTGAAACCATTTTTTGTAGTTGTCCCATATCCCACATAGAGTATAGACTCTAGGTAGAACTCACTTGAGTGTGCTAAACGAGTTATCACAACTAAGAGGTGTCTAAAATAATACACCTTCTCACTTTCCATGAAAGTAACTTGCTGACATAACTCATGATCAGCAAAGGATAATTCCTTGACATTCTTTATAAATAGGCAACCCCACTGTAATTGTTGATCAAGGTTGAGAGCCTGATTTAAACATGAAGGGACTAAACGTTAGTTGCAACATGCTTTTCCGCATGGTAAGCAAACTTCAACTAGAGAGATAACCTTTCCAACTGGATTGCTCGGTTCTAACGTACATGCTTAGCATATCCTTTAGCACAAGATTAAAAATTGTAATTTGCCTATCCTCTCTCTATGACTTGCAGTACTGATATGTATATCCCCATTGTTTACAAACAGTTCTCCAAAATGACTAGTAAATAGGTATTATAATTCTTTGCATTATTGTTGATTAATCAACAATGTTAGGAACACCCATCTCGATTAACTTTAGTGAAATGATCGACAAGTACCCACCAAACTAAGCCATGACTTGTATTGGTGATTGGTAGCTCCACAATTAATCTCGTAGAGATATTGCACATATAGTGTAAAATTCTTTAGAAGCTACTATTGTCATGAATATGCATGCCGCTCTAAATCAGCCTTTGCTAAACACTAGGGCCCATAACACCTAATGCATGAATTAAGGAAAAAAAATCCAAACATGCATATTCATGACCATAATTGCCAATGCTTATAGATCCCAACTTGCATGTTCATGACCATACTTGCCAATGCTAATGGCTAGCTCACATCCCACAGGGGAAGAACTAAAAACTTTCCATGTGAAAGTTGTGCTACCATATTTGGACCATAATAGAATGTGAAAATCAATCACATCTAGGTACCAACCAAAACTTTTTCATAAACAAGACATAACTTTGCTAAGTGTGTAAACAACCATCCGCCGTTAAAGTTGTTTAACAATACTTGTAACCTTAACAAGTCTTATTATGTATCCAATAATTTTTTGCCACTAAATTTTTTTTTGATACGATGTGTTGAGAATGGTCTAACAAATGGATCCAGCAAGCACCTAGGGACTTTGTTGTGACAAATTATTGAAGTAACAAGTGCCAGTGTAAGTCCCAAAGACTCATATTGTCCATATTTGGAATATGTCTCATATAAGGATGTCCCAAAAAATGACATCCATCAAGTACAAGATGTACTTGTGTGTGGAGGTAGTTGTAAATACTTAGCGACATGAGTGAGAGAGACCATCATAAACTTTGCTTCACACTTAGCTAAACCAAACTGCATGAGTTCCTAGACCATGTTGCTTTGCATGTGACAACATGTGCCAAACAAATTCTCTACCATGCAGGTCCTTAATTGCATAAGGTAGAAATGTGCCTAGGACACTACGATCCAAAACAATTTTCTCCTACATGACCTTGTCATGTCTTTGAAGAGAAAAATAGACGAAAGCATTCAAGCTTATACATCCTACTTAGAAAAATCAACAAAATAATATTCAAAACTTAAATAAAATCAAATCATATGCATACCTAGAGGTTGAACATAGTGTTCACTCACTCGTAGTCAAATGCACATGAACAAATCTCCTACATGAAAAGGTCTATTAACATTAATTAAAAGATTAGTGAAAATCAAGTAGTACTAAGCTTAGAACCTTGGGTATTGCCCTTGCAATCCAAACCCTTTGGTTAAAATATGTAATTTCAAACCCCTTGGTTAGACTCTGTATAAAAACTTCTCAAACTAGTAACCAACGATGACCACGATAATCTACTATGTCTAATAATGATTGGAATCAACTTGGGAAATTGAAATTTTCCACTACCCCTTGGTATATTGCAAGCTTCTTTCCTTGAAAGTACAACCGTGATGAGATCAAACTACGATCATCAGCACCTATAGAGTGACTGTATCTTAGATGGATCATACCCCTGAAAATACCACTCTTAGAGGCATAATCACTGTTGCAACCAAGCAACACATCTTTGCAAGTTGAGATCTTGTTCATAACTTGATATTAAAATAATTATTCTTTTGCTATTAATAGAAAAGAATGATGTTTAACACCCCAAAGAAGGTAGTCATACTAAATTTTCTTGGGTGTTCAAACAAGAGATTACCTACTCTGAGTCTCTCTTAGTTTATCCTTGTCATCTCATGAATTAAGTTCTCTTGATAGATAGGCCATGCCTAATTTTTACCACAAAAATTTTCATCTATATTGGCTATACCTTGTGCATAAAACCAATGATGTAAAGTGCCCGCCATTGTAGATATTGATCACAAGGCAATCTATGAACAACGATCACAAGCCAATCTATCAGTCTCATCTGATGTTATAGTGGAGGTGTAAACAAGGATCGGTGGAAAGAATCCTACTGTGATAAGACCGTGACTTTAATGGCGGTCTCAATAGTTTAAGCCGATGCCGTACTTCCCTTGCACAATTACATTGGCATGGATACGTCACAACTCATTATTTTCAAACATAAATTGTGAGCTTATATCCTTGTATTGTTAAACTTGTGTGCAATTATGCATGATCCTAAGTTAATGGATAGTACTTTGGCACATAATAGAATCCTTGCTTTGCAGTACTTCTCTCTCTCTCCCTTCCTTTTCAACTAAAAAATTTGATTGTAGGTTCAGGGCCAACTTACATTAAAAAAAACATCCATGGATGCATTCAATACACTATTGATAACACAAAGAGAGGTTCCTTACACACAATTATGGTATATTTCATATAGCAAACCCTAAATCTATGTGTTCCATTGCATCAAAAGTAAATATGGGGGGGGGATACATCATGGGTGAGGTGGATGAAAGAAGGGTAGTGGGGGGCCATATGCTCTGGGAGGAAACAAAGGTCATGCCAACGGGGACAGTGCACCAAATGGTGGGGGAACTCATCCAAATGGCAGAGGGTACGAACCATATGTGGGGGGGGGGGGGGGGGGGGGGGGGGCTGTAGGTAGTGAAAGAGGCAATGGATCAACTCCGGGAAAGGCCTCACATGTGGAGGCACTGAATGCACTAGGAGATGGTCCAATTGCACGCCATGCCAACATTGGGGCCGTGAAAGTAGTATATGGAGCTGCTACTACCCCGCCCTGATTGCTGAGTGGTGTCGGCAAAGGTGGCTCTAGCGGATGAATCTTCTCTGTCACGTGCTTCGGATGCTCAGTTACATAAACTCTATCACTCCTACGAAACATTAGTGTCGAGCCTAAATTGGAAGGTAGGCTGAGCCGGATCTAGACAAGCACTAAAAACTAACCAATCCTTCTCACAAATGATGCAATGTTTGCATAGTAGTAAACATTGTACTGCCAATGTCTCCACTCCTGCAAAACAGTCCAACACAACATCTCCAATGTTTGTGAAAATACCTAGTAGCCATCTACAAAACAACACAAATCTTTAGATTTGTTATACCTCCAATTTTTTAGGAACACGAAGAAAAAACATCCAATAGGTTTCTAGCACTTGGCAAACACTGGACTCCTCTTAACACCCCTACGATAAGGCCTGCCCATATGATCAAGTGTCCACTATGTGGAATTTGTACCTGGTAGCTTCTCCCACAACATGTCATCATCTGCAGAGAAGCCACGTTGGAGAGGGGGAATAGGGAACACACCCAACACACAAAATGTTTTCCTCTCTATAGCCCAGGGATTCCACAGCACCGCTAGCCTCTCTAATAACACCTTAAAATTGGCTATTTAGCACTAGAAATTCCACTTTAGCATGTAAAACAATCGACTCCCACCTTGAAAAAGAACACCTTACAGCACAAACGCACCCACACTGCTCAACTCACCCTTCCCGGCTTGTGAGGCCCCCCCCGTCGTCTCAATGATGGATCTGATGGTAAACATGGTGGCCACTAGATCTACAGTGGAAGCAAACAAAGTGGTTTATGGTTCATCTAGCGGACGATCTCTCATCACAAAGTGAGTCGAGTTCGAGCCTACTAGCATCGCGATCTAGTTCCACCCTGCATGGGAAGCGTGATTAACTTATCTAGCGATCCTAAGACCCATCTTCCAAGAGAAGAGAAGTCCCGAGTGCCTTTTCCCCCATGTTTCAGAGGCTGGTACACTTGAGGCTTCGCCGCTCTTGGGGCAATGAGTAATACTAGCATCAATTTATAACACTATGGGGACGGAGAGTTCCCGACCAATCGGGACCACCCTTCTCATAGGCATTGGAAACCTGAGCCAAGTCCCCCACTTTCCACCCCATACTCACACTTCCTTTGTTACCTAATTACTACCAGAATGGTTGTTCAACATATAAGTTCTTTGTTTATTTTTCTGATTCACAAGTTCTTTAATTCAGCCCTTCAACCAGTATTGCAAAGCGGCACCAAGACAGTAATTCTAGTAATAATTCACTCAAAAACTTGTTCATTTAAAGTTCCAATGTTTTGGAGGTACAACATCCCCCCTCCAGCGAGAGTTTACTCCTCCCGTTGTTGCCTAGCTACCCATACAACTAGGTATGTCCACCGCTCAACCAACAGACGTGGACATTCCCACCGCATAGAACAAAAGACGTGGGTTCCCATCGCTTAACCATCAGACGTGGTTATCCACCACTTAACCAGCAATAGTGGATTCAAGAGCCCTTAACCAGGAACTCTGCTCCCTGTGTGATCAGGAGGGGGTTCGGTTTAGTATCAACATTGGAAATAGAAATGAACAGGCCGAGCTAAATTTTCCCTAGCAAACATTCTTTTCTATCTCAAACAATATATCCAACAATCATTCTTTCCTACTTGGAAATTAAAATATATTTCAATTCAAATGCCGTGATCTCCGTTGGATTTCTCCAACATGTTTAGGGATATGTTCTTTACTAACTTATCGAATGCAATGTTAAATTAAGCAAAACTTGAATTAAAAATGTGACCTACCTCCACAATTTCCTTGTCATTGCTCTGTGAGTTGGCCGGTACTTGGTCGACCATGGGAGCTTTTCCCTTCCCATTTGTGTTGCTTGTCCCAGCCTCGCGGTCGTGGGAACCACCGATACGAGTTCTCTTTATCGGGGCCATATTATACTCACTACTTAAATTGACAACTTGGAAAAAGAGAGCTAACATTCGAGAGCACATACGACCAAAATGACGGATTAGTTTCAAGAAGCAAACTCCTTTATACAAGAGGTTTGATTACTTCAAGACATAGAGATTTCTGATAGCCCCTTACTTGTTCTATGGGAATTGGCCCTAAGGTTAATTATTTGGCCTAGATAGTTAAGAATTTCAGGTTTCTTCTCAATCTATTTACTAGAGATGATTTCGGCATGCTTAATCACTTCCTAATGCAAGTAGAGGTTTGCAGATTTACTGTATGCATAGGTGTGAGGGTTTCTTCCTTCCTAGAGATTAATGTTGGATTAATTTCACTAATTAAATCCTAATCTATGAGCTAATTGATGCTAATTTAGTTGTTTAAACATTGTGTGGCAATAGAAAGCAGTTGACCATCTCTACCTTAATGCCAACTTGTTCTTAATTACAATGGTGACTAGTGGTTGATTCCTTAATCATGCATTAATCTATGATTAAGAGTGACTAATTGCTTGCATGATTACTAATTAGATTAAGATTTATGCAATAGATCATGGATACGGAGAATTAGAGAGTATCTAATGAGTATTTTGACTATGATTATGCATACTAGATGTGGAATAAAGAGGATATTAGAGAGGGAATTACAACAAGAATGAATTAAATCAAAAGTTACCGAGGTTACAACTGAATTCCTCTCGAAATTCTGATGCAAGGGCCTCCTTGAGACAAGAAACGGGCAGCACCTTCCCTCCTAGCTCCTCTTCCAAAGACTATGTCTGCTGGCAGCACCTTCTCAAGGTGTGCGTGTGTGTAGAAGTGTGTGTGTGTGTGTGTGTGTACTTAGTGTGTGTGTGAGGATGCAGGCTTGTATAGGCTCACAAGCTGAAAAATTTGAAATCACCTGCTATGCTGGTCTAGAGTCCACTCAAGCCTTCATGGGTAGGGTTACTTGCATGGGGTGCATGGGCTGCAAAGTGTCCCATTTGCTATTCTAACTCACTCACTCACTATCTCTCAAGCTGGGAAAGTAGCCACAGCCCTATCTGTGCGTGAGGGTGGCCTCTTGCCGCCAAAATCAGTCTGCAGTGGCCTGGAGCCAGTTCCCACACAGCCCTCGAGTCCCGGTGCCTCCCCGCACAACTTTAGAAAATTTAATTTTAACCTAAGAAGGGCAAAACAAATCAGAATTTAATGCCGAAACTTGCTACACTAATCTCTAACTAAGGTGTATTAACCTGGGCACCTACCATATTTAGTAGCCCTCGACATCCGAAAATGCATTTTTTTCAAATTTGGGGTACGGGTGCAGTTTTTCAAGACGATCAAAACTGGACGGGTCAGGTGACCAAAAACTTACTATTTTTGAAAATTTTCCACAAAAATTATTTAATTCACTTTTGGAAGCTTTATAACATTCTAAACATCATGGCACCGACAAAATTTGGAAAACTGCTAAAAATAATAACTTTTTTCATTATGTTTATTCCATGGTACAATGGTGCTCTTTTTGGTCGGGGTCAGATATCTTACACGGCTCACAAGACATCCCAAATCGGCCCTGTTGGTGACACCCTTCAAGATGCAGGCAAACCCTCTGCAAACACTGGCAAGTACACAAGGAGCAAGAGAAAAGGAGGGGGATGGGGAGAAGCAACACAAGAAGTAGGGGCAAGTATTTGGGATTATTGCATAGGGAGATAGTACAATCAAGTATGTAGCTCCAATCGCAAGCTTGCAATACATAGGCTTGAAAAACTCCAATCACTCTCTGGAAAAAAAGCCCCTCAAAAATCACTTCTATGCCCTTTTATAAGGCTTGGCTAAGGCTAAAAATGCAAAAAACAAGAGCTATCTAGCTCGTACAATTAACTGGAGCTTCCTTTAGATATTTCCTTGCATGGCCACCACTTGGCACTTTCTTGGTGTTTGGTATGTGCATGGTGCACACTTGCCCAATTTGGCTGCCCAGCTCTCCATTTGACTTCATTCATTTGGTTTTTTCTCTCTTGCTCTTTCTTGACACCCTTTTTGTGCGATTCCACTTTTGATTTGCACCCTGAAGCCTTCAAGCCCTCACTTGCTATCCCTTGGCAGGATACCTCCCCTTTCTAATGGGATTTCCTCCTCCACTACCTGTGCCGCGGGATTGACCTCTTTAGAAGGTTCTGTCTCTCTCATAGCAGGACACCCCCTCCCCTCCTTGGGCAATAGCGATGTCACTATTGGGGGGGGGGGGGGGGCGGGGGGGTGGGGGGTTCTCCTTTCAAAGATGGGGGCCGCAAGGGCCGCGGGACCGCCCCTAAGGGCGCGACACTTCATTGCACAACAACCGCCGCCTGCTGTTCGGCTGCCACTAGCGCACATTCGCCAACTCGGCCAAAATCACCGCCCAGGCCGCCTGGAGCGCCACCGGCGCAGATCCCGCGTTGAGCCGCCATCACTGGGGAGCTCACAAGCTCACTCTGCTTTCACACCTCAATAGGGCGCCACTTTGTGGCCTTTATACACCGGCCTCCCGCCTTTCCCCTACGCATGTGGGCTCTTCTTATGCCACGTGGCAATAGCACAAGGTCCAAACCTCTTAAGGCTTTGAAAAAGTATAAGTGCCCTTTTTTTTTTCCAGAAAACACCCCATTTGATGGAATAAAACTCCCACCTTTTGTACTTTTTGTGTCGACTGTTCATTTACGATCCGATCATCAATCCGCAAAACCGAGTCATAAGCTCATGCTGTCAAATTCAAATCCATCCAACCTAATCGCCTTTCATAGTTCTTCAAGCCCTCGAATCAAGGCCGCAAAAACTGATCAAATCATCTGCAATCGACTCCGGATAAGTGAACCCCATCTTCTGACTTCAGTATCTCTCTGTTCCGGACTCTGTTTGACGTGCAGCCAATTCTTTCTAACCTCGTATGATGCATACCCTAATGTAGAACCTCGTCGGGGCTCAAAATATGCCAGATGGCACACCTCTCCATGTGGTCAGGTGGGCAGCCCCTGGCAAAACTTCAACTGGCCATAAAATGCAAACCGTGGCTCTGATCTGTAATCTAAAAAGACGGGTCCACTCCATAATTTGAGCACTACACATGTATACCCTGACATCCACTTGGACCACCTGTCTCCAACTACCCTGTCCGACAAGAATCTGTAACACACTGAACCTTCAACCTTCCATAACTTGAGCTCTGTAGCTCGGTTTGATGAGATGTTTGGACCTGCTCCTTCAACACTTCAAGCTCTTCATTCCTTGACCCAAAAGCTACACTTTGCACCTCCTTCATTTACTTCTCCAATTAGCCCCTTATGGAGCCTTCCTTGGCCTATAAACCGCATCAGGCATACATTTTCATTACTGCTTGTCAGCCCATGATCTTCCTAGCTGCTCCAGCCTTTTGCCAAGCTTCTGCTAGCCTGCACATATCTGTCCATGCCACCTTCTAGAGTCGACACACTTTGGATGTACCATCATTGAACACCCCCTAGTTGAGCATTTATGCTCAACCACATAAGATCTTGATCACCCTATAAACTGCAAACACTGAGCACACTATGAGAAAACTTAAAAAAAACTTGATTGTATATACATAGTTTTATTCCTGGCATATGAGAACACTACTTAGGCTGGTTGCCCAACCCCCTCCATTAGAACTTGATGCACAGCTAGCACCAACTCTCTTTCAAAATAGAGCTTGAGATGCAAACCATTAACCCTATTCTTGAGAATACGACCATCCATTCTCATTAATGCATAAGTACCATTGGGAAAATCTTGATGGACCTTGTAAGGTCCTGCCTATTTCTTTTTGAACTTCGTCTAAAAGGTGAAGTCAAGATAGCTCTCGTACTTCATCACTAGATCGCCCTTCTCAACCAGCTTTTCAGGTAAATGTTGGTTGAACTTTGCTACTTTTTTCTCTCGTTGCTTCACATAAAAATCTGTTGCTGCCTCATGATCCATATTCAGATTTTCAAGACTTGTAATCCTATCCTCCAAAACATCTTGATGAGTCTTATCGATTCGCCACAAACCTTTGAGAGCCCCTAACTGCACATGTACAGGTAATACCGCTTCCTTGCCATATACCAACTCATAAGGAGTAAAGTTGGTAGCCACCTTATGTGAAGTCCTGTAAGCCCACAAAAATTTGTCAAGGTTAGATTCCCACCCTTCAACCCGCTGATAGATGTACTTTGTAAGCATCTTGACTATCTGTCCATTGGCACTCTCCACCAAACCATTGCACTGTGGATGGTATGGAGATGAAAATCGGTGTTGAATCCCCAACTTTTCCACTAGGGCCCGCACCAACTTACTTCTGAACCCTTGTCCTCGATTCGATATAAGAACCCAAGGTACTCCAAACAACAGCATATGCAATCAAATAGAAACTGAGCAATAGTATGTGCATTTACCTCTTTGACCGCTTTAGCCTTGACCCACCTGGTAAGGTAGTCTATGGCCACCACAACATACTTCTTACCGCTTGTTGCTGACTTGGGAAATGGACCAATTGCATCCAAACCCCACTTTTCAAAAGCATCATGTGCTATGATAGTCCCTTGCTGCTCAGCTACTAGTCGTCTTTCACCCATCACTTGGCACTGATGGCACGTCTTGCACCAATAATGCACATCTCGCACAACAGAAGGCCACCAAACCCACTTCTTAAAATACGAAACAAGACTTGATCCTTACCCTGATGACCGCTTTCTTCGTGCCACTGCTCCAATACCATACCGATCTCCTTCTTGTAAAGGATATGACGTAGCACCCTATCTCTACCGTGCATCATAAGATCCTCTCCTATCAGAGTGAAGTTTTGAGCTCTTTGAACAACACTCCTATTTCGTAGCTTGGATAGCCCTTCAGAACATTGACCTGTACTCAGGAAATCATCAATATCTTTCAAAATTTCTCTACCTACATAGGTAGTCGGTGCCACATAGAAACTCGACAGATGAGTCTGAACACGACTGCTAGCCAACCGATCTGCTTCTTGGTTCTGTTCCCTTCTTACATGTTTGAACTGCACCGCTTCGAAAAACTTCAACAGCTTCTTTATAGAGAAAAACCAATTCTTGAGAGAATCCATCTTTACCTACCATTGGCCCAAAAGTTGTTTGATAGACAGTAGAGCATCAACTTTTACTACTAACCTTGATATGCCAAACTCAATACACTGCTTGAGTCCTAGATGTAGAGTACGATGCTCTACTTCATTGTTGGTATGCACCTCTTCCAAGTCGTAAGCTTTGGAAAAAATGATTGTGCCGTGCGGATCTTGAATGAACACACCTTCACCTGCTTTGTTGGGGTATAAAGCCCAATGTGGTCTCCCAGGTAAGTGGGCGGGCCGCCAGGTATGTACACATATTATTTCGTTAAAACCTAATAAGAACTCACTATGCTCTACACATTACAGTAGAGCGAGTTCACCATATCATCGTGCTCTTCTTCTCGCACTCTCTCTTGCGTCGCACTTCCGTTCGTACTCCTTCAACTGGTATCAGAGCTCAGATCGAGGCTCGGGGCAGCACTGCATGAGGCTAGAGTCACCAACTCAGATTGGAGTGAAATTCGACAGGCAAAAACACGGCCCCAAATCTCTTGAGAGGTCATCTCGGCCACCGTTCGGCTTCGACAAAGATCTGCGCAAGTCATTTTCGACTACATGGTCTCGACGGGTGCAGATCTGACTTTGCAAATTTGGGGTTTTCGGCCTACGACTGCAGGTGCTGAGGATATCGACACTCCCAAAGTGTTGATTTGTGGCTGTCTACACATCGAAGGACGGCTCACAGTTCTTGGAGGCGCGTCACATACGACAAGGGCGCATCTACACACAGACTGTAGGCGACATCCACTAGCTCATCAGGCAGCTTGTGTTTGGTGCTTGATATTCCAGATTTCATCCTGACATTGCAGGTACTTCCACATGGGATGTATTGTCAGATATGATGTATGTTTGTTGAGGGTTTGCTGGTTGTGAGTCACGCAACAAACAACCGCAACAGCGGTTACAGCATACAGTGGGAAATTTGTGGATGTATGACTTTGTGGGAAGTCTATGTACTCTCAGATTTACTGCAGCCTTTGTTGAGGGTCGAGTGAGGTTTTATTGAGCTGGGGGATTCTCGAATGTTGAGATCCTTTTGGTGATACAGGTCTTGGAGCGATCCCTCGAGCACCCTTAGATAGGCAGCTAGGATGTATTGACTGTGAGTTACACAGTTGGGATTGCATCTTTGCTTTACTGCCGTTGAGGCATTGTCGCAGTCTATGCTTACAGGACAGTGACAAGACAATCAGAGACAGTACAGGTGCAGGACAGGTTTACCCGCAGCTTACAGTGTCAGAGAGACAGTGTTTTTTGAGCTGTTTTTTGGTCTGTTTTTAGTACACTAGAGCCATTTTACAAAGGAGACTCTGTCAAAATTTCTGCATAATCTGAAGCTTTCTTGGTTCATTTGACAGGTTGATATTGGTTCAGAGGTCAGTTTACAGGGGAAACTCTGCCGAATTTTTCCCAGGAAAGTAAACTACTGTGAAGCGTAGCTATGGCTGGATCACAAGACACTGCTCTTTACAATATCAAGAAGCTGGATGGAACCAATTTCCCATTGTGGAAGAAGCAGATTTGGCATGTGTTGGTACAAAAGAAGCAGATAAAACCTATAAAGCTCAAGGGGATAAAACTAGAAGATATGGACGAAGATGAATGGAGCGAAATGGATGAATTGGTACTTTCTACCATTATGCTGACTTTGGCAGAAAGCGTTTACTTCAATGTAGCAGACGAGATGTCGGCTTATCAAGAATGGTTAAAGCTGAGTGATCTTTATGAGAAGCAGAGTGCAGCTTCACAGGTATACTGGCTTAAGAAGCTTGTTGACTTGAAGATGAAAGAAGGGACACCTATGTCCAATCATCTGAATGAATTTAACACAATCTATAGTCAGTTGTCAGCTCAAGGTGTCAATTTTGATGAACATGTTAGAGCTATGTTCCTGTTGATCACATTTCCGAAAAGTTGGGACACTTTTTGCACAGCTTTGAGTAATTTTGCACCTCCAGATGGTTTGAACATAGCAGGTGTAGAAGGAAGTCTGCTTACTGAAGAAACCAATAGAAAGACAATGGACAAAGGCAAAAGAACAGCCTTAGTTGTCAGGGGAAGGACCAAAGACAAGTACAAAGGTGGAAAGAGGAATCAGTCTCGTAGCAAGTCCCGCAGTGCTAAAGGCAAGAGTGACATAGAATGCTACCATTGTGGCAAGAAGGGTCACATGAAAAGAGACTGCAGAGAATGGAAAGCAGAAAAAGGCAAAGAGAAATTTGAAGACCATGCTGCGAAGAACAAGTCCTCAGTGAAGATTCAAGAAATAAATGTGACAAACACTGTTGCAAAGGATGACAGTCTAGTGTCAGGAGACATCTACTTCTTGAAGAATACAATGGACTCAGCTCTTCTTACAGCATCTGATGGAAACGCACTGAGTGACTGGATTATAGACTCAGGGGCATCACTTCATGTGTCTCCAAACAAGGAGTGGTTTACCTCTTATGTGACCACTAAAGATCATGTTCGGCTAGGCAATGGGCAGACATGTGAGATCTTAGGTGTTGGAGATGTTCAATTGAAGTTTCAGAATGGCTCTTCTTTCACGCTGAAGAATGTGAGACATGTTCCCGCAATTACAAAGAGCTTGATCAGCATAGGTTTACTTGATGATGCTGACTACGTCACTACTTTTGGACAGAACATGTGGAAGATATCCAAGGGTTCTATGCCAGTAGCACATGGAGTAAATTTTGGAGGACTTTACATGATTTATGTATCAAATGTCTCTAAAAATGTAATCAATGTAACCGAGCAGCCGAACGTTTCTTTGTGGCATAGCCGGTTAGGACATATGTCCAAGAAGGGAATGGAAATCTTGTCTCGTTCTGGTTATTTGCCTGGCTTTTCATTTAATGATTTTGAATTCTGTGAACATTGTCTGTATGGTAAGCAAACACAATAGCCACATAAGCATAGAACCAGTAGAAGAGATACACAGTTGGCACTTGTTCATAGTGATTTGTGTGGACCTATGCCTAACCTATCTCTAGGGGGAGCTTCTTACTTTATGACATTTATCGATGATTACTCGAGGAAAGTATGGGTTTACTTTCTCAAGCACAAGGATGAAGCGTTTAGTGTTTTCAAAATGTTTGTGACACTTGTGGAGAATCAGAGTGGCAAGAAGCTTAAATGATTACGCACTGACAATGGTGGAGAGTATGTTTCAAAGGCCTTTCAGGACTTTTGTGAGTCAAAAGGTATAAAACATGAACTTACTGCTCCTTACAATCCTCCTCAAAATGGTGTTGCTGAGAGGATGAATAGGACCATACAAGAAAAGGTCAGAAGTATGTTGTCTAATGCACAGTTGCCAAATGGGTTTTGGGCTGAAGCTGTATCAACAGTTGTTCATCTTGTAAATAGATCTCCTAGCAAGGTTTTGCAGAAGGATTCAGTGCCAGAGATGGTATGGTCAGGCAAAATGCCCTCATACAAGCATCTCAGAGTCTTTGGCTGTGAGGCATATACTCACATTCCAAAGGAATTTAGGAACAAACTTGAGCCAAAGAGTAGAAAGTGCATCTTTCTAGGCTATGGTAATTCTGGTGAGATGGGGTACAGACTTTGGGATCCCGAATCCAGAAAGGTTGTCCGCAGCAATGATGTTCACTTTAATGAATCCAAATATCATTCTAAACCAGAGAGGGTTGAGGAGATTAGAAGAGTTGTCTTCCAAGAAGATGGACCTGCACGTGCAAGACAAAATGTCAGGGCTCAAGAGGAGCAAGGACAGGATAGAGTGGAACCACAGGTTGTGGCTGAGCCTGAGCCACCTATTGTGCGTAGATCTGGACGTGTCACGCGACCTCCTGATAGGTTTGTTCCATCTATGAACTATGTCATGTTGACTGATTGCAATGAGCCTTCATGTTACAAGGAAGCAATGCAAATAAAGGACTTCGGGAATTGGCAATTGGCCATGCAGTCAGAGATGACAGCTTTGCATAAAAACCAGACATGGAAGCTGGTTAAATTACCACGGGGCAAAAAGGCTCTACCCTGTAAATGGGTTTACAAGTATAAGATCACCGCTCATGATAGTCAGCCAAAGTACAAAGCAAGGCTTGTTGCCAAGGGCTTTAAGCAAGAACAAGGCATTGACTTTGATGAAGTCTTCTCTCCGGTGGTCAAAATGACTACATTGAGATGCTTTCTTGCATTAGTTGCCATATTAGATTTGGTGTTGCACCAAATGGATGTCAAGACAGCGTTCTTGCATTGTGATTTAGATGTGGAAATTTACATGCAGCAGCCAGAAGGGTTTGTTGAGAAGAAGATTGGGTATGCCAGTTGTTAAAGAGTCTTTATGGCTTAAAACAATCACCAAGGGCATGGTACCATAAATTCCACAAGTATATGCTTTCTCAAGGCTACAAACGTAGTGAGATCGATCACTGTCTATATACAAAGAAGGCTAAGGATGGTAGTTGGCCACACACACACACACACACACACACACACACACACACACACACACACCTTGGGGAGGTGCTGCCGGCACACATAGTTTTTGGAGAAGAAGCAAAGGAGGGAAGTTCTGCCTAATTCTCATCTCAAGGACTCCATTGGATCAGAAATTCGAGTAGATTTCAGACCCTAATCACGGTAATATCGATTTAATTTCTGCTTTGTTGCAAATCTCTCTATCATTCTCCTAATCTCGCATCTATTATGCTTAATCATAGCTAAATTACTCAATAGCTACTCTCTAATTATCCATATCATTAGTCTACTACATAATTCTTAATCTAATTGTTAATTAAGCAAGAAATTAACCTCTCCTCATCATAGATTAATGCATGATTAGTAAGCAGAAATCTCCCGCTAGTCTTCATAGTAAATTAATTGTCAAGCCGGTAATGAAGTGGAATTGGTCGTTTTCATCCTATTACCACACAATGTTTGATTAGCTAAATTAGATTCAATATGTTCATAGATTAGGAAGTAATTAAGGGAAATTAATCCGTCATTAATCCACTAGGAAGGGAAAAGTCTTCTCACCTATGCATATGGCAATTCTGCATTTTCTCTACTTACACTAGGAAGGGAATTGAGTATGTCTAATTCACTCTCTAGTAAATTGATTAAGTAAAATCTGAAAATCCTAATTACCTAGGCCCAATGCTTAACTTTAGAGCCAGTTCCCATAGAACAGGTAAGGTACTATCCATAAATTACTATGCCTTGAAGGAAATCTAACCCTTTCGTATAGAATCAATTGTTCAGTGATTCTAATCTCTCATCTTGATTGTTATGGTACTCTCGGACATTAGTTCTTTTGTCCAAGTTTGTCAATTAAGTAGTGAGTATAAAATGGCCCCGGTAAAGAGAACTCGCTTCGGTGGTGCCCACGATCGCGAGGCGGGAACAAGCAACGTAAATGGGAAAGGAAAAGCTCCCATGGACGACCAAGTACCGGTCTTCTCACGGGCCATTGACGAGGAAATGGAGGAGGTAGGTCACATTTTCATTCAAGTTGTTTAATTTAACATTGCATACGATAAGTTAGGTAAGAACATATCCCTAAACATGTTGGAGAAATCCGACGGAAACCTCGGAATTTGAATTCAATTGTATATTAAAGTCTAAGTAGGAAAGAATGGTTGATGGATATATTGTTTGAAATAGGAAAGAATGTCTGCTAGGGAAACTTTAGCTCGGCATGTTCATTTCTATTTCCAATGTTGAACTAGTCCTGATCACCCTACTGTCTCAGGGGGTGGCTCACGAAGATTTTGCAGTAGCTAGAGTTACTAGCTTAGGGCCTCTACCCACGACTTGCTTTCTAGGCGGTGGCACCCACGTCTTGCTTTCTATGCGGTGGGAATGTTCATGTCGTGCTTTCTATGCGGTGGACATACCTAGTTGTATGGGTAGCTGGGCGACAACGGGAGGAGTAAACTCTCGCTGGAGGGGGGATGTTGTACCTCCAGTACATTGATTTTAATGAATAAGTTTGAGTAGAATTTTTACTAGAGTTATTGTTTTGGTGCCGCTTTGCAATACTGATTGAAGGGTTGTTTTAACGAGCCTTGTGAATCGGAATCTAATCAAGGAACTTATATGTTGAACAACCTCGTGGTAGTAATTAGGACACACAAGGAAGTGTGAGTGTGGGGGTGGAAAGTGGGGGCTTGGCTCAGGTTGCCAATGCCTATGAGAAGGGTGGTCCCGATTGGTTGGGAACTCTCCGTCCCCATAGTGTTATATCTCGACACTAGTAATACTCATTGCCCCAAGAGCGGCAAGGTCTCAAGTGTATGTGCCTCTGAAACATGGAGAAAAAGGCACTCAAGATCTCTCTCCTCTTGTAAGGTGGGTCTTAGGATCGCTAGATAAGTTAATCACGCTTCCCCTGCGAGGTGGAACTAGATCTCGATACTAGTAGGCTCGAACTCGACTCACTTTGTGATGAGAGATCATCTGCTAGATGAACCATAAACCACTTTGTTTGCTTCCGCTATAGATCTAGTGGCCACGAGGTTTACCATCAGATCCATCGTCTGAGATGACGGGGTGGGGACCTCACACCCATAAAGCATATGGTAACAATCTTGGCCACTCACCAATTTTTCCGTCATAAGCCTTAGACAAATATTTAATGATTGGAGGATGCCCTCGTTCATTCTTCCCATAGCCTTCTGGAATGTAAGTACTAGTAAGGAAAAGGTTGATTCCAATGCACCGAGAAGAATTCCCTTGCTTCTTCAGCATCCAATTCACCCCTATCTGCAATTATCTTTCCTATGCTGCCATAGCAACAAATCACATCATCAAGGAGGAATTTAAACACAATTTTTTTGCTTTTTTTTCTTAATGCTTGCCCTTCAAATTGATTAGTCAAGTCTTCCCGTGAAAGAACCAAGTACCTCATCTTTTAGAGTCCTAAAGGCATTGTGACCAATCCACAACCCATTTGTAGTGCATAGTTAATGGATATGTAGGATGCAACTTTGCACAATACTTGATGTTTGAAGACATTTGACATGTCTCACAAGTTTCTAAAAATTGTGCTACATCTTTTTACATAGACTTCCACCAATATTTTTCTTCAATTTGGAAAAGGATTCTCAAATGTCTAGACGGGGCAAAAGACTATCATGAAATTTTTCTAAGAGCTCCATTTGGAGTTTTCTCACATATAACCCTTTGTGGTGTAGAATCTCTCTTCTTTGGGTGCTTTCAAAAGTATCCATCTTTAAAAAAATAATCATAAGCCTTTTTGTGTATCCTTTTGAACTCTTGTTTAGACCAACCATCTTGTCTTGTCGATGTGATCAAGTAGCATCCAATGAGAATCCATGCCCCTTCATACAATCCCTCCAAAAATGGTTCAAGTGCATTAGACATGCAAACGTAATCACCCTTGAATTGAGAAGTGGAATAGAAATTTGTGGTTACATTATCACCTTCATCAATCATCTCTTCTTCATCTTTGTACCTTGCCTTGATAACATATCTACCACTGCGTTGTATTTGTTTGCAATATGCTTAAATTCTAGATCTAAGGATTTAATTTATGCAATCTGTGTACCTTGCCTTGGAAAACATATCTTCCATTGCATTGGAAATCTTTATTTGCAATACTCTTAAATTCAAGTTTTAAGGACTTAATTTAGGCAATCTATCACAACATAGCAATATCGAGTGTCTGACAGCTTGTAATCATCCCAAATAATGGTAGACAATTCATTTCTACAACTACACATGCACCAAATAGATATTCTTTCTCATTTTTCAATGTGGTAATCACACCCAATAGAATTTCAGTTTATAGCTTGGGCCCTTCGGCTTACATTTTGATTTTTCATTCTTTCCTACTGTAGACTCTTCCACGAGTACTTCAGGTGGGAAGCATCAAACTCTTCCTATCATTTGAAAAACATACACTCAAGACATGTACAAAGTGCACATAGGCTCATTTTTCATTGCTTTCAACACATACCTTCGAAGAGAGTTTATCAAGGAGAGAAATGGGCAACTTGAGGGACTTTGATTTATTTGGTCCCCTAAAGTGCAAAGCCCTCTTCACCACCAACCTGCTCTTTCCAACAATTTTCCAAGGAGTGACTTTGGATCTTTTGTCCCTAGCTTGCACATCATGAATATGTCATGGTCTATCATGTGAGAGACTGATATCCTCATAGCCCTGTTAAACACTCATACATAAAACAAAGGGCCTAAAAAGCTAACATGCAAATACATTCACAAACAATTACTGACCTTTTACCTTTTGATCATTCCTAGAACAAATAGGAACTCCGCTTTCTCCTTCAATTTGAATTCCACAAGCACAGACTCCACGATGGGAGCCTCTTCAATAGGGATGCCATTTTTGTTCATCTAATGCATCCATTCATCCAATTTGTGATTCCCATCCCAAACCACAAAGTATCTCTCAGCCATATGACTGAGCTTGGAGATGAGACAAAGATCCTCATATAAATCATATGACATCACGAGTTCTCGAGCAAAAGAATTTCAATGAACAAATTGGTTGTAATCTTTGTCTCAAGATTTTTCTCACTCACAATAAACGTTTCCGTAATAAATAACCTTTATTTGCAATGCAAAGATACAATCCATTACTTGATGATCATGCATGTGAATGGAAAGGTTGAAAGAAGGTGACAAAGAGGTAAGCGTGACAATTTTTTATGGTAGGAAGCTCTCTCGGGGGGTGCATTATGTAATCATGTTAATGTATAACGTGAGTTCAATAGGAGGAGTTTAAAAAAGCAAAAAATTAAGACAACTTAACAAAGATACAATTAAATAAGGGGTTTTTTAATCCAATATTGAAAACATTTCCTAAAAAAATGAGTCATTTTATTCATTCATACATGTTAAAAGAGGAGGTTTTTCCCCCGTGGACGCATGTTATATAGGGGGATACTGAACAATGAACCCCCCGAGGAAGCTCTATGATTGTCTATCCAATCCAAAGAATGTGCTTGTTGACTACATGTCCAAAGAATTCATTGCCAACATCATCTACTTTAGAAGTAGCTTTTGTTGGACGATCCAACTCTTCACTTGATGGCTTAGTTCTAGTTGCACCTGTCACAACAAAAACAACATGGTCTAGAGAACTAGCCGCTTGAGATTGATCACTTTCTTGGGTGGTTTGTGGAGGCACTTCATGCTCGCTACGTAGGCAACCGTGTACCATCTACCACTAATAGTACACGTGGTAGGCGCCACATCGACCAAGCAAGGCACGTGTCATGGCCAACATGACCATGCACCATGGCCCGTGGTCTGCATGGCCATGGTGCGTGATCATGGCCAATGATGCATGGTCATGGTCATGGGCTATGGCCAGGGCGTGGCCTTTGCCAATGGCCACGGCCATGGGCCATGGTCACGTGTCATGGCCACGTCAGTCCTTATTTCCCATGGCTATGTGTATCCATGTCACGCGCCATGGTCGTGTTGGCCCTTTTGTCCCATGGCCCCGCGTTGTTAGGAGTTTTTTGGAAGAAGTGATTGCGCATATGTACATACACATGCATGGTGCATCGAATAAAGGATTGCCCATTTTCCAGGGCCAGGTGGTTGCGTGGGGCCCACATGTGTACAGGTAGGACAACGTGTACATAGTACATCGATTTTCATTATCACCAGTACCAGTGTGTTTTTTCTATAATAATGAGGAGTTGGTAGCACGTAAAAATTCTTGAGGAAGTTATCCGCGGGCCGATGACATGAGGTAAGCAGGTGCGTCAGATGGCATCTAGTGGCGTCAGGAGGTCGAATGGGGTCAATACTTGCATGTGGGTAAGCGAGGACACAACGTGGGTGTTTTCTTGTGATGATTATGCAGAAAGGTCATCATGAGGACTATATTTGGAGGCCACTTCATGTGATTTCGGGATGCATTATTGGAAAAAGCTGAGTGCCAGGTGTGCAGATGATGCAAAAGGGTGACAAAAATGCACTACGTGGCCAATTTTTGGCATGTTCGGGGTCCATTTGAGGTCACTAAAAGGCCAAAGGTGCCCAAGGGATAAAGTGAAGTGTGGACACTGAAACTTTGGAAAAAAACCCCAGAAAAGAGTGGAGAGAAGAGGAGTAGCCGCAACTGAGTTTTTGTTGTTTTTGGAGCCTGTTTTGGCTTGTTTTTGGAGCCTGTTTTGGCCTTAAACTACTCATTCAAGGATGGATTTGAGCGCTTTGATATTGTAGACTGGGGTTTTTGGCCGCTCCGGATGCAATGGTGCTGTCCATTTTGCCAAATTTCTCACTTTCACCTGTTGTTTTGGCTGTGTAAGTTTCTCCTGTGAGCGAAGCCTCTGTTCAAATTTGTGATTGTATTTGGCATATTTCATCCATATTGTGTGAGCTATTTGCCCCATTGGTGTTAGCCCAAGATCAATTGTATCTAAACATCAGAAATTCTCCTCTTTTGAGCTGAGTTTTTGGGTGCGTGTGTGTGTGTCTCTCTCTCTGTTCAGTGGGCAAATGGATAATCTCTCTCCGCTCACTCCATCGGTGTGTTCCTTGTCTCGGCCACGTGGGTTGCGTAAGCCAAATGATGCCCCATAGTGTGTGTGTGTGTGTGTGTGTGTGTGTGTGTATCATCCCAAGAGTGTGTGCCGGTCATTATAGAGGTGTTGTGTGTGTTTCCATCCCACTCACAGCGTCTCAATATACCCCTCATATTTGAACAAATTTTTTTGATATCCCTTTCAATTTCTCTAAGACTAAAAAAGACCCACTCATTGCTAGCGACAATTTTCTTGCAACTCTTCATAGGAAGATTGGTTCTCCCTCAATAGAAGATGATAGAATTAGGATTTTAAATGGTAAGTTTCAAAAAGATGTGGAGTTAGGAAGCCCTAGGGCCTCAGACATATTCACCAAGAAAATGCAAAAAGCAATTAAAATTCTAGGCCCAAGAAGAAAGGAGCACGTTGAGGGGCACATTAAAGATCTTGCAGATGAAGTGGAGCTACTAACCACCACTAAAAAGCAAGAAGGATCTGCCTCAAAGACTGAACACAAAAGATGGCATGAAGCAAAAATGGAATTAACTAACCACCAACTTGAGGAGGTGAGGAAGGTCAAAATTTTATCGAAAGAAACTTTTCCCCATTCGAAGGAGGCCAATCAAGATCCAATCAAGCTCACTTCTTTAGGGACCTCAAAATTAAAAGGAATAGGGGTCTGGTTCACTCACTCACATATGGGAATGGAAAGGAGGTCAAGCCTATCTAGATGAATTGGCACAACTAATGCTGAGCCACTTACAATAGATTATAGGCCAGCCAGAGGATTGATCTTCTAAGGTTGACCTTGCCAAGAATACTCTTCTTAGGAGCGTCAAAACAAGGATCCCTCTTTATAAATCCAATCCTCTAGAAATCCTATTTACCAAGGATGAATGCTCTCTTGCATTACAAGATCTTTGCAAAGAGAGGTCCCTTGGCTAGGATGGTTTGAGTACTGAATTCTTCAAAGAATTTTGGGACTATCTAAATTCACCCATCATGCAAATGGCTAACCAAGCCCTGGTTGATGGAGTCTTATACTTGAGCATTAAAAGGGGCCTCATCAAGCCTATCCCGAAACAAGTCTGCTGCTCCCATGTAAAGCATTGTCACCCCATAACAATGATGTAGCTGCTTATAAAATTATAAGCAAAACCATAGCGCTCAGGCTTTTCCTATTCTAGACAAAGTCCTCACACCTCCCCATCATGGTTTTATCAAGGGAAATTCCATATATGATAGCATTTTAGTAGGAATGGTTGGTATTGAATATGCTACTTTCACTAAGCAAGAGTGTATCCTAGTACAATTAAATCTAGATAAGACCTATGACAGGATCACTTGTCCATTGATTGAGGACGTCATGAAGGCACTTGGATTTGGGCCTTAGATGTGCCAACTCATCATTACCCTGTGTGATGATAGCCATTTGAAGCTTCTTTTCAATGAAAGGATTGTGGGAGACTTTGAGGTTAAAAGATACATTAAGCAAGGCTACCCTCTTGCCCCTCTGCTATTTGCCATCGAATCCCATCCTCTTCCACAAGCAAAGATTTCGTTGGGTTATGGAGAAAGTAAGGACCAAGATGCGAAGGTGGGAGTATTTTCTTCTCCCCTTCCCTAGTAGAATTTAAGTCATCAACCCCTTTATGCTCCCATATATAGCCTTCAATGGTCCGCTCCTTAAACTGGTGTTGCATCCCAACAGTTGTATAAAGCCCCTTTGTAATGCCAATGATGTCTACCGCCTTATCCAATTGTCTGGATTATGTATCAATTTATTAGTTGGCCAGGACGTAATACGTTTCCACTTTTTAATTATGATGAGTAGAAATCAATTAAAACCCCATGTACATTTTGAGCTAAGGTGACTAAAGTATAAAGGTCACCTTAGAACAATTTTTGAATAACATTTTTGAATCATTAATTTGGTGTCGTACGAATCTGAGAGAGAGAGAGAGAGTGTGTGATCTTATCCTCTTCGCTACGCGCATCTCCCTCACCGGATTCACGAAGCGACCACACCATCGCGGTACCCTCTCCGAGAGCTATGCGCCCACGCCACGCATTTGCATGTTCGAGCTATTCGCGAGCGATCTTCCCACAAGCTTGTTTTGCTTGTAAGTAGCACAAATGGTCTCTATTTTCAACAATCAAGTACTTTATGGAACAAGGGCAAGATTAGCTACGCATAGATGTTCATAGACTTAGGTTTCGCACACTTTTAGGTTATGACCCGTGAGTCTATCGGGACTATATTTGAGGTGGCTCGAGTTATAATCTGGTGAGATTGGACTTATAGGTAAGTGTATCCCAGTGAGGGGATGGTGCCTAGCAAGTTTGAAGCGATTCCAAGCTCATTTGATGTGTAAACGGTGTTATGAGCGTTTAGGAATAGAGTGGGTTGGAGTTAACAAGGATTAGTGATTGATGCATCATAGAAGTATGCATGTGTAGTTTGGTCTCAGCCTGACAAGCTAACGAGATTGCCTCCATGCACCTACAGGTTAGTCGTGTCACCGGTTGACAAGTATGTTGTCTGTGTCGTGCTTGTGAGCATGAATAGGGGAGTAGTTTTCCCTAAAACAGTTGGCCAAATGAGATTAAAAAGAGTTTTGGGAACTTGTAAAGAGACTCCTATGGAAAAAAACACTAAAGACTCTAAACCTTGGTAGTGATCTAGATGGGAGACATTTGTGAGACTAGTGAGGCAAGGTGGTCTAGGGATTCTCAACCCTACCATCCATGCGAAGGCTAATGTGCAAAGTTTGTGGTGACAATAAGTAAGTAAGATAAGGTTTGGGCCATTATGGCCAGGGCTATGAAGGAAAAGTCTAAACTATGCTCAAAAGGTGGCTTGCAGAAAGGGTTGGAAGTACACAATAAGCCTTTTGGGCCATCCTTAAACTTGGTGGATTGACAGGCGAGCTCCATCAAAAATTCAATAAGGCAACGGAGTCTTTGTACTGGGGAGATTTGACAAGGTACTTCCGAAACTCCATGACTCATTGGTCTCCTTGGCTCTCTAAGGCTGTAAGCTTATCTATGCCTCCTTTCTAGAGGGAAGTTTC
Organism: Adiantum capillus-veneris; assembly: GCF_014529385.1. Classification (NCBI taxonomy): domain Eukaryota; kingdom Viridiplantae; phylum Streptophyta; class Polypodiopsida; order Polypodiales; family Pteridaceae; genus Adiantum; species Adiantum capillus-veneris. The sequence goes on along the minus strand of NC_140950.1, from coordinate 101,307,536 downwards.
CAGACAAATTAATAACAAAGGTATCAAATGTATTGGCCAAATTTGGGACTACAATAGTGTTAGATGGAAAGGAACAAACCAAATAGCTAGTCAATTTAACCTCATTGGAATTGAAAGCCTACTGATCAGTATAGCTATGAAATAGCTAAACAGGTGGTATCTTCTTGGTTGTGATTCCAGATTCAAGTGGAAAGTGTGGTAGTGACCAAAGAATAGACACTTTTTGAAATTGCAAACCAAGAGAGTGTACTTCTCACGTATGTATTCAAAGGACCGGCTCTCTCCACTCAACAAATTATGGGGTAATCAATAGTCAGAGTCAAGATGGGAAACAATTTTAAAGAACATATGGCACATACTTTGGCTGCATAGAATGAAGGTCTTTGTATGGAAGGTGTTGTGGGGAGCCTTTTTTATTGGCTTGAAGGTTCTCACTAGGGAAATTATTCTAGATCATTGCCCGCAATGCATATTTTTTAGTAAAGACCTTGCTCATCTTTTCAAGGAATGCCCATCAATTAGTGGCCTAGTAGGAAAAATTTGCAAATGGGTTCAAAACACTTGGAAAATTGAATTCTATAGGAATGATCTCTTTTTGGGAGGGAAAATATACAAGAGTCAAGCACTTCTTATCATAACACAAGTAGTGAGATTTTGCTACTTTAAACATGTATAGAAGGCAAGGAGTTGTCGCATATTCAAGAACACCATTATAACCGCTAGATTCTCATAGATAATCCAAGAAAGCAGGGGGGAAATCATCACCATTGGGAAGCAAACAAGATTTGATGAATGGAACAAGACCTTCAATGCATCTTTGACGAACCTGCTTGGGTGAATGGGTGGACTTATTCCTTTTCTAGGGGTGGCGCTCCATCAGTCGATGTAGATATGTCCCATAGTAGTTGTCATGGCTCATCACGAGCATGGAGAAAATTTGTAATTTTTTTGGTTGTGATAGTTTAATACACTCACAATTGTGAGTTTTGCAAAAACAAAAAGGATTTTATATGGTATTGTGGACACATAAGGTGAAATTGTTCATCTTTTTTAGCCATAGATGCCTCTAGTTGTGAGCTTATTGTTGGTGAGTAATTTTATATAAAACATTACAAGATAGAATTCCATTCATAAAGATTACATTACACTAAACATGAGACAAATCCATTCCAAAATGATGGTGGGGCAGGTTCAGAGATTCCAAGAGCTTACAATGAAGACCTTGTTTTGGAATTTCCACCTACCATGGGGAAGGTGAAACATATGGATGCAATCGAGCATAAGTATGACCCTCATTTGTGATGGAAGCCTCAAACATCCAATATAGTGTTCCCTAGAGGGTACAGATCAGTCATTGTATGGGGTCTTTGAGGTGCATGAATGAACAATGTGCCCACTTGGTTAATTATCATATTGCTAATACAAGCCATTTCAAGGGCTATCTACAGAAGGCTCCTACACATGGGCAATATATTGAGATTGGAGATAAGAGCCTTACGTGCCACTTCTATAAGTCAATTACTTTGTGCATTGCATCATGTGAGTGTGGTGTGTATTATGTCATGCCAATAAACAAGACTGCCACCAGATTGATGACTCACTGTGGCACACATAGATGCGATGTGCATAGAGACACATCCAAGACACTGACAAATAGCAACAAACTAAGGGTGCAAAATATTTTGATCAAGGACCCACATGCAGGAACCAGGAAGGTTCAAATGTGCTTAGCAAAGGAAATTATTAGTACAACACTTCTTCACTCAGCCATTCTCAGCCACACTGAGAATGGAAGTAGATAAACAACAACCATTTGCAATCGCAATAGAGTTGCGACCCTTGGTGCAAGATAATTGGTATGTGCATTTGTCATTGATTGTGTTTCAATGCAAAACTTAATTCTTGTGTATATCTAGTCCTAACACTACAAGTTTGGAAGGTTTCAAAGGTCAGTGTCTGTGTTAACTGAACCGACGTTAGTTAGCAAAAGCTGCTAAAGACCCAGTCCTTGCAAATGCACATCAAAGATAGATACTAATAAGCAATGAAAATTGGAGTTACACATTGTTTACGTTTTTCAAAATGGCCATGTATTGTAATTTCTCAATTTATTTTAAGCCATTGTAATATTTGTAATGGGTTACGAGCTCAATGAAAGTTCCAAGTTGTAAAATATAGGTCAATAAGTGTGCCTAGGTTGTAGATTTAGTAAGTTATGGAGCCCTAAAGGCCTCGAGTGCTCGGACAATGCATATTTTTACCATAGGTATATAAGGCATTGTGTGGGATTCTCAGCCTCATTTGTTGAGACTACTCTTAGTGAGAGCTCATGAGGTGTGTGGCTATGGCGTCCTTGAGCTTCTCCTTGCTCATGTGACCTAATTAAGGCTAATCAAGGATTAATTCTCTTTCACTATGTCTCTCTCATACTCTCTATTATTGTCACTGATGATTTGATTAGCTAGATCTGTAACTATTGAGTGGTTAATCCTACTCTAATCTTGTGTGATTTCCCTCTATTCTTTGTATGTGCATGTAGGTTTGAGTGGAGTGCGGATGCTCAATAGATCTATGCGTTTCCGCTTGTAAGTAATGTGCTTCATGATGGGATTAGTGATGTGTGTGTCGTTGCAATCGTTAGTGTGTGTGATTGGGTTGATTTGAGGTGAAGAGAGGTGGCTATGGAGATTGCCAACCTTTATGGCTTAGCTCCTCCATAGTTCAAGAAGCTCACCTCATAGAGTCGTCGTTCGTGTTGCCACAATTAGCTCACTAATCATGTGAGTCTTTCCATGCCCTAGTTGGGTTTCTCATCACTTTGGATTGAGGATTATTGTTGGTCATTGGATCTATGATACGGTGGTACCACCAATATTTCACGCCGTTGTTGGGGAGTGATGGTCTACGCTAGTGCAATTATGGCATAATTGGATAGGTTTCCTCACTATTATCTTCACTAATTTGAATTTTGTTTTTGTTGTTTTGTGAATGTTGGATGTGTATGCATGAGGCAATGTGTTCAATCTCTCCCAATTTGATACCAAATCTTTCTTATTGTGCGCCTACACACTCTGAATTCACACTAACCCCTGGGAGGGCGTAGCTTTCAAAACGAGGATGTTTTGGCGTGTACCCAAATTACCAAATATTGCTACCTTAAAAAAGTCTGGAAGTCTAAGAACCTTTGGGTGTTTGAGGCTAAACTAGTGGTGGTTCATTTTGGCAATGTTGTGCATCTTAACACTGATCTAATTCATGTTGTAGGAGCTAAGAGAGGGATAGCAGGTAGAGATAAAGAGTGGCACCATGCAATGAGTTGCCTATGCTTCTCGTAGCACCCATGTTTTGGATAATTGGTAGCACCCATGTTTTACAAGTATGGCTAGGTTTGTGGCTGTTATGGAATTATTTTCACCTCAACACAACCTCAAGGCACACGTTGTTCTTGAGGACGATTGTATTCTTTTTGAGTTCATATAGTTTCTCACCACTCACAATTGTGAGCATGGCCAAAACTATTTTTATCACATTTTGTACCTTCATCGAAAGATGTCGCCCCTCCTGCCTCCTCTTATGGAAGACAAAGGGTGGCTAGATCTGGTTTGGTGTCGTCTGCAAGGGTTTGTTTGAGTGGTAGTTGGAGGAGTTTTCTGTGGCAGCAGATGACGACCTTTGATAGCATGTTCGAGTGTGAGGCCTCACTTTGGTGTTGGTTCAGTATTGTGCCAACATGGCTTCTTTGGTCGGCTCTCTTGGGGCGTGTGGATGCCGGTGGAAGGGGCATCTATACGGTGGCTCCCTGAGTGACCCTTTGGCGATGGGGACTTTGAGCCCCTCCCTCTTGATAGTATTTTGTCTCTTTATTTCTCTAGAGCCGGAAGGCAGACAATCTTAGTGGGGTGGCAGCCCGCTTGGATTGGTGGCTTCCTCCTCTAAGCTCTTGGCTCCCCTCTTGGCATGCTTTCAGTGGGTGGCTCCTAGGTGGCTCTCTCATATGTATGCTCTGAACAGTTGGGGTTTTAGGGTGGCACCCTTGTTAGCCAAAATGATGATTTAAGGCTCTTTTGATTCCTCCGCTTGGATTAAGCAGGGTCTATATTTTTGGATGATTTTTGCAAAAAAAAAAAGGGTTTTCATTTGGAACCAAAAATCAACTAGACAAAGCAGAATGATTCAACGTTTATTTTAAATTTCTCAATCATTGCAGACCTGGAGGGATTTTTTTTTGTTGCTCTCGGAGTTCTAATGATACACATTTCTCATTGTGTGTGCGATCACATCCTTAACTTGTTCACCGATCTTTCTCTCTACCTCCTTGCTTTTGGGACCGCTCACAATTTTTCATCGTCTCCATTTTGGCTTCAGGTGTGTCAGTATGCATTTCAAAGACTGTTGCCAACCCAAGCACAAAGATGTTTTCTTAGACATAGCAGTAGAAATGAGAATAGCAACCGCATATGTTTTGAGTATTGTTCTTCCTTCCCTAATACGTTGAGTTTATTCAAGAGAGTAGTTACATGTGTAGAATTCCTCATCATGAGTAGTAGATTCTGGAAAAACGCTAAGGAGATTAATTAAGGAGTTGATTGAAAAGTCACAAGCTTTGCATAAAGCATATATGTAGTCTATGCAGGCATATATAGCAAGAGAAGGAGGACTCATGAAGAAAAGGTGTGTTTTTATACTATACATATACTATTTTGAGAACCAAAATTCACATTGGATGTCCATGAAATTAAAATGACTCAATTTAGACCAAAACAAACATTTTACAACCACAAGAAGCTTTTTGCTGGATGAAAAGAGTCTAGTATGCACAATCTAGTATTGTGCAATATAGTTTATTATTTCCATAGTCGTTTATTCTCTCCCATCAAATGTCTCAAAATATGTGACTTATGATTTCCAATTGCTCATGTTACAGTTGCTATCTTCACGCGGTATTTTATGTCTTGCCGAGAGTTTCAGGAGAACTCCGAGAGCCAAAAGAAAAATTTATAACCTTGTATCATAGAAGAATTGCTACTTTGGTACAATCAAGTGTCTTATAGTGGTTGCTTTGAATATATGGTGAAATTGCTATTGTAGTAGCTAGGATCATGCCCTTTCCATAATGTATTCCAATGCTACGTACACAACATTAGCACAATGTATATATTATCAAACTTAATTAATTATCCTTATAAGCACTAAAAAGTTTTATATTGATTCAAGAGTAAGATTCGATAGAATAATCAAGTGAAAAAAATATCTTTTGAAACAATTAATAATAAATAGACTCCAAGCTAATTATATTATTCAAAATTAAATTCATAAATTGATATACAAGTGTTGAACATGCTTTAAGTTGCACTTACATCCAAGGTTGCATTATTCAATGATCAAACAATTGGGTGGGTCCCTCAAGTGATAGATGAAATCTCCATATTGTGTAACAATGGCTCTGATTTTCTTGTATGTGGCTTGCTATCATGGTCCTTGAAGTTGAGGTCTTAGTGCTCGGCATAGTGTAAAGGATACTCTCTCCAATGTAGCTCCATAACATGGTCTCTGTAGGCGATAATGGGGTCTTACAGAAGGCAAGTCTGCATAATTTGGAACAATGGCTTGGTTTCTTTGTGAATGGTCCTCACTATCATGGTTCTCAAAGGTCAAGATCTTTGTCCAGAGCATAGCATAATCAATCTATCTATGTAGCTCTAAAGCATAGTCTTTGTAGTGGATAATGGAGAGGCTCTGCTTCTATTGAGTCAATAACTTCTCTTGTATAGTTTCTTCTTAGTGAATTGTTCTCTTATCTCATAAGAATGTCGTGTGCCATCTTTCAATCTTTGAGAAGAAGAATCTAAGGCACTCTAAGTCCATAAAAATCAAGCTTTCTTGTTTTATAGCTTTTTCAAAAGCATCCCAAATTGATATTTGATTCTTTGCACCCACATATCATAGTATAATGTGTATCTACATAACTAATGCTCCTTGATCTCAAGATCTTGACCATAAAGATCACAAACCCAACCTTTGATGGAATGTTTTCTCATATGCCTAACTTTGTTCTTAGCCATTTAGTAGAAGTGAAAATCTACCCAATGAAAACTTCATTAGGGGAATTTTGAGGTCTCATTTTTGCCCTATAAGAAATGGTAGAGAGAAAAATGCTTTTTATTTTTAATATGTGAACAAGAGGTTCAAAAGCTCAAAATTGGAGAGAAAACTCCACCTTTTTATTGGGTGCACTGAGATGCCACTTTTTGGGGGCCCACATGTAGTGCCATTTTCAAATCTTTCAAATGTGTCTCTTTCCCAAAACTTCTCCCTCCCAAAGAACCCATTTTCTCTTTTGTTTTAAATTTCAATTTTCACCATGTTCCTTCTATCCTTTCTCTTTATCTTTCTCTGCACCATATCCAACCCATCATCTTTCCCATATCCAAGCTTTGGCCATGAATTGTGCTAAGGGAGGTAACTATCACCTCCATGTTGCATAGGGTTTGTGAGACTTCTCCTTCTACCATTTAAGCAATGAGATTAGAGGGAAATAAGCACATTGACCTATGGAAAAATGGTAGATTGTATCACATAGACCCCATCACACCCTACCATTTTTCAACTACTCTTCCGTGATGAGATTTGTAGGAGATGGTATGAACGGGCTATAAGGCTATACACAAAACCTTGTAGCAAAAAGGACATCATTAATATGGATAAACATTTGCTACAATAATTCAAGGATTCTCTTAATCATCAACTTCAATAAAGTAAAGAACATGTAGTTATTACTACATACAACCAGAAGGGAGAGGATAGAGCTTGGGCTTAGACAAAGACAAAGGAAGTTGAAAAATATTGAGAGTCTCAATTGATGAGGTGGAGGCTACAATAGAACAATAAAATCAATGAGATAAAATTGATTATTTTCAAGATTTGTTTTGCAATTCAGTATCTTTGGGAACTATATTCTTTGTAAGTTTGTGTCTACCTTGGGTCCTTAGTTTAGCTAGACCTAGCGTTTAGTCCTTTTAAGTTTGTGTTTACCTAAGGTCCTTAGTTTAGCAAAATTGTTGACAAAGAAATCTTGGAAAGTTTTTCCACATCAATGACATATACCGAGGTAAGAAGAAAGTCCTCAAATTGAACTCATTCAACAAACTGTTCTTTGACTTGAGAACTTTGCAGAGGGAATGATAAAATTATATGATGTTCATATTGAGGTTAATGGGAAAGCCATTCTTTTGATCAAATTAGGTGAAAGTAAAATTCTAAAGGATAGAAAACTTGAGAGGATATTAATGACTCTCATGAATAGAGCTCTTGATACCAAAGAGGAAAAAAATCCCTAAAAGTTTTAGTGTGCAGATAGAGAAGAACATTTAGTGGCTGAGTGCTTTTGAGGTTGGGTTAAATTGGGTGTTCCACCACACAAGGATCCCTGTGATAATCAAAGCCCAAAAAGTTGGACAAGAGTTAGAGGTTGAGGGTTTTGAAAGGTACAAAATGGAATGGAACATGGGGGAGACCTAAAGACACTAAAGTGTATGTACAATGTGTCAAACTGTGCCAATGCCAAAATCCCTTTTATCTGCTGCATCAAAAGAGCGGAATCTTGAGAATTGGAACAAAGTCCAAAATAGAAACTCTAAAGATCCAAACTTTCGAGTTGTTTTACATGTTACCCTTTCAAATGTCCACATGTGCACATTGCATGGATTGTGTAGAATCATTGAGAAGATTGTGCACCTTTACATAGGCTTTGCATGGAAGCTACAACCCTTATCATCCAAAGAAACTACCATAAAAAATACTGGACTTCATGGGGGAATTGTGGTGATTGAGTTAGACCCCAAGATGTCATCTGGTGGAAATAATTCTCCTAGGAAAGCTTCCATTAGTGGAGTGATGGCTAAAATCATCACCCCACTAACAGAAGATGTTATTTGGTGAAAATAATGTTCATAGGAGAGCTTCTATTAGTGGGGTAAAGGCCACGACCTTCTTAAAACTCCATGGAAAAGTAGAAAAAATTATGAATTATGAACTTTCTACTTTTCTTCAATACCTGCATAAGTGGCTTTAAAAAATCTCTTTTTTGTGCATCATATTACAATCCTTTGTTGGGATTCAGGCCAACTGGCCGGACATCCCACTTACTACTAACCCATCTACTAACTTAATCATTATACACTTATTCTTTAATACAACAAAATAATGAGCTGCAACAAGATAATGTTGTTGTGCGCTCCACCCAAAGGTCTCTCTCTCTGTGCTCTCACACACGCTTCTCGCAGCACCTTCAACTGGTATCAGAGCAAGATTTGTGCTTGCCGTTTTTGCATCCGTGTGCGCGCACTTTCAAAAGTGCCAACACGTTTTTGATTTCGGCATCGGAAAATTCAGCGTTCTGAGAACGTTTCCAATAGGTGTTCTGGGGTTTTACCCCCCTTTGAAGCTGTTTGTGTAGTCGAAAGCTTCATCCAAGCTACGCTTCATGAGTTGTATTTTTCAACTCCACTTTTGCTAGAGGTACAGGTACAGGTACAAGACACAGGTGCAGGTTGTTCAGAGACTATTTTGGGATGGTATATAGTCATTTTATGGCTATTATCTGTTATTACGATGGTGTTTATGGGCTGATTAGGAGCACTTTTTGGCATCGACATTGTCTCGGGTTTTTCAGGCATCCATCTTCTCACAGTTCTTTCATTCATATAGGACATCCAAGTTTCTTACAGGTTGCAGTGTTTTGCATCAGCACAGATTTTAGTGGGAGTATTTGATGCGCATATTCATTGTTTTGGTACTTTTGATAGTGCTTGATCTCTTCTGAGAGCGGTTTTACTCCCCGCAGGGATTTTTTACTTCTTGCACATTTTGTTTGGCACCTGTTTGAGCGCGTATATTGTACCTTGCAGTATTGTTGACAGTGGATATACGTTGAGTTGCAAAAACTGCCATATGTACCTATTATGGAGCCGATTTCGCAGTCCCAACTGTATTTAAGACTTGGTTTGTAGGCCCTTTCTCTGACGGGCTGGTTTCTTGTCTGCATAACCTTTTGTGAGGGTCGATAGCGTGAGGTTTTTGTGAGCTCGGGGATTCTCAAATGTTGAGATCCTTTCGGTGATATAGGTTGCTGGATTACCCCTTTTTTGTGGCCTTGCCATAGGACATGTATAGAGAGGGCTAGGTGCATTTGACGCCGTGTTGGCAGTCTTGGGTCAACTTTTGACTTTTTAGCACAGTTAGTGATTGATGCGCCTATCTTATGCTTTGAGAGCATTACTTTTGATGCGTTACTGATCTCTTGTGACAGTTTTGGATTAAGATTCTTTCAGTTTTTCTCCGAAACTTTGCCAAATTTTTCCCAAAATTACCAGTGTTTATCGCCATATTATCTTTAGTTTGCAGCCATGTCATCTAGTGGTGAAAAAGATATTTACAATATCTAGAAATTTGATGGGACAAATTTTGCTATCTAGAAAGAGCAGATTCAAGATGTTCTTATACAAAAAGGCCAGCTAGATCCTATCATGGAGCTCCGAGAGGACGAGTATACAGATATTGGGTGGGAGAAACTTGATGCTAAGGCCAAATCTACCCTTCGTTTGCATTTGGTCAAATCTGTGTACTTTACTATAGTTGGAGAAAGGACTGCTAGAGATGTATGGGATAAGTTGTGTTCCAGTTATGAGAACAAAAGTGCCACTAATAAGGTTTTCTTGATGAAGAATCTTTTTGACCTTTGTATGAAGGAAGAGGGCACTATTTCTACTCGCATTAATGAGTTCAATATCATTTTCACTCAGTTGACCACTCAGGGTTTGGTCTTCTATGAGGAAATCAAATGTATCTTCTTGCTATGCAGTTTACCCTTATCTTGGGATACGTTCTATACTGCGATTAGCAACTCAGCACTTGGTACCGGTCTAGTGTACAATGACGTCCTTGGGAGTCTATTTACCGAGGCGATTTGTAGGAAATCTCTCAAAGGTAAGAAGGATGGTGATGCGTATGTTTCTAGTGATAGACATAAGGGTCGCACTCAAAGTCGTGCCAAAATCAAGGAGCGTGGGGGCTCACACAGTAAATCTTGAGGTTCTGTGCGTAATGTCAAGTGCTATCACTTCCATAAAAAAGGGCATGTGAAGAAGGATTGCAGGAAATGGCAGCAAAGCAAGAAGGATAAACAATCCGATGACACTTCTAAGTCTGATGATTCAAACAAGGGCAAAGAAAAGTTAGAGGAGATCAATGTGCTACAGTCTTCAAATGCTCCTATTGTAGAGACTCTTCCAGCATTTTTTATGCCACTTACCTCTGATGTATTGGTCTTCAAAGCAGATCTACCTGTCGAGGCTCTTGTTATAGAAGATGTGCAGTATGCACATAATTGGATAGTAGATTCTGGTGCAAGTTTCCATGTGACACTACATAGAGAGTGGCTCTCTACTTATTCTCACTCTTGAGGAAAAGTGAAACTTGGTGATGCTTATGAACTAGACATTGAGGGTCTCAGAAACGTCAAATTGCATCTAAGGAATGGCATGCACTTTACTTTATGTAATGTCAGACATGTGCCCAAGCTGACTAAAAGCTTGATTTTTGTTGGTCAACTTGATGATTTGGGCTACAACACCACATTTGGCAATGGTTCGTGGATAGTACGCAAAGGTAATCTTGTTGTACTCAGAGGTCAGAAGCATGGTACCTTGTATTCCATGCATATGTCAGATGTTGGTCATGATTACATATCTATAGCCGAGCTGTCGTCTACTGAGTTGTAGAATTTCTGGCTAGGTCATATTAGCCAAAAAGGAATGAGAAATCTGACTCGTTTTGGCTACTTACCTGTCTTGTCTTATGTTGACTTTCTTGTTTGTGAGCACTGTATCTATGGCAAACAGACTAGGTCCGTTCACTTACCATTGGGTCAAAATCGAGCTGAATCTCTAAATTTAGTACATAGTGATGTTTTGTGGTCCTATGTCAACCAAATCTCTAGGGGGGGCAGTTATTTTGTGACATTCATAGATGACTCTACTTGAAATGTGTGGGTGTATCCTTTGAAACATAAGGATCAATTTCTTCCTGTGTTCCAAATTTTTTTGGCACTCGTTGAGAATCAGTCTGGCAAGAAACTCAAGAGGTTGCGGACTGACAAAGATGGAGAGTATGTCTCCAAGGAGTTTGACAATTTTTGTGCTAAAAGGAGGATTAAAAGGCAATTTATTGCACCATACACACCAGCTCAGAATGGAGTTTCTGAGTGCATGTATCATACGAATCAGGAAAGAGTCACAGCCATGCTTTCTAGAGAAAATCTCACACAAGGCTTTTGGGCAGAAACCGTCTTGACCGTTGTGCACATTATAAATTGTTTGCCTAGCCTACGCCATTGAATTATGAGATTCTAGAAGAGTTATGGTCTAAATGTAAGCCCCACTATGACCATCTATGTGTTTTTGGTTGTGAAGCTTATGCTCACGTGGCTAAACAACTTCGACAGAAGTTAGAGCCAAAGTCACACAAACGTATTTTCATTGGATGTGGTGCAGATGGAGAGATGGGATATCATCTCTGGCTCCCAAAATCTCGTCGAGTCATCCGTAGTTTAGATGTGATCTTCAATGAGTCAAAGATGCATAAACACCTATCAAGGAAATAGAGGTTTAGAGAGTCACTTTTGAGGATGTTGCCTCAGAGACGGTGAAATCAACTCAGCGGGATAGTGTTGTACCTTCCACTAGCAATGCTCTAGAGGGAGCGGATAGCAATGGTCAAGGAGTGAGACAGTCTACTAGAGTCTCTTGTCCACCTGCACATTTTGAGCTAGGTCTTGATTACATCATGTCAACCAATTGCAGTGAGCCAAGCTGCTACCAAGAAGCCATGATGACAGATGATATGGTGAAGTGGGAGCAGGCTATGGAATCTGAGTATAAATTGATTCTGGCTAATGACACTTGGTACTTGGTAGAACTGCCAAATGATGCAAAAGCTTTACCTTGCAAATGAGTTTAAAAGAAGAAATTTACCTCAGGTGATCCAAATCCAGAGTACAAGGCTAGACTTGTAGCCAAAGGGTTCAAACAGAAAAAGGGAGTCGATTTTGATGCAATCTTCTCACCTGTGGTCAAGATGACAACGCTTAGAACCGTACTTGTTCTTGTAGAAATTGAGGACATGGAACTTGTCCAAATGGATGTGAAGCCAACATTTCTTCACGGGGATCTCGATAAGGATGTTTACATGCAGCAGCCTGAAGGGTTTGTTCAGGAGAATGCATCTCGTGAGGAGCTAGTATGTAAGCTCAAAAAGGCACTTTATGGTTTAAAGCAAGGTTCAAGGCAGTGGTATCATAAGTCTGATGCATGTATGAGGAATCAAGGATATAAAAGGAGCGAATAGGATCACTGCTTGTACACAAGAAAGCTAGATGATGGCTCGATGATCATTCTAATTTTGTATGTTGATGACATGCTTATAGCTGGGAAATCCATTTCCAAAATTTCCAAATTGAAGAAAACATTTAGCAATAATTTTGCAATGAAAGATTTGGGGATGCTACACACTTTCTTGGTATGCAAATCAAAAGAGATCGCAAACGTTGTATTCTTGAGTTATCTCAGAAACATACGTTGAGAAAGTTTTGAAGTGTTTCAATATGCAGGGGGGGAAAGCATTGAGTACCCCAATGCAGGCATTCTTGAAACTCAGCAAGGAAGATGCACCCAAATCTGATGTTGAGTGAGCTGAAATGGCTAAGGTGCCATATTCTTTGGCACTGGGCAATCTCATGTATGCTATGGTGGCCACAAGACCAGACATTGCTTTTGCAGTGGGAGTGGTGAGCCGATATATGGCAAATCCTGGCAGCAAGCATTGGGAAGCAGTGAAGCACATTCTTAGGGACCTCAAAGGTACGGTCGGCAGGTGTTTACGCTTTGGGAACATTGATGCATCCATCGTGGGTGGTTATGTGGAAGCAGACTATGCGGGTTGTGTCGACAATAGGAGATTGACATCTGGCTATGTCTTCATATTTTTTGGAGCAGTAGTATCTTGGAGTTCATGTCTTCAAGATTGTACGTCGTCTTCCACTACGGAAGAAGAGTACGTTACATTGTCAGATGCAAGTAAAGAGGCTGTATGGTTATCATGCTTAGTCAAAAATCTTGGCATTGATGAGACTCTAGTGATATATTGTGATAGTCAGAGTGCTCTTGCATTGGCAAGGAATCCCGTGTTTCACTTCACATCGAAACACATTGAAGTCAGGTATCATCTCGTGAGAGATTTCTTGGCCAAAAAGCTCATTGATTTGGTCAAGGTACACACTGACGACAACCCAGTAGATGCTTTCACGAAAGGCTTAACTTTGGAGAAGTTTACACATTGCAGTGAGTTGATGGGTATAGGTTGAAGCCACTAGATTGCTTCATGGTTGTACATACCAGGTCACTTGGACTGCGTTGGCCTTCAAGTGAAAGTTTGTTGGGATTCAGGCCAATTGGCCGGACATCCCACTTACTACTAACCCATCTACTAACTTAACCATTATACACTTATCTACAACAGGATACCGTGTTGTGCGCTCCACCCAAAGAAGGTCTCTCTCTCTCTCTCTGCTCTCGCACTTGCACTCGCACACGCTTCCTGTAGCACCTTCATCCTTGATTTAATACCTGCATAAGTGGATAAATGAATTCTCTTTTTTTGTGCAAAATATTATTGACAATCACACTACTTGGTCTATGAAGAAATATGGAAGTTTGTTAATTTGGTCAACTCAAGGTATGGAGAAGCCCCACTACCAAGCAAGAACCAAGTATTTCAAACACACTAGACATGGTGGAGAAGCTCAATAAGCTAATAGCTTGCTTGAAATATTCTAGCTGTATTATATAAAAATATGACACAGAACAAGATCACAAGAAGCCAAAAAAGTATAGGGAAAATTTGACACTGCTATAGCTATACAGAGGAGTCTACAAAAAAGGAAAGATACATATATTAGGTCATGTGAAAATAAAAGATTTTTTTTAATGGCTTTCCACTGAAGAGAGGAAAGGAAGCAAATGGGAAATAATATAAGGATCAATTGTGGCTGCTTGATCCAACAACATTATTTTCATTTTTTCCCCTCCACTTCAAGTACTCTTGCTTCTTGTAACCTTGCAATAGATTGCCTATTTCACTATAAGAGGCAAAGACATAAGTAGCCATAGTGCCGTAGTATAAACTTCTTCAACCCATCAATCCTAGAGTAGGTCCAAAAACTCTAATGGATTCTAGCTTTTCAAGAAGTATGATTTTGTTCATTCCAAGTCATAAAATTTCTTCCATTCATCTTAGAGTAATGTCAACTTCTTGGCCCCTGTGCTATTTGTTAAGGTTCCTGATTTGAAAATATCATAAAAGTTATAAAATTTCTTCCATTCATCTTAGAGTAATGTCAACTTCTTGGCCCCTGTGCTATTTGTTAAGGTTCCTGATTTGAAAATATCATAAAAGTATACAAAGTTTCCAACCTTGTGCTCCTTTGTAAGGTCAATAAATACCTTCTAAAAGTCTAAAATTTCACTACTGAATTTAGTCTTCAAGAGATTCCTCCAACTAGAAAGGAACATTAAATATTTCCTTCACATAGAAAAACCTTGATCAATGCTTCACTTGGTAGAGCCCATTATCTATCATCACTTATCTCTTCAACATCTTAAATCTCCATGCTTTTTTCCAAATTCATCTTGTTATAAGCCTTATTTGTAAAAAGAGAAAAGTAGTAAAATTCATACATTAAGACCACTCAACCATATACATCACACCATATTCCTTGACATAGGAAAACTTTGATAACTACTTAACTTGATAGAGTATATCCATTATCTATCATCACTTATCTAATCTCTAAAATCTCCATGCCTTCCAAACTAATCTTGCTAGAAGCCTTTTCTGTAAAAAGAGAAAAGCAATAAAATTCATACATTAAGACCACTCAACCATATACATCACATCATATTACACATTTCAATAAATATGGAAGGTGTCGAACTTAAGAGGTTTTGTATTTAATACATGTGTCCTCCCTACGTGAAAATATAATGCATGGAGAGCCACTTGTATACATTGTTTTCATGCAAGGAGGACACATCTTGAAAAAAAAATCAATCAAAAGATTATACTCGAAGAAGTGTCCTCCCTATGGAAATATGCAATGCATAGAGAGCCACCTGTATACATACTTTTTGCACAAGGAAGACACAACTTGAAAAAATTCGATCAAAAGTTTATACTCCAAGAAGTGTTATCCCTATGTGATTTTAGTAGGCTCGGATAGCATATGAAAACAATGAATTTGCGTAAAGAGGACACAAGTTCAATGGAAGTTACACGTCTTGCTACCAATAGATAAATTTAAAAATGTGTCCTCCCTACGCAAAAAAATAGAATGCACGAAGGGCAACGTATACAAAGTTTTCGCACAAGGACACATGTTGAAAAAACTATTAAAAAAAAGGTTATACTCCAAGAAATATCTTCCCTATGCAATTTTAGTAGGCCCAGCCGAGTATGATAAATTCACAAGGGAGGACACAAGTTCAATGAAGAAAATTAATTTTGTTCACATTAAAGAAATAAATGAGGAAAAGAATGTATTGTTATGTCCTCTCAGCATCATCTTGAATTGAAGGTCATGATTAAAAATTGGACAAAATTGAGAAGATTAAAAAAAAATGAGGTTTAGAGAAATCTTGGGGTATATATAGCATGTCGCTTGTGAGGCTTGAAATTTGTGAACAATGGTCAAATTCATACAACGGTTTTTTGTTGTCTCATAATTTGTGCAAAATCAAAACTTGTCTAGACATTTGTGCACTACCATATAAAGAGGAGAGCGCACACGAGCAATATTTTCTACTCATTTTTCTTCAAAATATTTTTGAGAATCTGCTCTGCTCTAATTTATTTCTTTTATGTTTTTAGATACTTCATATCCTAAACACTAAATATAATTCTAGATACAATATCATAATCTCAAATTGTAGCAAGTTTTTGACATTGACACCTAGCTACTACAACTGCTATTATTTAGCTCAACATAAATTTATATTACTTTCATTATCAACTTCTTTTGATCAATTTTTTAAACATTTGTCCACCTTGCATGAAGAATGACTACATGGACTAGCCTCCGACTACTCAATTTCTGCGCAAGGAGGACACTTTATGACTCAAATATTGGTGATTTTGACCCATGAGTGCGTTTGAAAAGCCAAAAAACCCTAGGATCGACCCCTAAATTTCCTCTTTTGGACACCCATAGAGAGAAGGGAATTTTTGACATTTTTTCCTCTTTGGGTGTCCAAAAGAGGCAATTTAGGGGTCGATACTAGGGTTTTTGGGCTTTGCAAATGCATTGGGGAGGTCAAAATCACCATATTTTGGGTCACATTGTTAGTTTTTTAAAATCTTGCCAGTTTAGTACCTTGTTTGAAGAATTTCAAGGGTACTCTAATTTTGTGCATGAGGGACACCCTATCATGATTTCTATCAACAGACTTGTATGCACTACTATTGTGCCGACCGTTGATTATATTTCTAGGGAGAATTGCTTGCGTAGGAACAATGTACCTTGACAAGAGAATTCCATCATTTGAGGAGCTTTGAAGTTGGTCAGTTCTTCTAGGTGCTTAGGAAGAGTGAGTGGCATGGTGTGTCATAACTTGATAAATGTAATGCTATATTATATGCATTAATGTGTAATATTTTATGCAGCTATGTGCTAACGCGGTACTTTTATGCAATTCTTACCAAAAGTGGATATTCCAAAGTAAACTAATATTTAAAAATTTAATTGTGATCCTACAAAACATCAAGGCCGTAGAGCTGTTGAATTGATGCGATACGAAAAGTTCAGCTTGGGGTCATGGTTGGCATAAGACTACCATGTAATGACCCACTAAAAACAATTGTAGACAGTCAAAGAGAAGACCAAAATAAATTATATATATAGGGCTAGAAAATTACATTTTCCCAAACCAATGAAAAGAAGGGAAAATTAGAAATTTCCTTGGTTTTTTAAAGTCAAAAATTAAAGCTCTATAATTACTCTAAAAATTGTGTAAATTTCCCCCTTTTCTTGTTTTTCTTAAAGCAAGCTCAAAATCTAACCAAAATTGCCCATACAACTAGGTATGTCCACCGCATAGAAAGCACGACATGGACATTCCCACCGCATAGAAAGCAAAACGTGGTGCCCATCGCCTAGAAAGCAAGTCGTGGGTAGAGGCCCTAAGCTAGTAACTCTAGCTACTGCGAAATCTTCGTGAGCCGCCCCCTGAGATCAGTAGGGGGATCAAGACTAGTTCAACATTGGAAATAGAAATGAACATGCCGAGCTAAATTTTCCCTAGCAGACATTCTTTCCTATTTTGAACAGTATATCCATCAACCATTCTTTCCTACTTAGACTTTAATATACAATTGAATTCAAATGCCAAGGTTTCCGTCGGATTTCTCCAACATGTTTAGGGATATGTTATTTCCTAACTTATCGTATGCAATGTTAAATTAAACAACTTGAATGAAAATGTGACCTACCTCCTCCATTTCCTCTTCAATGGCCCGTGAGAAGACCGGTACTTGGTCGTCCATAGGAGCTTTTCCTTTCCCATTCACGTTGCTTGTTCCCGCCTCGCAGTCGTGGGCACCACCGAAGCGAGTTCTCTTTACCGAGGCCATTTTATACTCACTACTTAATTGACAAACTTGGAGAAAATAACTAATGTCCGAGAGTACCATAACAATCAAGATGACAGATTAGAATCACTGAACAATTCATTCTATACGAAAGGGTTAGATTTCCTTCAAGACATAGTAATTTATGGATAGTACCTTACATGTTCTATGGGAACTGGCTCTAAAGTTAAGCATTGGACCTAGGTAATTAGAATTTTCAAATTTTACTTAATCAATTTACTAGACAGTAAATTAGACATACTCAATCCCTTCCTAGTGTAAGTGGAGAAAATGCAGAATTGCCATATGCATAGGTGAGGAGACTTTTCCCTTCCTACTGGATTAATGACGGATTAATTTCCCTTAATTACTTCCTAATCTATGAAAAGATTGAATCTAATTTAGCTAATAAAACATTGTGTGGTAATAGGATGAAAATGACCAATTCCACATCATTACCGGCTTGACAATTAATTTATTATGAAGACTAGCGGGAGATTTCTGCTTACTAATCATGCATTAATCTATGATTAGGACAGGTTAATTGCTTGCATAATTAACAATTAGATTAAGAATTATGTAGTAGACTAATGATATGGAGAATTAGAGAGTAGCTATTGAGTAATTTAGCTATGATTAAGCATAATGGATGCAAGATTAGGAGAATGATAGAGAGATTTGCAGCAAATGATAAATTAAATCGATATTATCGTGATTAGGGGCTGAAATCTACTGGAATTTCTGATCCAATGGATTCCTTGAGATGAGAATTGGGCAGCACTTCCCTCCTTTGCTTCTTCTCCAAAAACTATGTGTGCCGGCAGCACCTCCCCAAGGTGTGTGTGTAAGTGTGAGTGTGTGTGTGTGTGTGTGTGTGTGTGTGTGTGTGTGTGTGTGTGTGTACTGAGTGAGTGTGTGAGCATGTGTGTGTGTGTGTGTGTGAGCACACTCTTAAATAGGCCCCTCCAAGCTGAAAATCGAAATGGCTTGCTATTTGCATCTGAGAGCTACTCCATTTATGCATGGCAAGTCGAGTTACATGCCCACCAAGTGTCTAGTTAACTAGTGTAACTGACTCTCACACTCACTCTTAAGCTTGGCAACTCCCCCACAACTCCCAAAAGAAGAGAGGGCACCCCTAGTTGCTAAAGCAAGCTCTGAGTGTCTTGGGACCTGTTCCCACACGGCCTCGAGCCCGGGTGCCTCCCCGCACAACCTTATGAAATTTTGGTTTTAGGCTAAAACGGGCGATACGAGTCGGAATTTAATGCCGTAAATTGCTATACTAAGCTGTAACTAAGGTGTATCTGTCCGAGTACCTGCCATATTTAGCAGCCCCCGGGATCCGAAAATGCATTTTTTTCAAATTCGGGATACGAGTGCAGTTTTTCGAGACGATCAAAACTAGACGGGTCGGGTGACCAAAAACTTACTATTTTTGGAAAATTTTCACAAAAAATATTTTAATTCACATTTTGAAGCTCTATAACATTATAAACATCATGGTACTGACAGAGTTTGGAAAGCTGCTAAAAATAGTACTTTTTCCATTATGTTCATTCCATGGTACAAGGGTGCTTTTTTTTTGTCGGGTTCAGAGACCTTACAACCTCCCCAACGTGAAGAATTTGAGATGTCCTCATCTCAAGAATGTGTTAGCGTTGGTTCGTCCTCCCAAGTTGCATCTTCTTTAGGGTAATCCTTCCACTTTACTAGATGCTCCGTGATTGTTCTGTCGCGTAACTTCCTTTCCCTTGTTTCGAGTACATAGTCCGGTTGGAGCTCGAGAACTCCTTGTGCTAGCATGACTATCTGATCTGAGTCCAAGAATTGATCAGGATTAGGGATATAGGGTTTGAGTAAGCTGACGTGGAATACATCATGAACCTTTAAGTTTGTAGGTAACTTTATCTTGTAGGCCTGGTCACTCACAACTTTAACTATCTCGAATGGCCCACAATACCTTGGGCTTAGCTTCTTGTATCTGCCTAGAGATAAGTTTCTTTTCTTTGGTCATACTCGCAGAAAAACCTTATCTCCTTCCTTGAAGGTTCTTTCCGAACGGTTCTTATCTGCATAATGCTTCTGTCTATCCTAAGTGGCCTGATTGTCTTGACGAATAGCTCTAGTTTGAGCTTCCATAGCTGCTAACATCTTTCTAGAGGTTTCTATCCTGATGATTGGATCCAAGAAGTTCAGTGGTGCTAAACAGTCCTGTCCATAAAGAGCTTTAAATAGTGACATTTCAATGCTTCTGTGTTCGGAAGAATTATAAGCATACTCCACCAAAGGAAGATATTGTAATCACTTCTTTGGCTCTTGCGAACATTAGGCTCTGAGAATGTCCTCAATGACTTGATTAACTCTTTTAGTTTGCCCATCTGTGTGTGGATGATACACTGTACTGAAGGCTAATTGTGACCCAATAGATTGGAAAAGAGAAGTCCAAAACTTTGATGTAAACATGGCATCTCTATCACTGACGATACGCTTGGGTAACCCATGCAACCGTATAATTTCCTTGATGAATACCCGGCTAATATCTGAGGCAGTAAAGGTCATTTTCACGGGTATTAGGTGAGCCACTTTTGTGAGCATATAAACAACCACGAAAACAGAGTCATAACCTCCTATAGAAGGTAATCCTGTAACGAAGTCCATAGTGATGCATTCCCATTTCATCTGGGGTATGTCAAGAGGTTGAAGTTGCCCTAGTAACTTGATTCTTTTGGCTTTTATCCTCTGACAAGAAAGACATTGCCTCACATAGCGAAGTATGTCTCCTTTCATTCCGGACCAAAAATAACTCCTCCTGACAGCATGAAGAGTCTTAGCATAACCCGGATGTCCTGATGTAGGGCTATCGTGTGCTTCATACAGCTTTCTTTAGAGCTGGGTCACTGGGTACACAGAGTCTATGTCTGTAATAAAGACATCCTCCCATAAGAGAGTAATCTTTAGCGTCAAGAATCTTATTCTGATACTATATGTTGGTATTGTAGATCTACCAAAGATGCTTCTTTGATTCTATCCCATATAGGGTTATTTGGAATAGAGATAGCTCCAAGAAAAGATTTTCGACTAAGTCCATCTGCAACTACATTTTCCTTCCCTCCTGTATACTTTATGTCAAGGTCATATTCTTGTAAAAGCTCTGTCCATCACTGTTGTCACGCATATTGAGTAAAAATCCATTTCAAGCTCTTGTGGTCTGTAACCAGCTGAAACTTGCGTCCGAGAAGATAATGTCTCCATTACTTTAGCGCATGTATAACCGCTAAAAGTTCTAAATCGTGAGTAGGATAATTCTTCTCATGATCCCTCATCTTTCGTGAAGTATACGCCACCGGTCTTCCTTCTTGAGTAAGAACTCCGCCTAAAGCAAATTTGCTAGCATCGGTCGCTACTTCAAATTCCTTACTGAAATCTGGAATCTTTAAGATAGGAGCTGAGAACAATAATTCTTTTAGCTTGGAAAAACTAGACTCGTGCTCGGTCTTCCATTCAATCCTCATTCCTTTCTTCAGGAGTTCCGTCAAAGGTGCAGCAATACGTGCATAGTCCTTGACAAAAATCCTATACCATCCCGTTATCCCAAGAAATCCTCTTACTTCGCTGACGGTGGATGGTTGAGGCCAATCAACGATATCCTTGACTTTATCTGGGTCGACTGAAATCCCTTCGACCGATATGACAAATCCAAGATAATTGACCTTTCGTGAGCAAAAGGTACACTTGCTCGCTTTAGCATAAAGTTGGTGTTCTCAAAGAAGATCAAGTACTTTGCGAACATGTTCTTCATGATCTGCCTCGTTCTTAGAATAGATCAGAATGTCATCAAATAAAACCAAGACAAAATCATCCAGATAAGGTCTGAAAATATCCTGCACAAGTCGATTGAAGCTTGCAGGAGCATTTGTTAGACCAAAAGACAATACTGTGAATTCGTAGTGTCCATACCTAGTGTTGAAAGCTATCTTTGAAATATCTGATTCCTTGATCCTGATTTGGTAATATTTTTGACCTTAGATCAATCTTTGTAAACATTTTGGCATCGTGGAGCCTGTCCAAGAGTTTGTCAATCCTTGGAATTGGATACTTATTCTTGACAGTTACCTGGTTCAATCCACGATAATCTATGCATAACCTTAAGGTCCCATCCTTCTTCTTCTGAAAAAGAACTAGTGCACCCCAAGGAGAAGTACTGGGTCAAATGAATCCTTGTTCAATGAGTTCCTAAGTTGTTCCTTGAGTTCTATGGCCTCTGGAAGTGACATTTTATAAAGTCGCTTTGAGATAGGTTCACATCCATGGATAGTTTCAATCTCATGATCTACCTCTCTATGTGGTGGAAGATTCGTAAGGTTTTCAGGGAATACATCATCATACTCCCTCAACCAGTTTGGTGTGTGATTGGTCCACCTTGTTGAGCTTTACCGCATAAATTTTCTACCCCTTTCTCAGTCCCTTCAAAAGTCTGTTGACCTTAACTAGAGTAGCCCTAGGTCTCCCATTTTCCCCCTGGATTAAGACTTCATTACCCAAGTTATCTGTAAAGTCAAAGTTCCCTTGTGCACAATGGATGTGGGCCTTATTTTTCTTTAACCAGTCCATCCCTAGTATCCCATCAAAGAATCCTAAGGGTAGGGTTCAAAATTGGGCAGAGGTTGGGTGTCCCCCTAAATCAAAGTCGATTTTTTCTGCAGAGTGTTGAGATACTACTTCCTTGCCGTTTGCTAACTCTACAACTAGCTTGCTTGTTGGATACGTATCTAGCTTTAGCTTTCTCATGCATCTGGGTGAAAGAAATGAAAGAGTGCTACCACAATCTATAAGGAAGTTAACTTGTTCACCTCTGAGATATCCTGGCGTATGAATGACTACGTATTGCTCACAACCATTGGGGTTGTCAATTGCAGCATGCTAGGTTGCTCTCTCCACTGCTTCATCTCCCACAGTTGGTTGTACCACTGCGGCATTCACACTAGCGGTAGCCCCATGCCCTCGCCCTCTGTTCATCCGTCCATGTCCTCCTCTTCCATTAGGTTGGCCACGGCCATGGGCATTCAAGGGTATGGCATTAGCGCTGGTTGCCTGAGTGTTCTTGGGGCACTTGGATCTATAATGCCCAAACTCTCCGCAACCATAGCATCTAACATCTGGGAACTCCATGGTTGTGGTGGTAACCACAATAGGGTGCTGGTCATATGGCTGGTCTGTTATTCCAAAATTTTGTCCTTGCCCTTTTTGCCAAATGATTCCTCCTATTCTGATTGACTTTTTGTACTTCAAGAGCTAAAGGTTTGTCCCTCAACAAAGCATCATGTAGTGTTGTCGGCCTGAGAGCTTCCAATCGAGTATTCAAAGGTTCGATTAGCCCTTGGAAGAACCTTGCTACCTGTTGTTCCAGCGTCATATTAGGAGCATATCTCCAAAGAGTGACAAACTTTGAATAATATTCTTCGGCAGATGAAGTCAGCCTGCCGAATTGAAAATAACTCGTTCATCTTCAAGGTTTTATAGGCGGGTGGTAAGTAGCGCCCCATCAGTGCAGCCTTGATATCTTCCCAGGATTGGAAAGATCCCTTAACATCCAAGTCCCTGCAATGTTGCTTCCACCATATCTTGGCATCGCCAGACAAGCGGAACATCGCAAGCATGGTTTGATTCACGGGTTGGGTTCTTGCAGCCTCAAAGTAGTCGTCCATCGCTTCCATGCACACTTCCGCATCTCTCTCCACATTTTCCCCCTTGCCCTTAAAGAGTGGAGGTTGGGCTTGTTTGAGGAGCTTCTTCTCTTGCGCTGCCCAGTAGAGAGCAGCAGGTGGTGCCTACATGAGTTGCACGAGACTCTTGATACCATTTCTTGGATTTCAAATAGACACGAGACTTAAATAAAATTCAAGATCCCACTTTATCAAGACACAAAGATTCAGAGACAAAAACACTTTATTGATGAAAATTTATTACAATCGAAACCCCTCAAGGTTTAGGATAACTCATGATCAATTTATTACATGGCTTTTTGGATTGCGTATAAGATACGCCTAGCAGATTGTGTTTACATGATACTCTACTTTATTCGTGAAGTAGTTTCTATACTCATCCTTAAGAAGATAATAAACTATGGTGTCCAGCCGGGATTCTTCTTTTGGTACTCCAAAAGTTCTAACTCTGTTTGCTAGGATTACATTAGTGACCTTCTCCAAAAGCTACTCATTGAGGGTTTGATTTGGTGTCGTCAGAGACAATCAGGTCCAATCGTGTAGGCAGCAAGTAGAATATTTGCAACACCCTCAATTCTTCTGCCCAACGTATCTTCTTCAAATCGGTAGCCAGGCATCCTAGCTTCCGAGCGTTGATGTAGTAAACCCCTCCTATAAGTGTCCAATCGAGCCCCCATCCTCTATCGATGCGAGTGGAGTGCGGTGTATGAGCCTTCATCAGCATCTCCATGACACCTCGCCTAAATTGGTAAACTGGGGATCGTCGAGCTTGCTCATAAATAAGATCAAACACTTGGAACTTTCGATATTCTAGCACGGGGTCTTCGTGCATCACCAATGCAAGGAATTCGGATCAGCTACCTACATACTTTTAGTTCCTTTTAGATATTCAAACAATACGACTTTATTTCTCAGCCTAACCTTGGCTCTAATACCAGGTGTGATGTCCCCACCCCGTCATCTCAGACGATGGATCTGATGGTAAACCTGGTGGCCACTACATCTATAGCGGAAGCAAACAAAGTGGTTTATGGTTCATCTAGCGGACGATCTCTCATCACAAAGTGAGTCGAGTTTGAGCCTACTAGTATCGATATCTCGTTCCACCTCGCAGGGGAAGTGTGATTTACTTATCTAGCAATCCTAAGACCCACCTTCCAAGAGGAGAGAGATCCCGAGTGCCTTTTTCTCCATGTTTCAGAGGCACGTACACTTGAGACCTCACGGCTCTTGGGGCAATAAGTATTACTAGTGTCGAGATATAACACTATAGGGACGGAGAGTTCCCGACCAATCAGGACCACCCTTCTCATAGGCATTGGCAACCTGAGCCAAGCCCCCACTTTCCACCCCCACACTCACACTTCCTTGTGTGTCCTAATTACTACCACGAGGTTGTACAATATATAAGTTCCTTGATTAGATTCCGATTCACAAGGTTCGTTAAAACAACCCTTCAATCAGTATTGCAAAGCGGCACCAAGACAGTAACTCTAGTAAAAATTCTACTCAAACTTATTCATTAAAATTCCAATGTTCTAGAGGTACAACATCCCCCCTCCAGCGAGAGTTTACTCCTCCCATTGTCGCCTAGCTGCCCATACAACTAGGTATGTCCACCGCATAGAAAGCACAACATGGACATTCCCACCGCATAGAAAGCAAGACGTGGGTGCCCACCGCCCAGAAAGCAAGTCGTGGGTAGAGGCCCTAAGCTAGTAACCCTAGCTACTACGAAATCTTCGCGAGCCGCCCCTTGTGATCAGTAGGGGGATCAGGACTAGTTCAACATTGGAAATAGAACTGAACATGCCAAGCTAAATTTTCCCTAGCAGACATTCTTTCCTATTTCAAACACTATATCCAATCAACCATTCTTTCCTGCTTAGACTTTAATATACAATTCAATTCAAATGCCAAGATTTCCGTCGGATTTCTCCAACATGTTTAGGGATATGTTCTTTCCTAACTTATCGTATGCAATGTTAAATTAAACAACTTGAATGAAAATGTGATCTACCTCCTCCATTTCCTCATCAATGGCCCGTGAGAAGACCGGTACTTGGTCGTCTGTGGGAGCTTTTCCTTTCCCATTCACGTTGCTTGTTCCCGTCTCGCGGTCGTGGGCACCACCAAAGCTAGTTCTCTTTACCAGGGCCATTTTATACTCACTACTTAATTGACAAACTTGGAGAAAAGAACTAATGTCCGAGAGTACCATAACAATCAAGATGACAGATTAGAATCACTGAACAATTCATTCTCTACGAAAGGGTTAGATTTCCTTCAAGTCATAGTAATTTATGGATAGTACCTTACCTGTTCTATGGGAACTAGCTCTAAAGTTAAGCATTGGGACTAGATAATTAGAATTTTCAGATTTTCATTAATCAATTTACTAGAGAGTGAATTAGACATACTCAATTCCCTTCCTAGTGTAAGTACAGAAAATGCAGAATTGCCATATGAATAGGTGACGAGACTTTTCCCTTCCTACTGGATTAATGACAGATTAATTTCCCTTAATTACTTCCTAATCTATGAAAAGATTAAATCTAATTTAGCTAATCAAACATTGTGTGGTAATAGGATGAAAATGACCAATTCCACATTATTACTAGCTTGACAATTAATTTACTATGAAGACTAGTGGGAGATTTCTGCTTACTAATCATGCATTAATCTATGATGAGGAGAGGTTAATTGCTTGTATAATTAACAATTAGATTAAGAATTATGTAGTAGACTAATGATATGGAGAATTAGCGAGTAGCTATGGAGTAATTTAGCTATTATTAAGCATAATAGATGCGAGATTAGGAGAATGATAGAGAGATTTGCAGCAAAGCATAAATTAAATCGATATTACCGTGATTAGGGGTTGAAAGCTACTCGAGTTTCTGATCCAATGGAGTCCTTGAGATGAGAATCGGGCAGCATTTCCCTCCTTTGCTTCTTCTCCAAAAACTATGTGTGCCGGCAGCACCTCCCCAAGGTGTGTGTGTAAGTGTGTGTGTGTGTGTGTGTGTGTGTGTGTGTGTGTGTGTGTGTGTGTGTGTGTGTGTGTGTGTGTGTGTGTGTGTGTGTGTGCTGAGTGGGTGTGTGAGCATGTGTGTGTGTGTGTGTGTGTGTGTGTGTGTGTGTGTGTGTGTGTGTGTGTGTGTGTGTGTGAGCACACTCTTAAATAGGCCCCTCCAAGCTGAAAATCGACCTGGCTTGCTATTTGCATCTGAGAGCTACTCCACTTATGCATGGCAAGTCCGGTTACATGCCCACCAAGTGTCCAGTTAGCTAGTGTAACTGACTCACACTCACTCTTAAGCGTGGCAACTCCCCCACAACTCCCAAAAGAAGAGAGGGCGCCCCCAGCTGCTAAAGCAAGCTCTGAGTGGCTTGGGACATGCTGCCACACGGCCTCGAGCCCCTGTGCCTCCCCGCACAACCTTATGAAATTTTTGTTTTAGGCTAAAACAGGCCATATGAGTCGGAATTTAATGCCGTAAATTGCTATTCTAATCTCTAACTAAGGTGTATCTGTCCGAGAACCTGCCATATTTAGCAACCCCCAGGGTCCAAAAAAGCATTTTTTTCAAATTCGGGGTACGGGTGCAGTTTTTTGAGAAGTTCAAAACTAAACGGGTCGGGTGACCAAAAACTTACTATTTTTGGAAATTTTTCACAAAAATTATTTTAATTCACACTTTGAAGCTCTATAACATTCTAAACATCATGGTACTGAAAGAGTTTGGAAAAATGCTAAAAATAGGAACTTTTTTCATTATGTTCATTCCATGGTACAAGGGTGCTTTTTTTTGGTCGGGTTCAGAGACCTTACAACCTCCCCAACGTGAAGAATTTGAGATGTCCTCATCTCAAGAATGTGTTTGGGTAATCTTTTATGAGCGTTGGTTCGTCCTCCCAAGTTGCATCTTCTTCAGGGTAATCCTTCCACTTTACAAGATGCTCCGTGATTGTTCTGTCGCGTAACTTCCTTTCCCTTGTTTCGAGTACATAGTCCGGTTGGAGCTCGAGAACTCCTTGTGCTAGCATGACTATCTGATCTGAGTCCAAGAATTGATCAGGATTAGGGATATAGGGTTTGAGTAAGCTGACGTGGAATACATCATGAACCTTTAAGTTTGTAGGTAACTTTAGCTTGTAAGCTGACGTGTGTGTGTGTGTACTGAGTGGGTTTCTAAGCATGTGTGTGTGTGTGTGAGCACACTCTTAAATAGGCCCCTCTAAGCGGAAAATCGACTTGGCTTGCTATTTGCATCTGAGAGCTACTCCACTTATGCATGGCAAGTCCAGTTACATGCCCACTAAGTGTCCAGTTAGCTAGTGTAACTGACTCTTACACTCACTCTCAAGCTTGGCAACTCCCCCGCAACTCCCACTCAGCCTCAAGCCCTGGTGCCTCCCCGCACAACCTTATGAAATTTTGGTTTTAGGCTAAAACGGGCCATACGAGTCGGAATTTAATGCCGTAAATTGCTATAATAAGCTCTAACTAAGGTGTATTTGTCCGAGTACCTGCCATATTTAGCAGCCCTCGGCGTTCAAAAATGTATTTTTTTCAAATTCGAGGTACGGGTGCAGTTTTTCGAGACGATCAAAACTAGACGGGTCGGGTGACCAAAAACTTACTATTTTGGGAATTTTTTTACAAAAATTATTTTAATTCATATTTTGAAGCTCTATAACATTCTAAACATCATGGTACTGACAGAATTTGGAAAACTGCTAAAAATAGTAACTTTTTCCATTATGTTCATTCCATGGTACAAAGGTGCTTTTTTTTGGTCGGGTTCAGAGACCTTACAATGGGCTCAGAGACCTTACAATGGGCTGATCATACAACACATATTTATATAGCTTCTAGTTATATGCTAGCAAGTTGATGTATGGTCTAAAGCCTGTCATGCCAATTGAAGAATCAATATCCACATGGAGTGTGCTACTTTGGTAGGATGTGCTTACCAGAGAAGATCTCCTTGCCTTACATATAAGAAAACTAGAAAGGATGCATGAAGACATTGAGGTTGTGAAAATGTACTTGAAGAATTCAAGAATTAAAAACAAAAAAATATTTTGATTAGACACATAGGCTTAAGAGAAAGGCAATAAAAAACGATGACTGAATATTATATATGATAGTAGTCTTGACAACCAATATGATGTCATGCAAAAGTCTCAAAATGATGGTTTGGACCAGAGTTTGTGAGTAGGTTCCTTTGTTGCTTCACGTGCTTACTTTTAACCTAGGTGTGCATCTTGCTATTTCTCGTTAATATATCACACAGCATAGACATCTCCACTTGTACCTCCTTGCAGCTCGCCTTTCTCTTGGCATTGTGACAAGGGTCAACCCTCATTCAATCTCTCTTAGCTAATTGAGTGGTGCATATCTTAGTGCACTTATCATTTCCAATATTTTGTGTGTTCTCTCACCTCGTGAGCCTTAGAAATCATGGACTCTCCCCTCACTACCAAGGGACCCCCCCTGTGAAGCGTCCTTTGCTTTTATCTTTAGCACGATTATTTTCAGCATATTAAGCGTGCATCCTTTGCTTTTATCTCAGGTGCGATTATTTTGAGCATATTACACTGCTCCCTTTAAGAATTTTTGCATGGAGCTTGGGATCATCCCCATGGTGGAGGACATCAAAATGTTCTCTAAAATGCTTGCTGCAAAATAGGTATGGAATGAATATGTGCTAATAGACGAGGGTAAGGCCATCCTCGTCTCCTTTATGCGGAAATTCATGCCCCAAAAAGGACATTAAAAGGGGCACCCCTATAAAAACCATTTTTGAACCATTTTTCATGCTTTTTGCCAGAGTAGGCTTCTTGCCAGGGCCTTGAGCCGGTGAGCCTATAGAGAGCCAAGATAGAGAGTGTGTGTGAGTTCTTGGGTTGGATTTTTTGTGCAGAGGTGTGTGCCTGCAAAGCCCCAAGTGCATGTTTTTCTTGCCCGACGTCCATGTGGGTGTGCCGTTTGATGTAGATGGGTTGTAAAGAGTGTTTGAATAGAGGTGAAGCCTCCATTGTGTTTCTCTTGCTGTCGTTTCCCCTTACCCCCTTCTCTTCCTCCTGCTCTGGTGTTTCCTCTCGGTTCCGGTAGTGTGGATGTGTGTGTCCCCCCCCCCCCCCCCCCCCCCGCGAACCGATGGTGTTTTGTGTGAGAAAGTGAGATTGAGTGGTTGTGTGCGTGTGTAAGGTGGAGGCAAACGGTGGAAGTAGGTGTGCGTGGTGTGGGAGCAGTGGAAATTGAGCAGGCGGTGTTCTGCTATTGTGAAGAGTGTTTTTTGAAGGTGTTTTTCGAGAGGATAGGGGTGTTGTGGATACCCTGAGCTATAGAGAGGCCTTTGTCTTTATGCCGGGTATGTTTCCCCATTCCCCCTCTCCATCTTCTGGTGCCCCCACAGAGGATGTGCTGATGCTCCTAGTTGAAGTTGAAGTGGTGATTTTGATGATGCCAAAGGTGCAGCCTTTGAAGAGCAGGTGCTGCTAGTGATGGCTTGGGCGGGATTTCCCTTTTTCACTTGGGTTGAATATGCAAAAACCTGGGTTCAAGACTATGGACTGTTCGTGTTGGAAAGCGGTCTATCGAGAGAAGATGGTGTGGTACAGGTGTTCCCGCTCCTGGTTCTCTGTAAAGCGAGGCTATGGCTCGATGGCCTGTGTGAGGAAGAAAAGGCAGATTGTGAAGCCCTAGAGGTGGCTTTTCAAAGAAGATTCATAGCAAATGTGCAATTGGATGAAGTAAAGCGAAAGCTGGATGGTTTGAAGCAAAGCTTGGAGGGTAATTTTTAAGCGTTCAAATGGGAGTTTCAAGCCCTATGGGGCAAATTGATTAAGGTAACTACTGTAGAATATGCCAATTTTTTAATGTTAAGTAAATTCATGGATTGCCTAGATGAGGAAGTGCGAGATAAGGTGGAATTAGATGGCCCAATGTCGTATGAAGAGGCAGTAGCTCTAGCAAAAGGGCAGACCAAAAAGATGTTGGAGTAGCGTGAAGCTAAGCAAGGTTTCTAAGGTACGGTGGTGCCAAAGCAGGGTGATCTTTTGGTAGCTGAGCCATAGGTGGTACAAAGAGAAGTGCAAGTACAAGAAGAACCAAGGGTTCTTTGGCTACAGAGAGATAGAATGGTTTCTATCCTGAAGATGCCGGCTAGAGCGATTCCAATTATGGAGGAAGTACAGGTGGCTCCCAAGTGGGCAAAGGATGTGCTGCCAAGTTCGAGTGCGACTGTAGAAGCTCCATTGAAGAGTGGTAAAGACCAAAGAGTGCTGTTTGAAGACAAGGTCGAAGCAGTAAAGCTCGAGGAGATTCCCGAGCTTGAAACAAAAGAGGAGATTGAGTCGAATGACAATAGCTCTATGGATGCAGATACAAGCTGGGAGACCGAGTCGTCTCAATCCATGTATGATGAGTTAGATCTCTTGCATGTAAGTGGAGAAGTAGTGAATGTGTGAGGAGCAGCATGAAGTGCAAGCCGAGGTGCCTAGTGAAAGTCAAGTGGAGCAATCTAGGCCTACAAGTCATGATGTGCAGGTAAAGCTGGTGTGTAGTGTCGTGCTAATGGCCATGTTGATGAAGGTAGCGATGGAATATGCCATGGTCGTGCACCAGGTGCAAAGTTTTGCCAGGAGGAATTAGAGAAGTTGTGCCTTTGGAAGAACACGAAGGTGATGTGATAGAGAACGAGTTTCTCTCTTCTTTGGCAGAGCTTGATGATGTTGCGGTAGAAGAGCGGGTAGTTGTAGCCGACAAGCAAATGGTGCTTATTGACCTTCAAGGGCCAATAAGTGAAGAGGAGCTCGATGATGCTGGATTTGAGTGCATGGCAGATGAGAAGGACAGGGCGGAGTCAACAATAGAGGTGCTTCCTATGCAGTCAATGCACTCTATGACAGTGATGTGGGTTCCAAGATTTCCAAGGAGGTCTATCTCTACCTGCCCTAAAAGAGGGTTACCTATGTAAAATTTTAAGTCTAAATATCAGTTTGTCAAAAGATGCTATTTTGAGCAGGTTTCAGTGATCAGTGCAATTTCTATGTTGTGATCCTTGACCAAGCTTACAAGTTGAGGTTACCCTCAAACCTTAAATTTCATGACGTTTTTCACATGAGTTTGCTTAAACCCTATATTTCCAATCCCGATCATCTTGTAGATGCAGAACAAGTCCTTATTCCTACTCAAGGCGTTCTTGAGCTACAACCTGATTACATCCTTGAGACGCGGGAAAGAAAACTAAGGGGTGGAAAGTGGGGGGCTTGGCTCACGTTGCCAAAGCCTATGAGTCTGGTGGTCTCGATCAGTTGGGAAATCTCTGCCCTGTGCAATAGATTACGTCTCTAGATAGCTCATTACGCCAGAGCGAAAGGAACTCGGTGTACGTGCCTTTGAAAATTATAGGGAAAAAGTCACTGAGGTTACTTCTCCTCCTGGAAGATGAGAATAGGACTGATAGTACGTAATTACGCTTCTCCTGTGGGGTAGAGCTAGACTCCTTTTCACTGGTGGCTTGGTCTCAACTCACTAAGTGATGAGAGACCATCCACTGGTCTTCTTTTCTTCTTCTTAGCTAGTTTTTGTTTGCTTCCGCATAGGATCTAGCGATTGTCAGGTGTCCTCCAATTCCGTCAAAATGAGATGAGGAGGGGACCTCACAACTCACGGTTTACCGAGAAGAATCACCAATGAAAGAGATGCAAAGTTTACTTCAAAGTTTTGAACTTCTATTTTTTAGCAAATTGGAACTCAGTTATGCTTTAGTACAGCATATCATCCTCAGACTGACGGCCAGACTGAAAGGGTAAACCAAGTAATCGAGGATATTCTTAGATCTTATTGTTCACAATAGCCAAGGAAATGGATTCAATATCTTTCTTTAGTAGAATATGCTTATAATTCTTTCAATCATAGAAGCATAGGAATGTCACCATTCAAGGCACTCTATGGACAAGAGTATATAGCTCCACTGAACTTTTATGATCCAACTATTAAAGTGGAAGCCTCAAAGAAAATGTTAGAAGACAAGGAAGTGCACACTACTAGAGCAATTCGCAAGGATATTCAAGCAACTCAGGATAGACAAAAGAATTATGCAGACAAGAAAAGATCTGAAAGAACTTTTTAGTTAGGGGATAAATTATTTCTCAGGGTTTGACCCAAGAGGAGTAATCTATCCTTGGGAAAATTCAAGAAGCTTAGCCCAAGATATTGTGGACCTTATGAGATCATAAAGGTTGTAAGTGACCAAGCTTACAAGTTTCAGTTACACTCAAACCTTAAAGTTGATGACGTTTTTCACGTGAGTTTCCTTAAACCCTATATTCAAATCCCGATCATCTTGTAGATGCAAAACAAGTCGTTATTCCTACTCAAAGCGTTCTCGAGCTACAACCTGATTACATCCTTGAGACGCGGGAAAGAAAACTAAGGAATAGGAACATCATTGAGCATCTAGTCAAGTGCAAGGATTTTCCAAAAGAAGAGGCAGCGTGGGAAGATCGACTATCACTTTAGAGGGATTACCCAGACTTACCCTTGAGATGAGGGCATCTCAATTCTTTCATGTTGGGTAGAATGTAAGGTCTCTACCTACCTTAGAAGAGGCTTACCTTTGTAAAATTTTAAGTCTAAATATCAATTTGGTAAAATATGCTATTCTTAGCAGGTTTTAATGACCATATGTCATTTTTATGTGGTGATCCTTGTAGAACTTTTAATTCTGGTCAAATTCAATTTTTGTGAAAAATTTCCAAAAATAGAAAGTTTTTGATCCCAGCATGGTCTAGGGTTGACCGGCTCGTCAAACTATGCACCGACCCAGATTTCCTTAAAAAATAGGGTTCGGATGTCGGAAGCTGCTATTTATGGCAGGTAGTTGTAGTTGTTACCTACAGGTTTGTCTCGAGTTAGCAAGTCTCAAAGATTGAATTTGGGTTAGTATAGATCAAGCTAGCCTAAGGTTAACATTTCCTAAGGTATGTATATGGCATGTATGAGGATGTGCATGCATGGGTATGCATGGTCATGGATATGCATGGGCATGTAACCCCATTAGTTATGGCCATGGGTCATGTGTATAGATAGCCTTGTGCCAAGTGTTGGGGTCAAGTGTGGGAGTGTGGCATGGAGGCTAAGTATGGACTAGAGGGTGTATCACTTAATCAGGTAAAAGGGGACACCTCTGGTGGTTAGTGAGAGGCTTGTGACACCTCTACTTCTTCTTTTGACAAGAGGGGGCAAGCAAGGGAGGTATGGGGCAAGCCTTGGCCATCAAGCAACCCTAGAAGCCTATATAAGGGGCATTCCCACCAATTTTACATACACAATTCCCAAGACGGTGCAAGGAAGTGCTGCTGGGCCGGAGCAATCTTTCGTGAAGCCTTTTCTACACCACATATCACACAAAGGAGATATTAATTAAGGGTAATAAAATTATATTTATGCTAATACTATTGCTCCATAGCCTCTCTTCTCTAGAGGATTCCTATGTCGAGCTTAATTATGCTAACTGGCTACAGCATTAAATAATCTATTCTCTATTATATTCCATGTGGGGTATTGTCAATGGTTTCCATCCATTGATTGTATTTCCATTGTTGGGTTAAGGAGCACCTTGCTTCTTAAAGATATTTAATGTCCCTTTAATTAAGCATGAGTTTATGCATATAATCATCATTACCAATTATGTATGTTGTGCATAATTATGTTGTTAAGTTCTTCACCTATGATTCTCTAAGATATGGTGAGATTTTCTTTTTAAGCACCCAAATTGAGGATTAATCAAGGAATTAAACCCTTGATTTTCCCATGAAATTAGGGCATAATTATGAGATTTCTTGCATACAAAAAGGTGTATAACTAGGGTACTGTGTTGCATTAGCAAATTGTGTATGATTTTGCAGAAACTAATCATCTATTATATTTGGTATTTGCATGGTTATAGTCTACCATTGTATGTTATAATGATGCATCTAGTTAGTACATTAATCTTGATCGCGTGTTGCATACGAGGGAAGTTTGTACTAATAATCTCAGGATGATTTTATGAGTAATTAAGGCATAATCATCTTGTTGCATCCTTGAGTTAACTTGCATACTGGTAGTTGTGAAGGCTTGTCCTTTAATCTAGCATTATGTGTAAAAATAATAAGGATACTCCTTGTCAAGTTTTCTCATTGTGTGTTGTGGGAATTACTCCTAGTCTCTTGTTTCTCCAAAAGAACTAATCCTAGTAGTGAGATATGTCCCCCAAGAGGACAAGCTTTGGTGGTGCTAATGACAGCGAGGCAGGAACTAGTAACATGGTGAACAACGGTAAAGCACCGATGAGAGAGGAAATTTCGGCCATCTCTTGAGGCATCAAAGAGGAAATTCATGAGGTAGGATGAATTTAATTTCTGTATTTTACATAAGCATTACATTACGATCACTTTAGGAATGTTTAAACTCTCTGAACTATGTTGGAAATCCAACTGAGACAACGGCATTGGTATTATTAAAGGTTTTACTTAAATTTAATTTGAGTAAATAGGAAAGGATTGCTTTATGGAAAGACTATCTGGAAGTAGGAAAGAATGGTTGTTAGGAAAAATTATCTCAAACAAATTTCATTCATTATTGCAATGTAGATTTAGTATGAACCCCCTACTGATCACAGGGCGGTAGCTCGTGAAGTTATCGTAGGAGCTAAATTCACGATTTGCTTTCTATGTGGTGGATATGTCTATGGCTTGCTTTCTATGCGGTGGATACATGATTTTATCCGGAGAGTTACTCCATGAATTGGGTGGAATCATGGACTGGTTGTATGGGCGGCCAGTTACAATGGGTGGAGTTAACACTCGCTAGAGGTCCTCACGACTCCAAGACATTGGAATTTTTAATGAAGTATTGTTTGTTGAGTACTTTTTCTGGGAAATATATGTCTTGGTGCCGATTTGACAATGTTTGAAAGGCTGTCTTAACGAACTTGTGATGGGAAACCATAAAAAATAACCCTAAGTGTTGAACAACAATGTATTAGTAATTAGGCCACACAAAGACTCTGTGTGAGTGCGGGGTGGAAAGTGGGGGCTTGACTCAGGTTGCCAAAGCCTATGAGACGCGTGGTCCTGATCAGTGGGGAACTCTCTGTCCTGTGCAATAGATTACGTCTCTAGATAGCTCATTACGCCATAGCGGAAGAAACTCGGTGTACGAGCCTCTGAAAATTATGAGGAAAAAGGCACTGAGGTTGCTTCTCCTCCCGGAAGGTGACAATAGGACTGATAGTACGTAATTATGCTTCCCCTATGGGGCGGAGCTAGACTCCGTTTCATTGGTGGCTTGGACTCAACTCACTAAGTGATGAGAGACCATTCACTGGTCTTCCTTTTTTCTTCTTAGCCAGTTTTTGTTTGCTTCTGCATAGGATCTAGCGATCGTCAGGTGTCCTCTAGTTCTGTCAAGATGAGATGGGGAGGGGACCTCACATGATCACGTACAAGATTTGCTAGATGAGGATCTAGCTTTACATGGATGGGAAGGTGGGTCAAGTATGTCAAGAATGTTGGGTGAGCATGATGGTGCTCTATTTGGTGTTCTTGGAGGTACGTGGTTGTGAGTGGACAGTTTGCCAATGAGTCCTTGGAGTGGTAGAAGTATGTTGTTGATGGCGGTTTAGATATGCAGTTGGTAATGTGCCTTGGTGTGGCACTATGGAAATCTATTACAGGTGGATGGAGGAGACCAATGCAAGGTGTTTGACCCAGGCGGTTGATGACAAATAAACCAGGGGGTTGAGCGACGTGCTTGAGCAAAGGTGGAGGGTGACAGATGCCAGGTTTTGTACATATGCTAGGTGCTTTTGTGGTGTTTAGAGAGTTTTCTTTGGGTGTGCATCTTTTTAGCGCAATAAGCCTTTCTGTGGTTGAACATAAATGTTCAACGAGGGGGGGGCAATGATGGTGCAGCCAAAGTTGGTCCAAATGAGAAAGTGGTCTATGCCAAGCAAAGGGTGCAGGCAGGTGCTGTGCAGAAGCCTAGGGTAGGTACCTAGGACCTGGGCAGCCAAAGGGTAGCGGAAATGTATGCTCAGGTTGATGCTAAGTATGAGCCACCTGTCCCCTGAGACTAAAATAGCTCCAAATTGGTTCAATTGGGATGGTAGATGAAGGTGCCCAAAATGCCATGTCAGTTCTTTGGAATGAAGTATTCAATGTGCTCTAGAATTTGGTCCAGGCGGCTCGTCAAATAGAACCCCGGTGCTCAAGATATTGTAGTTCGAAGTTAGAGGGTGTTACAGATCCCCGACGGGCTGGGCAATTGGGGACAGGTGGCTCAAGTTGATGCTAGCGGATATATGTGTAGAGCTCAAATTATGGAGCAGGCCTGTCTTCTTGGATTGCGAATCGAAGCTCAGGATAACAAGTTATGATCAATTGAATATTTTCCAGGGGCTAGGTTTGAGCCCACTTGCCCGCATTGGAGGATGCGCCATCTGGTACTTTTTTGGCCTCGCCAAGGTTCTCGGTGATAGTATGCCTCATGTGGAGCTAGGGAGAATTGACAAAATCCCAATCAGAGCTCGGAACAAGGAGTTATTGCAAGTCAAAGTCGGCAGTTGGCAATGAAAGCGGGGTGTCAAATGATTTTTTTGGTTTTTTGCACGCATTGTTTGAAGGCACAGCAAGGCCAAAATGTGACGAGGTTCATGTGGTTTGGAGCTGGCAAGGAGTTCTTCCCACTGAGCTCAATGGACTGCTCGTTGAGCATGTGAACAAGGAGGTATTATAGGTTAAAAGGGACCAAACAAGTTGGCCATTGGAGAGTTTTTTAGTGAATCATTTTCATGGGAAGGGGGGTGCTTGGAGACGACTCACGACTCATGGGCAGCTACCACGTGGCCTTCAATAAACCCACATGCGGTGGAGGAGAAAGCACCCTTGGGGTATAAGGGATGGGCCATGTGGCCCTCTTGAATTATAAGTTAGAGAGTGTGGAGCTTAGAACCCCGTGGACTATGCCATGAGCAGTGGCGGCGCCTCCAGCACTATGTGCAAGCGGAACAGGCGGCCTGTGGGGCACATGGGGTGATTTTGGCCAGGGACAACGGTGCCAGTGGCGCGCGCTAGCGAGGCGGTAGTCGGCAGTTGGTGGTGGAGTAAGTGATGTGGCAGGGCCCGTTCCCGTGGCCTTGAAGGCTATTTTTGAATGTAAAAGAGGAGGTCGCTAATGCCTCCCCTGCATGAGATGGGGGGGAGTCCCATATCAAGGAAGTAGAGAGAGAGAGAGAGCCCTAGGATGTCCGCCATGTGTACAAGGAAAGTGGCAAGGGGTAGTTTCAAGGCCGACCAAGCAAAGTCAAGTGCCAAAAGGGAGAAGGAAGAGAGAGAAATAGAGAGAGAGAGGAGGTTGGTGGGGGATAGGTCAAGGAAAGGGCCAGATAAAGAAGCCGAGGAAGAATCAAAGGAGCAATGGAAAGGGTGGCCTTTCAAAGGGTGAAAAAAATAAAGGAAAAAATGAGAAAATAAAAAATGCCTAGGGGAAATAGCAACCTCGCTAATACCCCCCCCCCCCTCAAGTACAAAAGGAAGAGAAAGAGAGCAGAGACGGTACCTCCCGAGAGTTACCAAATGTGAATGCAAAGTGGACCAATCAGAGACCAGATGCCCACATTAAAAGGGGCACCCCTATTAAAACCATTCTTGAACCCTTTTTCTTTCTTTTTGCCAGAGTAGGCTTCTTGCCAGGGCCTTGAGCCTGTAGAGAGCCAAGATAGAGAGTTTGTGTGAGTTCTTGGGTTGGCTTTTTTGTGCAGAGGTGTGTGCCTGCAAAGCCCCAAGTGCATGTTTTTCTTTCCCGACGGCCATGTGGGTGTGCCGTTTTGATGTAGATGGGTTGTAAAGAGTGTTTGAGCAGAGGTGAATCCTCCAATGTGTTTCTCTTGCTGTCGTTTCCCCTTCCCCCCTTCTCTTCCTCCTGCTCCAGTGTTTCCCCTTGGTGTAGCAGGGTGGATGTGTGTGCCCCCTTGGACTGATGGTGTTTTGTGTGAGAGAGTGATATTGAGCGGTTGTGTGCATGTGTAAGGGTGGAGACAGACCGTGGCAGTAGGTGTCAATGGTGTGGTGGATATGTGACGTGTGTGAGTAGTGGAAATTGATAAGGTGGTGGTCTACTAGTGTGAAGAGTGTTCTTTGAAGGTGTTTTCCGAGAGGATAGAGTTGCTCTAGATACCGTGAGCTATAGAGAGGCCTTTGTGTTTATGTAGGTCATGTTCCCCCTCTCCAACGTTTGATGACAATTGTGGCAGATGAGATGCTATCAATGGAGGAAGATAATGTGAAGACATCTAAGAATGTGAATGAGGTTTTTGAGAATGAACTACATCAGTTGTTCACCCTAGAAACCTCTGCTTGTCATGAATGATCAAGCAACCTAGACGGGGTTGTGAAGCTATGTCAGGCATTTTCTAGATGAGTATAAAGTCATTAGATCATGCCAAAAAGCTTACCCACTAGCCTCATAGCCCTGCAAGTCTTGGCAATGACCATGCTTGGAAGGTGTGGTTTTGTCAGGCTTGAATGCTGATGTTTTGGATTTTTTGAGTCCACAACACATGATTTTGAATAAATGTTTTCAGCCGTGCTTTATAGCTTGTGAATCGGACTTATACATAATGAGTAATGAACACCCGAAGTGGGCGGTACCAACTTAAAAAGTGAATGCACATGCATGCAACAAAGCCAACTGGGAAAACTTGATGATTGGAATTATAAATGCAAAAATTTAAAATTTCTAGAAGTAGTTGAGATGATGGGCTTCGAGCCGTGTGTTACGGTTTGTCATTGGGTGACCGCAACAGCAAGTTATGCTTTGGGGAAGGTTGTCCGAGAAGTTCTCCTGCTTTGGGGAGAAACTGGAAATTTATTGGGCATAAGGGAGTTGGGAGGATTGGGGAGTAAGGTGCCATGTGGCATGGGAATTATCCCACATGGGAAGGGAAAAGGGGAGAATGGGGGGTATATAGGGCACATTGGGAGCCCATTATGGGTGTATCAAAGTGAGAGGAGCTCTCAAGGCTTGGCTATGGAGGGGCTCGTGGGCTTCATGGGGGAGAAAGGGTGCATTTTTTGAGTTCCCACTCACCTAGACAGGCACCTGGCTACAAATTTTGATCCCCGGACACTTGCCCCCACCCCATTCCCTTGGTCAAAAGGTCACTGAGACCTCATTTTATGCCCAAAAAAGGCCAAAATGAGCCAATCAAAAGATGCCTTCAAAGAGAGCCTTGTCGGCTAAGAAGAGAGAGAAAAAATTTGGGGATAAAAGATTAAAAAGTGTCCCATTTTAATAGATGCAACACCTACACAACTTCTAGAGAGCTCATTTTTTAGCAAGAAAGAGTACACCTGTGGTTTTGAGCGGCCATAACTCTCTCATCTTTCATCTGTTTTTGCCTATGAATACTCTATGGACATCTCCACAGACAAGCTTTGTCATGATTTCCTTAGTTTCTCCTAATTTTGAGCATGTTTCATGCTGGAAGGGTTTTTCATAAATCTCTAAAGGCGTTTATCACAGGTGATTTTGGCAGTGTAATAGTTCTTCCTTCCGACGGTGTGATTCGTGCAAGGTTATACAGGCACTTTTTTTCCTTGCCGTTTTCACACGAACAACGTCTCCCTCATAGAATGGCTCTATTGCTTCTGTTTTGACTCTCTTCCTGATCACCGGCACTTCATACTTTAGGAGAGGCTGTGGGAGTGAAGGTTGCATCCATTTCTCCCTAAGCACATATGTGGCAAGCCCTTGGACTCCTACAGAGTGTAACATTCTTGTCTCCCATTCCAAGGCTTCCTTGTGGTCTTTAGATGTGGATTTTTCAATCAAAATTTGGAGGCGTGTTTCCTCCTCTACAATCAACAATTTCTTTGCTTCTTCCTGTGTCCCCATCTGTTCTTCTTGGTGTTGCAGATCTTCTACATCTTTAGGAACTTCCAAGGGCTCATCTCTAGCATTAGTCCCTAGATCACTGGGCCCCGATTCTATTTCATGTGTCCTTGCTTTGGCTATTTTTTCTTGTATATCTATTATCTGTTGTTGAGTAAGTAGTTCCTTCTTTGTATCTTCTTTTGTTGGTCCATCCATGTTAGTAGTGGCTAACACAGGCTACACCATTTATGCACCAAGTTGTGGATGTGCCATAGTGCACAATATTTACTTTTCATTGTATAGGGCTTGGGCTCACTTAAGAGTTCCAAAGTTGTATGAGTCTAGGCTAGAGAGCTCACTTTATCCCATAGTTGAAGGGTTTGAGGCCCAAAACTATAAAAGAGCCCTATGCTTAATGAGAGGTCATTCTTGAGTGGTCCTTTTGAGAACTCTCTCCCTAGGGGAGATCTTGATGGCCTAGCTTTTGAGCTTAATGCCCATGCTTAGAAGGCTAGTGCTAATCACATGTAATTAGTGTAATCCTCTCTTAATTAATCTAGTCTTCATTATGTTGTCAATCATGTTTATCTACTTTCCTTCATTGTTTTGAAGTGTTGATCTTCTCTAATCTAACTCTTACTTATGCTAAGCTATCCGATTAGTGGAGTCCTTATCTAACTCTCTCGATTAAGCGGAGTGGGCGTACTCGTGATTGAGGGATTAGAGTTGTCCTCTAATGGTGTGCTTGTGTGTGTGTAGGTTTAAGAAGCCTTGAGCTTAATTTGATTATGTGTGACTTGATTTGGACACCATGATGGGCATGGTTGGGGTGGACGACTTGAATGCGATTTTGTGTGCTTAATCGTCAATGCATGTAATTAGAGTTGTGCTTGAGAGATTCCAAGATGAGTGTGTTTCACTTCGTTGCATGATGTGTGTAGATGATTGCTTGAAATTGATGCTTGATGTGCGATTAGCATTAG
Source organism: Adiantum capillus-veneris (assembly GCF_014529385.1). NCBI lineage: Eukaryota > Viridiplantae > Streptophyta > Polypodiopsida > Polypodiales > Pteridaceae > Adiantum > Adiantum capillus-veneris. The sequence goes on along the minus strand of NC_140950.1, from coordinate 101,266,158 downwards.
TTGATTTGGGATGATTTCTATTTGCATTGGAGGATGCACGCTCTTGAATCCTCTCAATCTTTGCATCGGATGACACTCTCGCACATTCTTTGTGTGATGCCTCCAAGCCCTAGCCGGGTCATGCTCTCTCTCTCCGGATTGATAGATTTGTGGGAGATTGCCTATGCTATGGCGAGCCTCCAACAATCAACATCTCTTGGAGCATTGCTAATTGTTGTTGGAGCTCTTCATGTTCTTTTTGGAGTTCTTGGTGTTCAGCCTTTAGTCCATTCTATGGGCTAGAGACCTTCTACCATATTCATTCTTTGTCTTTGTTCTAGTCGTAATTCCTTTTGGAGGGCACTGATTTGTGCTTCCAAGGCTTGGATAGCTTGACTATCTGCCCCTGCAACAACTGCCCGTGCAGACCTCGGGGTTGCCCTTAATCTCTTGGTTTTCAAGTTGTGGAGCTCTAATTTTTCTTTCAGCTCCTGCACTTTATCTTTTGTCTCCTCCAGCTCATCTTATACTCTTTCTTTTCCTTCTTAGAGATTATTTACTTCTTTTTAAACCTCTATCATTTCCATTGTTAGACCATCTCGTTCTCTCTCATCCTCTCTTAGTGTTGCACTGAGAGTTGCAAGCTCTTTTTCTAGTTCATCAACTTTCTAGTGGGTAATTTTGGATCGTTCTTGAAAGGTTATCATGTTCCATTTTCATATTTTCTTCTATGGTACGCAACATATTGTTTTCTTCAGCAAGTGTTAGAGATCGTGTTTTAACTCTGTCAAGTATCTGATATGAGGCTCTTATATCCTCTTCATTTGCTGCAACCAAGTTCTTGGTTGATGGCCTACGGATCGGGCCAAAAAAGGGGAACTGGTGTCCCATACTCAACATGACCCCTGTTGGATGTGCTCTCCACGGGCTGGCCAATGGTCTCCATTGTGGCACTTGCAAGATTTGGACCAACCCTGACACTCAAGCATGTAGGGGATGCCTTTCTTGTGCTCTTCTCTGTGTTTGTTGGTCTAGCTCTGGTCCTCAAGATTTATTTTCTCTCATCTATTATGTAGGGATCTCCTATCTCTCTAGTTCCTGTGTGGCAGCCCATGGTGGGAGTGAAGTGCCATAAACTATTGTAGAAGCCTCTACCGATGTGTATCCGACTTCAATAAGGTCTTCATAGGTGTCCCTTTCTTCTTTTTCCTTGTCTCTTGGTGGAGGTGTTGCCTCTTATGTCCTTTCGTGAGGGTTGTGGTTAGGATGTAGAGGGTTTTGGACTTGGAGTAGGAGTAGAGGAGCTAGGTGGTGAAGGTGGCGTGGTTTCATTTTTTGCTTGGTCCCCTTCTTGACCCTTATTAGCTGGAGGTTCTAACATTTCTTTTAGCTTTTTCTTGTGCCTCTTCCATTGTGAAGGGCTCTAAATTCTGTTGTTCGAGCACCTTTTCTTTTTCTTCATATGCTCAGATGTAGTGATCAAATTGATCCTCTAGAGGTCTTGAGGAGCTTCCATCAACTTTCGTTGGGTCTGGTACCCAATACTCCTCAAAGTTTCCTTTGAGTGCTTGTTCTGCCTTGGAAATCGCTCAATCAACCTCTCGATCTGTGAGTATTTTTGGCTATGTGTCTCTTTGGGCCTTGTTTCTTTGGTCATTTCCATTTTACTCTTCTTCTTTTGGGGCTCCTCAGACTCTTCCTCCGGTACTGTTTCTAGCCTTCTCCGAAGTTGTGTGGTGACTAGTGGGGCTACTGCAATTACTGGTTCATCTTCTGTATCTTTCTTTAAATTTAACCACTTGTTTTGTGTTGGTGAATTGGGCCACTGTCATCTCATGCTGATAGCTTCATATGAAATCTTTGTCAGTGATTCTCCACCTCCAATGTACTTGGGCTTTTCTATGCCCATGCTTACCACTTGCTCATGCAAATATTGGGCGTATGTCACTTCTTTGGGCACACTGTTTTTCATTGCCCAAGTTATGGTAGTAGCTACTGCATGGAGAGGTGTTGTGTACTTTTGGGGCCGCTTGCTGCAAACATGGAAGTATTAGTTGTAGAGCTTGAAGATCTTTGCATCTCCTGGGTCCACCGGGTCTTTGAACATCTGATTAGGCTTCTTTTGAGAGTAGACCTTTACTTCATCTCTTATTTCTCTAATGGATCTACCCTTATTGTGGAGCCCCAATGCATATGCTATGGTTTGAGAGGTAATCAAAGTATTTGTCTTTTGTCCGTCCAAAAGCAATAATCATTGCCTTTCCATCTTTTTGGATTGAGCTGACTAGCTCGTAGACTCTCTATAGCACACCCACTGGTGGTTCTATGAAGAAGTTGTATAAATCTGCTCTTTCTAGTTGGGTGAGTGTTTCTTCTTTGTTTGCATATTCCAAAATTTCTTGTGGATTCATTGGGATATCCATTGTGTTTCCTTGGGGGTCTCTGAATGTACCTTCGTACACTGCCAATCCTTCACTTTCTAATGTAGCCTCATCTACCCAAGCCTTGGCTAGATTTAGTGTCTCTTCTAGCATTGTGTAACGATCACTGACTGGGATAATGTTCTTAAAGGACAACCTCTTCTTCTTTGCTGCTAATTTACTGGCTTCCATTGATCCTACGGGCACTCCAAGTGCAAAATTTAGTGTTGTCTTACAAAATCTTTCATTTTTCAGTTTTTATCTATCAAAATGACTTCAAGATTGAAACACAAGCTAGTTAGGGCCTAAGGGTGCAATGCATGTGGTTACAATTGCATTTTGGGTGCAGATTTATGATGTGAGACATCATACGTGTATAATTTCTAGCTGATCAGAAGAGTGATGTTTCATATGTGTATAGCTCTTATCATGTACATCATGGGTATATGCCTGAATTTCAATTTGGATATCATTTGTACAAGTTGTGACCATTAGAACTCATGATGGCTCTGAAGATGGATTCTGGCTTAGTTTTCAGCAAATGAGGTACAAATGGAGCAAAACTAGGTAGATGCTCTTATAATCATGTGGTAAAGGCTTAGAAGGAGTCAAGTTAGCATCCAGGTTCATTTTCAGGCTAGTGAGACATCATACGCATATGATGTCTCCTTTGTTCAAAAGTAGTGTAGCTCGGCCTTAGCATGGTTTAGACTCCTGCAACTTTAGAATTTGATTTGGATTTCTCCTCATGTGATTGGAGCCAATAATCTAGTATACATATTTGGATTACGAACTTGGGTTTAGATGGGTATACAGATACAAAACTTAATGAGACTTGGGCTTTGGGCTAAGATTAATGGGTTAAAGGCATTGGAAGTGAGAAATCCCTCCACAATTGTCATTTGGCCCTCTGAAGACATTATACGCGTATAATGTCTCTTTTGAGATTTCTGGCCCAGACTTCATCTGTAGCATCCTCACGTGATTGGAAATTCTTTTAAAATCTCAAATTTTGATTTGGATTTGAGTCATGTGTTTGGGGACCATAGAATATTTTTTTTACCGGGATTTTTTTCTTTTGGGTTGCAAGTGGTCACAACCTTGCCCACATTTGTCCATGGCTTTTATATTATATGATGAGCATGCTTCTAATGAAAAATGTGGAGTCTTGCATTTGTAGAAGAGAAGAGACATCATACACGTATGATGTTTGCTGGTGCAAAATAGCTTGAAACTCCATGGGTAAATTGTGTATAGCTTGTGCATGATGTCTATGGTCTCTGATTTGAATTTGAGCTTGTGAATGGGTGTCAAAGAGCTTGAAGGGGTTTTTGCATCCAAAATTTTTCTTTTTTGAGTGTTTGAAGGCTGAAAGATATTCAAGGGTGATGAAATTGTGTTGGGGGGCTCATAATGATGTGTATAAAGAGTTAGAGTTTCCAAAATCACAACATCATTTCAACTCGAAGGTTTTAAACATTATACGCATATAATGTCTACTTTGGCATTTTTGGCTCAAACTTGTGATAGAGGTAGCTCAGGATGTGTGTCTGGCTATGATGTGTGCAAATATTAATTTGGACAAGTGCTTATGAGTTGAAGGCCATATAAGTAGTTTATGACACTTTGATTTGAAAATTGATGTGGGTGGTGATCAAAACATGTCCAAAGGTGCCCAAACTTGGTGTAGAGACTATATGTGATATGCTTTAAAATTCTGGATGTTCAGAGTGTTGAGGACAGAACTCCTCTGTGATAAGTATAGACAATATATGTGTATAATGTCTACTTTTGGAAAATGGTATTTGAGCATAGGCACATAATGTTTAGGCTATGTGCTTGGTATGTGTAAAATTTCACTTGATTTGAAGCACTTTTGGTAAGTCCAAGCCCAAATTATGGAATTAGGCTGAGACTTTGCGTTTTTTGGGTCTTGAGTACCCTAATTGGCTCCAAATCCTATAAAATTTTATGTGCTTCATGTTTAGGGTATGAATAATGTGTTTGCGAAATCAAGTGAATGATTTTTGTGCAAAATTTTTCTGTGAGATATCGTACTTGTATGATGTCTCCCTTGATCAAAAAATGAGTTTGATACCTTGGGATGTTTTGTGCTTATGTCCTAGGCCCTACTAGCTAGTTTTTAACTTCAAAAGTCAGATGTTTAGCTTAGAAACTTTGTGTTTGTAATTTCAGTCTTTGAAAGGGATTCTTTTTTTGAGGAGGTCCTTCTCGCAAAGATTCTTCTTGAGCTCCATCTCCCAAGCATGTGGATGCAGAAGGGCACCTTTCCATGGACTTATTGTATCGTTTGAACTTAAGGATACACTTTTTGGTGATTTGTCGCTCAAATAGCGTCTTTTGATAAGGAGATGGTCGGCGATAATTTCTTTTTATGTTTGACCCTACATGTTTGTTGTCGATGATATGTCGATGATGCCTGTGATGTTTGGTGGCAAATGGACACCTCGCTTGGCCGTGAGGACAAAATGATTCTTTGCGTGTCCAAAGCCTAACTCGATGTTTTGGTTCACCTTTTGATGATAGAATTGGAAGGAGGTTGGCTTGGCTTATAGACATACTTGAGACATAACTTCTCATGAAGTTTTGCATCGTTTCAGCGATCCCTTCTCGATCAGCTTATGTCGTGTCCGAAAAGGTTAGGGTTTTTTCGGTTGACTTAAACCCCCATTTGAGGTAATAGAAATGTTCTCGTAGGTTAGGGTTAACCTCATGTCAATTCTTGTAGCTACCGGATCAGTGGTTGAAGTGTTATGGCCCCGTTTCGGTTTCTTTCTCACTATGCCACATTATCGTTTTTTTAGAGTTTTTTTGCGACAAAGAGAGTATAAACAAGAAGAGCACATGGTAACGAGTCTACCTCTCATGTTTGGCACCGGTTGGTGTGTTGTGTGCATCGTATGGAGTCATAGAAGGTCCACGCACTCTAGGTCTCTCAAGCTTTCTCTCACTTGTGAATAGTGAAAATGAGCTAATAAGTGGGCCCAAATAAACTTATGTCGGGTTTTCCCAGACCACTTGTTTCCAAACTTGACATGTGCTCCTATCTTGTTACAAAATGTACTTTAGGCTCAAAAATTTCTTCATTTGGACCACATTTTCTCTGTTTTCAAAAAATTTGTCATTTCGTTCAAAAGCTGGCCAAATCGTCTTTCTGCAACTTTTTTCATACTTGCACCCCGTCTTCACCATAAGCTTTCGTTCACTTTCTGATCACTCCCATATTTTTCTTTTGTCACCATGTCGCTATTTCACCTACTTTTTCTATTTTTCTTTGTTTTTTTGGAAAATAAAGTAAAATAGCTAACTTGACCCAAAAAATACCCATAAATCAAGATAATTAGAAAAAAGCATAATAAACCACTATATACATCTACTCGTAGTATTTTTGGATGGATTGCTCCATTCTTGCACTTTTTTAGCATGAAAATTGTGATTATTACATATATATACAACCCTAGAGGCTCATCTTCGGTGTTTGTCCTCTATTTCTTGTTATAACACATTAATTAAGGGCATATATACTCACATTTACCAAAAATCTTGCAATCAAACACCAAAAATCCGCAAACTCATGGAAAACAATGCCCTTTTTTGCACTTGGGTCCGCATTGAAAATGCCCCCCCCCCCCCCCCCCTTCCTAGTTGAAGTCCTCCTGAACGACGATGTATCGCCCGAGGGTATGCGCTCTGCATGGGAATCAAGAAGGTGCTAATTCTGGCCATGTAATGCGGTGCTATATGCATACTCAAGCAATGCCTGAAAAAATCAATGATGTGCAAGAGGAAGGTATAAGCATGATGCTTATTGGCATTCGATGTTGAAGATTCTTGTGAAAGTATAGCCGTAGTGAGAGCGGTGAAACAATAAGTTCTCCAGTATGTTTGCTCTTTCTTTGATATACAACGGAGCTAGTGAAACCATTTGGCTATTAGTCACGTTTGTAGTTGTGGTTGTTCGCTATTTAGGTATCCAAATCTGAAATGTGGGTATGGTTGGACTGGAACATGCTTTTGGTTGGCCGTTGAAGGGTGTACTTCAGAGAGTTTGTTAGGCTGTTGTTTGGAATCCAGATTATCCCATTACCTTGATCAAGTGTTGTGAATAATTATAAAGATTTTATTTTGTCTTGTATAATTGATTGTCAAGTTGGAGTTGCATGTAAAGGCTGTAGTAGGAGATCAGGTTACCTTGAGCAACCGGGTCAAGCATTGATGTCGCCTCCACTTGATTGTGTCCTAGTTTGATAGAAATTGTGGGATCTTGCATGTGCTATGTTTCAAAGTCTGTTACTTGAATGGCATTAATCTTTAGGGGAGGTCCATGTTGTAGTCACTGTCGAAGAAGCATTCTTTTTTCTATTCGCTCCTTGGCCTGTGCTTGTGCTTCTACAACAATCTGTTGTTTCTCTTACATGTCCGTTTCTTTTTCTTCTAGATTTTTAGAAACATCCTTGGGGTTACTGGTAGATTGAAAAAATTTAGTCGACGTCCACTAATCCAGTTGGATATTCCTTCACCATCCAATTTAGCAAGTTTGACGGCCCCAGTTGGTGATAAGTCTTTCTTCACAAAGGGTCCCATCCCTCACTTTTTAAGTTTCTTAGCATGCTATTTAAAGTGTAGATCAAGACATAATTGCCTGTTTTGAATTCCTTTGATCATGCATGCTTACCCAAAAACTCCTTTTGCCTTTGTTTTTGTGCATATATGGAAGCTACTGCTTTCAAGCGAAGCTCATTTAGATTTTCAAGGTCATCTATTCATGAAGATATTCATGGAATTTCCACTCTAGTTTTTTGGCGACTCTTAGTGTTGGGATTAGAATCCTATAGGCAATATAGCATTAAGACTGAACCCCATGTTGTATGTTGTTCGTTCCTATTGAGGTTTTATAAGAAATTCTATAGGCCCATAATGTCAAATGTGACTTCTGATCCCAATCCTTTCTTGACTCTTTGACTATTTTGGTTAAGACTGTACATAGAGTCTTATTCGTAGCTTCTGCTTTCCCATTAGCCTGTGGGTGGTACGGAGCAGACTTATTATGAGCCACCATGAACTCGTCAAGAATATTTTCAATCGTCTCATTTATAAAATGTGTGCCCCGATCATTGACAATTTCTATAGGTAGACCATATCTAACAAAGACATTTTCATATAGAAATTATGCAGTAGTCATGGCATCGGCTTTTTGTGTAGCTTTAGCTTTGACATATTTAGTGAGATAATCCGTGGCCAGAATGATATATTGGGCATGTGTCTTGTAAGCGGGGGGTGAAATTGGTCCCACAAAGTCTATTCCCCACTTAGCAAAAGCTCTAGCTCCCATCATTGGTCGTAAGGGCATCTCATCCCGTTTTATTGGCACTTTGGTGCGTTGACAAGAGTCACATTGTCTTGTATATTTGTTCACGTCCATATGTAATGTTGGTCACCATATTCCAAAGGTGAGGACAATTTTTGTTGTCTTTTTCCCTGAGAAATGGCCTCCAATTATTCCTTCATGTGCTTGTTACAGGACTGAAATTTACACGCTCTCTCTTGCACATAGCTTAAGCTAGTTATCTTTTTCTCTTTTATAAAGCTGATTTTCAATCAAAGTGAAGTCGCAAGATTCTATTTCTATCACTCTCTGCCGTGCTCTGGTGGTATTTTCAGGAAAGGTTCTCTAGGAAGTCAACAATGAATTGACTCCATTTGCGTAATTGTTATTTGAAACAGTGTTGCATGTTCTATAGGTGGGCTTGATCTACATTTGGCACAACTATTTACATAGTCATGAGCATCAACACACATAGTCCGCCAATACACTCCCAGTTGTTTCAAGCGTTGGAAAGTTTTTGTGGATAAGCAATGAAGTGTCAAATCCTGATTATGTGCTTCTAGAAAATAGGCTTTGTATTCCTCTGAGTTTATGCACACTTGTAGGATACATTCGGAACCTAGATTATATAAACGTCCGCCAATCAATTGAAAGTTCTTAGCTTGTTGAATTGTTCGTCCTTTACGATTTTGGTCAGTTTTGTCAAATTCTCCACCGTGTGATAGTAGGCTTAAGATCTCTTGGGACCACTTTGGCACCATTTCTATATTGAAGAGATATGCATCTGGGAGATCATCATCCACTCCCTTTAGAGTCTCTCCATTTGGCAATCAAGAAATCTGATCTACTCAAAGATGCGTTTTTCCCATTTTAATCACTACAATAAAGTCAAATTTAAGGAATATGATGAACCATCTTATGATTTGGCCTGTATTGCATGGTTTGATGACAAGGTATCAGAGGGTTGGTTGGTCCGTGAAAAACAAAAACCTGTTTGCGAGGAGATAATGCCAAAATTTCTTCATAGCATAAATCATTCCAAGCCCCTCTCTTTCGGCGGTGGTGTTCTTTTCAGCACTTTTGAGTTGTCAATTGGAATAGAAGACTGAGAAATCCATAGTTCTGTCTCCTAGTTGAGCCAAAATACATCCTGTAGCAAATGCAAACGCATCAATATGAACGTGAAAGATCTTTTTCCAATCAGGTGCTTTTAGCATTGGAGCAGATATGAGGGCATCTTTTAATTTTGTAAATGATTCCTCACACTCAACCATCCATTAAAAGATCACTAAAAGTCTATAGAGAGGTTGGGCAGCAATGGCATACATGTATATGAACCTCTTGTAATAGCCACAGTGTCCCATAAAACATTGTACTTTCTTTTCATTGATTGGTTTATGCATTTCAATAATCACTTTTATCTTATTCAAATCCGGGATATGCCATTTTCTAAAACAATATGTCCCAAGATTCATCCTTGTTTGACCATAAAAATGCACTTTTCTTGATTAAGACAAATTCTATACATCCTCCATTTCTTAAATACTTTTTTGAGGTGTTCTATATGTTTCTTTCTTAGGAGAGAGTGTACACATAGGTCATCCATACAAATTTCCAAGAAGATCCTCAAGTATTCTTTGAAAGCATGCGCCATCAATCTTTGAAATGTTGCAGGTGCATTCGTCAACCCAAAAGGCATGATTCGATATGCAAATATGCCCCATTCTATGTCAAATGCCGTTTTATATTGGCCCTCAAGTGCAATTTCAAGTTGGTTGTAGCCAGCAAATCCATCCACGAAGGAATATGCACGCTTGCCTGCGACTCGTTCAAGGACATGATCCATGATCGGTAAGGGATAATTATTCCTTATCGTGCTGCATTGACTTTTTTGATATTGACACACACTCAGAGTTTACCATTCTTTTTGGGTACCTTAACGATTAAAGATAACCAATCGCTATGTTCTATCTCATAGATGAACTCTGCTTCCTTTAGCTTATCAATTTCTTCCTTGATATGCTTAGCAAAGGTGTCATTGTATGTGTGTGTCCTTTGTCTGCTAGGCTTCGCATTAGGTTTTAAAGGGATAGTATGCTGACATATTGTAGGATTCACTCCCTTTAAGTCCTTATAAGACTATGCAAACACATCCTTATATTGTTGAAGAAGGATGACGAGCTCCTGTTCCTCTTCTTGACTCAAATCGGTTGCTATATAGAAGGGTTGTGGTTCCTCCCCAGGTCCTGCTATGTCTATCTTCCTTGCATCCTCCAGTCCTTCATATGACTCCTTCTCTCGTCGTTCTCGTCTTGGCTGTGTCAACACTATCTTTCGGTCTTGCGTAGTGAATTTCTTGTAATGGGAGGGTACACTCATATGGTTGTCGCTTTTGTCTTTTCCATCTTCTCCATTTTCCATTTCAATTGTCCATACTTCCCTCAGAGTTTTCTTGAGCTCTTGGTACTTCTTTTTACGCTCACTTTCGTCCATTTTGGTTCTTTTCTTTTTTTTGGTCCTGTTTTTGTTTTTTTTAATTAGTTTTTGAATTCAACTTCTGAGTTTGTTTTCTCACATCCCTAGCGTTGTCTTTTGTCCTAGAATCTTGATCTAAAGAGAATTGGCCTCATATTTTGTTTTTAATGCAGTATTCAGCTTTTACCAGAGATAAAAATTCCATTTTGTTCCTCATTTTCGGCATTGGGTTATCTCTTGCATTGTGTGCTGCCTTATTTTTCTTGTAGTGTGCTTGACATCTAGGTTTTTTATTTGGGAAATTGCAAAATCTTTTGTCTAGTATCATTTCCTCTTGCTCACTGGGGCTGTTAGAGCATTCATTATCCGCATCGTCGTCTTGTTCAAGATGCTTTGGAGAATCGTAGAGCAACTCTCCATTCACCTCTTCCTTTTGTATAGTAAAGGTTGTCCAGAGATTTGTTTATTCTCATCATCGTCTACTAAATCAACCATGTAGTATCAAACCACATTATAACTATCTTGGTCACAAAACTTAGTCGTCGATTCCTTCGTAACAGCACACACATCTATGTTGCTAGAATATGCATCCATTCTAAATGCTCTAAGGATCCTTCCAGAACAGGTTCCGAAATGTATTCTATATTCTCAATAACTCTTTCTAGAATATAATCTTCCAATCCTACTAAAGTAGCAGAATCAATTTCCTCTACGGGGGTTCAGTCCACATCTTTGTAGCTATGGTCTTTAAGGTTTATACTCATAGTGGTTTCCATGTGTCTGAGGTATATATGATTATATCCCCAATCTTGGTCCATCTTTAATTGTCGCATAAATGGTCATCCAAGTATTATTTCATAGTTATTCTTCTTGCCAAAATCCAATACTGCAAAGGTATGCTCGTACTTAATTCCACAAGAGGTAACAACTACCTTTTCTAGGAGCCCTATGGGTCTCTCCATATAACCATCAGTAAGTTGCAACTTAATCCTGGTGGTGGTTTCCCCCATTTCTTCCATGCATCCTTCGTCGCAATGGCTACACCAGCTCCATTGTCAAGAATTGCCATGGTGATGACACCTTTTAATTCAACTGGGAGAGTGGTATTTCCATCTTCCCCTTCATAGTGTTCTCCTACCTTGTTTAAGGGTATTGGCTGCATGTTTAGTTGAGGTTTCTTTGATTACTTCTTGCATTCGTAAATTTGGATCCTTTACCCCAAATTTTTCTAAAACATTTTCTATTGTGGTCCACATATGAGGTCTTATTCTGAGAAGCTTGATGAGAGTAATGGTACAAGTCACTAGAGTAGACAAGATGGTTATCAACCCATGGAAGTCCATCCCCTTGCTAGTAGAGAGTTTCTGAGATGGTACAACTTTCACATCCGACTTTGCTTCATACTCTCCCATATAAGAGGGCAAAGTCCTCAGAGATATAGGCTGGCTATCCCAAGATCTCACGGATCCCTTGTCTCCCCAATACGAGTGCATCTCTAGATCTGCTTGAGGTCCTATCTCAAATTCTTCAATAGGAGGAAGAAAGACATCTCCTCCCATACTGGTTTTTTTAACCCTTTGGCCTAGTAAATTAGCCTCATTGGCTTCTCTTATCTACCTCCAAAGATCATTAAATCCTTTATCCCCTTTATGAAAAGAAAGAGGAGAGAAGAGAAAGACCTTCTCCCAAGCTACACACAGACACAGACAGAGAAGAAGATACACACGGTAGAGGGCTGAACTTTCTTCTTTTTTTTGCTTCACAAAATGATTGTGTATTTACATAATGAAAAATTGACTACATAAGTAGTACAACCAAAAGAGTGATGCGGTCCATAATGTGAACTTGCTAAGCAGCTATGCTGGCTAGATAGATAGGCCAGTTGTAGAATCTCTGCCGAGGATACGCTATGTCGGTCACCAACCGTGTCGGTGATGTAAATGTGGCCAACAGTCACCAAGGCCAACCAAGAGTGCCAACTCATGGAGAGCTCGACATCTCAACACTTTAGACATTTCCAGTATCATAGGTTGAAAACCTTTAGACTTTTGATATGTTGTGTTCATCACTATCCTAGGTTTTACAATTGATTTTTTTGATTCTAATTCAGTTTTTGGAGTAGCAGTTGTCCTTTCAAATTCATGTGTTGGAGGGGTTCTCGATATTGATATTGAAAGTTCTACCCACTCCTCTTATTTTCTTGCAGTTGGCTCTAGTAGGGTTTGGGATGTTTGGATCATCTTTTGACACATTTCCAATCTTTGTTTTTCTAGCTTTACATAGGGATATGTCATCCATCTTTGTTCTTGTGTTTTGTTGATTTTAAGCCTTGATTCATAGGCCTTCAAGAGTGCATCTAGATGTTCGTTTACTTTCTCGACTACTAGCACATATCCTCCTAATCCTGCACTTTTCTATTTCCTTTTCTTCTCAGGCTCTATGTCTTCTAGAATTTTTGGTTTTTGAACAGTTGGTCTTTCAAGTTTTTCCAATCTGTCTTTGGTTTGTTTTAAGTCTTCTAGTAGGGTTTCTTTTTCTCTTTCTTTCCTAGATTTTACATGTGCTTTCCTAGACTTCCATGTGTTTCATTGGATTTTTTTTTCAATGTTAGGTGCTTTTAGCATTGCTTCTTTGATTATGGGTTCTCCTTTCTCTTTTTGAGCTTGCGCTCGTCTGATAATCTGTATAGGTATTACCGTTTTGTTTTCTGAACTGCTGCGTGAAGGGATTGCTTCCAAGATGTTCAAAGTTGTTTTAACGGCTTTGTTTGGATTCTTTGAACCATTGGCAATCAAATAATTGATGTTGCAGTCTAGACAATACACATTGACTTGGACAATCTTTGTATGAGGACAATATTTCATGAGGTGGTCGCCCCTACACTTATAGCATGGTCCCAATGGTTGTCGTGGTGCTCCTTGAACTCCCCTCTATTGGTAATCAGGTCTCACTCCACCGAAGCCTCCATTGTCTATGAACAACAATGTTCTCTCATCCAAACTATATCTACCTTCTCTTGCAGCATGTGCCATTGTTGGTGGTTCAACATTGCCCATGGTTCTGGCACTCTCAGCTTGTCTAGTGGGTAATATGCAAGACAAGCCATAGTTCCATTTGGCTCTTTGTAATATATTGTATACAGGTATAGGCACTAAGGCTTGTTACTCCACTTCTTCCACAATGGGCATATACCCCACACCTATCAGTCTTGCTCTTGGGAGTGGTGGTTGCTACCCCAAAACTAGCTGTGGTCTTTCAACTCCAACTGGTCTTGGCAAAATTCCTATCGTATTCTAGGCATTGGTGGTATTTGAGGAGGTTCCACTTGCACCTAGGTACATAACCCTCATTGTAGTAGCACTCTTCAGTCATTGATTTGTTCATTTCTGTTTGATGGTGCACCACTTCATTTGCTTTGCCTGCACCTTAGCAAATGGGCTAATCCTCTTCAACACCTCCTCTATGAGTCGCCACCGGTTTGCTTTGTTGTGCTAATTTCATGGACTTAGGTCCACTTTGTTGAGATGATGAATCATCATTTCCGTCTCTTTGATCTTCATCCTTGTAGATCGCACAATTATCTGCCAGGAATAAAGACTCTTTGGTTAACTTATTCAGAGTGGGGCTTTTCTTCATATGAAAATCCTTTTGAAGGTCTACATTTCTCTGTGCCTAGATAAATATCAACATGAGTCTGGATTGAGTAGGTAATTCTTCCATTGGGTAGAATTTTACATATTGTTTCGGTCGTAGGGATGCTTCCTAAGAGATTCTCCCTCTTTCTGCTTCAACTTATGGATTTGAGAGACAGTATTGTGGGCTATCCCTCTTTGAGATAATTTCTCCACAAATTCATCATAGATGGTCTTGAAATCCCGTCTTTCAACAGAAACAAACCAAGTGGCGGCGTCTTCCTCCAAGGTGAGTCTAAATCCAGCAAACTGTGTATCGAAGTCCCTGACCTCTTCTACTCGGATCACTCTCAAGAACATTTCCATGTGGTCTCTAGGGTCTCTTTCCCCTCAATATTTCTTGTTAACCCATTTCTGGACTTGAGAAGTTCTAACACGTTATGGTCTAACAGCCTAATTGTGGAATCTCCTTGTCCCTCTCCCCTTAGAGGTTCTTGTTCATGTCTCGGTCTGCCACCAAAGGCTTCTTCCATCCCGTATCCACTATAAGACCTTTCAACAGGTGGTTCCACTCCAAATCTTCTTTCCGTATTGATTCTCTCCATATAGGGGAATCCTGTTGTGGTTGGCATCGTTGTTGGTCCCTTTCTCTCTCTGGGATAAGAGTAAGAATAAGTGGGCATTAGTGAGACTATAGAAGTCACATATGATCCAGTTGTAATAGGGACTTATCCTCTATAGAACTCGTATTCCCTCGTTACTGTGGGTCGCAACCAAGATTGCAACGTTTTAGGATTTGGGTTAAGATATGAAGGCAAAATTGGCATTTCAACCAGTCTAGCTTGTCTAGTTGGAAATCTAGTCGTATCCTTTACTTCCTCAAAGATATTTGTAGACTTGCTAGGGGTAGGGCTTATTCCTTGAGTTGCAACTAGACTGTTGGAATTACTCGTGACTATCAATCTCACTACCTCCGCTTTCTCTATCGGCACATACTCCCATACGTATTTGTTAACATTATTATCAGACTCCCGTCGCCTGATTTATACGAGAGCAATTATAAGGTCTTTTCCATGCTTAACTCAAAGGCGTAAGGTGCTAGACATTGGAAATATGTTTTGTCTCTTCCATTCATGTACTCGAAGATTCCTACCATTCCTTGGTTAGTCACTACTTTAGTCACGACTTTAGTCACCTTCTTGGTTAGTCACTATTCCTTGGTTAGTCACTACTTTAGTCACCTTCTTGTCAAACACGGGGGTGGCATTAGGAAGATCTCTCCGAGGAAGGTATTTCTGTGATTTCAAAAACCATCTTCCTTTTTGCTACGTTGTCCTCGTATTTGTTATAGTCTTCCAGGTCCTTAACAATGAGGTAATGTATTCCCTCATCACAAAATCTATCCCCATTGTCATAAACTAGAAGGGCGTCCACTCCTTCAACTGATTTTTCCTCAATACATATGCTTTTATGTCCCCTTTCATCAACAGCAGATACCAGAGCCCCTGGGCATTTAGTCCTTCTAAGTAAAGAGTTCAAAACCTCATTGTCCGAGTGGGGTTCTTAGAGGTACTACCTCCTCCCACTTGGCTCGATCGCCATGAGGTAAATAGATTGCTCTGAAGAGTTGGCGGTCCCGCTACCATCTTATATAATTGGTGCTAGTGGATCTATTCTTTCTTGGGTCACACTCTCCTCAGTAGACAGTAAGCTCACCTGATCTCCTTGTGATCTCTGGTCTCTTTGGAGATTTCTTCTTGATCTTAAACACATCAATTCCTTAACACACATCTATCAATCCAAACCTTTTACCTCAAAAGCTTGCTCTATCATTCCTTATTCAGGCTATTCTTTCAGCTCTCCAATTGGTTGACTGATTGTACTTCCAATTGGTCTTGACTTGTTGGACCTTGTTGATGGCTATCTATACAAAACTTTAGACTTTGTCAAACAGTGATTCTAACTTTAGTAATATTTAGTGTTGATTAGTAAGACCATGCGGGTACTTTCCATCCCAATTTTTTTTTGTGGAGGGTTGGCTCCCTATATATGTTCTTCACACTGATTTGACTTGTAAAATGGGTTGTTAGAGTTAGTCAGTGGAACAATCTGGCAGGTTCAATCCAACCAAATGGGCTCTCACTCTGGCCCTTAGACATTATACGCTGTGAGGAGTTTTGGAAGTAGTGATTGCACTTATGTACATACACATGCATGGTGCATCAAATAAAGGATTGTCCATTTTCCAGAGTCAGGTGGTTACGTGGGGCCCACATGTGTACAGGTAGGACAGCGTGTACATAGTACATCAATTTTCATCATCACCAATATCAGTGTGTTTTTTTGTAATAATGAGGAATTGGTAGACAATAAAACTTCTCGAGGAAGCTATTAGTGGGCCAACACCATGAGGTAAGCAGGTGCGTCAAGTGACATCCATTGGTGTAAGAAGGTTGAATGGGATCAAGACTTGCATGTGGATAAGTACGGACACAACGTGAATGTTTTCTTCTGATCATCTATGCAAAAAGATCATCATGGGAATTTTATTTGGGGGCCACTTCACGTGATTGTGGGATGCATTATTGAAAAAAGTTGAGTGCCGTGTACAGATGGATGTAGAAGGGTGACAAAAATGCACTACGTGGCCATTTTTTGGCATGTTCGGGGTTCGTCTGAGTTCAATCAAAATGCCAAAGGTGCCCAAGGGATAAAGTGAAGTGTGGACACTTAAAAACTTGAGAAAAAGACCAGAAAAACATGGAAAGAGGAGGAGGAACAACCGCCACTCAATTTTTGTTGTTTTAGAGCTTGTTGTGGCCATAAACTACTCATCCAAGGTCGCATTTGAGCACTTTGATATTGTGGACTGGGTTTTGGCCGTTCCAGACGCAATGGTATTATCCATTTTGCCAAATTCCAACTTTTTCTTACTATTTTGGATGTGTAAGTTTCTCTTGTGAGTGAAGCCTCGGTTCAAATCTGTGATTGTATTTAGCATATTTCATCCATATTGTGTGAGCTATTATTTGCCCAAGCTCAATTGTATCTAATCATCAAAAATCTTTCTCTTTTGAGCGGAGTTTTTTGGGTGTGTGTGTGTGTGTGTGTGTGTGTGTGTGTGTGTGTGTGTGTGTGTGTGTGTGTGTGTGTGTGTGTGTGTGTGTGTGTGTCTGTGTTGAGTGGGCAAATGAATAGTCTCTCTCCTCTCACTCCATCAATGTGTTCCCTGTCTCGGCCAGGTGGGTTTTGTAAGCCGAGTGGTGTCCCATAGTGTGTGTGTGTGTGTGTGTGTGTGCGTGTGCGTGTGCGTGTGCGTGTGCGTGTGCGTGTGTGCGTGTGTGCGTGTGCGTGTGCGTGTGCGTGTGCGTGTGCGTGTGCGTGTGCGTGTGCGTGTGCGTGTGTGTGTGTGTGTGTGTGTCATCCCAAGAGTGTGTGTCAGGTGATTATAGAGGCGTTGTGTGTTTCCATCCTGCTCACATTCTTTTGGTGCCCCCACGGAGGATATTCTTCGAGTACCTTCAGCTTCGAAGATTACAAGTTACAGGTTACAGATACAGGTACAGGATGTTCACACAGTAAAACAGGTAGCTGGAGTAGAGTGATATATTGGCAAGTGGAAGTCACTTGCATTTGCCGTGGTATGCATCATTTGGCACGTGTTTGAGTGCATTGTTTGGTATTGTACTTCACTTGTGGATATTGCCATTGTACACCTTTGTGGAGCCATACTTGGTTTTATTTGGCAGTCCCAGCCATTTTTGAGACTTGGTCTGGAAGATAGTCATTTCTGAGACTTGACTATACGATATTTGCATAAACCTTGGTGAGAGGGTCGTGGTGAGGTTTTATTGAGCTGGGGGATCCTCACGTGTGAGATCCTTTCGGTGATACAGGTGGTTGGATCACCATTTTCATGACCTCTTCATAGGCTATGTACTAGTGATTCCTACTTGATGCTCGAGTTCCATTGTGTGGCAGGTTATGCATACATATATAGTCTATATTTTTGGTTCTTACTGCTCTACTTCTGGGGAAACTCTGCCAAAAAATTTCCAAGTTATGATGGCTAGTTTTTTGGTCTTTTGAGCCATTTATGTTGTTATGTTGTTGAAGTTCTAGAAAAATCTGAGGATAAGTCAAGTGTGCCTTCTTGGGAGTTGCATGGTTGGCTTTAATGGACGATCAAAATGGACCTCAATTCACTCCTTTTCATTTAACACAAAGAATCCATATAAATGTTCATGTGTCCAGGAAGATTTTTTTCCAACACCACATAGTCTTTATGTTTGGGCCAAGAAGATTAAGAGAAATACTGGAATCCCCTTTGCATGTTGTAATTCCGATGATTAACTACGAAAACTCATTTGATGTGCATGTGTTTGTCCTTATCTAAAGATGAGCTCCATTGAAGTTTCTGTAGATTGAGTCTGTAAAAAGTTTTGGGTTCTTGCACCTGTGTTAGAAAGGGTTCTCAAAGCATCAAAACTTGGGTAGGCATGGGTTTCTCTTATCCGGAATTTCATGGAAGAAGTGATGAAGATGTGGAAGACTTTTTGGAGCAAGTAGAGGGGGCATGCATAAGCAATGATATTTGTGATGAGGAGAAGACTTTTAGGTTATTTGCATTCCTTTTGAAAGATGAGGCCCGTGTTTGGTTCATGGATTTGGAAGCTAAAGAAGCAGTGGTTTCTCTTATGGTTTGAGTCTTGACAAGTTTATAGAAGCTTTTTTAGAGCATTTCCAGGTTTTTGAAGATACAAACGCAGTATGGAATGAGCTCAATTCCCTTAATCAAGGTTCTTGTCAAGCTGTTGATGTCTATATACAAGTTTTTATAAATTTATGGACTCGTTGGTGTGTTGATCTTAAGGATGAGACCCACCCCTTGTTCATTGAAGAAAAGTTCTTTTGTTGATGGTTTGTCACCTTGGTTGCGGTTCGAGGTTGAGTTGAAGAGGCCCAAGTCTTTTGAAGATGCGGTATGCATTGCAAAGCACAAGGAATGGAAGATTAAGCGTCTTGATGAGCTTGGTATTAGTACAGGTACGCATGTGCAAGATGGATTTGACATGCAAGATGAGGTTAAGCCTAAGCAGGTGAAAAGTAGCCTATCCTATGATGTTTCTCGTTTCTTCCCAAGGTCTATTGTGAGGCGTAAAGTGGTCTTGCAGGTTGACAAGTTTATGGAAGATCCTAAAGAGGTGATTAATGCTTTGGATATAGGATTGAAAAGTCTTAAAGATGATGCATTGGCTACTTGTGTACCTTGTGATTCCATGTGTGAGTGTGAGATTAAGGTTATTGACGATGAGCACATATCTTTGGATACTAGTTCCTTGGAAATTAGGGAAGAGGGCAAGGTTGAGAGCCATTTTGTGGATTTTTTGGATGTGGATCCTGTTTTGAAGCCATATTTTGATGCATGTGAAGTGATTGAACCGATTTGTGAGCATGATTGTGGTTTAGAGCAGGGATGTGTACCCTTGGAGACTGATGAATCCATGCTAGAAGCTATGGATATTGGGGATAGCCATGATTATGATGTGGATGAAATTATGTGTGATGATGAGTATGCTTATAATGATGAGAAGGGGTTTGGCATATATGAGTCCATTGACAAGGAACTCAAAGATATGGATGCCTATGCTAGGGATATGTGTGCCTTGGGCATACTTTTTTGCTTTGGATGTGAACAACTTTACCTTCACACAATTCTTTTAGCTACTTGGGTGCATGATTTGCAGTTTGTTGCTATTGCTAGTGAAGCCAAGATGCCAGGTGATGAGTCACTTGAGTTTTCTCAATCAGTTGGATTGAATGTGGTATGCAATATTTATGATTTTGGAGCTCCGGATAGGGTGGATGTGTTAGCTGGATATGCTTATGTTGCATTTTGGTTGATTGGTGACAAATATATGTGTGGTTCTATGATGCTTCTTATGATTCAGGTGATATGCCTTTGGCCTTTTGATCCAGGTGGAATGAGCATCTACTAGTGTTGCTGCTGAGCATAAATACTCTAGTAGGCTAGGGGATGCGCAAATTATGTGAGGAGTTTTTTGGAAGCAGTGATTGCGCATATGTACATACACATGCATGGTGCATCAAATAAAGGATTGCCCATTTCCAGAGCCAGGTGGTTACGTGGGGCCCACATGTGTACAGGTACGGGATAGCGTGTACATAGTACATCAATTTTTATCATCACCAATATCAGTGTGTTTTTGTGTAATAATGAGGAGTTGGTAGAGTGTAAAACTTCTCAAGGAAGCTATCAACAAACCGACGCCATGAGGTAAGCAGGTGCGTCAAGTAACATCCAGTGGCGTCAGGAGGTCGAATGGGATCAAGACTTGCACGTGAATAAGTACAGACACAACGTGAATGTTTTCTTGTGATTAATTATGCAAAAAAGGTCATCATGACTACTGTATTTGGGGGCCACTTCACGTGATTGCGGGATTCATAATTAGAAAGAGTTGAGTGCCAGGTGTGCGGATGGATGTAGAAGGGTGACAAAAATGCACTACGTGGCCATTTTTTGGCATGTTCGGGGTACGTTTGAGGTCAATCAAAAGGCAATAGGAGCCCAAGGGATAAAGTGAAGTGTGGACACTAAAAAACCTGAACAAAAGACCAGCAAAACATGGAGAGAGGAGGAAGAACAGTCGCAACTCAATTTTTGCTGTTTTTGGAGCTTGTTGTGGCCATAAACTGCTCATCCAAGGTCGGATTTGAGCACTTTGATATTGTAGACTGAGGTTTTTGGCCGTTTCGGATGCAATGGTGCTGTCCATATTTCCAAATTCCTCACTTTTTCTTTTTTTTTTGGTTGTGTAAGTTTCTCCTGTGAGAGTGAAGCCTCTGTTCAAATTTGTGATTGTATCTGGCATATTTCATCCATATTGTGTGAGCTATTTTTCCGTTTGGTGTTGGCCCAAGATCAATTGTATCTAACCATCAAAAATCTTCCTCTTTTGAGCAGAGTTTTTTGGGTGTGTGTGTGTGTGTGTCTGTGTTGAGTGGGCAAATAAATAGTCTCTCTCCTCTCACTCCATCGGCGTGTTCCTTGTCTCGGTCAGGTGGGTTTTGTAAGCCGAGTGGTGCCCCATAGTGTGTGTGTGTGTGTGTGTATGTGTGTGTGTGTGTGTGTGTATCATCCCAAGAGTGTGTGTCAGGTGATTATAGAGGCTTTGTTTGTGTTTCCATCCCTCTCACAACGCGTATGATGTCTACTATGCCAGATTCAGCTCAGGTTCTAATCTTAGGTTCTCTTTGCTATATTAAGCATGAATCCAACCTCCTTCTGTGGTCTTAACACCTGGAGTCTGGTTAAATCCTCCTACAGTGGGCAGGAGATTTCTCAACTCCTCAAGAGGTTTTCTTAACCCCTAAATGACTCAACTTAGATGAAACTGGGTTCTTAAGCTTTGCTGGGGGTGCTAGACCTCTTGGTCAACTTTTAAGTCAGTTTTGGTCTCTAAATATGCCGTTGAGACATCATGTGTATGATGTCTATCTGGCCAAAATGAGATCTCCATATATTCTCTACCATGCAAGCAAACCTCAAAATCTTTCCAAACTCTGTTTCAATACTTTTTGTGCTAGATATAGGCAATGCAAACCGTTTTTTTGGCACTTTTTAGCTCCAATAGTGCTTCCCTCTTGATGAAATTGGTTCTATGTGCTCATTATCGATCATATAGATCACGAGGGTACCCTCGCATACACAATTTGACTCAATCCTAACCAAAGAGACATTATATGTGTATGGTGTCTATTTGGCCAAAATGAAGTTCTGTTTCTATCAAAGCTGCCCTTTGATATGTGCAACATGCATATGTGCAGCATGCATATGCGCTCACAATCAATATTGGATATCAGAGTTGTACCATTTCACTTCTTTTTACCCAGAAACTTCCCAAAAAGAGTAATATGCACTCATTTCTCTACTTAATTTCCCAAATGAGATGAAACTTGGTGAATGTGCCACACACAATATGTAGAATGTGAGTATGAAGTCAAAGGTTCACTTTGACTACCAGATCACCCCATGAGACATCATACGAGGATAATGTCTACTAATGAGTTTTTGTCGAGATTTACTCACAAGTTTCCACAAGTTCTTGGCAATGTTTTTCCACACTTTTACCAATTTTTATACAAACAAAAACGCTTAGAATCACCAGTTTCCTAGTTTTTTGTTTTTGATTTTTTGACTCTTGTCTTTTCGGTATCAAGTGTAGGTCCAAGCCTTGGTCTCAACTTGTATTTAGGGTAAAACACCCCTCTACAACACTCTGGTGTAGTCTGTTTGCAAAATTTTTCCTCTTGGTCATGCTCTGAGACATCATATGTGTATGATGTCTATTGTTCAAAATCTGTAGTTTTCACACATGAACATTGCCTTCCAAGTCTTTCTATCCTCGTCCAACTAATCCAATGGTGTCGTGCAACTCCGTTGTGGGACGCATGTCTAACCTCACCATCCTATGTTATTGCAGTATTAGCGAGAACCACGATTAATTTGTCAAACCATGGGACGAAGCTGGCTCGACTAGTGCATAGAGGCTACAAGAGGTTGTCAATATCTTGGAAAACAACTAACAACTCGCATCTAACTCAGGCTACACTCAAGTGCCTGAAATCACCAAAAGCCAATCGCTCATCGGCAAGCAAATCACATCCGTTACAGCATCAAATGACATCCAAATGTAACGAAACTTCTAGGACAAGTTTATAAGACCTAAGCACACATGCCTATGGCCTCAAACCCCACTTTAGGTCAAGTTCCAAAATCATGATTATTAACAGCAGCAGTGGATTTTTGACCTAGTCGTTTTTGACCCAGAATGCATCTAAATGCTTAGCAATGATGCCCCAATACCCTGCCTATGCTTAGTTTTCGTTTTAAAAGTGTAAATTCCTAGTTATGATAAAATTAGGCCGCGGGTCAACAACGCCAAAAGCTACGAAGTACTGTGAATGGCTTACGTCAATGCGTAGAGCTATTACCTGTGGTTGCAATGCAACAAATACATTCGCAATGTGGCAACCAGAGAGGGATAGGAAGCACGAGAAGGAGAGAACTGAGCGCCATTAGCTCACGATGTGTATTTCTTATCCAAAAACTTATAAAAAACTTACAAAAATTGGCTTTTATACCTTAGCCAAGGTTTTTGGGTGGTCAAAAGTAATAATATGGAGTTCTACCAAAGCTGGAAATTGAATGGCTAATACAATCTGGAAGCTTGTAGCCCCGGCTCATTAATTACAAAGTTTACCAAGAAAATAGGAGTTACAATATTCCCGATTTATCAAAATAATACTTGTTTTTACAAGGAGAACTCCAAAAAATGGTGTCCGCGTTAGCTTGCTGCTAACATTCCCCCCCTCCTTGCATGTGTCGTCCCTTGACACAGCTTTATGGGCTGAAGTAATCTTCAGGTTGACGGTGGGCGAGGTGGTCCTTCAGTGCTTCCAGTGCCTTTTCGTATCTGATTTTGCATTCTTTGTCTAGCACTTGCAAAAACTGCATGGTGACTTTGTTTTTCATTTCCACTACGGAGTATCCGACAAATCTTGCGGTGAGGTTGCTTATCACCGGCGCAAATATCTTTATTCGCCAGGTGAAGAAGCCAGTGTAAAATGCCTCCTCAAAAGCTAGCATATTGTGCAAGGGCAAAAACATGCATCGGGCATAAAAGCCATAAAGAACTTCCTCTGAGGACTGCCCACTTAGATCATAGCAGAGGCCTTTGTTTCCTTCCAAAAATGAGAGCCATGGGGCTCTCGTCTGCTCAGGATCATTGAAGACTTGTATGCATGTGAGTAGCATCCGGCAGATTTTATATAGCATGGCACAGGAGAGATCTGGCAGACTTTTAAAGAATGTCATGGCGCCCATTAGGGTTTTCACCATGTATTCTTCTGTTGCTTGGCCTCTCTCTGGAGCTGGCAGCCTGGGAAAGTTTACCCATGTTGGCCTCTTCTTCTGCAGTGCTTCGTGTGCTTGCCATGTCCTTACTCGAGGTACAAGACAAAATGTTGAATCTTTCTATATGGCTGCAGGTGCTCTCGTGAACAGAATCAAGTATCTTGGATTCTTGTTCAGCCAGCTTAGCCTCCACTTCGGGTGGTCTTGATCTGCGCCATCTTCTTGCATATCCTTGTATGATCTTTCCTTTACCTGTAAGAGTTCAACCTTGATGAGAGGGTATGGCAAGGATTGTTGGTACCATTGAGCATTGATTTGATTGGGAGTGAGCTGTGTGACGTTGACAGAGTGTAAAACTCTCAACTCCCAATCCATAGCTGCCTTCCACTGCTCATCTACCTCCAAGGCGATCTTCTCCTTCAGTGAATCTTCTTCAGTCTTTGACAAATGGACCATCGGCACTGTGTCTTCCTCTGTGAATTGGACTTGAAAATCTTCTCCTTACTCGGCTCTGCTGTAGACTACGTCTCAAAGTCAGCAAATGAGACCGAGGGGATTTCCACTATGTATGTTTGGCTTTCCCTCTTTGAGGAACTGATTCATTCTTTTCAATTCTGTAATTTCCTTAAGGAGCTCCTCCTCTCTTTGGACCCGCATGACTCCCAGGTCTCTGCGTTGTGATTGCTCCAGCTTCAACTCCAGCTCTAAATCTCTGTTTTTCTTTTCAAGTGCTTTATACACCTCATCTGTTCCCTTGATTGAGGCTACGGCTGGATTTTCTCTTAATTTCCGTAAGAAAGTGGCCTGATCATTAATTCTTTGTTCAGAATACTGCAGAGATACGTTTGCAGAGATCCGGTTCCACGGCTTGCAGGCCTTTCTGCCTTCTCAGTTAGGGTTTCTTGGCCTAGTGGTAATGATGGTGGAGTGGGCATGGGCTGGTCCTGTTGTTTCGACGGCGGTGAGGTGGGTCGAGGAAATGCATGGCTTTGCTCTTGAGTTGCTGCTTCCTCAGCTTTCTTGGCCGCTTCTTCTGCCTCTTTCAGCTTCAAGGCTTCTGCCTCTTGGTACATTCTTTCTAAATAATCCTTGGGATCCTCGGCCTCTTTCCTTGAATGATGTTTCGTTTGAAGTCCCTTCAAGCCGGTGGGTACCCACTTTTCTGGGTCTTTTCCCTGCGCTTGCCTACTGCGCTGATACGCCTGTTTTTCTCTTTCAAATCTCGCTGGCTTTTGAGCTGGCTCCTCTTGGTAGGCAACCATAGCTTTTTGCTTTATTTCTTCCCTCATAGCTCTTTTTTCTTCGTTGTCAGAGCTTTCACTGCTATGCTGCTCGGATGAACTGTCATTGAATTCATCACCTGATTTAAATGATCGCTTACCAGATCTTGTAGATCTTGGAGAGGGTGGAGCTGCCAAGATCCATGTGTTCTGATCCGGGGCAGGCGGTAGGTTGTCGGCCATGCCGATGTCATGATAGGCTATTCTGGTCAATACTTCCAGTGCGCCCAAGTATGTTATCTTTCGCTCCTTCTTGGTGGCCTTCAATGTTGTTAATACATATTGCGCGTGGTCCACAGGTTGTCTGGTGCTTGACTTCAGAACTTGTGTAAAAGTGGTGGCCACGGCATGATTTGGTGTCGTGTACCTTGGTGTCCTTTTCGCCAGGAAATGGAAATGTTGATGGTATAGATGGGCTGGATCTTCCACTTTCTTGTGGATGAGATCGGCAAATGTAGCCGCAACTGTTTCCTTTGTAAACGTGCCCGTTGTTTTCCTATCTCTTGCCCGCATGGTCATCCCTTTAGTGGGCAATCTGAGTGCCTCTGCCACTATTTCCTTTGTAATTACAACCTCTACCTTATTTCCTTCATTGTCTGAGAGTTGGGCAGTTTCGTCTTCCTTGATGGTGGACAGAAGCTCGTAAGCTTTCTGAAAGTCTACTCCGCAGGGCACTTGCTGCCTTTACTGACTTGGCGTCCAGTTGATACGGGGGCAGTTCTTGCAGTTTCTCCTTTTGTTTAACTTCT
The DNA here is from genome assembly GCF_014529385.1 of Adiantum capillus-veneris. Taxonomy (NCBI): domain Eukaryota; kingdom Viridiplantae; phylum Streptophyta; class Polypodiopsida; order Polypodiales; family Pteridaceae; genus Adiantum; species Adiantum capillus-veneris. Next base: position 101,240,336 of record NC_140950.1, on the reverse strand, counting down.
TCTTGGCCTTCTCCGTGGCTTGCATTGCTCCCCTCATGTCTTGTGTGAGAGGCAGTGAAAAAGGTCATATGTGGGATTCGAAAATGACGTGCGAAAGAAGCCAAAATGCTCTCTCTGCAAAGGCTCCAAGTGGAAATGAGGTGGTTTTAGCCTACCCTGGCTATCTATACCTGGACTTCTCGAACCAATTTTCCTCAGATTCTCCCGTTAGTCCTATTAGGCCGTGAAATCTATGTTAGGCTCAAAAATTTCCAAAATCGGATTCTTGTAGCTCATTCTGCCAGAATTTTGCAAAAGTAGGCTTGGCTGCCTAATTTGGCCTTCCCACTTTCATCTTCTGATTTTGTTGAAACTTTTTGTGCTTATCCGCCTTGTCTTTCTGATCACCATTGTGTCTTCCATTTCCATTTGAGCTTCCCTGCTAATTATTATTAATTTTTGACCTTTTTATTTGCAAAAATCAAAGAAAATAGAAAAATGCTCTTAAAAAGCCAAGTGAAAATCCAATAATTGAGAAAATCCCTTGAAAAACACAGCTTTATTGTTTTTTGTTGGATTTCTCCATTTTAGGCCTCCTTTGCAACAAAAATGATGAAAAGTACCCAAAAATGACTATTTTTTATGATTTTTTGATAGTATATACACTATTTACACTCATCGAGAAGATATTATCACTGAATTTTCCCTTGTTGACGAATTATAAGAGTAGTATTAGGTAGTTCTGTAAAAAATCACACTTTAACATGAAACTTTTTCCTCCCTCTTCAGACATTGCCCTTAATTACTTAGTATTTAGTAGTACCCTTCCACCCCTCCTAGATGGCGTTCTCCGGGACGACTGCATGCATGGATCGAACAATTGTGTCTATGCATAGCCGTGATTGGCTCTACCATGATATGAAGATCAATGCAATTCAACTCAATATGTTGTGCAAGAGTTGGGTCTTGAGTAACTAACTCAAGGATTTTCGATGTCGAGGTTTGCTATTGATTTCTTCCAAAGAGAAAATCTTGTAACCTTTGTGCTCTCTATTTGATAGTACCATTAGGGTGTTTAAGCACGCTGATTGCATGAGCTACTGGTAGCACTTTAGACGGTTGTCAAGCTTTTTCTTGCCATTCGTAGCTCGGTCTGCTTGGTGCATGGTTTTTGAGAGTCTGTTGAGACTTAATTGGCCACTGTTTGATTGGTTTTGTGTTGTGTGGAGAAGATAAGTGCTTCTTTTTCTTCCAAACTTTTTCATGTTAGGTTCCTTGTTCATAGATGCTCGATTCTATGCTCGAATCCTTGGAACCGTCTTCTGTTTCTTTGGTGAAATTTTAGGCACCCAGATCTGATTTGCTTTATCCACAAGTTGTGCCTTTGGTACCCAAATTTGCATGACTCCTTGCATGCTACTTGTAGCATTTGTTTGTCGAGGGGATGGAGAAGATTTACTTCGTGGATTGGTACTCTGATTGCATCTTTTCCATTCCTCCTTGCTTGGTGCCATAGGAACAATGAGTTGCCCTCCCTTAAGTGATAGATTTAGTTGATTCGTATCCCAATCTGGTACTGCTTTGTATGTACGCATTTAAGGAATGCCAAGAATCATCGTCTCATTCATGTGTTCATGTGGAAAGCATACAAACTATTCATCTGGCAAGCATACAAACTGATGCGGACATGAGCATCCATGTACTACCACGTTCAAGTTGACTACTCCCAATGTTGGAGTTGGGTTCTTGTTGCATCCTTTGATTGTCGTTATTCCTGTGGTCAATGCTTGACTTGTTGCCTTCTTGTATGTGGAATAACTGACTCCATTCACTCTATCTCCTGTGTCTACCAAAGCATTGGTGCTATGATTGTTGAGTTGTACTTTAATGCGGAGATCCATTCCATCTAAGTAGTCGTCATCTGTTGAAACTGCGTCTTTAGGTAATTCCATTGTCGTTCATCTAGCTCTAAAGTGTTGATGGGAATCGGTATCTATTGATTCTTGAGAGCATCTTTACGCTTGAGTACCCGAATTCTAGCTTCCTCTTGGGCTTCATCAATAACCTGTTGTCGCTTCATCTTCCTTTGTTTGGCTGCATGCATTATCTCTAGCAATGCATTGTTTAGTGGAAAATTGTATTTCTTTAAACGACATCCACTAATCCAATTAGCCATTGGTTCATCATCTATGGTTGACAATTTTACTGCTCCACTTGGAGATACATCTTCAATGATAAATGGTCCATTTCCCTTTTTCTTAAACTTGGGAATGTGTTTCTTAAGTGAATAGATTAGAACTAAGTCCCCTTTCTTGAAAATTTTGGTGATTAAGTGGGAATCAAAAAAATGTTTTTGCTTCCTCTTTTGTGCATAGATATGAGCTACAGGAGTTAGCCTTTGCTCGTCTAGCTTTTCCAAATCTTCAAGTCTTTTTGACAATTAATGTCTAGTCCACTCAAGAGTTTGTGCTACCCTTAAGGTCGGCAATAGAAATTCTATTCGTAGTATGGCATCAAGAACATAAACAAGGTTAAAGGGTGTAGCATTTAAATCCGTTTTGAATGAAACTCAATAATCCCATAGAGCAGCAGGGAGATTCATTTCCCAGCCTCTCCTTCCTGAACTAACCACTTTGGTCAGTACCGAGCTAAGAATTTTATTCGTATGCTCAGCTTGTCCGTTTGCTTGTGGTGGGTGATAGGGAGCGGATTTGTTATGGATAACCATAAACTCATTAAGCAAATACTCTATTACCTGGTTGAGGAAATGAGTTCCCCAATCACTGACAATCTCTATTGGCAGTCCATACCTTGTGAATACATACTCTTATAAGAATGCAGCAGCGGTTCTAGCATCATTCTTTTGGGTTGCTTTAGCCTCGTCCCACTTGGTCAAATAGTCAATAGCTACAATGATTATTGAGCTTGGGTTCTATAAGCAGGTGGTTGTATCGGTCCAACAAAATCTATACCCCATTTTGCGAAGGCTCTAGCCCTTATCATTGGTCTTAAGGGCATGCTTTCTACTCATGTTGGCATTTTTGCTCGTTGACAAGCATCACACCTTCGAACATATTCTTTGGCATCTACAAAAAGTATTGGCCACCATATGCCTACCATCAAAATTTCTCTTGCAGTGCTCTCACTAGAAAAGTGACCTCCAACTAATCCAGGATGTGCTTGTTCTATAATCGAAATATATTCGTTTTCATTTGCACAAAGGCGCAAATGTTGATCTTTACCTCTCCGATATAATTGGTTCCCAATGAGAGCATAGTCTCTTGCTTCCATTTCAATTACTCTTTGATGGCGTTTACTCGTATCCTCAGGAAATGTTCGGTTCAATAAGTAAGTAACCAAATAGTTACTCCACTTAGGAACAGGTGACATTTGAAACAATGTCACATGAGGAATGGGTGGTTGTTTCTGACATTGAGGGCAATCTTTTGATCAAACATCTCTTCTCATAGTTGGCCAGAATACTCCAAGTCTTAAGATTTGTTGCATAGTTTGGTCTTCCGGAAAGTGAAGTCCTACTATGGTAACATGTGCTTGCCTTAGGTACTGATCCCTTTCTTCAGGTTTAATGCATAAAAGCCATATCCCGTCTTGATTTCTTTTATATAGCCTCCCACCTAGTAATTGATACATAGCCGATTGCTCGATTAAATCAACTGTGATAGGAAGTGGTGAATCCACTTGAGCTATTGTCATCAATGACACAATTTTTTAGACCATCTAGGTATCATTTCCATGGAGAATAAATGGGCATCTGGTAGATCATCATCTACCCCTTTAGGTGATTCCCCTGAAACAATCCTAGACAAATGATCTGCTCGTTGATGTGTAGTGCCTTTTTTTACAACCACAGTGAAAACAAATTCGAGAAGAATGATGAACCATCTCACTATTCTTCCTGTGTTGCATGGCTTGTTGACCAAATATAACAAAGCTTGGTGGTCCACAAAGAACACAAACTTGTTGGCCAATAGGTAATGCCTATACTTTTTAACGGCATAGATCATTCGTAGTCCTTCTCTTTCAATGGTGGTGTAATTCTTTTCTGCCATATTTAATTGTCGGCTAGCATAAGAAATAGGAAAGTTAATTTTCCCATCTCCTGCTAGTATACAACCAATAGCAAAGTTTGAAGCATCTATGTGGACGTGGAATACCTTATCCCAATCGGGTTCTTTCAATATTGGAGCTGAGATGAGAGCTTGCTTAAGCTTCAGGAAGGATTCTTCACATGCCTCAGTCCATTCAAAGTGCGTAATCAAGCTATACATGGGTTTTGCAATTATAGCATACATGTAGATGAATCGTCGGTAATATCCACAATGTCCCATGAAGGCTTGTTCCTTTAGCTATTGTTGGTCTAGGAAAATCAGCAATGACATGAATCTTTTCAATATCGGTAGCTATACCATTTTTAGACACTATGTGTCCAAGGATTTTCCCTTGTCTTCCCATGAATGTGCACTTTTCAGGGTTTAAGCAGATCTTGTAAAGTCTACATTTATCGAATACCTTTTTGAGGTGTTCAAAATGATCAGCTCGGATTGACAAATGTACGCATAAATCATCCATGTATACTTCCAAGAATTTCCGAAGATACTCTTTGCATGGCTCATCAATCTCTGAAATGTGGCTGGAGCATTAGTTAACCCAAATGGCATAACCCCATTCTGTTGCAAAAGCAGTTTTATGCTGATCTTTTGGGTCAACCAAAAGTTGATTGTATCCCGAAAAGCCATCTAGGAAGCTGTAAGCTTCTTTTCCTTCCACTCATTCTAAAACGTGCTGAGTTATCGGAAGAGGAAAGTTGTCTCTAATGGTAGCTGCATTTAATTTTTTGAGATTAACACACACTCATAATTTCCCATTCTTCTTAGGTACTACCACAATTGGGGACATGCAATCAGTGTGTTCAATTTCGTAAATGAGTTCAGCTTCGTTTAGTTTTTCAATCTCTTCTTTGATCTTTCTGGCAAATGTTTTGTTATAAGTGTATGGTCTCTGTCTACTTGGTTTCGCATCATCTCTCATGGGTATGGTATGTTGGCAGATTTCTGGATCAACACCCTTGAGATCCTTGTAAGACCAAGCAAAGATATCCCGGTATTCCTTTAACAAGCTTAGCAAAAGATTTTCTTCTTCTTCTGTTAGGTCATTTTCAATGTAAGCCGGCCTAGGCTCTTCTCCTGGTTCAACCAAGTCTACCCTTTTAGCGTTTTCAGGGCCTCGTAAGACTCGCCTTGTTTCCATAGTTCCCTAACCGGTTGTTCGATTATGACTTTCCGATCTTGGAGAGTATACTTTTTGTAATGGGATGGAACATGCATTACATCCTTACCATCCTCTTCCATGGTTTCCATTTCGGTGGTGTATATCTCCTTTAGAGATTTTTTCAACTCCTTGATATTTCTTTTTCCGCTCGACCCTGGTCATGAGTGGTTTTTTATTATGATGTTCTTTGTGAGTACCCTTCCTTATTTTTCTCAATGTCTGAAACATTTTTGAGTTTCCGTTTGAAGGATATAAGCCAGTTATTTTGTCCTTGACACAATCATTAGCATGTATCTACATTAGGAATTGTGTTTTACTGGAGACTGATGGCATAGGTCGTGCTTTCACAATTTTAGTGTCCCTCTTTCTTCTATACCATTTTTGTCTTCTTGATTTCTTTTTTGGGAAGTCAAAAAACTTTTCCTTCCTTCCCCTTAAGAGTAGTTGAGCTCTCGTATGTTCTTTTTTGGATCCCAAATCTTCTGAGGTAGCTGAGTGTTCATCCAACTCATCGGTTGCATCGTAATAGAGGTCAGAAAAGACTTGTTGAGCTTCCATCAAGTCCTTTGTTTCCTCATCCTTGTTTTCAATGTTAAGAACTGACATCATTTGGATGGGAATTATGTCGTAGCCAAGATGGAAGTTTAGTTTCAGCCGAAGAGACTGAATCAAACTCTTGGATGGGTTTTCAAGACGTCTCTATAGGGGTGGTCTTTTAGATTGACACCTGTTATAGATCCCACCTGCTTCAAGTACAGATAGTAGTTTTCCCAATCTTGGATAAGCTATACCTGTCGCATGAAAGGTCTTCCAAATATGATTTCATTCTTGAGTTTTTTCCCAAAGTCTACTATGGCAAAAGTGTGTTGATATTCAATTCCACAGGAGTTGACTATCACTTTTTCTAGTAGCCCTAGTGGTCTTTCAATGTGTCCGTCAGCCAACTGCAATTTCATTCGCGTTTGTCTAATGGCTTACTGTCCCCAGGATTCCCATACTGCTTTAGTGGCTATGGCTATGCCAGCTCCACTATCCAGTATTGCCATGGTTTCAATGTCATTATATTTCACTGGGAGGGTAGTGTTTCCTTCTTCCCCTTCATAATATTCTCCGACCTTGTTCATAGGAACTGATCGAATCTCTTTGTATTCCGTTTCATTTTTTGAGTTTCCCATATTCTTAGAGATTAACTCCGTTATCCCCACCTTTTCTAGGGTTTTCTATAAATCATTCCATAAGTATGGCCTGAGTTTCAATAGTTCTCCCAATGTAAGAGTGCATTGGATAGGTGTAGACATGATTGAATGAATGTTTTCTATTTCTAGGGTCTATTTGGCTCTTTTGACTTGAGTGGTTTTGCAAATGATAGACTCATCTTCGTTATCTCCCAAGTAAGAAGGTAATGCTTTTAATGTCATCGGTTTAGATATTCATGAAGCCTCTGATCCGCAATCCCCGTACAAAGATTGTATATCCATGTTTATACCAGATGGTAGGTTATCCAACCAGACTTTCTCTATAGGAGCCGACTTTAAAGTTAGGCTCCCATCATTGATCTCCCTTACCTTTTCCCATAAGTGTCCTGGCTAGTCTTCCTCTACGAATGGAATTTTGTCTAAGGCATCTTCACTGTCCGGCACTATGAGCTCTGGTTCATTTGTTTCAAGGTGGGGTTTGTGCCACCACCTCGAATTTTGCTTTCGTTTCTTCTACCGCAAGCTCTTCTGGTTTTGCAATACTTTCAAGCTTGGGTTTCTGTTTATCCAGCATTTCCTGCGTGATTCTTACCAAATTTTGATAAGCTTCCAGCTCAGTTGCTTCCATGTCTGGAGATGGATAGTTTTTCCATTTGTTTTCCATGTTTTGGTCCGCTTTAAGTCCTGCTTGGTAGGCTTCTGAGGCGGCGTTGATAGGCTCAAAAATTTTATCAACCAGAATGGATCCTCCAGATTTCACGGTTGTTTCCTTGAATTCACTTCTAATTTCTTTCAACTTGTCCCGGGCTAGAATTTTTGCTTTCTCTTCATTTTCAACCCGTTGTTTTGTTTTCTCATCTCATATCTTTTGTTTCTGCTCCTTTTGATTCTTTGAGAAGAAACTTTTGTGTTCTACGAATCATAATAGGAATTGTGTTTCTTTTTCTTTGCCTAGGCTCTAGTGATTACCTTGATTGGAACAATCGGTTCGCTCTCTGATGAGCTACTAGGCATCACTGGACTACGTTGACTACAGTTTTTCCCTTGTTCAAAGGATTCTTAGGACAATCCTCCAAAAAGTGTCCTCCCTTTTTGCAACATGTATGCAATAGGCTTCAATTGGTTTGAGGTTTTTGTCACGCTCTCGAAATTTGTTCTTCCAATGGTCATCAGCACCACAGTTATGACAGTTTCTTGTTCTGGGCTTCATCATGGGTCTTCCCATAGGAGGTCTGACACCTTGATTAGCTACATAATACATTGGTGCAAGCTCTGGTGGATCATAAGTCATGGTTTCCTCCATTGGTGGTGGGTGTGGACCATACCAATCTCCTTCTACCATTACTGTAGATGGACTAGGCTCTGCATAGGGTGTAACAGGCACTAATGCTTGTTCATCTATGACTGCTTTTGAGTGCATGTACTTTATAGGCACCGCATTATGTCCTAGATAAGGAGGTTGTTGCCCCAACACAGGTTGAGGTCTCTCCATACCCATTGGTGGTCTTTGAACTTGAGCCATATTAGGCTGATATCTATACATGGGTTGTCCTTGTGGCCTCAGGGGCACGTACTGAACATTCCCATCATACTTTGGTATGAAGTAGCACTCATGGGTCTCCTGGTTGGTCCATTTACCCTTGATTGCACACCATTTTTGTGGCCTAAATTGGTTGTCCTTGTGGGGATATCCTCTGTCCTGGTCCTCTCATAGGTGCTTTTTGCATATTTTTCATCATGTCATTCATCCTTTTTAGCATATCTTCTATGGCTGAGAGTGGTGCTGCAGTAGAAATTCCCACTTGTGCTGGTTTTGTGGATGGAGTCTTCTCGCTTTGGTTATCCTTAGGTACGTCCTCTTCATTAAAGATCTCACAATTGTCTCCTAGGTCGATAGCATCAGACACACACACCTGTAGGGTTGTATGCTTTTTACTATAGAGTATAGCATGAAGTTCTTTGTTTAGGAGTCCCTCCAAAAACAATGAGACAAGTCGCTCCTCTACAGGTATCTCCATCTCTAGGCATTTGGCAATGTATTGCTTCATTCGAGTTGCACAATCCCTAACAGACTCACCATGTTTCTGTTTAAAGCTGTAGATTTGAGCTACCGTATTCTATTTAATCCCCGTTTTAGAACAAGCAGCTACAAATCCTTGAGCTAATGTATTCAAATCCATGATTGACCTTGGTGGAATGTTTTGGAACCATGTCAAAGCTTTTCCTTCTAATGTCATTCCAAACCCCTCTAATTGAGTATGGAAATCGAATATACGCTTTGCTCTTAGCACTTGCTTGAAGCTTGCTAAGTGGTCATATGGATCCCCTGATCCACTGTGTTTTCTAACCCATTTTTGAAAATCAACTGGTCTAACACGTCTATTTGGTTCAACTCCAAGTCTTCTGGAAGTTGGTCATGTTCCAAGTCCTTCAAACCAGTCTGTCGGAAATAGTGACTCATGTAGCCCTAGGTTGGCCTTAGTGTCACCCGTTTTTCTACGTGATGAGCTGGTTTCTAGTTTCTTCACATTACTCTCAAATGATCTCTCACGATGTTTGTCTCTTGGAGTGGTTTTTGGTCCTTGACCCAATATCCAATCCCGTATGGAATACCCATGGTATTTGATTTGTTCTACCTCCTCAGGAGTCATCATAACAAAGTTGTTGTTATAATAATCCCTAAACAAGTAAGTTGGTAGATCCGCAGATCCCTTATCTTTGATTTGGAAGATATAGATGATCTTCATGGCCGTTAATTGTCTTGGTCTATCATGAGAAGTCCACAAAAGATCTTTTATGTTTCTATCTTCCCAACAATAGACTCTGATCCTAGGATTATCCGTACTAAGCCGTTTCAAAGGCTTCAAGCCTACTTGTTCGTATCCCTCGAATTCCAAAGTTGGTGGTCCTTCTTGCTAACATATCCCGGATTATAGTGTTTACTTCTAAGCCCCATTTGTCTACCATATCAAGATTTTCAACTTGTACATATTGAGTTTCATTTCGATCCATGTACATTTTTCCTTGTTTGTTGGCCCTAACTTCTTCTTCAAACTCAATACCATGATCGTCAATGCGAATAGCATACTCTTCGTTAGGATCCAAGTAAACCTGGGGTCCATGACGATTAGTCTTGTAAAAAGAGAGGATATGCTTGTAGTGCATTGTCGTTCCGGTTTCCGAGTGAGTCGAGTAAGAAGACATTTTGGATGTTGAATCTGAAAAAGTGCCTGAGACTTCTTCACGAATTGTGTGCAAGAAATTGCCTTGATTTACGCTTTCTTCAGTGGATACTCTACTGGTGTTTTCTCCAAATAGGCCTTGATTTCCTATTACACGACCGGATCTAAGGTTCATATAGACTTATGAAGCCCTGGTTTGAGTACTCACCTTAGATTGACTTGTCGTCAATTTCCACTTGATTCAATTGCAACTTTCTGTCAAGCCACTGATTCCTCGTCTGCACCCTGATTCCTGTACAAAATTTGTCAAATTAGTTATTTTCTATAAGGACAGTAGAGCTCTTGAGAACTCAAGTGATTGGTCTCTGTATTTCAATTCAATTCGTGCTACGGAAGTCAAAATTTTGACTTTCACATTCAGCTTAGCAAAATCAAAGGTTTAATCTACAATCTGTAAACTGAGTGTATCTGTACCAATTTTGATCTGATTGAACCCAAAATTTCCCAGTGGCCTTGTTTTATGTTGGTCTAACACTGTATAAGCCCAAAAGTCAAATTTGAAGTCTCTAGATAACAGAAGTAATTAATCGTGATGATTTACTTTTGTCACTTTTTTGCACTTTCTGGATTGGTTTGGCAAGTATACAACTTGTTAAAGCCCTTGGGCAAGTTTCAACAAGTTTGGACAAAATTTGATCAAGTTTACCCACTGTTCCGTGTCCACAGACTCTGATTTCGAGAATCTGGCTTAAGTTTCACTTTTGTGGTCGAAATTTCACCAAATTGATTTATGGGGTGCAATTGACGTGCTTGACCTTGTGGTATACTCAAATTTGCAAAATCACCACGTTTTGAAGCAAATGTATAATTTTTTGTCCCAACTTTGACACAGATCTATTAAGCACCTTATGTTAAGGTCACTAGCCAATTTTCATCAAGTTTGGACAATTTTTTGTCAAATGGTCATCAATTATCTGTCCGCAGACTAACTTTGCAATTTTTGCCACAGTTTTCACTCCAGTGATCCAAATCTTACCAAATTTGGTATGTGGGCTTATTACAACATGGTGAAGCTAGTGGTATGCCAACTTGGTCAAAAAAGTTCAAAAACATAGTAGATGTAAATAATCGCGATTATTTACTTTTGTCAAATTTTTATAAGTTTTTTATCAATTGAGCATATACACATGTTTATCACATCAATATAAGCCTATGAATCAATGTTCAACAAGTTTGGATAAATTTTTGCTCAATTCACACTCAAGATTCAAAAAGTCAGTACAAACTTTAGTTTTCACCCAGTTTGCCAGTTTAGTGATCCAAATCTTTTGGGCCTTTACAAAAGTTGTTTGTACACATGCAATGAATCAATGATATGAGTCTTGGCTAATTTAGAGCAAAAAGTTAATAATCGCGATTACTTACTTGAGGCTTGAAATAAGCACTTTTTTGCCATTTTCTCAAAGGCAGTCTTTTTATGATGTTTTTTAAGCCTAGATATCAAGTCAAAACTTAATTTGGCCTAAAAAGTCAAGAAAAAGTAAATAATCTGAGTTTTGGTCAACTTTTTGAAATTTTTACCTCGAAGTGTCCTTGAGCTTACCCATTGGTTCAGACAACTCTTAGGCTTACTCTCTAGTTGGATTGAGTGAATTCGAGTCTTTTCGTGCTATTTCTAGCCGTAGACTTGAAATTCTGCAACCTTACATAACAATTCACACTTGATTCTTTCAGAGAGAGCAATGCTATGAAATCCACCTCAGATCTTACTTACCCTACTCCTAGTTTCTCATGCAATGGGGTTGTGGAAAGTGTCCACAAACACTCGTTTTCTTGTGGCTTTTTATGTTTTTTAGAGTCTTGATCTTAAGACTTGTTTCGTCTATCAATCATTCTCCAAATCCTAATCTAAATCTACAATCCTACAGTCCTAAAGTTACTCAGCAAGGACGATTACTTCCAAGCTACCTCTACACAGTAAAAGACGACAATCTTAAGCTATGCGGTTTCTAAAAGAGAGTTTTGAACTCTAGGCGAGCCTAGAGGAAGTTAAAGGACAATTACACAAGATGCTCGTGTTTTTCCTAGTTTAAATCTCTTCGATCCCGGCAGCGGTGCCAAATGTGGGACGCATGTCTAACCTCACCATCCTATTTTATTGTTGTATTAGCGAGAACCACGATTAATTTGTCAAACCATGGGAAGAAGCTGACTTGCCTAGTGCATAGAGGCAACAAGAGGTTGTCAATCTCTTGGAAAACAACTAACAACTCGCATCTAACTCAGGCTACACTCAAGTGACTGAAATCACCAAAAGCCAATCGCTCATCGGTAAGCGAATCACATCCGTTATAGCATCAAATGACATCCAAATGTAACGAAACTTCTAGGACAAGTTTATAAGACCTAAGCACACATGCGTATGGCCTCAAACCCCACTTTAGGTCAAGTTCCAAAATCACGATTATTAACAGCAGTGGATTTTTTACCTAGTCGTTTTCGACCCAAAATGCATCTAAATGCTTAGCAATGATGCCCCAATACCCCGCCTATGCTTAGTTTTTGTTTTAAAAGTTTAAATTCCTACCTATGATGAAATTAGGCCGCGGGTCGGCAACGCCAAAAGCTACGAAGTACTGTGAATGGCTTACGTCAATGCATAGAGCTCTTACCTGCGGTTGCAATGCAACAAACACATTCGTAATGTGACAACAAAGAGGGAGTAGGAAGCGCAAGAAGGAGAGAAGTGAGCACTGTTAGCTCACGCTGTATATTTCTTATCCAAAAAATATAAAAAACTTACAAAAATTGGCTTTTATACCTTAGCCAAGGTTTTTGGGTGGTCAAAAGTAATAATCTGGAGTTTTACCAAAGCTAGAAATTGAATGGCTGATACAATCTGGAAGCTTGTAGCCCCGGCTCATTAATTACAAAGTTTACCAAGAAAATAGGAGTTACTTGTTTTTACAAGGAGAACTCCAAAAAATGGTGTCCGCGTTAGCTTGCTGCTAACATCCGCTCCAATGATGGAAAAAAGAGCAAAGAAATGCAAGCTAAGCTTCTTTGAAGCCTACACGTTTACTGAGGAATGATCAGGGTTTGTTAACAGGCCAAGTTTAATGATTCATGTATGCCAGATGCGGCTTAAATGGGCCAACAAATCCCTTAATTATGCTAAAAAAAGAGTATGTGTGAAGTGAGCATAGATGGGAGTTTATGATCTATAATTTTAGTGCTTGAAGTACTCTACCAGCTTGTTTTTACGGCTCGTCGATTGGAGCTACGATGAGGAAATAATGGCAGTTTGAACTTTGAGTTAATGCAGATCCGTACTGGATTGGGCAACTATAGTTGAAATGACACAAATGAAGTGGATGCACGGTCTTGAAGTACTCACTTTGTGGAGCACGTAGGTCTTTTCAGATCAATGATGATCAGAGTTCCGATTGCCAAGATATTGGCCGTTAAAGATTGACCGGGGGCCAGTTCCGTACCAGTTCGGTTCGCTCGGTCGGTGTGCCATCTGGGAATGTTGAGCTTCAATCAGGAAATGCCGGAAACCGATATGTTTTGGTATATATAATGTGGTGCCTATACAGAAGCACATAAGGTTATGAAGAGCTTCATATCCAAAATGTCGTCTCTTGGAATGCAATGATCGTGGGATATACCCAACAGAGGCAGGGCCAGGAAGTTGGCTATTTCGAGCAAATGCAAAGAGAGAAAAACTCTCCAAATTCAATCACTTATACTTGCATAGTGAAGGCATATGGCACTGTCCAAGAAGTAATGCGGGCAACAAATTCATGATGGTATTGTTAGTCAAGGGCTGCTGGACAAAGCTGTTGTGTGAGGCAAGACCTTGGACAAAGTGCATGCCAAATGAGGTGCCCTTTGAGGGCCGCCCATGAACTTAAAGGGGCCGAACGGCCGTCCAAGAGCTCAATGGGAAGGGCTTCCCATAATCACCAAAGGCTAAGGGGCATGGCCGCCCACCCAAGCCAATTAAATGACCGCCCGCTTTAAAAAGATAAGGGCAAATGGGAAAGGGAAGGAAAAAGGAAACGAGGCATGGCATTCAACAACGAGGGGCGCAAGAGAGGAAGAGGGAGATTAGCGCGCTGGTGGCAGGGGTGATGCTCGGATGAGCTCACAGTAGAAACAAGAAATGCTTAGCTTCATGGCCCACCTATTTGGTGCCAATTTTTCCGCGAACGGCGTAGTTGAAAAAAAGATCACCACATCATCATTTAGGTTCGCACGCCCGTCGTCGTTGCTAAAGGGATTTTTTAAAATAATGAACATAAGTGGGAAAGAGAACGTAACAAAGGAGGGAGAATAGGGTAACGAGAGAAAGGTGAGGAGGAGAAGAAAGTAACTTGGCGACGGTGGAGCTCGGCTTGGCGAAGGAGATCGGGAAGGCGGGGAGAAGGGTATTGAGCAAAGGCAAAGAAGGGCTTTCTCTCTCTCTCATTTTCTCTCTCTCGTTCTCCAACCGAGGCAAAGGAAGGGAGTTTTGTGGAAAAATAAAGAAACCAGGAGGATAAAAGGAGAAGGGGATCGGGGAGAGAAGGGAAGGGAAATCTCCCGCTCTCTCTCGTGTCCTCCGACACAAGGCCAAAGTCGACGATCTCGCTCTCAGCCATAAACTAGAGAAGAGGGGAGCAAAGTGCATGCACAGGAAGGGAGTAGAGCTGAATCGAAACTCTCTCTCTCTCTCTCTTTGTCAGTACAGGAGGCAAGCAAGGGGTATACTCTCTCTCTCTCTCTCTCTCTCTCTCTCTCTCTCTCTCTCTCTCTCTCTCTCTCTCTCTCTCTCTCTCTCTCTCTCTCTCTCTCTCTCTCTCGGGTCAGAAGCAAGGTAGAGCCTCGATTGAAGAGGCCGTGTTGCATGAGAGAAGGATAACAAGAGTTATGGAAGCTAAGCTATCGGCGATCTTGGCAGAACCCTTTAAGGAAGATTAAAGACAATCTGAGAACAGGTTTTATAGATTTTTGGACGGCAAATGAAGGCAACCAAAAGAAGAAATTTTGTAGAACTTATGAGAGTTGTTGATAGCAATTGAAGCAGATAAAGCAATAGGAAAAAACTTCCATCACCGTTGTAAGCGGGATGAAAACACACACAGTGCCTCTATAACGACCCGACACACACTCTTGGGAAGATACACACACACACTATGGGGCACCACTCGGCTTACACAACACACCTGGCCGAGACAGGGAACACACCTCTGGAGTGAGAGGAGAGAGACTATCCACTTGCCCACTCCACACAGACACACACACACACACAGAAAAAAAACTCAGCTCAAAAGAGGAGAATTTCTGATGTTTAGATACAAATGAGCTTGGGCCAACACCAATGGGGCAAACAGCTCACACAATATGGGTAAAAGATACCAGATACAATCACAAATTGGAGAAGAAGCTTCACTCACCGGAGAAGATTACACAGAAAAACAGCAGAAAAAGATTGAGGAATTTGGCAAAATGGACAGCTCCATCACGTCCAGAACGGCCCAAAACCCCAGTCTTCAATGTCAAAGTGCTCAAATCCGACCTCTGATGAGCAGTTTACGGCCAAAACAGGCTCCAAAATGAGCAAAAACACACCTGTGGCTGTTCCTCCTCTCTTCTCCACGTTTTTTCTGGTATTCTCTCTATTTTTTCAGTTCCCACACTTAGCATTATTACTTGGGCACCCTTGGCCTTTTAGATGACCTCAAACGGACCCCGAACAGGCCAAAAACTGACCTCGTAGTGCATAGTTGTCACCTTTTTGCATCATTCGCACACCTGGCACTCAGCTTTTTTCCAATAATGCATCTCGCCACCATGTGAAGTGGCCCCAAAAAGTGGTCCTAATGATGACCTTTCTGCATAACTCTCACAAGAAAACACCCACGTTGTGTCCGTCCTCATCCGCGTGCAAATATTGACCTCGTTCGCCCTCCTGACGCCACTAGATGCCATCTGACGCACCTGCTGACCTCATGTCGTCGGCCCGCGGATAGCTTCCGCGAGAAGTTTTACGCGCTACCAACTCCTCCTTATTGTAGAAAAAACACACTGGTACTGGTAATAGTGAAAATCGATGCACTATGTACACGCTGTCCTACCTGTACACACGTGGGCCCCACATAACCACCTGGTTATGGAAATTGGGAAATCCTTTATTCGATGCACCATGCATGTGTATGTACATATGCGCAATCCCTTGCTCGAAAAAACTCCTGACATAATTTGCCCATCCCCTAGCCTGCTAGATCATTCATGATCAACAGCAACAAAGAGAGATATGAGACTCGCCGCATCACAGGCCTCCTCATCCTTCACAGACATCACTCGCTCTTCAGAAAACTCATCTTGCTCCACCATCATCAACCTGGCATGATACAACTTAAGACGCAATCCATTTACCCTTGACGTATGTAAAATCCCATCCAGGTTAGCCAACTGATATGTACCATTCGGGAAACACTCCACTACTTTGAAAGGGCCTTCCCACTTAATTTGAAACTTCTTTTGGAAGGTGTTGTCCAGTTTGCTGTTGTAGCGCAAAACCAAGTCATGCTTCTTGATACCCTTACTTTTGACCTTTTCATTTATCTTTGCCAAAGCCTTATCTTGCATCTGCCCATAATGCTCCAATGCGCTCATCCTATCCAACTGGACCTCTTGTAACTGCAAGAGCCTCTCTTTGAATGCATCACTAGGCGACCCAAGCAACTTCTCTAACATCTTGACCGTAGGCAACTCTACCTCCAGAGGCAATAGTGCTTCCTTTCCATACACCAAATGAAATGGAGTAAACCCTGTACCTGTCTTCACCGAAGTACGGTAAGCCCATAATGCACTAGGCAATTCCAAATCCCAATTCTTTCCTTGGTGCTCTGTCACTTTAGAAAGAATTTGTACCAACTCACCATTGAATATTTCATTTAAGCCATTACACTGTGGGTAATAAGGAGTGATATGCTGGTGCCTAATCTTCATCTTTGTGCATAAGAAGTCTAGCAGTTTAGCTCTAAATCCTGGCCCCTTATCTGAAAGTAGCTCTAATGGCACCCCAAACTTGCAACATATTTCATCATACACAAATTTTGCCACGTCCTTTGCAGTGATCTGTTTTACTGCTATAGCCTCTGCCCATCTAGAGAGATAGTCCACTGCCGTCAAGATATAGCTTTTTCCCCTGCTTGTGATAGGTAACGGGCCTATTGCATCAATTCCCCACTTTTCAAACACATCAAACGCCATAATGGTTTTTCGTAGCTCTGGCTTCAACACTCTCTTCCCAAATGCTTGACATCTATTGCAAGACCTACACCAATGGTGAACATCCTTGTGCAAACTAGGCCATACATACCCCTCTTGCAAAATCTTATGCAAGGTGATCTTTAGAGCAAAATGGCCACCACATGCGCCTTCATGATTCTCTTCCAACACTCTGTAAAGCTCCTCCCGCCAAGGTACACGTCTCAACACGAGATCAGCCCCTTTCATGTATAAGACATCACCAATCAATTTGTACCTATATGCTCTACGCACAAAGCCATACTTCTTAGACTTCTGAATCTTCTTTGGAATGATTCCTGTTAGCAAGAACTCCTCTTCTTGAGCCAAACTTTCCCGGCCATGATAAAGAGGTAAAGTGGTCCTCAACACGAATAGCTCCTCAATCATGCCTTGAGCTGCTTCATGTGCCTCTCCATTTAGAGCACGTTCAATGTGTCTGATGCTCCATGCTTCAAACTTTTTTAACAGGCCTTTAATTCTAAAGCACATTTCCTTCAATGAGGTGTTCTTGCTCTTCCACACACCCAACACTTGCTTCACCACTAACAAGGCATCACCTTTTATGCTCAACCTTCGAACCCCATGCTTCAAACAAATGTGTAATCCGGCTTCCAATGTAGCGTATTCAGCCTCATTGTTACTATGCGCATCCAATTTGAACCCTCTCTTGCATACTAGCTTCCCCTCTGGATCATAAAGTGCTATACCCCCTGAAGCTGCATCATGGCTCTTTCTGTATGAACCATCAAAGAACAACACATGTGCATTGCTGATATGTGGCACTTCTTCAACTACCTTTCTCACCACCTCTTCCTTAACAATAAGGGGATTCTCCTTGTAGGTCAACAAATCAGCTAGGGTAGCCCTTGTACTATCTTCCACTAGAAAAGAGAACTCAAACTCTTGCAGCTCAATTACCCATTTCTTCACCACATTTGACATGTTAATACCATTAATTAACTATGGCAAAAAGGCATAACTCGTCAAGAAAACAAAAGGCCGTGGTAGCAAGTAATGACGAAATCGTCGACAAGCAAATATTACACTGGCCATCACTAGCTCTACTTCCGATAACTTTCTCTCCGCTACCAACTTCACTCGGCTTGCACAATACACTGGCCTCATATAATGGCTGCCCTTCCCCTTTTGCAATAGCATAGCTCCAATGGCATCATCCCCTACTGATGGATTTACATAAAAAACTTACTCCCAATCAGGAGCCTGCATGGCTGACAAACCCCCTAACACCTCTTTCACCTCTTGAAACACTTCTTCACACTTGTCATCCCATTGCAATGGATCATGCTTTGCCACTTGCTGTAATGGATAAAGAAGCTGCGAAGACAATGGAATAAACCGTGCCATGTACTTCACTTTGTGTATAAAGGTTGCCAATTGCTTCGTACTCATAGGTGATGGAAGAAGAATAATAGACTTCACCTTATCTGGATCAACCTCAATGCCATTTTCTGACACCATATGGCCCAATAACTTCACCCTTGGCTGTGCTAGATGACATTTCTTTGGATTTAGTTGTCCTCCACATTCATCATATCGAGCCAATACCATCTGCAGCTTCTCATGGTGATCAGCCCTACTGCTATAGACATAGAAGTCATCCATAAAAGCTTTAACACAACTACCAATGAATGGTTCCAACACCCAATTTGCTTTCTCTTGATAGAAGGAAGGTCCATTTGACAACCCAAATGGCAATACTGTGTAGAAATAGCAGCCCCATGGCGTAATAAAAGTTGTCTTTGTGCGGTCTTTAAGAGTAATCTTCAATTGAAAATAGCCTGAAAAACCATCACACACACTGTACCTCTCATAACCTGCCACTGAATCCAAGATCTGATCGATGAATGGAAGAGGATATGAGTTCTTCTTAGTGGCTGTGTTTAAGGGTTTAAAATCCACACAAATTCTCCACTTCCCATCCTTCTTTGGACTGACTACAACTGGACTCACCCATTCTGTGGTCTCCACTGGAACTATGAACCCTGCCCTCAATAACTTGTCCACCTCTTCTCGCAAGGCTTCCATTTGCTCTTGACCCATCCTTCTTAGCCTTTTCCGCACTGGCATAGCACCTTCTTTCAGCTCTATATGCATCTCTTCGCCCTTGAACCCTCTGATCTCTTCATATGAAGTAATGAACAAATCAGGAAAACTAGTCAGCATGTGCAAATATATCTCCTTCTCCATAACTGAGAGGTCTCCACTAATCATTTGCGTCATTAATTCCTGCTTCTTTGACAACTCAACCTTGGTTTGCATCAGCCCTTCAATCACTTCATAAGGCCCTTCACTTTCATCTTCAACCTCATTCGCAAATGCAACTAAGCCAATCTCCTGGATTTCTTTGTCCATCAAAAGAAATGCAACATCAGCATCCTCATCACTGCTGGTAGTGCTATCACTGTCCTCATCTGTCACCGTGGAAGAGTCTTCATCACTAGACTCATCCTCATCTTCATAAAGCTCCTCTAATCGTTTCCTTGTGTCCATATTATAAAGCTTCTTGGTACCTGTCTTTCCATAGAGGCTAATCGTACCATGTTGCCAATCTTGAACAGCTCCCACTGCACGTAACCATGGTCTACCCAGTATAATAGGATATGCTCCCAACCCTGCTGGCATCACATGAAAATCAACCACTGCCTTTGCATCATATGCCTCCACTTCTAAGCTCTTTACAACACCCAAGCATTTTACTTTTTGATGGTTTGCCAATCTGATCCGAAACCCTGACACCCCAGCCACTGTGAGACCCATCTTCTCAACGCATGAGTGTGTTATGACGCATATTTGGGCTCCGCCATCCACATAACCTTGTCCCAAATTTTTCCTTTTATGCCACACATCTACTATTGGACAAATGTCTGGTAGCTCATCCATTGCCAACACCTTTACTGAACCTCTCTCTGGCTCTTTCTCCATTGGGTTAACCATCCTCTTCCATTGTCGCTTTATCTTAGGCACCATCTCTATAAGCTGCCCAAAAGTAACATCTGCCTTCCTGCTCGTCAGATCCTCCTTCAAGTCATAGCTTAATTGCCCATCCCCTAGTGGAAAATCTGAAACATGAAACTTTCGACGAGCTCTCCTTTTCCTCTTGGCCTTGACATCCTCGCCTTCATGGCTCTTTCCTTTCTTCTTACTAGGACCTGGGGCACTTCTTCCTTCCTTTTCCTCTGTGGTCCTCTTCCCAATAGGCATCACTAATGTATCCTCTAGCTTTGATGCCTTCTCCAAAGTGACTACACTTAGCACTTTTGTCTTTCCCTTTTCCTCCTGGGTCAGTCCACTGGTTCCTTCGTCTCCCTTAATTTCGATGCCATAATCATTTGACCTAGCTAACACTTGTCTTGGCAATGGATACATGTCTCCCCCCATCCTTAGTGGCTTATCACATTGCGGGCTGATGTGACCCAACTCTCCACAATTATAACATGTAGGCGTCTGCCTCCAAAAACTACCATTGCTTTGTCCAACACCATTCCTAGGCCTTTCTTCACCTCCTTGCTGATTTGCAAACCTCCCTCGACCTCGATTATTTCCCACTTGACCTAGCATGTTTAGGCTGAGATTCTTCATCAAATCTACCATTTGCCTCATGTCTTGCCTTAGCCCATCATCTTGCACTGCTGTAGTGACCACTGCTGGCATAACCTGAGTAGTAACTACTGGCTCATGATGAACCCCTGACATGCGCCCTTGTAAAGACTCTATAGGCTGAAATTCAGACCTCATTGGCAAAGACTCCACCCCTAACTGGCTCATTTTCCTCAGCTTCCACTCTTTGTTCCTTGCTACCTCTAGTGCATCCTCATATGTCCTAGGCTTATTTAGCTCCACTCTCCAATGTATATTCTCCCAAAGACCAGCCAAGAACCTGTCCTTCTTCATCATGTCAGGCGGGGGTACCTGTGGTGCTAAAGCCTTGCACATTCGCTCCCATGCCAATGAAAACTTACGTATGTACGCATCTACTGGCTCACCTTCCTTTTGCACCAAAGCCTGTACTTCTTGCCACACTTTGTCAGGATCTTCTATCTTCACAAACTCCACTTCCAACCCATGTCGTAGATTGTCCCAACTCAACCTTACAGGTGGATCAGCCACACACAACTCCTCTTCAAATGCTTTAGACCAAACTCGTGCATCACTCTTCAAACAAATTTGGAGAAGGCGTAACATTTGCGTAGGGTCATGAATCTGGTTGCTAATGCAGGCAACCTCCATCTTTTCCAAAAATTCTTCCACATCTTCATCACTTCTTCCATGAAACTCCGGATAAGAGAAAGCCATGGCTACCCAAATTATGATGCTTTGAGAACCCCTTCGAACACACGTACAAGAACCCAAAACTTTTCACTGCCCAATCCCCAGAAACTTCAATGGAGCTCAGCTTTAGATAAGGACAAACACATGCACATCAAATGAGTTCTCATAGTTAATCATCGGAATGACAACAGGCAAAGGACATTCCAGGATCTCTCTCAATCTTCTTGGCCCAAACATAAAGACTATGCGCTGCTGGAAAAAGATCTTCCTGGACACATGAACATTAATCTGAATTCTTTGAGTTAAATGAAAAGGAGTGAACTGAGGGCCATTTTGATCATCCATTAAAGCCAATCATGAAGCTCCCAAGAAAGCACACCTGTCTTATCCTCTGATTTTGCCAAAATTTCAGCAGCATAACAGCATAAATGGCTCAAAAGACCAAAAAACCAGCCATCATAACTTGGAAAAATTTTGGCAGAGCTTCCCCAGAAATAGAGCAGTAGGAACCCAAAATATAGACTGTATATGTATGCATAAACTGTCAACAATAGAACCCGAGCATCAAGTAGGACTCACTAGTACATAGCCTATGGCGAGGTCACAAAAAGGGTGCTCCAGCTACCTGTATCACCGAAAGGATCTCTACATTTGAGAATCCCCCATCTCAATAAAAACCTCACGCTATCGACCCTCACACGAAGGCTAATGCAAATCGCATATAGTCAAGTCTCAGAAATGACTATCTTCCAGACCAAGTCTCAGAAATGGCTGGGACTGCCAAATACAGCCAAGTATGGCTCCACAAATGCGTACAATGGCAGTTTCCACAAGTAACGTACAATCCAGCAGACAATGCGCTCAAATAGGCGCCAAGTGATGCATTCCCACAACAACTGCAAGTGACATCACTGCTAGTATATCACTGTACTCCAACTACCTGTACCTGTGTGAATCACCTGTACCTGTACCTGTCCCTGTAACCTGTAACCTGTAATCTGTAATCTGTAAGCTGCAACCTGCAACCTATAATCCCGAAGCTCGAAGCAGAAGGTACTCGAAGAAGATCCTCAGTGGGGGCACCAAAAGAATGTGAGCGGGATGAAAACACACACAGTGCCTCTATAACGACCCAACACACACTCTTGGGAAGATACACACACACACTATGGGGCACCACTCGGCTTACACAATACACCTGGCCGAGACAGGGAACACACCTCTGGAGTGAGAGGAGAGAGACTATCCACTTGCCCACTCCACACACACACACACACACACACACAAAAAACTCAGCTCAAAAGAGGAGAATTTCTGATGTTTAGATACAAATGAGCTTGGGCCAACACCAATGGGGCAAACAGCTCACACAATATGGGTAAAAGATACCAGAAACAATCACAAATTGGAGAAGAAGCTTCACTCACCGGAGAAGATTACACAGAAAAACAGCAGAAAAAGAGTGAGGAATTTGGCAAAATGGACAGCGCCATCGCGTCCGGAACGGCCCAAAACCCCAGTCTACAATGTCAAAGTGCTCAAATCCGACCTCGGATGAGCAGTTTACGGCCAAAACAGGCTCCAAAATGAGCAAAAACACACCTGCGGCTGTTCCTCCTCTCTTCTCCATGGTTTTTCTGGTCTTCTCTCTGTTTTTTCAGTTCCCACACTTAGCTTTATTACTTGGGCACCCTTGGCCTTTTAGATGACCTCAAACGGACCCCGAACAGGCCAAAAACTGACCTCGCAGTGCATAGTTGTCACCTTTTTGCATCATTCGCACACCTGGCACTCAGCTTTTTTCCAATAATGCATCTCGCCACCACGTGAAGTGGCCCCAAAAAGTGGTCCTAATGATGACCTTTCTGCATAACTCTCACAAGAAAACACCCACGTTGTGTCCGTCCTCATCCGCGTGCAAATATTGACCTCGTTCGCCCTCCTGACGCCAATAGATGCCATCTGACGCACCTGCTGACCTCATGTCGTCGGCCCGCGGATAGCTTTCTCGAGAAGTTTTATGCGCTACCAACTCCTCCTTATTGTAGAAAAAACACACTGGTACTGGTAATAGTGAAAATCGATGCACTATGTACATGCTGTCCTACCTGTACACACGTGGGGCCCACATAACCACCTGGTTATGGAAATTGGGAAATCCTTTATTCGATGCACCATGCATGTGTATGTACATATGCGCAATCCCTTGCTCGAAAAAACTCCTGACACCGTCATCAGTCCGAAGTTCGATTAATCATCCTGTTAAGTTTTGGTGTCGTTAATGGCCCGGTTAATTTTGTAAAAAGGGAGCTTAAACTCCTAATTTTCAGTTGATCCGAGTGACAGTGCTGCTAACACGTGCCTTGGCTATCGTTTAAGTTGTACCTAAATATTTACTCAATTAATTGATGATTACAGTGGCTGCGAGAGCTTTTAGTGTCTGTTGTTCTCTCTCTTTTACACCTCCCATAGCAAGAGGCACCTGTCAGCTCACGTTTTGAACACATATCCCCCGACATCTTGGGTGAACCCGGCGTGAAACAAGCGGGGGTGGGAGGTAAAGATGGAGATGCCATAACAATTGAAGCAATTTATTGAAGATTTAAATTACAACGGATTTGATAAAAATCTAGCAGGTGCAGAAGTACCAAAAATGTTGGAATTAGTTCAGGGATGTCTGTAGGGAGTGAAAGGCATGAAGATAAAAAAGAAGATTGATGATGTAGTAGAGATGGCACTTGATGTTGTATGGGAGCAGTATCATGTTTTTCAGGGATATGATCCAGAAGGATTTAT
The DNA here is from genome assembly GCF_014529385.1 of Adiantum capillus-veneris. Lineage (NCBI taxonomy): Eukaryota > Viridiplantae > Streptophyta > Polypodiopsida > Polypodiales > Pteridaceae > Adiantum > Adiantum capillus-veneris. The sequence goes on along the minus strand of NC_140950.1, from coordinate 101,216,302 downwards.
TTCATGTTATGAAGCCGAGATGAAGAGCCGAAATGTTCCAAAAAATAGGATGATTGCAACTTTTGAAGAGGTTGTAAACTCAGATTTTAAAACGCAGGTTCAAGAACTGGCAGAAGCATATCCCACACGCTGGGACTATTTTGCAAAGGAATTTATTTATGAAAGCTCAAGGATTCTAGATTTGGAAATAAAAGAGATTACTAAACAAAGCCAGCTTGTCTTTAGTAAAGGTGAAGTGGATCAGATGCGGTTCCTCAACTATGATGAATTCTAGGATCATATTTTTGTAAGAAGCAAAGCCAAAGAAAACGTTGAGCTGGAATTAGCAGATTCAGTTTCAGAGGATCATATTTTGAGCAACAAAGAAAAGGTAAACGATGAATTCAATGCTGAAACAGACTTATATGAAAAAAATTTCAAAGATTGCGTGCATGGATGCTACCTTTAATAATGGTTTCAATGAATCCATAGACTGTACAGCAAGTGGTTCACAAGCTGCTGACCTTAACATGGGTTATTGTGAAGGAGTTCATCAAGCAGATGAACCTCTATAGGGTATTTCTAAAACTATCATCACTATAGCCGAGCAGTACAACATGTTTCTGCAGATGAGTGCATAAATAAAGCTATTATATAAATTGTAGTTGATGAAGTGACCAAGATTGTGGACCCAGTACAGTATGAGCCTGAGGATGTCAATGAACCTATGATTGCTACTAACCATATGTTTGCAGATGCTGTTATCATGGAAGAAGATGACATAATTGATGATTTCTTGTCTAGATCCGAAGGAGATGATCATGACAGTATAGAGGAGCTTTCTGATACAAGTACTTCTTCAGAGGGGGTGTCATGCGAGCCTTTACAATGTTATGATGGATTTCTAAGTAACATAGATGCAGATGAGAAAGCAGAGATGATGTATATGAGTATGAAGATTGCGTAGATCATGCTGATTGTGAACACATTATTGACAGGGATTTTACATATATGCTTGTACATGGGTTGCATGAGGAGATACCTCCTACAGTTTTGATGAATGTCGATATTTTCAAGGGTGATTTTTGAGCATGTTATGGATGAATATCTACAGGATAAAGTTTTTTTTCATGACCAAGCTGAAACCCCAACAGATAAAAATTCCTCTGATGTTACAGGTCCAGAGACACCCAAGGTTCTTTGTGATGGCTATGAAGCTAGAGGGGGTGATGATTCTAAATCATCCTTGATACTGCATAAAGTGCACAAGGTTTTTAATTTTCTTGGACACTGTGCCAAATGTGGCTGGATTTGGATGCTATTCCTAATGATGCTTATTTCAGTGATGTATTGGCTGCCAGTAAAAGGGAGTCAAATTTCTTTAATGCTTTCTAGTAATGAGCTTAAGTTGCCAACAGTTTACGGGATGTGGGTGTTGCACTATGCTTCAGGTGAAGCTCTAGTATATTGCGGAGCCCATCAATGCTATGTGATATCAATGGTGTATGATCTAGGAGATTCTAATGATATTCGATACAGATTCAATATGGATGGATCCTTTTAAGTATGCATAGTAATTGTGTGCTATTTGAACCAGGGGTAGCATATTTGCACCAGAAATGCTTGATGTGATTGATACAGAAGATGTATGCTCATGTGGATATTATGTTGCTCCAATGTGTGGGATATTTCTTAATATCCCATTTGATCCTGGGGGTTACTAAAGTGCGAGTTGCAGATTCGAAGGATACCAGATATTTGTTGTAGCAGGTTGCATGGTACAAGGTTTTGGTTTCTAGTTTATGCTAAGTCACAAGAGTTTTTGGTTATGTGTTCAGTAAGATTATATGGTTGGCTTCCAATTGACCTCTTTGGACAATTGATGAAGTATCTTCACATTTTTTGAGTTGGTTCTTCTACTAGAACTTGAAGTAAAGGACTTGACGGCCATTCCGTGTGCCAAAAGAGTAAGGCCCTTCCAAGAATAGTAGCTATGGTGTCGTTCACTTTGAGGGAGTGGACCTCTGGATGGACCATGATCTATACGATGTGGTTAAGCATAGGATGAGCCATTTCATCCGGATCCTTAATATCCCTACCATCCACATCTGTAAGCGAGTGGATGAGGCCCAGATTTCTTTTGACTTTGAGGGCCCTAAAGAAATGCACATGGTTGGCCTCCTCTGGCTGAAGAAATGTTTCTTTAGAAAGTATTTTGGCCTTCCTCACCTCCTCAAGTTGTTGGTCTGATATGTCCACTTTAGCTTCATTATTAAATAGGATTTTCCTCCAGAGCTATGACTAAGCAACTATAGCTAATTATCAATAGTGACATCTAATAGGGGAAAACGAAGGAGATGACATTTAAAACCTCTCAAAACACAACCCAATATGTTAAACCCAAACTGGATTATTTTTATAATTTCAATTAAGTGTTTGTAGTCTTTTCAGTAGATGGTTAGTAATTGTATTCTTCTTCATATCAAAAAACGGGTAATTCCCTAATGGTTGTAACATTTTGAGCTTGTGGAATGAAGAAGAATGAGATTCCTGATTCTTTGTGTATGTGATGAACGTTGTTTGTTAAGGGATTTTGTTAATGTAATGGAAGTAAAGTATGTTTTTCTTCATTATTGTTTTCATGTTATGGTTCCCCCATAACACTTGGCGATCCTATGTTGTTGTTTCATGCCTTGAGCATGATTAGGAGCGAGCTTAGAAGGGGCATAAGCAAGTTATGATGGTAGAACCATGAGCACAAAGGATGGTTGAAACAAGAGTTTTGGGAGTCTGAAATGATTTTTGTGTAGTTTTAGTTGTTTATAGGTTCTTGATAGCTTATGTAAAATTTTAGGCAGTTTTTGTGCAGGCAGTTTCTGTGCAGTCAATTGCAGTTCAGCTTAGGCAATTTCAGTTTGCTATTGCAAGCAATTTTTGTTTCCTAAAAGTATGCAAGTTATGTGGTACACAACTTTATGCAGTTTTCTAAAGGTTCTTTTAGTATAAGGCCATTGTTGTTCGCTATTGCTTTGATATTTATTTATGGGGCAAAGAAGAAAAAGAAGAAAAAGAAGTTCTCTCTTTGTCAAAAACATGGGCATTATGCCAAGGGACGTCCTTACATGTGTATGCCTTGTCAAAAACAAGAGCTTTGTGTCAAGTACTAAATGCCAAAGTTGTCCAAAGAGCTGTATCGGATTATGCAAGGTTTTCAGGATGCATCATGTCATCAAGACACGTGTGATGCTCAAGAGTATTTGGATTGGTTTTTTTATGTTCTTGATGATGCACACAAGTAGCATAATAGTCGTGTCGATAAGAAGAGGAAGTCATGCTCAATTGTTAAGCGGATATCAAGGTTGCAAGAAGCGTGTGAATGTATTTTTGAGGAGTATGAAGATGAGTTTGATGATTATCTCAATGATGATGATTCTCAATGGTATTTTCAACTACTTGTTATTGTTTCCAACCTAAAACAACCTCAAGTTGTTAGTTTTTAGTTACCAATAGCTTTTCAAGCACCTGTAGATTTAAAACCTGAAAATTTAAAGCTTGAATCTGATTTTTTAGTACATGAATGTTTCAATGATGTTCTTGATGAATATGGGATCAAAGGTTTAGATATACAGATTATTAAAGAGAAGAAGTTGGTTGAAGAAGGAAATATTGTTCCAATCAGAGGAGATGAAGTCCAAAAGATGATGGAGGAGAAGGAGGAAGTCAGGAGAAACTCAAGAGCCAAGAGAGCCAAGAGGATTTCCAACTATCCTCAAACCTCACATCAAAAAGACTCACCTCTTTGCAGGAAGAGAATGAAATTTATTCAAAAGAAGAATTGGTGATTGAGAAGAAGGGAATGCAAGCGAGGTTGAGCTAGAGAAGCCACCAATATCCCATACAAACTCATATATCAACCTTAGATATCAATCTTGAAGAGGTTGAAATTTAGGGAGACATCAGATTACAATATAATGGAGTGAAAGAGATGAAGACATAATGTGTGCTAATGTTGAAGATGATGTGATGAATCAGTTTTTGATGTATCCTAATGAGGAGTATCTCACAAGTGACACTCAACAATGTGTTTGTGTTGATGGAGAAGGGTTTTTTGGAGTCTCAAAGACTGAAAACGAGTTTCCAAGAGTGGACATGAGTTATTAGAGTTGTGAAGACAAAGATCTTGAATTTCATGTCCCTGAATCGCAAGTTTTGATGTCAAAGGTCCCTGAATTACAAATCTTTACAATGCAAGTCCTTGATCTTGAGAATACTAATTTTTGAAGAATTTATGTACGTGAAGTTGCTAAATTTAGAAGTCTTGTTGTTTCTCAAGTGATCAACAATCTCTCATTCGAGTTGGATAATGAGAGGTATTCAAATATGATTGTGGCAAATGAAGCGGTTTCCAAAATCAACCAACTTCAAGAAGAGAAGACATCATTGATGGTGAAGTTTTCTCAGGTTCAAGTTGAGGCCGATCTCGAGAGACCAATTTGCATATTTTTTATTGTTGTGAAGTTAATGATTCTCTTAAGCAAGTTCTTTTGGATAAAATTAATCAAATTGAGAATTTGAATCTTCAACTTACTCGAATCGTAAATGTGGAGTCTTCTTCGGACCTTGATTTTATGGAAGGTATCTTAAATGATGGTGTTGTAGTGAGTGATCTTTATGATGTTGGTGCTTTTACAAATTCACTCGAGGAGATTGGAAGTGCACCTTTTTTCAAGGAAGTTTAGTTTACTGATGTATTCTTGAAGATTTGTATTCCTTATGTAGTCATGTTTTTTATGTCAATGGTTTTGTTGATGCCAAGGAGATGGTTTTGATTGATGATTATGCAAGCCTTTTGCAAGTTCTTGATGATGGTGAAGTGGGTTTTCTTGAAGATGGTTCTACATTTCTATGTGATGTTGTTGATGGAGGAGATGATGTTAATATTCTTATATCTTATTGGTTTTGTGTCTTCATGCTTGATGACATAAGGGAAGAAATTTAGGGAACACAAGCCAAAAGTTTTCATGTTCAGACACTTGAAGTCTATTCAGTTTAGAGTTTTCATATTTGTCGAGTGGAATTATGTAATCTCTGTGAGGAGGAGTTCTCTAGAGGTTTTCAAGTGAAAGTAGTGAGTGAAGCAATTCACATTGAAGTTCATAATGGTTTTCTTGAGTGTTCTTACATCCACAAATGCAGTTTTGATGGGATTCTTTTGCATGTTATGATACAAAGTGACTCTCTTAACCAAATTGAAGCCGCATTTGGTGGATTGGAGGCAAAGATGTTTCAAATCAAAGATCATGTGTTTTTTCTTGAAAGCCAAGTTGTGCAACTTGAAGTAGAAAAGGCTAATGTGAAGTCCTTTAGAATGTTAATGGAGTGTGAGAAGTTTGCAAATGGACTTGAAGTTTATCAATTTCAAGGAGATATCAGTATTTGAGTGTTTTGCAAACAAAAAATAGATTTCTTTATGTTTTTGAGGGGGAATATGAGCAAACCATCTTGGTGGTATTTTTTATGTGTGAAGGAGAGTCCAATTGGTTATTCTTAGGTTTTGAGTCAAATTAGTTTGATGAAGAAGCAGGTTAGTTTAGGTGTTTCTTGAGTCAAGGGTTTCAAAAAAATCAATTATTTTGGCATATGGAGTCTAAATTAGGTCTCCAAGTGTTTCATCTACATGCAGAGATGTTGGAGATGCTCAAGAGAAAATGTCATATGGTTGCAAAGTTTGCATCCTACATTGAATATTTCTTTTTCTTTTTTTTTAAGAGGAACCTGCATTTGAACTTGGACCTAAACCTAAACCTGAATCTAAACTTGAACCTGAAAAAAAAAACTAAATTTCTCCTTGATTGTGTACCTGAATTTGAAAATGGACCTAAAGACCTGAAATTACTTGAAGAAGAGGAAAGTTTTGTTTCTTTGTAGAAGGGATTTGCAGATGGATGCAGGAAGCAAAGATCAATTTGGCTTTTTTTTTTTGCCTAACATGAGTCGGGAAGTTCAGGAAAAGCTTGTTTTTAAGAAAGTGGAGTCCAGAGTTGATTCTAATATTCTTCCACGGGTGTTGGAGATGTTGATGAAGCAATGTTTGATGGTTTGCAAGGTGTTTTTTATATTGAACCATTCATAACTCATTTCGAATCAAAATTTGATTTATCTAAAAGATTATTTGCAGCAAATTGGTGGTTAGCAATGATTTAGGAGATGTTTTTGAAATGCTCCAAATCGTGAATTGTGTGAATTGGATGAAGCTGAACCTTACATGAATTTTTTAGATTTCTTAAATTTTGAGCATGCAAATTAGATTTTGCAAATGGAAGATGTTGATTTTGATGATTCAATTTTGTGAGTCTCATATTGTTTGGATCAGCTTTTACAAAACAATGGTCAGAAGATGAAGGCTTTGAACCTGATTTTGCAAAATTCTTATGGAGTTCAAATGAATTTGATGTTTTGGATATTTTTCTTGCAAAAGTTGCAATATTTCATGAGCAAAATGGTTAAGTTGCGAAGAGAAGAGTGCTTTGATTCTAATTTGCCACCGAGAATGATGAATATTGAAGAGGGGATGTTTTTGCAGCATTTGGATCATATCGTTTGTGGATGAAATTTGTTTATTTGAAAAGATTTTTTGGGGATATATTTGATGAATTTTAGACTTGCAAAGAGATACAGTGTAATGGAATTGGACTTGTAACATGAAAAGTAATGGAATTAAAATAACTATAGTCATCATTTTTAAAAGAATTCTTCAAGAGCATAAAGAGAAGACTTGATGATAGATAGCAACATATTCATTATGCCTAATTAGCTTAACATGAACAAGACTTTACAAGAGAGAGAATTAGAGAAGTTGACAACAATTGAGGACCGGATTTACTTGGAACCCGTCCTCCCTCCAAAAGGCTTTTGTATTATAGATTCTCCCATAATGAGAGACTTGGTACAATAAAAGATTTGTGTTCCTTAAGACCTGGTCAATGCAATGAAGATGGAAAGGTTCATGCATCAAAATTATTCCCTTAATCAACTTAATGAAAGCATTAACTTGTCTCCGACCTCAGTCCCAAGACCTCAGACACCTTCAAAGGAGGAGAGAGATAGCAAGGAATGAGGGTAGGGAAGAGGAAGAAGATATAATTACGAGAAAGAAGTACCTTCCTCACTATAGATACTCTTGTAGCTTAGCTTAGCATAGTAATATAGATGGTAGAGAAGATGAGCATGCCATTGAAGCTTGGCTCTTGGCTAGATTTGCATTCCATATCCAAGAGTTGGTGTAGGCTCTCAACTTCTCAAGCTTGGATAAGGAGATGGAGTTCTTTGCTAAACACCATCAAAGTGTGTGTGTGTGTGTGTGTGTGTGTGTGTGTGTGTGTGTGTGTGTGTGTGTGTGTGTGTGTGAGAGAGAGAGAGAGAGAGAGAGAGAGAATAAAGATGTGTGTGTGTGTGTTTGTGTGTGTGTGTGTGTGTGTGTGTGTGTGAGAGAGAGAGAGAGAGAGAGAGAGAGAATAAAGATGTCCAAATCAGACCCCCTCTCATGCTTGGTTGACCCCTCTCCCTCTCCCTCTCTTTTTTATTATTTAATTATGTAATTTGGACAAGTGTTATGTTTTTCCTCTTTTAGAGAAAGAGCTTAATTATTTATTTAAATGCATCTAAATTTTCATTGGACCCCTTTAAAGCCTATCCAATAGGATTCAAGCACATCATGAGAGAAAAATGGGGAGGATCTTGACATGTTTCTTTTATGCTTCTTAAGAGGTCATGTTTGAATTGAACACTTCAAACACCTTAGTGATTTAAGCATGACACTCTTTTATGCCTTGAGATATCAAGTTTGAAATAAACACTTGAAACACCTTAGTCATTTAAGCATGAAAAGCACCTCAAGATTGGGCAAGGTTCCCACAAACACCTTAAGTACCTTAGTCAACAAGCACAACAAGCACCTCAAGCTTGGGTAGGGTTCCCACCTCAAGGTCAGCCCCAGCTTGCTTAAGGTCCTAGGTATAAGGACTTTTAACACTAACCTTTGGAGGTCTTTAATGAAGCTAACCCTAAGGTCTTCTAAGCTCCAATATATGCACATTTCTATATTCTATCTCTTGTTCCCATTCAGTCTTTTTGGAATAGGTAGATATTAGATTTTATGACATACAGTTTGCAAAATTGTAATTTTTAATCATGCAGATTTTATGAGTGCAAATTTTTGGGACGCACGGGATCCTGAACCTAAATTTGGCTATCTTTAAAAATGTTCATGGAGTAAAAGTTTGATCTCGGAATTATGGTTCTACAAGTTTTTTTGTATGAGCTCTCATGGATGATGATTTACTTGATAGGTTCCCAGCCCTGGCATGGTTCCAATAAATGGTGCACTTCTAAATCACCTTATTGTGTAGTGAGGTGGTACACAATGTTTTGGGATATCAATGTAATCCTTTTGGGGTTTATGGGAGGTGTTTAGTAATTATGTAGAGTGTAGTTTGTGAATCTTGGATTAAGTTCCAAGCACTTCACTCCGAACTCTATATAGTTATTAGCACTGAGTTTTTTGAACAAGGGATTTGTGGGAATCGGGTCAAAAGTTTTTGCTGGGAAAAACTTTCGACCACTGGGTTGTGCCAGGTATTAAACCCAAAGTGGAGTAGTTTTATAATTTTAGTTAAGTGTTTGTAGTCTTTTCAAGAGATAGTCAGTAATTGTAGTCTGAAAAGGGACAAATAAGAAAACAATTATTCCCTGATGGTTGTAACTTTTTAAACGTTTGGAGTGAAGAAGAAGGAGAGGATTGATGCCCTGTGCAATGTCGAATTCTTGTTTTTCTATGCATTCAATTTCCATTTCATATTCAGTCGCTAGACAGATTCTTGATTCATGTGTATGGACTAAACGTTGTTTGGCAAGGGATTTTTTAATGTAATGGAAGTAAAGTCTATTTTTCTTCATTATTATCTTCATGTTATAGTTCCCCCATAACACAATGAAAATCCACCCACATTAATGTGTTTACACTTATATAGAACCTTCTTAAAACATAAAGTAATTGTTGGTTGCATCAAGTTGCTATAGTGTTCCAGTGACTTGGCTATTCTTTGATGCTCATTGGCTAGCAAGTAACTAAGTGACTTGGCTATTCTTTGATGCTCATTGGCTAGCAAGTAACTAAGAGGTGATTCATTTTTCTGCTCATAGCACGGTCCAATTTTTTAAGAATCTATGGATATGATGTATAACTCTAGTATACATGGTGTATATTTTATGAGGATTTGTAGACTTTCATATCACATAATATTCCAACCATAATATATAAGATTTTTATGTTTGTTTAGCCAAGAAAATGCCGTTGCTTTTATCAAAAAGTTGAAACGTCTCTCTCTCTCTCTCTCTCTCTCTCTCACACACACACACACACACACACACACACACACATCCCTCAAAGCCGAAAGGGGATGTTCACATACTACATTGTTCTTTACAAAGCCCCACTAAGAATTTTCTTCGACAATTTTGGTAGTAATTGGCCTTGAAGATGCCTGCTAACCTAACTCTTTGTTCACCTATGTGTTGGGGTTGGTAGTGGACATATTTAATTCTCTCTCTCTCTCTCTCTCTCTCTCTCTCTCTCTCTCTCTCTCTCTCTCTCTCTCTCTCTACCCTAGCCGTTCCTTTTCCCTTCCCCCCCAGCCTCCCCCTGGGCGAGGGGTTGCCCTGTGGGGAGGCGTTAAGCCTTAGCTCGCCCCCCATACAACCCAAAAGCTCCTGCGACCTGGGTCCGACCTGGTTCCCTGCACGAGCTGGTTCGACATGACCTCAAGAAGAAAGATCTCGTGCCTGTGACAGTCCGTGTGAGGCAACAGTTTGTGTGCGTGCTCGTTCGACCTCAAGAAGCACGAGCTCGTACTATGACAGTCCGCGTGAGCCTACGAGATAGTCGTCTGTGTAACCCTACGAGCGACAGAGTGCCCTGCGAGACAGTCTCGTGCATGTGACAACTTGGTTCGGCCCCTCGAAGAGGTTTAGCTCATTTCGGTCTGTCGGCCTGGTTTGCTGCGTGAGATTCACCACCGCCTGACAGTCTGATTTCGGCCTGGTTCACTGCTTGAGATTCACCCGAGCGACTTCAAACAATTTCAAGAAGGTTGGCATTCCTAAGGTCTTGTCTCTGCACTGCGACCTCAAGAAGGCTGGATTTTTCAAGAAGTTCGGTCTTTACTACTTCGACCTGAGCAGCTCATTGCATTCATGGCTACCCGGGCCGCGTCCCGAAGTAAGCTTAGTTTTGCCGGAGTCATGGAAACACCTCTGAAGGTAGACAACATCACCCGCCTTCAAACGGAAGTCAAAAGCCTCCGCAAGGAGAATGACGAGTTGAAACAAAGGCTTGCAGCTTTCGAGGCTCGGCTAGCCACAATAGAGAATCGCAAGGAGGAGGAGCTAAAACAGATCGAAATCAAACTCACAAAGGCAAAAGAAGAAGTAGAGACGACCGTCACTAAGGAGGTCAAAACTCAAGTACAAGAGGTAATCTCTCGCAGGGTCGAAGATCGTGTGGCTTTCACGCTACATGAACGGCAACGACAGGAGGATATCGCCCTCAACGTTCGCATTGGTGGGCTTCCAAGCGATTGGAAAGGGGAGGGGGATCCCAAGTTTAGCGAGTCATTTGCCCGCATCCAATCCGCAATCCCTATGGTACAGTGTGATCCAGCAACAATCACTTCTCTTGCACACGAGAATCGCACCAATCATGCAATCTACACTTTCAAAACCAAGAGGGACCGGATCAAATTTCTTGAGCAATCAAGACTTCTAAAGGACACCAAAGTGTGGTTTGCAGAAGATCTTACACCCGCTCAACTCAAGCAAAAGAAGGCAGAACTACAGAAGATGCGAGAAGCGCGCATAGCAGGAAAATGGGCAGTCTACCGAGGAGGTAGAGCCATTATTCAAGAGTTTCGAACTCCCAAACCGGTTCCCTCCTCACCTCCTTCTGCATAGATTTTGTTCATCTTATCTTATCTTAACTTTCTTTTTGGACCCTCAGTCCTTAACTAAGATGTATCCCACAATCCCCTCACGTTTGTAATGTTTTGTTTTTGGTCCCATAGGTCATATCTGACCTCCGTGGACGATAATACAATCTATCTAATCTATCTATCTCTCTCTCTCTCTCTCTCTCTCTCTCTCTCTCTCTCTCTCTCTCTCTCTCTCTCTCTCTCTCTCTCTATTTGAGTAGCATATCTTGAGTTTGACTTGCTGAATCTATCTCTCTGGCCTTCCATCCATCTCCCTAATCTTCCTCCCCTAAAAGATAGACCTTGGGTTTGACTTGTCAAATCGATCTTTCAAGTTTCTTGGGACTTTTTCTAGTATATTAAAAATTATCCTCATGTGTGTGTGTGTGTGTGTGTGTGTGTGTGTGTGTGTGTGTGTGTGTGTGTGTGTATTTGTTTGTATCTATATGTAAGTGTGCGTGTACATACATACATACATACATATATAAATATATTTATTTATTTATATATATAGACACATACACACACACACATAATAAATTCTCCTCATGGGTGTGTGTGTGTGTGTGTGTGTGTGTGTGTGTGTGTGTGTGTGTGTGTGTGTGTGTGTGTGTGTGTGTGTGTGTGTGAGAGAGAGAGAGAGAGAGAGAGAGAGTTTGCAAAGTCTGCTTTTGATGGAAGTGCATATCATTGAGAGGCTATTGACATCCTTTCACCATTTAGCGTACCATGAGAAAATTTTACTCTCTTTAGGAGAAGTTTTCATGCGGTTTTTGGTTTTTTCCAATTTACCCATGTGGCTAGTTTTTCTCAGCTCTCACAATTTTAATTTGTTGCTTCAGTGCCCTTAGATCATCACCATTTGGGCGTAGCAACTAATACAAATCGACCATTGGATGGAGAGAGAGAGAGAGAGAGAGAGAGAGAGAGAGAGAGAAGACGATAAAGCTAAGTTCTACCTCAAATAAATCTTAGACTCTTGACCTTTTCCTTTGAAGAAATTCTGGATCACCATTCTACTACATCTAGGCAATAAAAAAGAATTTTTAATTTATTTGAAGTAGAACTTAGCTTTATCGTCTTCTCTCTCTCTCTCTCTCTCTCTCTCTCTCTCTCTCTCTCTCTCTCTCTCTCTCTCTCTATTTATGTGTGCATGCAATTGACCCGCTATCTCATTGCAAAGAAAAAATTGTTAATCATCTTTTACCAAAAAGTGAGGACACTTCAACATAAGCAGTTGTCGAAAATCAGCCCTCTAATCTCCCTCTCTCTCTCTCTCTCATGCACACAACCTCTCTCTACTCTCTTCTTATTGATTAGTACCCCTCTAATCTCTCTCTCTCTCTCTCTCTCTCTCTCTCTCTCTCTCTCTCTCTATTTATGTGTGCATGCAATTGACCCGCTATCTCATTGCAAGGAAAAAATTGTTAATCATCTTTTACCAAAAAGTGAGGACACTTCAACATGAGCAGTTGTCGAAAATCAGCCCTCTAATCTCCCTCTCTCGCTCATGCACACAACCTCTCTCTACTCTCTTCTTATTGATTAGTACCCCTCTAATCTCTCTCTCTCTCTCTCTCTCTCTCTCTCTCACACACACACACACACACACACAAATACACACACACACAAACACATATACACACTCCCGCATTCTCTCTCTCTCTCTCTCTCTCTCTCTCTCTCTCTCTCTCTCTCACACACACACACACACACACACACACACACACACACACATACACATATACACACTCCCGCATTGATAGCAACCTCTCCACGATCGTCAGGGGGCTCACTATATGTAAATCCTCCATATCATGTGCCTTCAAGTCTTATTTTCAAAACTTCTTGCAGATTTTCCATAGATAGAACACACACTTTTGCCATCTAATCTGAGTAAAACTCCTTTGTTTGGTACCCTTCTCTCTCTCTCTCTCTCTCTCTCTCTCTCTCTCTCTCTCTCTCTCTCACACACACACACACACACACACCCTCATTGATAGCAACCTCTCCAAGATCCCTAGGGAGGTCACTGTAAGTAAATCCTCCATATCGTGTGCGTTCAAGGATTATTTTCAAAACCCCTTCTTGTACATTTTCCATGAATGGAACACAACCTTTTCCCATTTAATATGTGTAAAACTCCCCTGTCGGTATGCTTTTGTATGTTAAATAAGAGTAAAGTATTTGGTTTAAAAACCCCTTATGTTGAACTCATGTGGTATATTAATATATTCATGGATGACTCCCTGAGCCATGATCCCAGAAGGTGATTCACATAAGCAAATGTGCTCCAGCCAACTCTGAAAATGGGCTACCCCACAAACCTTTTCTCTTTGCCATCCTCTCTCTCTCTCTCTCTCTCTCTCTCTCTCTCTCTCTCTCTCCCTCCAAAACGACAAACTGGAATTGCATCCAAAGCTATTACATGGATAGCCTTTCTTGTCGGGGGTCACTCAAAAATATGTATGATAGCGCATGAGTTCCACAGAAGGGGTCTATTTCTCTTACAATTCTATAAAAAATATACATACAATTAAAAAATAAAAAATTTAATATATAAGAGATCTTTTTATCAAGAAAGGTGGTACATAAGGGACTCATATATACATAAAATGTTGTAAAATAATGGTTATTATAAATACATATTGAACGCATGTCAATTAACCAACATTTACTAGACGAAGATAACAACAACATAGGTGTCTAACATTCAACAATTTTTTAAGCACTTTAAAAAAAACCTATAGAAGTGACTTCTAAGATTTATAAAACAAGATTTCAAAATATAAACTTTAAACGAAAGGACTCTTTCATAAATTAAAATATTAAAAATAACTTTATTTAATCAATATTTCACAGCATGAGATCAAACTCCTACGATTGCACTCTTTAATCTCTTGTTCTCTATGGCTTTTTAAAAGGCCAACAAAAAAAACTGAAAAGAAAGCTTTATGAAAAGACCGTTTATAAACTAGGCTAAAGTAAGTTTTTTTACATCCACAAGTTAGAAACCAATTGTGAGTTGGTGATATATTGAGGTGGAAGTATAATGGTGTTAGGCTTGGGTGATTGGGATCCAGAGTGAGTGAGAAAGAGAGAGAGTCCATGTGTCAAAGATTTTGGAAAAGTGAAAACACGCACTTCTTATTGAATAATGGGCCTTTACAGCCTTTGCCATTTGGCCTTAGTTGTTACGGGACTCTGAAGAGCGGCCCGTAAATGGAACTTAGGGGCTGCGCGCGTTCGTCGATCCTTCACCTGAACACAAGTTAGCCGACTTCACAACAAGTTGAGCAAGTATTTCAAAGGGACACGCGAGACAAGATTTCTAGAAACAAGCCCGTGACGGGCGCTTTGTATTGATTCAAAAGTTGATTACAAAAGGGACGGAGGCCTCTCCAGCGCCTCTGAAGACTGGGTTAACCTAACTCCAACCTAGAATGGGAAAATGGATTTATGAACGTGAGGACTGCCACCCCGGCTCCGGTTGAACAACCGGCCCCCTCTTGGCTACCCCGGCAGGATGCGCACGGTTCACCAAGAGTGGAGTACTACTTCCATATAAGTCCTTTAATTCGGGGCGCTCAGGCAAACCACCCAAGCCCCATGGCCTTGAGGTAGAAATCCCTCTCAAGGAGTCACCGTCGGTCCCTTCCAGGAGCCGCGGTTCCAAAATCTTATCAAAATGCCGAAACGGCCCCGCGGTTGCGTCCCGGGCCGTTTTTGGACCACGGGACCCCCGGGGACCCGGCCACGGCCCAAGCGGGGCTCTTACTTGCATAGAGTCTTTCAGGGGCTCCCGGAGTCATGTTTTGTCCACAGGAGCGACGGGTCCAAGAATCGTCATATCGGCCCGCGGGGAGCATGGCCGCGGAGAGGGGCAATTCACCAAACGGGCCTCGGTCCCCCTCAAGTGCCGTCCACGGTGAGAAGTTAGGTTAGCGGGAGTTAGGTCAAAAATGGGAACGTGGACCGCCGGGCCGCATGAGGGACAGCCCATGTGGGGGCGCTAGGGGCAAGGAGGGACCGCCGGCGCGCGTGGAAAAAGTTCCCTCTCACGAGGATCCCAACATTCTCCCCCCCTCAAGGAACTTGACGTCCTCGTCAAGATTGTAAAGCATCTGACCACATAGTGCATACATCGCATAATTGTCGCATAACGCATCTTTATTCTGCTGAAAAAAAACTGAGCATAACTGTGCTGACAAACTACTGCATCCTATACTACTGCTGTACATGGTTGTGGTCTTCTATGCCCTAGGATGTGTTTGAGGTCCGGAATCTGTAGTACCGAAGCAACAACTGCTTATCCATTGCAATGACTCTATCTTCTGGCACCCAAGTGCAATCTGACATTGGCCGCCCTCTCCACTTTACATAGAACTCTAGGTTGTTGCGCCTGAAACGGTGTTTGATGATAATTTCTGGCTCAAAGGGGTTTACTCTTTGTCTAGTAGAGGTACATGACGGTTTCTTACTCACATGAAATCGTTTGATTGTATGATGATGTGGAAAACATTGTGTATCTTGACTTGGAAGGTATCCCTTGTAAGAGACGTTGTTGAAATCTTGCAGTACCCGATATGGACCATAGCTTGGTTTATAAAATTTATGATATTTATTTGAAGTTGATGTTCTGGGTTTGAGTAGGCTGATGTGGAAAACATTGTGTATCTTGACGTTGGAAGGTAGCTCCAGCTTGTAAGAGACGTTGTTGAAATCTTGCAGTACCCGATATGTACTTCATCAAGTGCTTTCTGGCTACATCCAAACGTTTCTGCCAAGCCGTTAAAAACTGCTCAGCATCCTGATCTTCTGCATGCATAGTGCCCGAAGCAAGTGCCATGGGCGTAATCACCTCTTTTCCTGTAGCTAGTTCAAATGGTGTGTATCCTGTCCCCGAGTGCACACTGCTATTGTTCTGAAACTCAAGGACTTCCAGAAAGTCTGCCCAATCCTTTTGATCTGCTTGGACATAGCAACGGATGTAATCTTCGATGCCTTGATTGATTCGCTCGGTCTGCCCATCTGTTTGGGGGTGATAGGCTGAAGAAAACCTGAGCTGTGTGCCTAGGAGCTTGAATAACTCCCGCCACATGTCGCTTAAGAATCGCCCATCGCGATCCGAAACAATGGCCAGTGGAAGTCCGTGATTCTTGAAGACATGCTTGAAGAAAAGCCGCGCCGTCTGGTAGGCTGTAAGGGGCGGCTTTGCGGGAATGAAGTGCGCCTGCTTTGAAAAGTAGTCCACGATCACGAAGATGGTAGTGAATCCGTGGCTTTCGGGTAAGTCGACAATGAAGTCCATGCTTATCACATCCCAGGGGCGAGATGGTGTAGGCATAGACATCAAAAGCCCTGCCGGCTTTATTCGCTGTGCCTTGACTAGCTGGCATGTCGGGCAAGTTCTTACATATTCCACCACATCTTCCTGCATCTTTGGCCAGAAAAAGTGACGGCTTAACCTGTCAAAGGATCTCTTTTGCCCACCGTGCCCTGCAACTTTGCAGTCGTGGGTTTCCCAGAGCAGTTTTGCCTTGAGTGTAGGATCATCTGGTACATACACGCGGTTATGAGCATACCATAGCCCATCCCGCAAGTCGAACAGCCCCACGGAAGTCTTGCCTTGTCGCCAACTCTGCATCATCTGTAATACTGCAGGGTCTGTCTTAGTGGCCTCGCGAATCTGATCCAGGACTTCATCACTGCTTATTACGCTAACTGCATTAACCTCGGGCATGCGACTGAGAGCATCTGGCATTGCATTCTGCTTGCCCGGCTTGTGGATGATTTCTATGTCATATTCTGCTAGCTGATCTTGCCACCGACTCTGTTTGTGAGAGAGCTTAGGTTGGGTCTGGAAATACTTCACGGAAACATTATCTGTGTATACTTTAGTGTGCTTGTCCAATACGTAGTGACGCCATTGGTCAAGGCAGTATACCACTGCATACATCTCCTGCTCGTGTGTAGCCCATCTTTTCTGTGGGTCTGTAAACTTCTTCGAAATGTAGGCTACTGGTCTTTCAGCTTGCATTAGTACCCCTCCCAGTGCGATGCGTGAGGCATCGGTGTGAATTTCGAATGGCTTGTCGAATTTTGGGAGCTTAAGTACCGGTAGGGAACACATTACTTGTTTGATGTGCTCAAAAGCTCGTTGGGCTTCATCTGTCCACTTGAACGCTAGCGAACCCTTGGTGGTGTCTGTTATGGGGGCCATGATCTTCGAAAAATCTTTGATGGACTTTCGGCAATACTGAGTGAAACCCACGAACTCACGTACCTGTGTAACTGTTCGGGGGGCAGGCCAGTTCACCACGGCCTCAATATTTTTAGGATCCACGCGAATTCCATCTGCAGTGACCAGGAAGCCCAAGAATTCCACTTCCTGTACTGCGAAGACGCACTTTTCCAGTTTTGCGTACCACTTGCATTCTCTGAGTCTGCGGAGCACCTGGCGCACATGCTTTACGTGCTCTTCAAAAGTTTTGCTGTAGATTAGCAGGTCATCCAGGTACACAATGAGGAATTCATCCAGCATGTCGCCGAAATCTGTATCCATTCCAGCTGAGAAGGTAGCTACTCCATTGGTGAGGCCAAAGGGAAGCACTAGCCATTCGTGAGCTCCATACCGTGACCTGAAAGCTGTCTTGTGCACATCTTCATCCACGATCCGAATCTGGTGGTATCCTGATCGCAGATCGACCTTAGTGAAGTATTTTGCCCCTGCCAACCTCTCTGTTAGGTCATCCATGTGTGGCAGAGGGTACCTGTTCCGGATGGTTATTTTATTCAGGGCTCTATAGTCGACGCAGAGCCTGGATGAGCCGTCCTTCTTTGTGACAAAAAGCACCGGGGCCCCGTAAGGGGACTTGCTGGGCCTGATAAAACCTGCTTCAAGTAGTTCTCCTAGTTGCTTCTTTCAGCCTTGATGATGCGACTATCCCCGATAGTGCACTCTTCGTCTTACTCTCTAGTGTTACTTTCATCACACACAGTGAACCTGGGCCCCTTGTTTGAGAGCCTTCTCTGCTTGCTTTGGTGAGATCCACATTGAGTCTGGGACTAGGTCATCCCAGCTAACTCGAGTCTTCCCTTTTTCCGTTTTCGCCGGTGTTGGTGTCTTAGTTTGAGCTCCGTTTACCTGCCCTCGGGCTTGAGGTGGCATGTAAGGTTGTGGCTTAAGCGGAGCTTTTTCTTCAGTAGTCTTGCGGGCAGGGGGCGTGTCCATAGGTCGGATGATCGGGACAATCACCCCCTTACCATTCATGTCCAGCATCAGTTGATTCATGCCCTTAGCATACAACCCCATCACGTAGGAGTCATACCAGGCCAGGCCAAACATCATGTCGTAGGAATCCATGGGTACGACGATGAAGTCCACTTTGGCTCGCCATTCACCTACTTGGACCGCCACGTCGTAAGCCATCGCGGTGTTCGAGTCTTCGCCTTGTACGAAGCCTACTGAGATGCTTCGTCCTCCCCCGGGCTTGCAGGTCTTTACTCCCAAGCGTTTGGCACATGATGGTGAGATGAAGTTGTGACTCGCTCCCGAGTCGAGCATCGCCAATTGTGACTGCCCATTGATCACCGTCTTGACATACATATTTGGGATCGGTTTGATACGAGCTGCCAGGCAGTGTAGAGAAGCTTTGATGGCTCCTACACGGACCGTCCCTTCGGTAGACTCTCTGTTTCCACTTTCAAACTCTTGCTCCGTGATCTCAGTGATCTGCACTTGTGAAGATCCTGTCCTGTCAGCATTGGTCTCATTGGCCCAAGCGGAGTGAGCTCGAGACTGAGAGCTAGCTTTGTGACAATCATTATCCCAGTGAGGACCCCCATAGTTACGGCATGGGCGGGAAGGATTCGCCCTCCAAGGCAGCGTCCGTTGAGGGGCCCCTCCAGACTGGTTCACCGAGAAGTTCCTACTACTCGACGAGCCGCTGTAGCTGCTTGGCGCATTATTGCAAAAATTCCCGTACAGTCGGGGCTGGTTTGACAAGCTGCCTGCGGGCTCACTCCTTTGAGGCCCAGCTGAAGACTGATTTTTGTTCGGGTTGGAAGGGGTATTCCCACTTCCCCCAGACTTTGCGTTGGTGGCCCCCTTTCGGCGCAAGTCGGAGTCCACTAGCCTTTCTGCCATGGCCAGCGCTGCCATGTAGTCGACCGGATTCTGCTTTTCGATCTCCCTACGGGCCCAGTCTTTGAGCCCATAGAGGAACCCATGGAGTCTCACTCTCTCCCAAGTCATCTGTTCCACTTTCAGCATGGACTGCCTGTATTTGGACACATACTCCTGCAGCTTGCTTTCGCCTTGGGTGATGGCCCTCCATTCGTCTAAGTGTCTGAAGTCTTCATTCTTCGGAACGAAGTAGTCCCGCATCTCAGCCTTGAGGCGGGTCCACGACATGTAGGGGTTTTTCCTCTCTTCTAGGAGGAACCAACCGTAAGCGTCCTCTGCTAAGAAATGAGACACCACGGATGTCCATAAGTGTTCTTCCATTTTGCTTGTGCGGTAGAAACTCTCTGTGTCGCGGATCCATTTCTCCAGTATCATTGAGTCCCGTTGGCCCGAGTAGGGAGTGGGTTTGATAGGCTTGAAACTCCCCATCCCATCACTCCCACTCGCGGGAGCTCCCGACGTGCTTGCCGGCCCTTTTCCTTTGTCTGCTGTGGCATTCTGAGAATTCAACAGACTTACCTGTACGAGCTGTTGAACCAGCGCGGCTTGAGACTCTAGTATAGCCTCCCACCTTTCCATTCTGTCATTGCGGGGAGGGTCGTTCCTCTCCCCATGAAATGAGTCTTCATCTGCGTGACTCATTTTGTTGGGTGACGAAGGCGCGGACTCAAACTCTGGCCCGGCTTCGCTGATAGGGTCTAGGCGTTGTAGTCTCCCTTGAGAACGTATCCACCTGGAATACTCCCAAGAGTCAATTACACCGTCCGCTGCGATTTCTTCTAATCTTGCGGCGGGTAGGGGAGTGCTGCTGGAGTCACTTTCGGCGGGTCTTTGTCCCCCTCTGTTAGGCATAGACCAGCTTTGAATTTCTAGCTCTGATACCAAGTGTTACGGGACCCTGAAGAGCGGCCCGTAAATGGAACTTAGGGGCCGCGCGCGTTCGCCGATCCTTCACCTGAACACAAGTTAGCCGACTTCACAACAAGTTGAGCAAGTATTTCAAAGGGACGCGCGAGACAAGATTTGTAGAAACAAGCCCATGGCGGGCGCTTTGTATTGATTCAAAAGTTGATTACAAAAGGGACGGAGGCCTCTCCAGCGCCTCTGAAGACTGGGTTAACCTAACTCCAACCTAGAATGGGAAAATGGATTTATGGACGTGAGGACTGCCACCCCGGCTCCGGTTGAACAACCGGCCCCCTCTTGGCTACCCCGGCAGGATGCGCACGGTTCACCAAGAGTGGAGTACTACTCCCATATAAGTCCTTTAATTCGGGGCGCTCAGGCAAACCACCCAAGCCCCATGGCCTTGAGGTAGAAATCCCTCTCAAGGAGTCACCGTCGGTCCCTTCCAGGAGCCGCGGTTCCAAAATCTTATCAAAATGCCGAAACGGCCCCGCGGTTGCGTCCCGGGCCGTTTTGGACCACGGGACCCCCGGGGACCCGGCCACGGCCCAAGCGGGGCTCTTACTTGCATAGAGTCTTTCGGGGCTCCCGGAGTCATGTTTTGTCCACAGGAGCGACGGGTCCACGAATCGTCATATCGGCCCGCGGGGAGCATGGCCGCGGAGAGGGGCAATTCACCAAACGGGCCTCGGTCCCCCTCAAGTGCCGTCCACGGTGAGAAGTTAGGTTAGCGGGAGTTAGGTCAAAAATGGGAACGTGGACCGCCGGGCCGCATGAGGGACAGCCCATGTGGGGGCGCTAGGGGCAAGGAGGGACCGCCGGCGCGCGTGGAAAAAGTTCCCTCTCACGAGGATCCCAACATTAGTATCGATTTTGAAAGCTACCGACCATGCATTTTTATATCCTTGTATAAATCATGTGTATGCTTTTCATTATAGTTAACGGTTGCAACATGCCGATATAAGTAGGCATGGTGTAAGTTGTACTTTTAATTGATGTTTCCAAATTTTCATCGAAAATTCCTTGTCGGTGGTGGAATAGGTGTTGAGAAATGACCAATATTCTGAAATAATTTTGAAGAATTTGGCAACCATTTTCTGAATAATAGGTGTTGAGAAATAAAGCCGTTACTACTGGCTCTACTTTGAAAAAAATATATTAGTTAAAAGATTCGTTCATCAGAGCCTCGCCCCCCTCCTATCGACCCTGAAGCCAACCTTGCCTCTCACATATTCGCTCAGTGCTCACACAGTCTTGCTACTCCCTTCTCCTCGTGAATTTCGAGGCATCGTCCTCTGCCGGAAAAACAGTTGTCGAGGCCATTTTTATGCACACAGAAAAATCATAAGATTGAAGCCTGAGAGAGAGAGAGAGAGAGAGAGACTGTTGTAGTGATCCCTGAAGATGTCTGTGTTGTACATAGAGAAGGAGAAGAAGAAGAAGAAGAGAGTTTTAACGTGAGAGAGAGAGAGAGAGACCTACTTCTCGTTAGAGGGAGAGGGTCTGCAGATCGCAAGGAACATTCTGCAAGGCATGACCTCCTTATGCTCCGCATCATGCAAACTGCAGTCCAACACTGATCTTCGATCAGTTTGGTGATCTTTAAATTCATTTATTTGTTATGCAATGAGGTCCCGAATCTCTCAATATTCCCCTCCTTATTTCCTTTTCAAAATTTGAAGACCTACTAGACTAAGTATATACTCTTTCTAACTAATTACAAGTAATATAAGTATCCCAGATGGTATTCAAGCACGTAACATAGCTATCGTATAATTAAAAATATTGTCCAATGATCTGTCGCTTGGCAGGGAAGGTATGAAAATGGATCCAAAAGACTTAGAAGATAGGCTTCTACAAGGACGATCTCTTTTTGGGAGGGAAGGTGTTCAAAAGCCAAGCACTCCTTGTCAGCATGAAAATCGTCATATTTTACTGTTTTAAACACATTTGGAAGGCCAAGAATAGTTAGGTCTTTGAGAATGCTTTGGTAACATTTGGGCTCATTGAGGGAAGCGGAACAAATCTGAGGAGTGGAATAGGGTTATGAATGCCGTATAGTCTAGTTTTCACCACCATAGTTAGCCAAGAAAGTAGGGAAACAATTGTTGGGAAGCGAAACAAATCTGAGTAGTGGAATAAGGCTATGAATGCCGTATAGTCTGGTTTTCACCACCATAGTTAGCCAAGAAAGTAGGAAAACAATTGTTGGGAAGCGGAACAAATCTGAGGAGTGGAATAGGGCTATGAATGCCGTATAGTCTCGTTTTCACCACCATAGTTAGCCTAGCTTTCCCCTCCTAGCGACGTGGGTGACTCTCTATCAGCCGACGTATCCTTCTCTAGTAGGTGTTATCATGGCTCGACACGAGCATGACCTAAAGCTGCAAATTATCGTTCTTGTTAATATATTCTACTCACCATTGTGAGTTTTAAAAAAAGAAATAAGGTGAAAACTTCACGATGGCCTCAAAAAGGTATCATTTTTTCCTCTAGTAAATGATTATTAGAACACATTTGACATCTTAATGGACCTTGTGTTCATGAAAAATGTGTCCCACCTTAATATTGTGCTGTTTTCAATTTCAAAAGTGTCAATTGAGAGTAAGGGGAAAAGGAGAAATTTTGCCCCAAAATAGGGAAAAATAATATAAAAACCTAAAAAATAAATCAAAATTTTAAAAATCTCTTAGCGAATTCAAGAAAAGGAGTTTTATATGTCTAAAAAAATGATATTTCTTGAACACTTTAATGGAGAGAGATTAGAGAGAGAGAGAGAGAGAGAGAGAGATGCACGTGTACACACGCATATGCTCATTTTCATAATGAAAATATTCAAATGAATATAGTAAGGCATGAAATGACTTGAAATGTCACCTAGAAAAGTTAATGTGAGGATGACCATTTGATGGTGAAAGAATTGCATGTTTTTCTCTACCACTTACCTATCGCATTCTTGGCCAAAAAGGTATCTTAGTCTAAAGAAGGTCTTAATCGGTTTCACCTTGTTGCATTTTTGGCTTTCTAAAAGAAGCCTTAGTGTTGAGTATAGTTAGGCATCCTTCCAATGTTTTTAGTGCCAACGATGGAGACTCATCTTAAATGTTGATGGAGTTTGTCAAATGGGTCGCTTTCATTTTTAGGATGGGATTACATTGCTTTAATTTTATGTACCTTTTTATTTTAAAAGCTTTTAAATAGTAAAGAGTTTTTTTCACAAGAACAAGCGATTGTGACACTCTCTCTCTCTCTCTCTCTCTCTCTCTATATATATATATATATAATATATATATATTATTTTTATTTTCCTCATATCTTGATTTCCTTTTTGAAAAGCCATCGTAAAATCTCACCTTGTTGTTTTTTAAAAGAAACGTTAGTGTTGTATCGGGTTAGGGAGACTTTCATTGTTTTGACTGCATGATGAAGACTTACTTTAAATGTTTATTTCACTTTGATTTCATATCCTAACATGTTTTGACTGCTTTTGCATTCTATTGTTTTAGAATGTTAAAGTGAAACTTCACTTTCATAATTCTAGTAACTTCTATGGACACATACACACACTTATATATTAATGACTTCTTTTAATTTCACATTTCATTTCACAGCCTCACATGGCTTGACTTTTCTTATATTCTATAACTTAATTCTAATCAATATTCAAGAAAGTCTCTTTTATTAAGCGATCGTTGACTGAGGTTTCTTCCCACAAAGAAGCCAACCGA
The DNA here is from genome assembly GCF_014529385.1 of Adiantum capillus-veneris. Lineage (NCBI taxonomy): Eukaryota > Viridiplantae > Streptophyta > Polypodiopsida > Polypodiales > Pteridaceae > Adiantum > Adiantum capillus-veneris. Next base: position 101,192,477 of record NC_140950.1, on the reverse strand, counting down.
AAATACTAGCATAAATTTAAAATTTACAGGATTTTTGAACTATTTTCTCATATATTTCACCAGTTTTTCTTCCCTATTTCATGGTTTGTAACCAGGTAGTCTCCATTTTCAACCGGCTCAAGGCTAAGCTGAGGCAATCCTTTTTTGAACACTAATTCTACTTAAACTCAACCTAATGATTTTATCACGTTCTAATTATTTTAAAAAGCCCCCATGATTCTTTCACTTGTTTTGTTATAACTAAAGATTTAATCTACTCACAATTGTGAATTTTGCTAAAAAATACAAAATAAAAATTTGACAAGACATCATAACTTACAAGGGGCACAAAGTTGCATGCCACGTGAACAAATACAAGCCTACATTGGGAGTAATATATAAGTCTTATTGGAGACCCTTTTTGCTCTCACCTAAGGGATGGCCCAAAAACAAAATCATAATCGATGAAAATAAGGGTATACTTAAAACTTTTTCTGTGTTCGTCTAAATTCAAAGAATTTTTTTGGGGTGCCTCTATATGAGGCCTGATATCGTATCGTTGTAATATGATGTCCCTCAAGGCTCATCACAAGCTTGAGATCTATCTGTAATTTTTTGGGTTTTAATACATTACATTCACAATTATGAGTTTTTTTATAAATTTATTTGAAGAATTTGTGAGTATTTACACTAAATTTCAAGAATTTATGAGTATTTACACTAGATCTTTACTATTTTTTTGCCATTTTTCTTCAATGCGAGCTTGGAATCCAGTCAACCTTTACTTGCCGTTGGCCTACATTAGGCTCCTACGTGGATTGAGGAGAGTTGCAACTAGATAGGCTCCTACATGAGTGGTCCAACATGGCTGCATGGATTTGCAACCCCATGGACTTCACACCTAAGATTTTAATATAGATTCGAGTGGACTCTCGTCACCTTCAGCGACGATGTTGCTTATGCATGTAAGAAAATATAAGTTAATCAAAATTGAATAAAAAGATTCTCAAAAAAAAAATGGAAATTTTTTATTAGTTGTGACCCTCACAATGCATGTGAGGGATGGGTCTCATGCATCATAGACTCCATGTGTGTGGTCACACTTGTTAAGTGTAGCTGCAAGTAGCTATGCTATGTGGCAGCTTGTGAGCTCTCTCCACTATCTTTGGCACCATCCATGATGTTTCTAATTTTCTTTGTGGGTTGAAAAGGGCTTTTACAAACTAATTTCACTACAAAATTTGGTTAGAAGCAGCATGCTATGGAGGCTGGAATGGTCATGTGTAGTCCCTACTATGGAGGTTGGAATTGTCATGTGCAATCCTCTTGGTGTTGTGAGCATGAGGTAAGGAACTATTGGAGCAACACTTAGAGAGAGAGAGAGAGAAGAGAGATTGACCAGTTCTAAAATTGGTATCCAAGTTGTGGAGTACCCATGGAGTTGTAGAGAGGGTAATGGGCTAGTGGCATGCTCAGGTGCCTAACTACTCATGACCAGTTAGTTACCTTATCCATTGTCTTGCATGAGGTAGAGTAATGCATTCAATGCCACAAATTACCATAGAAGTTCACGAAGCCACCATAATCTTGGCACTAAGTGGAGGGTAGCAACATGGGGGGTAGAAAGGGAGGTGGTTGTGGTTGATGTCAAGCCTTGCACAACTTGATGTTGCTAGTGACCTGAAATATTCTATTGAAAGACCACATGACCACAATAGGGGTAGGTAAATATAGGCATCTCAAACATGGGAGGAGCAATAGTTGTGACAAAACATGTGCTCATGAGTCAAGGTAGTTGTTATCTTGTAGACATTTTGGTCTCATAATCAACATTGACTCCGTAGAGGTGTGAGACTTCAATATCCTCTCTCTCTCTCTCTCTCTCTCTCTCTCTCTCAAGAGATGGCACCAGAGTTTGACGAGAATTTTATTTGTTAGTGTAAAATGAGAAGACATATCCACTAATTATTTTCAAAGGATCTAAAACACCGCTAGAGGATTACCTACATCAAAGTTGTCTTGGCTTATCCTTGCTTGCCTAAAGATTTGTCTAAGAGCTAGCACACATATGCGCTAAGGTTTCTATACATGGTGTTGTTTGAGATGAACTTACCTTTGATGGACATCATTGCACTAGTGTGGCTTATACCCTACCCTACCGGTTTAATCCCTTTAAGTGAGACTCCATTGGTGGTTTGATTCCCATGTTGCATAACATCTTTCTTAATGTGAGTTCATCTTTTATATCTTTTTGTTCTATACAAGCGTATCACACACCTGCAATGGTAGCTTTTGATCTCATAGGTCATTTACAAGCATTAACCTCCCTCCCTCTCTCTCTCTCTCTCTCTCTCTCTCTCTCTCTCTCTCTCTTTGTGTATGTGTGTTTAGCTGTTTTAACTTATATAATAATACATAACTAAAATTTTACATTCAAAAGACTGTTGGCTTCAGAGAAAATGAAAAAATTAGTACAAAAATAACCGTCTTAGAATTATCTTTGTACATGTCATATGAGAATGAAGCCGCATTCTAGTATACAATGATAGTGACCCAATAAAGAATTATATCCCAAGTGGTAAGAGCAGGTATATTATCTTGACTGACAGTAGCTTTAAGCCAAAAAAAAATCCAAGAAAGGAAGTAGTCCTCACGTGCATTCATCCAAACAAGACAAAAAGCTCATTAGCCTTGAATGTGTATTACAGGTGTCAATGGACTATATCAGTTATTATCCATGTCCAACTTACAACCCTTTTTAACTTAAAACCATTGTCAAAAAATGTTCATGTCTTTTAGTTCTTTTCAAAAAAAATTTGTCAGTAATTGTATGTTTTCTTTATATCCCAATGTTTCAAAAGACCTTTAAAGAGATTTTTAACATATATATCACTTTAATGAAAAGGCCATGACCCCTTCTTATCCAAGTGTCTTATTTAAATCCATAGGTTATTTTGTTTTTAGAAAACTATCATGCCAATTTGTTTTAAGCTCAAATTTCCAAGTATCATAAAGCATAAAGTAACTTAATTATCATCTTGAGATATGTACCAATACCAAAACATCCTTGCCAATTTTGCCAGGCTTCGATTTCACTAGCTTAACTAATTACCATGAAGCCATAAAGTGTATCTCAATACCAACTCTAGATACCCTTAATAAAACCTTCAGCTTTTGTCAAGCCGACTCGACAATCACATATTCATTTATGACTGTCAACCTACCAGAGTTTTTATGAAAAAAACCCCCCTAAAAAAGCCCAAGTTAAGAAGATTAGTAAGGAGAAAAAACCCATATATGTTACCATGATTGTCAACTTCATGCCATATAACTTACTATGTGAAATCCTTTGTAAGTTAGCCCCAGTTAAGAAGATTAGTAATTAAGGAGAAAAAACCCATATATGTTACCAGTACTGTCAACTTTATGTGATATAACTAACTACGCGAGATCCTTTTGAAGGAGTGCGAGCGGAAGTGCGACGCGAGAGAGAGTACGAGAAGAAGAGCACGACGATATGGTGAACTCGCTCTACTGTAATGTGTAGAGCATAGTGAGTTCTTATTAGGTTTTTACAAAAGAATATGTGTACATACCTGGTGGCCCGCCCACTTACCTGGGCGACCACATTGGGCTTTATACCCCAACAACCTCCCACTTAAAGTCCAATGTGGTACTTTAAGTGTGAGAGAAGCTACTATACAAGCTAATATACAAGAGATGTAGAGAAGTGATGTACTACCCTACACCTAACTGCTTGCGAAAATGCGCAAAGCTCTCTGAGGGAAGTCCTTTTGTAAGTAGATCAGCAGGATTTTCTGTGGTGTGAACTTTGACAAGCTGAAGTTGCTTATCCTCGAGCATTTCCCTGATGAAATGATACTTCACATCCACATGCTTTGTCTTTGAGTGATAAACTGGATTGCAAGCCAATTGTATAGCACTTTCACTATCACAATATAACACAGGCATCTCTTCTTTGATTCCCAAATCTGTTACTAGTCGATTAATCCAAATTGATTCTTTGCATGCCTCTGATGCTGCAACATATTCAGCCTCTGTAGTAGACTGAGTAACACAATCTTGTAATCTAGAACGCCATGATAATGCTCCACCAGCCAATGTAAAGACATACCCTGACGTAGACCTTCGGTTGTCTAAGTCACCTGCATAATCTGAGTCTCTAAAACCCTTTACACTTATCTCCTGACTCCCATAGCATATACGCATACTCTTTGTAGCTTTCAGGTATCTCAATATTCCTTTCACTGCCTCCCAATGTTTCTTGCCTGGGTTTGACATGTATCGACTTACTACTCCCACTGCAAATGCAATGTCTGGGCGAGTAGCAATCATTGCATACATCAAACTACCCACTGCAGACGCATATGGAATCTTATCCATTTCAGCCTGTTCTTCCTCAGACACAGGACAATCTTGTTTGCTAAGTTTCACATATGGTGGCAATGGAACACTCAATGCCTTTCCCTTCTCCATATTGAAATGTTGCAAAACCTTGTCAATATAATCTGTTTGAGATAACCAAATCAACTTCTTTGATCTGTCTCTCTCAATGTGCATACCAAGTATATAACTTGCCTCACCCATGTCTTTCATGTCAAACGATTTTTCCATCTTTGACTTCAAAGCTGAAATTTCTTCCAAGTGCTTGCCAACAATCAACATGTCATCCACATACAAAATAAGGATCAGCCAACTGCCATCCTTAGCCTTCTTTGTATATAGACAGTGATCGAACTCACTACGTTTGTAGCCTTGAGAAAGCATAAACTTGTGGAATTTATGGTACCATGCCCTCGGTGATTGTTTTAAGCCATAAAGACTCTTTAACAGCTGGCATACCCCTTTCTCAACAAACCCTTCTGGCTGCTGCATGTAAATTTCCACATCTAAATCACCATGCAAGAATGTTGTCTTGACATCCATTTGGTGCAACACCAAATCTAATATGGCAACCAATGCAAGAAAGCATCTCAATGTAGTCATCTTGACCACCGGAGAGAAGACATCATCAAAGTCAATGCCTTGTTCTTGCTTAAAGCCCTTGGCAACAAGCCTTGCTTTGTACTTTGGTTGACTATCATGAGCGGTGATCTTATACTTGTCAACCCATTTACAAGGTAGAGCCTTTTTGCCCTGTGGTAATTTAACTAGCTTCCATGTCTTGTTTTTATGCAGAGCTGTCATCTCTGACTGCATGGCCAATTGCCAATTCTCGGAGTCCTTCATTTGCACTGCTTCCTTGTAACATGAAGGCTCATTGCAATCAGTCAACATGACATAGTTCATAGATGGAACAAACCTATTAGGAGGTCGCGTGACACGTCCAGATCTACGCGCAATAGGTGGCTCAGGCTCAGCCACAACCTGTGGTTCCACTCTATCCTGTCCTTGCTCCTCTTGAGCCCTGACATTTTGTCTTGCACGTGCAGGTCCATCTTCTTGGAAGACAACTCTTCTAATCTCCTCAACCCTCTCTGGTTTAGAATGATATTTGGATTCATTAAAGTAAACATCATTGCTTCGGACAACCTTTCTGGATTCGGGATCCCAAAGTCTGTACCCCATCTCACCAGAATTACCATAGCCTAGAAAGATGCACTTTCTACTCTTTGGCTCAAGTTTGTTCCTAAATTCCTTTGGAACGTGAGTATATGCCTCACAGCCAAAGAATCTGAGATGCTTGTATGAGGGCATTTTGCCTGACCATACCATCTCTGGCACTGAATCCTTCTGCAAAACCTTGCTAGGAGATCTATTTACAAGATGAACAGTTGTTGATACAGCTCAGCCCAAAACCCATTTGGCATCTGTGCATTAGACAACATACTTCTGACCTTCTCTTGTATGGTCCTATTCATCCTCTCAGCAACACCATTTTGAGGAGGATTGTAGGGAGCAGTAAGTTCACGTTTTATACCTTTTGACTCACAAAAGTCCTGAAAGGCCTTTGAAACATACTCTCCACCATTGTCAGTGCGTAAGCATTTAAGCTTCTTGCCACTCTGATTCTCCACAAGTGTCACAAACGTTTTGAAAACACTTAACGCTTCATCCTTGTGCTTGAGAAAGTAAACCCATACTTTCCTCGAGTAATCATCTATAAATGTCATAAAGTAAGAAGCTCCCCCTAGAGATAGGTTAGGCATAGGTCCACACAAATCACTATGAACAAGTGCCAACTGTGTATCTCTTCTACTGCTTCTATGCTTATGTGGCTGCTATGTTTGCTTACCATACAGACAATGTTCACAGAATTCAAAATCATTAAATGAAAAGCCAGGCAAATAACCAGAATGAGACAAGATTTCCATTCCCTTCTTGGACATATGTCCTAACCGGCTATGCCACAAAGAAACGTTCGGCTGCTCGGTTACATTGATTACATTTTTAGAGACATTTGATACATAAATCATGTAAAGTCCTCCAGACTTTACTCCATGTGCTACTGTCATAGAACCCTTGGATATCTTCCACATGTTCTGTCCAAAAGTGGTGACGTAGCCAGCATCATCAAGTAAACCTGTGCTGATCAAGCTCTTTGTAATTGCGGGAACATGTCTCACATTCTTCAGCGTGAAAGAAGAGCCATTCTGAAACTTCAATTGAACATCTCCAACACCTAAGATCTCACATGTTTGCCCATTGCCTAGCCGAACATGATCTTTAGTGGTCACATAAGAAGTAAACCACTCCTTGTTTGGAGACACATGAAGTGATGCCCCTGAGTCTATAATCCAGTCAATCAGTGCATTTCCATCAGATGCTGTAAGAAGAGCTGAGTCCATTGTATTCTTCAAGAAGTAGATGTCTCCTGAAACTGGAGTGTCATCCTCTGCAACAGTGTTTGTCACATTTATTTCTTGAATCTTCACTGAGGACATGTTCTTCTCACCATGGTCTTCAGCTTTCCCTTTGCCTTTTTCTGCTTTCCATTCTCTGCAGTCTCTTTTCATGTGACCCTTCTTGCCACAATGGTAGCATTCTATGTCACTCTTGCCTTTAGCATTGCGGGACTTGCTACGAGACTGATTCCTCTTTCCACCTTTGTACTTTTCTTTGGTCCTTCCCCTCACAACTAAGGTTGTTCCTTTGCCTTTGTCCATTGTCTTTCTATTGGTTTCTTCAGTAAGCAGACTTCCTTCTACACCTGCTATGTTCAAACCATCTGGAGGTGCAGAATTACTCAAAGATGTGCGAAAAGTGTCCCAACTTTCCGGCAATGTGATCAACAGGAACATAGCTCTAACAGGTTCATCAAACTTGACACCTTGAGCTGACAACTGACTGTAGATTGTGTTGAATTCATTCAGATGATTGGACATAGGTGTCCCTTCTTTCATCTTCAAGTCAACAATCTTCTTAAGCCAGTATACCTGTGAAGCTGCACTCTGCTTCTCATAAAGATCACTCAGCTTTAACCATGCTTCATAAGCCTACATCTCGTCTGCTACATTGAAGTAAACGCTTTCTGCCAAAGTCAGCATAATGGTAGAAAGTGCCAATTCATCCATTTCGCTCCATTCATCTTCGTCCATATCTTCTCGTTTTATCCCCTTGAGCTTTATAGGTTTTATTTACTTCTTTTGTACCAACACGTGCCAAATCTGCTTCTTCCACAATGGGAAATTGGTTCCATCCAGTTTCTGATATTGTAAAGAGCAGTGTCCTGTGATCCAGCCATAGCTACTCTTCACAGTGGTTTACTTTCCTGGGAAAAATTCGGCAGAGTTTCCCCTGTAAACTGACCTCTGAACCAATATCAACCTGTCAAATGAACCAAGAAAGCTTCAGATTCTGCATAAATTTCGGCAGAGTCTCCTTTGTAAAATGGCTCTGTTGTACTCAAAAAACAGACCAAAAACAGCTCCAAAAACCACTGTCTCTCTAACACTGTAAGCTGTGGGTAAACCTGTCCTGCACCTGTACTGTCTCTGACTGCCCTGTCACTGTCCTGTAAGCATAGACTGCGACAATGCCTCAACGGCAGTAAAGAAAAGATGCAATCCCAACTGTCTAACTCACAGCCAATACATCCTAGTTGTCTATCTAAGGGTGCTCGAGGGATCGCTCCAAGACCTGTATCACCGAAAGGATCCCAACATTCGAGAATCCCCCAGCTCAATAAAACCTCACTCGACCCTCAACAAAGGCTGCAGTAAATTTGACAGTACATAGACTTCCCACAAAGTCATACATCCACAAATTTCCCACTATATGCTGTAACCGATGCGGCGGTTGTTTGCTACGTGACTCACAGCCAGCAAACCCTCAACAGACATACATCATCTCTGACAATACATCCCATGTGGAAGTACCTGCAATATCAGGATGAAATCTGGAATATCAAGCAGCAAACACAAGCTACCTGATGAACTAGTGGATGTCGCCTTCAGTCTGTGTGTAGATGCGCCCGTGTCGTATGTGACACGCCTCCAAGAACTTTGAGCCGTCCTTCGATGTGTAGACAGCCACAAATCAACACTCTGGGAGTGTCGATATCCTCAGCACCTGCAGTCGTAGTCCGAAAACCCCAAATTTGCAGAGTCGGATCTGCACCCGCTGAGACCACGTAGTCGAAAATGGCCTGCGCAGAACTTTGTCGAAGCCGAACGGTGACCGAGATGACCTCAGAATGAAATTCTGAGCACACCAAGCCCTTTGGGCTTGCCCACGAGATTTGGGGCCGTGTCTTCGCCTGTCGAATTTCACTCCAATCTGAGTTGGTGACTCTAGCCTCCTGCAGTGCTGCCCCGAGCCTCGATCTGAGCTCTGATACCAGTTGAAGGAGTACGAGCGGAAGTGCGACGCGAGAGAGTGTGCGAGAAGAAGAGTACGACGATATGGTGAACTCGCTCTACTGTAATGTGTAGAGCATAGTGAGTTCTTATTAGGTTTTTACAAAAGAATATGTGTACATACTTGGCGGCCCGCCCACTTACCTGGGCGACCACATTGGGCTTTATACCCCAACACCTTTGTAAGTGTAGCAAATCCAAATGTGGCTTGAGGGAGGAAAACCGCCTTACACTACATGGGTTTTACACTACGTAGTAGTATGCAAAAATTTCCATGTATCTGATACAGAGTCTCAACAACCCCGACTCCAGGCCAGAAAAATGACAGTACCAAGTAGAAGATCTCCCATTTTTCATTGGTCGAGTACTACCACATTAAAGCACAACTATACTGGTTGTGTATTGGTTACCATATCATCTAAAATGAGTTACATGTGTTGTTCAAGCTGGAAAAAAAACCAACCCCCACCTTTTGCTCAAAATAAACCAAGCCCCTTCACACTACCAAGTAGTATGTAGAAATTACAATGTATCCAATACAGAGTCTTAACAGCCCCGAATCTAGGCCAAAGAAATGACAGTATCAAGTATAAGGTCCCCTATTTTTCACTGCCCGACTACTGCCACATTAAAGCACCATTTTACTGGTTGTGCATTGGTTACCATACCATCTAAAAAGAGTTACAGGTGTTGTTCAAGTATAAAAGACCCAACCTTTTGCTCAAAAGAGACCAAGCCCTTTTCCACTGTTGTACAGTTGTATTGCAAAAATTTCCATATATCTGATAAAGTGAAAAATAGCCCCGACACTAGGCTAGTCATAATACAGTATCTCGTATAAGATCCCCCATTTCCTTTTCCAAATATTTCTAGAGCAAGTACCATTTATATGGTTTAGACAAATACCTTTATTAAAAAATGATTTGCATTGGTTGTACAAGCTAAAAAAGGCAAAAACTAATTCCCCTACAATGGCCAAGAAACCAAACAGTACTCAGTATGATCATCAATGTAGTTCAAGCCATCTTTAATTGCCTAGTTATGTAGTCGCAAAAATTAAAAAAAACTAGGTACCGTTAGTTGGTAACTGCTCGTTTTAGCAGAAAAAACATTAACGTATCTCATCAAGGTATCAAGGTGAGTACCAATCTGAGATGGTAGCTCAACAACCTCCATAGCTGCTTAGTATCAAAAATGCCCTCACACCTCTTCTTGAAAAACACACGCAGAGGAAAATAAACCCATAGAATAAGTGAGGGGCCAGAGCACCCTCACCTTATATAGCGCCTCTGGGAAAGTTCAAGGTGAAGACGCCCACGATCAAGTACTCATTAGCTATTGCTTCCCAAGCTGCCTCTATGGCCACTCCTGCTTACATACGGGGAGTTGAGAGGGAGAGAGACCCCGTGTATGGGGTATCACATGCATTGTAGTGTAATTAAGTGGGATAGACAGAGCCAACAAGCATGAAGTTTAAGGTAATGAAAGTAGCTGCCTCAAACATCCCCCAAGGGGTGGGTTCCCATATTGTGTTTGGGAGGAAGAGGTTAACCCCCCATTTTTCAACTAATTCCTTTTCCAAAAAGTATTACCACAAGGGATTTGTGACAAAAATACATGCTTTTTTTTGTTTCTATATATATAATCATACTACTATATAGGTAAACATGTGCGTGTGTGTGTGTATCCGCCCTGTCCACGCACCATACACAATGGGTTGATAGTAGGCCCATTGTGAATGGGCCTACTACCTAATCAGAGAAATGAGTTTAAGTTGGTTGAAATGTAAGCCAAGCTAGTTGTTATGAGAAAGGAATTATGTGATTCTGTTAATTATGTCCTTTCTTTTAAAACCATTAAGGCAAATTTATGAATAAGAATTCTAATATCTTCCCAAGCAAATAAGCAGTTGCAAGAGGAGTAGACCATAAGGTATAGGAGGCTTATACACGTACCAAGGGCAGTTTTATGTGGACGGTAATTGTTATTTTTAAAGAATTCAATAGGTGGGATAACTAACGGGTCTCTTTTCCAAGAGAACCTTTGGTCATAGACTCCTACACAAGGGCTATGTAGTTTAATAGAAATGTTAAGGAATTGGACAGTAGTGGTAAAAAATCTAGATGATGAAATAAACCCATGTTTAAAGGTTGGTTCAATCTTTAAGCTATTGTGACAAACAAGATTAATCTCATCCGATAAAAATCTGTTGTTAAGGCTTAATAAGTCATCCATGTATCTGTAAGTATGATTAAAAAGTAGAAGTAAATGATATTCACTATTGTCCCTCATGGTTTTTAGAAACCATTTGTATTCAAATAAGGCTAAGTATAGATTACACATTACAGGTGAGCAAGAAAATCCCAAAGGAATTCACTGGCTTTGATTAAAACACTATCCTCCGAAGAGAATGGTACAGTTATCAAGTACGCAAGATATGTTATTGAATAGTCTAATATCATCGAAGTGAAGGGGATGAGAAGATTGTGTCTTTTAATCCATCTAGGTTGTGTCGAAAGTGAAATGTAAGAGTAACCATTCTCCCTATCATTTTTTAAGGCTAGTTTAATTAGCTGAGATAGAACATCTTTTAATCCTAAATCCCCTTCTAAAGGTATGTTCTCATAGCATTGAGTAATATCAGCTGTGAAGAGATGAAAGATCTGTTTTGGTAGGTTAAGAGTAACCTCAGTGGCATTTTTAACTAACCAAAAAGGGTTGTAGTGAATTTGAAGAAAGTTAGACGAGATTTACAGTTTAGAGGCACATATATTTTCAAATTCATAAAGAATCAGATCAAGGCAATGGGTAATATCTTTAGTAATATTAGAAAAAATACTATTTGAGGCATCTGATATCCATCTAAACTTATGTTTGTGTACCTTATAGGTGGGAGATAGTACAAGAAGTTTGGTATTTCGATCAAAATATCCTATACTTTCAAGATGTTTTGAAATATCACAAGTGAATTTATAGGGGGAAGCTTTAAGTGGTGTGAATTCCTTCCCAGAAATCCTAGAGTGTGTTGCATTCTAGGCCAAGTTTTTGTATATAAGAGTGGGACAATTGGAGCTTTTATCCAGTCCAACAATAAACCACTTATGTGAAAGTTTGTGAAAATCCACAGCTAGCTGTGGTGTGATCCAAGAGCTGTTAGTAAAAATCCATTGAAAAGGTATATGTGAGATCTTTTGAAAGAAGCTTTTTTCAACCAGTTTTATTAAGTCCAGTAGGATTGTCTTCTCCAATTGGAGAGTACTGACAAGGTCAGTTAAACAACTAAGTAAAGATGTTAGAGCAAGATATGGGTTTTTTGGAAAAGTGGGCATGTGATTAAGTCCTCTAGCAAGGATTTTCCTAATTGTGGTATTTTCAATGAAATTCAGATTACAAGTGCAGACATGTAAGCCATAAGTGTTAAAATATTTGCAGTATGAGATATATTTAGCACCACAAACACGCATAGTGATGTGTCTTAAGAAATCATTATTGTAGACCACATTCTTAATAGGTTGTTGATACCTCCAACCAATAAGAACATTATCAAGTAACTCATGGTTTCCAAATAATAATTAAAACATTCACAAAAACATGTTCTAGGGTGTACCCAATCCAGAAGTACATTTTGAAAAAGACAATGTTTGTAGATAAACTTTTTGTCAGAAACATTTTATGTGAGGGATAGCCTTCCACAAGGGTCAACAGCAACCTGCACAATCATAAGTGATCATAAGTCAAGAAGGTGCCTAATTGAGGGTATTCCTTCCTCTAGTAAAATTAGAGGACTAGCTGGGAGTCCGGAATGAAGTGAAAGAATTGGGAGTGGCAAGAGAGTTGGGTCTTTTCAGTATGGGAAAATCATCATCATCAATACAAGGTTTAAGAAGACTAGTGATAATCTTAACACCCTTGTGATTTGCATAAGTAGTTAGATATGTCCCATGTTCATCAGCTTTCAATTCCTTGAGGATATCAAGCATAAGCCCACAAAAAATGTTGAAAGCAATCTAAGCAATAACCAATTGTTTGGCCTAGCCACCAAGCCAAGAGCAGCTGAGAGACAAATGAAAGTCCACCGATTTTTCATGAAAGAGCTGGTCCAAATGATTGAGGATAAACCAGATAGCATGGTCAAACCACATACGTGCAAAAGAGCATCTTTTCACACAGTCCAAGCATCATCAAATCTTGACCAGAAATCTACAACAGACTCGTGCTCTTGCATAAACAAACTAGTGACCTATTTCCATGCATCTTGGGGAAGGATCACCTTCTTGAACCGCTTAAAAAAGAATCTCTTAAACATGTCCCAATTTTCCTTCTCATCTTGTGACAAGCTCTCATACCAATCTATTGCATCCCTTTGACCACTAGATTGATACTTGCAAGCTTTTGCACCTCACTTGGAACTGCATGGCATAAATATGTCAAGTCGAACTCATATGATCCAAGCCAATCCATTAGGTGAAATTTGGACTCACAAAGGGGCCCTTTAAGTAGTTTGACTTTATCTCTCTCTACCAAAACTTTTGCAAACAAACTCCAAAGTTGGCAGAGGTTTGAAAGTTAGAATGTCCTCTTCAAGCTCTATCTCTACTGATATATAGCAAGCCATGAGATTCCTCATATTTTAGAAGATTCATTCTTTGATTCACTTAGATTCCGACAGAGTTGTCACATCATAGGTGAATCAAAAAAAAGAATCTTCTAAAATATGAGGAATCTCATGTGGTGCTATATATCAGTAGAGATAGAGCTTGAAGAGGACATTCTAACTTTCAAACCTCTGCCAACTTTGGAGTTTGTTTGCAAAAATGTATCCATGCGCCCGTTTTGGTAGAGAGAGGTAAAGTCGAACTCCTTAAAAGGGCCCCTTTGTGAGTCCAAATTTTACCTACTGCGTCTGCATCCTTTCAACCTGTGAAAATTGGGGTGCACAACTGGCAATTCTCGCTCCCCAGCGGGATCGCCAAAGGATGATGGAGCAAAAGACACCGTGCTCACACTCACACGCCCAGACAACTCAACGCCACACAAGGGATTTACTTAAATTCCAACCCACACACACCACCACTCAAGAGCTCAATAAAAATACTACCCACAAGCTCAATTCAAACTCCAATCACCTCGACCTACAAACCCGTGCATGCCCGCAGACACTACAAGGTGAGTCGAGTTGATCAACACTTGAAATCACACTTGATGGTGAACAAAATATACAAGAAAAACCATCCAAAACTCAAAAACTCCAGCCACAAAAGGCCTCTCTCAAACCATTGCAAAGCCTTCACCAAAGTCCACTCTGTTGGACTCTTTGGAGTAGCACCAACCCTAATGGCACCGATACAGGGTCACGTAGTCTTGCGGAAAGCCGCACCTTCTTCCCTCAATTCCTTCCACACAAACACATGCATGGAAACATCAAAACTTCCATAGACTCTCTCAAGTGCAAAATGGAAGAGACAAAGCTCTCATTCACTCCTCCACACACTCGAAAACAGGACGCGAACGCGATGGGACTACACTAGACCACATGTAGGAACCCTGCTTCCTCCCACACACATAGAGGTGAAAGTTCCAAGACTTGCCTTCAAAAAATATCCCTCAGCTTGAACAATCACACCACCATGAGTGATATGGAAATTTGAAGCGTTTTCACACCATTTTTTGACCTTTTTGGCCTAGTTTTGGCCAGTTTTGACCCCCTGCGGGCATTTTTCACGAGAAAATCCCAAACGGACTCCAAAATTCCCCAATTTTTGAACGTTTGATCTTGATACCCAAAGTACTTTTCCACATCCCCACATTCTATTTTTGACTACTTCTAGGACGGTGCATGCATCACCGCAGTGCAGGCACTGTAAATAGATAGTTATCGTATGTGCCAACCTTCTCGGGCGGGTCGAGGGTGCCCACACCTCCCACTTGCATTATTTACATTCTTAAAAATCTCAAACACATTCCCTAGATACAAAATAATCCACTTGGAGTCATATCCAAGGCTTTGATACCTTCTCGTGGTGCGTATGCCTCGCCGACATGCGACATGCCTATTTGCCATATATACATCATTTGCCATACTTGAAACCAAATATCACACTATAAAACCTTCCAAATGCATGTAAGCACCTCTTTATATACACATTTCCATGCATATACCTACTACTCTGTACAGACAAAAAGTGGTTTATCATCATTGCCCAACCCCTAGTTGAGCATTTATGCTCAACACATGAATCAAATATTGACAAAAACCTATATAAGTGACCCTAAACTTCCTCCAGGATCATAGGGAAACTTATCCCTCCGCATAGAACCAACTACATGCTCAAGCAGGCCACCCCTATCAAAGGGAAAAGCATCTTTTTCATGCCACCATGCCACCACCGATCTGGATTCCAAGAATAAGTTGAATCTAATACATGGTTGGCACGCACCACCTCATATGGTAAGTTATCACAATCACTCAGAACCATAGCTATCTCATAATACATCTCATGACTTGAGCTCATCCCATCAATAATCATAAATCTCACATCATCTTCCTAACGCATTAGTCGCTCTTCATTTCCTATGTTCAAGAGACCATCGCTCCAAGCATTAACAGCTCCATTTCAAAATTGAAAACGCTCTTCTAAAATACTATCACCAGTATCTTCTTCTTCCACATACAGTCTTTGCCACTTGAAAATCCAAAGACATGCATACAGAGCCACAGAAGACATCATTACCCAGTCTTCATCATGCCAACTAGCCCCAAGACTCGCCAATTGGCAATCAGGATCTTCACAGATAGACGGATATGTCCCAAACATACATTGAAGCATGTGAAATGCATCCATCAAATCTTCATGCAAGAAAAATATCACTTAAACCTCCTTGTCTACCCCATCCGTGAGAAGTTTATAATTAACAACCGCAGGTCGCATATTGTCACACGGCGTGTATCACTTGGAGATGGCACTAGCATCAAACCCTTGCATACATAGAACTCGTTTCTATCAACTTCATGACCCAATACCTTTGCATCACAACTAGTAGAGGTTTTCCCAACCCCCAACTCTAGTAAAGCACATGGACCCAAGGTCACATTGACCATCATAGCATCATCCTCTCTTGCATCACCTTCACTCGGTGTAGAAAGTCCTTGTTTATAGCCCACCATCAGATCATCATCAATGCAAGCATCCATATCTTGATACGTTGCTCTTTGTGCAAGGATACCATATCCTTCCATTAGGAAGAGAATGGGGTCTAGGAGGGCCTCTTTATTTGGCACTTCAAGGAAGTCAAACCTTTAGTATTAAGAAAGTAATCAAAGGAAAGCTTTTGAATTTAAACAGGCAAAATGGCTAGGTAATTTTAATTTAAAGTTTCCGCCCAAAATAAAATTTAAAATCTATTGGGTAAAACTATATCATGTAGCATATCTATGGAAAGATCTCGATGTGTAGATTGCAAATCTATGATCTTCGCTTAAATTGGAGATCATCTGTGGGAGTTATGGAAGGCCAAAAATCATAAACATTTCCACCTTTTTAGGTGAAAAAGCGCATCCTTTTACCACTCTTCCACATTTCTTACACACCCACCATTCTTGCACACATGGCGTACACCCATTCGTCAAAATTATAATCACCTCCATAAGGTCATGGCAAATAAAGAGGCCCTCCTACACTCCATCGTATTCCTAATGCAATGGATCTAGTGACTCTATGCCATCATCGCACCAACTCTCACAAGCATCAGATGTGTTACCATCATAGTCTGTCTCCTCCTTGTCAATTTCACTCTCATTATCTTCACTTTCCATGCTAGTGCTCAAACGTTCACATTCATCTGTTGCATCCTTGCCATTTCTCACCATAGGCATTTGTATTGTCTCCAAAGTTTCTTCACATACTTCATTTGCATTGCCTTTGCGCATATGGGCATCCACAGCTATATCCAAGCTATTATCCTTGCTAGCATGAGCACCTACAACTGTGACTTTATGCACATAATGGTCATCCACACTATGCATACCACGTATTGAAAAAAGGGCCCTTCATGCATGTAGCAACACACAACTTTCTCTCCTTTCGTAGTGCTATCTTCAATGCTTCATGCACGGAATTGGTCTCTTTCTCTTGCACTTTCACTTTAAGGACTGTTTGCAACAAACTTGTGAATACCTGTACTCTTTGGCTATTTGTAAATCTAGAATAGAACCCCTCTTTATACATGGCTCCCACATGCAAAAGAGCATCTTTCCACACTCTCCAAGCATCATCAAATCTTGACCAAAAATCTGCAACAGACTCGTGCTCTTGCATAAACAAACTAGTCACCTGTTTCCATGCATCTTGGTGAGGATCACCTTCTTGAACCGCTTCAAAAATCATCTCTTAAACATGTCCCAATTTCCCTTCTCATCTTATGACAAGCTCTCATAACAATGTCTTGCATTCCCTCTGACCACTAGATTGATACCTGCAAGCTTTTACGCCTCACTTGGAATTACACAGCATAAACATGTCAAGTCGAACTCATATGATGCAAGCCAATCGTCTGCATCCTCGCAACCAGTGATAATTGACGGTTGGAATGGCACCACCATCATGAAACTCCCTTCAACATCCTTACTGTTGATACATCACTGCTCAACATCCAAATTATGGGTGCACAACTAGCAATTCTCGCTCCCCAACGGGATCACCAAAGGATGATGGAGCAAAAATGTCGTGCACACACTCACACACCAGACAACTCAACACCACACAAGGGATTTACTTAAATTCCAGCCCACACACACCACAACTCAAGATCTCAATAAAAATACTACCCACAAGCTCAATTCAAACTCCAAACACCTCGACCTACAAACCCTTGCCTGCCCGTAGACACAACAATGTGAGTCGAGTTGATCAAAACTTGAAATCACACTTGATGGTGAAACAAATAACAAGAAAAAACATCAAAAACTTGAAAAATCCAGCCACAAAATGCCTCTCTCAAAACATTGCAAAGCCTTCACCAAATTCCACTCTCTTGGACTCTTTGGAGTAGCGCCAACCCTAACGGCACCGATACAGGGTCACATAGTCTTGCAAAAAGCCACACCTTCTTCCCTCAACTCCTTTCACACAAACACACATGGAAACATCAAAACCTCCATATACTCTCCCAAGTGCAAAATTGAAGAGAGAAAGCTCTTATTCACTCCTCCACATACTCGAAAATAGAACGCGAAGGCGACGGGACTGCACTAGACCACTTGTAGGAACCCTGCTTCCTCCCACACACAGAGACGTGAAAGTGTGAAGAACTTTCTTCAACAATTCTCCCTCATCTTGAACACTCATGGAACCGTGAGTGATGAGGCAATTTGAAGCATTTTCACACCATTTTTTGACCTTTTTGGGCCTAGTTTTGGCCAATTTTGACCCCCGACGGGCATTTTTCATGGGAAAAACCCCAAACAGACTCCAAAAATCACCAAATTTTTCACATTTGATCCTTGATACACAAATTACTTTGGCACATCCCCACATTCCATTTTTTATTACTTCTAGGGCGGTGCATGCATCACTGCAGATCAGGCACCGTAATAGATAGTTATTTCATGTGCCAACCTTCTCGGGCGGGTCGAGGTTGTCCACACCTCCCACTTGCATTATTTATATTCTTAAAATCTCAAACACATTCTCTACATACAAAATAAGCTAGTTGGAATCTTATCCAAGTCTTTGATACATTCTCCAAACACGTGCATGTGCCCTACCGTCGACACACGACATGCCTATTTTCCATATATACATCATTCGCCATACTTGAAACCAAATATCACATTAGAAAACCTTCCAAATTCATGTAAACACATCTTTATATATGCATTTCCATGCATATATCCACTACTATGTACAAACAAAAAGTGGTTTATCACCGTGAGCAAGAAACCGGAATCTTAGCTTAGGTAAGACGACCTAACACCTGCCAACCAATCAAGGAATTAACAACAATGGGTCCAAGTATAGAACCAATAGTCAAGATAGTCTCTAAAGCCAGCGTCCCGGTTTTTTTCAAAAAACGGAAAAAAACGTATGTATAGTACATGTGTGTAGTTGTTTTAACTTATATAGCAAGACATAATTGAACATTTACATTCCAAAGACAGCCTTAGAATTATCTTTGTACATGGCATATGATAATGAAGCCTCATCCTAGTATACAATGATAGTGATCCAATAAAGAATTACTTTCCAAGTGGTAAGAGCAGGTATATCATCTTGACTTATATCATCTTGACTGACAATAGCTTTAAGCCAAAAAAAAATCCAAGAAAAGATAGAGTCCTCACCTACATTCATCCAAACAAGACAACAAATTTGTTAGCCTTGGATGTGTATTACAGGTGTCAATGGACTATATCAATTATTATTCATGTCCAACTTACAACTCTTTTTAACTAAAAACCACTGTCAAAAAATGTTCATGTCTTTTAGTTCTTTTCAAAAAAAATTGTTAGTAATTGTATGTTTTCTTTATATCCCAATGTTTCAAAAGACCTTTAAAGAGATTTTTAACATATATATCATTTTGATCAAAAGGCCATTACCTCTTTTGATCCAAGTGTCTTATTTAACCCATAGGTTATTTTGTTTTTAGGAAATTATCACGGCAATTTGTTTTAAGCCCAAATTCCCAAGTATCAACAAGCATAAAGTAACTTAATTATCAGCTTGAGATATGTACCAATACCAAAACATCCTTGCCAATTTTGTAGGCTCCGATTTCACTAGCTTAACTAATTACCATGAAGCCACAAAGTTTTTCTCAATACCAACTCTAGATACCTTTAAGAAAACCTTCAGGTTTTGTCAAGCCGACTTGACAATCACATATTCATTTACGACTGTCAACCTACCAGACTTTTTATGAAAATAACCCCTCTAAAAGAGCCCAAGTTAAGAAGATTAGTAAGGAGAACAAACCCATATATGTTACTAGGATTGTCAACTTCATGTGATATAAATTACTATGCGAGATCCTTTCTAAGTGTAGCCCAAGTTAAGAAGATTAGTAAGGAGAAAAAACCCATATATGTTACCAGTACTGTCAACTTTATGTGATATAACTTACTACGTGGGATCCTTTGTAAGTGTAGCAAACCCAAACGTGGCTTGAGGGAGAAAAACCGCTTTACACTACATGGGTTTTACACTACGTAGTAGTATGAAAAAATTTCCATGTATCTGATACAGAGCCCCAACTCCAAGCCAGAAAAATGACAGTATCAAGTAGAAGATCCCCAATTCTTCAGTGTCCAAGTACTACCACATTAAAGCACCCTATATTTGTTGTGCATTGGTTACCATATCATCTAAAATGAGTTAGGTGTTGTTCAAGCTGAAAAAAAACCAGTCCCAACTTTTTGCTCAAAATAAACCAAGCCCCTTATGCAAAAATTACCATGTAGCTAATACAGAGTCTTAAAAGCCCCGACACTAGGCCAAAAAAATAACAATATCAAGTATAAGGTCCCCCATTTTTCACTGCTCGAGTACTACCACATTAAAGCACCACTATACTGGTTATGCATTGGTTACCACACCATCTAAAAAGAGTTATAGGTGTTGTTCAAGCATAAAATCCCCAACCTTTTGCTCAAAAGAAACCAAGTCCTTTCCCATTGCACAGTAGTATTGCAAAAATTCCCATATATTTGATAAAGTGACAGATAGCCCCGACACTAGGCTAGTCATACGACAGTATCTTGTATAAGATCCCCCCTTTCCTTTTCCAGCACCATTTAAACAAATACAGTTATCAAAAATGATTTGCAGGTGTTGTACAAGCTAAAAAAGATTCCTCTACAATGGCTGAGAAACCAAACAGTACTCAGTATGATCATTAATGTATTTCAAGACATATCTAACTACCGAGTTATGCAGTCACAAAAAAAAAAAACTAGGTATCGTTAGTTGGTAACTGCTCGTTTTAGCAGAGAAAACACTAACGTATCTCATCAAGGTATCAAGGTGAGAACCAATCTGAGATGGTCGCTCAACAACTTCCATAGCTGCTTAGTATCAAAAAAGCCCTCATACCTCTTCTTGAAAACCACACATAGAGGAAAATAAAACCATAGACTAAGTGAGGGGCAAGAGCACCCTCACCTTATGCAGCGCATTCGAGCAAGTTCAAGGTGAAGACACCCACGATCAAGTACTCAATAACTATTGCTTCCCAAGCCGTCTCTATGGCCACTCCTGCTTACATAGGAGGAGTTGAGAGGGAAAGAGAACCCGTCTAGGGGGAGCTACCTCAAACCATCCCCCAAGGGGTGGGTTCCATGTTGTGTTTGGGAGGAAGAAGGTTAACCCCCCATTTTTCAACTAACTCCTTTTTTAAAAAGTATTACCACAAGGGATTTGTGTACAAAAATACATGGTTTTTCTTGTTTCTATATATATAATCAAACTACTGCATAGTTAAACATGTGTGTGTGTGTGTGTGTGTGTGTGTGTGTGTGTGTGTGTGTGTGTGTGTGTGTGTGTGTGTGTGTGTGTGTGTGTGTGTGTGTGTGTGTGTGTGGTTGTTCTATTATAGATAATAAGACATAATTGAACTTATCAAAAGACATCTTGCTTTAGAACAAAGGAGATGATAAGTACAAAACATTTCAGTCTTAGAATTAGTTTTGTAAAATGATTGTAGGAATGAAGCACCATTCCGATATACAGTTTAATAAAAGAACTTCCCAAGCAGTAGATATGTGTAATTCAGTGGTGGACAGCTTGCTAGCCAAAAAACTTTCCAAGATAAGATAGAGTCCTTATTTGCATCCATCCAAACAAGACAACATATATGTTAGCCTTGGATATGTTTTACAGGTATCAATGGACTATACCAGTTGTTATCCATGTCCATCTTACAAACTTTTTAAAAAAAAATTACAAGCTAAGTCCATATTTATGAAAAACTGTTTTCTCTTTTTTACAAAAATCCCAAAGTTTTTAGTAAAGGAGTGTCACTTTGATTAGAAGGCCATCACCCTTCTAATCCAAGTGTCTAAATCCCCCTTTTTTAAAATTATTTTTGTCAATTTTATTAGTTATGACAACTCCACCAAAAGAGGATATTCTTAAAAAAAGTTATATTTATATTTCTTATATAGTAGTATCAAGCCTGTTTAAGTTTGTTTCTAGGTCTGATATCCATCATGGTAAATGGACTCCAAATTACCCCACAATATGTATTCAATTACCATCTCCTTCTCTTAAGCAATCCAAATAGCAAGGAGCTTTGATATAGGCCAGGCCTTGAGCCGAATCCATGAAAAAATATACCATGCTTAACATCAGCATCCAACACTACAAAAAGGAGTAACCTCTACCCAAGAGAATGCAAAAACTGTAATGCATATCCAAAACCAATTAATAAAGTAAAGACCAAGTACTACAATAGTGTGCAATCGGGCCCAACATGCCTAAGAACCCATTTATTTTCTTACATAATAGTGCAGAGTAAGACCTGTGTGGATTGGCAAAATTGATGGTAAACTTGTTGATCATTGCGTTGGATGTCTCTATGTATACATTTGATGGTGAAGGGTATACTTCAGCTCCCTGGTCTCTTCTGCTTCTTGCAATCAAGGACTCTTCTGCATCGACCACAACAACGATTCCCTGTATCGTGGACTCATTGCACAAGCTCTAAGATGCTACCCAAAGTCATCCTTGAATTTGGTCACACCTTATCACTCTCCCTTCTTTGCAAAGCCATTACTTGCATGAACTCCATGATTCTGATAATCTATGCCTAAATTTTTGCTTGATGTATGTCAGATGGGATTACTATAGAGTTTGTGCCAAAGCCAAGCCATGTTCTTTTGCATGTCTGCTCGGATGCAAGCTCTCATAATTATTCATTTGAGAATAATCTAGGATCCAGCACGTTTCCATGAAACAAAGGCATTCTTGCAGAGAGGTTGTCTCCGGGTGGAGTCCTTCATGCATTTGATGCCAGTTCCTTACGACATCTTAGTCTACCGTTGGCCAATGATATCAATATTAGATCTATTCAATATCGCTCCAACTGCTCCATGTCAATTAAGCTCTCAAATGCACCTTGTGAATATGGATATGAAAAAATGGGTGTAATGGACGTTGAGAATGATGATAAGGGTGTTGCCTCATCTGTATATGCTTATCTTTTCTAAGCGGAGAGAGAGAGAGAGAGAGAGAGAGAGAGAGAGAGAGAGAGAGAGAGAGAGAGACTCTTGCTACCCTTTGAATGTGCGACTTTGCAAGGGGGGGGGGGGGCTCGACATCTGAGACGACCAAGTCAGAATGAGCAAAAAAGGTAGGAGGGGGATGCATTCAAGTGACAATCTTTCTAATGCACCTCAAGGTGGGACCTCAGGGGGGTCACTATGTATAAATTGTGTATATCGTGTGCATTCAATGACTATTTCTGAAAATCCTTGTTTGTGAGTTTTTGACAAGTAAAATACACCCTTTTGCTATTCAATCTATAACTTGTTTTTCCAATTATATTTTATGGCACCCTTCTGTATATGAAAATGTGAGAAAAAATAAAATTGAATTACTCTTACTGCACTCACGTGATAGTCATGTAATTATTAAGTGACCCCCCCAAGGGTGGGACCCTTTGCTTAATCATGACAGCCCACAACACACATCAATTTCTACACCTTAAAGCATTGCCTCCACCTTAAGGGATCTTATCCATGAAAGAAATCTTTTCTCCTAGCCTCATAGAAATCCTATCCCATTTAATCAATGACATACATGACCACTAACTTCATGCACCAATCACCAATTAGAAAATAATCCATTTTTAAAAAATTAAAACTTTTATTTTCAAAATAATTTCTCCTTTTTCACTAACAAAAAGGGGAGGCATCACTAAGGCCTTACCCCCGCCTTGTTGGGCAGGGTGTTGTTTGCCCCAAAGTTGCAGCGAATAAGATCAGGACTAGACATTAATGTGTACATATTGTGGAATATGAGCAACCCTATCCCCGGCTATATGGATTTGAACATGGGGAGAATTGGAGCATACCAATAGGAATTAGCGTTTGCTTCATTTTCAAATGCCTGCTATAAGTGCTACAAAATTGGGCACTATGGTAGGAATTGCCCCGAGGTGGCAATTGTCCCTATTCCAAGGATCGTGACAACTTGGAGGTAGTCACAAGAGAGGTCAAGCCTTCAATAGATGATACTAAGATAGAACCAAAGACCAATGAATAGGATGGGACTTGCTAGGTGGTGGATAAAGAGAAGGAGAGCACTACAATGGAGGTGCAAGAGGAACCAACTGCTCCGGTTGGACCTTATGGTGAGAAAAGCAAAGAGATTGAGAGCCTATCTGAGGAGGTGCAAGATAAAACTAAGCCAATTGGTAACGCTGACTCAATGTCGCAGATGTCTAGAAAATCTTGCCAGCCTGAGCCGATTGCTAACGATGCTCAGGGTGACAAATTAGACCTCATAAATCATATTCGCAAGGTTAAAGGTGATAAAACCAGCACTAAAACTGTTAGTTTGCTTAAGCAGCAGAGGAAAAAAAGATGACTCTTCAAGTTCTTCGTGACAATGGGTAGTTCTCATTGCTCTGGCTTGGCAATTGAGGGGTTAGCTATGACAGGGCTTTCTCCTTGGTGGGAACCCTAAGACAAAGCGGGCTCCGTTTGGTTGTTTACGATCTCAGGGTGGCTCCCTTTGTTAGTTGATGTATGGGATGGTCTTTTAGTTTGTATGATTGGGTGGGTTGTTGGTAGATGCCACGGCTCGGTTGGAGTATGGCTTCCAGTGTAACTTTTTTGTTTTAGTAATATAAATATGAGTTTGAAAAAAAAGAAAACAAAGATAAAAGAAAAAGAAAGTCAAGAGAGGCTTAAGTGAAGAGACCAAGTTACAATGAGATAGAAAGACCCATTTAGAATATAAAAGGAAGATATGATATTTATATAACTTTCCTTTTCAACCAAAGAGGACGTGTGTCCACCATTGGCACGCTCTGCATCAACAGCTCAAAGTTTGCACTTTTTCTCAACCATCCCCTATGGCCTTATGCATGGCAAAAAAAAAAAAATTTCATCTATCTATATCTATACTATAAATGAAGCAACTTAAATTTCTCAAGGAATGAGAGACCCTCCATGTGTCACTCACTCCTTCACTTAAGAGAAAACCTTATAAGGTCTGAATTTTAGGAATGTATGAGTCTCTGAACTCACTAGCTACTCTCAGAGAATGTCGACAAAGAAAGCAGTGCTCTGTTTAGGGTTGAATCAGTGGAATTAAATCATGTAGTAGTGGTGAGCCCTTGGTGGTCGGATCTCGAAACCCTCACAAGTAATAGGCGGAGTGCACTCGGGCAATGAATGCAAGGTTCATCGTTTGTATGCACACCAAATATCCATTACGCAACCAACCTCAATAAGCAAGCACTACCCAAACTCCCAAACTCTATCCACTCTCAGTGAGCCTCCTAGCGAGATGCTCAGACCATCATTGCGCCTGCAAACCCTTCACACTAGCAGCATGCAATTGTCATCTTTGGCGATTATTAACTATTGCCCTTCTTGTGATTATTACATTTTGTTAAGGCAATTATTAACTAAAAGAGGCGATAATTATCTTCTTGTTAAGGCGATTATTACCCTTTTGTAACTTGGTGTCGGGTGAGGTCTTTCACCACGCCATGGCGAGCTCCTCTAAGCTGTCCTACACCGAAGCAGTGGCAGGCAAAGATGCTCTGAAAGCTATCGAGCCAACAGGCGACTTTGCGAAACCGGGCACCAATGATAGCGGTCAAAGCTCCCTTACTAAGTTGAGTAAGGAGGAACTAAAACAAAGAAATACGCAGGTGGAAAAAGACCTAGCGGCAATTCTTTGTGCATTATCATTGAAGGGTCGCACGAAGATTGGATGATGCAGGAGGATGCTGTTGAAGTGGCCAAAGGGGATAGAGCTTTCCAAGCACTTAAAAAGGTGCTCCCGCAGCGTGTCGAGGTGGAAGATGTCGTTATGGTGGTTGTTCCCTGTTACCATATACATGTGGTAGTGATGTGTGTGAACACATCACTACCACACTAGTGTGTGAACACACTAGGACCGCCGGGGCATTTTTTCCCTCTTTAGGAGGTTTTTTCCCCCGAGCATTGTATATACGCCCATCACTCTAGGGCTATCTATCTTCCATTGCACACTAAGTAACACACTCTCTATTTTGTGCCTTGAGCTTCCTTCGTCTTCTCCAAGCTATGTGAGTTTCTCTGCAACCCTAATTCTAACAATTGGTATCAGACCAGGTTGCGTCCTCCCGGGCTTAGTCGCCAGCTGCTCCAGCACACGCCTGCTCACTTTCTCCGATTTCAGTGAGCTTTGGCAAGTGTTCGTAGGTCGACAAAAATTTTGGGTAAGCTCGTAGAGCTTAGTCTGCTCAGATTTTTGATTCGGGCTCATTTCGGCCTCCGTTTCCACTACAGGCAGTACTGCACAGGCTATTTTGTCATTTTGTGCAGAATTTCTGTCAGTTCCATTTTCTGCATAACAGGTGCCTCATAGTCTTCGATGGTTTGTGCTATATAGCACGTGTTGTTCCCACTCCGTTTCTCCTATTTTCGAGCAGTTTTCACATCAGGTGCAGCATTTACCATGGCTGACAACAACACAAATGTCTTCAAGATGTTTGCTGTTGAGGACAGGTTGGATGGGGACAATTACCCTATGTGGGCTTATATGATGCAACACGTTCTTGTGTCAAAGGGCGTCTGGAATATTGTGCAAGACATTTTTGTACGTCTTGGTTCTGAGGATGCAGGCGATGTTGAGGATGTTGCACGTCTTGCTGCAAGGATTGCTGCTATTAGAGTTGTTTTGCCTACCGCAAAACAAGCTCGTTGGGATGTAAAGGATGTGCAGGCTCATGCGTTGATTGCGTTGTTTGTGAAGCGCACTCAGAGCTACAAAGCTTATATGAGACCCTAAGAGATAAGGTGTCCTTTCACACCAGATGTCCAAGGGGAAAAACCCAGTGGGAGAAAAGTGCCCCTGGTGAAGCGCGTATACACACTAACACTACTACATGTCTACAAATCCCCCCTGTAGTGATAGTGTGAATCCGTACAAGGTAGCACATCATCATGTGTATGAGAGTAAGCCGAAAGCTTTTCGGAAAGCTTCAAACTTTTCTCGTGATAACGCCTTCGTAAATAGATCTGCAATGTTATCCTGTGTAGGACAGTAAGTTAGTTTGATCTCCACTGCATGTAGCCTTTCCCTGACATAGTGGTAGTGAACCTCTATGTGCTTTTTTCTTGCATGAAATACTGGATTCCTTGCAACTGCCATAGCACTCTGACTGTCAGTGAAAATGGTAGTGGGTGCCTGTTGACACTCACAAAGATCTGCCAATAACCTGCGTATCCATACACAATCAACTGTTGCCGTGAAAGCTGCCCTGTACTCAGCTTCACAAGTTGATGTAGCCACTATGGGTTGCTTCTTGCTTAGCCAAGATATACATGCATTTCCCAAGAAAAAACAATTCCCACTTGTGGAATGTCGTGTGTCAAAATCACCAGCCCAATCTGAATCGTTGTAACCAAGAAGCTGCATAGAACTATGCTTTCCATACATATCCCCCCTTGGAAAGAACATGGAAATATTAGGGGTACCTGAAAGGTAACGAAGTATGCACTTCACAGCCTGCCAATGATGCATACCTGGGCTGTGCATAAATCTGCTTGCTTGTGAAACCCCAAATTGAATGGCTGGACGAGTGTTGCCTGCCAAATATATCAAGCAACCAACCACTGCTGCATA
This sequence comes from Adiantum capillus-veneris, assembly GCF_014529385.1. Classification (NCBI taxonomy): domain Eukaryota; kingdom Viridiplantae; phylum Streptophyta; class Polypodiopsida; order Polypodiales; family Pteridaceae; genus Adiantum; species Adiantum capillus-veneris. The sequence continues at coordinate 101,164,837 of NC_140950.1, read as the reverse complement.
AGTATGTACATCAAAAGGTTCTCCAGCATCGTGCATGCTCAACTTTGATCCAGTTTCTACGGGTGTAGAGATTGGTTTACAATTTTGCATACCAAACTTGTCCAAAATTTTATGCAAATATTTTTCCTGCAACATGTATATGCCATCCTCTGATTGCACAAACTGAATACCCAAGTAATAATGTAGCAAACCAAGATCAGACATCTCAAAGGTTTTTCTCAAAGCATCTTTAAACGCTTCAATTTCATCTGCAGTATTGCCTGTAAGAAGCATATCATCCACATAAAGTGTTAGCATAATGAGAACTCTATCTCTCTTTTTGACATACAAAGTACTTTCTGTTGGACTATTCTGAAATCCCTAGCCAATCAAATAAGTATGTATCTTCTCATATCATGCTCTTGGAGCCTGTTTGAGACCATACAAAGCTTTACGCAATCTACATACCTTTTGCTCTTGACCTTTTACAACAAAACCACTTGGTTGGCTTACATAAACTTCTTCCTGCAAATCACCATTCAAAAAAGCAGTTTTCATATCCAACTGATGCACTTTCCAACCATGATGAGCAGCAATTGCAACTAGTGATCTAACTGTGGACGCACGAGAAGTAGGAGCAAAGGTTTCATCATAATCTATGCCTTTCTATTGCGCATAGCCTTTTGCCACAAGCCTTGCTTTGTACCTGTCAACAGTACCATCTTGTTTCCTTTTTACCTTAAAAACCCACTTTGTACCAATAGGCTTTTTACCTGTAGGCAAGTCCACTAGATCCCATGTATGATTCTTATGAATAGAATCAATTTCTTGCTGCATAGCATCTTTCCACTGAACACACTCTAGAGCTTGTTCAAATGAATCAGGCTCATCTGCATCACAAAGAGTGCTAAAGCAAGCCAAATCTACTTGCTCTCTGCCAAAAGTAGTACCAGCATGTGTTTTTCGTGGCAACTGTGCATCCAACTTGCTATCCTACAAAGTTTTTTGAACCCATTTAGGCAAGGTTCTTTCTTCCCTGAGAACTTCTTGCTCTTAACGCACAATTTTCTCTACATCATGAGGTGTCACATGCTGATCAAAAGATTGATCAAGATTATCAACCTGTTGTGATTCTTGATTCTCCACAAAAGAAGGAAGCAAACCTTCAAATACATCATGTGTCTGCATATGAGGTACATCAAAAGCAACCATAGGTTGAGCAGTAGTTTCTGCAAAAATTACATCACGACTTTCAAAAATCTTGTTTGTAGCAGGGTTGTAAAGTCTATAACCTTTACTTCCACTATTGTACCCCACAAATATACATTTGATTGCCTTATCATCAAGCTTCCCACGTAACTGCTGAGGGATGTGAGCATAAGCAAGACAACCAAAAACACGAAGATAACTGACTGAAGTTTTTCTGTCATATCAAGCTTCATATGGAGTAATGGTCTTCAAGGCACGAGTAGGACACCTGTTCAAAACATGTGTTGCACAAGCAACTGCCTCCATCCATAGCTTATGAGGCAAACTCTTAGCCTTGAGCATACATCTAGCCATCTCCATTAAAGACCTGTCCTTCCTTTCTGCAACACCGTTCTGTTGTGGTGTGTATGGCATAGTGCATTGGTGTTTAATGCCTTTCTTTCCCAAAAAAATCCTTAAATGCACCTGACATGTATTCACCTCCTCGATCAGTACGAAGAGTCTGTACTTTGCAACTTGTTTCATTTTCAACCATGGCGACATAATGTTGAAAAATTGCAAACACATCTGACTTTGCTTTGAGTGGATACACCCAACAAAACCTGGAAAAGTCATCAATGAAGGTCACAAAATAAAGGCTGTTTCCTATAGATGGCGTCCTCATAGGACCACATACATCACTGTGTACAAGCTGCAACTTTCGTGTCCCCCTAACTCAACCATCCTGCGAAAATGCAAATCTATGCATCTTTCCAAGAACGCAACCTTCACATACATGTCTTGGTGGCATCTCCAATAAAGACAAATCATGCACCATATTATGCTGTTGTAAAGTCATCAAACTGCCATAACCAACATGCCCAAATCTAGCATGCCACAACTCAGCATCCTGCATGGCCTGAGTCTTTGTTTCTGCAATACATACCTGAATCTGCTTTTCATAATGATTTAGCACAAATAGTCCATTTTCCAGCGTACCTGTAGTGATAAGAGAATAACCATTCTCTCGATCTCGTACAACACATCTGTCATCCTCAAAAATGACCCGAAGACCATTTTTTGCAAGAGAGGATACAGACAACAAATTCTTCTTGATCCCTGGAACATATAAGACATCTGGCAAGCATAAATCTGAACCATCTGAAATGGTAATCAAAATCTTACCAACGCCTCTGATTGGATAAGAAGCATTATTTGCACATGTCACCTTCTTTCTTGCTGGAGCTGCATCCAATGAACAAAACAAATCCTTCCTTGAAGTAATATGCCTGGATGCACCACTATCAAAGTACCAAATCATTTGTGTCTTGTCAACACTGTAAGTAGAAAAATCTAAACATACTACGAAAGCATAAGAATCCTGCACAAAGTTTGCAGACTCTTCTTTAGCTGTAGAAGAATTAACAGAAGCTGAAACAACAAAACTTGACTCTTTCTTCTTTTCTTTAGCAGTTCACTTTTTACACTCACTAATGTAGTGACCAGGTTTCTTGCAGTAGTGACATTTACCTTTCTTCTTGGACTTGTCGGAATCACCTTTAGACTTCTCTGAAGACTGTCCTGCACCAGCCTTGGAGTGATGAGCACTCTCTTTACCCTTGTTTTTGTTCTGTACAACAAGAGCATGATCCATACCATCCACCTGTAAAGACTTGTTCTTACGTGATTGATCCTCCTGCAATAGCAAAGCCACTAACTCTTCAAAATGAAGAGGCTCAGGATTAGCTCGCAAAGACAGAGTCAAAGAAGTCTGAAAAGTCAAATAAGATGGTGGTAGTGAATTGTGTGTTTTGGAAACCAAGTCCTTCTCTGGAATCACTTCATCAATGCTAAGCAATTGCTCTTTAAGATCCCTGATTTTTGTAAGATGCTCGACGATATCGTCACCTTCGTCCATCTGTATCTTGTCAAGTTGTTTCTTCAAAAACTATATTCTGGCAGCGTTTCTTCCTCCAAACATAGCTTGCAGAGTGTTCCAAGCATCCTCAGAAGTTCTGCAAGATCTGATATGTGGTGTGATTGTCCTCTTTATGGTTAAGGCAATCACAGCCATAGCTTGTGCATCTTTAGTATCCCATTTCTTTTGCTCTGGAGTGACTTGTGAGGGTCCTGCACCAACAGCTGCACCACGACCAGGCATGGCAGGTGCAATGCTACCTGGACGAACTTCATCTCTAGATACATAATCCCACAATCCTTTACCAACCAAAACATTTTTGGCCATAAAAGACCAAAGAGAATAGTTGGTACCACAATTTGTCTTCGGATGTAAACGCACCAAAAATCTCTTTCTCCATAGATTGAGCCATACTGAAGAAAATCTGTCAAAAAGCACACCCTCTTGATCTAAACGCCTCCGAAAAGTAACTTCTGCTACGCTTCTCAGAAAAAAATTTTGAGGGCTTGAACGGCTTCAAAAGGGGGGTAAAAGCGCAGGTCACCTGATCAGAATACTCGCGGAACGTTGAGGATGCTCCCACGAGCAAATTTTCCGAAAACTGCCTGAAAACTGCGATTGCACGCGCGGACGCGAAAACGCAAGTAGAGGCTCTGGAAATCACCTTGCTCTAATACCAATTGTTGAAGATGATGAAACAGGAAACAGAAGGAAGATAGCAACTCAGAGTAGGAAGAAGATGGAGAAGGAGAAGACACAGAGCTTGCGTACGAGATCTCTGTAGTCTTTCTCTCTGTATTAGAATAATAGAGTATATACAAACTCAGAGCTACAAAGCTTATATGAGACCCTAAGAGATAAGGTGTCCTTTCACACCAGATGTCCAGGGGGGAAAACCCAATGGGAGAAAATTTCCCCTGGTGAAGCGCGTATACACACTAACACTACTACATGTCTACAGTCATTTCAGACAGTTCCCTTGTGCAGATTGTTCTTGATGCCTTACCAGATTCCTACCAGACTTTTGCTAGTACTTGGAGACTTATCACCCAAGGAAATCCATAAGTTCTCAAGTTTGATGCATTATGCACATTGCTATTGCAAGAGTCACTTTCCAAAAAAACAAAACTAGACAGAGTGCAGTTGAACAGGCTTTTATTGCTTCTCGAAGAAAGGGTGGTAACAACAGTGCGGCCACTTCTTATGGTTCTGCTGCAAGTGGCAAAACTTTTGTTCCTAATGCTTCTGATGGCAACAATTCGTCTAGAAATTCTGGTGATAAGGGCAAAAAGAAGATGCGTTGCCATTATTGTAAAGCTAATGACCACTTGATCAAGTCGTGTCCTAAGTTGAAGGCCAAAGAGGCTAAGAAGAAAGAGGGTGGTTCCACTACAAATGCTGGTTCCATTACAAATGCAGCCATTGTTGAGTCTTCTGTGGAAGGAGACTGTGTTGCTGATGTTGATGCAGAATGGGCTTTTAGCGCAGAGTGTACTTACAACCCTGTTGTCCATGATGCATGCTTGTCAGTTGCTACAAATTCACATGTGTGGTATTTTGATAGTAGTGCTACAAAGCACATTACCTCACATTGTGAATTGTTTACCTCTCTCAAGTCTGTCCCTATGGGAATTCAGTCACTTGGGCCAACAATGCCTCTTATCCGGTTCAGGGTGTTGGAAAGATTGTGCTCACTGCTGCAAATGGCAGTTCTTTCACACTTGTTGATGCACTTTATGTACCTGGGATCCAGAAGAATCTCTTGTCTGTATCCACAGTTGCTAGACTTGGACTTGTAGTCAAATTTGTGGATGACAGATGTACAGTTCATGATCTCAGTTTTGGTAATGAGATTGTTTCATCTCGCCTTTTGTGGCGTGGGCTGTATAAGCTCACTTTGTATGACAAGTGTGGACAAAATTTTGTAAATGCTGTTGCAAATTCAAGGGCTATTTCTGATGCAAAACTTTGGCATGCACATTTTGTTCATCTGAATTTTGCCAGTTTGCTACGTTTGTAGAAATCTAATATGGTTGCTTCTTTGCCGCCTCTTGAAGCACCTGTCAAACATGTTTGTGAAGGCTGTATTTTGGGTAAGATGCAGCATTCTAAGTTTCCAACGGATGGTTCAGTTCGGGCCACATGCAGGTTGCAGCTTGTGCATAGTGATGTTTGAGGACCCATGAAAACTCCGTCCTTGGGCAATTACCTTAACTTCGTGACTTTCATTGATAATTACTCCAAACATGCATGGGTATCTCGCTTAAAGCGATGTCCGAATATTTTATGTGCTTCAAATAATTTTATGTACTATGGGCACCCTCCGTTCCGATCGACAAGGGGAGTATATGTCTCATGAATTTAATGCATTTCTGGCTAGTCGTGGTATAAAACACCAATGTACATTGCCTTATACACCTCAGCAAAATGGTGTTGCTGAGAGGAAATACAGGTCACTGACGAAAATGGCACGATGTATGGTCAAAAGTCAAGCTTTGCCGCATTATTTTTGGCTTGAGGCCATCATTGTGCCACTTATGTACTTAACAGGTGTACTACAAAATCTTTGCAATCTATTACTCCATATGAAGCATGGCATGATAGAAAGTATTCTATTGAGCACATGCATGTTTTTGGTTGTTTGGCATATGCTTTGGTGCCACAAACATAGCACAAAAAATTGGATGATAAGGCTATCAAATGCAATTTTGTTGGTTATAGTGCTGAAAGCAAAGGTTACAGGTTATATCATCTGCAAACAAAACATATTCTAGTTTCACAGGATGTAGTGTTTGTGGAAGATTCTGTTCAGTCCTTGCTATCATGTACTAGCGATCGTAGTGTAATCTCATGGGACATTTATGACACTTTGTTGCCTCTTTTCAGTGGTGGAAATACGAAAGTTAGTTCCAATGAGGCAAATGTACAGCCTATGGGGGTTTCTGAAAATGTTATAGATCAGCCTATTATTGATGTAGATATACATGATGTACTTGATGAGGAAAGGGCTGAAAATGAGCAGGCTAGAGGTATGCCAAAATGGCTGGTGCACACTTTGGGTGACAGTAAATTGGATGCACCTTTGTCTAGTCGAACTTGTTCAGGCTCTCTCCATGCATCTTATGCATCAGATTGTTATGCTTTGGCTGTCTCTACCTTACATGATGTTGAGGAGCCTCTGTCTTTTGATGAAGCATAAAATTCAAAAAATTGGATGGCTGCCGTGCAATCAGAATACGATGCACTCATAGAAAATGACACATGGACTTTAAGTGATTTGCCTCCTAGCAAAAAGTCCATTGGTACAAAGTGGGTTTACAAGTTGAAATGTCAGCCGGATGGTGAGATCGATCACCATAAGGCTCGACTTGTTGCAAAGGGTTATGCATAGCAAAAAGGCATAGATTATGAAGAGACTTTTTCTCCCACTTGTCGTATGACTACTGCGCATTTTCTATGTGCATTGGCAGCTCATTTTGGTTGGGATGTACATCAATCAGACATTGTTACTGCTTTCTTGAATGGTGACATATTTCAGGAAGTTTATGTAACGCAGCCTCGCGGTTTTGTCATAAAAGGAAGAGGACAAAGTGTGCAGATGTAAGAAGGCTTTGTATGGGTTGAAGCAATCTCCTCATGCTTGGTATGAGAAAGCTGACACTCGTTTGGTTAAACGAGGCTTTCGTAACAGATCAACAGAAAGCACATTGTATGTAAAGCGTGAGGGTGATGTACTTCTCATTGTGGTTCTTTATGTCGATGATTTGCTGATCACTGGACCAAATGAGAGACATATTGCTGAATTTAAGTCTGATTTGAATGCTACTTTCAAAATGAAAGATTTGGGGTTGTTGCATCATTACTTGGGCACATAGTTTAGGCAGTGTGATGGTGGTATTGCCTTGTGTCAGAAAAGTTACATAGAGACATTGCTATGTAAGTTTGGACTTGAGGATTGCAAACCTATTGCCACTCCCATGGAAACAGGTTTGAAGTTGAGTCTACATGATGCTGGCGATCCTGTTGATGTCACTCTTTACCAAACTATTGTTGGCTGCCTCATTTATGTATGTAACACAAGGCCGGATATTCACTTTGCAGTCTCACAGGTCAGTAGATTTATGCTTAGCTCGGGGTCTAAGAATTGGCAGGTTGTCAAGAGGATTTTTTGCTACCTTAGTGGCACTTTACATCTTGACTTGTTTTACCCCAAGGGGGGATCATTGCCACCAGACTTACATGCTTTTTCGGACTGAGATTGGGCTAGTTTTTTTGACACGCGAATGTCCACAAGTGGTTTTTGTTTCATGCTTGACAGTTCATGTATATCATGGTTGAGCAAGAAGCAACCTACTGTGGCCACTTCGAGTTGTGAGGCTGAGTATAGGGCAGTCTTCACAGCTACGGTTGAGTGTGTATGGTTCAGACGTCTTATGGTTGATTTGGGTGTTGGACAGGACAATGCCAACACTATCTACACTGACAGTCAGAGTGCATTGGCAGTTGCGAGGAACCTATTTTTTCATGCTCGCACAAAGCACATTGAGGTGCATTACCACTATGTCAGGGAGAGGCTCTCAGTAGGAGAGATCAGCTTGGCTTATGTGCCAACACAGGACAACCTTGCAGATCTTTCACAAAGGCATTGTCTCATGAGAAGCTTGAAGCTTTCCGCAAAGATTTGGGCTTACTCCCCTTTGTGGACTGATCATGTCCTCAGGGCATGGCACTTCCCTTTACTCATGTGCCAGCTCTCGTTCACCGCATCACTACAGGGGGGATTTTTTACCATACACATGTGGTAGTGATGTGTGTGAACACTAGGACCGCCGGGGCATGTTTTCCTCTTTAGGAGGTTTTTTCCCCCGAGCATTGTATATACGCCCATCACTCTAGGGCTATCTATCTTTCCATTGCACACTAAGTAACACACTCTCTATTGTGTACCTTGAGCTTCCTTCGTCTTCTCCAAGCTGTGTACATTTCTTTGCAACCCTAATTCCAACATTCCCCCTGCCATTGTGAAAAAACAACTTGAGGAGGTTGCAAATTCCACTCTGGTCTTCAAGTTTATGGGGAGAGTTTCCAATAGAATTGAGCTCAGTAAAACTGGCTTTACAGTCCACTGGTTTTGAATCAGCACGGCTCGGTAATGTTCACCCAGTATATAGCAAAAGGATTCTTGTCAGTTCAGTTCAATGATGGTGCAATGGTTGAGAGGATTTAGGCTGAAATTCCATTGTTCTTCATCGCACGCCGGTGTGTGTGCTCCCTTGGGACTCTCTGTTTGAATCTAACGAGGCATTCAAGGATCTCTGCCCAGTATGGGTGGATTTTGTCAACCTCCTAGTATGGCTTAGGAAGAATTGAAGACCTTGCAGCTTCACTTGGTGATCCATTGTTTGTCCCATCTATGAGAGCCTCGGGTGTAGCAACAAACAAGGTTTGTATCTGGTGGGATCTGTGGAAGCCACATCCAAAGAACTTGGTGGTGAATGTTGGGGCAGGATTAAAGATCATTCCTCTTAACTTTAACACCTTCTTTGGGGCCTGGTTCAAATGCAAAAAATTTGGGCATTATGCAAGGGCGTGTCCCGTTGAGGTGCTAAAGCCTACGGATGAGAGAAGCGAAGTACAGGCTACCCCATAGGGTGGCATGAATACAGTAGATCCAACAAAGAAGCCTACTGAAAATCTTGGCAAGGCAGAGGGTGGGAAAAATAAAGTCAACTAGGATAAAGATGTGGAGAAACAAGATCATGGCAATCGGGGGAAGGGCAAGACCACCCAAAGCTACCACTTTTCATCCACCACTTAGCAAAGAACGGCCAGCCCAGTAACGTAGAAGATCGTGATGTCTCCAACTCATAGGTCAAAAGATGAGGGCTGGCAACAAGTATCTCATATTTCATGTAAACGGTTCAAAGCAAAGGCTAGGGCCTTGGGACAAATCAAAGGTCTCCTACCGAATTTCCCAAAGCCTCCTTTCCTATATGACAACATATTCAAAGTTTTGGGGAAGACGAATCAAGAGGACCTTTTCACTTCCAAGCTGGATACCATGCAGGTTCCAACAGAAAACGAGCCAATGGAAGAGGACAACCTGAATGGAAACTTTGTTGAAGAGTTCCTGAAGGCAAAAGAATTTGTCCCCCTTTCCCAATGATGGATGCTCTCTCTATTCAATCTTGGAACGTGAAGGGATTAAGAACCCAGAAGAAGGGCACTCTCTTCTGGGAAGAAATGAAGAAAGAGAAGGTTGTCAAATGCTGGGCTATCCAAGAACACCATTTGGATGCTCGTAGCAAGAGAAAACAGGCTGTAGGAAAAAAACTTCTCTTTTATGGGGAAGGAAATGATGGTTTTAGTGGTGTCTTGTTCATTGCTGATAGATTTGGAGCCAAAGATGGTTCTAAACCACCCCTCCGGAAGAGTCCTTAGGGTTAGAATCAGATGGGACAATCAATTTATCACCATAGTAAATGTTTACGGCCCTTGTAACGCAAAGGATAAAGCTAAACTGTGGATGCATCTCAGGGATACTCCCATCGAAGGGGAGTGGCTGATGGTTGGAGATTTCAATATGGTCGAGAAAAGCAAGGACAGAACAGGCTCCATGAGTCTATTGGCTGGCTCAAAAAAGTCTAATTGGCTGAGCTTATGTGAGAAGTGGGGTATGATTGACTTATGGGAAGTGGACCCAGGGAACAGCATGCCTGGATTCACCTACACAAGCCTTCAGTATGCCCACACTACCTCCCGGCTAGACAAATGCTACTACTCTCATCAAGCTAACTGGATCTCATCGACGTTAGAGATGAAGGTATTCTCAACAAAAAGGCTCACCCATCACATGCCATTACACTTACAACTCAAGAAAGATAAAGGGGGGGGGGGGGGGGGGGGGGGGGGGGGGGTGTAGATCCCCAAGAGGGGAGAAAAAAGCTTCTTGTTACACGGACACACCTGTTCAAAGACCCTCTCTTCAAAAGCATCACCAAGAAAGTGTTGGGAAAGCTCAAGAAAGATGTGGGGATGAATAAACCTAGTGCTTGAAATATATTTGTTTGGAGTGTACAAAAAGCTATCAAAACTTTGGGTCCTCGTGTTAAAAAAGCCAATCAGGCACATATCAAACATCTCACAGAGGAGGTAGCGCAATTAGCCTCTAGGAAGGCTGTGGAACTGGCTACCAAGGATGAGCACAAGCGATGGCTTGAAGTTAAATCTCACCTGGCCAACGAACAGCTGGAGGAAATCAAGAAGGTGAGATTGCTCTCTAGGGAAACTTTCCTTCAACCAGATCCTTCTAACCAAGCACATTTTTTTAGGGCTCTAAAAGTGAGGAAGAGTCGAGGCTGCATGCAAATGCTCGATGATGAGAAAGGGAATACAATTCAAGACCAAGATGAGATGGCTGCACTTATGCTCAAGTATCTCAGTCAGATTATTGGCCAGCCAGAGACCCAATCTCAAGAAGTGGAAGAAGCTCGAGTGTCTTTACTTGGGAGTGTTGAAAAGAAGGTTCCCCAGGAAGAAGCCAACCGCATGAAAAAGGCCTTCTCTGAGGAGCAATGCTCAGCGACACTAAAAGCTCTTGGCAATGAAAAGTCCCCCAGTTGGGATAGACTGCGGGCTGAATTCTTCAGGGAACTTTGGGATGATCTCAAGGGTCCAGCCGTATGGATGGCCAATCAAGCTGTTTCCAGAGTCTTTGGATGCAAGTGTTAAGAGAGAGCTTATCAAGCCCATCCCCAAACAAATCTGCTACTCTCAACTTAAATATTGGCGTCCCATTAAGATGATGTCAGTAGCATACAAAATCATTGCCAAGGCGATAGCTCTCAGACTTGCCCCCCTCCTGAGTCAGATCATCTGTCCCCATCAACACGGGTTCATTAAAGGGAGATCTATATATGACAATATCTTGGCAGCAATGGTAGGAATAGAGTATGCATCCTTTTCCAAGAAAGATTGCATCTTGCTGCAGCTGGACTTCGACAAAGCCTATGATAGGATTGAATGGTCCTATATAGAAGAAGTCATGGGAGCTCTCGGCTTTGGGCCTCTCCTTTGTCGCCTCATACACACACTATGTGTTGGCAGCCAATCAGAGCTCCTATTTAATGACAGAATTGTGGGATTTTGAGGTTAAAAGGTATGTTAAGCAAGGATGTCCCCTGGCCCCCTTGCTTTTTGCCATCAGGTCACATCCTCTCATTACGATGCTCAAATCCAATGCTATGTGGGGAGAGATTCAAGGTCTAGCATTACCGGGCAATGACCAGCTTCTGGCCAAAATGTTTGCAAATGATTTTCTCCTATTCTTGAAGGCGTGCCCTCAAGTTGTCAGGAGAGCTCTGGAGATTGTGCAAACATTTGCCGTGGCCTCAGGATCCAAGTGCAATATAGAGAAGTCAAGACTAATCTCCCTGTCGGAGAACGACTCTTTTGACCCTGCAGTCTAGACAGGAGAGATTATCTCAAAAGGGAGTGTATTCAGACACCTGGGAGCCCTCGTAGGGGTGGACGTAACCCACAAGCAAAGATTTCAATGGGTCCTTGAAAAAATCAGCTCAAAAATGAGAAGATGGGAATTTGTTCTCCTCCCCGTCCAAAGCCGGATTAGAGTGATTAATGCTTTTATGGTCCCGTATATTGCTTTCCTCAGCCCCGTGCTCAAGATGGCTAAGTGTAACTAGAAAGAATTCTTCAAACCAGTGAGAAGGTTTCTTTGGAAGAATAACACAAAAACCTCCTAACCATGGTAGTGGGCTAGATGGGAGGTAGTTGCTCGCCCGGTAGACCAAGGAGGGCTCGGTATTCTTAACCCTGTATTACATGTTGAGGCCCTTTGTGCCAAATTTATGGTCTCATTGGCTAAACAGGACCAAGCTTGGGCTATCATGACCAAGGAAATGCTTGATGCAGTAAAACTGGGATCGAAAGGGGGACAGTGGAAGGGGGTTGCGATGCACGACAAACTTCTCACCACAAAGTGGTCTTATCTTAGATTTGGTGGACTCTCAGGGGAGCTGATGAGGAAGTGAAAAAGTGCAGTTGAGATTTTGGAATGGGGGGAAGTAACTAGATACTTTAAGAACTCCATTTTGCACTGATCCCCTTGGCTCTCTAAAGTATTGGGGTTGCCGCAAAGCCCCTATTGGATAGAAATGGCTAGGAATGTGAATAATAAGGGGCTCGTTCAACTAGAGCAATTCTGGGATGGCAACAGGAAGTTCCGGAAAACTGCTAACTCTTTAGCCATCCAATTTCAATTGAATGGCTTTGAGATCTTACTAGTCCACAGGGTGATGAAAGAGCTTGATAAGGTGGTGATGCCAACTTTGAATGGGACACTTGGAGATGGCCCGGGAGTAGCCTCTTTTGGAAACCACATTCTAAAGGCATTTACCATGCATTAATGCACGAGGCTAATTGGTGTAGTCCCCTCAACAAATTATGCAAGAGGCACTGGATGGAAAAACGGTGGGAGGGAGTCATGGAGAACATCTAGAAGCCAAGGTGGCCTCAGTATATGAAGATATTTCTGTGGAAAGTGATGTGGGGTGCTCTGTCAAGACGGGCGTAAAGATACAAGAAAGAGTCATCGGGTCCGATCGTTGCTCGGGATGCAAAATAGCTAGTGAAGACCTAGCCCACCTTTTCATGGGATGCCAGGCAATCAGCAGCATGGCTGGGAAAATATGCAAGTGGATTCAAAGGACATGGAAAATTAAATTCTTCAAGAATGATTTGTTCTTTGGTAGTAACAGGTTGGGAAGTCCTCCTCTTCTTGTCTGCTCTTAAATAATCAGGTACTACTTCTTTCACCATATTTGGCAAGCAAGGAACCACCGCGTGTTTGAGGGGGATCTGGTTGTGGCAAGCTTTTGTGAAAGCATACAAGAGAGCAAAGTGACGATCCACATGATCGGAGGTAAACAAGCCTCGGAGGATTGGTCTAGAACAATACATAACATCTTGTAATAAATAAACATAGGAGTAGTAGTGGTTTCTCTGTCAAGCAGAAAACTTGTAATACTTTGACCCTCAAGGCTCGGTCTAAGCTCGAGGTTGGTGTATATTTCTGATGTTTTTAATACTATCCACTCACAATTGTGAGTTTTGCAAAAAAAAAAAAAAAAAAAAACCTTATAAAAACTTCGTTCTAAAATCCAAAAGTGAATAGTAACATTGGATGAAAAGACTTTTGGGAATTGAAAATCAAAGACTCTCTACTTTACATGAAGTAATTGTACCCATTTTCATGTAAGTACACTGAACAAAAAGACTTTTGCAAATGTAAAATCAAAAGGCTTTCTACTTTACATAAAGTAAATGGTCCATCTTAAGTGCACATCAAAAAAAATTGACAATTGTTGTGGATATTTATTGCTTACTAAAAATCTAATTTTTTAAATAAATTTGGCTTTGTTTTTCTAAACGATTTTTTTAAAGATCAATATTGATATCTTTTAGAAATTTGTGCAAGTGTATTTTCTTCTTTTTTTTGGCCAAACTCACAATAGTGAGTGAATGTATTTAAATCTCCAAGAAATTACAAAACAGCCACAAGCTCAAGTTGAACCTAGAATAACCTAGAATACACGTTTGTCCTCGCCCCAAGGCTACCAAGAACACAGTAGGTGTACTATAATAGTAGGTGTACTATAATAACAAACTTTTACTCATCGTAGCTTGCCACAAGGGCATGGGTAGCCCTATACCATTTCATTTTGGAAACAAACAAGTGTATTTTCAAAAGAGAGACTTCTATACTATTATAGTACACAGTAGGTGTACTATAATAACAAACTTTTACTCATCTCAGCTTGCCACAAGGGCATGGGTAGTCCTATACCATTGCATTTTGGAAACAAACAAGTGTATTTTCAAAACAAACACTTCTATACCCTTTCTTAAAGTGCTTGAAAAATTGTTGAGCATTTGGCACCTGTTTTGTTGTCCCTTCTCCCCAATTTATCAGTGACTACTGTGACTATTGTGAGTACATGACAAAAGCATTAACAAAAACTCAAACATTGAGTATATTCTTATGCAAAGAGGAGGCATTTCCTGCTTACTAGCTAAGCTCATCCATCCATGGGTAGTTCTCGATGCAACTCAAGTAAATAACCGGCGACGAACAAAGAGAGAGAGAGAGGGGGGGAGGGGCGAGGGCAAAGAGTGGAATTTCGTGGACATCCCACTATCAGATTTAGCAGGAGTACATCTTCTTGTGTGAATTTCTAGGATGGTAGATATGCCAATTTCAACACGTACACACGTGCGTGCATGCGCATGTGTGTGTGTGTGTGTGTGTGTGTGTGTGTGTGTGTGTGTGTGTGTGTGTGTGTGTGTGTGTGTGTGTGTGAGAGAGAGAGAGAGAGAGAGAGATTAAAGGGGCATTGATCAATGAGAAGAAGAGAGTAGAGAGAGGTTCTGTGTATGTGTGTGTGCGGAGAGAGAGAGAGAGAGAGAGAGAGAGAGAGAGATCAAAAAGGCGCTAATCAATGAAAGGAAGATAGGGGGAGAGAGAAAGAGAGACAAAAAGATCAGAGAGAGGTTGATTCTCATAACTGCTCACGTTAAAATATCCTCAATTTTTGGTAGAAGATGATAAACAAGATTTTCCTTGGGATGAAATAATGGGTTGACCACACATACGTAGATAGATACATAGAGGGAGAGAGAGAGAGAGAAGAGGAAGAAGATAAGTTCTACCTTTAATAAATCTCTCTCTCTCTCTCTCTCTCTCTCTCTCTCTCTCTCTCTCAATCAATCAGAAGAGGCTAATTTCTATTACTTAAAAAAAACTCCAAGAATTAACACAAATGGTGATGATTCTGAGGGCACTAAAGAAAGAACCTAGAAGTCTGAGACCTGAGTACAACTAGCCACATGGGCAAATTGGAAAAACCAAAAACCAAATGAAAAACCTCCTGTAAAGGAATAAAAATTTCCCATGGTAAGCGAAACGGAGACAGGATAATAGCAGCCTCAAAAAGATAGGCACTTCCATCAAGAGCACACTTTGCAAACTCTCTCTCTCTCTCTCTCTCTCTCTCTCTCTCTCTCTCTCTCTCTCTCTCTCTCACACACACACACACACACACACACACACACATTTTAGCATTAGCCGAGTTTTATACCTTTAGCTTCACCACGTTAG
Organism: Adiantum capillus-veneris; assembly: GCF_014529385.1. Taxonomy (NCBI): domain Eukaryota; kingdom Viridiplantae; phylum Streptophyta; class Polypodiopsida; order Polypodiales; family Pteridaceae; genus Adiantum; species Adiantum capillus-veneris. The sequence goes on along the minus strand of NC_140950.1, from coordinate 101,149,577 downwards.
GTGGGCAACGGTGGGAATTAACCCTTCTGGGAAAAGAGTTTTTTTACAAAGTAGGGCGGTTTTACTGCCTATGGTATCACTTGCCGTGAAGGTGCCTTGAATGGCTCTCTCATTCTACCTATTGTTGGCGGTCTTGCTGTGTAGCTGTGGGGATCTCTGCATTCATGCACTCTGCTCATCACACCGACCGGACGATCATCCTCCTTCCTCTATTTAGAGAGGTGAGGGCGCATCTCTGCCCCTCACTTAGCTTTTGGTTGATTATTCTACTTCCATTAAGTACAAATGTTGTGATACTGTGAAGAATGGAGCTTGCAACGTAGGTGGCTTAGGTTGGCTTCTCCGCCTTTTCATACAGATTTTGCAGACTGCTGATTTTTTTTATTTTTTTTTAAGGGAAATGTTGATGCACTATGTTTCTTTACGTTGCTGCCTATTTTGGTATGGTCGTTCGTAATAATGTTTTTCTCTACATAAATGACTCCTGGTTGGGAACCTGGTTAGGCTAGGAGTATATGAGATGATGTTCTTTTGGGCATGAATAGTTTACATTTCTGCGCTTGACTAATCTGACCATATTGGTTATGGTGTTACCACATGGTTTAGCAAATTAGGGCCGGGATCAACAACAGCTTTCTATTGCTATATCTGATACGCATTCACTTTGCATATGCTATCTACTGGTTTAAAGGATAATTTCATTTTGATAATGATGTTATAGCTAATGTGGTTCTTTATGAGGTTTCAGCTCGGTATAAACATAACCTGGTTAAGGTCCATGATTGGGTGGAAAATATATATGGTGATGGTATTTGGGCATGGCTATTTTACCCCTCCACTGGTTTTTCCGGGTTGCTATTAAACTGCATAAATACTATAGGTTTCGGATATGAGGGGGATTGTGCTGCCACTTTATGTAACTGGCAAGAACTCTTCGGTAGTAGCCGGACATACTCCGGGGGCTTACTGAACATCAAAATACCTTGTGATTTACTTGATATTATCGCTTTTACATAGGTTTTTTAGCACTATCATAAGAAGCCTTGATAAGCCTCATATATTGCTTGGCTATGGGTACATACATGGGTGATGATGTTCTTCTGTCCTAGTGCACACTGATTTTGGTTGGCTATGGATACATACGTATGTGATGGTGCTTTTTTGTCTTAATGTGCACTATTATGTAAGAAAATAAACGGGTTCTTAGGCATGTTGGGCCCGAGTGCACACTATTGCAGTACTTGGTCTTTACTTTATGAACTGGATTTGGATATGCATTATAGTTTATGCATTCTCTTGGGCAGAGGTTACTCCTTTTTGTAGTGTTGGATGCTGATGTTAAGCATGGTATATTTTTTCATGGATTCGGCTCAAGGCCTGGCTTATATCAAAGCTCCTTGCTATTTGGATTGCTTAAGAGAAGGATACAATAATTGAATACAGATTGTGGGGTAATTTGGAGTCCATTTACCATGATGGGTATCGGACCTAGAAACAAACATAAACATGCTTGATACTATATAAGAAGGATAAATGGAACTTTTTTAAAGAATAACCTCTTTTGGTGGAGTTGTCATAACTGATAAAACCAGTATAAATCATTTAAAAAGGGGGGGATCAAAACACTGGATTAGAAGGGGTGATGGCCTTCTAATCAAAATGACACTCCTTTACTAAAAACTTTGGGATTGTTGTAAAAAAGAGAAAACATTTTTTCATAAATATGGACTTAGCTTGTAAGTTTTTTTAAAAAAATTTGTAAGATGGACATGGATAACAATTGGTATAGTCCATTGATACCTGTAAAACACATCCAAGGCTAACATATATGTTGTCTTGTTTGGATGGATGCAGGTAAGGACTCTATCTTATCTTGGAAAGTTCTTGTGGCTAGCAAGCTATCCAACACTGGATTACACATATCTACTGCTTGGGAAGTTCTTTTATTAAACTGTATATTGGAATGGTCCTTCATTCCTACAATCATTGTACAAAATTAATTCTAAAACTAAATTGTTTTGTACTTATCATCTCCTTTGTTCTAGAGCCAGTTGTCTTTTGATAAGTTCAATTATGTCTTATGATCTATAATAGAACAGCTACACACACACATATGTGTGTGTGTGTGTGTGTGTACACACACACACACATACATATATATCGATGCATACATAACATATACGTGTGTGTGTGTGTGTGTGTGTGTGTGTGTGTGAGAGAGAGAGAGAGAGAGAGAGAGAGAGAGGGCTCCTCCGAGCTCCCATAGAGCCAAATAATGTGTGTGTGTGTGTGTGTGTGTGTGTGTGTGTGTGTGTGTGTGTGTGTGTGTGTGTTTGAATGAGAGTCACAGAGAGAGAGAGAGAGAGAGAGTGAGAGAGAGCATGCTCCCATATAGCCATATAAAGCAAAAATAATAAATATATATATATAAGGTTACTTCTATCTCCCATACACACACACACACACACACACACAGTAGTATTGTCATCAAAGGTGATAATATGACCTATGGGACCAAATAAAACATGTCAAATGCTTTATGTTAGGTTGACTAATGGCTCTCGATGCTTGAGGATTATGGAGATGAGGGTGACAATTGAGCATCCATGAAGTAGATGGGAGGCTACAAATGTGATGAAAGCAAGTTTGAATGTGGTAAGAAGCTAAGCCTACTAAACCTACAAGGGGTATAGTGTATACGCAATAATAGAGAACACTTCCCAAATGTCCCAATACCATGTTTCATATCAAAGGGAGTGGGAGCTAAATTGAATCACTGCTTAGGTGCAAAGTGCAGATGATAAGATAGGCTCAAGATTTTAAAGGTGAGTTCACTAGATCATCTCCCCGTGCAGATGACAAGATAGGCTCGAGAATTTGAAGGTGAGTTTAGTAGATCACCATAGTATGAGTAAGGTTATCATGATTCACTGCCACTCTCTCATATCATCATTCATTATCAAAGAATTAGTAAGTGTATAGTCATGATGATGAAGTCTGGGATATTACTTTTAAAGAATGTCAATTTCTTGGTATGAAAATATATGCTTCAAAGACATGGGTCTCCTACTTCGTTAGAGTGTGTTGGGACAATAAGATGATGATGACACCGCTCCAATTTCCCTTCTTAGGAGCACATTTAGCTTCAGATTTTGTGAAATATGATTAGGCTTGGTTCCACCCACCAAGATCCAACACTATCTCTCATCACACAAGGTCCACAAGTTTTCATTTTCTTGCCTTTCTCTCTCTGTCTCTCTCTCTCTCTCTCTCTCTCTCTCTCACACACACACACACACACACACACACACACACACACTCTTACTTACTTACTTAGAGAGAGGAAAAGAGATTGTGGGGAGTCAATGAAAATGTTGGATGGTTGAAACTCATTAATGTTTCGTATACCTCACTCTCAATCTTATGTTCACCTAGCTAAAGTTTGAGTGTAGTAATGACTTGAGATTGCATTGCGTGTAAGTTAAACTTTCAATTATGAAATAATCATGGAAACACTCGTTTATTTTTATTAATACAAAGTTATAAAGAGAGAAAGAATCTTTTCTTTTTCAAACAATGATAGGTAGGTAAATAAGGCCAGAGAGCCTATCCATGCAATTAACAAAGCCCCCTACAATGCACACACACATGGTGCATTAAATATGTACAGTACCTAACACAACACATAGGTGAACAAAGACTTAGGTAAGCAGGCATCTTCAAGGCCAATTACTTCATAGTATTGTCAGAGAAAATTCACAATGGCATTTTATTTAGTTTTGTGTATTCCTTAGTAATGACCGATGTTGTATGTGAAGATCCCCTTTTGCTTTGAGAGAGAGAGAGAGAGAGAGAGAGAGAGAGAGAGAGATATGAACTCATGCATCGGCTTTCTTGGCTAATTGAACAACAAAATCTTAAAAATTATGGATTGGAATATTATGTGATATGCAAGTCTACAAATCCTCATAAATTATTCACCATGTACACCAAGGTTATACATCCCATCTATAGATCCTGCAACAATAAGGTCATGCTACGAGCAAAAAAATGTATCACCTCTAAGTTGACAACCAATGAACATCAAAGAATAACCAGCTCAATGAAACAATATAGCTACTTAAAGCAGCCAACAATTACTTTATGTTACAAAAAGGCTATAAGAATAAACACATTGATGTGGGTGGATTTTCATTGGATTGTCGTCTGAGAAGGTTTAGATGTCATCTCCTCCATTTTTCTATATGAGATATCACTATTGATAGTTAGTTATTATAGTTACCTTATCATATTGCACATGTTGCCACCTTGGGGAAAGATGAGAGAAGAGAGTGTCACAGACTTAAGCTTGGCTTTTAATTAACCGTAGCAACGTGCGGGTCACATAGTGACTAAACGTACCTTTCATGTGAAGCATTGAAGTCTTCTTTAGTTTTTGGTTTGTCAAAAGATCTTATCCTTGCATTCCATGACTTGTTTTCATTCTATTAGTTTAGAATGCCAACGTGAACCTTACTTTGGTTAGAAGTGTCCCCACTTCAACAATTTCTTTTCAAACAAGAGTATTACAAAACTTTAGTCTCTTTAGCAATCTTTCTTGTGTAAAGAGCACAAATGCTAGGGCCTTGATGAAATTCAAGGTGTAAAGGCCACGTGACTAAAGGGCACAAGGTATGGGGTCTTCAATGAAGACCCCATCATGGGATCGATGGCAGGCAGGGCACGTGGGCATCTCGAGGAGGATCGGCGATCAACAAAAATGTGAGGTCAATGCCCCTCTCGCCACTCGAATCCACGACCTTGGTCATGGGAGCATGATGAGCTAACCACGTGGACGCATGCATTTTGTTGCCCTCAAGGTGTGAAATAAACCCTATATGATAAACTCTTACAAAAAAAAGTAAATTAAGACAAAAAATGTAAACTCGAACACGTCCGTTTAAAATTGAACGATCGAACTTATCTTGTCTTTTGCGTGCACACTCCCTTGACATGGATCCCATGACGAAGTCTTCATTCAAGACCCCATGTTATTTAGTCCTGAGGGTGTAAAGGGGACAAAGTCTTCAACGGAGATCTCGTGATGTTGGATTGATTGATATCATTTGAAATGCCAACTTTTCCCATATGACTTGTAGATTCTAATGGTGGTGGGTGAGACAAACAAGTATAGTAAAGTGGGGCACACCCACAAAAGTAGACTCGTCACTCAATCACACGAAATGACAGAATTTTCCCCATTGGGGCACAAAGTTTAAGGAGGTGAAAACGTGAGCCTTGCAAGTTGAAAGGGCGTTTCACATTGTGACTATAAGCAAGCATTAGGAGGCAGAAGTAGTGTGCAGGGCTCCAAAAGAAACCTAGGTTTAGCGTAATCCCACCTATAAATGGTCTTAATTTTAATTTGAAGGTGAGAAAACCCACAAAATTGAGAGAAATTTAGACTACGCGAAAACCTTCAAGTTTAATCAATTTACCTCTAACATTTCTCATATGTAGATTTTCCAAGTTTTCGGGGAAAAAAATGGAGCATTAATAGATTGTATGAAAACCATAGGTTTTATTCTCAAGGCATTGGTGTTTATTATTGGTTTTGATGGAGAGGACTCAGGAACACCCACATCTTCCAATCTTAAAGCCTATCCTGGAGACTAAGTGACACAACGGATTTAAGAGGGGGAGTGACGGAATCGGCATCTTCAAAGTACACATCGAGATCTCGAGGTAGACTAGACTTGGTCATCACAAAAATTTAGGCTCCGCAAAGATTGAGGGTGTGGGAGGGCTCCGCTAGTCAGTTTCGAACCCACAACCTCACGTCTACGCTTTGAGACACATGGGCTCACCACCTCACCTGCATGCACATGATGTATCTCTCCCCGTTTTTATGATATTTTATTGTGACCCAACATGCTCTGCTCGGATTTAGGGGTTTAATTTGTGCCCAAGTTTAGTTGTAATGTGACGTATGTGGCTGCAATCGCCCTAGTTTTCATGTGTGGACTTGTGAGCCGTGGACCCCTCCTACCCCTCATTAAATGTGTGCGTTATTTAGTCATGAAGCATTGTATGTAGTGTCAACTATGTAATATATATGAACCTTCAACCTTTCAAACACTAATCAAGTACTCATGCTTTGTAAAAAGATGAACACCACTTTCGAACCCATCAAATTCTTAAATTTTCAAAAAAAAAAACAATTGAAAAAAAGATCATCTTTTATTTTTTGCAAAACTCACAATCTGTGAGTCGTGGTATATAAAGAAAAACCCAAAAAAATCACAAGATTAGCCTTGCCTGACGTAAGCCAAGGCATCAACCATAACAAGGCACACTAAACGGGGAGAAAAGATCATCTTAATTAAAAAGTAAAACGGGCTCTTGCAATTACAACCTGCACAAAAGAAACGGGATTAAAAACGCTTTCATCATGAAGTTTTATGAAAGTCAAGTATTAGAGGGGAGAATTGTATGTACTAGTACGTGACCCGTGCGTTGCTGCGGCCAAAAAAAATATTGCCTTTATTCTTATGAAACTAAATTCTATTTCACAGCACAAAAGATAAACAAATTTGAGAGCACTTGCGATTGTTCTTTTAATGTCACTTTGTGTGTGTGTGTGTGTGTGTGTGTGTGTGTGTGTGTGTGTGTGTGTGTGTGTGTGCGCGCGCGCGCGCGTGCGCATGCACGCACTCAAATCATCAAAGACTTGTAGCATAGATCCTGAGCCTCATGCTATTGTTCCCTAGGACTCTTGTTCAATCCCTCTCTCTCTCTCTCTCTCTCTCTATATATATATATATATATATATAAAATATAAGCAAGCAATGTTATATTGTAGCAAGGTGGAGCGAATAGAGGGGTCCCCCATAGCCCTCTAAAGGCACCATTGTTGGGCCCTTTACTTGCCTGACATGGGGCCCACATGCTTTGGATTTTCTTGATGTGCATCGAACATGCATAACAACGTCGAGTCTGGTGACTCCATCTGTTTTCTTAAAGGGCACTCCAACCACCGTCCAAATTCTTGATACTCCTTCTGGATTGGCAGCTTCAGTAAGATGCCCGATTGGGATGCGCTTCTCTACATGTGCCAAAGCCAACTTGTGGGCAATTGTGTTAAGTGATGAAGGGCCTCCAAATTAAATGCCCTTTATAGGGCCTATGGGGAGTCCTCACTAAGCAATTCCATTAGAGAGACTTCTTCTCTCTCTTTCTCTACGCACTTGCAAGTTGCAATTCTAGAAGAGCTCTCTCTCTCTCTCTCTCTCTCTCTCTCTCTCTCTCTCTCTCTCTCAGCCGTTTTTTGACCTAGTAGACAGCAGTTCACTCTTTTGACCATAACTTGCTCATCCGAACTCCGATTTAGGTGATCTATAGCCTCAATCGAAGAGCACGAAGCCCTCTACGCATTGATGTAAAGACAGAATTTTTCTGTGTAATAGAAGGCTTTGCTGTAACAGCATCTCAGAACTGAAAAAACTGTCAAAACTTTGCGTTTTTGTTGCCGACTTGAAGGCAATGTCAGACAAAACTCGCAAGGGTGGAAAAGCCACACTCGCCATGGAGAATGATGCAAAATCTCCAAGGAATTTGGATGCTAATCCAACCACATCATCTACAACAACGGAAGCAATGATCATGGCTTACTTGATCTCGTTACAAGAAACCGTCAACAAACAAGGTGAAGAGTTGCGCGCACTTGCAATGGAGAATGGTACTTTAAGAGTTCTCGTTGTGGAGAATGAGCACCTCAAGAAGGTTCTTGAAATGCAAACAACACGCTTGATGCATCTTGAGAATGAAGTTCAAGAATGTAAACGCTCTCTTGTTGACATGAATGTATTGAAAGAGCGCTTGAGCAAAGTTGAGAGTGATCATGTATTGAAAGAGGAAACAATAGATACAATACGATATGATGTATGTGAGATGAGAAATGCATCCAAATCATGGGCTGATATATGTAAGGATAATGTGGTTTCTACATCTCCTATCATGCAAGCCGTTGTCCAAGCAAAGAATGTAGAGAATGTGGACACTCAAAAATTGTACGAACAACAAAAACGCTCAAAGAACATCGTCATTCGTGGAATCAAGGAGGAAAGCATGGAAACACCCCAATCTCTTGCAGTTGCTATTGAAGAGTTTTTTGCTACACACTTTGGCATGTCAAGAATCATGGCTTATGGTGCACATCGAGTTGGAAAACAAGGAGTCCCTCGCTCGGGAGAAAGACCTATTGTATGTACCATGGCTGATGAGGTAAAGAGAAAGATCATCCTTGACAATGGTTGGATCTACCTCAAAGGAACAGGTTGTAATGTATATGAGGATCGCACTATTATGCAACAAAATGTACGTCGCAAAGCATATGAGGAAAGAAGCAAGAAGGTTAAGATATCACCTCAAGAAGAAAAGCCACTTAAGGAGGATGCAAGTCCACCCAACAAATAGGGACACATGATCTATGAGACCAACTCACGCTTGCGAATAAGCTTTTGGAATTGTAACGGGTATCCATGGAATGCGGGAATTAGCATTGATGAGCTTACCAATGACTCCGATGTGATACTTCTTGTCGAAACATGGGAGCATGATGCGCAACGAATTCTTGGATTTGACAAATACGATGTGCATTCTTTGATGTGGGCCAAAAATGCAAAGCAACGAAGAGGCCAAGGAGGCGTAGCATGTATGACCAAAAAGGGTTTGAAAGATGTTTCCATTGTCAAAGAAGATAAGTATAAACGCTACTTATGGCTGAAAATCAGCCCACCAAATGGTCAAGTCATGTTTGTGGCCGGTTGCTACATTCCTCACTATGACTCCAACTTTTATGCTTGCTTGAATATGGATAGAGATCTGCTACAACACGACACACAACAAGTAGACATGCCGCATGTCTCAAGAAGAATGGATGACTCATACATGTATAATCGAAGTTCTAATGTTGATAAGATGGAGTGTTGTAGCTCCCTTCCGTTTATGTCTCCCTTCTTTACCATTGAAGATGTATGCCGCGTGCTTGAGAAACTTGCTACTCGCAAGGCAGATGACCTTCAAGGTGTCAAGGCTGAAATGATTAAATGGACAAGCAAGAAAACACGATATTGGATATGCGATATGTTTAACCTTGCACTT